>NC_133756.1:64587944-65923944 GCF_036562045.2 Rhinolophus sinicus
TTTTGCTCCAAAAGATGCATTAGAGCTGATTGTCCCTCTTGGTCATATTTTTGGGGAAACATGAAGGAAGGCATACTAAGTGAAGCATGAAAAGAGGGGCAGAGTGAGTTAGACAAAGACAAGTGCCTTCCTTACTTTACCATGGAGCTTAGAGAACAGGTGGAAGTGGAAGTCTGATCAAAGACCCTACTGACACCTACGCTGGTCTACAGGCAATTGATTACTCTATGAGCAATGCCTTCCTGAAAACTCCCATGTCACAGGACTGTGTAAAAGCAGAACAATAGAAGACGAAGGGATTCCATTCCCAAAAGACTATAGAAATGTACAAATCTGTAATCATACCTCTGCCTTTAGATCCACTCTTGGAATATGTATTTACAGCTTTTCATCAGAGTTCCTTAGTTTTGCTATTTTTCTTCACCAGCATAAATCCGGTGAGTGTTTAACCACATTGGGCTGCCCTATTTTCAGCTTTGTCTTGATTGTGTTAAGTTCATGAAAATCACACATAAGTGCTTTCATATTTCCATCTCCTTACTTATTTTTATAAAACCATAGGGGCAAAATGCAATAAAAAATTCCAAATAATTGCAGAAACATTGCTGGGTAGATAAAAACGCAACCCTGCCAAAACTCATCTCTTGGCTGACAGCACCACCATGCAATAGCTCAAAATGTTCATTTTCAGCTGATTTTTGAAGATCTGAATTTGGCATGCAAAAACTGGTTGAGAGGTGTCAGCGTAAAATGTGTGAATAGATGGGGTTTAGAGAAGTTTTCAATTTGTGAAAATTGAAAACTACTAGTACTTATGAGAAGGTGAGTTATGGGCAGTAGGTCACAGTGTATATTTTATCTTCTTAATTAGATCATAAGTACTCAAGGGGAAGAAAGGACTTTCAAAAAAATTCTTCAGAATCCTCTAGTATGCATGCAATAAACGCTTATTAAATTCTAATGTAATGAGTAATGAGTGGAATAAAATTAATGGTGTCTTTAAAACAAGAATGCAAAGCTTAAGGAGTCCTTAAATTTTTAGATCCAAAAGTGCTTTGTGCCTGGTAAAGGAATATTATATGTATTGTATGTAGATAAAGATATATAGATATATATAGCTAGATCAATTTATCTCTACATATATCCATTGTGAAATGTAAATCTTTGTTCATTAATTTTATTTATTGGTGCTCATTTAGGTCTTAATCAAATTTCTCCTGGTTTCTAACAACAGAAATTAGCTTGAAGTGGTTTGACCAAAATGCAGGTGTAGGGAGGATATTGGAATGCTGCACAGAGTCCGAGGGCTATAGGGATCCTTCAGAGATTATAATGAGGGCTTGAGGGCCCAGAAGGAACCCAGGGAGGACCCTTTTTGTGTCTCTGATCTTTGTTTTTTCTGGCATCTGCCCCATTCTTTTCTCTCAAGACTGTACTTCTCTACCTGTAAAATTAAACAAAGATGGCCTCTATAAGCTGATGAGTTTACCTGTCCTCTAGCATCCAACCAGCCCAGTTAGCCTAGCTATCTTCCTCCCAGTTTCAAATTCCCAGGAGAGGCAGTGTGATTGGTCCAGATTGGGTCAATGTCCATCTCTGCTCCAATCAGTTATAACCAGTCTAATTAGGGAGAGGTGAGGAGGAGTCATGTGATTCAGTGTGTGTTGGGGCCCATTTCTATGGATGTGGGGTGTGATTTTCAGAGAAAGAAGATTAAATTGTTGAGGACAGACAACCTCAAAGATTTATCACATGTATGCTTTTTAATGTATTGTAGTTAAAACTGTAAGCATCTGTCTAGCAATACAATGTGTGATCAAATAATATGGTGAATGTTTAAATAAAAAGAATTTATAACAGTAAAAGACACGTTTAATCCCCTTCAAAATACTCCCCCTCACTTTCAACACACTTATTCCAGCATCCTTGCCACTTTCCGAAGCAGTTTTGGAAGTTCTCTTTCATGAGTGTCTTTAGTTGTACAGTCATGGCTGCCTCGATGTCCTGAATTGATTCAGAACAGTTACCTTTCATGGTCATTTTGACTTTGGGGAAGAGCCAGAAGTCGCATGGTGCCAGAACCAATGAATAAGGGGGATGAAGACACACCAGAATGTTTCTATTTGACAGAAATTGCCGTACCAGAAGCGATGTGTGACACAGAGTGTTGTCACGATGGAGGATGATTTACGGCACACTTTAAAACACGCCTTCTCTCAACTGTAGCTCACACCGACTACACCAAACAAGTTGAAATTTGTCACACACTGTTACTAAGGTTCTATGTGCCGCTTCCTGTATTGAAGATCCCTGCCTTTCCTTTGGATGGCACTCGGATGCAGCATTCACCATGTGTTTTGATCACAATGGAAAGGCTCCGTGTCACACATCGCTTCTGGTACGGCACTTTCTGTCAAACAGAACATTGCAGTGTGTCCTCATCCACCTTATTCACCGGTTCTGGCACCGTGTGATTTCTGGCTCTTCTCCAAATTCAAAATGTCCATGAAAGGTAAATGTTTTGAATTGATTCAGGGCATCGAGGCAGCCACGACAATGAAACTAAAGACACTCATGAAAGAGGACTTCCAGAGCTGCTTCAGAAAGTGGCAAGAATGATGGGATAAGTGTATTGGAAGTGAGGGGGAGTATTTTGAAGGGACTTAGTGGAAATGTGTCTTTTACTGTAATGCTTTTTTAAAAATTTAAACATTCACCCTATTGTTTAATCACACCTCGTAACAAACCACCACAAACTTGGGTGGCCTAAAACAACAGAAATTTATTCTCTCACAGCTCTGGAGGCCAAAAGTTTAAAATGAAGGTGTTGGCAGAGACTGGTACTTCCTCAGAGGGTTCCAGGGGAGAAATTCATTCTTGCCTCTTCTAGCACCTAGTGGCTCTCGGCGTTCTCTGGCCATCGTGGCGTCATCCCCATCTCTTCCTCCATCTTCCCATGACCTTCTCTTCTTCTCCACATGTCTCTCCTCTTTGTGTCTTTTATAAGGATACTTACCCTTGGATTTGAGACCCACTTGGATAATTCAGCATGATTTCATCTCCAGATTCTTAATGTAATTATACCTGCAAAGAACCTTTCTCCAAATAAGGTCATGTTTTGCTGGGTCCAGTACATGCCTTATGGAGGCCTCCACTTCACCTGCTACACAAGGTGAAAATGTGCTGACCAGTCAGCCTTCTTATACTTATACTGTGTCCACATCCTGTTTTGGGCAGTGCTGTCCAAGAGGTGACAGCTGCACTGGTGGACCTGAGATTTGGAGCCCCTGTCCTGGGGCAGGACGGGAAGTGGTGGCACCCAGTGGACACAGTCTGGGGCAGCAGGAGCCCATAAGCTGGTCCCCTTAGGCTAATAACTAGTACATCATGCTGACATTTCCCTAGATGAGATACATAGACAATTCACTGCCTGCATTTCTCTCCATTCTTTGAAGGATGGAGTTTCCTGCTTCTTCTGGTAGACTGAATTAGGAAGGAGTGATAAATTGGAACCAGTTTCTGTTGTGAACTCACGTGCATAATGTAACCTAGTGTCGGCTTGGGGTGACCCTGATCTTTCAGAGCTAGATAAGGTCAGCATAAATTATCCTCTTTTGGCTAAAGTGTAACCTGAGATAACCTGGGAGTTAGCTGGCCCCCCCCCCGCCCCCCCCCGCCCACACTTCATAATATTTCTCAGTTGTATAAGGAGGTGTATGGAGGTGTTATCTTCTGTGGTATTAGGATAGTCTAACAATTATGATTATTATTGTTTTTGTTTGTCAAATATTACACTCTGGACTTAGCGTGAGTTTTTTTAGAGCAAGCATTGGACTCTGCAGCATGGTGTTTTCTAACTGCCATCTCAGGCAAAAAAAAAAAAGTTCTTTATGGGGCAGAGTCACCAAAGCATGGCTTTCTAGAAAATTTTGCAGTTGTACTTTTAACTTTCCTTGGACAGCTGGTGGATCTTTGCCAATTTTCTTAGAAACTCTCTTCCAGGACATAATTCATTTCTCAAAGATAATGGCAGGGCATTGAAGATAAGGGCTGGTTCAGTATGATTACCTATGTCTTATTCATTGAGATTCAACTATGAAAACATCACAAGAATAGTCATTTTACTGTAGGCTACTACATATATATATATATATATATATATATATATATATATATATATATATATATATATATTTAGTACAGAGCAAAGGAGTTACTCTAGTGAACAAAATTGAGTTTCATTTCTGAATCATCATATTCCAGCCATTTTGCACGTTGTCTGCTTTCCTGTTTCCTTTATGTCTCTATGTATCAGTTCTCAGGGATAAATATTTTCCAGAATTTGCCTCCTAAATTGTGGAAAGCTTTGCTATGGAAAGAAATCTCTGCTGTGAGATAGGAATCCTCTAGAATCACTTGACAAGGTATTTGTTGGATTTCTCTCTACCTGGCGTCCTTATCCTGAATGATGTTTCACCCTCCTCACCCTATCCTGCATCCCCATCCCCTTGCCCTTAAGAAATTTAGAAGAGAATTTTAGGGTTCTCTGTTTTGAAGTGGAGGAAAGCACTTTCCTGGTTTCCTTCTGTGTAAGTCAGGCCATCTCTTATCTAGGGTGCTAATCATGCAAAGTTTCACATGGGAGCTCAGATATGGCCCCACATAACTGAAGTATTAAAATGCTTAAACAATTCAACAGTGAGAGTGAGCTTGCTTCTTGGCCTCCATTCAAGTTGTGGATTTGTGTACAAATAAGTAGCGACCTTTTCAGGGAACCATCACTTCTGTCCACGTGTAAGCCATTTCTTACTGAGATGCTCTCTGCTCAGACTTCAGAAACATTATGCCCCAGTGCATTTTACCTAATGTCTGCCCTTAGTTTTAATATTCAGACATATTTGTGGCCTAGAAAAGTTTCTCCAGGGAAGAAATCTCCCTTGTTCCCCTGACACTCCCCCTTCCTCTATCAGTTTTCATTTTTCTGGTTAAGAAGATTCAGTGGTTTATGAACAAAAAAAGAGTGACACTGCTTGGAATGTGGGCATTATCTCAGAGAGAAATGGGTCACAGAATCCTTGAGTGATGAGACTTTTCCTTTTTTTTCATGTTGTATTATAATGACCTATTTGCTTTTCTGTTGGGTTCACCAGACTAAGAACTACCGGAGGGCAGGAACCATGCCTTATTCAGGTTGTATCTCCAATGCCAAGTTAATATCCAGCATCCAGTGCCTAAGCAACACTCAACATTTGAATCATTTAATAACTCTGATTTCGGGTGAATGGCATTACTAGAAGAGGGTGTAGTGAGCTGAATGGTGGCCTCCAAAAAGATATATTCATATCCTCACCCCGAGAACCTATGAATGTGACCTTATTTGGGAAAAGGATCTTTTCAGGTGTAATTAAAGATCTCAACATGAGATCACCCTGGTTTATCCAGATGGGCCCTAAACCCAGTGATAAGTGTCCTTATAGAGACAAAAGAGGAGGGCACACAGACAGAAGAGGAGATGGCCATGTGAAGAGAGATTGAAATCATTCAGCCACAAGCCAAGGAATGCCTGAAACCACCAGAAACGGGAAGAGGTGAAGAAGGATGCTGCCTAAAGCCTTCAGAAGGAGTGTGGCCCTATCGACACCTCGATTTTGTATTTCTGGCTTCCAGAAGAATGAAAGAGTCAATTTCTGTTTTAAAACCTCGAGTTTGTGGTAATTTGTTACGGCAGCTCTAGGAAACTAATACAGAGGGCAGCCTGCCTTCAAGAAAAGCCATTAAAATCAATACTCAGAGCTTGGCTCATAGTACTGGAAAGAAGAGACAGAGGAAAAGCTAGCTGAAGGATTCCTGTTGGCGGAGCTGAGGGGGCAGGGACTAAAATGTTGAGAGAGGCTAGGAAGGGCATGGATCTTAATGTCCAGGGGCCTTGAGGAACTGAAGAAAGTTTTGACCTGGCTGAAGAGCTGGGGTAGCAGGAGCATGTCATGTACTACTATCACATAATTAAGACGGAACATGTACTGCTGTAGGCCTGAAGTTGACCAGAAAAAACACTTTGAGACTTTGCACATGAGGAGAGAGAAATATCTCAGTGAAAAAATAGCGTATGGGGGTAGGGAGGACTGTCATTTCTCTAAGCCAGGCCTTTGAGAAATCATGTTTTGAAAGATGGGGTTGAAAGAAAAGGGCCCAGGCAGGCAAGTTTTTGTCCTCCCGAATAAACAATGTCTTCCTGAATAAAGAAGATGGTTTGTCCTTTCTGTTCCCTGGAGGGTCCTGTGCTGCCCAGCCTGAGGTCACTCTGCCTCACAGGTACTCTGTCCTCACCTACAAGGGTGCTGGGGGCCCACATGGCACTTTGGAGAGCCAAGCATCCTTCTTCAGAGACAAGAGCGGCATATAGCAGGGAGATGTCAGAGATGTCCTTAGGACCAGGCCCAGGTCAGGGAGAGCAGCCTGTGTTACTACTTGTTACTGAAGACACATGTGAGGCATGCGAATTTTAGGCAGTGTCGGGGTGGTGAAATGTATGCTGCGCTGACCATCCGGGGACCTGGGCTATTGCTCCAATCCACCTAGAAGTAGCTCAGTTACTTTGCAGGAGGAACTTAACATCCTCATCTTTACTATGAAAAGGTTGGTTAGGTCACGTTTAGGGTCTATAACTCTTAAGAGTCCATGATTGCTGCCTGATTATTGAATGAAATGGATTCAGCCTGTGGAAGGATTTTCTTACTGAGATATTTAAACCAATATGAAATTTTTTTCTGACATATACCCCTTCCTACCAAATGTAGGATAGGATAGGATACAATAGAATATTCATGAAAAGTTTATTCCTAAGAAAACGCCTATAGTAGTCCCCTACTCTATGGGGCATACATTCCAACACCCCCAGTGGATGCCTGAAACCTTGGATAGTACCAAACCCTATATACGAATGTCTGACAATTAGGTTTATGAGCTCCTCCTAGAAAAAGTGCTACATACCTCACTGCTGAATATCACTATGGTCACCCTCGAAGTACTCCCCTTGGGAAGCTGTGCACCGACACCAGTGCCCAGTCCACCCTTCAAAGCAATCTTGGAACTCTTTTCCTGGAATGGCCATCAGAGTTGTCGTTGTATTACCCTTGATGTCCTGAATGTCATCAAAATGTCTTCCTTTCAATATTTCTTTTACCTTTGGGTAAAGAAAGAAGTCATTGGGGGCCAGATCAGGTGAGTAGGGAGGGTGTTCCAATACAGTGATTTGTTTACTGGCTAAAAACTCCCTCACAGACAGTGCCATGTGAGCTGGTGCATTGTCGTGATGCAAGAGCCATGAATTGTTGGCAAAAAGTTCAGGTCATTTTCATCTAACTTTTTCATGTAAGCTTTTCATCACTTCGAAATAGTAAACTTGGTTAACGGTTTGTACAGTTGGTACAAATTCATAATGTATAATTCCTCTGATATAAAAAATGGTTAGCAACATTATTGCAACAGGTTCATGAACTTAATTGTCAGACCTTGTATACTATGTTTTTTCCCTATACACACATGCCCGTGATAAAGTTTAATGGCTTTTCCATTTTAACTGAGCACTCACTTATCACGCACTGTGGCTGTAACTTTTGCAGTTTGAGGTGCAAAAGCAAAACTAGCACAAATTTCTTTTTCTTTCTTTATAATTTCATGAATAGAAGATTCCTTCTTACGTAGATCTTAGCAACCTCAGCATATTGTTTTTTCTTTCTTATTAAGTCGAGAACTTTCACCTTTTCACTTAAAGGAAGCACTTGATGGCTTCTCTCTGGCTTATCTGAATTGCCTGCGTCACTACTCTTATAATTTGGGGCCATTGTTAAGTAAAATAAAAGTTGCTTGAACACAAGCACTGTGATACCTGACAGCGGCTCTGATAACCAAGATGGCTGTTAAGTAACTGACAGGCAGGCGTGTCAGCAACCATCACCCTGACCAGTCAGCAGCCATCAGTATTAATGCAAGAACCTCCTCCAGCAAAATGATGACGACTCACTGAAGACTCAGATGATGATTAGCATCTTTTGCAATAAGGTTCTTTTTAATTAAGGTCTGTACATTGTTTTTTAGACATAGTGCTCTTCACACTTAATAGACTACAGTATAGTGTAAACGTAACTTTTATATGCATTGGGAAACCAAAAAATTCACCCTCGCATTATTGTGATATTTGCTTTATTGTGACATTCAGTCTGGAACTGAACCCACAACATCTCCAAGGTGTGACTGTAGAGGTTCAATGAATGAATGCTGAATGAATAAAAGGGTGAAGGCTGATACCTGTCTAAGGTTGATACCCTTTCTCACCAAAAATAAAATAATAAAATAAAATACACATGAACTATTAATTCCTAAAAGGAGGACTACATTATTATAGTATGGCACAATATGGGCATTCAATGAATGATCATTGAAGAAATGAATGAATGAAGATTGTAAAAGAATTTTCAGGATCTTTTTAGTATCTAATGCCCCAAATCTCATTTCAGTAAATTATATGCACAATAACAAACAAGAATTACTTTATTTATCTATATCTATTCTTTGTTTTTTTTTTAATTCCTTCTACCTACCGGAGGAAGGTTCTTTTTGTTTCAATCTAGTTGTGGAGGGCGCAGCTTACAGTGGCCCATGCGGAGATCGAACCGGCAACCTTGTTGTAAGAGCACCGTGCTTTAACCAACTGAGCTAACCAGCCACTCCTATATCTATTATTTTTAAGTTAGAAGTTACTTGTAGTGAGGCTCGTGTAACTCTTCCTTTGGCTTAGGCAGTGTTTTGCCCGAGCCAGTAGTCAGTAAGTGTTGGTGATTCACCAAGTATTGATTTCCATCATCTGTGCTATGGATTGTCCAGAAAACCAATGAGAAAAGGCTGGCTTGAATCTATTTAGGGGTCATTATGTTCTGCTCTTCAGTGTTTATCACCTTCTTTCTTTGGACGATGGTACCAACTGACCTAATCATTCATGTCTTCTTTCTTTATTTAATGGGAAGAGATAAGAATGACAAATTGTATCCAAACTCTCTTTATTGCTGGTGTAAAAGATCTTTATTTTACTTGTAAGAACATGCAAAAATTATGACACTATGCCCCTTTTGGGGGAGATTGCCAGTCTTTTCTTCGAAGAAACATTACCAGTCAGAAAGAGAGAAAGCTCAAAATGGTGGAAAGAGGCCAGGCCAGGTAACAGCAAAAACCCCCATCCACCTGGCACGAGGTGGTGATGGTACTTGGTAGAGGTTGGCTTGAAACCAGGCCTGCTTTGCTTTGATTGTAGCCAGTGTCATTTCTGTGTAAAATTCTCAACAATCACATTTACAAGCCATTTAACAGACGCTATAACCACCCTGACTTTCGGCTGTTCATCTGATTTCTCCTCCTGTGACAGGCCCTGAATGAGCGTTAAGATTTAATGTGATTGGTTTTGGCAGGCCTCATCTCCCCATCTTCCTGGCACACCCCTCCGTGCCCTCCATCATCACTGAGACCTACTGGAGGGACACCTGTTATGAAGGAGGCCACCAAATGATTGTGCAGGACGGATGTACAGCCACACTGACACATGCTCACACATACTTTAATTCTGCTCCTGGAGAAACAAAAACAAAGACAACGAAATAGTGCTTTTCGCGGAACGAGATGAGTCTTTCACTTCTTCAAATTCTGTGCATTTGTTTAATGAACTGGAAATAACCACACTCTACATATTAAGGAGAGGAGATTTACTTCTTGTTTGGACTGGTAGAAACACATTTGGGTCAAGGAAATCTGTGGAGAGGACAGGAGAGCTTGGAAATTCATTCATTAACTCATTCGTCCATTCATTCATCTGAAAAGTCCGAGACACTGTGGGTACTTGGAAATGTTAAATAACAGTTTCTGCCTTTTCTCCCTTTACCCGCTCCTTTTCATACATAAAGATTTAAGCAGAGATGCGTAGAAATAACTTTAACGATATGAGAAATTCTGTAGTCTAGAAACAACCCAAATATGATGAGGGCACAGAAGAAGCAGCACATCATGCCTGCAGGTGACCAGGAAGCTGTTTGCAGAGGGCGAGGTGTGATCTGAGTCTTAAAGATTTAAGAGGTGTTTGTCCATCTGGGTATAAGTTAACTTGGCTTTCTGTCCCTTGTTCCTTTCTTTCAGTTTGTCATGTCAGCTTGTTAAGAACAAGAGCTGTGTGTCCGGTTCCCTCATATAGCACAAGCCTGGCTGGGTGCCTGGTGCATGGTAACCACTTACCATATTTTAGCTGAATAATGAACAAATCTATAAATGGCAGGTACTGGGGTTCTTGATGTAGCACACATTAGTAAGTCAAGGTCAAGGCCTTCTTTTGGCTTTAGGTGACAGCAGGCAGGGTAATGTGGCAAATATACAGGGTACACAGTGGGGCCTAGATGCTGCCTCTGTGGGGCCTGGTAAAAGGTTACCCCAGATCTACCCACAGGTGCAGAGTCAGCTGTCGATGACCCCCCTGTGGGTAATAGAAGACCACCATTAATTCACCCTTCTGGCCAGGGAGGTGGACTTCCATGGGAAACTCTGCCTAAGGAGTGGTCCCTGGGGAAGCTCCTTGGTGGCCTTGCCTCTCTCTCTAGGTCTTGGACAGTGTGTGGATAACCAGGGGTCGACCACATTGTGCTATGGATCAAAATGATGGAAAAGGTGGTGATGACAAATGATTGCTTCTATTAAGTTGGTGCAATAGTAATTGTGGTTTAAAAGATTAAAAATAATTGCAAAAACTGCAATTACTTTTGCACCAACCTAATAAGTTTTCCTTTCTTCTGTATTGCCCTTTTAGCTGCAGACTAGGGTCTAATAAGTAGAGAAGGTCGGGGGGTCAGAACCATGGTGCTTGCTCCGTCAGCTTCATTTCTTAGCCTACTTGCCAAGAATTCCCAAAAGGAAGGGAGAGGACCTTAGGAGGGTCAGTCTGAAGCTGACTGATATCAGCATGAGATAGTCAGGTTTGTCTGGAACTTGAATTCGGTGGCTTGGGAGATGATGTGTTGAAACAAGAAGAGCCCAGGCAAGGAATTAGAAACCCTCTTTCCTCGTTCAAGCCCTATCTTGACCAGTGAATGACGTTCAGCAAGTTATTTAACTTCTCTGGGATAGTTTTTTCATATTTTCAAAATCTAGCACTCAAAGTCATTATTCAATGTTATTTATCAGACATTCAATATACATACTCAGCACACATGTGTAGGAAATATAATTTTCCAAGTAAGACTGTAGTTTTGTAAAAGCTCTGGGCCTGGGAATAATTTTGCAGACTGCACATTATTTCAACCATCCCCATGTTTAGCAGTATCCCTGGAATGTGTGCTATTTCTAAAGGGACAGAAATATTAAATGGTGATATTCTTTAGCTAAAGTGGAAACATTTATTGTAGTCTGCTATGTATCTGGTCCCAGGGACTGCCTTTCCCACAAACAGAGGAGCTGGGAGTCTGGATGTCTGATTTCAGAGACGCAGAGAGGTGATGATGTCTTTCATTCAATAGCCAATACCTTTCATTATACAATTGGATTTAGAATTAAAATGAAAATATGCACTTATAACACTGGAGCTAAATAAATGCTGATTAATTTAATTCATACTAAAGTGTAAATGATTGCTACCAGACTCTATCTTCAGAATGCATTTTAAATAATAGTAAGCAAAACAAACAAACAAACCAAAGCAAAACAGGGAAAGTGAAGGGAACTGCAAGGGTGGCAAAGGTATGGGAAGATGAGAACACGGAAAGGGGAGAATAGAGTTGGATAAATTTCTCCTTTACTTACTGCTTGTTCACTAAGATTAGACAGAAACCATTGTTTTAGGATCCGATTTGAGAGACTATCAGCCTCTTTGGTTTATGACCCAGGCTAATTTTCAAGACTAGAACACCACTTCTGAAAAGTCAGATACAGCTACCTAAGCAAACCTCAGGATCTTGAGGGATTTCATGAAACTAAAATAATTTTCTTTTTTTTCACATCATGCATTTGTTTTTCTTGACTATGAAAACACATACCCTCACTGTAGAACATTTAGATCCCACAACAAAGTATAAAGAAGAAAAACCTCATCCTCAGTTCCATCACTGTTAACATTGTAGCTTTTTTTTTTTTTTTTTTTTTTTAAATCCTAAAGGGAGTTTCAGGACAGCCTCCACGGCAGTTTAGACTGAGGAGACTGCAAAGCCACCACAGCAAAAACAGAAGTGGTGCTACGTCAGCAGAACCTGGGACCAATTTTCTGGGGGAAAAATAAACCTATCCACCCCATGTGTATTCAGTGAGGTGTGTATATATTAGGCAGAGGGCTGGGCACATTCACTCACCTCTTCTTTTTTTGCATCCTATATTCCTAGGAAATAGGTTACCTGGAGAGTCCATTTGCTGCATTCAAATTGAAACTGATTTTTAAATTAGGTGAAGACTGTGAGCAATGCCGAGCAGAGAAACTCTCTCCGTGTGTGTGTGTGTGTGTGTGTGTGTGTGTGTCTGTGTGTGTGTGTGTGTGTGTGTGTGGTGTAGTGTGTGTGCATGTGTAAGTTCATGTACCTGCACAGAGCTCAATTAACCAAATTAGGACTGGAGTGGGTTGAGAAAGCTTTTTATCTGCTTGCACTCCTATTTCCATCTTTATGACTTACAAATGAAGCCGTTCTTCAAAAACTAAGACAAGGTTGTCCATAAAAAATCCAGAAGATTGGGGGGCATTTTTTGGCAATGCATGTTGAGCCCCAGAGAAATTGAGGTTGGTTGGCTGTGCCCACCAGGCTCCAGAAGAAACCTTATTTGCCTGGCGGTTTCAGAAAGGGACTGATGGCGATAATAAATATCATTTGCTGACATGGAGTCCTGGGGCTGCGCTGACCACAGGAGTCGAGGTCCCCAGGAGCTGAGAACACTCACAAAGCAGGCATTTATGAAGTAGTTGGCTTTGCATTAATTATTTCCCCAGCCATTCACCAACAGTAACAATCCCTTCAATTAGAGTCCAGGCCCCGGGAAAGCCCTGGTGTTTATTGGAAGTGACATTTGCATAGCAAAGTGTCACAGTGTTCATATGGAGTAGCACAAAGGGACCCAGAGCCCCTCTCCTGCCTGGCGCCTTCCTTCTCATGGAGCTTTTGAGGAAGAAAGAAGACTCAGCTCATTTAGGAGCATTCAGTTTGTATTTTCCTTTTCGGTGGTTATCTTGTCAGCTGAAGTTTTCTCATCTGCTTCTCACCTGGGGATGGGTTAGTTCTGAAGTGGAGAGTTCTGTCTTGTATCTATGAATCTTTAAGTGGCCTCAAACAACCCAGGGTCCTGGCAGGGTGCGGGAGGCTGATGGCCAGCTCTGAAATGGACGTGGAGTCCACTGGGAGACCCCGCAAAGCTTGGCAAATTCTCTCATCTTAGAGATAAGAATTTTGTGGCCAACAAAAGACTTGGAGTTCCATGGGCCTTACCATGTTTCCCCCAAAATAAGACCAGGTTTTATATTAAGTTTTGTTCCAAAAGACGCATTAGGGCTTATGTTCGAGGGTGTCATCCTGAAGAATCATGCTAGGGCTTATTTTCAGGTTAGGTCTTATTTTCAGGGAAACATGGTAGTATTGTAAAAGCTGAAAGAGTCAGATAAAATGTAGAAAATGGAGCTGATCGTCAATTCCAGAAGGCAGGGAAAACATCTATTCTTTGAGGGTTGTTCTATGTCATGTATATCGCAGGCTCTAACTAAATGTGTGATGGCTGGCTGACGGATGGGTTGATTAGAGACTTACCCCTTTAATCCTTCAGCTTGTTAAACTGACTGATGGCCTGGTTATTTGGCTTTTTTCACTTCCAGTTCTCTGAGTACCTTGCAGGCATCTGCATCTGTTGTGAATACAGAAGATGGGCATGTTTGCTGGGTGGACAGCCCTTGTGTTGCCCTCCTGGAGCTGCAGAAGGAGCTGCTGCAATCCACACGGGTCCCTTACAGGTTTTGCTACTTATTTACACATCTCAGCAAATATCCACTAGTTGCTACTGTCATTTATCATTTTCCAAGCCTTTTGTCTTTGTTTTTGCTTGCACTTTTAGAAAGTAGACTTTTAAAATGCTTTTTACCCTTTTCTAGCTATACACTATGCTTGATACCAAAATGATTAAGAAAGAGTTTCCTCTTACCACTAGAAAAGAGGATTAGACATAAGTATGGTCACAGATAACTATAAGGCAGGATTAAGACAGGCCAGTGGTGAAAGAGACACATAAATAGGGTAATGGGGATTCCAACGAAAGAACATTGCAGCGCCTGCTCAATCAGCAGAGGTTTTCTTAGGCATTTGCAATGAGTCTTCAAGATGGTCAGGGTTTTTTGATGCAAAGGGAGCATATAGAGTTGTCAAAGGGAATAGGAAATTTTCTAAGGGTATGTCTGGGAAGGGTGAGGAGTCTACTTTGGGATAAAGCATAGATTTGAATTGAAGAAGGAGGTGGGACCAGTTACCAGTGGCCACCGTTGTTCGCCACGGTGAGAAGTCTGTAATTATTTTGGCAGACATGGGAACCAATTGGTGAGCTTTTATTCTGGGGGAGGAGGGAGAAGGCCCAGGAATAGGGGGCGGCAAGCGAGGCACATAGGGTACAACTTTGAGGAGATGGTCACTCCCACGTGGGGGCCCTACACTGTAGACCTTGAGAGTGATGCCTCCTTTCTGTAGTTCCAGCCTGGAGCGAGGGGCAATGGGGGAGCCGGTGGGCCACAATTTTATGATTAGAGCTGAGTGTTTAGCAGATGGCTCTGAAAACTCTGTTTAGGGTAGATGGGAAAAAGTGGGGTTGGTGGGGAGCGATTGTATAACTGTTATCATTATAAAAGTTCAATCAGAGAAGATGTAGCACAGAGGAAGTGGGGAGAAGTCTAATAGTTCCTTCTAAAGAGTTCATATGACTAGCAATAGAACTGATGCTCAGCCATAATGGCTAGCACTCAGGGAGTGCTCACCGTGGGCCAGTTCCAAATACTTTCCATGTATTAAATAATTTACTAATGATGGAAGCAGCCCTCAGCCTGGAGCCCAGAGAGCTGCGTTTTAGTCTAGTTGTGCTCTAACTGGTTGTGGGAGCCTCTTTGACCTGAATTCTTCCACCTGTAAAATGACTGAGTTACAGCAAACAGTTCAGAGGCCCAAGAGAGCCCTGAAATGCCACGTAACTCCTGACATATATTCATATGAGCTCACCTAGAGAGAGGCCCCAAACCTGGGGGATCTCAATCCAGGATTATTCATGACCTCCCAGCTCAGGTGCCTTGGGAGGTAAATCCCTCTGTCCAGACTCTTGACTTATTGGTTCAGTCATAACCACTTCTAGCATTTCTAGGTCGCAGGTCCCCCTTGAAGACTGAGATTCCATCCATCTGACGGTCAATCTGCCTTTTCTTTCTGAGCCCCTCTCCACCTTTATTCAATACCCTGGCCTTGCCCACATTTCCCTCCCCTTTCCTATTGCTGTTGTGTCATTAACAAAACTCCCCGACCCTTGCAAAGCCCCTACAGCAGAACCGTCCCATGAGAAAAACAGTGGATTTAATAAGCTTCCCTTTAAATGGCCCCAAATCCCTTCCAGTGATTAAGGGGGAAAAACAGCTACACACAGGACAGAGTCTCCTGGTGCAGGAGGTGAGAGAGGGAAAGAATAAAGAAAGTTCCCAAGATCCTGGGCCTCAGGGACCAAATTAAAAAAGCAGCACCACTTATTCAAAATCAGATGAATGTCAGTGGGACGTTTGTCAAACAAACTTGTCATTATTTGTCACAATTTGAGGAAGTATCAGTCAGTAGTCACACTTGAGCATGTAACAGAGTTATTTATAGCTGCCAGTCTACAGTTTTAACTAATGCAGAGCCAAGGTTCCATGTTATAAACAGCTTTATTTATAATGATTGTGTGGCTATAAATAGTTTGGTTCACTGTGTGCAGCCGAAGGCTCAGTGCTGTGCTGCCAGAGCTGGAGGAATGTGCGAGCTGGGAGGGAAAGTCCGTTTGTCACTCTTCTTGGCGGACCCTCTCTGGGAGGCCTTGGCCAGGGCATTTCATCCTCTTCCTCAGTGTCCCTTTTGGAATGAGGAATTGTGCCACATTGTGTTCCCAGGAGACTGTAGAGGTCATGCAATTAATTAACACCTGCACCAAAATCTCCCGAGGAAAGGCTGAAAGGGAGGGGACATGCAAACACCACCTCCTTCGTGCCTATTCACAGACAATGAGCTAATTACAGTCTCCTTCTCATACTGGAGGGTGGAGGGAGATATCCTGTTATTCTTGTGAACAGTCAAAGCTCTAAAGGTTTGTTTATAGTTTCAGATTTAATTTGACCAACAGTGATAGTCTTTTCTAAGAATAGGCGATTATCAGAAATTTAGACATTTCCTGGTTTCTTGTGTCAGCAGAACCTTGTCTAGGGAGTGGGGGTGGGATGGGTGGAGAAAGCAGAAGAGAGGAAGGGGAATGTGTGTACATAAATTTAACATGTAAAATACATAGGAATTTCAGATTAAAAACTCATCATTGTACTGTTTGGCACAGGGGCAGTATTTTTACTGTCCGGTGGACAACTTTCACCCCCTCCTCTCAAAAACGCTTATATTTATTTGTCATATTGAAATTTCTGGTTCTACACATAGTCCCACCCCACCTCACCCCCAAAAACCTTATTCTCAGTTTTAATACTGTTAGGTTAAATCTTATTTTGCTTTTTTCTTTTAAACAAAAGGTGTGTCTATGGAAAAATTGATTGGATCTTAATTTGCAAAATTAGTTCTGGTTCATTTTATTGCTGTAATTTAATACTCATAATGATTTTCTGACACATATGTTTTAGCAGCAAGATCTACTTCCTATTCATTTTTCATTTCAATACAGCTGAAGTATATTAGGCAGGATGGTACAAAGCAGAGGGAGCAGCGCCCGGCAAGAAACTGACATCATGCTGCCATGTTGGCACTCTCTCAGACACGAGCCGAGCCCCTCGCAGTACGCTTGCGTGTAGGTACACCCAGGGAGTTGGGGCAGAATGACATAAGCAGGCCATACGTCTTGAAAAAGGGATTACGTTTGTTTTCATTATGCCGTCATCAACAGCTTTGCTGTCACCATCATCATTATTGCAATTCTTTGTCCAAGGGCGCTGTGAGATGTGTTCTATCTGAACTTCTCCCACTGGAGCTGCAGCATGGAGAGCCTACCTCAGTAAGCCAACAATTACGCCACAGGGGATGTGGAGCATGGATGTCCAGGACCCAAGGGCACAGCACCTTGGGGATGTGCTCCTTGTCCTGATCTGGGTGCCAGGGAAGGCATCGTGAAAAAGGGGGTCCCTGGTTGAATCCTATAGGAGATTCCTTAGGGCAGCGGCTGTGTCTTTGTGTTTCTGTATAGACACCTCCTGACAGAGTAGACATATGGTAAATATTTGTAGAGAGAACAAGTGAAGGTTTACTCTCTTTTGGAATTTGACTGTCTCTGTGGAAACACTTATGCTGTGCATTTGCAATACACAAATTAATTGAAAATGGTTAAAAAATGAAAAATTAAAGAAGGGAGAGATCTCTAGGGTGCGTGCCTAGTGGGATGCGGAGGCTTTTTTGAGTGCACTGGCCTTCCTAGGTAATCAAAGTGGTGAACTCCTTCTTGAGTGATGGTGAGAGGTCCAAGGCTAAGGGGCAGGGTACAAAATGTAACAATGTATGTATTGATTTCAGTGGCCTCCCCGTTTATGTTGGGAAACACCTTCACCTACACATGGGGCTAAGACCTCATCTGGAATGGGTTCCAGTTCTGTGCTCACGAAGGAGGTGGCATTAAAGCCAAAAAGAATAGGACGAATGCAAGGAGATGGATGTCACATCAAGTTTTTCCCTCATTCTCTTTTATTTCTTCTCTAAGAGATTTTTTAGTCATACTTATCTCCATGATTATTTTCAATGTTTTTCTCTATTGCTCATTGGGTGAAGGCAGGGTGGGAGGGTGGGGGTGGGGTGGGGTGGGTGGTATTCATATTAGCATTACCAAGCATGTGATTTCAGAGAAGATTCCTGGAACTGAAAACGTGCTTGGCCAATCAGTAATAACTCCCATCTCAGGACTGTTATGACCATAGATGTTCACATTCCAAGAACAAAAGACGGGCACAATAAATTTTGCAACATAATATGTAAATCTGATAGAGAGTTTTTACCTAATATTTTTGTTTATTACTGTTTCTAAGAATTTTCCCAAGTGCTGAGTTCCAGTTGAGAAGGATGTGGGGTAAATGTCTTGGCACAGGCTCTCTGGCCACCAATTCTTAGAAATGTAAATGTTTGGAGCTTCAAGACACCATTAGCTCCTTCTACTCCATTCCTCTCCTTTCACTGATGAAG
This sequence comes from Rhinolophus sinicus, assembly GCF_036562045.2. Classification (NCBI taxonomy): domain Eukaryota; kingdom Metazoa; phylum Chordata; class Mammalia; order Chiroptera; family Rhinolophidae; genus Rhinolophus; species Rhinolophus sinicus. The sequence goes on from NC_133756.1 coordinate 64,606,376, forward strand.
AAACTGAGCCTGAAGGACTAAGTGACTGACTCAAAGCCATTTGACTGCTAAGACAGAGAGAGAGCTGGGGTAGAACTAATGTCTCTTGCCTCCTAGAAAAGCGAAGTAATATTTGTTGGAAATAGGTAGACGTACCCAGTATAAAGGAGCACTACAGTGGTTAAGAATGAGGGCTCTGGTGTCAGACAAGCTTAGGTGTGAATCCCGGCTCTGTCACTGTTTGTGAAGCCATGGCATGATGCTTCTTTTCTTTGAGACTCAGTTTTCTCATCCATAAACTAGGAGCAATCATGATGCAGTAAGAGAGGAGTTGGGAGGATTAAATGAGATAATGGAGCTCAATTATTTCGCCATGGTTCCTAGCACATAGAACACCTCCAACATATAATGGAAACAACAACGAAAACCAAATCAAAAAGCAAACAAATGAAAGACCTCTCCCTCCCCCAAATAGGCTTGTTCCCTCAGCCTGGCAGGGTCTGTCACAGAGATGTTAACGACAAAATGTCCTCCTTCTGCATATCCTTTGTGCATGCTAATTTTCCTGGGGGAGAATGTACATGCTTATTTCCCCCGGGAGAAACACGTGTGCCCTCATTCCCAGTAGGCTTTGGACATACACGGACAGATCTGATAGACAGGTGAGCGGGCATGCATGGGGAGAGTGAGGGAAGGGCTCCAGGTGAGCAGCCTCCATGAGTAAGAGGAGTATGATGTACTTAGCTGTCCCAGCAGGAAGACAAAAGGAGGAAGGTGATGGAGGATCTGGGACAGTTGGTCCCACGTTGGAACCCAGCCTGTACCTCTAGTAGGTGCAGCTGGGTTCTGGGCATTAGTAGCTTTGATCTGCAACAGTAGCTCAAGGTGGGAGTGATCTCCGTCAGTGGGAACCCTGCCCCTGAGATGGACACAGGTCAGCAACTTTGAGGAACTGAAACACATTTAGGAGAGAGTTAATTATATAACAGAAGACTGTGTTTCTGGTAAGTCAAGCGCATGAGGGCGTAGAACATTTGAATTTGAAGCAGTTGTCTAATCACACAATGTATGTGATTTCACTCACATATTGGGAAATACTGTTTGCACATAAAATTATCCCATTTAATCCCTCAATAACCTTGCGAAGTTTATGGTACTTTGCAGATCAGCAAAATGGAAGCCTAGAGATTTAAATCACACAGTCAGAGTCACAGATATCAAAATGAAGCTTAGATTGAAAACAAATCTTGTTGATTTCAAAGTCAATTCTGCCCATGTCCACCGACCCAGCTAAATTTTACTTGAATGCATTTTCCACTACATCACCCTCTCCACTTTAGTTGGCTGGGAGATGTGGTTGTGACATCCCGTAACTGAGAGAAGCATCAGTGTCTAGGTAAGTGAGCAGTTTCTGTAGCCAGGCTGCATGCATTTCCATCCTGCCTGTACCATTTACTGGTCTTGAGACCTTGGGCAAGGGAACTAACTGCACTGTGCCTCAGTTTCCTCACCTGTAAAGTGAGGTGTACTAGTCAGGTTTCTCCAGAGAAACAGAATCAACAGGTGTGTGTGTGTGTGTGTGTGTGTGTGTGTGAGAGAGAGAGAGAGAGAGAGAGAGAGAGAGAGAGAGAGAGAGGACTTATTTTTAAAAATTGATTCAAGTGTTGGTGGAGGCTGATGAGTCTGAAATGTACAGTGCAGGTCAGCAGGCTGGTGACCCAGGGAAGAGGTGCTGCTGCAGCTTGAGTCCTAAGGCAGTCTGGAGGCAGAATTCCCTTTTCCTTGGAGCACCTCAGTCTTCTTTCTCTTAAGACCTTCAAACGATTGGACAGGCCCACACACATTATGGAGGGTAATCTACTTTACTCAAAGTCTATTAATTTAAATGATAAGCCCATCTAAAAAGTACCTTCACAACAATATCTAGACTGGTGTCTGATCAAATACCTGGGTACTGTGGCCTAGCTGAGTTGACACACGAAATTAGCCATCACATGGGGCTAATAAGATCTACGTCATAAGGTTGATGTAATGACTTAAATGATCTGATATACAGAGGGTGCCAAAAAAATGTAGACACATTTTAAGAAAGGAAAAAACTATTAAAATTGTAATACTCAATATATACCGATAACAAAAGATGAATACAAGTCGTGTTTGACTTTTGCAATTACAAGAGGTGCTCAAAATGGTTACTATCAGCATCCAGACACTTTTTTTTTTTTTTTTTTTTTTTTTTTTAAGGAGGGCACAGCTCACAGTGGCCCATGCTGGGATCGAACCGGCAACCTTGATGCTACTAGCACCACACTCCAACTGACTGAGCTAACCGTCCACCCCCAGACACTTCTGATTATGGTGAACTGCTGCTTGAGCAATGTTGATCAAAGTGTCCACTTGTATACATTTTGTTGGCACGCCTCGTATACAAAGAGCTTAGAACCTGCCTGGCATACATTATCTATCCTGACTCCCCAGAAATGGACCTACTCTCTCTCGTTTGGCTTGGACATGTCATTTTTGTCACTGGCCCAGTGCTCCTACAGCCAGCAGCTTTTGCTTCTCTTCCATTTGCTTCTCCTTGTGGCTGTGGAGGAGTCTATGTGCGTCCTGCACGGCCACCATGTCTGGGAGGAGCTTCGTCTTTCCTGGTCCCCAGGATAAATTAGGATACCAGGCCTCGCAGCTCCTGGATGCCCTCAGTAAAAGGCCAAGAGGGAAACCGCTGAAAGGAAGGGGTGGCTGAGAACAGCTGACTGAAATCGCAAGGCAAGAATTCCACGGAGAGAATCTCTGTTTTTGTTTATACTTGTGGCAAGAAGCAAACACATTGCTCTTTAATTTTCCTTGGCAGGGTCTGCAGCGCCGAGTTATTGCCAGCCGTCTGCTGTGCCCATGTTGTGCCCCACCTCCTCCAGCCTCAGGTGGATGCTCCCCCCCCCACCCCCCAGCAGATGCCTTTTCTGGGAAAATGGAAACGCGACAGCCTCTGACACCTGACTCCCTTTTAGTCAAGCCTCTGCTCTATCTCTTTTGCCCAGCTGCACCTTCGGTGGCCCTTCCCTACCTGACAAAGTGAGATACCTTTGATAGTCAGGCATGCCTTGCCAGTGGAACACACGCTCCATTTGGAAACAGGAGAATTTTCCTTTTGCTTTGGTTTATGGCTGGGGGTGGGGATTAAATCTGGGATAAATGCAAAAGATCCTGGAGGACAATGGGCAAGGAAAGCTCTGAGAGGAAGAAGTGGAAAGGGGGTGGAGGTGGGAGATGAGAGGGGGCTGGCAGGACCACTGAAGGAATAAACTCAGCTTTCATCTTCAAGTCTGATACGTCTCTGAACCCTGATGGGAAAGGTCATGAATTTTAAAATGTGTCTCTCCAGCCGACAGCTCCAGTCATAAAACCAGCGCTCTGAAGCTCTAGACGGCTGCAGGAGACCTGAGATGGAGGGAGCCCCAGGACAAGGCGGGGAGCGCCAGCCGCTGTCAGAAAGGGGTGATTAGACTGAATCTGAACACGCTGTTCTAGGCAGGCGCCTGAGGTCGAGGCGTCCTCCCTGCCAGCTCGGGAGGTTTCCACAAGGCCTGGCACCAACAGATAACTTTCTGAGCCGGCCTCATGGCACGGCTGCTTGCTTGCGTCACTTGCAAGGCACGTGGCCACCTGCCACAGTCCTTGGTCACCTGCTGAGGACTGCAAACCCTCAGGGGTTCAGGGGGTGACTTTCTCACCAGGGTTTTGAGAGCTGTCCCAGAAGAGGAAGCTGGGCAGCTCCAAATATCTCTGAGGAGGGTCAAAGATTGCAGGTTGCAAACTGGGTCCTTCTTGGGTTCTCTGTCAGGCTGTAGGAGGGGTATGAAGGAGGCTGTTGTCTTTTGTGGGCTGGAATAGGCAATGGTGACCATAATTTTTAAAATTAATATATTTGTATTGAGATATAATTGACATTTAACATTGTATTAGTTTTAGGTATATAACATAATGATTTTATATATATATATATATAAAATGATTATATATATTATATATGTGGAAATGATCACCACAATAAGTTTAGTTAACATCCATCACCATACATAGGTACAAATTTTTTTCTTATGATGAGAACTTTTACAATTTACTCTCTTAGCAACTTTCAAATATACAATACAATATTGTTAACTATAGTCACCACACTGTACATTACATCCTCAGGACTTAGCTTATAACTGGAAGTTTGTACCTTTTGACCACATTCACCCATTTTGTCCATCCCTCGACCCCCCACCTCTGGAAACCACTAATCTGTTCTCTGTGTCTGAGTTTGGTTCTGTTTTTGATTTTTGGTTGTTTATAGATTCCACATATAAGTGAGATCATACAGTATTTGTCTCCCTCTGACTTATTTCACTTAGCATAATGCCCTCAAGGTCCATCCATGTTGTTGCAAATGGAAAGACAGCGTTCTTTTTTTATGGCTGAATAATATTCCATTGTATATATACACCATATTTTCTTTTTTTAAAGATTTTTATTAAAGTATAGCCAGCATACATTATTTTATTAGTTTCAGGTATATATCATAGTTATCCAATAGTACCCACCTGACACTATACATAGTTATTACCACATTATTGTTTATATTCCCTCTGCTAAAGAAGCAATCACCATGATAAGTCCAAAAACCATCTGACACCATACTATGCTATCACAATATTATCGACTATATTTCTTATGCTGTATATTACATCCCCAAGACTTATTTGTTTTATACCTGGAACTTTGAACCTCTTATTCCCCTTTATCATTCCCCCCCTTTTTAGTTTTCAATTACATTTGACATTCAATATTATATATTAATTTCAGGTGTACAGCATAGTGGTTAGACATTTATATAATTTAAGAAGTGATTCTCTGACTAGTACCCACCTGGCACTATACATAGTTATTACCATATCATTGACTGTATTCCCTATGTTTTACTTTATATTCCCATGACTACTTTATAACTGCCAATCTGTATTCCTTAATCCCTTCACCTTTTTCACCCTGTCCCCTAACCCCCTCCTATCTAGTACCCTGATAGATCTAGTACCCATCTGACACCATACATAGTTATTACAATATTATTGACTATATTCCTTATACTATATCCTACATCCCCTCAACTACTGTGTAACAACCAATTTGTACTTCTTAATCCCTTCCCCTTTTTCACTCATTCCCAATCTCCCTCCCATCTGGTAACCATCAAAATGTTCTCAGTATCTATGAGTTTGTTTCTGTTTCATTTGTTTGTTTATTTTGTTCTTTAGATTACACTTATAAGTAAACTTATATGACATTTGTCTTTCACTGTCTGACTTACTACACTAAGCACAATACCCTCTAGTTCCATCCATGTTGTTGCAGTTGACAAGATTTCATTCTTTTTTATGGCTGAGTAATATTCCACTGTATATATGTACCACCTCTTCTTTATCCAGTCATCCATTCAGGGACACCCAGGTTGCCTTCATATCTTGGTTGTTGTAAATAATGCTTTAATGAACATATGGATGAGCATGTCCCCTCAAAGTAGCGTTTTGGATTTCTTCAGATAAATACCCAGAAATGGAATTACTAGGTCCTTCTTTCTTTCTTGTTATAGTCTTTGTTTTAAAGTCTATTTTGTCCGGCATAAGTATTTTGCTACCCCAGATTTTTGTTTGTTTGTTTGTTTCCATTTCATGGAAATATTTTTTCTTCATCCCTTTGCTTTCAGTCTGTGTGTATCTCCTGATCTGAAGTGAATCTTTTGTAGGAAGTATATGTAACGGTCTTGTTTTCTTATCCATTCAGCCCCTGTATCTTTTTTTTTTTTTTTTTTAACCCAGCAGATGGATTTATTTTTATTTTCAAGGAGGGCACAGCTCACAGTGGCCCATGCAGGCATCGAACCAGCAACCTTGGTGCTATTAGCACCATGTTCTAACCAACTGAGCTAACCAACCACCCCAGCCCGGTTTGACTGGAGCATTTAATCAATTTACATTGAAAGTAATTATTGATAGGCATGTAATTATTGCCATTTTATTATTCATATTTTTAATTTTTTTTTTCATCTTAAATAAGTTTCTCTAAGATTTCTTATAATACTGGTTTGGTGGTGATGAACGTTTTTAGCTTTTTCTTGTCTGGGAAGTTTTTATCTGCCATTCGATTCTAAATGATTGCTTTGCCGGATAGAGTAATCTTGGTTGTGGGTCCTTATTTTTCATCATTTTGAATGTTTGCTGCCAATCCCTCTGGCTTCTAAAATTTCTGTTGAGAAATCAGCTGGTAGTCTATAGGAGCTCCCTTGTAGGTAACTAACTGCTTTTCTCTTGTCACTTTTAAGCTTCTCTTTTTGTCTTTAACCGTTGGCATTTTATGTATGCTGTGTTAGTGTGGGCCTCTTTGGGTTCCTCTTGTTTGAGACTCTCTGTCCTTTCTGGGCTTGTATATCTATTTCCTTCACCAGGTTTGGGAAGTTTTCCTTCATTATTTCTTCAAATAGGTTTTCAATTCCTTGCTTTCTCTCTTCTTTTTCTATTTTCCCTATAATGTGAATGTTGGGCCCCTTAAACTTTCCTCATTTTTTTGGATTCTTTTTTCTTTTTGCTGTTTTGATTGGGCGTTTTCTGTTACCTTACCTTCTAAATGACTGATTCTATCCTCTACTTCATCTAATTTACTGTTGATTCCCTGTAATGTTTTCTTAATTTCCATGATTGTATTCTTTATTTCTGACTGGTTCTTTTTTATGCTTTCTACCTCCATTTTTATGTTTCCTATCTCTTTGTTGAAGTTCTCTCTGAGATCATTGACCATTCTTGGTCATTTTCTTTCTTTTTTTTTTTAAAGGGGGGTGCAGCTCACAGTGGCCCATACAGGGATGAAACTGGCAACCTTGGTGTTATCAACACCACACTCTAACCAACAGAGCTAACAGGCCATGCAAGCATTCTTATAACCTGTATTTGAAACTCTGCATCTGGTAGATTGCTTGTCTCCATTTTGTTTAGTTCTTTTTCTGGAACTGTGTTTTGTTCTTTTATTTGGGACATGTTTCTTTGTTTTCCCATTTTGGCTACCTCCATGTGTTTATTTCTATGTATTAGATAGGGCTACTATGTCTCCTTGTGTTTACAGAGTGGTCTTATGTAGTAGGTGTGCTGTGGGACGCAGTGGTGCAGTCTTTCTGATCACCTGAGCTGCGTACTCCAGGTGTGTCCCTCGTGTTGGTTGTGTGTGCCCTTTGCTTGTAGTTGAGCATATGTTGCTCTTTGCATGTCAATGGGAAGGATTGACCGTTGGGCTCATTGGTTGTGAGGAGTGGCCGTGACTACAATGGAGGAGCTGATGTGCAGGGGTTAACGCTACAGAGCAGGATCTGCCTCAGCAGGGCTCGGATGCCTGCCCAATCCGTCCCTTGGGTGTGTTGTTCTTGGAAGTCGCTTGGTGATGTTTCAGCTCATTTCTAAGCTGGCCACAGGGCATGCCAGCCCCAGAGCCACGTGGGAGGGAACCTGCTGCAGGTCAATATCAGCCACAGCCTGTGCCCCACCCAGGCCCACCGAGCAGGAACCACAAAGCAATCCAAAGATGGCCACCAGCTGTGTTGTGCTTGGAAGTGCCTCGAGAGGCCAAGTCACAAACCTAGGCTGGCTACCGCTAGTGCCAGGCTTAGAGCTGCTCAGCCAGTTGTACGGGACATGCTCAAGCCAGATGCTGCTTGTTTGGGTTCCATGAATCTTTGAGAGACCCCAGTACAGTCTGCAGCATGAGTCAAGACAGGAAGTTTGTATGAAAAAAAGGGGCTTGGGCATGCCTGGACATTGGGTGGGGTGGGGGTCTTAGAATCACCAAGGCATGGCGAATGAATGGTGTCAGCCAGCTTGATGGAGATTCAGATTGGCTACCATCTGTGTCTGCAAGCTGCAAAGGGGAGAGCTCAACAAAGAAACAATGGCTTCCTCCAGCTCCTCTGTCTGGGAGAAATCTGTCCCTCAAGCCCTCATCCTGAGGCCAGACAACTTGGTTCCCTCCTCCCCACCCCCCTGACACGTACTCATATGTCTCTGTCGCCTCTCCAGCTGCTGCTCCAGTTCGGGAGCTCAGAGCCAGTGATTCTAGAGCCAGTGAGTAAGTCTGTGGGAGATCCCTTTAAGAGGAGCTTCTGGGACTCCAGCCATCCTTCACCTCACTCAGCCACAATCTCCACTGTTTTTCACAACCAGAAACTATGGGAACTTCTCTCTCTGGCACTGGAACCCTGGGCTGGGGAGACTGGTGTGTCACTGGGACCTCCACAGCCAAGATATACGTCCCAATTTCTAATGGTCACATGCAGGTGTGGGACCAGTCTGTTCTGTGTCTCTGTCCCTCCTACCAGACTTGAGGTGGCTTCTTCTGTATGTCCTTAGTTATAGGGCTTCGGTTCAGCAAAATTTCAGGTAATTCTCAATGATGGCTGTTTTGTGGTTTAGTTGTAATTTTTATGTGGTCATGAGAGAAGGTAAGCACAGCATTTCCCTACTCTGATATCTTGACTGGAATTTCTCCGATGGTGACCGTTATTGTCCTTGGAGCCCTGGGAGAATTGTCAATGTATGTTACTTTATGAAAAGTGCGTGGTTTTGAGAAATGGAGTGTGCATGTCTTAAAAATCGTATTGTTATGTCTTAAATAAGAGGATATGTTCCTTTTTTGGGAGAAAGAATCCTGAAGATGTGCAATGGTGAAGTACCTGTTTATAAATGGAGAATTGGGATTATTGCATTTTTGAAAGCTGTGTAGTGGTAACAGAAACAAGATTGCAGACATTTCCAGAGCCACAAAGTAGCCAAGTACCCTGACAGCCTTTGAGAACCTGGCTTCTTTGTTAGATGGCTAAGCCAGGGAAACAGCAGCTGGTGGCCCTGGAAAAATGGGTGCCATGCAGAGCTAATTCTGTAGAGACACTGGGGGTTTCAGCAGCCCCATATGAGAGCACCCTTCCTCCCCCTTGACTGTTCTGTGTCCTACCTGGTCATGTCCTGCCACCTGTCAGGAACAGGGAAGTTCTTCCCAGAAGTTCGAGGCCTGTGAAGAGGAATCACCTATAGCTCAGTATTGGGACTCCTGGTCTCTCAGTTTAGGGAAACGTTTTCTGAGGGTGTGCTGGACAAAGCAGCCTCCCTCTCGTTTAAGAAAACAAAATGTTTTTATTGTGATAAACTATACAAAACATAAATTTTACCTTTTTAATCATTTTTAAGTGTATAGTTCAGTGGCATTAAGTACATTCACATTGTTGTGCTACCATCAGCACCATCCCTCTCCAGAATTTTTTCATCTTCCCAAACTGAAACTCAGTACCCATTAAACACTAACTCTCATTTCCCCTTCCCCCTTCATCCCAGCCTCTAGCAACCACCATTCTTTCTGTCACTATGAATTTGACTACTCTAGGTACCTGATTTAAGTGGAATCATATAGTATTTGTCCTTTTGTGTCTATCTTATTTCACTTCTTCAAGGTTAATCCATTTTGTGCCATGTATTATAATTTAATTTATTTTTTATTGTGGTAAAATATACACAACATAATAGTTTTCATTTTAACCATTCACAAGTATGCATTTCAGTGGCATTAAATACAGCCACAATGTTGTGTAACCATCACTACTACCCTAAACTTTTTCATCATCCTCCACATAAACTATGTGCCAATTAAACACTCACGTTCTCTCCCTTCAGCCCCTGGTGACCACTATTCTATTTTGTATCTCTATGCTCTATGAGTTTATCCATTCTAGGTACCTCATATAAGCAGAATCATACAATATCTTTTGGCACAGATTATTTTAGAACATAGATTTGCAAAGACTCCTCAAAGAGAAGAGCAGCAAATATCAGGATTACATTGGCAACAGTTTTCTCAGAATCAACTGGAAAAGAGAAAAAAAGCAACTGGAGAAGAGAAAAAGCAGCCTAGCCAAGAACCCATCACCCCCAGCTTGGAGAGGGTGGTGCTCTGTTGGGGGTGGCTTGCCACATATACCCAACTGTGGAGAAGGCTGCTGCCATGGAGGGAGGCCTTGAAATTCTCAAATCACAGAGCTTCCTGGTTTTGATTTCATCGACAGTGAGCAACTTTCTGAAAATCTGACTCTCCATGGGGCCTGCTTGCAGGAGAAAACACATGGCAAAGGGTGGCATGGGTATCTCTTTGGCTTGACACTTAACCCTTGTCTTGGCAGGAGAGGAATGGTCAAAACCAGAATGCAGGAGTCATTTGTGTGTTTGAAGGCCAGCTTTTCCATTTACAATACGTCAAACTTGGAGCAAGTTCTTGTACTTGTGAGATTCAGTTTCTACTTGTGAAAAAAACGGGGATGAGAAGAGTCCCTGTCTAACAGGGTTAGAGAGACGGATAAGGAAAATAATACATAACTTGGAAAGGTGTTCAGTTTCTTGTAAATTTTGTTAGCATGACTCACTATCCTTGAGTCCAAACAACTTTAAGACATTGAAATTGAGTTTTGGGGTATGCTTGCCCCAGGGCCCGGTATTTCTGTGAATTTGCTGGGATGAATCACACCTCATGAATCTTGAGAAATCAGCAGTTTTTCTCCGTGCTGACATTTCAGTGTCACCACTCATTTTCTTTTCTAAGCATTGGTGGAAATAGAGATTCTGGAAGTGTGAGCTCATTTGTGGGGAAGAAATATTAAACCTCAATGTTATTTTAGTTGGTCATATTGCAAGGACGGTACATTGGTAGATGGGGTCCTAGTAAAAGGTGTAGCTGGAACAATTTAAAATTACCCCCATACAGGCAAATTCACCTGTGGTGGGTCTGGTGAAGCGTTGTAGTTTGGACGCATGTGTCTGTCCCAGACATCTTCCCCAGGTGTCTGTCTACGAGGATTCTGCTCAAGTTGGCACCAGATGCTGTTAGCTGCTGGTGGGATCCTGGTCCTCATCGTTTGAGGAAGAGTCTCCTTTCGTGGGATGTGCTTGTCAAGGACTCAGATACACTCAGCTGAGGGCAGTCTCCTTGCAGACCCAAGGCCATCACCCCCTTGCCTCCTGGTCTTTGGATGCAAAGCCCACCCACTGGTCCTATTTCTCCCAGCCTCAGGGTGAATTCTTCCTCAGAAGCCTCCTGGCCGCATTTTGCCACCTCACTTAGGTTATCCAAAGATTTTCCTTCACAGCAAATCTCAAAGCCAAAGTGTTGTGGTCTTGATCCCTTTTCTCTTGGGTGCCCCAACTGCTGTATGCATTTGCTCAACCCCAGGCTCCATTTAGCAATGGGTGTGTCAGGGCGGTTGGTGAGCGTCCATCTGCCCACAGATCCCAGTTGGGTGGATTAATTAATGATTATAGAGTACTTTGAAGGTTGGAGGGCTAATTATTTAGCCGGTTCCCTCCCTTCCCCCAAGTCCCCTGGTGGCCTTTTGTCTCTTTCCCTCATGGGGCGTTCTTTGAAGTGAATAGGAGAGGATGAATCAGGGGTCACTTAATAGAGCTGGCCATTCCAGATGGCTGGATTGGCGAGCCCCGTCTGGACGCTGCTCCACTGCAGGAGCTGAGATTTTCTGCGAGATGTGCAGCAACCGCACAGCTTTCTTTATATCAGATGTGGCCAAAGTTCTAGAAGACAGTGGCTTCCCAGACTCCCAACTGGGCGTAACAAACAGCAGGTCTTCATTTGCTAAGGTGTGGCCTGATGCTCTTGTGCGTCCAGGGTTTGCTTCCAATTTCGATGTGAAATCCATTGTCTATTAATTCATTCTATCCCTCTTATTACTTTTTTCCCAGAGCGTGACCCCATAGGAAGTACATGATGGGTTCTGCTCTCATTCCTGAGTTAGCATCAGTTCGGAGACAACTAACTCTAAGCTGTACTGTGGGAGTAGTGAATTCAGGCTGCCTGTAGAGTGAGGAAATACATTGTTTCTCTGCCCTCCTTCTCTTCCAAGATTTTGAAATAAAATATATTTTCTGTTCTTTAAAATTTGAATTGTTGCATACTTTAGTAGCTGGGGAAAACCAAGGATAAAATCAATATTGCAGGTAGTGAGATTACACTTATATATCCCCTACCTGAGCCCAAGAATGGGTCTTAGTGTGAATTTTGAGGATGAAAAATCCTGAGTTACTTTAATTCATCTATGTTCACAATGCTTATTGAGAGCCTACTCTGGTTGTAGAGGTTTTAGAGATAAAGAGGAGATAACACCCAATTTTAAAGGCATGTCTAGTCTAGTAGGGAAAAAAGTATGAACACATATAAATACGGCAAGTGATATTTTGATTGTTTTGTATTTTGCTCTATGTTTGTGTTCCCTCATACCAACAGGTGGATGGGGTCTTTTCCTGTCCTTGCCTCAGGATATTTTCAGGCAGAAAACAGAAGCTGCTTGAAGTTAAAGGCTTTTGTAAAACTCCAAGCTCTTTGAAGAAAGGATACTAAGGGTCCCAGGGGTGGAGCTAAGAGAGAAGAGGGCTTTGAGAGCAGCAGGAGAAAAGAGAGCTGACTCTTGGGGCAAGAGGCTGAGAGAACGAGGGCTTTGAGGGTGATGAAAGAGGAGAAAGCAGAAGAGAGAGAGGCAAGGAAATGTGGAAAGATCATGAAGGTTTTGCTGTAGCAGACCGAGAGAGACTGGTGAGGCACAGGGGATCTCAGCTGCACCTTAAACTTTCCAAATGAGACCCGATGCAGACGAGCTGCCGGCCCAGGAGGTCCCTGTGGGATGGGATGATGGGCTACTCTGGGGACCAGAAGGGGTGACCAGTAAGGGAGGGGGCTCCTCAGTGCTTTGGTGATCGAGGAGGCCTACTCACTTACAACCCCCCGGAGCAGGTGGGCCTGGTAATGACTGTGCTGCACTTTCTGCCAGCCCAGTAGGACGGAAGCTCAGAGTGGGACTAAGATGGTTCAAAATAAAAATAACATATTCTGCACACTGAAGTGGTAGACTCTGATACTAAATCCATGGCACAGCTATAGCACAATGTAAAAAAAGAAGGGCTTTGGAGATAATTAGAATAGTCAAATTTATGGAGACTGAAGGTAGAATGGTGGTTCCCAGAGGCTGGGGGCAGGAAGGATCGGGGAGCTGTTGATTTCTGGGCACAGAGTCTCTGCTTCCAAGAGGAAGTGTTCTGGGGATTTGGCTGCAGTTGCAAAACAATGGGAATGTATCTAATGCTCTTGAACTGTACATAAAAAAATGGTTACAATGAAAATATCACTGCACACCTGTTAGGATGGCTATTATAAAAAAGTAAAAGGTGAGTGTTGGCAAGGATGTGGCAAAAACAGAACCCTTTTAAAAATGGCTAAGATGAAACTTTTAAATGTATTTTACCACAATTAAAAGACTATGGGGGTTGGGCCTAAAGAGTGCCAGGAGCAAAGTCAGCTTGGGGAAAGTCGGGGAGGGTTTCATAGACTGGGGCCAAAGAACTGCGACTTGCAGCGTGAGTGGGCAGAAAAGAGGTAGAAGGATGGATGATGGACGTGGAGAGGGTGGGATTGAGGAGGAGGGGGAGGGGCAAAGGAAAGATACACACACACTCCTGGAGTAGGGAGAGCAAAGCAGCCTGAGGGCAGCAGGACAGTGTGGCTGGGCCTTGAATGTAAGGCACGGTGGGGCCTGGGGGGAGGGGTTGGCCTAGTTTAGGCTTTACCTGGTAGGTGATGGGAGCCATTGACTATTTTTGGCAGCCGGCTGACATGATCAGACTGGTGTTCTAGAAAGATTACCCACGCTGCTCTGTGGAGGATGGAGTTGAGCCCAGAGGTGGAGCCCTGCCTGGGTGTCTCCTTCACCCTTTCCGCTGTTGCTGCAGAAGCAGGACAGCTTCTGCCTGTCTTGAAAGCCTTGGCTCAGGTGATGACAGTTGGTATAACCTTCCCTCTTTTCATGCCTTATCAGCAACTTGGCCTTTGGTGCACGTCATCCTCTGTGTGCTTGGCTGTTTCTGTCATTTTGAGAGTCTCTGCTCTTATTCCATAGTCTTAATGAAAGGGAAAAGTTAGCATCAGAGACAGATCTTTTCCCAAGCATTATCATTCATCCCTGCCCCCTTCCTCCACTGCCTTTACAGGCAGAGACTCATCTCCATGCCCAAATCCACAAAGTGCTCTCTCTATTTTAGTTATTGCATGGACCCACGTTCCCATCACATGCTTCTGGCTTGCTGAGGCCATCTATTGCTGTTTATGGAGGCAGAATTGTGCCTCCCCTGGGGTGAGGAAGGCTTGAGAGTCTCACTGACTGGTGTGAAGCCCAGCTGGAACAGTACGACCTGGACAAGTTAGTCTTATTACCACACCTGTAACATGGGAACATAGTATTACCTTACTGGGTTGTTGGGATAATTAAATGAGTTAATATTAGAAAAGCACTTAGAACAGTGCCTGGCACAGAATTGGTGCTATATGAGAGTTTGTTAACTAAACATCTAATTCAAAAAGTAATCATGGGAATTAAATGAGATGCTATTCACAGGGTGCTTAGCACAGTACCTAGTTACAGTAAGTACACAATAAATGTTAATGGTTGCTATTACTGTCATGATGTTTAGAATCCTTGCAGCTTGCCCTATGAGAGGTGGGATGGAGGAGATGAGAGGGGGTTTGTGCTGGAGGTCATATGTGTGTAGATACATTGTGCAAATGCCGGAGCAGTGGGCCTGGACCGGCCCCACAGTCCCCTGGTTTGTCTGCCGCCAGACTCCTCAGCATCTCATCCATCCTCCACATTGCTGCTGCCCCTGTTGCCTTCTGACTAGATGTGGATCTAGTCAGGTGACTACCTGACTTAACTTAAAAACCTGTTATTGATCCTTGTTATGGGTCAAATTATTTCTCTGTGAACAGATATGTTGAAGTCCTAACACCTAGAACCACAGAGTATGACCTTAGTTGGAAACAGGGTCTTTGCAGATGTAATCAGTTAAGATGAGGTCATATTGGAGTATACAATATGGCTACTGACTTTATAAAAACATGGCCAAATACAGACGAGACACCCAGGGAAAATGGCATGTGAAGATAAAGGTAGAGATGGGAGATGCATCCAGAAACCAAGGGATGCCCAGGATTGCTGGCCATCAGCAGAAGCTAGAGGGAAGACACGGACTGGATTCTCCTTCACGGCCCGCAGAAGGACCCAGCCCTGCTGACACCTTAATTTTGGAAAGCTAGCCTCTAGAACTATGAGAAAATACATTCCTATTGTGTTAAGCCACTGAACTTGTGGTACTTGGGTACAGCAGCTCTAAGACACTAATACAATCCTTATTGCATGTAGAAACCAATCAAACATTTTAGCATGACCTGTGAGGTCCACTATCTTTTCTAAACACATGCATACACACACACACACAGACACAGATTTAGTAGCATACGATACCACACCAGACTATTTATAATTCCCCAAATAAACAAGACCAAAACAAGTATTTGTCATAAGAAGAAATTATTTGATATTTATAATTATCTGTCTCAATCTACTAAGATCCTAGTACCTAGAGCTTCTCTTTGTTTGTGGGACATCAGAACCCCAGAAGACAGTTGAGATGATGGAGTGAGAGGTTGTAAGAGAAAAGAAAGAGAGATAAAGGAAACTATCTCTGATTGTGGAAGGGAGTGTGTGACAGGACTGGGAAATTTTCCAGGGTTGGGGATTTGGGCATTGGAGGCTACATCATCCAGGGCCAGTGTAATCTGTGTTGGTTTCAAGGGACTTTAGAGGGGGAAGACAAAAATGTTGAAGGGAGATTTGGGGAGAGAAATGCCGCCTGCTATGTGGTGTGAATCATGCCTGTTCTGCCTTCCTATAAAAGCTTTGATAAAATCAAAGCCCCCCCCCCCATGGTCATGGTGTTTATCTCCTCCTCTCACCTCCTGTCTCCTCCTCTTTCTTCTTTCCTCCCCTTCTGTCCTCGCCCTTCCCCTCCTTACCCCTTCCCTCTTCTTTCAATGGGTAGCAATGGAGAACCTGCCTACAGATGGCTCAAGGTGAAATCAGAGGCTGGGTTAGCCAAGCCATATGACTCAGAGGCTGAGTGTTCCAAGCCCATGCCTACATTCCCTTGTTCACGCTGTTCCCGATGGCTGGCACACACTTTCCCTTGTTTTTCTGCCAGGCAAAAGCCAACCCACTCATCTTTCAAGTGTCCTCACTTCTGTGAAGATTTCTGTGACCCCTCCCCTCTTCCTACTTCTAGGCAGAAGTACAATTAATCACCACCTCTGAATTCCCATAGGGCGTCTCAGATCCGTCTATGGTAGTGCTTATCGCATCCTTTTTGAGGATGGAGCCTGGGTCCCCATTTATCTTCGTTACCTCTCCCCTGCCCCTGCACGCACACAGAGCCCAGCCCGTGTAGGCACTCAGTGACTGGCATGGAATACGTGAATGAATAAAGAGATGGGAAGTAGGGTGACAAGATTAGACAAGGAGAAAATGAGATTAAAAAAATGAGTTTGAGCAGAGAGAGAGGAGTTAAATGATAGCCTTCCTTTAAGCACCCCTCAGAGAAGTCTAATTTACATAATTAAAATCCAAATAACTAGGAGAAGGGTCTGTGAGCCAACTAGTAGATACAATTGTAGAGATGGAAAGGAAGCAGGGCCAAAGACAAGATGAAGAATGGGGGTTGGAGATATGTTTGTACTAGAATTATGAAAAAAAGACAAAGTTGGGGATAGGCGAAATACAGCAGAAAGAGGGTAGGATGAAAGGGGGCGGGGAAAAGGAGTCTAATTGAGTTAATAAAAGGTGTTGGGTGTGGGGAGTCCTGGGACTGGAGAGAAACAAATCAAATCCACAGCTTTAACTCCAATATAAGAGAAGTGGGGTGATTGTAGCGAACTGGGTCTAAAATCTAAAGAGTGTGTATGTACGGCTGTCAAACCTTCCAGGCATAACATTACTGAGCAGGGTGGAAAACTGAAGTAGGAAACTGGGAAGATTGGCCCTGAAAGGACTAACAACACAGCCCAGGAGCTCAACGGTTGCTTCTGTGGGGAGGGAGGAAATGGTAGGTAATAATATACTGTAGAGATAAATTAATAATACTAAGCTACCTCACCAGGGTGTTATGAGTGTTAATTAATTAATTATTGTTTGCAAAGCACTTTGAAGGTGGAAAGGCTCTATAATTATTATGAATAAAATGTCAGAGATAATAATGCGGCAGAATGCAGTGACCTCATCAGCACCTCATTTGCATGGCACGAAGTAAAGCAGATTCAAGGATGCTTTGCCAAGGGGGAGACCTGCTGGGGACGACAGATGCCCGTCTCAACACCCTGCCTTCTCCTTGCCACGTCTTCTGTCAGCCCCAAAGCTGTGGCCTCTGCTCCCTTGGCAGCGGGTTCATGAGAAACTGTGTGAGGTGATATTTTTATGAGTCTGAAAGCTGCATATGTAATCAGCTGATGACTGGGCCACTTCACGAGGATGGGTAGCATTCTAATGTCACAGGCCTGAGGAGCCCTCTTTACAACCAGCTTTCAATTTCACTGGTTGTTTTGTTTCAGAGGAGATTACAAATATGGCAGTTTGGGTCTGCTCTTCAAGAGTGGGATGAGCAGGGACTTTTAAGGGATGGAGAGTAGAAACTGTGTGGGAGGATGGAATGCCTACTATGTGCCTGATCAGGTCTGGGGGAATTGGCCATGAACAAAAGCATGTCACTGGCTCATGGAGCTGGCATTCTAAGCGAGGGAGACACAGTAATCCACAAACAGCTCCCTCCCCCATTTATACTAGTATTTCATGTGTCCGGTGACAGTAAGGCAAAGAAGGAAATTATAATGGAGTAAAAGAGTGAAGGGAGTACATAGGACACCAGTGCAGGGACAGCATATAGGATTGCTGTGAGGTCTTCGCAATATTAATCCTGCAGAAAAGATGTTTGAAGACAGTTGCTTTCAATGTATTCCCCCATCCCTACCCCTAGGCTTGGATGATGAGATAAAAAATCTGCAGAGTATTTACCAACCTTGCCTGTGTGCTGGGGAAACAAACTGTCCTGCCAACAGGTTCCCCTTCCTATAGATGTGGAAGAAAGAGAGAACAGAATTTTAGCGTTAGGGGAGCATTATCAGACTTCCATATCTGGGAGGGAGCACAGAAGTGACTCACCTCCAGAGTTTCCCACCAATATCTACCAGAAAAATAGAAGAACAAACAATGACCCCCACCCTTTTTTTAAAAAAATCTGCTTGAGATAAGGTCACTCACCTTGTTTGTCTCATGTGAGATCCCCAAGGTAATTCCAAAACAAATGTCGACAGTCAAAGGGTCGGAAGGCTCATGACCTTGCATTGTAAAATCAGAAGGTTGGACTTTTTTAAATCCAGCCTAGTCTATCACCAAAAAGATGCTCTAAAGAGTGGAGGGTGGGAAGGCAGTGGTCTCTCTGCTCAAAGAAAATGTCATCATTTGGCCCTGACACCCCCATGGCTATTTATTAATGTCCTTAAACCTCAGCTGAATGAACCACTGGAATATTGAAGTTATGATGAAACACCCACATCTGTACAAAGAGATGGTTCTTGACTCCAATACACTGATACTGTGATCTTAGGAAAAATCATACCCAACTGCAGCCCACTTTTGGCTCAACAGTGACTCTCAAACATCAGAATGCCACTGTGGTCTCCTTAAAACACAGCTTGTGGGGGCCCCACTCCCAGAGTTTTGGATTCAGAAGGGCTCAGGCATTTGCATTTCTAACAACTTCCCAAGGATGCTGGCTGCTGAAAGAGACCCTAGGATGAAGATAGTGAATACAGATGAAGGGAGATTAGAGGTAGGGGGCAGGTGAAAAGAGTGGCATCTGATAAAGAGACCTCAGGATTATGACTGGATGAGACCCAGGCCTAAGTGGGGTGATTCCAGGTTAGGAAGGTAACTCTTCTCCCCACTCTGGGTGTGGGCAGGTGGCCCTCACCTTCCATATTTCCCACCCTCTAGGAATAATACCTACACGAATACACTCTCCACTCTCCAACATGTAGGAATGTCAAGTTTTGTCCTCTGCAGCACTTTGCAGTTATTTGAAGGTTGACAGGTGAACTAATTTCCTGAGGCTACCATAACAAAGTACCACAATCTGAGTGTCTCAAACAACACAAATTCATTGTCTCACAGATCTGGAGGCTGGAAGTCTGAGATCGAGGTATTGGCAGGGCTGGTTCCTTCTGAGGACGCTGAGGGAAAATCTGTTCCAGGCCTCTCTTCTAGCCACTGGTGGCCTCAGGCATTCCTTGGCCTGTAGATGCTCTTCTCCCCATGTCTTCACTTTACCTTCCTTCTGTGTGTGTCTGTCTCAGTGTCTAAATGCCCCCTTTTTATAATTGGATTAGGGTCCACCCTACTGACCTCATGTTAACTGGGTCATCTGCAAAGATTCTACTACCAAAGAAGGATTCATTCACAGGTACTGGGGTAGGACTTCAACATCTTGTGGGGGAACACTATCCAACCCATAACTAGGTTCTCCTCTCCTCCACGACGGGTCCTGGTGGTACTCTGGGTGGCCTGATTTCCACCTGGGTGGGGAAATTTGGGCAGAATACTCCCTATGCAGAAAGCAGGACCCTTCTCTCTGTATCCACAAGGCTTGTGTTGAAGGCCTGTAAAGGTGCAACTGAGAGATTGCTGGGAGGCAGAACACATACTATCAATTTTTCTTTCCATTCCAACCCCAGCAGTAGCTTGGTGCTGCTGAGTGCAGCAGAATTGGCCATCAGGGGCCATGTGGCAACTTGGCCCACATACAGTGATAAAAGGCTAGACTTTCATGGGGTGGGGGATGAGCCTGCTTTGGAGTCAGACTGAGAGGTGGGGATTGGCCCCAATTTCCTCATCTCTCAGATCAGGGTGACAATATCTACCACCCAGGGTGGGCAGTGTTAAATGAGGTAGTTTGTGGAAAGCCACTGGAACACAGGGGTAGCTCGGTGAGGTGGTTGTTATTAATAATTGGGAGCTCCAAGGAAATCACACCAAAGCATTGTCCTGGGACGCTGAGGTATTGGTTTGCACTGAGAGTTTGCTAAGTGCCTCCTGACTTTTCGTCCCCTGCCATCCCCCATCGTGGCTGGGAACCCGGCATGTCACAGGCTTTGAACTGGTACATCAAAGAGAAGCCAGCTCTGTTCTTCAAACAGGTTTATAAAGAGATTTTGATACAAGGCAACAATACTTGTCAGCAGTGCCCAGTCATCGTCCTTCCCTTTGTAGTTTTATTAGGAAATAATTTCCCAGCTGGTGAGGCTCCTGCTGGCACGCCTTGTTTCTCTATTTGCGATTGGATCTGCCCACCAGCAGGGCTGCCCCACAGCAGTTTTGCCGGCTGGGGGCCCAGAGAAAGACATCACCGGAAGGGTCTCCGCAGCTGATTTACCATCTGCCCCTCCTTTCCCCTCCCCCCTCTTTGTAGCAAAAATGCAATTTGTTTGACCTCTGGAGAGGTTTAAAACCTCAGCTTTTTAATTGCCCCTCCCTTCCTTATAATTATTTATTTATTTATTCATTTATTTATTCATTTATTTATTTATTTATTTATTTTTAATAGGGAGGAGAAAGAGGAAACCATGGCCAGAAAATAAAAACCATTTAAGCCTTCCTTTCTATCATACCCTGCATTGTATGTTCACAATAAGGATCCCCAATAGATTAAAAGTAAGGAGTCCACGTCACTGGGGGGAATGAAGCAGGATTTTTTGGCAGGGGCCAGGTTTTCCAACCAGAGGTAGGGTGTGGTTCCAAAAGTGATTATTCCCTTTTCTTTCATTGGTGCTGTTGTTTTCCCATAACTCAGAATATGTGTCCAGGAGTCTCCTATGTGCCAAGCACTGTGGTGGGTTCTGAGATGCAGACACCAGGGACACTGGGTCCCTCCAGCCGTGGTTCCCCACATGGGCTGCGTGAGCTGGGTTGAAAAGCAGGTTTCTCAGGGACTCTTTCTCAAAGGGCTCTGTGCCATGGCAGAGGACGTTTCCTGGGCTTCTGGGGCGTAGCATTCCAGGACCACTTGCCAGGTCCACTAGAGGTGGCCCTTGATCATCATTCTGGGGGTAGGCAGGGTCCAGCGAGAGTGTTTTGTGGTGGTCGTTTAAGAATGGGGTTGGCAATATTTTCTCTTAGATTTGAGTCTGTGTGAGAAACCTTATCTCTCATTCTTCCAATTTCCTTTTCCAGTAAGTTTGATTGTATGTAAGAATGGGGCTGCTGGGATACATTTCCACACTAAGGAAGGGGGCAGATGGGGAGGGAGAGTGGAGACACAGGTGGCATGAAATAACTGATGGATTATGATGCTGGGAGAGGCAGGACAGAGTGGAATTGAGGCTGAAGGGGACATTGAGCCACAGAGGAAAAAGTGCTTCCTTTTTATGAAGTTGGGGGAGAAACATGAAAGAGGATGTCAATCATTTAGAGGGCGGGAGAGCAGAGGTTGTGGGTAAGTTCGACTTCCCAGCCCTTTATTCTCTCTGGGGATTGGGAATTAAAGGCATCTACTGGGGTGGGGTGGGGTGGGCTGGCTTAGTGGGATTTATAAAATTAGAGGCAGAAGTTTCTTAGAGATCATTTAGTTAAATGCCCTCATTTTATCCAATAAGGACCAGAGGAATTGAGAAATTTCCTAAGGTAACATGTTGATGAGTGATGGAGCAGGGACTTGAACCCAAGTCTGCTGGCTTCCAGGTCAGGGACCACTGTTCTGCAGGATGCTTCCTGCATCCCTGTGGATGTATCACTGTTCTGCATCCATCTGGGAAGATGGAGCTGCTGTGGCAGACTGGGCTCGGGCCTCTGGGGTTCTTGACCAACTGGATGATGAGGTTGGTTCCAATGCCTTGGGTCTGTTTAGAGGAGAAGTGTTAGAGCAGAGGGGAGCCTGACATGGTCAAGGGCCACCCCAGATCACTGCACCATGAGCAGAGCACTCTGGGAATGGGAGTGGCAGAACCCAGGCCATTCCTCAGACTCTGAAGTATTTTGCTGACTCAGAATTACTCACCTTCTCATCGGCAATTTCCTACTGTTGCCAAAGGAAATAATAAATGCTTCCACTGACAAGCCACAGAGTAGGAATTGACCAAAAACTTAGTTTCTGAGCAGAACATGCCAAACCACAGGAACATATTAACCTATTGGTTACTGCCCCGGATCTATGCCAATGTTACTAAACCCATTGTACAGATGGGGGAAAGCTAAGTGGAAAGACGGATGATTTCCAAAGATTCATCCAAAGACAATAATAAAACTCATAGTTTAATATTTGTTACACTTATTCCTAAATCTTCCTTCTGATGATTACTTTATATTTCCATGGAATGTGCAGGAAGCAGTGACCAGAACATTAAGAATAGACCATAAGCCTTTTTCCATGAAGTCTGGTTGGGGTCTGGTGGGGACCTCAATCCTGGCCACTTATATAATTTTTTTGAGGCAACCAGTGTAAAAAATGATGCTATAATAAAATGGTTGTAATATATTTTATATGTTTGAATTTAGGGAATGGCAAACTATGGCTTGACGACCAAATCTGGCCTGCAGCCTGTTTTTGAACAGCCTGTGAGCTAAGACCCTTTTTATATTTTAAAAGGGTCATAAAAAAAGAAACCACAAAACAAAGAAGGGTATATACTACAGCGCCTGTATGAGCCCACAAAGCCGAACTTGTTTACCAACGAGCCCTTACGGAAAGTTGGCTGAGCCCTGATAACAAATGAATGCGCGTATCACAAAAAGACAATGATGTGGAATTGCATTATAAACAAGACAATCCTAAAATCTATTAAAACTATTTATTCATTGTTTACAAAAAGTAGTGTGGCCTTGTAATGAGATAGCAATTCCAAGTTGTTTGACCACTACTACTTTTTTTCCAATTATGTCAGCTCACCTCATTATGTTCACTTGGACGTAAAGCAAAAATGAGCTGTGGGGGCCTTTGGGACCCTGGGGCTTGGCCCTGCAACCCTCATGACCCCTGGCCAGGTAACATGCTCTGGGTTTCCTTTGAGCTGGAGAGGAAAGGCTGCAGGGCCTGCCACTCACGTACCTTCTGTGCATGCATTTGGCGTGTTGGCCTGGCCTGAGTTATGAAGCTCATTCATTCATGGGGGGAGAGGGTCCTTCTTTGGTTGTGGGGTGGCTGAGCAGCAGATGTGGCCGGGTCTGTCAGGTAGGTGTGCGAGTGACACCCTGACTCCCTGACCAGTGTGTGCATCCTAAGTCTCATGATGTCCATTGAAGGTTAACCGGAGGACTATGTCACTGCAGACAGGGACAGCCGTCAGTCTGAACTGCCAAACCCGCTGGGCAGAGGCTGCCGGTGTACTCTGGATCCTCCCCACAGAGACGGCCAGGTGAGCTAACACCTGGATGCCTCACAGCTGGCCAGGAGGAGCCGAGGCACAAGCACCTGACTATATCAGGGTCATATGCAGGCCACTGGGTCAGGGAGGGTGTGCACCTAGCTCTCTTCTTCTGGGAGCCAGAAAGACAGAGCAGTGGAGGCAAAATAACGTACACACTGAAGTCACACTGAATGGGGTTCAAATCCTGCCTCTGCCATTAATTAGTCATCTGACCTTGGAGAAATGATTTAATGTCTTGGATCTTTAGTTTTCCCATCTGTAAAACGAGGTGATGATAGTCCTACCTCATAGGGTTGTTGGGAGGCTGAAAGAGATAGTGGATGCAAAGAAATTGGATGAGAAGACAAAGCCAAAGCTATTGGTATCTCTGTTCTATTTCATCTTCTAAATGTTGGGCTTGTTTCTTCATTCATGCTTTAACTGAAGGTCTGAGATAGGTCTCCAAGGGGGTAGGGGGGACGCGAGGGAGGGAGGGAGGAAGGGAGAGAGGAGGAGGGAGAGAAGGACAGAGAGGAACTTGAGTGCTTTCTGCACTGAAAAGACAAATTCTGGAGGGAGAAATAGGAACTAAACAACCAAAGTTAATCAGGGCTTCTTTACAAATAAGGAGAGTCAGAGAGAAACAACTGGCAGGTACCTCAGCGGCAATTGCACAGTCCAACAATCCTTACACATTTGAGAGCGGATATTGCTCCGCAGTATGTATGTTTCCTGGGGCAGACAGTCTTGAGCTCAAACCCCATCTCTGCCATTAACTACCTGTGATTGGGCAGGTGATTGGAGTTCTCTAAGTCTCCACCTCCTTGTCTGTAAGTAGGAATAATAACAACAATAGTACCAAGCCACAAGATTGTTCCAAACACTAACTGTTGGCCTCAAGGTCACGATATGAGTGAAGTTGAGGACCAGGTGCCTGCATATGCCAGATGTGACTGAATGGGGGGACTCGGTCATGGGACTCCACTGGTGTCCCTCACGATCCAGGTTCCCACTTAAGTGTGCCATGTGGAGGCCCGAACAAGCTTTCTCTTTGTGCAGAGCCAACAGACCTGTAGAGGTGGAGTTCCATTAAATGATGACAGCAACAACTCAGACCCTCCTAGTCTATGTCACAGAAGTCAAATCCATGCAGTTAATTTCCTGTTTCTCTTCTGGGTTAATTTCCCTTGCTATTGGTGGAGGGAAATTCAGTTTTCAAGACACCCCCTTGTAATAGGTGTCTCAAAACCCTGGAGCATCACTATGAGACTATTAAATGTTAAGAGCTCTGTTGGCAGGTAAAGCATACTTATAAACTTAAAAAAATAACCATGCTGTTTGCCTTTTGGATTGCTTGGGTCATTCTGAAGGGATTTTGTGCTTAAGGTTTCAGGGGTAGATTTTGTTTCTCCAATTTGCTCTTCTGGTGTTGTCCTAGGCAGTATAAATTGCAGGATTGTTTATCTGCCTGTAGCTGAAGCTGATCTTGCTAAATCCATCACTCCTTGTCAACCACAAATACCTGTTTTTCAGTTGACATACCTCAAAGGGATTATGCTACCACTCGGCTTTCCCTAGTCTATCTTTGTCCAAATATTTGAATGTTCAAAAGCTGTTGGGAAAAAAAAAATTATTCTGAGGTCCCACAGGGTAGGGTTCCAGCACCAAGTAAGGCTATTTGATTGTGCAAATAAATATCCTAGGCCCAGAAGTTTTTATTGAGAGAGAAGGATCTAGAATAGAAGATAGAGAGATTGAAACAAGGTCTAGCTTTCTGAGAGACAGAGGAGAAGAGGAAGAGAACATGTTGAGAATAAAACAGTGCTTGCTAGGTTGGACAGAAGAGGGAAAGAAGGAGGTAACGATGACTGTTAATGCTCAGGGTAACCTACAATATTTGGCGGAAGGATGTTTTGGAGTAAAGTATTCCAATGCATTCCAGAGCCACAGGAAGTGGGCGCAATGACATGTGAACTGGAAAATGTTGGGACATAAGAGAACTGTGTCCTAGGAGACTTAAAGTGTTTCATCTCACATGTTGACCTGTGGTTTTCAGACAGCAAGGCAAAAGGAATGGGCCGTCTGAAAACCAGTTGAAGTTTTCAACATGGTATAGAGTCATAAAATGATGTCAGGACTTCAGAAAATGTGTTAAGCCTGGAGTCTGTTTTACTTTGTGGAAATTCAGTTCAAAGAATCAGTAATTTTTTCATATGGCTAATGTCATTGATTTACAAAGAATTCTTCTCCCAGGCAAACATACAAAAGACATAAAACCCCTTAATTAAATGCCTGCTCTGACCACAAAGTCAGACTGTCTTAAACCATCTCTTTCATGCACATAGAAAGACGCATCTCTCAACATCCACTTAAAACTTGTAAAATAGATTTTCTCTCTTTATCCCTTCCTGGTACTGCTGTCAAAAGAGGCTCCACTGCAGAAGACAGGCAGCAGTGGGAAGAATTCTGAGACAACTCTTTGTGCTTCGGGAATGGCCTCGTAGAATGGATTCGTAAAATAGATGGGTAACCTCTACTCCTCCCTCACCCATGTCAGGCGTGTCCAGAACAAGCTAAAAGTGCAACGTGGCAAGTAGGGGTGGATGATGAGGTTGGGGGAGGAAATTCCTTCCTGACTCCATTTCTTGAAGTCAAGCTACAGCCATTGTAATCATGCGTGTGACTCTGAAAATTATATGAGATGAGGTGGAGCCAGGGTAGCTGCCTGAATGTGCTCTTCTGGATTTCAGATGCGTAAGCTCTTGAATTTCTGGCTGCTTCCCAGAAATTGCTGACACTATATTTGCCTCAGCCCCAGCAAGCCCATTCGTTAGATGTCACGTATGTCAAACCTGGTGGTGGTAGGCTGAAGAATAGCCCCCAAAGATATCTATATCCTAACCCCCAGAACTGATGAATGTTATCTTAATTGGCAAAATTTTGAAACGTGATTACATGAAAGACCTTGAAATGGGGAGATTATTCTGGATTGTCTGGGTGGGTCCTAAAAGCAATCACAAGTGTCTTTATAAGAGAGAGGCAGAAAGACATTTGACTACAGAAGAGGAGAGGTCAATGTGTTGACGGTAGCAGAGATGGGAGTGAGGTGGCCACGAGCTAAGGAATGCTGGCAGAGGCAATAAACAGATTCTCTCCTGGGGCCTCCAGATAGATCTAGCCCTGACAACACCTTGATTTTAGCTTCATGAGATTCCTTTCGGACTTTTGGCCTCCAGACTATAAGTGAATAATTTTCTGTTGTTTTAAGTCATTAAGTTCATGGTAATTTGCTATAATGGTACTAGGATACCAATACAATGCTCTTGTCAGAGTGAGGGAAGATACCTGGATTTGTGTGGGACTGTCTGTTTTCGTGAGGTAAGGAGATGCTCACAGGTGTTGCCATGGCGCCTCTCTTTCCTTTGTGCAGTCATTTTTGCCTCTTTCCCAGTTCCACACTCTCTCCCCAACATCTCATAAAACTGTCTGGTTCTCTGTTTCATTGACTGAGAGCTGGCATGATTAGCCAATTGAATCAACTAATCTATGTAGTTGAGACTACAGTCCCCTCTTCCCATCCTGGCGGCTTCTAACTGTGCCCTTTAACATGCCTCTTAGAGTTGGGGTGATCCTTCTTGCTTGACAGACTCACTGAATTTCAGAGTTAGAAAGGATCCTTAGTAAGCACATCAATTCCAATGCCAGCAAAATAATTAAGATTGGAAAGTCAATGGAGTGGAGACAAGCAGTTGGGACCTTCATTTTTGGATCCAATTCTCCATGACAGCCACTCCAGTGTCCCTTTCCCTTTGTTCCTGTGGAACTAAAGAGCAACCCCAGATGACAATCTGGATCTGCCTCTGTAGCTTGTGCTTGGCTGATTCTTGGTTGGGTTTTGTTAAACCCGGGACCCACAGGAAAACCTGCATGCTCACCGCACTTGGGCAAAGGCAGCTAAATTGCAACAATACTTCATTGAGATGCTGGCGTATTTGAGAAAGGAACAAGCAGTCAGGCAAACCAGAAAGATCCATTTAACCAACTTGGAAGATGGGCATTTTTGATGAGAGCATTAACCTTCTCTGGGGTGGCTGTCATTTCCAAATGACAGCTGTGTGCATGGCATTTCCAAGAAGTCTTTCATCTCTAAGAGAAGAAGGGGAAGCAGGGGTCATATCTAATATATTAAAAGCAGAAAGGAAACCTTTAAGCAATTTGGTACCCTTTGGCCTGTGGATTTTTCCCCCTCCACTGAGGTGGTGCATATTTTAAAAGGCTAACCTAGGAGATATTTTGAATGAACAGATTCAAAACAACTGGCTAAGACTTGCCTTTAGAATGTCAGAACTGCCTGCCCTGGTGGTTAGGCAGGGGATAAATTCTTTTGGGTGTTGAGCCTGGAATCATTTAGGATTCTTTGGGTTGCAAGTGACAGAAAGCTAAGATTTTGCTTCCTTGATTAAGAAAAGGGAAAGTATGTATCTCACTACAGATGTGACTTTAGGCACAGGTGAACAGAGTCTAAATGATGGAAATGAGGGTCTAGTTGGTCTCTCTCTCTTCCTCCGTATAGACTTGATTTTCATGAGGCTTCCAAAAGGGCTGCCAGCACCTGGGAAATGCACACTTCAAGGTTCAAATGCAGTCCCTGTGAGAATCTACTTCCCTGTCTGCTAACATAAAGTTTGAGAATTAGATCCCCGGTGTCCTAATTGGCCTAATTTGTCATCTCTGGGACAATTACTATGAAGGAGTCTAAGCATCATCTGGGAATTTTGTTAAAAGGCACAGGCTGACTCAGGAGGTCTCAGGTGGGACCTGAGATTCTGCATTTCTAATAGGCTTCTAGTTGATGCTGACGCCACTGATCCAAGGACCACACTTTGAGCAATAAGGATACAGACCAGGTTTGTTGGCTTAATCTAGGCAGTATTTCCTATTTCTGTAGCCTGAGGGTAGACTCAGGTTCAACTGAAGACAGGAGCTGAGAGTTGGACTAAGGAGTAGAGGGGATACTCCCTCTACTCCTAAAGCAAAATGTAATATTGTCGCCACATGAAGGACAGGTTGGATTCTGATGGCAAAACAACAAATTTTCACTCTGGGCTCTCTGGGCTTTTTCGTCAGGTGCAACATACAGCCCAGCCAGTGATGTTTGGGGATGTCTGAGTTGTGTGCGTGCCTCGGTAGTACCCCATGAAACAATGAAAGAAGTGACCCTTAGATGAAAGGCAGGAGATAAACACTCTTTAAAAAGTTGCTCATGATTATCATCATTACTATGAATTATTAATTGAGGAAGCACTAGCGTGTGCTTTATGTGGGTAGAGATTTTGTTTAAGCACCAGCCCAGAGAGACCAGGAAAGAAAACCAAAGGAGAAGCATGAATTATAAATACAGATCCTGCCAGAGGAAGCTGATGGAAACATGAATGCCTGGAATGGAGAAGGGGTCTCGAGGCTGCAGGCTCCGGAACTGTAAAGTGGCATTAATGTGCGACACACGAACCTTGTACACAGCCCGTGTTAATGCTTGTTGGGGACCAGCATTCATGTTGCTTGTGACAGACGATCAATGCAAACATAGGAACCACAACTTCATGAATCTTTGGAGGAACTTATATTGCTTTGATGGCTCTTGTATGTATATTTTTTTCTTTGCAATTAGTTTATTCCAAATGGTATAAAATGATTATGACATCATCTTAGCTTTGCTAAGCTCAGAGAAACAAAGAGGAACTGTTACTGAACCACACCCTCTGCTCTTAACAAAGCAAGATGATTAGTGGACTCTTCTCACTTCTTCAGCTGGTTTCTGTGGAGCTTTGAACAATTGGACCACCAATATGGTTTCCAAATGTCTAAGACAAAAGTTCGTTGGGTGTGATGTATTTCACAATCGTTTTCAGCATATATTTTTTCATTATACATTCTATATTTTGGGATATAATTCACACACTACAAAATTCACTATTTTAAGGTGCACAATTCAGCAGCTTTTAGTAATATTCACAAGGATGTGCAACCATGACGACTGTAATTGCAGAACGTTTTCATTACCTGCCAAAGAAACCCCACACCCATCAGCAGTCACTTCCCAATCCCCGCTGCCCACAGCCCCTGGCAAACACGAATCAGCTTTCTCTCTCTGTGGATTTGCCTGTACGGGTCAATTTGTAACTGGATTCATTCAATATGTGACTTTTTGTGTCTGAAATTCTTTCACTTAACATAATATTTCCAAGGTGTAACAATGGGGAAGGTATCTGTACTTCATTGTTTTCACATTCCTGATGGCATCCTGTTGAAGCACAAAAACGTAATTTTTATGAAGTCCAATTTATCTCTTTGTTTTCTGTTGCTTGTGTTTTTTGTGTCATATCTAGCAAACCATTGCCATATCAAAAGCCATGAAGATTTCCTCTATGGTTTCTTCTAAAAGTTAGGTAGTTTCAGCTCTTACATATAAGTCTTTAAATTCATTTTGTATTTTTAAAATTTTTTTTATTAAAATATAGGTAACATACAATATTATATTAGTTTCAGGTGTACATCATAGTTATTCAACATTTACATACCTAAAGAAGTGATCACCATGATAAGTCCAGCAACCATCTGACACTGTACCATGCTATCACAATATTGACTCTATTCCCCATGCTGTACATTACATCTCCGTAACATATTTATTTTATACCTGGAAACTAGGACCTCTTATTCCCCTTCACCTTCCCTACCCTTTTTAATTTTTCAATTACAGTAGATATTCAATATTATTTTATATGAATTTCAGATGTACAGCACAGTGGTTAGACATTTATGTAACTTAAGAAGTGATCCACCTGACTAGTCTAGTATCCACCTGTCACTATACACAGTTATTACCAATTTTATTGACTATATTCCCTGTGCTTTACTTTACATCCCCATGACTATTTTGTAACTACCAGTTCGTACTTCTTAATCCCTTCACTTTTTTCACCCTGCCCCCCATGCTTTCCCATCTATCACTCCAACAAATCTAGTACCCATCTGACACCAAACATAGACATTACAATATTATTGACTATATTCCTTATGCTATACATACTATAACTTACAACCCCCTCATTACTATGTAACAATCAATTTGTACTTCTTAATCCCTTCCCCTTTTCCACTTATGCCCAATCCCCCTCCCATCTGGCAACCATCAATATGTTCTCTGTTTCTATGAGTTTCTTTCTGTTTTGTTTCTTTATTTTGTTCTTTAGATTCCATGTATAAGCAAAATCACATTGCATCTGTCTTTCTCTGTCTTACACTCCACTCAGCTCAACATCCTCTAGGTCTATCCAGGCTGCTGCACATGGCAAGAACCCGTTCCCTTCTATGGCCGAGAAATATTCATTTGTATATAGGTACCACCTCCTCTTTATCCATTCATCCATCGACGGACACCCAGGCTGCCTCCACATCTTGGCCATTGCAAACAAAACTGCAAAGAACATATGGATGCACATGTCCCCTTGAAGTAGCATTTGGGTTTCTTCAGATAAATACACTGAAGAGGGATTACTAGATCCTTCTTTGTCCCTAGTCATAGCCTCTGTTTTAAAGTCTATTTTTGTCTGGTATAAGTATTGCTACCCCATCTTTTTTTGTTTTGTTTTCATTTTCACAAAATATCTTTTTCCATCCCTTTACTTTCCGTCTGTGTGTGTCTTTCAATCTGAAATGAGTCTCCCGTAGGCAGCATATGTAAGGGTTTTGTTTTCTTATCCATTCAGCCCTCCTATGTCTTTTCAGTGGAGCATTTAATCCATTTATGTTGAAAGTAATTGTTGATAGATATGTAGCTAATGCCATTTTATTATTCATAATTTTGATCTTTTTATTTTTCCATTTTAAAGAGTCCCTCTAACACTCCTTGTAATACTGGTTTGGTGGTGATGAACTCCTTTAGCTTTTTCTTGTCTGGGAAGCTCTTTATCTGTTCTTTGATTCTAAATGATAGCCTTGCTAGATAGAGTACCGTTGGTTGTAGTTCCTAGCTTTTCACCACGTTGAATATTTTGTGCGAATCCCTTCTGGCCTGCAAAGCTTCTGTTGAGAAAACAGCTGATGATCTTATGAGAGCTCCCTTGTTAGTTACTAGTTGCCTTTCTCTTGCTGCTTTTAGGATTCTCTTTGTCTCTATTCTTTGCCATTCTAATTATAATGTGTCTTGGTGTGGGCCTGTTTAGATTAATCTTGTTTGGGACTCTCTGTGCTTCCTGGAGTTGTATGTCTTTTTTCTTAACCAGATTAGGAAAGTTTTCTGTCATTATTTTTTCAAATAGGTTCTCAATCCCTTGCTTTCTCTCTTCTCCTTCTGGTACCCCTATGATGCAAATGTTACACTTGATGTTGTCCCAGAAGTCTCTTAAACTCTTCTCATTTTTTTCTGGATTCTTTTTTCTTTTTGCTGTTTTGATTGGGTGTTTTCTGCTACCTTTTCTTTCAAATCACTGATTTGATCCTCTGCTTCATCTAATCTGCTGGTGATTCCTTCTAGTGCATTCTTCATTTTAGTTATTGTATCCTTCACTTCTAACTGCTTCTTTTGTGGCTTCTATGTCTTTTTTTATGCTTGCTATCTCTCTATTGAAGTTCTCACTAAGTTCCCTAAGCATCCTTTTAACCATTGTTTTGAACTCTATATCTGGTAGGTTGCTTGCCTCCATTTTGTTTAGTTCTTTTTCTGGAGTTTTCTCCTATTCTTTCATTTGGGACATACATCTTTGTTTCCTCATTTTGGCTGCCTCTCTGTTTCTATCTATATATTAGGTAGATATTTTATGTCTCCTAGTCTTGGTCAGGTGACCTTATGTAGTAGGTGCCCTCTGGACCCTGGCATATTCTTCCTGGTCACCGGCTCTGGGTGCTCCAGGAGTGTCCCTTGTGTGGGTTGTGTGTACTCTCCTGTTATAGTTGAGCTTTAATTGCTATTGGCACATCAGTAGCTGGGATTGACCCATTAACTGTTTGGCTGTGGGGTTTTGCCACATCCACAGCTTATGGGCTCCGGCGTGTGTGCTTTACCTCACTGAGTGGGATTCACCTCAGTGGGCTCTGTGCCTGTTGAGACTGCCCTTCAGGTGTGCCACTTTTGGGGCTAATTGGGCAGTGCTCTTCTGTTATCTGAGCCAACCTCCAAGTATGTTGGTTCTGAGGCATTTTGCCAGGGACTCTGGTGCAGGCCCAGGTCACCCAGTACCTGCGACCAGCCAGCTAGGGACTACCTGGTAGGGCTACAAAGTGATCTATAGTTGTTTGCTGCCAGTGCTTACCCTGAAGACAGGTGGTAGAGGCCAGACTACAAACTGAGGATTGCTGCCACTGGTAATGAGCCAGGGGTAGCTCCACAAAATGTCAGGACACCTCAAAGACTGTTGCCACCTGCCAGCTCCCTTAAGGTTCAGCCCCTCACAAAGCCTCATCTGGTACATGAGTTGGGTGAGGCAGGGTCTCAGGGAGTCACTAGAGTGGGAAGAGCTGTGGTCACCAGTTTAATGTAGACTCTGATTTGGTGCCAGTGCTGAGCCTGGAGCTACTCAGCAAAAGTCGCAGAGCAATACATTATAATGAAACCTGTGTGAAAACAATGAGCAAATTTTTAATCAGTTTAGAATCAAGAAAATAAAACTGGAAAATGGAGGGGAGGTTAACAGAAATACTGAGACACTAAAGGATCCTAAAATGCTACATAGTTAAAACTTTAATTACATATTATTCCTTTTCTCAAGTAAACTTATTTCCTTATTGAAACACACCAAAGAGCAGTGCACAATCCACAAAGATGTACAGAGTATATACATATTGATGAATTTTCACAAAGGGAACAAACATGGGTAAACAACCCCCAGACCAAGAAACAGAACACTGTCAAGATACCAAAAGCTCTCTTTGTGCATGCTCCAGTCACTTCCCCTACAAAGATAATTCTTATCCTGACTGCTATTACTATAGATTTCCCTATTTTTGGACATTTGTTTTCTCTATTTTTGAACATTACATAAATGAAATCATATAATATATTCTCTTTTGTGTTTAGCTTCCTTTCATCCATGCTACTATATTTAGCAGGAGTTCATTATTTTTTATTGTTGTATAGTTTTCCATTGTATGAATGTTGCTATTTAATTGTCTCCCTTGTTGTTGATGGCATTCATTTTGTTTCCAGTTTTTGCCTACTAATAATAGCACTATTATGAACATTTTTAAAACTTTTTATTTATTTTAAGTATGTTTTTCCAGGACCCATCAGCTCCAAGTCAAGTAGTTATTTCAATCTAGTTGTGGAGGCTGCAGCTCACAGTGACCCATGTGGGGATCGAACCCGCAACTTTGTTGTTAAAAGCACAAGGCTCTAACCAAATGAGCTAACTGGCCACCCTTTTATGAACATTTTTGAATGTCTTTTGATGCCCATACATTGGGTATAGCCCTAGGAGTACAAACGCAGGATTGTAGAATATGTACATTTTCAGCTTCAGTAGATACTACCAGTTTTCTGATTGGTTCTACCAGCTGGCACACCCACCAGCATTTAATAAAGTTTCAGTTTTTCTATTTCCTTGCCAGCAGATTAGTCTTTTAATTTAGCCATTCCATTGGTTGTGCAGTGGCATCTTTCTGTGGTTTTCGTTTGCATTTTCCAGATGTCTACTAGAGTTGAACTCTTTTTACATGCCTATTGACTATTTCGGTGTCTTCTTTTATGAGGCATCTATTTATGTCTCTGTATGTTGTTTTGCATATATTTTTGGCATGTAGCAATTGTTCATTTTTTTGAAAGTTGAAAGTTCCTGTTATGAAGCTTTAGAACTTATAACCTTGGCTTTCTTACTTAAGAATATTTCTTTGATAATACCAGAGCCCTTTCTTCAAATGAAATCTTAGGGAGAAGACTAACATGCAAAGTAGGTCAAAACAGAGAAGTTCTCACAGAAGGAAGGAGGAGGCTCTCAGACCCTTTTCTGTCCTTGACCCCTCATTAATATCACTGCACCTGAAAACACTACATTATGGTAAAGATAGTTTTTAAGACCCAATACAACAAGTGAACGAATAAAAGTTCTCATAAATACTTTATAAAATATTTGCTAGCACTAAACAATAAAGATAACAGGAGGAGTAGGAATATGAAAGGCTCTTTCATGACTTGAATGGGTTATAATGGATATTATACTATTAATTTCCATTTATACTCTCTTGCTCACTGGAGACTTTTCATGCTCTCTTCTCCCTACAGTTACAAGATGCTTTCAAATTTACTTTGATTCATTGCAGAGAATGTGCACACCAAGAGACAATGTGTGTGCATGTGTAGGCACCTGTGTGCTTCCACACTCCTTTCATCCAAATACTGAATGCTTTTCCCATATTATAACTTGGACTTGGTTGTTTCCATGTCCTGAATCCTGCCTTGGTCTCATAGACCCAAAAGTACTTGGATATTTCAAGTGGAAAAATTTGCGGTAAGCTTTATTTAACGCAGCTGGGTAGACATTTTTTGTTTCCAGAACCCAAGTCATTACACTGACGAACATTTTACTCGTCCTTTTACATTCACCTCATCTCCCTACTTCACCTGATCCTAGAGGGCAACGCAAGGGCGCTGGCTCCCGTCTCTTACCTTCCCTTTATCTCTCCCAGACCTTCACGCCCAAACTTCTATTTCCTCTGCCATCTGCTTTACCTCCTCTTTCTTTTCCCCAATCCCCAGTTTCCTTTTTTCTAATTTTCCCCATCAGGAGTGACTTGCAATCTGTAGCTATAAGAAGGTAAAAGAAATATGGAAGTAAATTTGCATACATTGGAATCTGGCAAAGCAAAGGAGCTGAAGGTAGGGAGGGATTTCTGCAGTTTTTCCAAAAGTGAGCTACCTCAAATACCAATGGTAGTTTCTGGGATGATTTTAGGTAGTACACTCAGTGAAAAATTCTTTAAAAAATTGAGCAGTTATGTATTACTTTAAGGGTATTAATATTTTTCCTCTATTCGTGGTAAGATATACTCATTTCAGCTTGATAAAAGTCCTTTTAAATATTTGAGTTTCAAAAATGACTATGATTCTCTGGCAAAGCTTGTGAATTAGTGGCATTTGAGAAAAATCGGATGGTTTAGTCTCAAAATCGAAACAGTAATTTTATTAGAAGATTCCTTTATCCCATGAGATCTAGATAAACAGAAGTGAGTACACAGTATAACCCATCTTGCTCCCTCAGTGTAATAATGACTATTAGAATTTTTTAAAAACAATACAAAACAGTCTATAACAATGGTTTTCAATGCATAGTCCATGGATTCCTGGTGGTCCCCAAGACAATTTCAATGTGTCCATAAAGTCAAAATAATTTTCATAATAATACTGAGATGGTCTTTGCTTTTTTCAATATGTTGACATTTGCACTATTGATGCAGACGCAGTGGTGCATAAAGTGCTGGTGTCCCAGGACGGGTCCAGGCAGTGGTACCAGACTACACTAGTGGTGTTTGTATGCTTCATCACTGGCAGAAAAAAATAAACCCAGTGTTGCTCAAAAATGACCTTGATACAGCAGTATAAATTATTGATTTTATTAAATCTCAACACTTTACATCTTTGTACTATACTGTGTGACAAAATGGAATGTATGAATCAATCGTTCTGCTAAATGCCAAATGATAGTTGTCTCAAGGAAAGGTGCTCATTTTGAACTAGACTTTTTATACCCTGGAACACTATTTTTATTTGAAAGAACAACTGACAGACACACTATGGTTATTTAGATTTGGTTATTAGGTAAATACTTTCTCAAAAATGAACAAAGTGGGCCTGTTACTTAAAAAAAAAAATAACTGACAATATTTATAGCCAATGTTAAAATTTGATCTTAGAAGTACAAATTAGAATTTTGGAAAACTTGTAGTATCCACCATGAAGCAAGTTGACTGCTTCTCAATACCTAAAGACTCATGATGAGATTGGTTGCGATATTTACAAATGTGCTTTTTTTTTTTTGTTATTTTGCAACAAAATGTGTCAACAATTGGAAGATCTGTGTGTTTCAGTGAATCAATATTTTTTTTTCAAATGTCCAAGGTATGATGTTACAAATCATACATTGATAAAAGGTCCACTTTATGTGTAAGATAGGCAAGTGGATTTTGATGTAACAGGAAGTGGGTAAAAGTCATTGATATAGTTTCAGATTCCACATTCTATAACCTTTAAGAAACTACCATTGTCAAGTTTGGGTGTGGTATTAAAAAAGAATATCTACAATTACATTAAAAGGCTATTAAAATACTTTCCCTTTTTACAGCAACATGCCTACGTGACTGTATGAGGCCAGATGGTCTGCATATACTCTCACCATAACAACATATTATAAAGTAGAAGCAGATATGAGAATCCAACTATCATCTACAGAGTGTGCCAAAAAATTGTACACACATTCTAAGAAAGGAAAAAACTGTATTAAAATTGTAATACTCAGTATATACCGACAACAAAAGATGAATACATGTCGTGTGTACACATTTTTTTTGGTACCCCCGGTATTAGGCCAGAGATGATAGAGATTTCTAAAAATGTAAGACATTGCTGTTCTTCTTAACATTCTTTTTGTTTGTTTTTGAAGAACAAAATATTTTTACTTTCCATAAAAATATTTGTTAACATATAATGGTTTTTTATTTGTAAAAGAACAAATACAAATACATATTTAAAAAAATTCTGTTTTTGTTTCTAACACAGCACATATGAATAGCTATAACCTAAATAAACAAAAGCTCTTTGGGATCCTCAATAATTTTAAGAGTGTAAAAGGGTCTGACATCAAAGAGTATGAGACCCAGTGGTCTAGTAGACAGGGTTCTTGTCCTGTGTGATCAAAACACTTCACTTTTCATCAAATGACCATGGACTAAAGTGTGTGTGTGTGTGTGTGTGTGTGTGTGTGTGTGGTAATGGAAGTGGGTGACAACATAGGATCTTTACATCATAAACATTTTAAGAGAACAGGAGATATTAACTGTTGTAAGGTGGGGCTAACTCCAGCGAGTTTCAAAGCTTTCTAGTGACTTGTGAAACTGTAGATGACTTTGGGTGAAATTGATAGTTGAGACAGAAACAAAAAGAGAATAATAAATGTTGATTCAGAAATAAAAATATGATGAAAGATATGAATCTCCTTCTTCATGATATATTGGTGCAGGCAGCCCCTACGATGATCCCCAATGATCCCGCCTCCTGGTAGTCACACCATGGATAACCTCTTCCTCTTAAGGATGGGCCAGACCTAGTGACTTGCTGCTGATCAACAGAATACAGCAAAAGGGATGAGATGTCCCTACTGAGATTAGATTACAAAAAGACTGTGACATCTGCCTTGCTCACCCTCTTACTCTTTCTTGTTGGCTGGTTCTGAGGGTAGTCAGCTGCCATGGTGTGAGCTGGCCTGTGAGAGGCCCATGTGGCAAGGAATGAGTAGGTTCCCAGTTAACAACCCAGGAGAAACTAATCCTGGCAACAATCACATGAGTGAGCTTAGAAGTGTATTTTCCTTTTTAGTGCCTTCACATGTGACAAAAATCCCTGACTGACACCTTGATTGCTGCATTAGGAAAGACAGAGGCACCTAGCTAAGCTACATGTGGATTTCTGACCCACAGAAACTGTGAAATAATAAATGTTTATTGTTTTAAGCTGCTAAATTATGAAGTAATTTGTTACACAGCAATTGGTAACACATGTATATATGCACATTCATGCAAAACGGGCATATAATTTCAAGAGTCTTTGAGAAATCTCTGAGGCCCATTAATGGACTGTACATGGACCTGGTTAACAATCCCCACTCTAGGAAAACATTAAAAGAAAAGACAGCAAAGAAAGAATAAATTTAAGAACAGAAACAAAGTAGTGGAAGGGAAAATCTAGATAGTATAATTAGAGATAGTTATATCATGGAAGAAAAACAAGAACCCAGTGCCTTAATGAGAAAAAGATTTCACTAGAATTTTCCAGGGGGACAATCCCTAAGGATGGCAGCTAAATTGGTGAGCATGCAATTTCATCATGAAATAAAATTAGCTGGATCTGTAACCAAGAAAAGAAGAGACCAATGTTCTGTATTTAGGTGTGTGGGAAGAAAGTTTTCAATCCAGCCTGGTGGGTAGGAGAAGTGTTAAGTAACAAACCGAGGAGCCTAAAAGTGGGACCAATGGACTAAAAAAAATGTGCATGTTGTAGAAAGGGCTCTAAGTTATAAAAAGTATTGTAATGGCCCATGTAATTTGGGAGTCCAGAGGTTGAGATGGCCTCAGGCATGACTATATCCAAAGATTTAGATGACATCATTAGGTCTCTCTATCTTTTTTGTTGACCTTCAAATGGCCAAGTGTTGGGTGTGGGGTCCACAAGTCTACAGAGAGAGCTCCACGTTTTATAAAGCCACAGAGAGTGACACTCAAAGAGAAAGATTGTCTTTTCTCTGTGTCCACATATACAATTTAAGGAAGGCCTCTGATGGTCTTACCTGGGAAGCCTTTATCTCCCCAGACACCTCAGTACTATATGGAGAGGCAGAAGGATAATTACCTAAAGGAAAAGGGGGTGCTCTTGCCAGAAAAAGAAAAACAACATGGGGCAGATAATATGACATATGTCTACTGGAGTGAGTGACAATAACCAGAGGCTGGGAAGATTGTTTAATATTTAAAATTATGCCAACCTAATACAATAACTCGAGTCATAAGTTATTAAGCTATGCAGTGTTTGTGTCTCAGCAGTCCCTAATTACAAGAAGTGTGTGTTGTGTATTTGAATTGACTTCGGATGATGAAGTCTAATGAATGGAGTTCTGGCAGGGGTGGCATTGGAGAAAGGATTTTGCAGTGAAACCCTGAATTCAGAGGCTTGGATTTTTAAGGAAATATTCAGCCTCTTCTCCTTCTTTTGCGTCAGCATCTGTTGTTTTTCATCTAGAACACCAAGTGGCTCACAGAGCCTATATCCATTCGAATAAAGTCTGAACAACTATTGCAGCAAAGGCTTAGGTGCCAGATGCTTTTTGATGTGACTCAGTTGAATTTCTACCACTCTCTAGAGTCCCTGGGTGAGGACTTCTTTTATCTGGGGACTCCCACTATTTTGGAATTAGAAATTTGGTTCCAAATGGCAGAGATTTAATTCCTAAACACACAAAAAGAGATGGTGCTTACTATTCAATTTAGGTATTGTTCAGCTGTAAATACAGACATACGATTTACTAAATTAGGAATCATCGTGAAAAAAATGACAGTTCTGTTGAGACCAACAGTAATGTAGAACTTGGCAGGAGAGATCTCTTTGGTTGACCATCTTCCCAATTTGCATGCAAAAAAAGTGTCACAATGGTGTTTGGTTGAACACAGGAAAATGCTAAGCAATATGTTAAATAATCACCATATAATAAGGTAACATTTCTAACTTTTGTAAAGTTTTTCAAATGTTAAATATCACCCTCACGACATGGGGACCATGTAAATGTCAGCAGTCAACTTAAAAAATTACATTGTACTGAATTTGCATACATTAGGAAATGAAAATAGGATTTTTAATTAGAAAGATAGATTCTTAGTTACACTCCATGCCCTTTTTCCAAGGCCAGTCCCTTCAGTAAGTGTCTGACATTTTACTACTAGCTGACGTATGTCCCTGATCCAGAGTCAAGGAATCTAATTGCAGTGCTTCCCACTTGATATGTTTATCTTGAGAATCACATCAGATATTAATGATGTCCCTCATTTAAGCTTTGCCCTTTTTCCAATATCTATGCACCATACTCTTACTTTCGTGGTTTCGCCAACAGTCTACTCAGTCCACTCAGCTTTATGGTTCATAAAATAAGTATTTTGTGTACCCACCATATTTTTGTTCTATACCCTGCCCTACATTTTCCATGCATGAATAGCCTCAAAAATACAAGAGGAAGAGACCAGAGAAGTGAAAGAGAATTTTTTTCAATAACTACCCTTTGCAAAGCCAGAAATTACAGGAGGGATTTGCTTTAGCTCTTCTGGAATATTCTTTCTGGCATCTAGAAATAACTGCCTTGGAGATTTTATCCAATGCTGACTTTTGGGAAGGTGGGTAAAGAAACATTCACATGTTCCCCCAAATATTCTCTTGGTGGCTTTTCTGGAAGTTAATTTTGGATCAGTAATGATTTATTGAGTCAATTATGTGCCAGCATGGTACCAGGCACCAAAGTTACACATACAATTTCTGCTTTCTAGAACATTATGGTCTATAGAACCAGAATTTAGGAAAGAGTCTGAGGGAGCTAACTCGAGGGAGACATTGTCTCAATCACTAATACGTGTTACTTCATACCACATTCAGAACTGTACGATGACCTTGGACTTGACTGTCCTCACCTTAGAAGCTCAGAGACATTAAATATTGTCCAGGCCACACAACTAATACGTTGTGAATTAAGATTCAAGGAAGATTTGACTCCATGCTTATTTTTACTATTTTATACTATTCTTTCCTCTGGTGCTGTTTAGTTTGTCCTTAAGTCCTAGGAACTATATTTCTCTCTCACTGCTTAAGTCTAAAGCTGATAATATTAAGAATGGTTGGGAAAATGTGCTTTCTTAAAGCCTAAAAACTGATCAATTCGTATAGGTTGTGAATTACAAATCTCATGTGTACCTTTTGGGATTTGAGTCCATTTAAAGCTGAATTTCTGAAGTAAAAAATATTATAATGATAACATGCACACATGTTGGGGCTTTTTAGCAAAATATCTTTTTAAATGAGATTATGATGAAATTGAAAGAGCTTGCTGGGCAATAAATAGCTTTTTGCAAGTTAACATTTGGAAGCATTAAAGCATCAGGAATTAAAGAGATAGGTGATGGGAAATTTTTCAGTATGTTATACAAATCTTAAATCACATCTAGATTTGCCCAGCATTATCACCAGAATCTTTACTCAAGCCTGGTTTATCCAGTAGATTTTTGTCAAATTAAAGGGCTCAATCACATGACTTAGAATTAGCATCATAGAAACGATTTCTAAACTGAGGAAGATAAGCAGAGCTAGTGCAGTATTTCAAAGAGTTCATATAAGGCACTGTTTGATTTGAATATGGATTAATCAGCAATTTGTATCAGTAAACACAAACCTAACATTCATTATTTAAACCCTCAGGAATAATTGTATAAATACAAGCCCATACCATGATGGGCAATTGAGCTATTTCATAAATAATATATTAGTTAGTGAGCATTTAGTGTTATTTGTCATTTGAGTCTAGCAGTGTCGGTCTGCCTCTGGGTCCAGCCTGCAGCTGGCACTGATCCACACCTGCCACAGTGTCAGTGAGAAATGTGCCCAGATTCCAGGACAGGAGCCTGTGTTGGTTTAAGGAGCCTGGTGACATCACGTCAGCCTCACACTCCGGAAGTCTCAGGAACCGGTGAAAGAGCACAGCCTCCCAGCCCAGTTAATGCAGACCGACGGCAAGGATTTCTGTGGTCTGGTCTGATTTCAAGGTAAACCAGGTTGGAGAATTCAAGGGGAGACTATAGATTTTTCTGCTTCCCACGTTGGTTGATTAGCCCCGTACGTGGTATTTGATTAATGTCTGAGAGCTCTAATTAGTTATGGCTAATCGGGTCCACATACACCAGGATATTGATTCCTGTCTTTAGAAAACTAACCTAATTGTGGTCCTTATCATTCGCAAACGGTTGGTGTATTGAAATGATGACCCATCAGTATATCAGAAAGGCATTCCATTATGACAACCTTGGAATGGGGTGGAGAGAGAAATGAAGGCAAGTCCAGAAACTGCCTCTCTTTGAGACTGTTTTGATCCCCAGAAGGGGAAGAGTCACAAATATTCCGGAGGAAGTTTTCTTTTTAACTTCTCCAGAAAGGGAAAACTGACCTAAGAGTCAAATGTGTCATTTGAGCCACAGAAAGGAGGAAGAAAAGCCGAGACTGTGCTGTCATCTTTTAGTTTCTGAAAACAGTTATCTGTTGATCTGCGCCTGCCTTCCCGCCACCCTCAAAATAATGGAATTTATACTACAGTAATTAATCACCTCTACTGCTGCCTGTGGTGGCTCCTATTTCTCAGGGATTGTAATGAAAAACATACTCCCCCCAAAGAAAATAATATTAATAATATTGGCATGGCACTAAAAAAATGAACACAAAGAAAACTGCTCAACTTACTGGGTTTTATTTTCTTCTGTAAAAACTGCAAACTTACACTTTCAATGGCACCATCTAGTAAAGATGGTCTGCTTTGTTTCTCTAAACATAGCACTGTTTTTTCCCCTAAAAAATATTGAAATCTAAAAACTGATCATTTGGAAATTTTCTCTGGAAAAGCCTAAAGGGACCAAACTTCAGCCATGGCGGAATAACCCTCTGAT
This sequence comes from Rhinolophus sinicus, assembly GCF_036562045.2. Taxonomy (NCBI): domain Eukaryota; kingdom Metazoa; phylum Chordata; class Mammalia; order Chiroptera; family Rhinolophidae; genus Rhinolophus; species Rhinolophus sinicus. The sequence continues at coordinate 64,649,195 of NC_133756.1, forward strand.
AGCCATGACTGCTTAGTGCAAGCCTGGAGCAAGTATTACCTGCTGCTACCTTTGTGCCATGTTCTGGCTAACATCTGTTCCTGTGAGAACACTTATCACACTGTATTGCAATTATTTGTTTAACTATCTATCTCCCCTAGTAGCTGAAAAGTCCTAGAGGATCTATCTGATTCATTGGTACAAAGACTGAATGTCTTAGGTGCTTGTCACCAAGTGGTGAGGTCACCTTTCTGTGAACACTATAGAGAACATACCTATCTTATTGGTAGCAGCCTCCCCCCACCTTCTGATGTCCCCTGGCCTCTCCAGTGCTCTCAGAGCATCGTATGATGTCCCATGTTTATGGTGCGCAGTTGTTAGTTAAGACTGTGAGGTAAGTCTGTCTCCCTTTCATCAGGAATCTTCACTGAGTTTCTGCTGTCTTCTCCCAGTAGATCCAGGACCACCCACTCCCTTTGGGACAGTGTTCTTACCACTATTATGACATTTTAGAGTAGAGTGGTAAGGCTTTGCTCCCTTAAATGGAGATTATGGCAGAAATGGTGGGGAGAGGGGAGTGGTATAAAATGGAAATGAATTTCAAGAGGCAGGTGGGAGCTAGACAATGCAGACATGGCAAAGAGTTTGGTTTTTAGTCCAAATGCAGCAGGAAATATTACTCAAAGAGGTTCATGACTTCATAAAAATTTATTTAAAAGATTACTCTGATTGCTGAAAAACGAGTGGAGTAATTCAGCAACAGGTTAAGCAGAGACACCGGTAGCAGACTACTGCAATTGCCTTGTACAACGGTAGTAGAAGTAGGGATGCAAAACACTGGGCATGCATTGGCGACAGAACCAATAAAACTTTCTGACCAGTTACAAATGTGGAAGAAAAGGGAAGAATTTGTTTGGAATTTTCAGTTGAGCAAATCAATGTGTGAAGGCGCCATTTCCTTAGAATGGGGAAATTGTTGGAGAAACAGGCTTGGGGCCAAATCAAATGTTCTTTTCAGATGATTAATTTGAGGTGCCTATTGGGTCTCCCAGGGGCCATGTGGAGAAGGTGGTGGATATGCAAGTTTTGAGTTTAAGGAAAAGATAGGGCTAAAGATATGAATTTAGGAGTCATCAAAATATAGACGGTTGTTAAAATCTCAGTATTAGATGAGATTGCAAAGGGAGACAGTGCAGCTGTAGAAGAGAGAAAGATCTGCAACCAAGTGCTAAGATAATTGAACTTGAGTGGAGGGTGAGGGCCAGAAAAGAAGTTTGGACAAGGGTATCTAGTGACAGAGGAGGAGAACTAAAAAAGAGCGGTATGTAGAACTCTAGAGAGGAAAGAATTTCAAGAGAAAAGAAGTAGTCAAGTGGGATGTGGGAAGTTGAACAAGAATACAGAAAAATGTTCATTTTTTTCCTCTTTAGCCCAGCGTGGGGCTACTTCCCAAGCTCTCATTTTGTATCCTAAGGCAGTGGAAATAGCCCCAACCAGCAAGCACATCAGAACACAGTATTCTAACATTGATGAATTTCCCAAGGTGTGTTTTGTTTGGGCTTAAATAACACAGTGTGCAGGACACCCACATCCTAGTACAGCCTGAATTACAAAGAGCCCTTTCACAGTCTCCTTCTTTTATCCTAATGTTCAGATCATGCCTGAATGTCCTTCTCTCCTCAAAAGAAACAAAGATTTACTGGCATAGGGTGTACTAGAGCCATAGAGAGAAAAAGCATATTCCTGCCCCTCAATCTCTAAACAAATAAGAACAACAAAAGAAAAAGTTCACCAAAGTTTTGGCTCAACCATAGGTAAAAATTTACAATTAGAGAACGCTTTTGTTCTCATTCTAAAACATGGAACTACTGCCATTTCACAGCTTTAGCTCTGAATATTGGGTGTACATTTGTTTTGCATTCGGGTAATTAAAGAGTCCACCCAAGTTGTTTATTCCAAACATGGTAACAATCAGACCCAAAGGTGAGTGGATTCAGGTTTCTGATTCTTCGGCTGAGTTTGAAAATAACAGTTTTTTGCAGCTTCAAGCCATGTTATTTCCTCACGGCCTAAGATAGCGCCTGGAGTCTAAGTATGTGATCAGTTGCTATTTGTTGCATGAATGAATGAACAAGGAGGTCAAGTGATAAAGTGGGAAAAACACTTGATTTAATTAGAAGATCTGGATTCTTAGGAAGGTCATTTATACTCTCTGCTCCCAAATATTCTTAAATGTGCCACCTTGAAACTCAGGATTTTAAAAGTGATGCATTGAAAAAGCACAGTTCAACATGCAAAAATAAGTAAAACAAGTCTATTAATTTCTCACATCTCTTAAATGAACTTAAGGGAGATGCAAATACACTGTCCATAAAATATATTAAAATCCTTCCTCCCTCATGCTCCAATGGCTCTCTCCTTTACATCCTCCTCTTGCAATGACTTCTCTTCCATTTTATAACAGTAGCTGATGAGACTTTCTTTCGCCCTAACTTGCCCACCATTAGCACTTCAGTTTGGGCCTTTTTCCAGAAAGAATTTTTCATCTTTAGGAGGGGAAAGCAAAGGAGAAATTGGGCTTGCGCATAGAGGGTTATCTTTTTGGATCTGGATGATTCTCACAGAGATCGTTTTTGCACCATCACATAGGGAAAATGGGAAAAATAATGCCTGCTCTTCGGGATTGTTGGGAACATTAAATGAGATAAGCACGTGTCACTGTAAATGCCCCACAGATATGTGATGTCAGTATTATTTATGCTGCATAAGCATTATTTAGTGTCCTAAGTGTAAATTCGTTGATCTCATCCTCACAAAAGATAATTTTTATCTTCATAATAAACATGCATCTGCTTTCCTTTTTAAAAATAAGTTTCTAAACAAATAAAAAGCAAATCAATGCCCTTGTAAAAAGGAGCCAATGCATGAAGTGTCTAGGAGTAGCTTTAGATGCATCGTTAAGAAGGTTTTCAGTGTCAGCCATGTACATAGCACAATTCAGAGGAGTGAAAATCTGTGCTTTTACCACCCATTTAAAATAAATTTTAGTTACCATGTGAATTTCTTGAGTATATGAGTACACAGTACCTTCAATGAGCCATTGATTTAAAAGGGCTAGATTCAAGAATTGTTTCTTAAATAAAATTCAATGATAAAAATCTTGAAATGCTATTCTTTTGATGAAGAAAGTGAGATTTGTCCTTTTTTAAAATCACTGATTTCATGAGTATTGTTGATTCTCATAATAGAAAATCTGGTCAATTCTGTGTTCGTTCTCTATTGTAGCACAAGTTACTCTAAAGCTTAGTGGGTTAAAACAGACATTTGTGAACTCACGTTTTCTGTGAGTGAGGGATATGGGACAGGCTAAGCTGGGTGGTTCTGGCTTGGAGTCTTTTATGAGATTTCAGTCACACAATCAACTAGGGTTCCTCTTTTCTGAAGGCTTGACTGGGGCTAGAGAGTCTGCTTCCAAGAAGACTCACTCTCATATGGCCGCCAGCAGGGGGTCTCAATTCCTTACAATAGGGACCCCTCTCTAGGACTGCTTGAGGGTCCTCATGACATGGCAGCTGGCTTCTCTCAGTGGGAGTGAGCTGAGAGAGAGTAAGGAAGAAGCCACAGTGCCTCTTATGTCCTAATATTGGAGGTTATGCACTATCTTTTCTACATAATCTATTTGCTAGAAGTAAGTCACTAAGTACAGTCCACCCTGAAGGGACAATTCGACTCCATTTTTTGAAGGGACGAATATCAAAGAAATCTGTGGACATATTGTAAAACCAACACAAGTTCCTTGGCATAAATTGCATTTCTTGTTGTTTGTATTCCAAACAACACAGAAGTTTTTTTACAATAGGGGTTGCTACTTACATTACCGGGTTCTCAGAACACAGTACATAAATCTCTTTATTGGTTATGGAGAAATTGAGTTCAGAGACATAAGTAGCTTTTTCCAAGTAAAGTGCCTAAATCTAGACTTGGATTCGATTTTCTGATATATACTTCTGTGTGCAGTCAGAGCACATCAAAGTAATGATAGCAAATCAAGGCTCTTTTGCTATACCGTAATTTACTTTTCCAACTTTTGGCTACTTACACGATCTTAAACATCTGGGTTTAAATTGGAAACATCTCATGAAAAATCCAAATGTTTCCAAATATAGTAAAAAAAAAAACACCCAAAGCTTCCCAAACCGTTTGGTGAATAAGTAATTCTGCATGCTGAATGGCTATTCTGATATTAACTCCCCTTCTCAATGTATATTATTCTATGTGGGAAGTTTCTAATGTAATCAAATGTTAAATTGAAAGTTTGGACTGATGCAGTGAGATAGCATAGAAATCAGAGCAATGTGAGCTATAAGACAGGGTGCAAGAAGCAAAGGTTCAAAGGAAGTATCTAGAAACTTGTTGCACAACTGCTGTGCCCCTCTTCAAAGGTCCTCTCACCCAGGCTGTACTTAAGTCAGGGGGAATCTTTTAAGGAGGTTTTTAGACTAAGGCAATCAATGCCCCCAAACAAGGAGGAGCTTCAGGGGGACCACGCAGAGTTGGGAAGTGTTTTCTCAGAAAGAAGGCATGGGAACTGGTCCCTGGCTCCTGACTATAAGACTTTACCTAAGAGAACCAGAAAAATCATGGAGATTTCCTAAAGTTTCCTCCAGAAACAGTGAAATCATTATCCCACAGAACAGATTTAAAGGGATAGTGGGAAATAAAAATAAAGAAGCTTTTATGATCAACCACCCCTTATGCATCTTCTGTGTTTAACATAAGGCTCCATTAAAATATGTCACAGGCATTTCCTACCTTTTAAACAATGCATGGTGAGTTGTTACGAGAGGGTTAAGTTAGCTTTAATGCTATCATAATTAATACAATAATATAAGAAACTTAAGACCTGTATACTACAGTGTTTTCAAAGAAATCAATACAATGACGTCCTCAAGGTTTATGGAGATAAATGGGGAGTATTTACTCCAAATTCACAATACTTAAAAATGTATGTCTGTCCACATCTCTATTTTAATCTCTCTCTTTTTAATGTACAGTTGGTGGGGAGACAAGTTTGCTGGAATTGTGAATTAAGTGAGGTCAAAAGAACATTCTCTTTTCCTTCTTTGTTTGCTCACCAAAGTACTACAGAGAAAGTTGATGGAGAACTGACTTATGGATAAAGGTGTTCTGATTCACCTTCCACATTAGGTAAACAACAGAGACCTATACGAATTAGAGTCATTGATATTCAGGATTGTTGAATAAACTTGCCTTTATTTTTAATAGGATTTTCTCTGTTTTTATTAATTAATTGATGCATCAAATGTATGTTGAATGCTTACTATGTGCAGATGCTGAGTTTGGATCAGTTCATGCTGGCATGGGTGATTTGAGTTAGTCACCTGCTTCTATTCCAGTTCCTGTGCTCAATCATAAACATTGTGCCTGTAACTCAGACCAAAAAATAGATTTTCGACGTCTTTTGAGAACGGCAAATTTTGTATGCCACTTAAACAGATGAAGAAACAATGAATTAAGCACCACATGGAGAATAAATTCTAATCCCACAAATGGCAGAGAATTTGTTGTATGGCCTGTAAGTAATAAAACTAAACACTTTAATATGATGTCTTAATTTTCCCAACTGCTTTAACAACTATCTTCATGTTGTACTTTCACAACAATCTTCTGTGTAAGGTAAAGATGACCATTCTGAATTCTGTTACAAGTGAGGTTAAGGATTCTAATGGCCAAACGTTAGTGACCCAATCAGGGCTAGAGCCCATTTTTATTCTCTGAAATTCTTTCTCTCTTAAATCAGGGCTCTAGACGTCACTTCTTGTGCCTTGATTTCTGTTTATGTATCGGGCTGATGCAATGTGGATTAAGTACTTGGCGATATGACGGGACATCCTTACAACCGAATGATTTCCCCAAAGCTTGAAAAACGTATCATCAGTACCTCTGTTTTGGAGCCTGTATATATTTCTGACCTTCTGCTTTGCTTAATACAAGAGCTGAGATACCGGAAGAGGAACTGGAGTTCAAGAATGGCTTTTGTGTATTGAGTCCTTGTCACAGGTTCTTGGCAGCAAAAGTCTCCCCTTCATATTCCAGGAAGCTGAGTAAAAGGCCTGCAGCCAAAGGCTTGATGCTTCAGGAGGAGTTGTTTCTCATCATTGAGTTCTTGTAGATGCCTCGCCTGAGGTACAAGGTAAAGACTGAGCCTGGTGAATGCCAGGGTGACCTAACTCTCCCCCGCTTCTGAAGTTTCAGCTTTCATGGCCGAGTGAAGCCACAGGGAAAAGAGAATTTGACAAATACACTGTGGTCCATCCAGACAATGGAACATTGTTCAATACTAAAAAGAAAGAAGCTCTCAAGTCATGGAAAGACATGGAAGAAACTTAAGCGTATATTACTAAGTGAAAAAAAGCCAATCCGAAAGTGCTACATAGTGTATGATTCCAACTCTATGACATTCTGGAAAAGGCAAAACTATGGAGAGAGTGAAAAGGTCAGTGTTTGCCAGGGGTTGGAGGGAGGGAGAAATTAATAATCACAGAGGATTTTTAGGGCAGTGAAAATACTCTGTATGATATCATCATGGTGGATGCGAGTCATTGTTAAACTTTGTCTAAATCCATAGAATGTGCAACACCAAGAGTAAACTGTAATGTGAACTACGGATGTATGAACTATGATGATACTGATGGAGGTCCATCAATTGTAACAAATGCACCACTCTGGGGGGATGCTGATGATGGGGAATGCTATGCACGTGTGGGAGCAGTGATAGATGGGAGACCTCTGTACCTTCCTCTCAGTTTTTCTGTGAACTTCAAATTGCTCTACAAATAGAGTCTTTAAAAAAAAGAGAGAGTTTGCCTGCCCTGATATTGTCCCCACTTCCAGAAGCTCAGCTTCTACTCGGGAGCTGTCGGGCTCCCCTTTCTGGTCAGCACTGGAAGTCGGTGCTGAGGAAGCCATCGAGGCTGAAACACATTTCAGGGTTTGCAGCCAACTCCTGTATTTCCCTCATTGCACATATTGTGTTGGGACAATGGTCTGATCAAATGTTTCCTAATTTCATTGTGGACTTCCTCTCTAATGAGTCCCTTTCTCCCAGCTTTAAATAAAGAAGATGCTAAAAACGTGACACACACTACAGATGGGTCACCCACATCTGGGCTTTTCATTTTAAAGGCGGGTGTGGGGATGGGGAAGACAGTTAAGCAAGACGTGGCTGGCTTTTCTTATAAAAGGGGTGAGTGAGGGAAGCAGGGTAAAGAGATGAGGGAGTGAGACCGAATCATCCACCATTGTTATTGAATAACAGACATATCCATTGGGACTAATTATAATAATGATCCCCGTCCATAACTGACTCAGAGCTTGAGCACTCCTCTCTGTGCCAAGTTCTGAAATTTGGGCACCTGGATTACACCTATGAAGTTGGCATTTACCAAAGAAACCATGTGCAGATGGATATTTGCATGTGAAAACTGGGTAATTGTGTGTGTGTGTGTGTGTGTGTGTGTGTAGGAGCTTCTGTGTACAGTTAACAGCCTTTCCTCAAGATGTTGGGTGCAATTTCTGGTCCTTTAGAAAGCTGGCCTGCAATTTGCTGGTGCAGATTTGAGTTCTGTGCATGTATGTGACATGTGCCCAGGTTTCAGGGAAGTAGCTCTCATAGGTCGTTCTGTAGGTGTTGGCCATCTGTGGTGTGCTCAGCACTGTGAGTAAGAACTCAGGCTGTGCTATCAAATGGACTTGGATTCAAATTCCAGCTCCACTACAGGGGGTTCGTTCTTCAAGGCAAAACAGGAGGGGAGAATGAAGTTCGTTTGAGGAGCTGCAAATAACTGGATACACCTGAGCATCAGGTCTGCATGGTGTTGTAACAGAGCCATGTAGGTCTCTAAGAAAACTGAGACTTGGAGGAGTGAAGTTAAATTGGTTCGGAATAGGATTTGACGTAAGACTGTCCTTTTGAACTGTCCCAGGCTCTGTCATCTCTGAAGGGTGCTTAGTGGGCACTTAGTGAAAGAAGATGAGATCCAAAGGATGAAGATGCTCATCTATCTGTTCATTCTTCTGCATATGAATTTCCCTCCTTTGTGTATGAAGCACACTGGGGAGAAATCTTCAAGGCCAGCCTTAAAGACATGTGTACAATTTCCAGCCAGTGTTTCCTCCGGTCGGCACTAAGGTTCACAAAAGCCATGAAATGCCAAATGGATTCTGTCAATCTCCTATCTTGGATTTGACTGTGCCTTTGGCTAACCCCTTTGCCTGGAGTGCCCCTGTCTTTCTCTTTATTTATACTCGCATGTGTTCTACGCTTTTTTCAAGAAGGAAGGAAGAAAAGAAGGAAGGAAGGAAGGAAGGAAGAAAGGAAGGGAGCTCTAAGCACCACTGGTAGTCTTGTCTTAAATCCGGTTGTGGAGCTAGACACTCAATGCTCTCAGTGAGTTTTCCATGAAGAAACGAGGAGTTTGTTCTCGCCCTGGACCAATCACTACCAGACAGGTCTAAGGTGCATTTTGATGATTTTATAACATTACTAGGGGAATTCAGTCAACAACTGGCAGGGGTGGGAGACTGTTGGCCTTGCAGCGTTTTGATGCCACCAGCTGGCTGCACACAATCTTCCAGCCAAAAGCGGTTCTCCTCAGAAGAGCAGCAAGGCCTTAGGGGAAAGACATTATTCATGTTGTGGTGTAAGAGATGTTGCGGAGCTACATGTTCTGTTGTCGATTTTGGTGGAACTGCACAATGTATTTTCTGTTGTAGCTCCTGGGTTTCTCCTAAAATCCATTCAGCTTCTCAAGTCTCTTTACCCACCACACCCACACCCCCAGCATGCTGCAGGAAATCAACCCACTTCCCCCGCCTTCGGAAGCTGCCCCTATCCTTTGGAGTTTACTTCCTTAATACGGAAGGGAACCAAATTTTTGCTACTCTGAAACTGCCTTTTGGGATATTGATTTTAAGGATATTGATGCTAAGAAACTGAAGACTCAGAAAGAAACTTTGTCCTTCCCCCATCCCTTCCTGCCCAAGAGATTCTACTACTGGAAGGACATTTTAGAATGCTGCCTTAGCCTAATTTGAATTAAGTATGTAAGCAGGAGAGCTTCACGCAGGGGTCTGTTAGCTGGATACCCTGCGTTCTGTTGTTTCTGAGTTGCCTAGCAAAAAGATGCCTGCAATATATGTTCCCTCTTCCTCAACTACCTGTAAGTCACCCATTCTCACTTCTGAATTGTAATACCTCACCCCTCCTTTCTGCTTTGTCCAAAAATGTCATATATACTCAATGTTGGCTTACTGTTTTTGAAATTTTCGTGCTTATGTGAATTCCCTTTGCACATGTATTAAAAATTTGTTTTTCTCTTGTCGATCTGTCTCTGTTAATTTTATTATTAGCCCAGTTAGAAGAACTTAGAAGGTGGGAGGAAAAGTATTAATTTTCTTTTAGCTCCCACAGGGCCCTCCAAAATACCTATTCATTTTTAAGACTTTTACTGCTGATCACAAAGGGAAAACAGAACATCAGAAAAATAACAAAGGTGAAGAAGCAGTGAATGGTTCAGCATCTTACAAAGTGCTTATTGTCTTGGGTCTGTGGATGTAGCTCTAAGCTCTGTCTGAGATCGTGAATGGGAACCTCCATGGTAGTTGGTCCTCTTATGAAGGTGGAGCTCACTGAATCTTCCCACTGTCTTCTGATTCCGCCTTTAGCCATGTTACAGGGGGAATTTTCTTCACTCGATTCATTCCCAGCCTGAACATGCAGCCTGTCTCTTGGTTTCCAGTAGGTGTTTGACTTTTCTAAAGACCTCTAGAGTGAGTGATGATGACTGGCTTCATTGCCCATGGCCTCTATGGGTCCTTTCCTGTACTCACATGAGGCGTGTTGGGCAGGAACCATCCTTCTGCTCTTCTGTCTCCCCACTTGTTGATGGAACCGGCACCTGTTGTCTACACAAGCAATGTAGAAGTAGTTTGTGGCTTGACTTGGGTCTTCACCACTAAAAGGCACCTAATTCTCTGAGGACAGATTTGCATTTTTATCTTTATCGTGACCCAAGGGACTTTAGAGAGATGTATTTTTGTATGTAAAAATCATCTAGTAGTTAGCAAATACAGGAGGAATAGGTGAGTAGGTTGAGCTAGGCTGGCTGGGGCAAATGTCTGCTTGGAAGTGGCTTACTAGGATATCCTATCTTAAGTAATGCAATAAGGAATTCCTGAAGTCAAAGGAGACCCGAAGGTGGGAGCAGAGAAGCAGGAAGAAAACATCCAAATGTTCTTATTGTATTTACGGAGTTCTATGTACTTTGATGATTTGGTGCCAGACAAGCAGAGGGAGACAGCTGAGAAGAGGCAAAAAAGTCAAGTCAGAGGACTGGGGGAAAAGGCAGCCAGATCTGAGGAAGAAGGTTAGGAATCAAGCATCCACATGGGTTGGGAAAGACAGGATTTAATGAGGCAAAAGAGAGGCGGAAATGATGAAAGTATGACCAGAGACTGAAAGCACGTCAAATGAAAGCCAAGAGTCATGCGAAGCACATAAGGAATACTGACTCCAAGATTTGCTCTCCCCTCAGTATGGGTGGCCTTTTCCTGTTGTCCTGTCTGCACTTCCTCGGGCAGTTGTGAATGATGAGGCCACCCAACAGAGGCAGTGAGTCCCTGAAACCTTGGTATTGTTACATCCTTTTACTAGCTAAGCAATTCCTTTGTGATCTGGGGCAGAGAATTGTAGACACTGTCCCCAGTAGACCACCATGAACTTCTCGTGGGAGAAGCTGCTCTATAAATATACCAGATTTAGAGCAGATTATGATAATCATCATCATCATTCTGGCAATCATGGGGAATTGTACATATAAGATACTGAAAAAATCTTTCTGTGCTGGTGATTCATTTTATGGGAATTTGGCATTGATTCATCAGACAGTGCTTCTGGGCATTTAGCAGTCAATCCTAAGACTGTAACTTAAACAATTTAAAATTTATGTCCACTAAAACATGATGTCAAGACTACAGTAAATGGAATAATAATAATAATAGCATTAACTATTGTGATTTGAATGTGAATTTCTTATCTGTTCAGTATAGGGTCTTTAATCAAGTTCATTAACATCACCTATTGTGCAGGTGGTCATCATGTAGTGCTGAGATCCTACAAGAACCACTTTGTAGCTTTCTCATTAACTTCTTTAGATGAATATCTATTAATTATGCATATATGTAAAACCAGTTAAGTGTTTCTCCAGTGCTCTTCTCCTTAAAATAGTCAATATTTTAAGTGGGTCCAGTTCTGCCTTATTAAGATCAACATCTTTCCCATGGTACACTGGAAGGATTCTGAGGCTTGGTCTAACATTTCCTGTTCCTCTCTTTAGCCAGTCTCCTTCTTTTCAACCTGGAGGCCCTATCCCAAGCTCTGGATTAATCTCCGTGTTCCTATGGGTCTCTTGGAACTCATGATCTGTTTTGAATGTGTTGTCCAGGTCTGACTGGCTGTCAGACTCTCTTCTCTGAGAATCTCTGCCTAGAATCCCTGGACCTTCATCTCAGAAGACTACCTCTTAATAGTCTTCTTGCCGAATCAGAGAGCTGAGAGCTTACTTCTCTGAGCAAGATGGTCTCTGACATTGGATCCTCTGGGAGAATTCCATGGAAGTTGCTTTTTAAATTTTTTTGTTTTATAAAACCATGGTATGTATATAGTTTAAAATTCAATTATAGCTCTCACTGTTTTTAATAAGATTAAACCCCACTCTCCACTCTCGATTCTTGCTACCTCGAAGCAAGCACTGTCTTCTCTTTCAGATGTTTCTTCTATATTTCAAATAACATGTTTATGCCTCTATTTTCTGATTTTCAGGTTTTTATACTACCTATTGGCTTTCTTCTACGAAAAATACTTATTTAGCTTTTCTCCACTCAATCTCTCTCTCTCTCTCTCTCTCTCTCTCTCTCTCTCTCTCTCTCTCTCTCTCCCCCCCCCCATTCACTCATCCTCCCAATTTAATCATGTATCAAATATCTACTACTGCGTAACAAATTATTGTAGAAGTTAGTGCCATAATAAGCATTTATTATCTCACAGTTTTCTTGGGTCAGGAATTTCTGGAGCTAAAGGATGTGATTTCAAAGTGACTCACATGGATGGCCAGTTGGTGTTGGTTGTTCTTCCCTATTTGGGCCTTTCTACAGTTGCTTGAGTGTCTTCATGACATGACAAGTGGCTTCCCTAAGAGTGAGTGATCCAAGACAATGTAAGCAGAAGCTCCCATCTTTTGTGACTTGGCCCAGAAGTTACATACCATCACTTCTGGTACCTTCTATTCATTAGAACTGAATCACAAAAAGGAAGAAAATTAGGCCTTTTTGAAAAGAGAATCGTCAAAGAATTTGTGGACATATTTTAAAACCACCACAAAATCTTCACAATTTTTGGTTAAATAATATTATTTGATTATATTCCTATGTCTATTGCATTAGTTTTGTATTTTTGCTGTAACAAATTACCACAAACTTAGAGGCTTAAAACAATACAGATTTATTATCTTACACTTCTGGAAGTTGGAAGCCTGAAATGCATCTTCCTGGGCTACATTCCTTCTGGAGGCTCTGGGGAAAAATGTGTTTCTTGCCTTTTCCAGTTTTTAGAAGCCACCCACAGTCCTCAGCTTATAACCTCTTTTCATCTTCAAAGCCAACAATGGCGGGTTAAATCTTTCTCACATTGTATCACTGACTATTGTTTCCCTGGTGCTTCTCTGCCTCTGATCTTTCTGTCTCCTTTTCTCACTTGTGATTACGTTGGGCCCAGCCACAGCCTCTAAGATAATCTCCTCATCTCAACATTAACTTGATCACATCTGCAAGTCCCTTTCTACCATTCACACACAGGTTCCAAGGAGTAGGACATGAACATCTTTGGTGGTCATTATTGTCTCTACTACAACTATGTAAACATTGCTCACTATATTACACTGTAATGTATGTTATAGTAAATCATAATTCTATTTCCTTTCTAGACAACTTTTAACTTTCTTTGGAGCTAATAATTGCCACCCCCTATTTGCTTATTTTTCAAAAAGTATCATTAATATATCTCTAACCTGTCTGATAAAGATGATAATCTCTTAATTTCTAAACATGCCAACTCTGTTTTTATTTCATCTTTCTGTTCTTGGCACCACTTCTCAACAGCACTCTGTCTTCTCCAATTTGGAATTTTGCTCTTTTGAGATACTGTGTATTTGAGATATAGTTATTTTCTTGGGATTTCTCTTCACTATCATCCTGGGATCCCCCCCCCCCACACACACACACACATTTTTCTGTTTTAGTGTCCCTGTTTCCAGGATCCTGTGTCCTTTTCTTCTTCAGTTTACTCTTCCATTTTACTGAATCACACCTTCCAGTGACCTTCTGAGAAGGAGTACATCCAGGGGTGCTGAAAGTTGTCATTGCAGGGCACTGTGCTCCGGGAGACTGGCATTTATGGAGACTTCATCAATAGGCTCCTTGCCCTGTGGCTGGTAGTTGGCTTTGGTCAATAGGAGTTATGAAAGTTGAGTGGGAGGAAAAGGAAGTGGGGGTATTTGCTCTCCAGCTCATTCCTTGTTGAGCTGTGAGTTGGTGGGGGCCATAGCTGCTGTCCGGTGATTGTCTCCTGTAGCTGCAGCTGCCTCTCCAGCTTCCTGAGTGGGTCCCTCTCTTTGTGCCTTCAGCACTTAGCTTTGTAACAGCTCCCTGCTCCTGCCAGCTTCAGGGTACTTCACCATTCCTGGTTAGATTCCCTTAACCTTGACCATACATTTGCAAATAGTTACACTCTCCTCAATTTGAGTGAATCCTCTGTTTCCTACCCACATTGACTGACACATGAAGTAAATTTTTTATCCATTTCATATCTGAAAATGTCTTTATTCTACCTCCACCCTTGGGTATAGAATTTTAGGTTGAAAGTCATTTTTCCTTAGTGCTTTAGAGATGTCGTTTTGTCTTCCAGCTTTCAGTGTCACTTTTGATGACACTAGTGTGATCTTGATACTTGATCCTTTGTGTGTGACTTGTTTTTGTTCTCAGAAATACTTGAGAGTCTTCTCTTTATCCCCAGTGCTCAAAAATGTCATGATGACGTGCCTTGACATATGTTTTACTTTATTCATAGTGCTGTACACTCAATGTGCCTTTCAATCTGGAAAGTTCTGGGAAATCTCATTCTATTATTTCTCTGATGATTTCTCCCTCCCCTTTTGTTCTGTTTTTTTTGTGGAACTCCTTTTAGTTAAAAGATGAACCTCATGGACATATACATTAATTATCTTAAGTTCCCTCTCCTGTTTTCAACTCTTTTTTGTTTGACATTCTAAGAGACTTTACCATCTAATCCATTTCGTTTTTTTCATTTGCCTGTCATAACTTTGTATTCTCTTATTTTTCTTTCATGGATGTAACATACATATTACCTCCTTTTGTGTTTCATGGTTGGGAATTTCATCGGATATTTGGTCATTCAGATTTGGCATTTTATCTTTAAGAACGAGACACTGAATTTCTGATAGAAGTTCTTTTTGCATGAGTGCGCATTGTTAACTGTTGGCGTTCAGTCTGGGTGATCAATGAATGTAAGTCTCTGTAGGTCTTTTCTCTCAGCCTGGGCAGTTTCCTCAGGGAGGGATTCTTTAATTTACTATTGTCCAATAGAACCTGTGTGGTGATGAAACTGTTCAATATTAGTGCTGTCCAATATGGTAGCCCCTAGTTACATGTGGCTATTGGGCACTAGCAATGTGGTTAGTACAGTGACAAAAGTGAATTTTAAAATTTTATTTAATTTTGCTTAATTTAAATGTAAATAACCCTTGTAGCTAGTGGCTACCATGTTGGACAGCTCAACTCTAATCTTCTACCTTGCTGCCAATCTTCTACCAGCCAAGGTGGAGGAAGACTTGGGACTTTCCCTGTTCAGGGTGCAGACTTTCACCTAAATTTCCTTTTTGCAGTGAAGCTTTCATTCTGCTTTCAGCTATTTGGCCTTATCTTTTCAGCTATATCTTTTTTGACCTTTCCCAACTTCTAGTCTTCTGAGGCAATGCAAGAGGGATAATCATCTCACTGTACAAAGTAAAGGACAGAATCTGGAGATCTAGTTTCTACTTACAACATCTTCCAACGAGTTCTTCTCTTTTCCTTGCCTTCTGAGGAATATGCAACTGAAATGCCTAGGTTTTCCCAGAATTCTTCAGGAGAAAACCCCTAGTTTTGCGGCTTGCTCTGCTGCAGGTTGAAGTTTCAGCTTTTCCTGGTCTACAGTCAGGTGCAATGTACCTTCCAGCTCTCAGTTCTTGTTGACATCAGTTATGTGCTGTCATCTCTTCTCCAAGTCTCTTTGGCCATGTGGGTTTGAGCCACAATTTTTTGTCTTGCCTGTATTTTAGTGAGGTTTCGGCAGGCAGAGAAGAATGGGTTTGTCAATGCCTCCATGTCAGCAGCTGATAACTTGGTTCAACTTTTCTGCCAAAGGCATGGGACTGTTTATTTTTCCTATAGATGTTTTTTGGCTTTTTGTGTGTGTGTGTGATATTCTAAAATGGAAGCCATTGCATCAGTTACCATTGCATTATTTTAGCAAATAGTGGAATATCTGGTAAGATAGCCAAAATTGGTTGCTCTACTTTTATGGCACTATCCTCAGATTTAATCTAGTGGTTCTAGCAGGACAGTCTGGGGTGTTCAACAGGAACATCTCAGTCTCATTTCCCTGCTCATAGAATTGAAACCATGGCTATAAAAATACTCTTCCTGGCTGCAGAAAACTGAAGTGCTTCCAAGATTCTTTTCTCATTTTTTTTTGTTTTAAGAATCTCTAGGGGTGTTCACTTGTGTCCAGAAATCAGTTCTAGCCATTTATGAATCCATCGCTGGCCAAGCCAGGACCACACAATAGCCCCGAGCTGGAAATTTCCACTAGGGTGTCATTCTGCAGTTAGACTTTTCTCCCACTGATGGTACAGCTAGAGGCAACATTGTTGGTAAAAATGGGCTCCTCCTCTCCCAAAGGCAGAGAAATTGGGGCATCACCTCTAGCCCCAACATCAACCATCCTTGGGAGGTGAGAGACAAGTACCAGGTTGGAGCATTTGGGATTGGAAGTTCTCAGACCTTTCTGTGTTATGATTTACCTGGTACCATGCTGTGGCTGAACTTTGACTTTCCAGCTTAAACCCTAACAGACCTGTAAGAATGGGGCTCCAATCAAACAGTGACCCCCACACACACCCACTGTGAGTAGATCTCTGTCAATCTGTCCAGATTATGTCTCTACAGTACAAGATAGAATACTTCCTCCCCGAGCTCTTCACTATATCAGCAGGAGTTTCACAGTAAAACTGCCTGGACCCAACTCACACTTAGGCCTCCACTCCAGCATTCACCCTCCTCTCTAACACTTCAGCCCTTTACTGTGAGTTCCCTCTCTGACACTGCTGTCTTTTTCTACTCAGCCTCCATTTGGGACCACTACTGTTCATCAGACATGCTTCTATATTCCAGAAATCCAAAAGATATTAGAGTCCAACCCACTTTTTCCACCAGGAACCCCTTAGTAGTGCTTATGTGAATGTGTAAGTGTGAGTAGATCCAGGGAAGAATCCCACATCCTCGCCTTCTCTGTCCCAATGCCACAGTTGGCCATGTCCCACTGGAAGTCCAACTGAATCAGAGGAGGATAATTTTATGTAAGACAATTGTGTCCAAAGTGAGCTTCATAAGATGATATGGGAATAAAAAAACGGAACTTCTATTTTTCTAACCTCATGTTTTAAATGTTTTTGCATTCATGTATAGACATACATATACAAGTTCTGACAATTAAGTTCGCGAACTTGTTGCAATGCTATTATTTTTTGATAGCCGAGGGATTATTCATTTGTACCATCTGGGCAAACAGTTAACCAAGTTTACTGTTTAGAAGTGCTGGAAAGGCTGTGTGAAAAAGTCAAATGACATGAACTTTTGGCCAACAATTCATGGCTCTTGCATAACAACAATGCACCAGCTCACACGGCACTGTCTGTGAGGGAGTTTTTAGCCAGTAAACAAATAACTTTATTGGAACACCTTCCCTGCTCAGCTGATTTGGTCCCCAATGACTTCTTTCTTTACCCCAAAATAAAGGAAATATTGAAAGGAAGATATTTTGATGACATTCTGGACATTAAGGGTAATACAATGAGAACTCTGATGGCCATTCCAGAAAAAGAGTTCCACAATTGCTTTGAAGGGTGGACTAGACACTGGCATCAGTGCATAGCTTCCCAAGGGGAGTACTTCGAAGGTGACTGTAGTGATATTCAGCAATGAGGTATGTAGCACTTTTTCTAGGATGAGTTCATGAACTTAATTGCCAGGGCTCATATGTTTTTAATACGGTTATTACCTAAATCTCGTTTCCTACATTGAAATAAATTTTCAATATTTTTTTAAACTTATAAAACAACTGTTTCCTTCACGTTTCTTTACAATTGTTGTGTGGTTATTGCTTTCAGTTGCAGAAAGCCTAGATGTTTATAGCTTCCTCTTTGAATTAAAACTTCAAAAAATCGAGAAAACCTTGACAAATGAATCCATTCTTCACAGTAAACTGAACTCTACTCATCCATATCAAGATCCATTTACACACTGTTGGTGGAGGTTGCTGACTTACCAGACTTCAGGGCTGGCTTACTGAGATGGACTCATGGAAGGCACTTGGAATTATGCAAGAAATAATTATACAGCACAAACACTGAGCCATAGTATCAATGTGACAGGAGAACATGTGTGAAGACAATGGGAAGGGCTTGACTTTGTTAGTTGCATAACATCTTAAAGTCAATGACTTATGTGCTATCTACGACTAAATTCAGGGTCTTTGCTGTTTAAAAGTGATTTATTGCATTTCTTACCAGCTTCCAAGATGGTCCCCACCTCCTGGTATTCACACCTTGTGTAGTCGCCCCCCACACCGGACCAGGAGTGATCTGTGTAGCCAAGAGACTATGGCTAAAGTGATGGTGTGTCACATCCAAAGTTAGGTTCTAAAACACACCGTGGCTCTTGTCTTATTCTTTCTTCCTCATTTTCTTTCTCTCTTAAACCATCCGTTCCACAGCAACTGGGCTGCCACATCATGAGCAGCCTTGTGCCAAAGCTCTGCTAAGTACAGTGTGTACAGAGGTAAGATACATGCTTTTTAAAAAAAAACAACAAAAAAAAACCTCAGTCTCATAAGAGAGGTGAAATGTTCTCAAGCAAATGCAGTGCACTGTACTAGGAATGATAGCATTAGAATGGCCAAATCCTCCATGGAGTCTTAAGGAGGCCACACTTGTTTCAGCTTTACTTCACTGAAGAATTGCCTTTTGAAAATGAGAAGAAGAACATAGTGCCCTTGAGACAAAGGGGGAAATGGCAAAGGGGAAGGGTTCCTTCAGGCAGGTAACTGGGTGTGGAAAGGCAGGGAATTGGGTTCAAAAAGTATTTACAAGGAAAAGAAGAATTTATTGAAACTTTCTCTCATGGACCTCATTGAAAAAATAAAAGATGTGTGAGAGAAAATGTCTGTCCTCTAAAAAAATACAACTTACCAAGGCTTGAGGCCATGAGATCACCTGAAACTCTTCGACTGATGCTGCTCAATATGGCAGCCACGAGACCACGTGGCTCTTCTGTTCTTGAAATGTGGCTAGTCCTAGTCAAATGGGCCGTCAGTGTAAAATCCACACTCAAATTTGAAGACTTCACTAAAAAAGGGTAAATATCCAAGTAATAGCTTTTTTACATTGATTGCATGTTGACGTGATATTTTTCATAGGTTGTGTCAAATAGAACACATTATTAAAACTGATATCACGTGTTTCTTTTCGCCTTCTTCAAAGGGGCCACTAAGTTTAAATTTCTCTGTGTGGTCTGTCTTTGTGGCTCCCATTGTCTACCTTTTGGACAGTACTGGTTGGGAGGCTCCTTCTCCAATAGCCCAAGAGAGCCTCTGGCATCAGCACTGTGGATGAGAAGGAAGGAATGGGGTCCAGAGAGGCTGAGAGGACCATAGACACTATACCTTCCTCTACGCTCACTCTGTGTTGACAGGGTCTAGTATGAGGCCTGGGGAAAGCTTAGCTAGAGAAGAGGTGGTGCCAAAGCTAAATCCAGAGGAGGCTTTTGTGTGTGTTGAGCAGTCCTATGACATGTGGCGTTGGCGTGCGTTCTTCGAGAATAGTGTATGATCGTGCTTTAATTACACCCTTCCCCACATCTGATGCTTTTTAATTCAGAATTCTCTGGAGTATCTGCTTCTCTTTTGCTTCTAATATTATAGCATGGACTGGAGGGGAGAGGAAGGACTCTGCTAAGAGAGAGGGGAGGGATACACATACCTGACAATAGAGAAAAAGTCTGAGAGGAGTTGAGTCTGGTTCTGGACATATTCCATTTGCTCTTCTGGAGGGGCTGAGATTCTAGCAAGCCCCTATCACTCTGCACCATTTGGATCCCTGCTAGGTAGATTATGGGTAACCCATACTTTGTTTCTCTTTTTGACTTGTGAGAGTCTGAAACTGGGCTTCTTGGCTGGGAGAGACAATAGCAGATTCGTAGGCCTGAAGACTCTATCCACTGGCCCATAACCACGGGGACTGGCAAGGTCAATTGGAGGTCATCTGGGCCCTGGACCATGCTGAAATGGGGCCTTGACTCTGTTCCAATCTCGGGCACAGTGTGCTGTGAGACCTTGCCAAAACATCTCTCTGTGTCTTTATATCCTTATCGGTTAACCAACTTCCAGATCTAAATAGCCAGAGTGCTCTGGAAATTTACTTTAGAATATTGTAAGGTCAATAAGAACATTATGCTTTTTTAGGTAGAGAGCACTTTGGAGGAGAATAATTGATGGTATTACAGGACCTATCTGTGAAACTGAAATATTAATAGAAGGGGACATTGCCCAATTCTGGGAATATTGCAAGGTGTGCAAATGAACTCCAGATCACAGGCTCCCTCTAGCCCCTCCCAGGTTACTCCAGATGGATAAAGAATATGTTGTCTGAACTAACTCCACACAGGTGTGCTGTCTCTCCTAATGTGAAGACATCATGTAGAGTTTTAGGGGATAACTGTTTTAGTTTGTTAGGCTTTCCCTAACAAAATATCACATGTTGGATAGCTCAAACAACAGGAATTTATTGTTTTACAATTTTGGAGGCTAGAAATCTGACATCAAGGTGTTGGTAGGCTTGGTCTCATCAGGGCTGGGAGGAGAATCTGTTCCATGTATCTCTCCCAGCTTCCGGTGGTTTGGCATTCTTTGGCTTGCAGATGTACTGCCAAGATCTCTGCCTGCATCTTCACATGAGATTCTCCATGTGTGCAAGTGTCTGTGTCCACATTTTCTCTTTTTATGAAACACCAGTCATATTGGAATAAAGCACACCCTAATGACTTCATTTTAACTTGATTACCTTGTAAACACTCTATTTCCAAACAAAGTCACACGCTGAGGTACTAGGAGTGAAGACTTCAACATATTAATTTTGGGGAGACACAATTCAACCCATAATAAACTTTATTCAAGGTAAGTATTGCCTTATGTTATTTTTATGTACACATGGTGTGTTTGATTAACTTTCTTTGTTGAGGGATAAATGCGAACTAATTGTATTTTTCTATAACTGCTACCATATGTGTTCCCTTAAATGTCCCTTCTGTTCTGAGTTCTGGTTCCCTAAGTACATCCTATTCTGATTCTATATTTCATTTATTAAAATGGCCTCGTTTAGGCTTTGTTTCTGGTGGTATGGTAAGTGTGGTAGATACCCCATAGGACCCTCCTAAATAAAACAACTAAAATATTGATTAAAAAAAGAAATGTATTTTTCAACGCACTATTGAGCTGGAATGACAGTAAGAAATCATCACAGTTTTTTGAAATAAACTTTATAATTTTAGAATAATTTTAGATTTACAGAAATTTGCAAAAATACTAGAGTTCCAGTTTCAGTTTTTCCTTGAGGTTATCAGCTTACATTCTTGTGACTCATTTGTCAAACTAATGTAATAACATTGGTACATTGTTATAGCTAAACTCCAGACTTTATAGATTCACCAGGTTTTCTCCATTACAGAATTCAGTCCAGGGTTACCACAGTGCATTTAATTGTCACATCATATTAGTCTCCTTTTCTCTTTCATGACCTTGACAGTTCTGAAGAGTACTTACTGGTCAGCTATTTTGTAGAATGTTTTTTTCTTCAATTTATTTTATTTTATTTTTTAAAAGATTGTTATTAAAATATAGCTAACATACAATATTAATTAGTTTCAGGTGTACATCATAGTTATTCACAGTTATGTACTTAAAGAAGTGATCAGCATGATAAGTCCAGCAACCATGTGACACTGTACCACGCTATCACGATATTATTGGTTATATTTCCTACGCTGTACATTATATCCTCATGACTTACCTGTTTTATGCCGGGAAATTTGGACCTCATATTCCCCTTCACTTCCTTCCTTTTTTAAATTTTTCAATTACAGTTCACATTCAGTATTATTTTAATTTCAGGTGTACAGCATAGAGGTTAGACATTTATATGATTTAAGAAGTGATCCCCCTGACTAGTCTAGTACTCACCTGGCACCATACATAGTTATTACCATATTACTGACTATATTCCCTGTGCTCTACTTCACATGCCCATGACTATTTTGTTATTACCAGATTGTACTTCTTAATCTCTTCACCTTTTTCATGCTGCCCCCCACGCCCTCCCATCTATCACCTCAACAAATCTAGTACCCATCTGACACCACACATAATTATTACAATATTATTTACTATATCCCCTATGCGATACCCGACATCCCCATGACTATTGGGTAACAACTAATTTGTACTTCTTAATACCTTCCCCCTTTTCACTCACCTCCAATACCTGTCTCATCCGGCAAACATGAATATGTTCTCTGTATCTATGAGTTTGTTTCTGTTTTGTTTGTTTATTTTGTTCTTTAGATTCCACATATAAGTGAAATCTCATTGCATCTGTCTTTCTCTGTCTTACACTCCACTCAGCACAGTACACTTAGGTCCAGCCATGATGCCACAGATGAAAAGAACCCATTCCCTTCCATGGCCAAACAATATTCCATGTACTACCTCCTCTTTATCCATTCTTCCATCGACAGACACCCAGGTTACCTCCACAACTTGGCCATTGTAAACAATGCTGCAATGAACATATGGATTCTTATGTCCCCTCAGAGTAGCATTTGGTTTTCTTCAGATAAATACCCTGATGTGGAATTACTGGGTCCTTCTTTGTCTCTTGTTATAGGCTTTGTTATAAAGTCTATTTTGTACCCCAGCTTTTTGTTTGTTTGTTTCCATTTTCATGAAATACCTTTATCCATCCCTTTAACCATCCATCTGTCAATCTGAAGTGATTCTCTTGTAGGCAGCATATGTAAGGGTCTTGTTTTCTTACCCATTCAGCCCTCCTATGTCTTTTGAGGGGAGCATTTAATCCATTTACATTGAAAGTAATTGTTGATAGATATGTAGCTATTGCCATTTTATTATTCATAAGTTTGATCTTTCTCTTTTTCTGTCTTAGAGAAGTCCCTCTAAAATTTATTGTAATACTGGTTTGATGGTGATGAATTCCTTTAGCTTTTTCTTGTCAGGGCAGCTTTTTTTTTTTTGTTTAAATTTTATTGGGGAATATTAGGTAACAGGGTGTGTCTCCAGGTCCCATCAGCTCTAAGTCATTGTCCTTCAATCTAGTTGTGGAGGGCACAGCTCAGCTCCAAGTCCAGTCGCCGTTTTCAAACGCCGTTTTCGTTAGTTGCAAGGGGTGGAACCCAGCATCTCATGTGGGAATTGAACCGGCAACCTCGTTGTTGAGAGCTCACGCTCTAATCAACTGAGCCATCCAGCCACCCCTCCAGAAGCTCAGTGGCAGCTCATTGTCTTCAATCTAGTTGTGGAGGGCGCAGCTCATTGGTCCATGTGGGAATCGAACTGGCAACCTTGTTGTTCAGAGCTCGCGCTCTAACAAACTGAGCCATCCTGCCGCCCCCTTGTCTGGGCAGCTCTTTATCTGCCCTTTCATTTTAAATGATAGCCCTGGTGGGTAGAGTAACCTTAGTTGTAAGTTCTTGCATTTCATCATGTTGAATATTTTGTGCTAATCCCTTCTGGCCTGCAGTTTCTGTTGAGAAATCAGCTGACAATCTTATGGGAGCTTTCTTATAAGTTACTGGCTGCCTTTCTCTTGCTGCTTTTAGGATTCTCTGTTTGTCTTTAACACTTACCATTCTAATTATAATGTGTCTTGGTGTGGGTCTGCTTGGATTCATCTTGTTTGGACCTCTCCATGTTTCCTGGACTTGTGTGTCTATTTCCTTCACCATGTTAGGAAAGATTTCAGTTATAATTTTTCCAAATAGGTTTTCAATCCCTTGCTTTCGCCCTTCTTCTTCTTGTACCCCTTTGATGTGAATGTTGTTACACTTGATGTTGTCCCAGTGGTCTCTTAAAATTTCCTCATTTTGGGGGATTCTTATTTCTTTTTGCTGTTCTGATTGAGTGTTTTCTGCTACCTTGTCTTCCCAATTTCTGATTGGATCTCTGCTTCACCTAGTCTGCTGGCAATTCCTTCTAGTGCATTCTTCATTCCAGTTATTGTATTCTTCACTTCTGACTGGTTCTTTTTAATGGTTTCTATGTCCTTTATTATGCTTGCTATCACGTTGTTGAAGTTCTCACTAAGTTCCTTGTGCACCCTTATAACCAGTGTTTTGAACTCTGTACCTGGTAGGTTGCTTGCCTCCATTTTGTTTATTTATTTATCTGGAGTTTCCTCCTGTTCTTTCATCTGGGAACATATTTCTTTGTTTCCTCATTTTGGCTGCCTCTCTGTTTCTATGTATTAGGTAGGACTGCTATGTCTCCAAGTCTCGGCCAGGTGGCTTTATGTAGTGGGTGCCCTGTGGGGCCTTGACACAGTTTCCTTGGTCATCTGCTCTGGGTGCTCCAAGAGTGTCCCTTGTATATGTTGTGTGTACCCTCCTGTTATAGTTGAACCTTAGTTACTATTGGCACATCAGTGAATGGGATTGACCCTCAGACTGATTGGCTGTGGGGTTTGGCCAAATTCACAGCTTAGAGGCTGCTCTGCAGCGGGTTGATCCCACTGAGTGAGATTCACCCTTATGGGCTCTGGTGCCTGTTGAGACTGCCCTTTTCGTGTGCCACTTGTTGGCATAATTGGGTGGTTGTCTGTTGTGGTCTGAAGACAACCTCCAAGTATGTTGGTTCTGAGGCATCTTGTGAGGGGCTCCAGTGCAGGCCCAGGTCACCCATTGCCTGTGACTGGCCAGGGACTACCTGGTAGGAGCTACACAGCAATCCGCAGTTGTTCACTGCCTGTGCTAACTGTGAAGGGATGTGGGAGAGGCCACGGTGTGAACTGGGACAGCTGCCACCAGTACCAGGCCTGGGGTAACTCCGCAAAAAGCCAGGACACCTCGAGGCCTATTGCCACCTGCTGGCTCCCTTAGGGTTCAGCTTCTGATAAAGCCTTGTGCAGTACATGGGTTGGGTGAGGCTGGGTCTCAGGGAGTCTCTAGAGTGGAAAGTGTTGTGGTCAACAGGTTAATGTAGACTCTGGTTCGGTGCCAGTGCTTAGTCTGGAACCACTCAGCAATAGTCTCAGAGCACACTGAGGCCAATTGCTGCCTGCCTTGGTCCTGTGGACGCCAATAGTTTCAAAAAAGAGCACAATGTGAGTAGGGCTGGCTCTTTGCAGAGAAAGTGCCTTTGGTGTTCGGTGAGTTGGGTGGGGCAGGGTCTCAGAAAGTCAGCAGGGTGGAGCAGTGGAGCTCACCAGGCCAATCAGATTCAGATTTGGGCTGTGGGAGAGGGCTCAACACAGGAAAGATTGTGCCCTCTTGCCAGCTATAGGGGTGAAGGATCCCACACATGGAAAATGGCGACTGTCTTGCAGCCCTTGCTCTGTCACCCCTTGAATTACTGTCCCTCTGCTAGAGCCCAAGGTGAGTGAGTGCGAGTGAGAGAGTCTGTGCACGGGCTATTTAAGAGGATGTTTGGGTTTCCCGCAGCCTTCTGTCCCACCCAGATTGTCAGAATCTCTACTGTTTCTCACAGCCACATGTGGTGGGTGCTCCTTTTTCAGGCACCAGTACTCTGGGCTGGGGAGGCTGGTGTGGCACTGGGGTTTCCTGCTCCTCTGGGGGGAACCTCTACAGCCATGGCTGAGATATCCCTCTAAGTTCTCAACCACCACATGTAGTTTTGGGGTCAGTCCGTTTTGTGTCTCCACTTCTCCTCCCAGGCTGGACATGGCTTCTTCTTTATATCCTTAGTTTTAAAACTTCTGTTCAGCTAGACTTCAGGTGGTTCTCCAGGTTGATTGTTCTATAATTTAGTTGTAATTTTAACCTGTTCATGGGAGGATGCAAGAACAGCAGTTATCTACTCTGCCATCTTGGATCTCTGATCTTTATCTTCTTTAAAAGAAAGAATAAGCACTAAGGAACAAGCCACAACCTTTAACTTTCAAATAACAGGAGGCTCATAGTAGAATAGAAAAAGAAAAAATAATAACTTATCCCAAAGAAGGGATACAGAGGATTTGGATAGCACAATTATCAACTTTGATCAAATGGACCTATTCAAAGCATGGCACCCAACTGTAGGAGTGTTTTGAAATCTTGTTTTCAAAACACGTGGAATATTACTGCAGATTGCTCAAATGCTAAGCCCTAAAACTAGATTTCAAAAGATTGTACTCACCCATGTTGTGATCTCAGGCACAAATAAGTTAAAAACAATAATTTAAATAAAATCTAGAAAAAAAAAATTTATTTGGAAATTAAAACTATACACCTAACATACACACATGCTTCCAAAAAACTTTATGTCAAAAAAAGAAACACTAATGAAAATTTTAAAATATCTAGGATTTGGAATGCAATTAAACCAATACTTAGAAAGTTAATACTTACATTAGAAAAGCAGGAAGGATCTAAATTATTGAGCTAAGCATCAAATTTAAGAAGTCAGAGAAAGAACAGCAGAATGAAACTCCCAAAAATGTAGGAAGAAAAGTACAGATATGTATTAACATAATATGGCATGATTATGATTCTCTTTCATTCATTCATTCAACCAATACAGAGAGTGCCAAAAAATGTATACACATTTTAAGAAAGGAAAACTGTATTAAACTTGTAATACTCAATACATACCAATAACAAAAGATGAATACAAGTCACGTTTGACTTCTCTAATACAAGAGGTGCTCAAAGTGGTTACCATCAGTGTCCACACCCTTCTGATTACAGTGAACTCCTGCTTGAGCAACGATGACCAAAGTGTCCACTTGTATACATTTTTTTGGCACCCCTGGTATTTATTGAGCACCTACTACATACTAGGAAAAGACAAAGTTCCTTAACCCTCAAAGTTGTCTTCTTGTGAGGGCACAGATAGTACATTAAAAAAAGAAAAAAAGAAAGAAAGAATGAATGAATGGCATAATTTCAAATAGTGAGAAACATATCGAAGCTAATGAACATACAGCAAAATAAAGGACTAGAGGGTCAGTAGAGGTGGGGCGTTGGTGGTGGTGGCTATTCTAGACTTCAGGATTTCTTCCCAGGACAGGGACCCATGTAGCCATTAGAAAATGGAAAAAGCCCACATCCTAAATAACAAAATGATGATGGGCTCCCAGATTGATGCCTCTGCATGTGACCATTTGCGGCTGGGTCAGGGCTGTGGGCAGGAAGGTTGCCAATATGAACAACTGGAGGAGGCAGGTAGATGACTGCTTTCTAGGACTTTCGCTACAAAACCTTTTTCAGAGCCCTTTGCCTGATTCTCTACCCACCCCTAGATCCACGTCCTCGTGTTGTCCCTGGCTGTCCTGACCTTCTGGTGTCACCACCAGACTTTTTTGGAAGCCCTCCGTACTCTGACCACTGTCCCTCCACCTCCCTCAGTTGGGTTGTGTCCTGCTCCTCTAGGAGCCCGGCAGGATGGACAGAACATCAGGCAGGTAGTCCCAGAATCCTGGTTCTAAGTCTAGCTGTGTGACATTGGCTATGTCTCTTGCTAGGCCTCTGTTTCCTCATCTGTGAAAACTGTGAATCAGCACATGACCTCTTGGAGCCTGTCCACTGCTGTGATTCCATGATTTTGGGAATTCAACTGGTGGTAAGAAATACTTGAAAATACAGCAATGTGGGAAAATGCATCTCCCTCCCAGCACTCAGTTACATTTTTAACAATGTTGTTCTATGCCTTAGCCCACAGAAATGGAGTTCTAGAAGCCTCTCAGGCAAAGTGAAGAAGACAGGGAGGGGAAAGGTGATGCTGCCATTTGAGTAACCCAATGGCCTCCCCAGAACAAAGAAGCCAAAGTTTAACTGAAACAGGAAGGATAAGCAAAGATTTCGTATAAAAGTGGCATTTGAGTAGGGTTTTGAAGGACATGTATATCTATTGAGCTAGCAAAAGACCTTCCCAATTAAGGGAAGGATGTGAGCAGCATCGAGGAGATAGGGAAATGGGTGGCACATATGCCCTGTTTATATTACCCTGGGCAGGGCAGGCAGCTGGTGAGTGTTAAAGTGTTCAGAGTTGCTTATAGAATATTATTGACTATATTCCCCATACTGCACTTTAGATCCCCATGACTATTTTGAAACTACCATTTTATACTTCTTAATCCCTTCACCTTCTCACCCAGATTCCCAATCCCCCTTCCATCTAGTAACCATCAGTTTGTTCTCTG
Source organism: Rhinolophus sinicus (assembly GCF_036562045.2). Classification (NCBI taxonomy): domain Eukaryota; kingdom Metazoa; phylum Chordata; class Mammalia; order Chiroptera; family Rhinolophidae; genus Rhinolophus; species Rhinolophus sinicus. Next base: position 64,677,070 of record NC_133756.1, read on the forward strand.
TATCTATGAGTCTATTTCTATTTTGTTTGTTCATTTATTTTGATAGCATCAGGTGGTTACTAGACTTGTCAGAGGTATCACTTCATAAATTATATAAATGTCTAACTACTATCCTGTACACCTGAAAGTAATATAAAATAATATTGAATGTCAACTATAATTAAAAAAATAGTCACAGGGATATAAAGTAGAGCATAGGGAACATAGTAATATTGTAATAATCATGTACAGTGTCAGATGGGTAATAGACTTATTGGGGTGATCACTTTGTGAGCAATACAAATGCCTAATCGTTATGTTGTTTTGTGCACCTGATGATAAGAAAAATAAAGAGTTGTTTGTAGAGATTGTAATAATTGCAACCTTAATTGTTATACCAGGGACTGCTGTGCACTTTATAAATGTTTAAAAATTTAACCCTCAGACAAATTTTATGAGGTTGGGCACTACCATCGTCGCATCTTACAAATGATGAAACTGAGACTGGAAGGGGATTCTAAAGTGATAAAGCTGTGGTATGAATGCAGGTCTCATTGTAACTGACACCAGGAGTAGAGAATTCAACAGAGCTGAGAGTAATGAAAGAGCCAAAAGTCCAAGCTGGGAATTTTGGGAGGGAGTCAGCAGATATGAAGAAACTCTGGGTCTGTGCATGATGGGACCGAAGAAGTCATGAGTCGGCCGACTTTGGCAGTTGAGTGCCTCTTTGGAGTGAAAATGTTCATAATGAAAGTTCTGCTTGACAGGTGATAATGGCTCTGGAGGGAATCACGAGGGAAGACAAGTGTGTACTGTGCATTATCCTAAATGCAGTTGCTGGAGAGAGAGGAATAGCGCAGACAGAATGTTATTCTGTCTCTCTGGGAGGCAGCCTGTGGTATGTGCAGTGGTGGGCTGGTAAGCTTCTCTCTGAAAGATCACACACACACACACACACACACACACACACACACTGATTTGTAGCATGTGCTGACTTCCTGGTGTATACACTTCTCCCGTGGCTGGTTTCAATGTAGCAGCATGAGATCACTGAACATGCAGTTGGGAAGAGAGATGCAGTCACCTGAGAGCCTGTGCAGCAGGTCTCGGCACACCTAGGGATATGAGTATATCTTAGGAGTGGAGCTGGGTCTGGGATGAGATACGGAAGGGTGAGGTATACAGTGCTTACTCTTCACCGCTATATCTTCTTATTTGACCAAATGGGCCTCTTTTCTTTTGTGGAACGATTTGCTGGAGGTAGAGAAGTTACAAGACTGCAAAACAGAGCAAAAGTGTAAGAGACCTTTTCCCCTGCTCTATGACAAGGACCATCTCCCAGAGTCTGCATGAGATGCTCAAGAAATTAGAGTTGAAATGAATGAAAGAATGAACAAATGAACCAGCATCTGAGAGGATCAGCTTCTCCCTCAATGTGTAGTTGTACCAAGTCTGGTGTTTCCTTCCAGCGGTTAGGGATGTGGCTCCAGGAACTAGGGAGAAGCAGTATGTCATAGTAGTCAAGAGCACAGCTTGGATGGCAGCTGCCAGGTCTATCATTTATTAGTGGTGTGATCTCAGACAAGTGACTTACTCTCTGCCTTGACTTCCTCATCTATAAAATGGGAGTAAAGTACTTTACAGGGCAGTTGTGAGGCTTAAACTACTATATGTAAAACCTGTAGAATAGTGCCAGACACATAGTGTCAAACTGTCATTGTCATCATCATTGTAGTTATTAGTTGTTTGCTGGTTTTCTCCTTTCTGGGTACATGGAAGCCATAATTAGCATGCACAGGTTACAGATTATTTTCATGTTTACGTTCCTTAAAAATACCCCAGGTTTAAAATAACTTCTTAAGTTGAATATTCCTTAAATATAATTTCTCCTTTCTGGGGCTCAGCATAGACCGTGATACCCCGATGCTCTAACCATTTGATATGAACATTTGGACAGTGAATGAGTGATTAACATTTTAGCACAGAGCATTAAGTTCAGCGTCATTTAATAAACGTGAAGACATGCCCATTTCTCGTGGTAGTGGGGGTCTAGGGAATAATCTGGATAAATCAAATACACCCATAATCCCTAAACTTTCTTTGACCAGTACTTGACTATCTTTCTCCTGCTAGGCTTTATGATTTTTCATAACCTAGTGCTCCAGATGGTTTAATAACTGGCTTTGTAGGGTCCTCCCCTCACCCTACTGCTGTGTTTTGGGGCTGCTCTGACAAGCGGAAGCCAGCCTAGAGATTCCCCACTTGGGACAAAGAGCCAATGGGCAATTGAAGGTTAACTTACCTGTTTTGTCAAAACTCTGTTTTGTCACCAAGTATCTGGAAGACACTCTTATATAAGTAAAACATGCAGAGCTGGGTCCTGTTCAAACTAGCCAGGGTGTTCATAACACCCATAGACCTGAGGATATCAGAGAAAGAAAGTGCTGTTTTCCTGGATGAGATGGGGACAAACCCAGCTAATCAATTTCTTACATTTTCCCAAGCTGCTGGGGCTTGAATACTGTAGGGTGGCATGGATAGGTAGAGTTACTGCCCTCTCTGCCTCAAAGGCCCTGAAGTCAGGGTTCAAACTTGGGCTCATTTGTTCAACAAACTATTTGTTGAGTCAGACAGTTTCAGGCACTGAGGATACAATAGTAAATATACCAGATAAGAGGCCTGCCCTCATAGAGGTTACATTCTAAAGGTAAAGACCATAAACAAATAATAGATAAATATAGACTAAGGTTTCAGATGGTGGATCCATGAAGAAAACGAATGCAAACAAAGGGTAGAAGAAAACGGATATGGAGATCTATTTGATGTGGTGGTGGTGGAGAGGTCTGAAACCTGGATGGAGACCTGTGCGAGTGAGGAAACAAGCCATGTGATACGCTGGGCAGAGAGAACAGCAAGTGCTAAGGCCCTGAGGGGCCAAGGAGCTCGGCATACTGAAGGAATAGTGAGAAGGCCAGCACGGCTGGAGCAGAGTGAGTGAGCAGAGAGCATCGGGCGCTTTAGCCAGAGGAACTGGAGCTGCAGGCAGCGCCCAGAACATGTCATGTGGGTGGACATGGGGGACAGTCTGGATTTTTCTCTAAGTGTGACTGAAGGGTTTAGGGAGTGATAAGCTCTGATAAATATTTTAGGAAATTCCCCCTGGATGCTGTGTAGAGAATAAGACTAGAGGAGAGTAAAGTGGAATCAGGGAGGTGAGTTGTCTGGTTGCTTTTAGGGTACCCAGGATTTGCTTTAATCAGGTTTGGTAAGACACACAGGCATGGAAATGACTGTCTTCAAGGAAAAAGTTTATAGTCACAGTTCCTTAGAAACAAGAGGCCCAGCACACCATGCAGGGATACACGGGGAAGCACCAGGGTTGGCCAGGAAGCAGGAGAAATGGGGAGAGGGAGGGGCAGGGGCAAAGGGAAAATGTGGGCATAGACTTCATTGTGGTTTTCCCAGGAAGGACTGGGCAAGGCAGGAGAGCAGACTTAGGATTGGCTAGTTTGATAATTTTGAGGAGCTCTGGGGTGTGGGGCCTGTCCTTAGTAGTCTGGGACCTGGTCCTGGGATAATGAGGGTAGATGGATAGTGGACAGGAATGTGGGAACACCATAAAAGATGTGCGGCTCTGAGCTCTGGATTGGTTGGTTTGCATTTGGAGAATGTGCTTGCCTGTGAGTTGCTTGCCATCTCTAGGAATTGGCTAATCCTGAGAGAAGTCCCTGCGGAGTCAGCAAAACCTCAGATGTTAAAGCATCAGAATACAGGAAATAAAAGATATGGTTAACACAGTGGGAGATGATCATTTTTAAAGACACTTCCAGGAAAGAGGCAAATGAATAATAATGTGAAATAATGAGGTCAGAGCCATTATTTTTCAAGGAATGAGTCAGAGGCATGTCTGTAGGAGACGTATACACTCCTACATCTGAATCTGTGGTCTTCAGGAGCTAATCTGATCCTTGTAGTGCCAGGTGTATTTCCTTCAGAGACTTTCCAAGGAAAATGGTCAGAGTCTAGTTGGAGAGAAATCAAGCTGTAGGTAAAGCCAACTCTTCATCCCCTACCATGTGTCCCCATAAGAGCTTCTGTTTCCACTTCCACCCTGACTCTTTTTACTAAAGACCAAGCAGACACTTGAACTCTCAATAGAAGATTTTTCTGACCCCCAGCTGAAGTCTGAGGCAGCAGAATCTTCAACCCGCAAGAAGAAACTGGATTCTGTTCACCTAAGGATGCAGGGTCTCTGAAGAGGAGGGCTTTGAGTACACCGTGAGAGAAACTTGAGGAAGACTAGAGACAGGAGATGTTGGGACAAAGATGTCCACCTGGGCCCCCTGAGAAGGCTGAGAGTGAGTGTTTGTTCCATTGTGTGGCATAAGAGAGAAAATAGCTAGGCCAAGATGTTGTTCCCATCCCCACCCAGCCCCAACTTGAACCCTTTAGTAAAAGATCAACTTAAACCTCCATTGGATTTCAGTATGGATTTAGTCTGGGCCATACTGGCGTGGGGGAATTGGGTAAGGGGTAGCCCCTACGCCAGAGTCACCTGACGGACAGTCCCACTTTGGATTGCTGGGTGGAGAGGAGTACCAATCAATGGATGATCACTCTCCCATCTAAGGAGATGGTAAGACTCTGCTTTGATTTTCTACCCGCCTCTCACCTTCATTATAGCTAGAAACGCCTCCCACCTTCCCCCAGGGACAGAAATGTTCCTAATGTTCTATAGAAGTCTATTCTATATTCTTAGAGTCATAACATATCAGGATCTATATGTCTTCTAGGGTATTCCAGTTGTATTTGATGGCTGATTTTCCCATACAACATCCCTTGTAATCAACACCCAGCTTCTGCCCTAATATGATGGAGAACTCAGCTTCCAGAGGAAACTGGTTCTATTTTCAGATAACTTATTGCTAATATTTGGTTCCCACATATGGAGTCTTTCAGCCTTCCTAAAGCTTCCAGGTACTTGTTCTAGGTTAATCACTTTGGGACACACAAGATTAAGTTTAATTCCTTTTTTATAAGAAAGTCTTCCAATTATTTAAACAGAGGCATCTTATCCCTCTATGTCTTCTCTTAATAAGCAACCGTTCCTTCATTTGTTCTTTGGATAGCTTAGTTTTATGTTCCTTTACCTTGCCGGTGATTCTCTCTGAAATATGGTCTAGGTTGTATACCTCACTTTTAAAATGTGAAACCTAGAAATGAATGCAAAATTCCAGGTATGGTCTGTGCAGCCCAGAGTTCAAGGTGATCATGCCCTTTTTTATTATAGATTCTTTACTTTTATTAGAGTTGTAGTGGGTCACTTACAGTTTTTTGCAGCCGCCTTGCTTTTAGCTGATATTGGATTAATTGTTGACTAAAACTCTCAGGGCACTTAAAAATGTCATCTGCCATCATATCAAATTTCTCCTCTATGTGTATTATAAGATTTTAGGGCTCAAGTACTGGGCTATTAATCTTATTAAATCTAATTATTTTTAGATTTTGCTTATCATTCCAGTCCATCAAAAATCTTCTTAAACTCTGATTCTAATGTAAAATATCTACATTATCACATCAATCTCTGTCTCCTGTAAAAGTAATGAGCATGTCCTTTGAATGTTCATCTAAGTCACTGGTAAAAACATTGAGCATCACAGGGCTGTGAACTATTTCTCTGGCAGGTCACCAGGATTCTAGGAAGTTCTCAGCAGGTATGACATCAATACATCAATGAATATACTTTGGATATGACTTCTGAATAGTTAATAACCCACTAAAGTGTCCTAGCATCCAACTCATTTTCTTCTCTCTTAACCACAGTATATTATTAGAGACATCGCCAATTGTTTTGCCGAAGTCCAGATGACTGAATGGAAATGTGTGTACAATGTCTGTATCTGCCAACCCCCCAGTGAGGAATGGAAAAGGGCCGGACTTGTTCTTCTGAACCCATGCTGGGCCCTATAAACACTTCTTTGTCATTTGGGTGCCTATTATAACATCACTTAGTAATACATTCTGGAATCTTATCTGAGATCCATATCAAGCTGAATCATTTGTAGTTTACAGAATCCATTTTCTATCCATTTTAGAAAATTGGAAATATGTGTACTCATTTCCAGCCTTCTAAGTTCTCTTCACTTCATTCCAAATAGCATGCCTATCCTGTCTGCTCTCCAACTAGTCCCAAATATAGTTGAAAGGTATTTTGCTTTAGTTTTTGCCTTTTTGTTTGTTTGCTAGCCTTAGGTCATTTTTGATAAAATTCTGTCTGTGTCACTTTCTTACACACATCTTTGGTCTGTGTCCTTCTTCCTATCCTGTCCTTTAAATTTTGAGCTTCCAGAGCAGTGGTTTGCAACCATAATTAAATATTGGGATCACTTGGGGAAATTTAAAAAATTATTTATGCTGGTTTCTCAAAATTTGAAGGAATGATGGAAGCACTTGTAATTTTTTTTGAAGTCTCCCAATAGACAGCCAGTGTTGGAACTAAAGCGACATATTAGTTTTTTCTGGTTTTGTTTTCTGGTTTTTGTTATTTGTTTTAGATTTTCTTTCCCTTTATCATTTGCCTCACCTGCATCTGCATTGTAAGGTTTATTTATTTATTTATGTAATCATTTTAGGCTTTATTTAATAGGAATTAAATATTGATTAACAACGTAAATTAGTGGAAAGAAAATAGAATTTGAGGGTAGAAGTAAATAAAGGTTTGTGTTCTAGTTATGTCTCTCTAAATCACTACTTCGGTGTCTTAGGGCAAGTCAGTCCTACTGGTAGTTTTAATTTACATTTCTTTTTCTTTTCAATTTATTTTTTAAAGATTCTCTTAAAATATAACTAACATACAACATTATATTAGTTTCAGGTGTACACCATAGTTATTCAACATTTATATACCTAAAGAATTGATCACCATAGTAAATCCAGCAATTTGACGACATACCATGCTATTACAATATTATTAACTATATTCCATATTCCCTATGCTATACATTACATCACCATGACTTACTTGTTTTATACTTGGAGACTTGAACATCTTATCCCCCTTCACCTTTCCTCCCTTTAAAAATTGTTCAATTATAGTTCACATTCAATATTGTATTAATTTCAGGTGTACAGCATAGTGGTTAGACATTTATATAATTTAAGAAGTGAACCCCCTGACCAGTCTAGTACTCACTTGGCACTATACATAGTCATTACCATATTATTGACTATATTACCTATGCTTTACTTTACATCACCATGACTATTTTATAACTATGAGTTTGTATTTTTTACTTCCTTCACCTTTTATACCCTGCCCTCCAACCCCCTCCCATCTATCACCCCAACAAATGTACTACCCACCTGACATCATACATAGTTATTACAATATTATTGACTATATTCCTTATGCTATACCCTACACCCCCATGATAACTGTGTAACAACCAATTTGTACTTCCTAATCTGTTCCCCTTTTTTCACTCATCCCCAAACCCCCACCCATTGGGCAACAATCAAAATGTTCTCTATATCTATGAGTTTCTTTCTGTTTTGTTTATTTTGTTCTTTAGATTCCCCGTATAAGCAAAATCTCATTGTATCTGTCTGTCTCTGTCTCACACTCCACTCAGCACAATTCCCTCCAGGTCCATCCATGCTGTCACAGATGGCAAGAACCCATTCCCTTCCCTGGCTGAGCAATATTCCATTGTATATATGTACCACCTCCTCTTTATCCATTCTTTCATCGAGAGACCCCCAGGCTACCTCCACATCTTGGCCATTGTAAACAATGCTGCAATGAACATATGGATGCACATATCTCCTCAAAGTAGCATTTGGGTTTCTTTAGATAAATAACCTGAAGTGCGATTACTGGGTCCTTCTTTGTCTCTTGTTACAGATTTTGTTTTGAAGTTTATTTTGTCTTGTGTAAGTGTGGTTACCCCAGCTTTTTGTTGTTGTTGTTTTTTGTTTGTTTGTTTCCATTTTTACAAAATATATTTTTCCATCCCTTTACTTTCCATCTGTGTGTGTTTTTCAATCTGAAATGAGTCTCTTGTAGGCAGCATATGTAAGTGTTTTGTTTTCTTATCCATTCAGCCTTCCTATTTCTTTTCAGTGGAGCATTTAATCCATTTACTTTGAAAGTAATTGTTGATAGATATGTAGCTATTGTCATTTTATTATTCATAATTTTTATCTTTTTTTTTCATCTTAAAGAAGTCCCCTAATATTCCTTGTAATATTGCGTTGCTGGTGATGAACTCCTTTAACTTTTTCTTGTCTGGGAAATTCTTTATCTGCCCTTTGATTCTAAATGATAGCTTTGCTGGGTAGAGTAATCTTGGTTGTAGGTCCTTGCTTTTCATAATGTTGAATATTTTGTGCCAATCCTTTCTGGTCTGCAAAGTTTCTGTTGATAAATCAGCTAACAATCATATGGGAGCTCCCTTATAAGTTACTAGTTGCATTTCTCCTGCTGCTTTTAGGGTTCTTTCTTGTCTTTAACATTTGCCATTCTAATTATAATGTGTCTTGGTATCGGTCTATTTGGACTTATCTTGTTTGGGAGTCTCTGCACTTCCTGGACTGGTATATCTATTTCCTCTGCCAGGTTAGGAAAGATTTCAGTCATTATTTTTTTTAAATAGTTCTCAATCCCTTGCTTTCTCTCTTCTCCTTCTGGTACCCCTGTGATGTGGATGTTGTTACACGTAATGTTGTTCCAGAGGTCTCTAAAACTCTCCTCCATTTTTTTGGATTCATTTATCGTTTTGCTTTTCTGATTGGGTTTTTTCTGCTACCTTGTCTTCCAAATTGCTGATTTGATCCTCTGCTTCATCTAGTCTGCTGGTGATTCCTTCTAGTGCATTCTTCATTCCAATTATTGTATTCTTCACTTCTGGCTGGTTCTTTTTTGTGGTTTCTTCTTCTTCTTCTTCTTCTTCTTCTTCTTCTTCTTCTTCTTCTTCTTCTTCACTTGTTATGTCTTCCTTGTGCATCCTTATAACCATTGTTTTGAACTCTGTATCTGGTAGGTTGCTTGCCTCCATTTCATTTGGTTATTTTTCTAGAGATTTCTCCTGTTCTTTCATTTAGGATATATTTTTGTTTGTTTCTTTCTTTCCTAATTTTGGTTGCCTTTTGCTTGTTTCTATGTATTAGGTAGATATACTATGTGACCCCAGTCTTGGCCAGGTGGCCTTATGTAGTAGGTGCTCTGTGGGGCCCAGTGGCACAGTCTCCCTTGTCACCTGCTCTGTGTACTCCAGGAATGTCCCTTGTGTGGGTTGGGTGTGCCCTCCTATTATAGTTGAGCCTTAGTTGCTATTGGCATGTGAGTGGTTGGGATTGGCCCTCAGGCTGATGTGCTGTGGGGTTCGGCTACATTCACAGGGTGCTCTGCAGTGGGCTGACCCACTGAGTGAGATTCATCCTAGCAGACTCTGGTCACTGTTGAGACTGCCCTTTTGGTGTACCACTTGTTGGACTAATTGGGTGGTGTTCTGTTGGTTCTGGAGCCTTTTTCAAGGGGTTGTGGTGGAGGCCCAGATCACCCATTGTCTGTGACCAGCTAGGGACTACCTGGTGAGAGCTACGAAGTGATCTGCAGTTGTTTTGCTGCCTGTGCAAAGCCTGGAGGCCAATGGCAGAGAACATGCTGTGAACATAGGATGTCTGCCACCAGTACTGTGCCTGGGATAGCTCTGAAAAATGCCAGGACACCTTGAGACCTCCTGCCACCTGCCAGCTCCCTTAAGGTGCAGTCATTGATAAAGACTTGCGTGGTATGCAAGTTGGATGAGGCAGGATCTCAGGGAGTGGGAAGAGTTGTGGTCACCAGGTTGATGTAAATTTTGGTGTCTTGCCAGTGCTGAGCATGAAGCTCCTCAGCAACAGTCTCAGAGCACACCAATTGCCACTTGCCTAGGGTCTGTCAGACTCTGTTAGTTTTCCAAGAAAGAGTGTAATGGAGGTGGGGTTGGCTGCTTGAGGAAAAAGTGCCCCTGGCATTAAGGGAGTTGAGTGGGATGGGGTCGCAGTGAGTCAGCAGTGTGGAGCTGCAGAGCTCATCAGACCAATCAGATTCAGATTTGGCCATAAGCGTAGAGGGAGAACTCAACCCAGGAAAGATGGTGTCAGCTTGCTGGCTGCATGGGAAGAGGATCTCATCACAGAGAAAATGCCCCCTGTCCTCCAGCTCTCATCTTGAAGCCACACAACTCAGTTTGCACATGTATGTCTCTGACACCCGCTGAGTTACTGTCCTCTGCTGGAGCCCAAGGTGAGAGACTACCAGTGAGAGAATCTGGGTGCAGGCCCTTTAAGAGGACATCTGTGTTTTCCATAGCCTTCTGTCCCACCCGGATGGTTGAAATCCCCACTGTTTTTCACAGACATATGTTGTGGTGGCTCCTCTTCCTGGCACCAGTACTCTGGGCTGGGGAGGTCGGTGTGGAACTGGAGTCCCTCACTCCTCTGAGAGAAACATTTGCAGCCGAAACAACCCTCCTGGTTCTCAAGCTCCACATGGAGGTTTGGGGTTAGCCAGTTCTGCATCTCTGCCTCTCCTACAAGTCTCACCATGGCTCCTTCTTTATATCCTTAGTTATTTAGCCAGACGTCAGATGGTTCTCCAGGTTGATTGTTCTATAATTTAGTTGTAATTTTAATTTGTTCCTGGAAGTAAGTAGGCACAGTGTTTATCTGCTCTATCATCTTGGATCTCTTGCACTGTGAGATTTAAATATTTGAGGAATTTCTGACACATTTTGAATACAATGAAACTTCTTTCCTCATGCCTCAGAATTGTGCTTTTCTTTACCTTTGCATTTGATCTCTGAATTGTGTTATCTTTATGTCTACTGGCTCACATGATGTGAACTCAGAGACCTTTTCCCTAAGACTCCTTTCTCATCCTCTTTGATAAACACTATTCTAGTAGGTCATAATTAAATCTAGGATGGTAGTTTTTCCATGTGTCTGCTTGATCTTTTTAGAAATTTAGCAATGCAACTTTTATACTGCTAAATGGGGCTTCTAATAGACATTTGTATAGTTGAAATTCCCCATCATTACCAAATATGCCTATTTAAAAAATGTGTTAGGAAACTACCATCATGACATTTTTTTATTCATCTGGTACAGGGGCCCAGTCTGTATAGTACAGATTTACACACCTAATGGATCCTCAGAACTACTTGGAGAGTTACGAAATCACAAATTTTAAGATCCAAACCCTGAGTTTATGATATAGTTGCAGCTCAAGAAATTGAATCTTAAAGGTCTCCTAAACAATTTTGATAATTGCGTAGATTTAAGAAACACTGACCTGTACCACAATAATATCCCTTCTATTCCTGTCCCTTTATCTCTTTGCTTTCCATCATGCATACATCTCCACATCCATGGAATTTCACAAATATGTCTCTGTTCTTGACAAAGTATTGTAGTAAATCTCTTCCTTTAACAGGCCTCTTTGTCTTGAATGGAGCATATGCTTCCATCAACACATTTCAATTTTGTGTCTCTTCTTTCCCGAGCTTGGTGAAACAGGTTTATGTTTATTGCCTTATCCTGTAAGAATTTCTTTCATATCATCTCCAATCCATTTTGTTACTCATGCTGTGCTGACTGCCATAAAATAAAACTTCTGAGATTATAACAATTTTTTTTTCCTGTCCTCCTTTGGTCAATTGCTTTCTAGTTTAAAAAAGTCACCAGACACTTTATTCATTCTTATTTATTTTTTCTATGTTATACCTTCTGATTTTTTTTACAGCAATTAGTTTTTTGGATTTATCTGAACATTTTTATTTCTCCTCATCTATGAGTCATACAGTCAATATTTAAGACATTCTTTTCCCCCTTTCAGTTCTCTTTTCTTTTAAAAGGTTTTTATTGTGAAAATGTTAAAAAAAAAAAAAATCCGAAAGTAAAGTAGAAAGACTAATATAGTGAAACTTCACGTACAGTATCACTTGGCCTCAATGGTATGTCAGTTGGTTCCTTTGGGAAACAGATTTTGAGATGGTGTTAGGACAGCAAAAATCTTATTGGGGAGTGAGACCCATAGAATAAAATGGGGGGAAGCAAGATTGGGCAGAGGGAGCCATCAGACGGTGATGCAGCTCTGCCAGTTTGTCTCAGTCCAACAAGGAAATCCAGGGCCAACATTGCCTTTGGAGGAGTCCTATATTGGCAGAAATGGCTGGAACCTTGTACCACAGTCTTGGTCATTGGCTGGGACCACCCTAAGAAGACTGTGATGTCCAGTGTACCTGAAGGAATTAACAGCTAGAAGATGTCAGCTGACTATACTCCTCAAAGCTGGGCAAAGAGTTCCTTGGTAAACATATTTTTTCTCAAGCCAAGGTTGCTGCACTATTCCATTTACAATTCTTGCTCACAGGTGAGCAAGAATTGACCAAGAGACACAGGTGGATGGTCTAGGTCACATGTGCTCCTCTCTGCTTCCATTGTATAATGGCAGCTTTATTTCCTCTTGCTGATCAAGGTCAATTATCAATGCCAAGGTGGTGGCTGCTCATCTCGTCTGCTGGCCCCTGGACACAGAAATTTAGGGTGCCCAAGCAGTAGCTCTAGCTTGTGGTTTAATGGGACCCTTTGGGAACCATGACTTTCAACCCTGAAAAACCCAGAATTCCATGAACAGGAAGCACAAAGATTCCCAGTGTGTCATTGGCAGTGATGGTAAGTGGGTCACTCCTGGTTATAGCCTTTGGTTCCCAGATCCCAGGACACAGAGTCATATAGAGGTATCTGATTCACTACATAAACTGCATCCTAAAGGACCTTTGCTTCCTATCTTTGCCAAGAGCACTTCAAATGTTGCTTCAGTAGGCCATTCCAAAAAGTTTCCTCAAGGGTCAGACTGGTGAATTATAAGTAGAGCTGTGTTACCACCCTACACATTTAGATACATAAGAGGGACACTAATCTGTCATCCTCCCTCCCCAACAGTAATGATGATTATTATTTTTGGTTTCACTATCTTGCCCAGAGTTGGTGGGGAAGGCAGTTACAGAGGCTTTCATGTTTTTCCCACTGTGCTAGACGTTAGTTTAGACCAAGGATCTAAAGTGGGGATTATCCCAGTTGCTGTGTATGTCAATCCAAGTTATGTATTTGGGGACTGGAGAACTGGCTACTGGTGTGATCTTGGACCCAACAGACTTACTGTAAGTTAGAATTTGCCCAGGACTCTGTTCATTACCTGACCCTATATGTCCTCACTTTAACAAGGGGCCAGGTTTCTGGATATAAATGTCAACTCAGATTGTGTGTCCAATTGCCCTCAAAATGCCTAAGTATTTCCCTTTCCCTAGCATGCATTCATCCAAGTAAATGACTATAGGATTCTTTGGGAAAGGACCAGGGGACTTGTAACAGCATATACTTGCCATGGTGTTGCAGGGTCCCTCCTCCCGGGGACCCTCTGCAGACCAGAAATTTTTGCTCTGAAAACTGGCTCAGGTCTGAGAACTGGGCAAGGGATTGTGGCTCCTTAATTGGAGTGAATATCCCCTGCCTCCTGCTCACCCATTGTCCTTTTATTTTGATTGTATATGTTAAACAATGCTCTTGTTTGCTGCAAATCTATTTTGCCCTATGGGTGCTATGTTCCATTAACCATCTCCACAATTCTCTGATTCTGTGACTGCTTGTGGGGACAGAGTCCCAGAGCGCAGTTTCCAGGCTCTTGGCCTCGCATGGGGAGGTGCTGGCTCGGGTAGTGAATGACTATCAACTGTGATTGGTTGGCCATCAGCTGTAACCAGTTAGCCAATTGGCTACTGATGTAACTGCAGGGCTGTGTTGATTGGGTGGTTGGTTGGCAGGCAGAGAAGTGAATGGTGGACTGCGGATCGTGTGGCTATTACTGTGTGTGTCTCGCCCAGTGTCCAGCGAGACTATAGTGGTATGACTCCCCTACCTATGGTTCTGTGGGTGTTCCTTTTTGGCCTAGCCACATCCTGCGTTCTTATGCGGGGAGCGGGAGCTGAGACCCCACAGGCCGCCCCGCACGACACATGGTGCAGCGAGCAGGGTGTGGTGATGGCCAAGTCCTACCGAAGGATGGTGGAGCAATTTGTGCTTGTAAAAGCTCAGCTTTGGGAGGCCCGTGAGGAGTGACACCGGAACAGGAGGCACGGTCTGCCTGGGAGACTCAACCTCCGGATGGCACGCTGCCCTGTTGGCCAGAGCAAGTGTCGTCTTCCTTTTGGTGGTCTGCTGCTGCCTTGGGCTCCTAAGGTTGTGGACATCTTACATGGAGGCCTCCACCCATTCAGACACATGGCGCAGTGAGCAGGATCTCCTGCACGACACTGCTACTCCCGTATTGCTGGTTATTCTAATAATTTAAACTCCCTGGCTTCTGATACTCAGGACCATCCCTTGGTCTCTGTTTCATCTAAGTTGCACAGTCCCCATTACTATCAATGAGCCAAGTTCTGTGACAGCATCTCCTTACTGTGGGTCAGCCCTGACCTGCAGAGGAGAGCCACCACTCACCTTTTTAGTGATGCTGGTGTCCCTACCAGCACATTTCTGATGGCCTTCCTGAGTGGTGTGCCCTCTGGTCCTTCACTGGTGAACATAAATCTCAGGTGGGTCTTCTGACCTCATGTAATACATCTACTCCAGCACACCCACTTCTCTAAGCCTGCCAATCCTTTCCTCCACTATCTGCCATGACAATTTAGGCACTGTAACTTTATTCGGCATGGGCCATAGCTTTCTTCAGGTTTCTAGGAGGCATCCCACTGTACAGTTTACACCATTTTCTGGAGGCCTTACTAGAGTATTAAATCCCATAGTCTGAGAGCATGCCCTAAGTCAGGGTACTCTCTAATACTCAGTCTAATGTTCCAGTGCTCCTACTGAGCACCCTCAGAATCTAGTCCCATGGATACTCCCCAGCCCCTACTGGTAAATGTTAGCAAATTCTTTCAGATTCTTTGGGAGTATAATCTTTTTTATCCTTTATCAGATCAGTATGTCCCCAGATGGGTTGTGCTGAGATGGAACTCAGTTATCAGCCTGTTTGCCAAAGGGGAGGTAAGAGCACATTCTGGGGCATGAGGGGAGTAGAGGGGTCAGTGTTCCCCAGAGGGGAGAGGCCTCCATAGTGTCTTCCCACAAGAAGGAAGTACTAGTTCTTAATATGGAGAGTTGAGCCACCTCTGCAGACTCTGATAGTTTTTTTTTTTTTTTTTAAGATTTTTTTTATTGGGGAAGGGGAACCGGACTCTATTGGGGAACAGTGTGCACTTCCAGGACTTTTCTCCAAGTCAAGTTGTTGTCCTTTCAATCTTAGTTGTGGAGGGTTCTGTTCAGCTTCAAGTTGTTGTTCTTTCAGTCTTAGTTGTGGAGGGCGCAGCTCAGCTCTAGGTCCAGTTGTCGTTGCTAGCTGCAGGGGCCACAGCCCACCATCCCTTGCGGGAGTCGAACCGGCAAACTTGTGGTTGAGAGGGCATGCTCCAACCAAC
Source organism: Rhinolophus sinicus (assembly GCF_036562045.2). Classification (NCBI taxonomy): domain Eukaryota; kingdom Metazoa; phylum Chordata; class Mammalia; order Chiroptera; family Rhinolophidae; genus Rhinolophus; species Rhinolophus sinicus. Next base: position 64,692,567 of record NC_133756.1, read on the forward strand.
AACTGAGCCATCGGGAGGCAGCTCAGCTCAAGGTGCCGTGTTCAATATTAGTTGCAGGGGGCAGAGCCCACCATCCCTTGCAGGACTCGAGGAATTGAACTGGCAACCTTGTGGTTGAGAGCCCACTGGCCCATGTGGGAATCGAACCGGCAGCCTTCGGAGTTAGGAGCACGGAGCTCTAACCGCCTGAGCCACCGGGCCGGCCCTCTGATAGTTTTAAGGAGTCTGGGGAGCCAAGATGTTGTTAAGGAGTCTGAGGTACCCTGATCTCCTGTGCCAGAGCCTCAGGTTTTCCCAACCCAGACCTTGACCTTGGTATAGCAGATATTTCTGGCCTTAGCACTCAATGTCTTTGACACTGGGGCTTCATCTATTAAAACCCAAATTTGGTCTTCAGCTTTTTCTGCTTTCCTACTATAGGAGATAAAGCCTTTTGGTAAGATACCAAGGGGGGCCTCTGACCTTCACACTTAGGTTTCAATTGTTTGTTAACTGCCTAGCTTTTCATTAACCTTCTGTAGGATAGCAATGAAACTTAATAACAAGCAGCCCACGTTGAACCTGCATGCATAGTCACCATTCTCCCCTCCACCCATATTCACTTCAAACACCTGAATTAGTACATCACCCAGGGTATTCCACTGGTAGAAGTTGTAGCAACTGGGCTATCACTTTGTGTCAGACTATCCATGACCTACATACTATGTGGGGTGGGGTCTCCAGTTGTGATCCAGTCCTCAAACTCCATCTTTAAAAATTTATTTATATATTTTTAATTGTGGTGAAATATATGTAACATAAAATTTTCCATTTTAACTATTTTTAAGTGTGAGGTTCAGTGTCATTGAGTCCATTCACACTGTTGTGCAACCACCACCACCATCCATCTCCAGGAGACTTTTCGCCTTGCAAAACTGAAAGTCTACCATTAAACAATAACTCCCCATTCCCTCCTACTCTAGCCCCTGGAAACCACAATTCTACTTTATGTCTCTGTGGATTTGGCTATTCTATGTACCTTACAAAGGGAATCGTACAGTATGACTCCTTTGGTGACTGGCTTATTTTATTTAGTATAATGTCTTCAAGATTCATCCATATTTTAGCATGAATGAGAATTTCCTTCCTTTTTAAGGCTGAATACTATTCCATTGTATGGGTATGTCACATTTTGTTTTGTTTTTTTGTTTATTTTATTTTATTTTTTATAAATTTTATTGGGGAATATTGGAGAACAGTGTGTTTCTCCAGGGCCCATCAGCTCCAAGTCGTTGTCCTTCAATCTAGTTGTGCAGAGCGCAGCTCAGCTCCAAGTCCAGTCGCTGTTTTCAATATTTAGCTGTAGGGGGGCAGCCCACCATCCCATGCGGGAATTGAACTGACAATCTTTTTGTTGAGAGCTTGCACCCCAATCACCTGAGCCATTTGGCCGCCCTTCCGGAAGCTCAGTGGCCGCTTGTTGTCTTCAATCTAGTTGTGGAGGGTGCAGCTCACTGGCCCTTATGGGAATCAAACAGTCAACTCTGTTGTTCAGAGCTCGTGCTCTAACCAACTGAGCCATCCAGCCACCCCCACATTTGGTTTATCCATTTATCCTCGATGAACACATCTTGGACGTCTCCTGTTACCACCTCTGGGAGGCAGATGCTAAAGTGAAGTTAGGAATGCAACACCCCTGTGAAAGGAAAATCAGGAAAGCAGGAATCAGTAAAGAAGCTGTCACACTCCCACATCCATCTGATAGAGTCTCTGCCAGCCCAATGGAGAGCTTATGGGGTGAGACCAGGGGTTCGGGCTTGACAGGCTGGCATGGATTAGGACCAAATGGAGCAAAGATTTCCCATTACAGGGCTCCTATGTTGGGTTTAAATAGATAAGCCCTGGGACCATAGTCTTCCTCAGTCAATGACTGGGGCCTCCCTGAGAAGTGCATGGCCTTGGGCTCGAAAGCTGACATGGACCTGAAGTAGTTAACATCTGGAGGCTGTCTCTAACCGCTCTCTTTGCAGCTAAGCCAAGAGTCCTTTCTTAGTAGCAATCAGCATATCTCTGTGTCTGCCCTAAAATATTATCAACAATTTTGCCAGTCTTAAATTATTAAAACACTCTTGATTGGGTCAGTGAGGCACTGGGAAAATTCTTTCTTTCTTGTCCTCATGAAAGACATTCTATCCTCAGCCCAGATGCCATCCTTGTGGCAGCTTAAGCCATCGCCCAGCAATCTAGATCCTGCACACAATGCCATCTGCACCAACTGATCACCTCCTCAGCTTCCCTCTCTCTTCCTACATCCCAGCTATGGATGTGAAGGAACAATGAAAATACCATCTGGGCTTCTAGAGCCTTCAGTTCTTGCTTCAAATTTCATAACCCCTAAAATATATTCCTGGTCACTTCAAATGACACTACTTGTATCCCTACGAATAGTAGAGATGGATGTGGTTTGGTCACCCCATACGTAGTGAAATTTAGTACTGGTCATTCTACAGGAAATTTCCTCTGCTCCTCAATAGAATCCCAATATCATAGCATGCCCCTTTTGTCTTAAGCTATTACCGAATTCCTTGCATTCATCAAGGATTGGTCAAACTCCTCATCATTCCACTTTTTTCTCTGGAAGTTTGGGCCTCACTTTCATTGGACAAGTCTCATATCACCTGTAAAGCTCTAAGAGGAATTTCTTCCCCTTGGCTTTCCCCCTCTGTCACATTTTCCTAATCTCTTTCTCTTGATTCCAGTTTTAAGATTCCCCCCACACACACACATTTTGAATTTTCTGATTTCTTTTTTCATCATCCCTTGCATTTTCTCCAGGAGTCCCCAAATATATAGCATATAAAGAGACAGTTCCTACACCTTTCCCCTGGTTCTCAGCTATGAACAGTGGTTTGCATTTGCAATGTATGCTTCCACCTGCCAACATTTTCCACACAATGCAGGTCACAGCGATACTTCTTGCTGGCTTCCACTCTTTCTGGTTAGGGTTGACAGTCCAAAGGGGAGAATACCCCTCCCAGACTCTGGTAGACTTTGCTCTCAGGGCTGCTTTTTATAGCCACCCCATCATCGGATAACTCACGATTTCCCTGGTCAGAGAGAATCACTTGATTCTGCACCATCAAATTATCACCAATTATAAATGTTGGCTTAATGTTTATTGAATTGTCAATAAGTAACACCACTCTGCTACAGCCACCAACCAGATTGCAAAATGCCGAGGAACCAGAGGGAAAAATTCTAAAGATTTTAATGATTCATTCACCTTGTCCCCCATGCCAGCCTCTGCTGCAATGTCAGATTTAATCTCTGTCTCCCTGGGTTTAGGCCAGCAAGAACAATTCTTCTAAATTGACTATCTCCACATGCAAAATGGGATCAACATTTTTGTCTCAGTCAAACAATCAATTCTTACAAAAAAGTAACACAATCAGTTTAACTCTTTTTCTTCCCACTTAATTGTTGAACTAAATTGACTGATCAAATAGCGACAGATTTCTAAAGTAATGAAAAATACCTTTGGCATCTAGTCACATAATGCAGGAAGCTCTTCTCCGGGAGTCCCAACAGATTCTTTATTATCCTGCCTAGTCTACAGGATATTTGAATACTTCCGGTGATGGGGAAAGCTCTACTTCGCTGACACGCTGCTGAGTGCATTTCTTAATAATTCATCGGGTTAAGTTGTCCTGGAGTTGGTATGGGGACATTTAATGGTCACACACTTTAGTTTCATCAAAAAGTGTTCCTTTTAACATAGTGTCTTAGAACAGAGCACAGAGACTATAGCTTCACACCTATGTGGGACACTTGCTCAGGGTCCACACTTTTGTTCTGGAGTACCCCTCCTAAAGCCCTTGGACACCCCAGCCCCATCTCAACAATCCCTAGGAACTTTTCACTGTTTCTCCCAGAACTATCTGGACTCCATGCATATGTCTCCCAGAAATTCTCCCTTGTGTGCCGTGTATCTGGATAAGGGCCTGTTCAGTAGCCACCAAACCCTCTGTACTCATATGATCTTCCTGTGAAAAAGTGAGGCCCAAGGAGTGACACTATCTTCATGTTGTAGATGGGACTCCATGACATAATGGCATCATTGCACCACGATCACCAGCAAACACTGACAGGCTTGTCTTATTGTTTCATTCCCCCACTCATTCATTCTCTGTCTTAGAATTTGAGACCATATATATGTATATATATAATGCATACAATAAAAAAGGAAAAATTAAAAGTAGTTATAAAAAAAAAAGATGGCACTAAATCCCAAACAGGTTGAAGGCTAAGAAACAATATGTAGGACAATACCTTATACTTTTGTTTATAATTAAACCACAAGTTTCTTTCTAAGCTTTTGAGTAGGTGCTTCGTTGGTAATTAACAGGGCCCATGAAAATTAATGAGTACTTATGACATACAAAGTGTTTGCTAGGCATCATGTTAGGCAATGAATGACATTAGAGTTATGAGTCAATTACAAAAACAAAGATTTCTATTTTTCAACCATTTGCTTGGCAATGATAAAGAAGAATGGTTACACCTGGAGTGAGGTATGGACGTGGGCACGATCAGGCTCGGCTGTTAGGAGTAGGAAGTAGTACAACTTTGCATCAAAAAATGCACATACTTTTTGGCCCAGGAATTCCATTTCTAAAAATGGATCTTAAAGAAATAGTGGATGAGGGTACAAATATATCTGTCACATGATACTTATTGATGTCTTTTTTTTTTTTAAATTAAAATGTATTGGGGTGACATTGTTAGTAAAGTTGCATAGATTTCAGGTGTACAATTCTGTGTTACATCATCTATAAATCACATTGTGCGTTCACCACCCAGAGTCAGTTCTCCTTCCATCACCATATATTTGATCCCCTTTACCCTCATCTACCACCCCCTTGATGTCTTATTTTTAATAGTGAAAATTAAAAATAATCTAAATGGATATGCTGAGTAGAACACTACGTAGTAATTTAAAATGAAACATAGCTACTGACCTGGACAGATATCCATGATATACCTATTTTTGAAAGGTTAACAGATTATGCTTAGTGCAATCACATTTTTATAAGAAAGGAGAAAAACTATTTGTAAAAGTATCTTAAAAAATATACATCTAAAAGTTAGTAGTGGCTAATTCCAGATGGTGGGAATTTGGAAGAATTTTACTTTTTTCTTTATACTTTTCTGTATTGTCCTAATTATTTTATAGTGAGAATCTTTATTACTTTTATTATCAGAAACAAAAACAAAACCTTGATCTTTTTGGCTCTGACAGATGACAGAATTCATTCAGTTCAGCCTCCTTATTTTATAGATGAGAAAATTGTGGTCCAAAGAGGTGGTCATAAGGTTTTTATAACATTTCTGTAAGGCATTCTAATTACTATTGTAATATCTTTATAGTATTATAAAGGTACACATTAAAGGGAAACTCTGGATTATGCTCATCAGCTTTCACACAACTACAGATTATACTCAACTTTCGCTTTTGTGCTTGATACGGGGATGGACTCAAGAGATCTGATAGAGAGTCATATTTGCACTTGCAGCTTGGCCTCAATCCAGTAACTAACATCACAGAAGTGAAGTTTCCCCCAACAGTGGCCACTCCTACCTCTGAACCCCCTCAAGGGTCTTTGCCTCTTCCAGCCTTCTAGAATTCAGCCCCTGCTCCCAGGGTGCTTTTCATCTCTGGGTGATGCTGTATCCAACAATAATGTATGCTGAAAGGGGACCAGGCTCTGCTGTTGTATCTCTGTGTCCTCGTTAACAGATTAGTGTTCGTGCAGGACAATGGTAATAGACAGAACACTGGCCTGTAAAATAGACAACCCCAAACAAAAATCCTGTCTCAGACTGTGAATATAAAAAGAAAGTTAGCAAGGTGTCCCTGTGTACTGTGGTCTGTTGGGAAGGCAGCTTCTAGGAATCACTGTGACCACTCAGTGCAAGAAACTGCTCTGATTCTATACAACTGTGATGGGTTTGGCAAAGCGGGGGTGGTAGGGCAGTTCTTAGAGACGCAAGCCATTGGTTTTTACTTTTATAACATCGGTGAATCATTTATTGGGCAACCTTTTCATTCTCCTCCCCTTTTAAAAACATATCTCCACAAAGCATTTATGACTAAAGAAACTGTTGTAGAGGGGCTGGCACAGGCACTGGGTGGGCTCCACTGCTAATGCACTTCCTTCTGCCTGGGCTTGGCCTTGGGAAGCCCAAAGGAATTCGGGAAGGTAATTAGCAAAGACATCTGCTAACATTAATGTGCTGAGAAGCTGACTCATTGTCTCTGAGCCTGTGAGGTGGGACCAGGGGTACAGGCTTGACAGGCTGGGATGGGTTAGGACCCAAATATCAGGTCTGGTCCCTGAAGGAATGAGAGACACCCAGACAGAATGTTGCTTATCCATGTTTTGGAGGGTCCCTGCGAGTTGGGCCTATTTATATACAATATCTAAATTTGAAAAACAATCGGAAAGGCCTCTGCGTTTGTCCAGATCTTTACAGACCAAAGTCTATGCTTTCTCCTTTCCCTCCCAAGAACAGCTGAAGCATGGGCAGTGTAGGGCCGTAGCCAGTTTTGCGTCTTCTTTGTCCCTACCCTTCCCATGCCTGGGCTTTGGAAAAGCATGTCATTGCCTTCACAAATATCCCCATAGATTATCTTTAATCAGTAGAGATGGGGGTGCAGTGAAGCTAGGAATTGAGTGGGATAGAGAAGGCAGAGGAAAGTGAAGATGGTTCTCTCCCTTCTCTCTGCAAGTCCCACATTATAAAACTAGGGTCCTGAGAAAGACCATATCCCAAAATATTTCTCTCCCATACCTTGATGCTAGCACTTGGTATTTCCTCATTCATTCATTCATTCATTCATTCATTCATTCATTCATGGTGCAGACATTACATGGCTGGAGATTTGATAGAAACAGACTTGATCCTAGCCCTCATAGAACATGTACAGACTAGTGAAGAAGCTGATTTTTTTCCCATTTTTACAGAGACGTAATTGACATGTAGCACTGTATAAGTTTAAGATGTACAGCATAATGATTTGTGAAATGATATATTGTGATATATTGTGATATATTGATATGATATATTGTGAAATGATCACCACAACAAGTTTAGTTAACATTCATAATCTCATATACATACAAAATAAAAGAAATTATTATTTCCTTGTGTTGAGAACTCTTAGGATTTAGTCTCTTAACAACTCTCATATATATCACACAGCAGTGTTAACTATAGTCATATTGTACATTACACCCCTAGTACTTATCTTATAACTGAAAGTTTTTACCTCTTGATTACTTTCATCCAATTCCCCCTCTCCCTACCCTTGCCTCCGGTAACCGCAAATCTGATATCTTTTTGTATGAGTGTTTATTTCAGATTCCACATATAAGTGAAATTACACTGTATTTTACATTCTATGTCTGATTTATTTCACTTAGTATAATGGCTTATAGTTCCATCTGTGTCACTGCAAATGGCAAGATTTCCTCATTTTTTATGGTCGAATAATATTCCATTGTATATATGTAAAACAACTTCTTTATCCATTCATCTGTTGATGGACACTTAGGTTGTTTACATGTCTTGCCTATTGTAATTAATACTGCAATGAACAACATGGGGAAGCAGATATCTCTTTGATATAGTGTTTTTGCTTCCTTCAGATATGAGTATATACCCAAGAGGTGGGATTGCGGGGTCATATTGTAATTCTATTTTTAATTTTTTGAGGAACCTCTATACTGTTTTCCATAGTAGTTGTACCAATTTATACTCCCCTTTCTCCACATCCTCACCAACATTTGCTATAACTTGTAGTTTTGATAATAGCCATTCTAACAGGTATGAGGTAATATCTCATTGTGGTTTTGAGTTTCATTTCCCTAATGATTAATGATTTTGAGCATCATTTCATGCACCTGTTAGCCATTAGTATATCTTCTTTGGACAGATATATATTAGTATATCTTCTTTTCAGGCCCTTTGTCCATTTTTAATTGGATTATTATTATTACTATTTGCTGTTCAGTTGTATGAGTTCTTTATATTTTGGATATTAACCCATTATCATATATGGTTTTCAAATATTTTCTCCTATTCCATAGGTTGCCTTTTCATTTTGTTGATTGTTTCTTTTTTCTGTGCAGAAGCTTTTTAGTTTGATGTAGTTCTGTTTATTTTTTATTTTGTTGCTGTAATTTGGGTGTTATAGCCAAAAAAAAAAAAAAAAAAATCACCTCCAAGACCCATGTCAAGAAGCTTTATTCTTGTTTTATTCTAGTTTTGTGGTTTCAGGTCTTACATTTAAGTCTATAATCCATTTCAAATTAATTTTTATGAGTGATATAAGATAGGGGTCTAGTTTCATCCTTTACATGTGAATATCCACTTTTTCCAGGACCGTTTATTGAAGATACTGTCTTTTCTCCACTGATTTTTTTTGGCTCCCTTGTCAAACATTAGTTGACTGTTAATGCTTGGGTTTACTTCTGGGCTTTTGATTCTGTTCCATGAGTCTATGTGTCTGTTTTTATGTCAGCACTATAAGAAACGGATATTAACCAAAGGACTACAGTAGTAAATACATAGTGTTAAAATACGATAAATGTATAGTGGAGAGGTACATAGTGGCATGGGTCATAAAATAAGGGTATTTGCCTTCCCATGGAGGTTCGGAAAGGGTCTGGGCATTAGTGTTTGCTCCTTTTAGTTCAGGAACTGATTCTAGTTGAAACTGACAACATCTGGCTGGGGTGACACTCAGGAATGAGGGACACAGGTCTGTGATTTGTTGGGTGCCAACTCTGTGCCAGAAATTTCACATACCTTGTTCACAAGAGTCTCAAAAAGCCTGTGGGGTGGGGCTCATTGTTCCTGTTTGATAAATAAAAACCTGAGCCAGGAAGGCCACATGCCTTGTGAGTAACAGAGTGAGGGTTTAAGCCCAGCACATCATAGCAAGTGGGATTCATTGACACCCTAGGGAATAGGTATCTGGGGAGCCCCGGTTCTTTCAGAGCCTTAAGGAAGACATGAAAGCCTGACAGGAGAAGAGAAAAGAGTCCCCAAATAAGGTGGGTAAGAGAAAAGATGCAGAATTGGACTCTGGTTAAATTAAAGGCAACTACCGATTGCATAGCAGGGTCAGCATGGCCTATCTAACCATCTGTCCAGGGCAAAACGGAACAGCTGAAAGTTCTTAGTATAGGTGGAACATTGCTGTGACTATTTCAGGTCTAAGAGTAAATATATTTACCCACCAGTAGGGTGCAAACACCAACTAATCAAAAGGGATAAATCTCAACGGCCAGAGTAGATCCTTGCTGCCCCGGGAGATCTTCAGTCTGTGAACCAGGCGAGGTCCTTCCGGTCCTGGGGAAGGGGGAGGCCTTGAGGACACGAGTATATTTCAACATTTTTACAACAGTCCCAGCTCACCTGTTGAATAACAGCCCTGACTATTCTTATTTTAATGATAGCTTAGCCAGAGATAAAGAGTCAAAAACAAAAACCCACATATATATCAATGTCCCTTGGATGGAATCTGGCTTAAAATCCTGTCTTGATGACCCCATAGGGTACTAAAAAGAAATATAGACCAACCTCCAAAATGGGGAAATTCAAAAGTCTGTCTTCCTTTGAAAACAGATGACAAGGCCTGTCATTTGGGGTCACCCCAGGGCCCACAATTCCCACCTGTCTGTCGCTGCCTGGAGCTGAATAGAAGCTGCTCCCTGTACACAGGGCAGGTACCCCAGGGTGACCATGCTGTCCTTCTGTCTGCCCAGCCCTGAGGCCAAGGGTGGATCCATTTCAGCCAAGAGTCTCAAAACTAGGCTTTCATTGTCGAAAACAATTTCCCCATGTCTATGTCTATTTCAAGTAGAAAGCAAAAGAGGAACAAGATCAGGCTATACCAAGAAACATGAGGGAGAACATTTGTTTTATAGACTAGAAAACTCTTCCTACTCATTTTTAATATTACAAAGTTGTGTCTGTGCCAAAGCAACAGACTTGCCCTGTTTATTCACCTTGCTCCCTTGCCTGGCATCTGTGGATGCTGAGTTTATGACACGTCACAGACTAAGTTCTAGACAGTTCTTTTGATGGCCCCTCTGTGGCCCAGGTTGGATGAAACTAGAGATGAGAATCTGCATTTTAAAACACATTGATTCTCATGCAGGTGGCCCAGGTGCTACACTTGAGCAGCGTTGGCAAACTCTTTCTGTAAAGGGCCAGACAGTAAATATTTGAGGCTTTATGGACCATATGCTCTCTGTCACAACTACACAACTCTGCCATTGTGGTGGGAGAGCTGCCATAGATGGCACATAAATGAGCCTGGCTGGGTGCCAATAACACTTTATTTATACAACAGGAGACAGACAAGCAGGATTTGGCCCCCGGGTTGTAGTTTGCTGACCCCTCTATAGGATAAAATGAGATCGTTTATGGCAGTGCCAGGCACATGATGCTGCCTTAGCCCAAACTCCCTCAAAAGCAGGGGCCAAGATGAAGACTGCCATGCCTGCTGAGTGGTTGATTCAACAATGGATCCTGGGAAACAGAGCTGAGACAGGACACTACAAGGGAGAAAGGGAGATTCCATTTAAAGATGCATCATTAATTCCATACAAAGATACATCAGTAGGGCAGCAGGAGGCTTACTTCTCAGGACTCTCTGAGAAGTTGGATGGAAGGTGTCTCAGAGATGTCCATTTATTGGACAGCTTCCATCCCCCCTTGGCCAAGGTTTGCCCTGTGAGTTCTCAACTCTCCTGCATTTCTGGGGTGTATGTGTGGGTATAGAGTGAGCGCTGCAGACATCCTGGAGGCAGAGAAGCCCAGGGATGGACATGAGAAGCACGAGGGACATGCCTAGTGTGAGGCATGCTGGGGTGGTGCTGGCAAGAAACCTGCACAGATGGGTCATTGTTGAGGAAGTGACTCGGATTAAGAGGTGAAGCGAAAAGGATATGAAGCAGTGGACAAGCAGGGTCTGATTTAGTGACCATTCACTTATCCTGAATTTCAATTCATTTAGTTATTTCAGTTCACTGTTAGTATTTTAGTTCATTTTCAGGAGGTGACCTAAGAGCAAAGCAGTGATGTCCAGTCTTGTTATGCCGGGAAATGGTGCCCAGCTTCAAGGCCATATGGAAATCTCAGCTGTACAGTTGTCCACTTTTAAGGGTCTCAAAGCACTAGTTGATTAAAGTATGTAGGTATTTCTTGTGGGTTTTTTTTCAATTCTATTGTATCGTTCATTTACATAAATATTTATTAAGCATTAATCACTGCAACAATCGTGTTCAACAGTTATTGTCACTTCCATTTTATAGATAAAATGGAGCACAGAAAAGTGAAATAACTTGCACAATTTAACAACTATTTATTGACCTTTTATGTGACTGGTCCTTCAGTTATTAACTGGTAGAGAGAGATTTTAAATCCAGGCCTGGAAGGGAATGGAGAGATCATTCTCTTCAACCTTTCACTCAGTAAAACAATTTCTCCTGGTGCACCCCTAATGTTGAGGGGAATCATAACTTATCTACCAGCTTATTTTTCCTTTAAAATACGCTTAGTGTCCATTAATTTTGTTATTATTAATCAACCATGGATTAGAACCAATCTGGACATAGGAAAAGCTATTGAGGTAATTGTTAGATGGTCCAGAGGGAGAACCATCCACCCGGTCATTTATATGGTGTGCATGGGGTCCTTATAATGAGGCCACTGTGTGGAGAAAAAGCTTGGGAAGCTGAAAAGAAGGTAAAGGAGGGTGTTGGTAGTGAGAAGAGCTGTGCAATGGCCTCAGAAGGTCAGACGTCTTGGGATAACTGTTGTCTCTGTTAAGGGCATGTAACCCCTTTGAAAGTAACCTCCACTGGGCTTGGAATAGTCCCTGAGAAGAGAATTCTAGTGGAGTCACCTCCACTCAAGCTCTCTGAGCCACACTTAAATTTAGATGGGGCAGCGAAAGGGCAGCTCGAGGGGACTGGTATCTGTGCGTAAATTAATGCCGACCTTGTTGGAATAACTTGCACTCTTCAGCATTCGCAGCTGTGGAGTCCCTAGGGAGTTGTCTGGCTACATGTGATTTTACATATCTGACAGCTAAATCAGAGATCCAAATGCCAAATCCGGCACTCAGGAACATTATGTGGATTTGTGACTCTCCCAAGGGGACATTGGATCCATAAAGCAATGAATGGATTACAATGAGACATAAATATAGCATTTTCATCTGTGACATACAATCCCGCTGTTTTATTTCTCACATTGTTATGTGAAGGAAATCTATACTCATTCTCTCAGGTCTGTTCTCAGAAATAAAATTTTTTTTAAAAAAAAAAAGCTTTAAGAAAAAAATGCTCCCAATACATCAAGAATAAACTAAGAACAAAGTATGATGTGTGATTATTCCATTGAGGTAATTTGCAATATAGGGTTAACTCCAGGATCACACACGTTGTCAGGAAGCAGCAATTTCAGACCAGTGTGTCAGCCCCAACCCAACAAGCTGTGTGGCTTTGAGCAAATTACTTCATCTCTCTGGGCCCCAGTTTCCTCATTTGTCCAGTGGACTCCAAAGTTGTGGGCATGCATTTTCATGAGGTCGGCAAAATGATCCACTGTGTGGTGCAGGAGGGACATATTAGAACTTTCTCTGAATTTCAAAATTTTGTAATCGTTAATATGTTTTTACAATGCACATTATATATTAGCGTAGTAGTTTGCACTTATTGTTTATAAATAAATAAATATGCATAATCTGAAAGGGTGTGCTAAAAAATTCTTTACCGATAGAAGCATGGGGACAGAAAGTTTGGAGGCCACTGATTTAACCCATCCTGGCCATTTCACTGATGATGTGAAGGTCCCTTTGGATCTAATAGTCTATGATTCTAGATGTATTTGAGAGGCAGTCTCACTTGTTTTCCTTAGATTCTTCCAGTGAGGCTGAGTGTATCAGTTGTCCAAGGAAAAAGGTTGGTACCCATTTGTGTTGGGCTGCAAATGTGTTGGCTCAGAACCACAAGAGGCAGTTAATGGGCCATTTAGAGTTGTGCGTAGCTCTGTTCTATTTTTGCAAATAATTCTAATCCCTCATATTGCCTCACACTACAGTGTTCACCAATCAATATCAAAAGTTATTTTATCTGCATGTACTGAGAGAAACAGGACAGGTATTATTTTCCTGTTTTACATATGAGGAAAGAGATTCAGAAAGGCCTAAGGACTTCCCCAGGGCTACCTGGCGAGTATGTGACAAGTCGCCATCAACCCCTCCTTCCCCCCACCCTTCTCCTGATAAGGACTCCAGGGCTCTATGCACTTTTAACCAAGTGCGAATGTATCCCCTGGATCCCAGGGAGAACTAGGTGACAGTGTGTGCGTGGGCCAGTGTAAAGGCAACCCCCAGCTATTTAAAAAACAACACAGAGCTTGCGGCCCACTGTTGGCGGATCAATAGCATCCTTCTTGTGTACACAAGACCTCACATTATCCAAGGAGGTCTGGCAGAGAGAGAAAAGCAGATGCATGGGTTCCTCATGCCACCAGCTGTCATGGCTTGCTCGGCTGCAGTTCCTGACAAGTGCTGTTGTGACAGCCTTTCTATCCAGTGGCAGGGAACAGCTTGATAGGAACAGGAGCAAAAAACCTTGTTTACAGAGGTGTGAGGGAACAAAGAACACATATATACTTAAACAAATGCAGTTTTAAGAAGGACTTTGGTACAGGCAGGTGTGTTCGCACTAGAAGATGCCAGGTATGGCCACACCTCTGAATGGGGCACCCTGTGCCCTGCCAGGAAATGAAACCTGAGAGAAGCTCTCCCCATTGCTCTTCATTCAATCATGTGACAATGACCAGCAGAAACACTTTACCCTTTCTACCCTAAAGTGGCATCACTGTGGTAAGACATGCAATACTGTTTTTGCTAACCAGGATGGTACTGAATGGGTTGTAACAGAATTTAAACTGTTATTTGTTTCTTCCTCTAGATGGCAAATCCCTCAAGGGCAGAGATCCTGTCTTGTTTATTTCTATATCCCTAGACCTTCCCCCATAGCATGTAACCTGTAGAAGATATGAAATTTTTGTCTACTAAATAAATGAATTGTAACCTCCAGGTTGGTTGGCGCAGAACCTCCTAAAATGCACCATAAAGGATTACTTTAGCTAATACTTGACATGAGGCATAGCACCAGTAAAGGATTACTATCATAATATGTAAAGATGGTCTACAAATTGATAGAAAAAGACAAATAATCTAATTGGGAATTGGATGGACTAACAATTGGATAGGAAATTCACAAAGGGGGAAGTCCATATCGGTCATGAAAACAAAAAGAAAGCTTTCCTTACAAGTTATTATATATATATTTGGATATATATATCTCCAAAAAACTGTATGTATGTGTATATATGGATAGATATAGAAATCTATATAGATATATTTTATATAATATGTAACATAAATACACAATATAAAGTATACAAAATTATGACATTATTAATATATTATTCTTTGCATTATTCCCTATATTTTCATGTATGTCAAAAAAAGATGATTTTAAGAATGCACCACGTTAAAAAAAAGTAAAATATATCCTACCCCTTTTCCTCCTCTCCCACTTCATCTGCACTAAAGCAATTGTGAAGAATGACTCTTCTTTTGGGAGACAAAAGAAGTTTTCTTGAAATGATTTTAGACAGAATCTGATCATTTCATTCCCCAGTTCAAAAATGCATGCTGGGTTTTGAGTGCTGCTTGACAAAGTCTAAATTCCTCAGTGTGGCGTTCAAAGCTCTCCCCAAGCTGGCTCCAGACCACTTTAGAGGCAGCTCTTCAGTCTCTCAACTTTCAAGCACTTTACATTCCATTCAGATTGGAGTGTTTGCCATTTTCCAGATATACCCCCACGCTTTTCCATTTCATGCTTTTGCCAATTACATTTTCGCTCCCTGAGAACTACTTCCCTCATTTTTGCAATTTGATGTTATGTACCAAAGCCTTAGTAATATGCTTACTCTTTGACACAGAAATTCTCCTACAGGAAAAATAATTCAGTTAGCACACAAAGATTTAGCTTAAGAATGTTCACTGTAGCATTGTCTCTAATGTTAAGATAGTAAAAAATAACCTTAATGCCCAAAGAAGTTTTAAGTAAATCCATTCCACATGGGACACAACAGATGAAAGTGCAGACTTTGGAGCCAAGAGGCAGCCTACCCAGGTCAAGTCCCAGTTCTGGAACATTCTGGCACATTCCAGCTCTGTGATCTTAGCCTTTCTGTGCTTACATATACTAATCTGTAAAATAAGAATGAACTAGTACCTCCTTCACAGAGTTGTTAGGGTAATTAAATGTGTTAACATTCATTAAAGCACTTAGAACAGTATCTGGCACATTGTAAATATGTTTACAAATGGCTAGTTCTGGACATATCTCATCTGCAAACTCTTGAAGTAAAGGAATGTTGCAGTCTACTTTGGTGTCCTAAACCTAAGTGTGGTACTTGGTACTTAAACCTAGCATACTTAGCACAATTAAGGGCTTAAGATGTGTGCTGAATGTCAGAATCAATACTATGCTAGCTGAGTGCTTCTTAATATTGGATTCTAAAGTAGTGAATACAATTTTGGGGATCAAGGGTTGGAAAGTGAGTACTACAAGGAAAATATAAAGGAATGGATTATGATAGAAAACCAAGTCACTCTAGAAGGAGTATGGAGTAGTAGACTGAAAGAAGTACATGCATTCTGGAGTGACCAGCTCTGTGCTGCTCACTAGCTGGATGTCCCTACGCCCCTTTCCCTGACCTTCAGTCCAGGTTTCCTCTTCTGACAAAGAAAGACAATAATACCCACACCGCTAAGTTTGTTGTAGAATTTAGAAGTAATAGTAAGTAATAATTTGTGTTGTTATGTGCCAGGCACTGGTCTAAACTCTTTCCACATTATCTCATTTAATCCTCACAACAACCCCAACTGCAGTGCGTTGAATTGTGTCTCCCAAAAAGATACCTTGCAGTCCTAACCCCAAGTAGCTGTGAATGTAACTTTGGAAATAAGGGCTTTGCAGCTATAATCAGTTAAAATCAGGTCATGCTGGATTAGCGTGGGCCCTAATCCGATATGACTGGTGTCCTTATAAGAACAGGAGAAAAGAACACAAAAAGAATGGTGTGCGATGACAGGAAGAGATTGGCTGATGTGTCAATAAGCCAAGAAACACTAAGGATTGTGAAGCTGGAGAGGACCAGGAAGGATCTTCTCCTAAAGCCTTCAGGGTGAGGATGGCCTTGCTGTCACCTTCTGGCCGACAGAACTGTGGAAGAATGCATTTCTATTGTTTTAAGTCACCAAATTTGTGGTAACTTGTTATGGCAGCCCTAGGAAACTAACACGGGTACCATTTTGACAGATGTAGAAACTGAGGCACAGAATGGATAAGAAGCCTGACAGAACTCTCAGGACTTGAAACCAGGGCTGACTCTGGAGTCTGTGCTCCTAATTATTAGATGATATTCAGCTGGCTTCTGGGTAACTTCATTGTTTTTTGAAGGGAGCACAAAAGTTTTTATTTTCAACTTTTGCATTTTGATATACTACACCATTCTCCGTCCCCAAGAGACATTATTCTGTGGCATCAGCGTGATTTTGTCACGTGCTTATCTGAAGTCACATCCTCATTAGCCCAGCTGAGTCTATGTTCAAATCTTGTAATTTTCATAAGCCTCACGTAGCAAGGCTCCCAAGCCCAGCTGGGTACAGCAGGCTGGTAGTGAGGTTCTTCCTCTGTGGCTCTTGGGGAGAATGTTCAAATAGCATATACCTCCCAGACCACAGCAGAAGCAAGCTGCTGGATGCAGAACGTTTTACAGCCACGCTTAGAGCATCCTGCTGACTCGAAGAGAGAATAAGGAAGTGAATAAATGAAATCTGAATAACTGCCCACAAGCTTTACCTTTCTATTCCATCAAAGTGATTTTTCTAATTGCAAACGTTGGAAAGATGTTCAGATTTGAACATCATCTTCATTTATTCCATTCTCTCTCCCTCTGTCTCACCCACCATCACCGCCACCGCCCGAAACGCATGCCTGGGAAAGGAGACTAGACGAGCAGAGGCTTTCCAGCCCTGGCATAATCTAGGCTTTGTTTAATTAGCCATACCTTATAGGACACAGACGTTTACTGGGTAGCCACCATTTACCTCCCGGGTTCTTTTTACCCTGTGACCCACAGCTGTACCAAGAGCGTCCCTGCCCTGACTCCCCAGAGAATGTGTAGCAATACAATCCATGCAGGAGTGCTGGCTCTTGGTTTTCAGATGCAGGGCAAAAGGAAACCTATTCATCGACCTCTGTGGGCTCCAGGCGGCAGCAGGTTGTTATTCAAGTTGATAAAAGCTTCTATCCCTGGGGGAAAACTCCTCCATCCTGGCAACCATGACCCTGACTCGAGACTGTAAGCTGAGCCCAGGCACACCTGGACATCTGACAGATGAGCCAGGCTCAGAAAAGCCTCTGCTGACAAGCTTATCGGACAGCAGACACCTGCAGAGGGGCCCACACCATTTTTTCGTGAGGGCTCTGACAGCAGTCTTGATCCAACAGGTCTGTGCACAGTCAAAGGAAGATTACCTGGAGATTCACAAAGGAGTTGGATTATGCCAAGCCTGAACGTCATGCTTGGAAGGAAATACAGTCACCCATTCATAACACAGGCTCTGTTCGATGGAATTCAATGTACACCCCTTACTGGTTTTGTTCCAAATCAAATCTTCTTTGTCTTGGTGAGATAAGGGTGAGGGCAAAGGCAATTTAGCTTTATTAAGCCTACTATGTGCCTGCATAGGAGTAGGAGATTTCCATTTAGCATCCTGTTTAATCCTGCCCGGAACCCATGTAACAGAATTGTGGTTACTATTATCCTGATTTTACAGACAAGAGAAGTTAAGTCACTTTGCAAGATTGCACAACTAATTAGTGGCCAGACAGGATTTGAAAAGCATTCTCCCAAGGTTTTATGTCCAGTAGCAGCTGTTCCCAAGCAAAGCAACTCCAGAAACCCAAGGCCCAGGGGGTTGGGGCAATTAATTCTTTTTGGGGTCCTTCATTAGTGGGCTCGTATTGTTACGCATTGGCTCCATGGAGAGTCAACCTGCAGACCCCATTACCCAGAACTCCAGGCAAATGTGCAGCACTGCCTGGGACGACCTGAGTAAACGCTGACTCTGTGCTAACCACACCTACAGGCAAGTGGTTCTATTGCATTAATTTAGAGGCACATTAGTTTATGCTTTAAAACAGTGGTCCTCAACTGGGGGCAACTTTGCCCCTCAGGAGACATTTGGCAATGTCTGGAAACATTTTTGGCTGTCGTGACTGGGAGTGGGTGTGCTATTGGCATCTAGTAGGTAGAGACCAGGTGTGCTACTAAGCATCTGAGACAGGCTCACAGGAAAGAATGATCCGGCACAAAATGTCAGTAGTGCCAAGTTGAGAAACTTGGCTTTGAAATCATATCCCACCATACATGGGAATTTCTGAGCACAGTGGCCAGCACACAGCCATCAATATAATACATGCTTATTTCTCACCAAGCTTTACTACATGACGTCTAAGTTGGCGATCTTTGGTAGGGGCCCTCGCCGGGGGAAGCGCGGAGAAACTGGATGCTGCCTTCCTCTCGGTGACTACATAGGTCCCTAGAGCCAGCACACACCAGAACCTAGCCAAACGGCTGCTCCCCGAACACTAATTCTCTCTTCGTGCGTATAACTGCTCATAATGGCATACGTTCATTGAAAGGTTTTTGTTCTTGGTTTTTAGAGGAGATAAGGTATGTGGCTAACAGTGGGGGGCAGGAACTGATCTCTGAAAGAAATATTTATGGAGCCCGAACTCTCAGACTTTGGAGGACGTAACAGCAGTGTTGCCGACAGAAAAGAGGGGTCAGAACTGCCTTTAGAATCGCAGCTCGACCCCTTCTCAGAGCTACCATCTCCTAAACAAGATTCATCTAAAACAAGGGTCATCATTCTTACTTTTAAGAATTAATTGAAATAATGAACGTGAAGTGCCTATCACAGCAGGTGGCATAATAGACACTTAAATGGTCCTATGATTAGGAAAAGATTAGGACAGGCTGGCCTTGGAGGATTGCCTGAGATACGGCCTATTTGTTATAAGAGTGAGCCGAGTGCTGTTTGGAGGGCTTTGTTCACCTTCCCACTGGTCCCCACATACCCAGGCACCTGCCTGAGCCGTCTGGATGGCACCATGAGTTGGGATGGCCTCTCCAGGGCTGCCTGATTGCTCGCAGTAGTAGAGTTGAGCCAGCCCTTACTGAGGCATGTCTTGAGGATTGGAAAAACACCTAAAGGGCCTGCAAGAATGCATGAGAGGGTGCTCGCCATGACCCTGTTCTCCTGCCACCTGTCCAGGGAGGCAGCTGCGGTGCAGAAGATGGTATGTAACTCAAAGTTCCACTCCCGCACTACCTGTATGACCCTGGATGAGTCACTTATACTGTGTGAATTTCAATTTCCTCCCTCTAAAGTGGAAAATGTAGCAACTTCATAGTACTCCTGTGAGGATTCGATGATGATGGTGATGCTGATACATAATCAATATGAATGTAACTGGCTATAGTGGAAACTTGATAAAAGCCAATATATTTGTTTTTGTTTTACTTTTTTCTTAAGGAACAACTAAACTCCTCATGCAACTGAGATCTGCCTTGATGGTTCTACTTCACCTGACTAAACACGCTCACCCCCTTGCTTACAGACTCGATCCTTCTGCTCACACGAGGTACCCACTTCCTTTTCTCTATCTATGTTCATTCTCACCGCCACCTCTACACCTTTGCCAGGACTGGGCTTCTCAAGGGAGACTTTGTCTTTCCCTCCAAATTCTCTCCCTCTCTTGAACCACAGCTCTGGTCTATCCATCCTGGTCACTCCATCATGATTCTCTGAGCACCAGAGAATGACTGCCTTGCCTAGTGGAATGGCCATGCCCCTTGTGGGTGGCATGAAGGGCCAAGATGTAGAATTTATGGACTTCCTACTTTGTTTAATGTGTTTGCATCTGAGGATATCTATTAAATAGAGACAGTTAATGTTCTTTCTTTACTTACTATATCCTGCAAGTACTCTTTGCCCAAATTTCAACTAATAGGCTTTCTCCCTATAAAGTACAGTTGACCCTTGAGTAACATAGGCTTGAACTATGAAGGTTCACTTATACATGGATGTTTCTCAATAAATACCTATACTGTTTTCAATTATGGTTGGGGATCCACAGTGTGGATATAGGGGGCCGAATGTATGCATTAATCCATTATATATGGGGGACTTGAGCATCTGCAGATTTCGGTATCTGCAGGGTACCCTGGAACCAATTCCCCATGGATACTGAGGTACAGCTAAGTTTTGGGGGAGTCAAAAGTTATATGTGGATTTTCAACTGTGCAGGGGGTCAGTGCCCCTGACCCAGCGTTGTTCAAGAGTCAATTGTATTATTTAACAGAATTAAGTGTCAATTGTACTATTGACACTTGTACAAGAGTCAATTGTACTATTTAACAGAATTAAGTGTGCTTACATATCTCTTGCCTCCTCTAAGCCTCAGGGGCCATGTGATATTTGGCTTTGTATCTCCAGACTTTAATGAAGAGTCAGAAATAGGGTAGGCAAACTTAGCAACTTTGATGAATGAATGAACCAATGCCTTGGTTTTGTGATAACAAACTTTCGTCCCTTCTCCTCCACCAAATTCCCCATCTCATGAAGTTCTACAAAGATGATAGAAGAAGTGGACAGGTAGGCATTCAGCCTTCTTCACGGCATTCCTGGGAATCACACTGGAATCTCTGTCATCTATAGTCCCCTCAGCAGAATGCATAGCATAGGCACACCTTGCTATTTTCACAAGGGAGAGGGAACTGAGACTTTTCTCCTCTTCTCCTGAGTATTTCCTGGACAGAGACGTGCTCTGCCCTTAATAGATGCGTTTGTTTTTTCAGCAGCCACTCTGCAGGCTGTTGTCCAAATGAAATGTGGACTCCAAGGACTGGTTAGGTTACCTTGCCCATACATTTCAGTCCATTACCTCTTCAATTGAGAACTTCATGCTACCTCAGTTATTCTTCAGCTGGTTTTGTTTATTTGTCCTTTGTAGTCTTTTACCTTTTATTTTTAAAAGCATTCGTCCTGATTGAGGATACATTTTCAGAAGGCACTCATTGAACTTCTCGCTGTCTCCAGGCCTAGGTAAACAACACGTGCTCCATCAAGTGTTGCGGAATCCAGTGGAGTTAAACAAACCCCTTCCTTTCTAACTCATCTTCCTCCTAGCTTAGCCTGATGAATAAGGCCAAAACATAGCAAAATAACTCAGAGTGGGGATTTTTTAAGTGAAAAACAAAAAAAAAGTCAGGTGAATTGAAAAGTAGAAGAGGATGGCAGAAGAGGATAAGGATGAAAACACCAGTACTGGCAACCACCCCACCTGCTCCTCCAGCTCGCAATGAAAAGAAACCAAAGCCATCAGATTCACTTCAATTGCTCTCCTGGCCTGAAATGGCTCCCTCCCCCAGGCCTGTAGGAAAATTCAATTAAAGGGTCCATCTGCGAGGCAGCAGCTAGCAGCTGAAGAGAAATGACTGTGGGGAGGCCCACATTTTCATCAAAAAGAGCCCCCGTCCTTCTAGTCCGCCCTCTCCCGCCTGTCCTCCTCCCCCTCTTGCCTATTAGGCCCAACCCTTACCTCACAACGGCAATTCTCTCCTATTAGGCCGGCTCAGAGAAGCAGCTTTCATCTGCTCCTTTCAGATGCGTGCATGTTAAAGACTTGGTACAGGCCACAGACACTGGCCTGGTTGGGAGAGAGCAAGAAAACCCACAGAAAAGCCCACAGAGGTTGGGGATTGGACGCCTCTGGCCCAATTAATCCCATTGCATCAGCTGGCTCAGTGGCCAGCCTACTGCTGTGCATGAGTTCTGCAGGCTCCTCCAAACCAAAGGCAGGATGCGATAAAAAATAAAATAAGAGAAAAATCACCACCAGGCAATCTTTCTTGGTCTCAGTGAGAAGCAAAGAGAAAGGCAGAAAGGAAGGGTTAAGTGGAGTAACCTCCAGAATGAAACTGCACCCTCCTCAGCCTTCTAGGACACAGGGCTACCTCCCTGCTTAGTGTTTGTTTTGGATCATGGGAGTGGGCCACACTGCTGGCTGCGGGGAAGGTGGGGTTGGTGGCCAAGCGGCAGGTGAGAAAATCACCATCTGCTGGCTAAGTGCTGTTCTGCCAGGATTCACCCAGGCTATTTGAACATGAAGGATGGTCCTTCCAGGGACCAAGTGACACTTCCTTCTCCCCACATTCCCTTCAAAATAAGCAACACTCATGCCAGTGTCTATAGGGCAAGACTGAGCAGACCCCACAAAGGCCCCTCAGCCCTATATCCCATAGTGTCCCATTGTCCCCTAAAATGACCCTTTGTTTACCTTGCGGTCTTCTCAGCTTTCTTTCCCACTTCTTTCTGCAATCTTGTGATTATTTTTGATTAGAGAACATAGGGAAGAAGGCAGCTCACTGCCTGCATCTATCAATTCAAGTGAGAGGAAGTGGAATCCTTTTAGTATGAGAGAGAGTTGACTTATTAATGCAGGTCTTCAGTGAGGCTGAGTGCTTGGGATCCTAATATGTGGCTGGGGAATGAATGGTATCTGTGTTAGTATTCTAGGGTTGCCACAACAAAGACCCACAGACCGGGGGGCTTCAAAAAACAGCAAGTTATTGTCTCACAGCTCTGGAGGCTCAGAATCTGACATCACGGTATTGGCAGGTTGATTTCTTCTGAGGCCTCTCTCCTTGGCTTGTAGATGGTAGTCTTCTCCCTTCACATGGTCTTTCCTCTGTGAGTGTCTGTGTTTTATTCTCCTCCTTGTATAAGAATACCAGTCATATGAGATTAGAGTCCACCCTACTGACTTTATTTTAACTTTAATTGTGTCTTTAAAGACTATCTCTAAATATTGTCACATTCTGTGGTGCGAGGTGTTAGAACTCCAACATAAGAGTTTGGGGGCGGGACACAGCTCAGCCCATGACAGCGTGCTTTGGTAGTTCTGCCTAAAAATGGACTTGCTATTGGTCAATTTAATTGTTTCACCTCAGAACTTTTAGGGCTTTGAGGAGACATCAACTTTACAAAGAACTGGAACATTCTCAGGAAAGGCCTTCCATAGGCAGTGTTAGTGGACTCATATTTAATAAAGTATAAAATGAAGTTTGGGAGACTACTTATAATTATATGTAAAATTGAATTAGAGAGATGCTATTACATGAACAGCATTAGTTTGATCAAGTCAGAATCTGGAAAATCCATTTCTTATCCTGAAGTGGTTAACGCATCTGACAGCCACATAATGGAGCAAGCGGCCTCACCTCCCTTTCCAAGATCACATCTGTCGGGCCCCACCAACCTCACCAGACACTCATCATTCTTCAAATGTGGCCTCGCTTGACGTTCCTTTCTCCAAGTCTCCGCACAGGTTGTTCCCTCTTCTTGCAATGCCCTTTGCCTTCTTAAACTGCGGAGTATCATGGAAATAAAAGAGAGAACAAATCGGTTTTATACACATTCTTTGATTTCTCTACGGGGAGCGATGGTGCTAGTACAAATACAAGTCACTGGGTGCTGCTGGTTCAGTCTCCTCCCCTCGTCACTGTTCCCTCTTCCCTGCTCCTGGTCACAAAGGACTCACTCAGTGAGTGGAAAGACGTAAAGATGAATCACCATACTATAAGTACATGTAAGTACATTGTGTGTTCTTAGTCACTGTCCCCTGGGCATAACTCTCCTTGGGAGTCTGAGTAAAAAACTCTTCTGCTCCCAACTTCTTTTAAGAGCCAAACCACACAAGCCTTAAATCAAATTAAGCCTGCTTGTCTAGTTGTGTGCAATTAGATGTTGGACTGGACAAACCTAAACTCTCGTTCTTCTGAGATTGCCAGTCCTAGGGTCCCAGGGAATGTCTGGCCCTACTTTCATGTGTGATCTGCATTCTTGGGGGGGAGGAGCTTATGCAGATTCACCTGTGATGACCTTGTGCTTCACAGTCTTGCTCACTCTCCTCTTCCCACACCCTGGGCCTCTGACTCCCTGGAGCTTGGCTCTTCCCGTAAGAGGGGCAATAGGCTCTCTTTCAGATTGCCAGGTTTAACTTGATTCCACACGTTTTGATTGTATGACTTTATTCATTCATTTAGTCTCCCTGGACCTGAGTTATTCACATAAGGATCCAGAATAGCACTTGGAACCAAGCGTGTGTTCTATGAGTTCTCATTGTTGTTGTTAAAAGTATAATAACAATTTAAACTCCTACATCTCAAATGACTTCAAGACCTTTGAATTCCTACAAATCATAATTAGAATGTTTAGGGATGGCATCTAGAAAGAAGCAGCATTCAAAGCTCTCTGATTTCATGTTATATTCATTTCCCTCAAGCAAAGAAAATTAGGCATCTCTTTTCTCCCAGGATATCAGATAGCTACCTCCCGCTCTGCTTTTAGGAAATCTCCTGGAGCCCCAGGTACAGCAGGGGGTCTAACTGTGCTCACATGAGACTTAGTCTATTTTTTTCTGAATTGGTCAGTTGGGAATCCTCTGGGAATCTGTTTACATGAATGATCTACCCAATGCCATTTGGTGGGAGCGAAAGGGACAAAAAAAGGAGGGAGGAGTTGTGTGATTTGTAGAGACAGGACGGCTGGGGAGAAGCACGACATCTGTCCCTTACCACGATGCTTGGCCTGATCTGGGGACTTGATGAGAAGGGACAGAAGCTGAAGGAACTGTTCACATGAAAGACTTTATGTTTGGGGCCCGGAAATAGCCAGAAGTTGGGAAGGAAATGCCTCTCATCGTTTTTGCATAGACTTCCACATCGCAGTGGCTACTCATGGCCGCAGCGTAGTGAGGGGGGGAACGACCCCTGAAGATGCTGTGTGAGGCATAGTCACGCAGAGTCTGGAAGGTGAGCAGAGCAGACAGATGGGCTCATGAGGGACTTCCAGGGGTATGTGGTGAGCAAGAGGGAATATTGGATAAAAACCTGGCAGGTCTAGCATTCCTGACTAAGCAGGTCAGAGTTTTTGGTTAGCAAAACTTACCATGACATGTTTTAATCTAGAACGTCTCAAATACTAGGGACACTTGAGTTACGTGTATTTCTGGTGACATAATCTTCTCCCTTCAGCCTCACTTTAGAGCTATGTCCAGGATAGAGAGCCTGTGATGACCGAATCTAGAATATGAAGGAAGGGTGTGCTAGCTGCTTACTTGATTACCCCAAGAATGAGAGTCACAAGTGTTTCTTTGTCTGTGTAGCTATGACCTGACCTTCAGCATCCATTGCTCTCTTCTTTCTAATCTTCTCTCCTCCCCCTCTGTAGTTACAACAAAGGATGTAGCAAAGGTGAGGAGGAGAGTCTCTCACCACCATTTGATCAAAATGAGACACAGAGCTCCTATCCACTTCCAGCATTTTAGGTTATCTACAAAATATGGCTTTAAAATGATGTAGGTAATAGAAATATACTAATAGATCCAAAACGTGCTTGACCAAAACGTGGTTTTGTAATTTTGTGCTCTACCAAATCTACTCATTAAGTCATTCATTTGAGGAAACACCAAGTGAGCACCTGATGGATGCCAGGAACTGTGATTTTCTGGTTCTGTTTTTTTTTTTTTCTTCAGCATTAAATGACACTTATTGTTCCATATATCTTGAGACTCAAAAAAGAATGCTAAATAGACAAGCAAAACTCTAAAACAATTAAGAGAGAAGCTCACTTCTTTCCCAAGTGCAGCTGGGTTTTTTTTAACAAGCAATTTATTTAGCTAAGTAGAGTTTCTCCATCATTACCTGCGATTGCACTCTATCCAGCAGAGGCATTATGTGCAACATGACAGAGAGGTAGATATTAAGTTTATAAAATGTAGAGGAAAACATAAGCATGTAAAACAAGAAATCTGAATTCCCCTGGTAAGTTCACAGGCGCCTGAGTGAGAGTTGCCTGTGTTTGTTTTAATTGATGCCTAATTTACGTATAGTGAAAGGTACAGATCTTAAGGGTAGAACGACATGAGTTTTGACAAATGACACACACATGTAACCCACATCCCTAACAAGCAATAGAACATTTCTGTCACCCCAGAAAGTTTCCCCATGTCCTTTCTCAATCAACACTCACCCAAAATTTATTTTTAAAATTTATGAATGTCTTTATGTTTCAATGAAGTAGTAAGTATCCTGTGGAATACTATTCTGCCATAAGAAAAAATGAAATAGTGCCATTTGTGACAACACAGATGGATCTTGAGATTACTATGCTAAGTGAAATAAGTCGGACAGAAAAAGTCAAGAACTATATGATTTCACTGATATGTATGATATAAAACTGAAAGCAACAAAGGAACAAGACAAAAAATTAAGAAACAAAGACTCACAGACACAGACAATAGTT
The DNA here is from genome assembly GCF_036562045.2 of Rhinolophus sinicus. NCBI lineage: Eukaryota > Metazoa > Chordata > Mammalia > Chiroptera > Rhinolophidae > Rhinolophus > Rhinolophus sinicus. Next base: position 64,719,151 of record NC_133756.1, read on the forward strand.
TAGTGGGTAAGGGGGAAGCGGGATGGTAGATGAGGGTAAACAGGATCAAATATATGGCGATGGAAGGAGAACTGACTCTGGGTGGTGAACACACAATGTGATATATAGATGATGTATTACAGAATTGTGTTTAAAATTTTTTTAAAAAGAAGAAGTAGTATTCTGGACACTTAGAAAGTGGCCCTAAAGTTGTGTGTTTTTGTTTGTTTGGTCATGTTTAGATAGCTTGTACAGTACCTACTTCGGACTTTCTGAATGAGTTTCGCTAATTTCTGCTAGACATTTCTTCTTAGGGAAGGAACTCATAAAGTTGACCTACTGAGAACTTAGGAGGACACCATTTTTCTCTTCTTGGGCCCATTCAGCAATCACGCCTCAGCTGGACTCTTTCATAAAGAAATAAACACAGTGGGTCACTGTTGAATGCTGGTCCTTGAGCCTGCTCCTCTCTTCCATGTGAAAAAAGGTGAAAAGTTAACAGGCTGCTGTTGGGAGCCAATTCTCCATGGGTCTCTCACATTTCTGCATGTCTTGCAAACAGAGGCACTCACAGATTTTGTTCCAGACCATCATTTCAAAGCTATTTGCTTAGCAGACAGTCTTAGAAGATAAGAGATAGTGTCTCATTCCAAAACAAAGGGCAGATTTGTCCAGTACAATAAAGACAATGTCTTTCTCCATGGTGGAGGGGAGCTTGTTGGCAGCCTATTATAAAAGATTCAGGTTTCCTAAATTGAAGTTCCCCTCCTGCAAAGCAACATCCTGAGCATGCAGGCATCCCTTGGCCCCCTGCACATTATCCTATGGAAACTGGGACTCAGGGAACTGGGGCAAGAAAATGACGATCCTCCAGCTAGTGGTAGTGCTATGAGAAAGAAACTGTTCTTCATCTAAGTCAGGCATCTCACGTCTTCTGCCAGCATCCACAAAACTGGTTAGTTTGTACGTAGAGTAAAATCTCAGACTCCTTCCAGTTCCTGACAGCTACAAGCCAAAACTCTGTCTTTGGTGTGTTCTGTTCCAGTTAAATCACAACTTTATTTTAAACAGTTGGCCAGAGAAAATAGCTCATGGGCTAAGAACATTCACTTCGAGTTCAAGTCCCAGCACAGGTGTGCCTGTTCTCCCATCTAAAGCAGAGGGAAGCCGAGCACTTGGCTGCTGAGATAAGGAGTACATGGCCTGGGGTGGGGTTGCTCCAACTAACACAAGCTCTAACTTCCCCGGTCTGATTTGCCCACTGCCATCTTGCTTTGCTTCTATAGGCTGATCAAACCTGGCACCACCCTCACTTGTGCTCTCCTGTCACTAGGTCTCCTGGTAAGTGGATCAGTGAGTGAACTATGAGCATTGCAGAAGCACTGCATGGAGACCGTGAGTTGAATTTTTATTTTGTACTACAATTTTGGTAACTTTAATGTTTTATATACTTGTGAACATAATACATGATGATTGCACAAAACTAAGATTCAGAAAAATCACAAAAAATCATATAGAATGTTGTGGGGACAGAGCCCCAGAAAGCAGTTTCCAGGCTCTCGGTCTCACATAGAAAGGTGTTGGCTCAGGTAGCAAATGGCCATCAACTGTGATTGGATGGCCATCAGCTGTGGCTAGTTGGCCGTCAGCTGTAACCAGTGAGCCATTGGCCACTAATATAACTGCTGTGGCTACGCTAGCAGAAAATGGCGGCTAGCAAGAAGATGGTGGCTGGGCTGGCAAGCGCAGATTGCAGTTAACTTTGTAAACGGGCATTTTCCCGCCAAATCGCGTCGTAACGCGGGGCTTTTTTGACATTTTCTCGCCAAAATTAGACTTTCCGTAAAATATTCATACCTTTCGATCTATTTGATATTTTTCTATGCAACTTTCAGTGTTTTAGTTTAAAAAGAGGTCTCTATTTATTTACTTTGCAAAATTTTTGCCGGTTCCAACTAGAGGCGATATGACGAGTTTACTCGTTTCCCGCAAAAAATGTGTTAAGATGGAGGTTGCGGACAGTGTGGATCCAGCCTCCAGTGAGACTATAGTGCCGCCAGCGAGAATATACTAGTATGACTCCCTGACCTATGGCTCTGCGGTGTTCCTTTTTGGCCTCACCATATCCTGCGTTCTCTTGTGGGGAGCGGGAGCAGAGATCCCGCCTGACACCCTGCACGACAAATGTTATAATCACCACCCATAGAAAGCACTGTTCAAAGTTTTGTTGTATCTATCCAGACGTTTTCCTAAAAATATACATGTTGTATTCTTCTTTGTGGTTTGTTTTCTTCACCTTTTCTTCATTTTCCTAAGCAGAACTTCCTTTTTTCTTTAACAGTATTGGTGTAGATATCTTTCTATCTCAACAGTTAAAAATGTGTAACATCATTTTAAATGACTATATAATATAGATGTACCCTATCCTTCTTTATTTAACCAGTGTTTTTTTTCCAGTGGATATGTAGGTTGTTCATCATTTTTCACTGTTATAAACAATGCTCTTATGCCCTTTTCTCTCTCTCTCTCTCTCTCTCTCTCTCTCTCTCTCTCTCTCTCTCTATCTATCTATCTATCTGCACTAGTTTGAATATTTCTTTAGAATTAGTTCCCAGGAATGGAGCTACCCAATCAGTTGTATCCAACATGTTCCTTGCCCCAAGCTTGTCTTTCACCCCAATAAACTTTTCTTCAGATTATAAGGTTGTGATCATTTGCCTGGAGAGAGCAAATAGGTGTCTTTCCTCATTATTAGATAGGCTTTATTTGGTCACAAGTGCAAAAACCAAGCACGTATTTGCTTCGGAAAAGAGGAATGCATTAGCAGAATCCAAATATACTTCTCTAACCTGACAACAGGACGTGGCTGGGCCTTAGAGACAACTAGGATGGAGAGTTCTTTTTACTTCACTTCTCAGTTTCTCTTGATTTTGATGGGCTGGTTCCTTTGTTTCTATAGATGGGAAACATGGAAACAAATGGCTCCCAAGTTTTATATTGTACAAGTATAACCCCAATTTCAAAAATCCTAGGGAAGAGACTCATTGACTGCTTGATTCCAGCACCCACCACTGGTCAAATCAACCATGGCCATGGGGTTAGTCTCATTATTCTAACACAGCAGATGCCATTACACCTATAGGGATGAAGGAGACATTCTTAGAAAAAAAGATGCTGGGCAGACAGTTCCTTAGTTATCTGCTAAATCTTCCACAAACAAGTACAGGACCAAAATTTAGTTGAAAATCTATTTGGATTTTATTCTTTGATCAGTTTTCTTAAATTGGAGATTGCTTTTCAAGTGAAAATTTTGGTGGCTTTAAAACGAAAAAATTAAAAAAGCCACATCCAAGACTGTAGCAGAATATGAAATAATACAAGGAGAAAAGTATAGAGAAGAATATTGTAGTTACATATATGAAATAACATGTATGGTTACATGTATGATATTACAGAGATAAATGAAACAGTGAAAAATGATATTGTTTGTTGGTGTGATCATGTTAGAATACAGTATTTTTATTTTGACTTTTGCAAGTTGTTTAGTATATTTAGTAGTGGTATTAATTATGTTGAAGAACACAGGTCATAAAAAGATACTCTGTTAAATATTAATAGCGTGATTCCACAAAAAGTATATTGAACTACAAAAAATTACATAATCTATTCTCTTGGGTCTGCATTGATGGGACACCGGAATGTGTGTATTTTTGCCTCTGACTCTTTTCTTCCTTTTCAAAGATATCACCTGCTAGTTTTCTTCCAAAAAAATCTCACTCTCAGGAAACAACTAGTCTGAACAAACCTGTTCATCCTGCCTCCAGATCTTTATTTTAGAAAATAATTTGTCGCCTCTTTTCTGGAGACAGCATGGATTGGGGTATTGTAAAGACCTAAATTTCACTCTCAGCTCTGTCATTAAACTGGCCAACACTTGTCTGATGCTTATACTGCCCTAATTCTGTTTTATGAACTAAACACATCAAGGGTCTTGCCCTTTTCCTCATTATTTGCGTGTCACCCATCTCTCCAGATGACTCAAAAATCACCTCCCCTCTGCCAGCCCAGCGTAAGGGGGACCCTGTCCTCACTGTTTGAATCTATTCAACACTTGGCATCTCTGTTACTCATTTAGAACATTTATTGCTTTGATTCCAGGGTGATATTAAAAATATTTAACAACCTGTACTTCATGGTCACTGACCAATCACAATGGTCAGGACCACAATGGACAAGATCCTGGGGGACACCTGCAGTGCAAAGCATTGGAGCTTCCATTGCTAATCCCAAGAGTTTGGAAGAGGTCGGGAGCCCTGGGGGAGGAGCCATAACACTGGGACAGGGAGATGGGGCTCTCGGGAGACTTGAGGCAGTGTGTAGGGAAGTATGTCAACAACTTAACAATCATTATGAGTATAATTGTTTAAACAAACATAAGCTCTATTGATGCCATTTTCTTATGAGTATGTGATTTCTCTTCTTACTTGGATTGGAAATTCCTTGAGGTCTAAAATTATGCCTTAAATTTCTTGGTGTCCCATGTCATCCTTAGAATAAGAATAGTATTTCTATGCCATGTGATTCATTAGATATCAGGGTGGGGAAATCACCTGGTGCTCAGAGATGAGTAGTACCTGACACAGAAAATTGAAATTTAAGATCCACCCTTACCATACCCAACAACAATTAAAAATTAGTTTCTTATGCCCTTTGAAATCTGGGTCCTAGTGGGACCAACCACACACCTGGTTCCTCATTTCAGAATATCTGGAATGTAAAAAATCTGGAAGAATGCTCCTTTAATGCAATTAGGATTTGTAGAGAATTTTGTCTTGTTGCTTTTGTTTTAAGTTCAGATAGAAAGCCCAATTGCTAGTACCTAGAAGTAACTATCGCGCAGTTTACTCCCTCTTTCCCCACTTGTGGTGGAGGTGGCAGTGTTAGGGAAAGCTGTGTTTAGAATATACACCTGTCATGTGATGTTGAGACCAAGGAGGCATCACTGATATATGTCACATGGCTGTTGGTAGTTGAAAGAGTGTCAGTAGTACTTCCTTCAGGTATATTATAGGTGTTAAGGAACTGGGCTAGGAATTTTGCCACTACATATACACAACTTTCCCAGTTGCCTCATCCTTAAAATAAGGAAGATACTGGACTGTGTTTCAGTTATCTACTGCTGTGTTTCCAATCATCTCAAAAGACAGTAGCTTACACCAACAACCATTTATTTGCCCACAATTCTGCCACTGAGCTAGAATTGTCTTGATGGTTCTTCCGCTGCTCTCACCAGTATTCAGTCACGTGGAGGCAATGTTTTGGCAGCCTGGCTGAGGCCAGGCAGTCCAAGATGGCCTCACTCACCTGTCTGGTGGTTAGCCAGGGCTGTCAGCCAGCATATCTCAGTTCTCTCCCATGTTGACTTTCCAGTGTTCCAGAAGGAGGCTGCTGCAACGCGTAAGCACTTATCAAGACTTTCCGTGCATTACATTAGCTGATGCCCCTTTGGCCAAAGCAAGACCTTTGGGTGGGCCCAGAATAAATGTGGGAGGCAACTACGTAGGGTGCGCATCACAGAGGCTATATTTATGTCACAATCGACCACAGACTACATGACCTCTAAGGTCCTTCAGCTCCACCGTTCTATTCTACATTTTTCTGGGGATGTGAGCTCTCATTTTTGAATCTCAGATATAGAAACACACCTGGAGCACGAACAGCCTACAAATTCCCTATGATCACCAGATGACAAAATCGGGATGATCTTTCCCCCTGTGACACACAGCCCTTTCGTACATATTGGCATTTTTGTTAAAATTTAAAATGTTTGTCCCTTTAAGACTGCATTATGCATTTATTAGGTTGGTACAAAAGTAATTGCGGTTTAAAATGTTAAAAATAATTGCAAAAACTGTGATTACTTTTGCACCAACCTAATGCTTTAGTTAGACGTCACTGTACAAAACTATAGCAGAAAGAGAAGAGTTAAAGAATGAAAGTTGAACCTGTGTGTTTAGGAAATAATTTCATATTAATCTGCACTCAAGGTGTATTGATAAGATCATAGAACATATCTTTTTGTTTATGATAGCAGACTAAACTCATGCATATACTTGCCCTCCCACACCAAGTCTCATCTAAATTACCAAATATATGTTTTAAAAGAATAAAGCCATACAAGCACTGGGAAACAGAAAAGGGTATGCTCAAATACAAAGTAGATGAGCTTAGATTTGACTTTCTCAAAATCAGCACTATTGACCCTTTGGACTAGATAATTCCTTGTCTTGGGGACTGTCCAGAGCATTGGAGGATGTTGATTAGCACCCATTGCCTTTACTCACTAGATATCAATGACACCCCCTTAAGTGGTGACAACTAAATATCTCTAAACATTGCCAAATGCCCTCAGAGGGCAAATTTCCCCCCAGTTGAAAACCACTTGGTTTAATGGATTGGGAGAATTGGAGCCCAAAACACAGGCAAGCGGAGGCTGCTTCAGAGGTAAGAGCTTTCAGAAACTTCAGAGTCAGCTGTAGATGGAGCAGGAGTGGGCTGTGGAGGTGACAGACACCAGGAGTGATGGAAGAAGGCCTGACTGCAGAAGAGCTGGGACAGTCAGAGCCTTTTCCTTCTTGGCCCCCAGAGACTGGCTGGCTTTTAGGGATTTGCTCCTGAGCCAAAGCTCATAGAACTAACATTTAAATAAACTGAAGGATCTGGGAGGAAGAGCTTCTAGTTTAGATGTTGATGCTGGAGACGGAAGCAGAGACGGAAATGTTTACGACAGCATAGAAGGAAAAAAACAGAAACACAGCTCTGCTCTGAAGGAAAATGAAGACCCCAGCACAAAGCCTTCTTTCCTTGGAAATGATGAAGCCTCCAGCCATTTTCCCATCTCCCCACCACGCATGCCAACCCCCATCAAAGCCCTCCAGTCAGAGGAAAGGTTTATCAAGGAAAGGAAGATTAAACGATTGCAGAAGAAATGCAACCCGACTACTGAAACTGCTGTACTTACTAATCCATTCATAAATAATGACGATCAACAAAGGGTTTACCAGACAATTGATAAAATCAACAGGGACAAAAGAGAAGAAAGACAAACAGAAATCAATACTACTAAAAATATTTTTCATCTATAAATCAGGTGAATTTAAACACAGGGAAATGCACATTAAAACATCTCATTTTCACCTAATAGAGAGGCAAAAACTGAAAAGAATGATAACATCCAGTGTTGGTAAAGCTGTGAAGAAATAGATATTCTTATATATTGTCTGTGAAAAGACAAAACCCTTTAGGAAATTAATTTGGAGATAACCATCAAAATTAAAAATATATAAACACTTTGACCCAGAAATTCTCCTTCTAAAATCTTTCCTACAGAAATATTCATGTATACAAAGACGTATGTGCAAGGATGTTCATGGAAGCACTACATGCAATATAAAATAAAATAAGGCATAACTTAAGTGGCTCTCACTAGAGGAATGCCTGATATAATTATTATACAGAATATTATGCAGCCTATTAGTAGGATGCAAAAACCCTGAATGTACTGATAAGAAAAGATGTCGGTTATTAAGTGAAAATAGTAAAGATCTGAACAATATGTATGTTATGATGTCATTTACATATCAGAAAAATTCCTGCATGTTCATATGTACACATGCACACACATGGTGTATAGAAATGCATACGGGGTCTGGTAGGGAAGAGTAATAGGGAGGGGTCACTTTTATAAGAGGCATATGCTACCTTTGTAAGCTTAGAAACAACTTTTACAAAGAAAAGTAACAAGGAATGTCAGCTCTTATGGAGTTTATAAAGATCATATCTACTTTTATTTTAAGACAAGGAAACTGAAGTCCCAATCTGAATCAAGAACACCAATATTCTGATACCTAATCTTACATTCTTTCCAGTCATGTTCTTTTTAAACTTCTAAGACTTTTATTATTTTAAGCCATTTATCACAGCTGTTATCTTCATTGTAATTTTGCTTAACAACCACTATGACTTATAATGTATTTATTTAATATATTTTATAGAATACGTATGCCCTTTACATGAGATTTCAGGTGTTCTGAAAAAATCCTTACGTAATTTCTTTCACTGAGCATAAAATTTTCACATGATTTGTATTTACGGTTTCCCGGTAGCAGATCAAACCATATATTTGTTTTGGTGGTTAGTGAAGACATTGAATGCACAAGGGAGACAGCAGGAGTGGTGTGAGGCCACGGGGGACAGAATCCTGTGCCAGATGCTCTGTGGGAGGCCCACGCTGTTCTCAAATCTTCCTTCCAGCAAGGGTGAAATCTTTGCGAGAAAAATGCAAAGATTTTTATGAACCAAAGGATGATTAAGGACAAATAAATACAATCCTGTCTGAGAATGTAAGAGAAAAGGATGGGCAAGGTGGAGATTTCATTTCAGGGGTGTAAGATATACATTTGGAACGGGCTTCCAGGTAGGTCAAGTTAGAGCCAGACTTTGAAAGGATGGAAGCAACTTCAGGATGATCGATGCTCTTCCTCTCCCGGAAGAATGTCAGGTAATTTGAACAGAATATCAGATCAGATTTCTTTGGCCTCATTTCCACTTACTCAATATGGTTGATCCCAAGAACCTTGTGAATCTGAGCAGAAACAAACAAACATAAAAACCACAGCTGACCTGCTTCAGAGATGTGGAAACTTAGTAAATGATCCTTTTCCTAAGACACTGACTAAAATTTTTTGCAAGGCTAAACATGGACCCTCCTTAACCTTGAAACAAATTACCCAACATCTTAAAATAGATGCAATTTCACACAATTACCTGGAATTTGACCAACATGTCTAATACTCATTCACTACGTTTGATCTATCTTTAAAGTGACATTTTTATTTTCAAATATAAGCCATCCTGCTCAGCATTTGGTATAAGTGCAGATGAAATGTGCTCACATAAATGTATATGTTCTATGTCAGTTAGAGCTGGAAACTTCTCTAAGAGATGGTCAGTACCGTGTTTTCCCGAAAATAAGACCTAGCCAGACCATCAGCTCTAATGAATCTTTTGGAGCAAAAATTAGCATAAGACCCGATCTTATTTTACTATAAGACCGGATCTATAATATAATATAATATAATATAATATAATATAATATAATATAATATAATATAATATAATATAATATAATATAATATAATATAATACTGGGTTTATATTAATTTTTGCTCCAAAAGACACATTAGAGCTGATGGTCTGGCTAGGCCTTATTTTCGGGGAAACACGGTACAATCCACAGCTGTCAAAACATCACCAAAATGCTCCATAGGGGAAATATCATGTATAAACAGACGCCATTAATTTTCTCCTTTATTTTCTTTACATTACATAGAAAAGCAATCTAGACAATTTCTTCAAAGGAGGAAGGATTCTGCTTACTCCCAGGTGAGCTGTTTATTTGGGAGCATGGCACCTTTGCCAGCAGGCGCTCGTGGCCCTCAGAAGTGCTTTCTGAGTTGGCAGGGGGAGAGGGGAAGGACGGCAGCTGATGTCACCAGCTGATAAGGCCAGGCAGCAGACCAAACCTCCAGATTAATAGGGATGCAGACGGCGGCCGCGCAGACGGCCTGGGGTCTGCTCTGATTTCACTTCCTCCCTGGTCATAGCCCATCGCTGTGGTCATGAGGGTCAGAGGAGAGAGCTTGCAGAGGTTTCAGATACATGTAGCTCTTGTCCCTATGGAGGAGACCATGATGTGAACTTCAGCTGAACAAATGAAAAATATGGGCCTCCATCCCAACCCAGATATCAGAGTGTTCACCCACCAGCCTTGCTTTTGGTGGGAGTTGGTGCTATGTCCAGGCCAGCTCCACGGGCCTGAGACACTGGGCAGTCACACAGGACTCTGTGCTTGGTTTCAGTTTCTGCTGTCACCATCTTGAAATCCTTATTAATTCTTTAACAAGGGGTTTTGCATGATTACTTTGTGGAAACTGGGTTCCGAAATTATACACCCAGTCTTGCCTGCACTCTTGGATTTCTCACTCTGGTTGGGGAAAGTGTATATTTGAAGGGATTTGATGATGTTTTTTGTCAATTTGCTCTGGGTATTCATTGAGAAGAAAAAGGCCCTTGTTTTCCCACTGCAACTCACCTTCATGTCAAAAGAGAATTCTCCAGACAGCTCTTTTTACACTGTATCTACCAATGAAAAGTATTAAATAGAAGCTTCAGAGAGCAGGACTGGAGGGCCACAGAAACCTTGGGTGTAGGGGCTTGTCTGACCGCTTGACTTTGGTCTTCCTCGGGTGGACGCGTCAAGACTTGGAAGCACATAATCATCTTGGAGCATGCTAGGCATTTTATTTCCAAAGTGGATGATTCCCACCAATTGGAATGATTGGGACTATTTAATTGACTTTGCTTTAAAAGCTTCTGGGTTTATAAACTGAGATTAGAAATAAACAAACTCCAAATCTCTCACCTTTTGGTCTACAAAGACATCCTTAGCTATAAGCTCCCTACTTGTCAATGAGGCAGATGAGACATAAGACATTGAAAGAGCTGTGAACTCTTCCTGTTCACTGCTTCACAGTGCTCGCTTAGAATCTTGATTCAAGTCTTTTATCCATTGGAGTGTTATCTTCTCATCCCTGATCTTGGGTTGAAGAAATGTCAATCCCATATGCCTATGCAGTTCTAAACACGTCAGGGCATGGGCTAGCAGAGCCAGCCAGTGGGCAGGGCTGAGGTAGTTCATAAATTAAAAGAGAGTACTCAAAATTTCTCTTAAAAAGATTTTATAATTTTAATTTTCATCAAAGTAATACATGTACATAATATATAAGGTCAAAGAGGCGTATAAAGAAGGCATATATAGAAAAAAGCATTCCTTTCTCCTGCCTTTCACAATCCCATAGTCCAAGGCAGTCAATTTTAATTCTTTTAGTGTTATTTTTGGTATTTACCTCCACTTTTCTAATTAACATGTTTATTATTTCTTTGTTTTTATGATTTAGATATTACCTATTGACTTCTTGTACAGAGGCTATATGGGAAGTCTTACATGGAAAATCTCACAGATACCCATTGTCACACATGTCTGTACATGCTCTCTCCCCACATCCTCCCAGCATAGTTATGTGGTAATAACCTGGTCAAATTATGATTAGAAGTTTACAGAATTATGACTAGAAATTTTGTTCACAATGGAGACACATAGTAATAACATAGGATGATTATATTTTCTTCTACAATGATTTGCTTTTCCTGGAGTTAATAATTGGTTTCCTTATTGCTTAGTTTTCTATGTTCCTATAACTAATATTTCTTTCAGATTTCTAAACAAAAGAGATTCTTTGCTTTTCTTAGAAATATGCCCCCTAGAGTCTTCTACTCTCTCTGATTTGATACACAGTTATTGTCCTGGTATCTGTTGTCATCATCTTCTAGAGAATTAAATTTGCCCCCTCCTTTCAGGGATTCCCATTTCCTGGACCCCATGTCTTCCTTTCTCAGTTTATTCGCTTGTTTTGGTGGAGAATATTCAGCAAGGCATTGAAGGCAAAGTTTCAGACATTGCATATCTGAAACATCTTTATTTACCTCTCACACGTGTTTGATCATTTGACTGGAACAGAATTTTCCGTTGGAAGAACTTCCCTTCAGAATTCAAAGGCATTTGTTCCCTGTCTTCCAGCTTCCCATGTTGCTATTGAGAAATCCACCAGTGATTTTGATTCCTGATCTTCGTAACTTGCTTCCAAAAGCTTTTGGGACCTTCAGAATTTTCTGATTCCCTTGTTTCCGTCCTACCCTCTTTCGTGCCTGCAGTCCCCAAGCCCAAGGCTCCTTTGTTTGAATATTTCCAAGGGGCTAAACCTCTGTTCCTCTGCAAGAGTGGAGCAGTGTAGTCATTTGGATGCTGTTACACTTCACATCAGTCTTCCTGCTGACACCCCTGATTGCAGATTACTTGCCTCCAGAACTGTGAGATCATAAATTTCTGTTGTTTAAGCCACTAAGTTCATGGTATTTCGTTACAGCAGCCTTAGGAAACTAATACCATGTAAAATTCCATCTATACCAAAAAGTTTATCCATAAGAATTATGTCTGTGTTCATAATAAGTTTGACCAAATTCTGTTTTTAAAAAAACGTACTCATTGACCAGGGCATACCAATGGGGGTTCTTGGACAGGCACGCCTGCCTGTCTGTTAGCAGAGGTTTTGTCACCAGAACCTGGTGCATAAATCCTGCCCCACTGAAGGGAAGAACGTTGTTCTTCCCAAGCTGTCCAGTTCCTCTGATATAGTGACCTCAGAGAAGATGAGGTTCCCATCACCTGGAATCAGGCAAAGCCCCACAGTATGTCCCATTCACTGAGCACAAGGGCTGGGCAGCAGGGGAGAGCAGGGAACTGTGCAGAAACTCAGGCAGCTAAGCCACGGGGTTCTTATAATGGACATGAGCCCATGAGGACACGGTGGCATGATAAGACAGAGTGTCCAGAGGGAGCAGGTCAAAATAAGAACTCTTAGTGGCACACACGTGTGAGAATGGGCAGAAGATGAGCCAGAAAAGGAGACAGAGTAGCAGTTGGCAGAAAAGTGGCAGAAAAATGAGTCTCAGAAGCCAAGAGACGGGAGCTCAAGGTAAGGGCATCAATGGGGTCCAGTACCCCAGAGAGTGCACGAGATAAAGACTGAGATGAGGCATAAACTTGTGAATTGGGAGCCACTGGCCTTTACACAAGCCATCTCTGTGCCATGGAAGCTCGGTTAGCACAGAATGAGAGGTAAACCAGAGGTGGAGAGAATATGAGTATGTATTTTAACAGGATCTCGTGGTACAAGGAATGAGAGAGAGAGAGAGAGAGAGAGAGAGAGAGAGAGAGAGAGAGAGAGAGAGAGAAAAGACGGTAGTTTGAATGGAGAGGGTTTGCTCTCATCATTTGTTAGTTTATTTTTAAGGTTGGGGAAAGGATTAAATGTTTGTGTTGTGAGGAGAGGAATTTGTGGAGAGGGAGAGACTGAAGCAGAAAGAGAGAAGAGATCATTGGAAAGTCTGGAGGCAGAGGCAGGAGCATGAGCTCCGCAAGGGAAACACCATGTCCACTGAGCTGAGGAGGAAGTGCATGTGGGTACAGAGTTATTTGTAGGGTTTGGGTGGGAAGGAGGTAATGGGCAGGAAATTGACAGAGCTCTGGACTTTATTTTACGAAAGTAGGAAGAAAGGTCGGGGGAGTTCCAGTTGCTTCCAACACTGTGACTTAGCACAAACTGGCTCCATTTTCAAGATTAGTCTTAGAGAAACAGAGAGGAAAAAAATGGAAAAAATGAAATAAAATTTATTAATGAAAAGATAAATAAAAAAAATCAACTTCTTTTTAAAAAGCTCTGAATAACTCATGGGTTGAAGAAGAAATCATAATGGAAAATTTAAAAATACTCAGGACTACATGATAATAAAAACACTAAATATTACAACTTGTGAGATGTAGGGCGGCCAGATGGTTCAGTTGGTTAGAGCGCAAGCTCTTAACAAGAAGGTTGCTGGTTCAATTCCCGGCTGCGCTCCCTGCAACTAAGATTGAAAACGGCGACTGGACTTGGAGCTGAGCTGCGCCCTCCACAACTAGATTGAAGGACAACAACTGATGGGTTCTGGAAAAACACACTCTTTCCCAGTATTCCCCAATAAAAAATTAAAAAACAAAAATCTGTGAGACACAATGAAAGTGGAATCACAGTAAAGTCAAAGCATTCAATGCTTTTGGTAGAAAAGAAGAAAGGAGGACAAAAAAATGTCTAGCTTAAAAAGTTAAAACAAAAGAATAAGTCAAAGAGAGTAGAAAGAATAAGATTACAAAAATGACAGTAGAAAGCAGTAAAGTAGAAAGCATAATTCAACAGAGAGGAGTAATGAAGTCTAAAGTTGATTCTTTAGAAGGATAAACAAAATAAATTAATCTTTGGCAAGCCTGATCAAGACAAAAACAAAACAAACCAGAAGGCACAAGTATTAACCCTGTGAATGGAGAGGAACCCAATGACACATAAGTAGGGTCCAAAAAGTGGAGAAGAGGAGAACACCATCAACAAGTTTATGCTAACGAAGACAGAGGGGACTAAACAGTACACTTTTTAGGAATTCAAGTAAGTGGGATAAAAATCTCAATTTTAAAAAGCAGAGCAATGATAAACACAAGCTTCAGTATAGCAGTTACCTCTGGTGAGGAAGGTGAGGGAAAAGGACAGGAGAGAGGACGTAAATAAAAGTAAGTTGTTGTCAGAGTTGGATGAGAGGTTCAAGGGAGTCTATTTATATTATAATTAGCTATTTCGTTCTTTTAAAAGAGGGCCAATGATCAGAGTGTTTCAAGAGCCAAGAATTATGGTGACTCCAATTCTGTGCATCTGAGGCCCAAAAAGAAAATTTAAGAGAGAACGTGAGGTCATTTGCATCAGATCTAGGGAGAGTGATGGGGCCGTACAGCTGCAGTGAGGAAGAAAACTTAAGGTACAGGGTAAAGCCAGACAAGAAAATGGACATGTGCCCAATGGCTACTCTGACAAGCAGGATGATAAGTGGTTGGCAGTGTGGCAGGATGCTGTACTGGAGGGTAGACTTGTTTTTCCACCTTTGTTCAGGTTAATGAGGTATCTGAAAGTTCCCTTCATCACTGTTCAGAAGGAAAGTTATCACTGAAGCAGTGAATGGAGTCAGCTATAGCACACTAGCATCTGGGAAAGGATGTGTAAACATCCTTTTGTGTTTTAAGGATTCTCTATTAGTTTGCTAGGGTATTCATAATAAAGGACCACAGACTGGGTGGCCTAAACAACAGAAATTTATTTCTCACCGCTCTGGAGGCTGGAAGTTCAAGGTCAAGGTGTCAGAAGAGTTGGTTTCTTCCGAGGCCTCTCTCCTTGGCTTTCAGAGGGCCACCTTCTCTTTGTGTCCTCACACAGTCTTTCCTCTGTGTGTTCACACTCCTGCAATCTCTGTGTCCAAATTTCCTCTTCTTATAAGGACACCAGTCAGACTGGGTTAGGATCCAGTCTTGGCCTCATCTTAACTTAGACATCTTTTCAAAGATCCTGTCTCCCCAGTCACATTCGGAAGCCCAGGGGGTTAGGGTTTCAACATATGAGTTTGGAGAGACACAATTCAACCCATAACCAATCCAAAGGAGAAGTTTCCAGGCTCCAGGAGGAGACTGGAGGAAAGCAGATTTGGGGTGCCCTGTGTCTGTGGGTCGGTACATGCCGAGTCCTTGAGGATCAGCATGCAGCCCAGAAAGTGAACGAGAGTGAGTGACCACGTGAACGAGAAGTGTCTGGGATGGAGGAACCAGCCAATTGGAGCAGCCCTCCAGGTCACGAATCCTTTGCACCAATGCTCCCATCATAGTCACAGCAACAAACCACAGACTCTCATCCCCCAGGCCCCACACAGACAGGGACTGTGGTTCTAGCACTGGGCACGCTGGGTACACCTTGAGCCATACAAGTGACAAACACAATGAGCTGAGAAGATAGTTATTATTGTCCACAGTGAACCATTAAGATAACTGAGTCTCAGCAAGGTCATGTGAATTGCCAGAGACCCAGGCATAGTAAGTGAAGGAACCAGAATTCAGTGTAGATCAGCCTGACTCCAAACCATATACTTTCCATGGCGGGCATAGAGGCAGTGCTTTACATTTTCCACAAGATCATCTTAGACTCTGTGATGGTGAATTGTATGTGTCCACTTGACTGGGCCACAGGTGCCCAGATATTTGGTTAAACATTATGTTGGGTGTGTCTGTGAAGAGGTTTCTCGATGAGGTTAATATCTGAATCAGTAGACTGAGTAAAGCAGATTGCCCTTCCTAATGTGGGTGGGTCTCATCCCATCCGCTGAAGGCCTGAATAGAACAGAAAAGCTGAGTAAGGGAGAATTCTCTCTCTGCCTGTCTGCAAGTTGGGACATCAATCTTCTCCTGCCTTCGGACTCAGAGAGATGAACTACACAGTCAGCTCTCCTGGGTGTCCAGCTGGCCAACTGCAGACTGAGGGGCTTCTCAGCCCCCATAATCACATATGCCAATTCCTTACAATACATTTTTATACCTATATTCTATTGGTTTTGTTTCTCTGGAGAACATAGATTAATACAGACTCCCAAACACTTTATAAACATTTTCCCACATAGATTGATAAGCTATTTACAAATTATTCCTGTTGGCCCAATAAAAACATAAACCAACTGTAATCTGATTAACTATTTCTAATGACTGAATCTAATTGAAAAAAAAAATAGCATTGCTCTTAAAAACTGTTCTCTATTTCAGGCTTATATGATTTAAGACTGGCTTTTCCCTAAACAAAGCCTAACGAAGGAGCTTTTTACTTTTTAATTCTTAATATCAAATTTGTGCTTGTCAGGTAAGGGGAAGAGACTGATCTTTGCTGAGCAACTACTTGGTGCCAGATGGTTGTATTAAGTCCTTACACATTATCTGTCACGTGATCTTCAAAAGCATCACCTTATTTACTTACTGTCTTTCTCGACGGCATCCATGAGAACAGGGGAGTTACAGACAGAACCAGCTCCTTGGCCTGGAGGTTGCTCCAGTTAGTCAGAATTTTATAACTCCACAGAGCATCTTTAGCAGGCAAAGGGCTGGGTTCCAAACAGGTATGGATCAGGATGAACGTCTAAGGATATTAACGACTGGACACATGAAAGAGAGCAGCACACAATGTGCAGAGCAACCTGCCCAAGTGGATTCTCCCAGGTGCTGTCTTCTGCATCCTGCCAGGTTATCTAGTTTGTAAAGCAACACTCCCGCTCAGGACCTCCAACTTCAGATGACGTCCCAACAACTGCCTGAGCCCTGTGGTTGTCAAAACCCTGGGTGTGCATTCAGCCTTAATCACAGCTCTCTGTGGCACTTAAAAATGTAGTTGATGAATTTAACAAGAGACACATGCTTTCATTTAAATTACAATTAGCAATTAGAGAGTTAAGTGTGCCCTAGATAGAATATATAATCGTTGTAGAGTTTGTGGCATAGCTACCTTACTGTTGCTGTTTTCCTTTTATGTTTTGCTTTATGATTTTAGAGTAAATGTATGCAGAAACTGTGAGAGAAGCCCCAAACTAAATAAAGCTGCTGGGTTGCAGTTATGTGGCTTCTAAAACAAGGTCACCAATCTAGGCTCCCTGCAGACTTGTTGTCCAGTGTGATTCTCTTTGTTTTAGCAAGTGTGAGAAGAGAAGGCATTTTACTTGCCCAGTTTGTTTGTGAGGGTTCCGGTATAAATTATGTACTTCTGAGCAATGATATATTGGTTCTATCTACCTACTAGTTGGCATGATTTCCTGGAAATTCAGAAAAAGAAAAGCAAGCTATCTTCTCCTTCAGATCTTCAGGAATGGTTCATAGAGCAATTAATATTCATTTCTCCTTTTCAGTAGAGAGTACTTAAAAAAAAAAAGAGAAAAGAGGCCAAGAAAAGGTGCCAATACATACAATTTGGGGGACAAATCAGGTGCATTCCAGATGTTGGGGAACCTGGCTAATGGAATTGCCAGGGGGAAATCCATAGAGCTGAAGAGCCGCAGCACAACCACTTTTGATCCATAAAAGAGTTCTGCAGCAAAGCAAGTTGGCAGTCCTAATGAAGCCATCTAATGAGAAAGCAATTCCTGGTGAGGAGCCCCTCCCTCCACATAAAATAAAACGCAAGGAGAGAGACATGTTTTATGGTGAAATGACCTCTGGGACTGGGTACAGTACAGATCATAGCCAAGACAAGTAATTGTAGGTGGCTTGGAGACCTGAATATATAACTCCTTGGCACTGTCTAAGGAACCACAGCAGTTTCTAAATTTTAGCAAACCAGACACAGAAGTGAGGGGAGATTGCTCATCAGGGAGCCCGTCAGGAATCTGAGACTTTTGGCAGGGTTTGCTGGAGCTGGCAAAGAGTAGTAGATGGCCACTGGTAGACACTGGAGAGAATCGTTTCTGGATTTCCTTAAAGGGGCAGGCAAGTCACGCAGGCTGAGGGGACTGTCAATAATCTCTGGTTTCTACAATACAACCAGTATTTTACTTTAGCTTCTCTTGTAGCCACATCGAACTTGTCACTCAACACAGCGCAAATGGATAGTCTTTCCTTGTTTCCCAGGGTTCAATAAATGTTTCCAGGTGAGACTACTAGGCTAAAAAAAAGGTTCCCTGCCAATTATTGCAGGAGAAAAATGGCTCAGAGGGCACTATCGTTATGGAAGTGCACCCTCCACACAGAGAGAAAACTTTCTAGGGAAGAGAGAGAGCTAGGTTCTACTTTTCTCCTTCCGTGTTATTTTTCATCTCGTGGAATTGTTTGTCTCGAACATCAGGGACAGAGAGTAAATTTTCCTCAACACGCTGACAGACCCTGCGGAACATCTGCATAACGGTGGAATTTATTTTGTTCATTATGACTGCTGTGGAGCACAGGGCTTTATTTCACTCCCACTGACTAGTTCTGCTCTTATAAATTATCCAGCGTGCTCTTCACGTAAATGGCCGGCGGTCTTGGGAGAACTGGCAAATAATCTGAGTTGTCTCTGCTTCTTCACTTTGGTGATTTCTGTGTCTTAAAAGTTATGACATATCAGAGGAAGGATCAAGAAGGCCTCTAATAAATACTTTCCAACAAGCTCAAGACAAATCTTATAACAGAGCCACTGCAGCTTCAAAGAAAATTCTAAGTGCTTCCGCAGCCAGGAGAGCTCAAAGGCAGAGGCACCTTTCGATGGAAACCCACACCCATTGCTGCTCTAAGCACTTCATTTCATGTGCAGTGATGGAAACGTCATCTTGCACAGTTACTAAACTGTCCCATTCTGTGGTGATCTGTGTATTCCTAACAATGGATCTCCCCTTTGATTTTTTTTGACAACATAACAGATATAAATAGAAGGAGATCATAAATGCAAAAACAAACAAGGACCATGAGTCTCTGGAGAAAAGCATGACCCACGCAGGAGCTCCTTCAAATGTTCTACATCAATCGCAGCCTCACATACCATTTTCTTCCCTCTCTTGCTCTCATTTATCTTTTTTTTTTTTTTTTTTTTTTTTTTAGGATTTGGCCGAAAACCAGAAGCCTGCAACCAGAGTTATAATTTCAAACACTTGATCTAAAGTTCAGACTACTCTCTGAAGGGTTTCCCAACATTGTATTACTGAAAGATGTATAGTCCCATGGAAGGAGAACATTTGATGAAGAGGGAGCAAGAGTTTGGGAACTGGGAGAGAGGGCCTGTGTTAGGGTTCTCCAGAGAAATAGAATGAGAGAGCGAGAGAGCGAGAGCGAGAGAGAGACAGACAGAGAGAGAGAGAGAGAGAGAGAGAGAGAGACTGACTATAAGGAAGTGCCTCAGAAATGATGGAGATGGGCAAGCCCCAGGATCTGCAAGGACAGTTGGCAAGCTAGAGACCCAGGAGAGCCGAAGGTGGAGTTCCAGTCCCAAAGCCAGCACGCTGAAGACCCAGGAAGAGCCAATGTTTCAATTTGAGTTTGAAGGCAGAAAGAAAGCCAATGTCTCAGTTTGAAGGCAGGCAGGCAGGCAAAAAGAATGTTTTCTTACTTGGGGAAGGGTCCAGCTTTTTGGTCAATTCAGGCCTTCAGCTGATTGGATGAGGCCCACCTGCGTAAGGCAGGACCATCCACTTTACCCAGTCTACCAATTCAGAAGCTAACCTCATCCCAAAACATTCTCATAGAAGCACCCAGAAAAATATTTGACCAAATATCTGGGCACCCAGTGGCCCAGTCAAGCAGACATAAAATTAAGTATCACAGGGAGTGATGTGAAATTAGACCCCAGGGAACATGCTCTGTGTCTTGTTTACCTGGGACACCCTGGGAACAGAACCAATGGCAGCATAAATTGGGGAGACTGTTGTCTCTCTAGTGAGATATTAGTGAGCAAGAAATCATGCTGCCCACCCCCACACCTCTATGCCCACCAGAAATATCAAAGCTCTGTCATGAAAGACTCGTTTTAGTATGCACGTTTTCAGACTGCTGGATTGTTTGTTCTTGTGGTCTCGGGATTCCAGGATGGGGTAGAAATGGACCAAAAGAGA
Source organism: Rhinolophus sinicus (assembly GCF_036562045.2). Taxonomy (NCBI): domain Eukaryota; kingdom Metazoa; phylum Chordata; class Mammalia; order Chiroptera; family Rhinolophidae; genus Rhinolophus; species Rhinolophus sinicus. The sequence continues at coordinate 64,739,266 of NC_133756.1, forward strand.
TGGCAGGAAACAAGGTGTCTTGCTTCTTTGTCTATGGAATCATTATCTTCAGTGTTGTTGGTCTAATGTGTGATGTTGCTGCTTCAGATCGGTTGGGCAACGCTGCGATGCCATAGAAACCTTCACTGAGGTGCCCTGGGCCGATGAAGCATAAAAGCCTGTGCTCCTGGGTTGCCACCCAGCTGGAGCCATAGAAAGGCTTGCCATAGCCCAGGTGTTGGCTCAGAGCAAAGCCCGAGTCTGCCACCGTTGTCGTGACTTTGCCTCCCCTCTTCCGCTCCTCATTCTCTTCCCAGCCTCCAGATATTCATCTTTAGGGTCAGTCCTGTCTGTCCGTGCAACACAAAGATTAATTCCACTAGCTGAGCCTTGACTTGCTAAGCAAAAGTCTGGTTGTCAGTTATCTTTAAACGTAGCCTCTGAAACACTTGAAAATCCATTGATCCCTCTTCGGGCAAGAAAGTCCAGAACTCAAGATCTCAAAGACTCACAAAGATTCCAAAGATGTGTAAGTGAGGGCAGGGGAGGCAGAAGGCGGAGTATAGAAACAACAGCAAAAAAAAAAAAAAAAAGTTCTATTTCTTCCTAAAATTGTAGGTGTGGAGAACAAGAATAATAAATATTATGTAAATATAATGTTATTATTGTTATTTCTCAAGCTCATCCTGTTAAATTTTCCATACATCAGGTACAATACTTGATTTTTTTGTTTTTCATTGAATCCTCGTAACTTTGTGAGACAAATATTTTTGTCCTATTATAAATTAGGCTGGGAGAGAAGTTGCATTTTTCATTCTAGGCATTGTGCTGAGTATTTCAGATATCTTTTCATTAAAATTTTACAGCTCTATAATATATGTCAAATTATACCCACTTTATAGACAAGAAAACTGAGGCAGCAGTCTTATTTAGGAGTAATGCAAAACGCTTATAGCTGTCCGTTTGGTGAATGCCAAGGGGAAGGGCTGCTAAATCCTGGGTTTGAAGACCAAGGCCACAATATCGGCCCTTTGGGACATCAAGTCTAGGCTAAGGTGCCCTGCATCTTCCATTCTTTCCCTGGGTATTCTTCTGGAAGTTTCTCTGAACCAATAGTCCTGGTATCTTCCAATGTGAGCCCTCAGGCCACTGGGTGTTATTTGAAAGAAAGGAAGGGAAGTAAGAGGGGATGGAGGATTAACTTCATAACCCAGAGAGATACAGTGCTTATTAAGTAGATCCAAGTTGAAGGCAAATGAATACTCAATTAGAAATTTTATTTTTAGTTTTCACTTCTGCCTGCTGGATGGCTCTACTCTCCCTATGGTGTAGCAATGATAATCTCATATAAAAAAAAGACTGCATAATTTCCTTTCATCGTCACTGAACTATTTATTGAGAGTCTATGTGGATGTGCCAGTTGCTGTGGAAAATCATATCTGCTGATTGACGAATTCATAACATGTGCATGAGGCTGGGGCCTCTGGGTGCCTGGGTGCAGAGCTGCAAGTTTTGAAATAATAAGTATTTAGGACTTCCTTTCCCGGTGCACCAAGCAGAACCATCTGTCCCTTTCCAACCCAAAAGGCAGACTGAACAGAGCATATTCTCCTTCCCACTCAGCGCCCCTCCCCTCCCCCACTTCAGGTCCAAGGTGAAACACTGGGCTATTTGTTTCCCTAAAACCACAGCATGAACTTTTCCAGCAATGGCAGGAAAAGGTTTCCCGTTCCCTGCCTCCTCCACCCCATCCCCTTCTCCAATTAATACCAAAGGTTTCAATTATCCTGGAAACCTGAGATCTGGTATGTTATTAAAATCCTGTTTCAGGAAAATGCATTCCCAAGCCCCCAGGTCCTATGGAGATTTTTTCCGTTCTCCAGGATGCACTGGGGTAGGACTGTTCTCTGAGGCGCTGCTGGGGTGGGGGTTGTTTTCCTTTTTTCTAGTGAGGAGCAGGATCCTGACATGATGGAGTGTGGGCTTCCTGGTGGTTATAAGGGGCAAGGAACTTGAGATTCCCTCTTGGTGCTTGAAGCCATGAACATCAGAGAAACTGCTTCACCTGGCTGTCATCTGACACTGTCACCTCCAACCAATAAGCGTGTTGCTCTGCGGATGTGTCTGTGAAATTACACTTTTCTCTTTGTTTTTCTCTCTTCTAATCCATAGTATAAATTCCTTAAGGGAAAAATCAAATATTTCATTCATTTTTAAGAAAAGTAATCAAGAATGAAGCCTAAGAGATAGGCACTGCAAGAAACTCCAGCCCCCAAACTAGAAAGAACTACGCTAGTTTGTCAAATATGGAACTTAACTCAAGTAAACACTTGCAATAGGTTTGCTTAGTCAAAACTCAGCACTGGACAAACATTACAAAAAAAAAAAAAATGTTTCCTTTTCCAAATAGCTGATATCAACTTTGCTTCTCAAGCCCCATTATTATGGATAGACCAGGAAAAATATGAAGTTTCCTAGTTAACGTTATAATAGTCTCTTCATATTAACTTCAGATCCATCCAGGCACTTTCCAGTCTGTCCTGGTTAAATCAATCATTTTTCTATTATTCAGTCAACTCAAAAATGAACTCATCACTGTGGTGCCAGCCTTCAAGATTACCCACAAGAGTCTCACCTCCCGGGAGTCACACTGTTTTTTGTTTTTTTAAGATTTTTATTAAAATATAACTAACATACAATATTGTATTAGTTTCAGGTGTACATCATAGTTATTCAACACTGCCCACCTGACACTATACATAGTTATTCCCACACTGTTGATTATATTCCCTATGCTAAAGAGGCGATCACCATGATAAGTCCATCAACCATCTGACACCGTACTGTTATCACAATGCTATTGACGATATTCCGCATGATGTACATTACATCCCAAGACTTACTTGTTTTATACCTGGAACTTTGAACCTCTTATTCCCCCCCTTTAAATATTTCAATTACAGTTGACAGTCAATATTGTTTTATATTAATTTCAGATGTACATAGTAGTTACACATTTATATAATTTATGAAGTGACCCCCCCACTAGTACCTACTACACAGTTATTACCATATTATTGATTATATTCCCTATGTTTTAGTTTACATCCCCATGACTATTTCATAATTACCAGTTTGCATTTCTTAATCCCTTCAACTTTTTCACCCTGCCCCCAACTACCCTCCCATCTATCACCCTGATAGATCTAGTATTCTTCTGACACCACACATAGTTTTTGCCATATTATTGACTATATTCCTTATGCTATATCCTACATCCCCATAACTACTGTGTAACCACCAATTTGTACTTCTTAATCCCTTCCCCTTTTCACTTACTCCCAACCCCCTCCCATCTGACAACCATCAAAATCTTTTCTGTATCTATGAGTTTGTTTCTGTTTCATTTGTTTGTTTATTTTGTTCTTTAGATTCTACTTATAAGTGAAATCATATGACATTTGTATTTTGCTGTCTGACTTACTACACTCAGCACAATAGCCTCTAGGTCTGTCATGTTGTCACAGATGGCAAGATTTCATTCTTTTTTATGGTTGAGTAATATTCCATTGAATATATGTACCGCTTCTTCTTTACCCATTCATCCATTCAGAGACACCAAGATGGCCTTCATATCTTGGCTGTCATAAATAATGCTGCAATGAACGTAGGATGAGCATGTCCACTCATAGTTGCATTTTGGGTTTCTTCAGATAAATACTCAGAAGTGGGATTACCAGGTCCTTCTTTGTCTCTTGTTATAGCCTTTGTTTTAAAATATATTTTGTCTGGTATAAGTATTGCTACTTCAGCTATTTTGTTTGTTTGTTTGTTTGTTTGTTTTCATTTTCGTAAAGCATCTTTTTCCATCTCTTTACTGTCCGTGTGTGTGTCTTTCAATCTGAAGTGATTCTTTCATAGGCAGCATTTGTAAGGGTCTTGTTCTCTTATCCATTCAGCCCTCCTATGTCTTTTGAGTAGAGCATTTAATTCATTTACATTGAAAGTACTTGTTGATAAGTATGTAGTTTTTGCCATTTTATTATTCATATTTTTTATTTTTGCTCATCTTAAAGAATTCCCTTTAAGATTCCTTGTAATCTTGGTTTGTATTCCTTGTAATTCTAATGTAAAGTCTCAGAGCGCACCAAGGCCAGTTGCTGCCTCCTGGTGCCCTGCCATATTCTGATAGTTTTCCAAGGAAGAGTGCAATGTGGATAGGGCTGGCTGCTTGTGTAGAAAGTACCAATAGCGGATCACTTTGTAGCTCCTACCAGGTCGTCCCCAAATAGTCACAGGCAGTGGGTGACCTGGGCCTGCACCAGAGCCACTCCCAAGAGACCCCAAAACCAGTTTTGGGGGAGTTGGGTAGGGTGGCATCCCAGTGAGTCAGCAGGTAGGTGAGTAGAGCTCATCAGGCCAATCAGACTCAGATTTGGCTGTGGTGGGGGTGAGCTCAACACAGGAAAGATGGCACACCCAGTTGCCGGCTGCACGGAATGAGGACCTCACACAGGAAAAAAGCCAACTGTCCTCCAGTCGTCCTTTCAAAGCCTTACATCTCATTCTGCACCCTTGTATGTCTCCGATGCTTTCCTAGTCACCATCTCTGTGCTGGAGTCCAAGGTGAGTGCCTGCAAGCAAGTGAGTCTGTGCACAGGCCCTTTAAGAGGAGTCTGGGTTTCCCACAGCCTTCTCTTCGCCCCAGCAGGTCAGAATCCCCACTGTCTTTCACAGGCAGATGTTGTGGAAACTCCTCTTCCCAGCACCATTACTCTGTGCTGGGGATCCTGGTGTGGGAGGCTGGGGTCCCTTGCTCCTCCTGGGGAGACGTTTGCAGCTGAGATATCCCTCCTGATTCTCAACTGCCACACAGAGGTTTGGGGCCATTCTGAGTCTTCACCCCTCCTACCAGTCTTGACGTGGTTTCTTCTTTATATTTTTAGTCATAGGACTTCTGTTTGGCCAGACAGTTATCCAGGTTGATTATTTTATAATTTAGTTGTAATTTTAATGTGTTTATGGAAGAACAAAGGCAGTGTTTATTTACTCTTCCATTTTTGATCTCTCTGTTGGCTATGTTTCTTGTTCCACACTGGGTTGGAGAAGTTTCTGGATCCTTCCATAACCCATAAACCCTAATGCAGGCTCAGGAGTGCTGCCTCAGGCTTCCATTCTAATAGCACCACATCATATTTTTAAACTTTTGTTTAGCAGGCTCATGAGGCCACAGGCTCATTCCATGGGACAGTCCCTCCATGGAATTCCAAAGATGGCAGGAAACTAGACCCGCTGCTTTGGGCTTCCCTGTCAGCTCTGGCTTCCTGGAGGGTCAATACACATACTCCTGATCATTTGCTTTAGTACCTCTGCCTCTCTTCTCCTTACATTTCACAAAGGATAGAACAGAACTTCTGCTTCTGTTCTCTACTCCTTTTCTGCCACCATCCACCATCTTCCCTAGGGCAGTAAACCTTCCAGCCTAGCAGTTATGGGCAGGAATAATTTTTCTATCATGCAGAAGAATAGTATGAGCTGGCTTGCCAGACTATGCTTTTGGTTTGGGAGCTGCAGTGCAGTGAAGAGCTAGGCTACTGAAGATGAAAATATATGGATTTAATATTCTCAAATTATTATCCTCATTCCCCATTATTTTTTATTGCATTATAAAACATAATCCATTTTCCTCAATAAACAAACTAGACAAATGCATGCACACACACGCATACACGCACACGCAAAAACACATGAAACAAGTTCAAACTGGAACTATACCAACATATTTTCTTTAACAAGTTTTTCCAAAAGAACTAAATCTAGAGTATCAAGATCATCTCTAAACTAAACCTGAACTTTACTGTAAACATTTAGTTTCAAACCTTGTGTCTCCAGTCAGACTGATGTGGGGACGAGTAGAATCGGGATGCAAATGGCTTATGGCAGAAGTAAATAAACACCCCTGTAATTTGATGTTCTGAAATATTTGATCAGCCACCTTTAAAAAATTATACTTGTTTATATACATGACACTATTTTTCTTTTATGGTACACACTTCAGGAAATAAACTAGCGTCCTCTGTTCACAGCACTTGCCAGAAGAAAAAAAAATTAGCAACTTGGAACTCATATTTTGGACTCGTAGGCTCCAACTTTTGAATGATACCATGTCTATTCTAAATTGTCATTCAGATGTTCCTCTAGATCAGGGGATGCAAATCAGCAAGATGTAGGAGAAAACCAGCCTTGAGATGTATCTTGTTTAGCTTAGGCACAACTATTTTACTTTCTGTATACTTGAGAACATTTAGACTGTGTAAGTACTCGGGCTTACAGGAACAGTCAGTAATATATTAGGGGGCTATAAGAAAGTCTGTGCTGAGTGATACAAACTAGGAAGTGGCCAGTTTTATCTGGAAGGATCAAAACAGAATTCGTTAGGGTATGATACTTGAATTGAATGTGAAAAGATGAGGCAGGGTTTGCTGGGAAGCAAGAGTCTGAAGGACTTTTCAGGGACAAGCATTATTATGGAAGTCAACTTTTAAAAAGAATATACAGAAAGGGGGATTTCATTTTTTAAAAAAATGGGTCTCTGTGTGTGTATATGGGAGGGGTGGTCAGCAGAGTCAAATAGTTCAGAAAGACAGTAAAATAAACCCTGAAAAAAATTCTGTTGGATTTATAATTAAAGGTTATTACTGATATCCTTTGTCAGAGCAAGGTAGGTTTCATGGAGTGTTGGGAATGGGCCAGGATGGCTGAATGGAATGGACAAAGACGGAGAGATGAAATATAGGCTCATTTTCCTATGGGCTTGGGTGTTAAGGGAAGGAGAGATAGAGGCTGTAGCTAATGAAAAGTTGACAGTTTTCTTAAAAGGAGAGAGTCTTGATCATGTTTGTAGGCTATGGAGAAGGAGGCAGGGGAGAGGAGAGGATTGGAAAGACAGATGACTAGGGGACCCACATTTGGTGGTGAGGAGAGGGTTGAACTCAAGCAGAGCTCAGCAGTGCAGCTATAGGTACAGAAGTGGTGGACGGTTAAGTTGGTCTCAAGATTCGATTTGCTGAGCAGGATTCATGGAAGGGCAAGGAGAGTGGGACACTAAAGAACTTAGAGGCAGAGAGGGGTTGGAGCCATGGACCTTAGATCCTAGGTTGGATAGGAAAAGGAGGAGAAATGGGTGTAGCACCAAAATAAGAGTGTTGCCCACAGGTATGAAAGACTGCTTGGGAAAGAGAAGACTGCACCAAGGGACATGGCTTACACTTAACAGGTAAATCTTATTCAGACTCTAAAGGATCTACTTCAGCAAGAGCTGTTTTGTTTTGAAAAGAGCTACAGAAGGAAAATGGGCATATCTTCCACGAGGGCATCAGGAAAGGGGCTAGAAAGTCAGTCATGTGTTGAACAATTTTGGGTGGCCCTACTCAGAGACAGGGAGTTGGAATGGAAAACCTGAAGTTGCCCTAGGCATTGAGTCCAACCTGTGTGCACTGGCCAAGTTCCTTCCCACTGCATTGTCCCATATGGTCGCCACTAGCCACGAGTGGTCATTTAAATTTGAAAGTATTTAAATTAAATTTAAAATTGAATTCTTCAGTCACGCTAACCACATTGCAAGTCCTTAAGTGCCACATGTGGCTAATGGCTACTCATTGGCCAGCATAGCTATAGGATGTTTCCTTCAGCACAGCATGTTCTAGTCAGCATTGATGCTATAGAAAGTTCTCATTCCCTTGAATCAAATATCTCCGGGAATAATTCTAGGCACTGCCTGATAATCCAAGCTTGATCTTGTGAGTTCTTTGTGGCTGACCCTTTCATTTTGGGTGCTGGTATGGTCTGAATGTTTGCGTTTCCCCAAAATTTATATGTTGATATCCTAACCCCCCATGTGATGTTATTAGGAGGTGGGCCTTTGGGGGGTGATTAGGTTATGAGGGTGAAGCCCTCATGAGTGGGATTAATGTCCTTATAAGAAAGACCCCAGAGAGCTCCCTCGCACCTTCTACCGTGTGAGGACACAGCAAAAAGGTGGCTTTCTATGAACCAGGATGTGGGATCTCACAAGACACCAAATCTGCCAGGGCCTTGATCTTGGACTTCCAGCTTTCAGAACTGAGAAATATATTCATATATTTGTTGTTTACGAGCCATCCACTCTATGGTACTTTTTTTACAGCAGAATGGACTCAGACAGGTTCCTGCCTGCTCTCTTAAACTGTCCACCGTCAACCATCCTTAATGCCTGGCAGGCCCTCATCTGGGAAGCAGACCCTAGGTCTTCTCTATTCCATGTCTCATTGCTACACACCAGCCCTATCCACTCCTAGGCCTAGAACCAGCTGTTGCATCACTTGGGGCTCAACCAGAGACCCCATTTGCTAAATCTAGCAGGCTGCGTATTCCAGAAGAACAGTGACTGGGAAGCAGAGAGTCTGGCCAGAGCGTGGAAATCACGTGGTGGTGCTCAGTCGCCAGGGGCACTGGCTGGGTTTCGTTAAGGGTGAATGTTGATGTGTTCTTTGGAGGAAGCAGCCCATAGGGAAAAACTGACGGAGAGGAAATATCATTCCCTGCGTTGTAAAGAAGTTAGGGCCTCACAAGAGAAACAATAAATGAAGGAAAAGGTGCGAGAATTTTGTGCTTTTCCTTTACTTCAGGGAGCAGGTTTCATATATATTTCAACACCCGGAGTACTCAAGAATGGAGCAGACAAGCACGTGCCTACAAAACCAAAACACAGCTGGTAGGTCTAATTTTAGGTCCCTAAGCATTGGCAGTCCTTCTATCCAATGAATGCTGTCTGATCTCCCAGAGTCCGAGCCAAGAGCTGGACTCAGCTGAACTCACTGACATGACAGTCCCATGTGCAAGTAGTGGGGAGGCCCCTTTCTGAGCCTGGGTTCCTGGCAGGGGACAAAAGGCTGTACCCGCTCAGGTGTGACTTTTACAACCAGGGGAAAAGGCAGCCCTTCTCACAGTTCTGCTCTTGGGTCTCAAATTGTTTTGGACACTTCTGAGAAAGCAGTCTGAAAGGGAGTCTTAGAAAGAAATATAAAATAATACCAGGCTTGTCTGGTGCACTGAGTAGGGACATTCAGAGAGATAATGTTTGCCTGGAATAGTGTTCCACGGAACATTATTGTCCATTTTGCCTGACTGATTAGAGAAACAGAGGTCCTGGCTGACAGAAGTTTCTGGAACCATGCTGCTTGAGTTTGAATCTGGTTCTGTCATTTATTAGTTATATGACTTTGGGTGGTTTACTTAACCTATGAGTGTCTCAGTTTCCTCATTTGTAAAATGATGCTAATAATAGTATTTACCTTATAGTACAACCCTGAAGGGTTGTTGTGAAGGGTAAATGAGGTGATGCAAGTAATGTTAGAATGGTGCCTGGCATATAGCAAACATTGAGTAATTGTTAGCTATCATAATTAACTGATTATTCTGATTTGAAGCACTCAGCATTGATAATATAGTGAGACAGCAAAAGGTAGTGGTGAAATGTGTTTATTGGGATCAAAGCCCAGTTCTACCACTAACCAGTTTTGTGAACTTGAGCACGTTAGCTTCCCATGTGTCAGTATTTTCATTGATAAAATGAAGTTAAAAATATGTACATATTAGTAGCACCTTCTCCCAGATGATAGATAGAAGGATTAAAGAAGCTAACATATATGAAACACTCAGAAGAATGCCTGGTATTACAGAATAGGAACTTGGTAAGAGCTAGCTGTTATTATTGTTGTGTGGATTCTCAACTTTCGAAGTCAAAGAATGCAGTTAAGTTCACTGAATGTTGAAATGAGATTAAGCCTCATTTACTGTTCTTTTGAGGATCAGAGGGAACTGTGGGATCTTACAGGTACCAATTCAGTTATCAGCAAACATTTGTGGAACATGTGCAATGTGTCCAGAACTGGTCATTATTGTAAACATCCAATAGCATTGTGCTGGCAAGTTCCTGGGTAGTGAGGGTTTAGATTTTACTGCTGACACAGAGTTCAATCTAGTGCTGGCTGGTTTGTCAAGGCAAAGCATTCCCGATGCTACAAGTACCCTGTCATCTCTAAAACATTGCCAGTCTCAAAACCAAGAAGAACCAAAGGAGGAAGACCTGTCTTAGACCTTTAAACATCCCTAGTGTGATTCCAAGTGTAGTCAAGGCCCAGACCAAGGAGACAGAATCAAGTCGCAGCCTTAGGGGTTTCTTGGTCTTTCCTCTCCCACCCCTGTGCCTTTTTCTGTCACATGCGTCATCATTGCTGGCCTGTTGTATTGCAGAGATGACAAAAGGAAAACAGGAGACTGAAGGGGATAAGATCAGTGATGACCTTCACCCTCCTGTGTCACCCCCTTAGGGCCTGTCTACCCTCAGGAAGCTTCATCAGTGAAAGGTAAAGCAGCAATAAGACAGAGGAGGCCACAAAGGGTCCTTTCTCCTTCAGAATGCAGAGCTGCCTCACTCGGCTCTGTGTCACCCTTGAACCTGACCAAGGCTGAGGAATAGGTTTGTAAGTCATGATACCACCTTCATATGGGCTTATGCCACTCATTCTGTGATGAAGTAAAAGCTAAAGGTTAGAACATGTGTGTGTTATTTTCTGCAGGGTCTTTGTCAGCCTGTGGCTGCCCTGTCCCACATACTGCCTCATCTTCCTTCTTTTCAGGGTTCTCCTTTCTCTGGAAACAGCACCCACTTTGGGGAGTACCTCCAACCTGGCTCCATGACCTGGGCAGACCGCCCAAGGGAGAGGAGAATGAGAAGGGGGGCTCGCCAAGTAAACAGTAGGAATGAATGGAGACGCTGGCATTTCAGATGGAAATAGGACCCTGGAAAACGCTGTCCTCTGTCTTTTTGTTGCCCTTGTGAAAGATTTCAGCCTCTCTCCTAGCGAGGCCAGCCCGGCTTTCTAGGGCCAGCAATGCCTTTACATTTCCCCAAACTCTGAGCCTCAGCTCAGAAGAGCAAGAATGAACAGCAAGAAAGTGGTTTCCAGATATAGAGACCTGTTAGATTCCCAAGGCCATCCTCTATAGGAGTTAGGGAAAACAAGGGAGTGGACTTAGGATTTCCCTTTCTGACTCCAGATGGAAAAGGAAGGCTATTTCTCAGGCTCAGGAATGACCCAGAAATAGCATCCCTCTTGTTCTTTTTCTCTGTTGGTTGCTTTCAATGTCAGTCAATTAGACAGAAAACAAGATTGCAAAACCTACAGTTGGACACGCCTGGGGTTGGTATTTATTTATTTATTTATTTATTTATTTATTTATTTGCCGTTTCCTTCTCCCCCCAGCACCTTGTTCTTGAAACTTGTCTGGTTCAACATTTCACTGTCTTGGTTAAGTATCTTGTAAGGAAATCATTTATAATAAAGCTGGGATGCTTGGGTTTATCATTTCTAAGTGTGGGTCAGGGTTTAGTTCGCTATGTTAAACTCTCCATGCTGCATGTGATTTGTCAAGCTTTGTCAGGAACAAAAAGTTCCGGGATGTGCAAAGCAGGACTGCTTGGTTTCCATGGAGATCCTGCTAGTTAGGCTATGGAAATCCTGAAAAGGCCAGAGGATGAGTGACAATACAAGGGTTTAGCGGCTGATCTAAAGAGCCAGACTGAATTAATGAGATTTTTCACAGAGCGTTATTAGCAAGGCTAGCGCCGTATGGCTCTTAGGCCCTCGTGTTCTCAGCTGCAATCTTGGAAAACAGAAATGGAAAGATTTAATTGCTGTTTTTTAAACCCTTTAAGATTATTTTAACCTATAACATTTTAAGGTTGTAATAGAAAAGCGTTTCTCTTTTTCATCACTCAGTTACTGTTATTACTGTGTTTTTGGTGGCAGTTGCCCTTTATCTGCATTGAGATGGGAAATTCAATAGTACTTATTATATTGAGCAGTTAATTCCCACATACTGTGAACACATTACTGTTCAAAGTAGGTTATCTGGAGTTTCATTTAGAGCCAAGGGAGAGATACCATGTCATTGGCTTTATATCTACTAGGGCTGTATTAATTATTTATTATAGACTGCTGATGTAAACTGTCAGCTCTGGCAGGTCACAGTTTGTACAGGTACCTATCCATCACTCCAGTTTTTGGAGTTTGGGTACGGATTTCTGAAAACAAGCAATCTGTGCAGTTTGTGAGTTAAATTCCAAGTGCTGCTGTTGCTGCACTTAACACCGAAAGGAAAGAAGCTTAGAAAGGACCCTTCTTGACCGTCATTAGGTAGCAATTTCCTCTGAAGTTTGGGAGCCATGCTGTCAGAAGGCCTTTTTTTGCCCTCTTTCTTTGCAAGGACTGAGCATAGAAATTGCGGGTATGTTAGCGAGGTAGGCTTTTCCTTTCCAACATGTTCCCTGCACCAACTCTCCGTGAAATGTCAGTCTCTGCCACCTCCTGAAATCAGACTGTGTGGAGCAGGGAAGCAGCAGGCCAGGCGCTGCTCTTTCCTGCTGGTTTACAGGAGGGCACATGCCCATATGTTTCTGGGAGATGGAAAACCATCCTGTTGCTGCTGAGTAATCACAACAGAAGCACATGCAGCCGCATTCCCCGGATTCCAGTACAGTAGACTAATCCACTTAATCCCACTGTTAGCTTCCCCCCAAACGGGAATTTCACAGTCTCTTTTGATTTAGTGGTTTGTAAAATCTCTGATTAAGTGCCTTTGCCCTCTTGTGATTGTCTCTCTATTCCCTAGATGATTTTGTGAGGAAGAAACCAGAGAAATTGAAATCAGGGTCAACATGCCCTCTTCCTTCCCTATTTTGTTTTTCTTTATTGTTGCTATTTTTAAATTTTGAGCTTTTCTTTTCTTTACTACCACATGACAGTATTTAATTTTTTAATTTATCAAATGTACGAACTATGCTGAGTCCTCCCCGCTAAGCTGATCTCAAATTTAGCTCTGTCTGGATTTGTATGCCAGCTCCAATTGGCATCTAAGAATCCCCTACTCTGTGTCTTTAGAAGGGCGGTGGTAAGAGCAGGAGTGATGGGTTCAAACAGTCTTGGCCTTGAGACCTGGTTCTGTCATTTGCTAGCTGTGTGGTTATGGGCAAGTCACTTAACCGCTCTGGTCTTGATTTTCTCATCTGAAAGTGAAGATTAAATGCTATAGCATATGTAAAGTGCCATGTGCCTACACATATTAAATACTCAAGAAATTATGATAATAATAGCTATCATTCATATCAGTTTTCAATCATTCATATTTGCACAGCAAAATATGTTTTGTTTTGGGGCATTTTATTAAGCCCTTCGATGTGTGTTTTGCTGGTATTTCTGTTTAGATTAAGCTTCTTGATGTTAAGAACCCAAGTTTTCCATTTATTTTGTAATTGATAACTGCATTTAGTTTGTGCTATCATTCCACCTGATTCTCTGCCTCTTAAAAATATTCATCAAAATATTTGGAGAAATTTACTTTGGATCACGTAGTATAAATGATAGAAATAACAGATATTCAGTTGAAAAGCTGTGAGTTATATTAAGGTTCTTACTGAACTTTTAAGTTGAGTAGAAAAGCAACTGAATTTGTGTCCATCCAAAAGAAGAAATTCAAAATGCAAAAACAAAAACAAAAGCCAAATAAAAACAACGGGGTTTTTTACTTTGTTTTTTGGTTTCATTTTTGTCCTCATGGAATTCTCTTCAAGACCTTTCAAACTAATGAACACATTTCTACTGGCTGTGGGAGAGAATTGTCTCCTCCTTTCACCATATCTTCCAGGGAAGGGGAATTTGGAGATATTTTTCATAGACACTGCTGAATTTGAACAATTTTATCACAATGATAGCCATCCTCAAACTCACTCCAATTCTACAAATAAAGCCCCAAACTTTCATCAGGGCTGGTTGGTATAGAAGGTAAAATCTTCACTCTAATATTTAAAAATAGGAAACATTGCAGTTCTTTATTCCTTAAAATCAAATTACGCGTGGCTGCAATCTCCCAACATATGACTGGCGGGAGGTCCAGGACCAGCCAATACAGGTCTGCTGGACTCGGCTCCATCACTCAGTCGCTGACTGATCTTGGCAAATTACTGAATCATTCTGTGCCTCAGTTTCCTCATTAGTAAAATGAGGATATTAGTGCCTCTCTTTTCTATGGGAGGCTGTTGTGGAAGATTAAATAAAACTATATGTGTAAGTGCTTAGAACAATGCCTGTTTCAGGTGTTTAGAACATTTCAGTTTGATCATAACTTGGATGATTATTATTATGAATTGAGAGGCTTATGTGACACTAGCAAAATGGGGCAGTAGCATGATTCTTATTCTACAACTATGACCCTCTCTTACCAATTCACTTCTTCTGCTCCTTGATGCTCTATCCAATGGTGTTCCTCTATTACCAGTTGCGCACCTGCATGTGCTCTGATCATGTTCCAGAGTAGTCACCTAAGCAGACCCTCACCTGGAGCTGTGCTCCAAGAATGCCGTCTCCCCGAATCCACAGGCCATTCCCATTGGAGCACTAGCTGCCTCCCTGTGACAGAATGGTGACGACATCTTTTTGACCCATCTGACTGCCCATTTTCAGGGTCTCTCTCTCTCTCTCTCTCTCTCTCTCTCTCTCTCTCTCTCTCTCTCTCTAAGCCAGTGGGCTGAGGGCCTCCTGGGAAATCTAGTTCTGTAGTTTTAGGGCCAGAGTCTTTAAGCAAAAGTCTGTTAACTCTCCCGTGAAACAAAAGATGTTCCACCTGCAGGATGGAAAACTCCCTCCCCTCACTGTTCTCTTAAAGGTATGACGTGGTATGAGAGTGAGACTGGGGTAAAGGAAAGTACCTTTTGTTCCTTTGTGATTGTGTTGAGCCTATAGCAGAAATCAGGATACAACTAATCTCCCTTTCAGCCTTCATGTTGGCTTGAAAGCAAGTTTCAGACAGTGCAGACTTGGACAGCGGAAACTCCTCTGTAGACTGGGCAGCAGTGTTCTAGAGGCTAGCCTGAAGTAGTGGTACTTTTAGCCCAGGCTGAGGTACTGGGTCCTTTGGGTAGATGCCTGAAGCAGAGTCTTAAGGAGTTGCTGGGTCAGAACTGAATATCCAGACCAAAACCAGTCTAGTAAATACATAGTAGCTGAAACAAGATAGGAAGACAATGGATTAATGGTCCATGGAGAGCTAGGAAATGAGGGGATTCCAAAAGAAAATCAACCAAATTGCATATGGAGGTATTTCTAGTTGTTGGCGGTGGCTTTTTAAAATTTTCCATATATATCACTTGTTTCCATCCAGTTCTTAAATTACTGTTTCTTCTTACTCCCTTGAACCTGGCATGTTTGTACCAATGTCTCAGGTCAGTTATGGCAGCCAGCCCATTAACTGTGAATTCCTCCAAGAATTTCCCCAGACCCCACTTCTTCATTCAGTACCCCTGACCTAGTACTAGATTTACAACAAAAGAAGAACTATTGATCATCTCCTATATGACAGACCACATTGAAGTGTGTTTTCTAATTTAGAATCTGGTTTTAACTCCAGCTCTTCCATTTCAAGCTGTAGGATCTTAAACAAATCATTTATCCTCTGGAGGATTCACCTCACCTGTAAGTAAAAAAAACAATGATTCTTTGATACTATCAAACTTTGGCCCATATTATCTTCATCCTCTCCTTACAATCTAATTTTCTGACTGTACAGTTTCACTTCGTCCATTTTTTTTCATTCTCTGCTAGACAAGGACATAAATGGATAAATAAATCTTCAGATAAACAAACCAGTGCTAATGAATGTAATTATATAAGGGGTTTTACCTCTTAAAGGGATTTTAATTTTATAGGTAAACTCCATGTTTTTAGTTCAAACAATATTGGGTGTCTAGTGCTTGTTATTCTTGTGGATTGGATACTTTAACCTAGTATTTCCCAAAGTATGCACCATTAAAAAGAGTTTCACAGTCAAATAAAATTTAAAAATGCAACACACTAATTTCTGCTTCTGCTCAAGATGGAGTAAAGGGGATCTGGATTTACCATCTTCCTGACAACAACAATAAAACATACAAAATATACAAAACAATAATTTTCAAGACTTCTCATCAGGCAGCAAAGGACAATGATCCCTGAGAGACAGGAAACAAAAGTGAATCCTATGAGTGCCCTAGCCTACAGTCTTGGGAGAACTTCCAGCCTGCAGTGAAGGGCAGGGCAAACCAGGCAGAGTTGAGGAGATGAAACTGAGGGTCTGGGAAGATTGTGATAGCCCAGAGTTCTTGGGACAGGACAGTAGAGACAAGAGAGCTACAAAGAGAGAAATCCTGGAGATCCTTAGAAGTGTTCCTTAGAAGTATACGCAGAGTACAGATCAATTCTTGCATGTGAAAAAACAACCCAAGAATCGGGGGAAAATATCTGAAAGAATAAGAGAACAGCACATGGCACTTACACAAAGCTGGGAATAGTGACTGTTCCCATCAACCAAACTGGAAAGACTCATAATTCATGAGGCATTTGGGTAGAATATTCTGGAATGTTGTACCTCTGTAGTGGAAAATAATTAGCCTTAAATAGAGCATGGTTATGGCCCTTCCTAACAAATCATGAAAATTGCATATGAAAGGATCAAATTGTTACCAAAAACTACATCCCACAACAAAGCTAAAGATTATTATTTTTATATAAATACAAAAATATCCAATACCCAACAAAGTAAAATTCACATTGTCTAGCAGCCAAACAAAAATTACCAGGCATTCAAAGAACAGTATAAACATGACTCATAGTGAAGAGAATAATCAGTTGAAATCAATGCAGAATCAACGAAAATGTTAGAATTAGCAGAAAAATACTTTAAAGCAGTTGTTACCGTGTTTCCCCGAAAATAAGATGTAGCCAGACCATCAGCTGTAATGTGTCTTTTGGAGCAAAAATTAATATAATACCCAGTATTATATCATATCATATCATATCATATCATATCATATCATATCATATCATAGACCTGGTCTTATAGTAAAATAAGACCGGGTCTTATATTAATTTTTGCTCCAAAAGACGCATTAGAGCTGATTGTCCGGCTAGGTATTATTTTGGGGGAAACACGGGAGTAATATATTCTATATGTTCAAGTGGGGAAGTAAAGACATGGAAGATACTTTTTAAAGAACCAAATCAAACTTCTGCAGATGAAAACTACAGTGTTTAAGATGAAATAATATATTACATCAGATTAACGGCAGATTAGACATGGCATAAAAAAGGATTATTGAACTTGAAGACACAGCAATAGAAAATATCCAAAGTGAAGCTCCAAGAAAATAATCCAAACAACTGATAAAAGCATCAGTAAGCTGTGGAACAATGTCACATATCATAATAAGTGTGTAATTATAAAAATATTTAAAAGGATTCTGACTGAGAATTTTTCAAAATGATGTTTTAAAACAGAATAAATACCCCTCAAATAAATAAATAAATAAATAAATAAATAAATAAATAAATAAATACTAAAAATACTAAAATTAACAACAAAAATCAGTAAAATAGAAAACAGACAAAAGTAGAGAAAACCAAGAAAACTAAAGTTGTTTTTTTCTAAAGACTGATAACGTGGACAAATCCTAACAAACCTATCCAAAAATATAAATAAATAAATAAATAAAAAGAAGAGAAAAGAAAAGAAAGAAAGAAAGAAAGGCAGAAAGAACAACTTTAAATTACTATTGAAATTACCTCAAAAGTGAAAAACATTGCATTCAGTGAACTTTGAACTTATATTTAGAACCCTCTTTTTACTGACAAATCCTTTTAGGACACTTAGGACAAAGGGTTCTCCTAAGCATTAGCCCTAAGGGAGTGTTATGAGACTCCTTTTCATACTTTTTTGATTCTCTTGATTGAGGGAAAGAAATTTACATTATAAACAATTGGTATAAAATGGGCCTCTGATGTAAAATGTGGAACCTGGGAGATAGAAATGAACTATCTTCTGAATAACGTGAATCATATAGTTAATTTTGGATCTTATATGCTGCTTACCTTGGAAGTCACTGTCTTTAATTATGTGGGTCCAAGAAAATATTTTGTTTTTCCCTTTTGCTTGATAAACAATTTAGGTAGAATTTATTTGAAAAAAAGATCCTCAGTAAAATTACAAATTAAGAAAGTTATGTTTCCTAACATCTTAAATAAGGCATTGTTGTTTATATTAAAATAAATAGACTGATCAATTTAAAAAAAAGTAACTTTCAATACATATACCATATAAGTGACTCAGCTGAAATTAAGATTAATAAACTCTGGTTTCTGGTTCACTTTTCTCATCTTTGGATAAAGTTTATTCCTTCCAAAAGGCAAACAACAAGAAAAATATATAATTATGAAAGAGCTATTTTTATCACAAAAAAGAAAGTGAAAAAGTAAGAGGACATGGATTTGGGTTGCAAACTACATTTAAAACATATACAGTCAAAAAATTAAATTTAAATAGCTCAGGATAAGTGTCGTTTAACTTCACAAACAGGTTACCTGATCTGAATAAGTTAACTGATGGGGTATGAAAACCTCTGTATTTACTATACTCCCAAGTCTGGCAAGCTGTACATTCATTATTTATTTAAACCCTAGGCTATCATTTTTCTTAGCAGCTAAATGTAAAATAGTCGGGAATATATAAACAATAAATTGAGACTAATTCACTGGTTATGAATTGAAATTAATCAAACTTAGTTTTTCAAAATAAATTAATTAAATTTAAAAAAGCAGAGAAAGAAGGCACAAATTTTCAATATGGAGAATGAAAAATGGAAAGTCATTACAGTTCAAACATTTGTTTAAAAAAAGTTATACCAATAAATTTGAAAATTTAGACATAGAAACATTTTTCGAAAAATGCAACTTATAAAACGGACAGAGGAAAAAATAGAAAAAAACATGAATAAGCCCATGTCTATTACAGAAGTCAAATTCAAAATGAAAAACCAAGTCCAGATAACTTCAACATGAATTTATACTTTTAATGAATTGGTATTAAAAAATAACACCAATTCTTCCAGAGTATAGATATAGAGGAAGTATTTTCTGTGTCATTTCATGAGACTAGGATAACCATGATATAAAAACTTGATAAAGTTATTACAAGTAAGAAAATTACAGGATAATTCCCATCAACATAGGTACAGAAATATTTTCTTTTAATTCTTCATGTTTTCAGGTATAGTAGACATTCAATATTATTTTATATTCATTTCAGGTGTGCAGCACAGTGGTTAGACATTGATATAATTTATACACTGAGCCTCCTGACTAGTCTAGTACCCACCCAGCACTATACACACTTGTTGCAATATTATTGACTATATTCTCTATGTTGTACCCTACATCCCCATGACTATTTTGTAACTACCAATTTGTATTTCGTAATACTTTCCATTTTTCACCCGCCTCCAAATCTCCCCTCCCCTCTGGTAACCATCAGTTTGTTCTCCGTATCTGTGAGTCCGTTTCAAATTTCACATGTAAGTGAGATCATGTGGTAATTGTCTTTCTCTGACTTATTTCACTTGGTATAATAACCTCTAGGTCCACCCATGTCATCTCAAATGGTAAGATTTCATTCTTTTTTTAAAAGATTTTTATTAAAATATAGCTAACATACAATATTATATTAGTTTCAGGTGTATACCATAGTTATTCAACATTTATATACCTACAGAAGTGATCTCCATCGTAAGTCTAGCAACCATCCGACACCATACCACGTTATCACAATATTATTGACTATATTCCCTATGCTGTACATTACATCCCCATGACATACTTGTTTTATACCTGGAGATTTGGGCCTTATATTCCCCTTCACTTTTTCCTTTCCTTTTTAATTTTTCAATTGCAGTTGACATTCAATATTATTTTATATTAATTTCAGGTGTACAGCATAGTGGTTAGATATTTGTATAATTTAGGAAGTGATCTCCTGACTAGTCTAGTACCCACCTGGCACTATACATAGTTATTACCATATTATTGACTATATTCCCTATGCTTTACTTTACGTGCCCAAGACTATTTTGAAATTACCAATTCATACTTCTTAATGCCTTCACCTTTTTCACCCTGTTCCCCAAACCTCCTCCCATATATTACCCCCAATAAATCTAGTATCCATCTGACACCATACATAATTATTGACTATATTATTTATTAGTTATTGACAATATTATTGACTGTATTTTTGATGCTATACCTTATATCCCCACGACTACTTTGTAACAACCAAATTTGTATATCTTAATCCCTTCCCTTTTTCAACCATTCCCAACGCTCCTCTTCTGTGACAAATCAAAATGTTTTCTGTATCTATGAGTTTGTTTCTGTTTTGTTTGTTTGTTTTTTTCTTTAGATTCCACACATAAGCAAAATCACATTACATCTGTCTTTCTCTGTCTGACATACTTCACTCAACAAAATACCCTCCAGGTCCATCCATGCCACTGCAGGTGGCAAGAACCCATTTCCTTGGCTGGCTGAGCAATAGTTCCTTGTACATATGTGTCACTTCCTCTTTATCCATTCTTCCTTCGACAGACACCCAGGCTGCCTCCACATCTTGGCCATTGTAAACAATGCTGCAATGAACATATGGATGCACAAGTCTCCTCAAAGTAGGCTTTCTTCAGATAAATACCAGGAAGTGGGATTACTGGGTCCTTCCTTGCCTCTTGTTATAACCTTTGTTTTAAAGTCTATTTTGTCTGGTAAAAATATTGCTTCCCCAGCTTTTTTTGTTTTTTCCTTTGCATTTTCATGAAACATCTCTTTTCATTCCTTTACTTTCAGTCTATGTGTGCCTTTTGATCTGAAGTGAGTCTCTTGTAAGCAGCATATGTAAGGGCCTTGTTTTCTTATCCTTTCAGCCCTCCTATCTTTTGATTGGAGGATTTAATCCATTTACATTTAAAGTAATGGTTGATAGATATATAGTTATTGCCATTTATTATTCATATTTTTTATCTTTTTTTTTTCCATCTTAAAGAAGTTCCTCAAATGTTCCTTGTATGTGTTGTTGAAGTCCTTTAGCTTTTTCTTATCTTGGAAGCTAGTTATCTGTCCTACAATTTTAAATGATAGCCTTGCTGGGTACAGTAGTCTTATTAATAGTTGTAGGTCCTTGCTTTTCATCACTTTGAATATTTTCTGCCAGTCCCTTTTAGCCTGCAAAGTTTCTGTTGAGAAATCAGCTAACAATCTTATGGCAGCTTCCTTGTAGATAACTAACTGCTTTTCTCTTGCTGCTTTTAAGATTCTTTCATTGTTTTTAATCTTTGGCATTTTAATTATGATATGTCTTAGTGTAGGTCTCTTTGGGTTCATCTTGTTTGGTACTTTGTGTATGTCCTGGGTTTGTATGTCTATTTCCTTTATCAAGTTAGGGAAGTTTTCTGTCATTATTTTTTCAAATAGGTTTTCAATTTTGTGTTCTCTCTCTTCTCCTTCTGGTACTCCTCTGATGCAAATGTTTATATGCTTAATGCTGTCCTAGAAGCCCCTTAAACTTTACTCATTTTTTTTTATTCTTCATTGTTTTTGCTGTTCTGATTGGGTGTTTTCTGCTATCTTATCTTCCAAATTACTGATTTGATCCTCTGCTTCATCTAATCTACTGTTGAGTCCCTCTAATGTATTCTTCATTTCAGTTATTGTATTCTTTATTTCTCACTGGTTCTTTTTTATGTTTTCTATCTCCATTTTTATGTTTCCTAGCTCTTTGTTGAAGTTCTCCTTGAGACCACTGAGCATCCTTATAACCAGTGTTTTGAACTCTGCATCTGGTAGATCACTTGTCTCCATTTTGTTTAGCCCTTTTTCTGGAATTTTATTCTGTTATCTTATTGGGGATATGTTTCTTTGTCTTCCCATTTTGGCTGCCTCCCTGTGTTTGTTTCTATATATTAGGTAGGGTTGCTATGCCTCCTGGTCTTAGTATAGTGGCCTTATGTACTAGGTGTGCTGTGGGGCTCAATGGTACAGTCTCCCTGGTCACCTGAGCTGGGTGCTGCAGATGTGTCCCTTGTGTGGGTAGTGGATGCCCTCCTTTTGTAGCTGATCCTTGGTTGCTGTTTGCCTGTTAATGGGAGGGATTTCTCCTCAGGCTAATTGATTGTGAGGACTGGTCATGACTACAGTGGAGGAACCATGGTGCAAGGGCTGATTTACAGAGGAGGGTTTGCTTTAACAGGGCTCTGGTGCTTGTCCAGCATACCCTTTAGGTGTGTCATCCCTATAGGTGGCCGGGTGATGCTTGGGCTGGGTCCGAATATAGCCAAAGGCTGTGCTAACCCCAAGGCCTCTTGATAGGGACCCCACCACAGGCCAAGTCCAGCCATAGCCTCTGCCCCACCCAGGGCCACCTGGCATGAGTTTCAAAGCAATCCAAAGATGGTTGCTGCTCATGCTGGGCTTGGAGATGCCTTCAGAGGCCAAGCTGTGAACCGGGGTTGGCTGTCACTAGTGCTAGGTTTAGGGCTTCTCTGCCAGAAGTATGGGGAATACCAAAGGCAGATGCTGCTTTTTGGGTTTTGTGAACCTTTGAGAGATTTTAGGAAAGTCTGAAACATGAGCCAAGGCAAGCCATTAATACAGAAAAGGCGCTGGATGTGGCTTGGGTGGGCATGAAATTTGAGTGGGACCAGGTCTCAGGGAATCAGAGCAAGTGAATGGTGTTAGCCTGGTTGATAGAGACACAGATATGGTGGCTGCCTGTGTTTGAACACTGGGATGGAGAAGGACTCAACAAAGAAACAACGGCTTCTGCCAGTTCCTCTGTCCAGGAGAAAACTGCCCCTCCAGCCCTTGCCATGAAGCCATACAATTCAGTTCCTCCCCGTATATCCCTGGTGACTTTTGAGCTGCTGCTGCAGCACTGGAGCTCAGAGAAAATGAGTCCATCAGTGAGTAAGTCTGTGCACAGGCCCTGTAAGAGAAGCATCAGGAAGTGCAGCCAACCTTCATCTCACTCAGCCACAATCTCCCCTGTTTTTCACAGTCAAAAGTTATGGACTTCTCTCCCGGCACTGGAACACTGGGCTGAGGAGCCTGGTGTGGGACTGGGATCCCTCGCACCTCAGTGAGGACCTCCATAGCCAAGAAATTTCTCCCAATTTTTAATGGTCATATGCGGGTGTGGGACCAGCCTGTTCCACATCTCTGTCCCTTATAACAGTCTCCAGGTGGCTTCTTCTGTATGTCCTTAGTTGTAGGGCTTTGGTTCAGCTAGACTTCAGGCGAGTCCCAATGATGGTTGTTCTGTAGTTTAGTTGTAATTTTGACATGGTAGTGACTAGATGTAATCAGCATTTACCTACTCTGTCATCTTGAGCAGATCTCCACCTAAAAATCAGATTTCATTCTTTTTTTATGGCCCAGTAATATTTTGTTGTATATATATATATCACTTGTTCTTTATCCAATCATCTGCTGATGGGCACTTAGGTTGCTTCCATATTGGCCATTGTAAATAGTGCTGCAGTGAACATAGGGGTGCATACATGTATATCTTTTCAAATTAGCATTTTGGATTTCTTTGGATAAATACCCAGAAGTGGAATTGCTGGATCATGAGGTAGTTCTATTTTTAATTTTTTGAGGAATTTCCAAACTGTTTGCCATAGTGGCTGCACTAATTTGCATTCCCACCAATAATGCATGAGGGTTCTCTTTTCTCCACATCTGCACCAACACTTGTTGTTTGATTGTAGCCATTCTGACAGGTGTAAGGTGATATCTCATTGTGGCTATA
Source organism: Rhinolophus sinicus (assembly GCF_036562045.2). Classification (NCBI taxonomy): domain Eukaryota; kingdom Metazoa; phylum Chordata; class Mammalia; order Chiroptera; family Rhinolophidae; genus Rhinolophus; species Rhinolophus sinicus. The sequence goes on from NC_133756.1 coordinate 64,763,002, forward strand.
ATTTTCATTTCCCCAATGCTTAGTGACATTGAACATCTTTTCATATGTCTATTGGTCATCTGTATGGCCCCTTTGGAAAAATGTCTGTTCATGTCCTCTGCCCATTTTTTAATTGGTCTTTTTGTTTTTTGGTGTTGAGTTGTATGAGTTCTTTATAAATTTTGAATATTAACCCCTTATCAGATATATGTGTCATTGGCGAATACCTTCTCCCATTCAGTAGGTTGTCTTTTCATTTTATTGGTGGTTTTCTTTGCTGTGCAAAACCTTTTTACTTTGGTGTAGTCCTATTGTTTATTTTTTCTTTTGTTTCCCTTGCCTGAGGAGTGATACCAGAAAGAAAATTACTAACAGCAATGTCAGAGAGTTTACTGCCCATGTTTTCTTCTAGGAGTTTTATGGTTTCAGGTTTTACATTTAAGCCTTTAATCCATTTGAGTTTATTCTTATATATGAAGTAAGAAGGTGGCCCAGTTTCATTTTTTTTCACATGTATTTGTTCAGTTTTTCCAACACCATTTTTTGAATAGACTGTCTTTACCCTACCGTATGTTCTTGCTTGCTTTGTCATAGATTAAATAACCATATAGGTATGGGTTTATTTCTGGACTTTCTTTTCTGTTCCATTGATCTATGTGTCTGTTTTTGTGCCAGTACCCTGCTGTTTTGATTACTGCAGCCTTGTAGTTAGTTCGATATCAAAACTGGAGCATGATACCTCCAGTTTTGTTCTTCTTCCTCAAGAGGAACAAAAATCTTAAACAAAGTAGGAACCAACTGAGCACTTCAACATATGAAAAGATAACAATGCATGACCAAATTGGCTTTATTTGAAGTGTACAAAATTGGCATCACATTCCACAATCAATTAGTTAAATTCTCCGTATTAACAATGAAGGCAAATGATCATATCATCATTTCCATTGGCACATTAAAATCATTTGATAAAATGTAACACTTATTCATGATTTTAAAACCTCTCAGAAAATTTGGAATTAAAAGAACTTGTTTGAGCTGATAAAAGGTACACACAAAACACCCATGGTGAATATTATACTTAATGGTAGAGTATTAAAATATTTTCTCTGATTTTGGGAATATAACAAGATTTCAGCTATCACCATATCTATTCAACATTTTACTGGAGGGTTTGTGGCAATAAGGACTGAAAAAACATTAGAGTTATAAGGATTGGAAAAGAATCTTAAAAATTACTATTGTGTATAGAAAGCATGTTTACACATATACAAAGTAAAAAAGACTCTCCTAATAAACTATGATATTTAATAAGTGAGTTTACCAAGGCCATTAGATGTAAGGTCAGGAAAGAAAAATCATTCATATTCTTGGATCAGTACAAATAATTAGAAAACAAAATTTTGAAATGATACCCTTTACCTAGAAATAGTTTTTCAAGACCACTACTCAGAAAACTACAAAGCTTTATGAAGGGAAATGAAAGACCTAAATAAGTGAAGAACTATACTGTGTTCATTGACCAGAAGACTTAGTGTTGGCAAAGATGTCATTTTCTGTATATACTCAATGTAATCCCAATCAAAATCCCAGCAGGATTTTTTCCATGTGTGCAGAAATTTACAATCTAATTATACAATTTATATGGAAATGCAAGGGGCAAAAAATGGCCAAGACAATATTGAAGAAATATAGTTAAAATGAAGTACCGGATACTAGGAAGTATTATAAAACTTATACTAAAATACTGTGATATTAAAATATCACAGTAACTAAAATACTGTGATATTGGTGACCATTAGAACAGAATAAGGAGTCCAGAAATGGACCTACACATTCAAATCATTTCATTTACAACAAAGTTGACACTGCAATACAGAGATGAAATAATATTCTTTTGGATGTATGGCATTGAAACAATATGGGTAAAAAAACAATGGATTTTAACCCTTATATTTTACCATATACAAGAATCCATTTTAAATGATTGTAGACCTGAAGGTAACAGGTCAAATAATAAAATGTCCAGAAGATAAAAATAAGAGAATATTTTCATAATCTTGGGCTAGGCAAAGAGTTTATGAATACAATATAGGAAGTACCAACCAGGAAAATGTTGTTAAATTAGTTTTCATAAAATTTGAAAACTTCTGTTTATCAAGACATTCTTAAGAGAATGAAAAGGCAAGCTATGGACTGGGAAAAGATATTTGCAATACATAAACCAGACAAAGGATTTCTAGACAGAATATATAACAAACACTTAAAATTTATTTTTTTTTAAATAGGTTGCCTAATAATAAATGGGCAAAAGATTTGAGCAGGTACTTTACAACAGTGATTCCAAATGGCTGATTCATATATATAAAAAGTTGCTCAAAGTCATTAGAAATCTGGGAAATAAAAATAAAAACCACAATGATAAACTAGTACACACTGATCAGAAAGGCTAAAAATTTATAAATGAATAAAACAAACATGAACAAGGTTTGGGAGGATATGGAGAAATGGGAATTTCATATATAATTAATAGTTTACATGGATGCAAATGCTTTGGAAAAGTGGCATTGTTTACTAAAGAAGAACCTACGTTAACCCTGTAACTCAGCAATTTCATGTATAAGTATATACCCAACAGAAATCTGTGTACCAAATGGTATGTACAAAAGTGTTCATAGCAGCACTATTTGTAAGAATCCCCCCAAAAATACCAAATGCCTGTCAAGTGTAGAATGGCTATATTTATATGGCATACTACTACAATAAAATAGTCATATTATACTGCAATGAAAAAGGGCAAACTCTTCCATGCAGCACCATGAATGAATCACGCAGATATAATATTGAGCCAAAAAAAAAGACACAAAAGAGTACTTATACATGATACCATTTATATAAAATTCAAAAATAAGGAAATAATAATCCATGACGATTCACATCAGAAGAATACTTACCTTGGGAAATTATTAAAAGGTTCTCCTCTGCTAGTAATGTTCTGTATCTTTATCTGGGTTGTGAGTCCATGGGTGTGTTCACTTTGTAAAAATTCATTAAGTAAAGAAAAGTTTTAAAAGCTAACTCAGGCATTTTTGCTTATGCTTATGGATCTAATTTTCATGCTTGGCAGAATGGCTAAAAAGGTTGATATGACCCCACCATTTATTACATCTTCTTCTGCATGTAAAATAAGGTTAATCTGAAATGGTGGCTGAGAGCCTTAAACCCTATTTCTGCTTGTGACTCGACTTAAACTACCCTGCTCTAACTCCTGCAGCTGCACACTAGGCAAGCTTTTGCATTAATTTTGGTCCAAGGCATTCTTTCGCCTAGCTCCAGCAGCTTGAGGCTGTCAACCAACACTAATAAAATACAGCATGAAGATAAGCTTAAAAGCGCCACTTCTTTCTTGTACAAATCGGCAGTGGGAAGGAGTTACCACCCTCAACATAGATCTTCCCGGTGAAGGTGAAAAGGAAGTCGCCAGGAGTATTTCTGGCTTTCATGGGAATCTGTTCCAAGTTATAATAATAAAAACTAATCTTTGTTGTGTTCACCTATGCTCCAGGCACTATTCTAAGTATTTGAAATGTATTAGCTTTTTTGATAACATAACATCTGCCTGAGGTAGTATTATGGGCTGCATGTTTGTGTGCCCCCCCGCCCCATCCATATGTTCAAACCCAAATCCACAACGAGATGGTATTAGGAGGTGGGGCCTTTGGGAGGTGATTAGGTCATGAGGATAGAGCCCACTTGTTGGGATTAGTGCCCTTATGAAAGAGACCGTAGTCAGCTTGTTTCCTCTCTCTGCTCTCAGCCATGAGAGGACCCAGCAAGAAGGTGACTGTCTGCAAACCAGGAGGACTTTCTCACCAGAACCCAACCCTGCTGGCACTCTGATCTCAGACTTCCAGCCTCCAGAACTGTGAGAAATAAATGTCTATTGTTTAAGCTACCCATTCTATGGTATTTTGTTACAGCATTCCTAAAGGACAGGTAGGAAACATTATCTGTCCCATGTTACTGGTGACAAAGCAGAGGTACAGAGCAGTTGAGTCGTCTGTCAAAGATCACACAGCGAGCAAGCGGGGAAGCCAGCTAGTAGGGCTCTTTCTAGAGCCCTTGCATTTACACACACGATAGAAGATACAAACAACAAATGTCATGCTATACACAGTCTTGATGTCTTCTGTTTGGGGAGCGCCAGAAGGAGACCTGCTCTGTGAGGATTTCTCCAGAGCACCCAGCTCTTTGGGAGAGATTGGCCATGCAACAGAAAGAAACCCCTGTGATTCAGTCTTCAGGACTGAGAACGAGGAGGGACAGGCAGAAGTATCCCCTCTCCTTCTTGTGGTGGTAGTGGCTGGTTAGCTGAGCTGTAGATTTTGTTTGTTTGCGGAAAAACAAAAAACATCACAGAGAAGTATAAACATTGGTAAATTAAGATTTGGGCAACAACACAAATGCTTTAAAAAAAAAAAAGAAAAGAAAAGAAAAGCAGCACAGCTTTTCTTATCGCCCAGTGATCCCTTCGTTCCTACCTTATGCCTTGTACCAGAACCGCCATTTACTGAGCTCTCAGCAGTAAACTTAATAAAGATTGATATCAGCGACAAATTCTGTCAACTTCCATGCTGCAAAACTTAGTCACAGTGCAAAATGGACCAAGGAAAATAAATAACCTGAGGAATGATGGAGTGCGTAAATATTGATGTGGAGGCTGGGTACAGGGAAGTTGGACGAAGCAAAAGAGAGCTTAGTGATGGCAAGTTCCCAAACCTGACTGAGTGCAGAAAGGTCTTTTCACATTGATTTTAACTCTCTGCCATTATTTTCAGGGAGGGAGTGTGTGTTGGGCTAAACTGTAAATTTTTAGATTCCAAAAGATCTTTCTAGAAAAGGCATCTTAAAAATTAGATAAAAGATTACCTTTACAAAAATAGTACTGTATACAGAAAAACTTAAAACACACATAGAAACAACAGAATAATAAAGGATACCCACAATTCCATCACCCAAAATACTAGCTCTCAGTATCTTTCAGACTTTTTCTCCACGCTTAGGTATACATGTCCTAATTTCTAAGAGGCAAGTTTTGTAAAGTTTGGTATTTCTGAAATCAAATTGAATCTATGTGGCAGCATTTCCTTTTGTCCCAAAAGGCTGTCATTAAGTTAATGTTGTTTCGTAGAAATGATGATATCTTAAACCTGAAGAAATATATACTATCATATATTTGTAGAAAATATTATACTGTACGTGCGATTTTTTTCTTTTTTGTTGTGGTAAAGTATACATAACATAAAATTGATCATTGTAACCATTTTAAGTGTACAATTCAATGGCATTAGGAATATTCACAATGGTGTGTAACTATCACCACTATTTCTTGAACTAATTCATTATCCCAAATGGAAACTCTATACCCATTAAATAATAACTCCTCATTCTCCCCTCCTCCCAGCCCCTGATTACTACTATTTTTAGTTTCTGACTGTATGAACTTGCCTCATATAAGTGAAATCATACAGTATTTGTCGTTTTGCGCCTGCCTTATTTAACTTAGCATAATATTTTCAAGTTTCATCTTTGTTGTATCTTGTATCTGAATTTCATTCCTTTTTTTGGCTGAATAGTACACTACATTTTGTTTATCTGTTGATGAGCACTTGGGTTGTTTCTGCCTGTTGGTTATTGTGAATAATGTTGCTATGAACATGGGTCTATACTACCTGTTTGAATCCCTATTTTCAATGATTATAGGTGTATACCTCGGAGTGGAAATGTTGGATTACACGATAATTCTGCTTTACTTTTTTGAGGAACTGCCAAACTATTTTCCTTGCTGGCTGCACCATTATACATTTCTACCAGTGATGGATAAGGTCTCCAATTTATTCACATCCTCACTGATACTTGTTATTTTCTCTCTCTCTCTCTCTCTCTCTCTCTCTCTCTCTCTCTCTCTCTCTCTGTTTAATAATGGCTGTCCTAATGGGTATGAAGTGGTTGAACATACTATTTTGAAACCTGCTTTTTTCTGTTAGTGATATACCTTGAACATCTTTTAATGTCAGTTAATATACTTCTATAATACATATCAGCTGTCATTTTGATGACTGTAGTTATTTAGTTGTGCGTATGTACCTACACACTTTTTAAAAACAATCCTCTATTGTTGAATATTTAGGTTATTCCCAGTTTTTCCTATTATAAGTTATAACAAAATGAATACTTTAAGGCTTTTTTTGCACCCAGTCTCAACTGTTTCATTGGTATAAGTTCCTAGATATGTTATTGTTGAATCAAAGAAATGAATGTGCAAGGCTTTTAATTCATAATTTTAAATTGCTTCCACTTAGTTTTAAAAGGAAAAAATCAGCAGCCCTTCAGTGAAGAACCGTCCATACCACCACTACCTACCCCAAAGATTTAAGTGGAAAATATTTACACTTATGAGGACGAGAGAAAGTGAATATGAGAATCTCGTCTATGAAATAGAAATTGTATCAGTCAGCTCTTTTCCCACATGGCTTGACAATTCTGGAAAGATGAGATTTTTTTATAATATTCATCTTGGGTTAGGGATAAGCTTTTTTCAAACAAGTATGATTAATTTTTTTTGACCCCACTCAAATTTCTCATCTACCATTTTTGCCCAGAATATGGTAGGAAAATGAAAAGAAAATAGAATAAAAGCAGACACGCCACAAAAAATTTCTGTAGTAGTTGCTTAAACTTGAAATTCTACAGAATCCATGTGAAACTTCTATAGAAAAGGAATACAAATTTTTTGATAGTTATGTCTAAATTAATACAGAAAACATGCCAAATCTATACTGTAGACGTTCTTTTGAGAATTGAGAATTTTCTTTCCTCTGAAAAATTGCCTGATTTTACGGAAAGCATCACATTTCACCCCTCAACACTTGTTAGGGCAGATGGCGCAACACTGTCCAGAGGGCATGTATGGAAGCAGTCATCCTAGAATTAGAATTACCTGCTCTAGTTAGATCACCTGCCTTAACCCATTTGGGCTGCTGTAGGATACCATAGACTTCTCACAGTTCTGGGGCTGGGAAGTCCAGGATTAAGGCGTTGGCAGATTTGGTGTCCTGGTTCATAGATGTCTGTTTCTTAACTGCAATCTCACATGGTGAAAGGGACAAGCGAGCTCTCCAGGGTCTCTTTAATAGAAGAACACTTATCCCATTCATAAGGGCTTCACCCTCCTGACCTAATCGCCGCCCAAAGGCCTCACCTCCTCACACCATCATACTGGGAATTAGGTCTCAACATTTGAATTTTGGGGGAACACAAACATTCAGCCTATAGTATCACCACATTAAAAACTATGGCCTAACAATGTGGTCCTTAAAGTGGTGGTTCCCAGTCTTCTCAGTGTGTGTGAGAATCACGGAGGACTGCTAACACAGGCTGCTGGGACCTGCCCCCAGAGTTTCTGAGTCAGGAGGTCTGGATAGAGCCTGAGAACCTGCATTTCTTACAACTTCCAAGGTGCTGCTGGGTAAGGACCACACTGTGAGAGTCACTGAAGTAGATGATATTGCTTCTCACTCTCCTCTCTCAGGGTAGCTTTGGATGGTCATTTAGGTGAGCGATTAAAAGCAAGGGAGCTAAGTGATAAACAAAACAGCTATGTAGATTGTAATAATTATGACAAAGAGCTACAACTATGTTTTATTCATGGGACATTTTTTTTTTTTCTGAGAGAATTATTGGATTCCTCGTACTTAGAATTGACATCACCATATAACAAACTTCTCTGCACAGAAATTAGAGGTGTCAATCTGGATCATGTATAAATGCTGATTATTAAATTTTTGATTGTGCTTACTTCAGTGGCTCCACTGACTAATATTTTTATGACATGCATAAATAACACTAGTGGGTAGCTTAAAATATTTTCAAAGATTTATATCGCAGGTTCTCACATAAAATATATAGTCCTTGAGACAAGCATGCTATTTTCTGTAACTCCAGGGCACTTTGAATCCAGTCAGTGTTCAATGCTTGTTGTTGATCAACTCATGTAAGGAAGTCAATCTGCAAGGTGCATTAGCATCATCAGAACATGAGACAAGGAAATTTTATGAAGGATGGGAGGTGCAATAGACCGTTACATGCCCATGTGTGATCCCTTCCACAATGACTCCGGACTTGGTCATGTGATTTGCTTTAGCCAATGGATCAGCAGCAACTGTGATGGAACAGAGAATTGATAAGCATGTGCACAATAGGGCTTGTCCTCTTGAAATTCTTCCTCTTGGAATCCATCTGCCTTGCTGTAAAGAAGCTTGGGCTAAGTCACTTCATGGTGAGCAACCCCATGGCGAAAGTCCTCGGAGGACGAGACCATCCAGTATGTTCCAGCTCCAGCTTCCAGATAAATGCAGCCTCATGAGTCACGTCAGCTATTGCACTTGGTCCTGACAAACTGCCAGCGGAGTCTTGTCAACTGCAGACTCATAAAAAATAATGGGAGGTGTTTGTTACAAAGTAATAGGTAACTGAAACAGGGAGAATGCAAAAGCAGTATATTTCAAAGTCTAAAAAATAAGTCAGTGATCACATGTGAGATTTCTCTCAGGTCATTTCTGCTTTTGTGACACTTGTACAATAGTCCTTGGTTGAAAATTTTATTCCCTTATTTATTCACTCAACAGTCTTTTGTTCCTCTTCTATGACAAGCCAGGCTCTGTGTGAATAGAGAAGATGGGGAGGGAGGGAGAGAAAAGGAAGACAGTAACCCCAGTGAGGTGTGGTAAGTACTATGAAGGATGGTATACGGTGTGTGGGGAAGCGAGGAGAGGAAGGACAGCTGAGGCAACTTCTCAAGACAGGCAACCTAAGAGGGAAAGATTTTCGTGGCTAAGGACTCTTACGGAAATTGGACTTGAGGTGATTTAATTTCCGGTGTCTTTATGATACTCAGGATAAAAACTAAAAATTAACAAACAAACAAACAAAATCTGGAGAGGTAGACAAGAAGGAGAGACAAGTTTGTATTTATTTAAAGATTTCAAATATAGCTCTTCACCAGATAAGAGCAATCCTTCCTGGCTTCCTTAAAGCACATCCCAGACGCATGGCCAGAAAAGTGTTTCCTTCAGTCCCTGTGACAGTATGTCTCATGTGACAATACAATGCACCCTCCCCCCACACTGAAAGTCAGAGCTCAGACTCACACATCCTCACCCTGCCCCTGACACTAACAACCTGGGAATTACTAGGAGAAAAGCCTGGCACATGTGGGAGCCACCACAAAAGAAACTGTCCCAGAAGAGAGGTGCTAACTAGGTGAAGACATATGACTCTGAGCGTTATTTCCTAATTCTAATGGAGGGAGATTCTGGCATTGAGCCAGGAAACAGAAAAGGCATGAAAGGAAGAACTAATTTAGAGCTGGTGAAGTGAGTGTTTTCCGGCTTATTTAAACACAGAGATATAGAATTCAAACAGGGAGGAGAAATCTGACTACCAGATGGAGCTGCTGAGTGAGGCAGGATGTCAACAATGGAGTCAACAATGTCCAGCCATGAAAGGAGACGTTTTGACAGCTGGGAAGCCATAGACAGAGTGATGCTTGGTGGACAGGGGGGGTTCACCTTATACTCGGTATTTTTTTTCCATTTAAGTCCTTTGGAGGCAGAGGTTGAGGTTATTGGCTTGGCCCCACATTAAAGAAAAACCACAATCCAGCCCTACAAAGACCTTTGGAGGTACTAGGAAAATCAGTCCAACAGACAGCTAATAGGCAGATAGAAGGACCTTCACCGAACACGAATTTATTGAGTGCCTATGGTGAAGCAGACATTGCGCTGGATTTTAGGGACACATTGGGGAGCATGATTGATAGATTCCTTGCTCTCAGGGAACATCCATTCAAATTGTCATTTAATATGCCAAAGGCATGGAGGGCGTAGAGCACAGGGGAGGTCAGAGGGTAGCTGTGGTGCAGTGGGAAGGTCACGCGACACTTGGCTTGGAGCACCTCTCAGCAGCTCACCTGCTCTGTGACCTTAGGCAAAGCTCTGAAACTCTCTTTTCCCCATCTGCACATTGATAATAACAATATGTACTTCGTGGAATCATGTTGAGGAGTCACTGAGCAATGTTAGGTAATAACAATTTGCTGGGAAGAGGAGAGAGGCTTTTTGCTGTTGGCCAGATGGGGATGGAGCCCCCGTGTGTGGTAGTAGCTCTCAGGGGGTATGGTTGCCCCTGGATAAAAATGTGGGAATTAGGACAGGAAAACTTAGAGGAAAGCGTCGGAGAGAAAAAGTATGCTGTTTATTTCCAGCCTCATTTCACAGAATCTGGAATTCATTGCTTCTCCCTCAACGTGATTTCGTGATTCATGCTTCTCCCGATGTGATGTAAGGCGCTCTGCGATGTTTATTGCACTGCATTCCAGGGATACTGTACAGAGCCATGTCCAATGTCAGAAACCTTGGAAAATAGTCCTTGGTTTAATTTTAACTCTTTATATAAACAATGATCTCATGTGGGGAAGGCTCAGTCTGGCCAGGCCTCCCAGCCCCTACATTTCTTCCGCCCCTTCACCCCCTTCTTCTGTCTTTAATCCAACTGTCTCGCCTTTATCTCACATATGGACTTTGCAAACAAGCACGGGGTGATCCGAGTGCTCAGCTAACTTAAAGAAAAGAAAAAGTGTGACAGCAAAGCAATCCAGTCAAGTCATGAACCCTTGCAGGAGGGAGCCATGTCCTCCTCTCGCTGTGAAATGTTACCTCAGCGTGGGGGATGGGGATCCAGGCAAGGACTCTACTGCAATGCAAACAATGGACTGTCCAAAAGAGAGCCCCCTTCTTTCCCTCCCAGCCCCAGGTCCAGCTGCATTTTTTTCTTGGACAATAGTGAGCCAAGTTCTCTTTGTGCAAATTACGTGAACTAGGAGTGCTGCTTGTGGCTGAAGACACCACCCTCTGGCTGCTTCTGGCTTTTACCTCCTTCACTCCACCCACCATCTAGGAGGCTGAGCCCCACCTGAATTTACAGGTGGGCAGCACCTCAGGAACACAGAGGAATAGAAACGATCCTTCTAATTGCTCAGGCGTAAACAAAAGTGCTAAACTTCCCACTGGGAGTCCACTCATGAGGGATGAATTCTGGTTATTTAGCCCAGTGGTGTCTGGGAATGGGTGGGGGGGGAAGGGGAGGGAAGATTCTTGTGTGGGTGTGGTGCGATGAAGGTATGCGGCAACAAGCGGGGGTTAAAATGTCCTGCCAGGTTTTGACTGAGCCATAGTAACCTAGGTCAGGGGTCAGCAGATTTTTCCTGTAAAGGGCCCGATAGTAAATAATTTGTTCTCTTTGTGGGCCATCGTGTCTCTGTCACAACTACTCAACTCTGCCCTTATATGACAAAATTGGCCATGGAGAATTGGTAAAGGAATGGGTGTGTCCGTGTTCCAAGAAGGATGGTTACAAGAACAGGTGGCCTCTGGATTTGGCCCGAGGGCTGTTGTCTTCCGACCTCTGATCTCCACAGTTCTATTCAGCTAGTCGTGTCTGGGAGAGGAGACCAGTGTGCTTCCCTGCTCCCCCAGCCTTCCTGTAACTCTGCTTTCTCCATCCTCTTGTTCCTTCAGTACAAATCCCAAGTACTGGAATTGGCTGTTTACCTCAACAGGTGGCCTCCTAAATGAAAGCCAGCAGGGGTGGTGACCTCAGGTTTCATGATTTTGTTGATACATCCCCCACCTACAGGAACGGGACAGGCAGATATTGCAGGTGCTTAAACTCACCCCACAACACACAACCCATCATTTTGGAGAGGTGTAAGGACATTCCTTCAGCAGTTTGGTTTAGAATCATAGAATTCTCCTATTTTCCACCTCTTTTTCTCTTTCGAGATCTGTTATTATCTGAATGCAAACACTTTGACTTTACCCTCTGTATTTCTTAGCTTTCTTTTATATTTTCTATCACTCTATACATCTCTTATGCTTTCAGGAAGAGCTCCTCAGTCTACTATTCCAACTCATAGTTCATTCTTTAGCTGCCTCTATTCAACCACTTTCCCCTTCCTCTGTCATATTCAATCCAGCATGAGAATAGGTATAGTGGTCAAGGGCTGGACTCAGAGATAGACTGTTTGTCTTCAAATTCTAGTTCTGTCTATAATTGCAGGCAAGTTACTTAAACTCTGTGCCTCAATTGCCTCATCTCTAAAAGGGGCTTAATAATAGCCTCTATCTCCCATCATCATGAGAAATAAATGAGTCATGTGTGTAGAACACTTAGGACAGCAGCATATTTGAACCCATATCATTTTCATACCTAGTGCTTCAACTTTCTTATTTTTCTTCACAATACTATGTAGTGATAACGCTTTCCTTTATTTTGTTGCTTATATTTATCATGATCAGTTTAAATTCCAGCCCTTCTAATACTTTGGTGTCATATGGTGTTGGTTGTGCTCTTTGTAGCCGTTGAGGGGGCAGTAGGATTCCTCAGGAGTGTCGCTGTACTTGGATGAGCTCACAGTCCCCTGGGAATAGCAGTACAGTTTTCCAGGGCTGTGTGATTTAAGAAGGAGGCAGGGCGTGAATCCCGAGTAGGAAGCCCCTGTCACCCCAGGACCACTGTACATCACTCCACCAGAACCAGTCTGGTTAAGTTTGACTTTAAAACCTTGGAGTGAATCTGCACTGGGAGGGGGCAGTCTCCAGGTGGTTGCCCCCAACCCTGAGGGGCTGGGGGTGCTAGGGAGTGAGAGCCTGAGGGCAGCTGCTCAGGCATGAGAGCTCCCTTTTCCTTCGGGGTTTCTTCTGCCCAGATATTAGCACTGCTCACACTCCCAAGCCCTCAGACAGCACCACCTGCGCTGAGCCCGTTTCTGTGATGTAGAGGCAGTCATGGATTATCCTCAGGCCCCTGGAGATGCCCATGGGGGTGGGGAGACCAGAGCAGAATTTCAAAGCTTTCTTTCCTTCTTCTCCCACTGTCACTGCTGGCCACTTTCCCCAGCACCCAGACTTTAGCCATGAACCTTCCACATACACACCATATGAAGACAAGCTTCAAGGTTTTCTGTGGTTAGTATAGTTCTCAATTCCTGGAATCCATCTTTCCTTCTTGTTTCTATGGTTTCTCGAGGGTTGATTTTGGTGGCAGGAGCCTGCACACTGTGCTAATTCCCTATCTGAGGAAGAAGCAGAAAATACAATCATCAATCCCAAGGAAACTGAGGTGCTATGTGGCTCTCTGTCTTAGGTGTGAATCTCCCATGATTGTCCAAATAAGACATTATCTGGGCTCTAGTTCCACAACAGGAAACACAAACATGAAGAGAAGGACCTGTTCATTTATGCCTAACTTTTTACTGCCGAAGAACTTATATCCATAAAAGCGCACAAGTCATTTTTTCACAAAAAGAACACACCCAAGTAATAGGCACCCAAATTTAGGAACTTTACCAGTAGACTTGTTCATTTTAACATCACTAATTGTTAGAAAAGTCTCCCTTATTTTAGCTAAAATCTCCCTTCCTATAATTTCTGCCAACTTGCAGCACTATAGAGTTACACAAAATAAGTAGAGCATTTTCTTACTTTTAAGCATTTGAGGTTCAATATTTGTCTTCCCATAAGTTTTTTATTTTTCCTCTGAGTTATATAATCTTACTTCTTTCAACCAATTTTACAAGTACAAGATGGTATTGCAGTGATGAAGTAAGGAGATGCACAGGGAATCATTTAGGCAGAGATGTTTGAAGAATAGACGTTTGGGGACAGAAAACGACTCTCTGGTCTAGTCAATAGAAATATAAGGAGAAAACCAGAAACGGATGGTGTCTGCCAGCAAAAGGAATCCAGTGCCTTTCTGCTGGGTCACAGTGGAAAGTTTGGTGGCTCTGGGCCTCCCAGGTGGGTGGATGTGGGGAGAAAGCAAGGGACCAGCTGCTGTCCAAGCAGACATCTTTCTGGAGGCCGAATGCAAAGCAGCTGAAGCCTAAGAAACCAGGGAGGTGTAATCAGAACTGACAGTGGGGAGATGATGGCTCAATGGAGGTGGAATTGAGAAAGAGTTCCGGCTGCTTCCAAGACTCAGCAGCCACTCATCTGGAAGCTAAAAAGAGAAGCAAGTGCACTCCAGTTCTCACCAGACAGGCTAGGTGAGGGAATAAAGCATTCGGTGTTGGGGGTGACATGGATGAGATTTGCAGAATGGTGTAACCAAGGAATTAATTCTCCGTGTCAAAATACAGGCTACATGCTTATGTGGAAAATGTGCAGTCTGACTTTGGGCCCTCTGCCAACAACTGGGGCCCTGCAGAAGGGCTCTGGAGCCACGAGACGGGACTGGCCCAGTGGGTATACAAAGGAAACACATTAAGCCTGGGAGCATTGAGTGAGCACTCTTTTCCAGTTTCTTCCATAGTCCATGGTCCTGCCCTTTCAGTCTCTCTAGATGTGGGCTTGAGAAGGAGAGCATGAAGTTATCTGAGCCACAAGAGCCTTAAGAAAAGCAGAGCCACCTTCTTTTTCTCCTCCTCCTCCTTCTTTTTAAAATACTGAGTCAATTTAATATAAGGTATGAAAAAATAGAAAGACAAGTCCTCCGGTTTGTGTGTTTCAAATTACCCATTAAAGCTCTGCTTACATTTATGTAGATGTTTGATATGTTCCTTCTTATACTATTTCTTCTTAAATTTAATTGTTCTTTCTGTGTGTAGGGAATGACTGAAAATATTAGGTTAGTGCAAAAGTAATTGTGGATTAAAAGGTTGAAAATAATTGCAGGTGGCCAGATGGCTCGGTTGGTTAGAGCGCGGTGCTCTTAACAACAAGGTTGCCGGTTTGATCCCCACATGGGCCACTGTGAGCTGCGCCCTCCACAACTAGAGCGAAACAACAAACCGCAATTACTTTTGCACCAACCTAATAATAGTGGCGGTATTAGTCTTTTCCACGTACTAGCTGTGTTTGCTAGTAGGATATGTGTTTATGGCTTCTCCTGTGTACGTACTTCTAGCCTTTGGCTTCTGTTGTAGCCACTTTTGCTCAGAAGGAACTCATCCATTTCCCACTGCCACGTGCTTAACTTACTGCTCATGGCTGTTTTCCCTAGCATTCCACAGCCAGACCACCCAGTTTAAAGTGTAATGGGTATTGGCTATGGAGTATCCAAAAAGACTGCCAGAAAAAAATTGCTGGTTACGCAAAGCTAGGGTGGTTGTTTTTTTTGTTTTGTTTTGTTTTTGGCATATTGCAATAAGTGGGAATATCACCTTGACAGAACCTAGCAGCAACTCAGAAAGGAGAGGTGAAGGGTGGATTATTTAGGATTTTAGAGCCTGTCCTGGGTGATTTTAAGGTGGATCTTGGAAGGCAGAGAACTAGTTGGGATTGGGCAGAATTTATGACACAATAGCTGTGGGTTGGTAGGCTCACAGAGGTGAGGGTCTAAAAGTGAGCTCAATGAGTGACCTCCTAGTCTTGCTAAGTTAGCTCCGTTAGTAGTTCCACAGTCTAATTTCCCAGCAGCAAGTATTTATGGGAGTGAGTAGCTCGGTTATTTTTGCCTGGGCCCGTTTAGCTTAAAACCAGGAAACTATGATTTATCCCAGGATTGTTTAGCACAGGAACAGGAAAACATGTTCATTTGGGTTTTTATTGGGTTTGCAAAATTTGCTTATACAACAATTTATACATGAAGAAGAAATATGGTTTTAATAATTTGCCTACAACTGATCTGCTCTTCAGGGTGAGCTGGTTAGTGGGGAAATGACAACAAAGCCAGAGTCAGTGACACAGTCATTTAAACAGCCCGTTAGCTAATACTCAACCTCTCTAAGTAAAAAGGCCCAATCTCTCCAATTCTTCACACTTTCACTCCTCTCTGGCTCCTCTCCAAGATTGTGTCTGGGTGTATAAAGGAAAGGATGTGACTTGTGTGTCTTCTTGGACAGCTCAGGGTGTTCTGCCTCCTGTAGTCTCCAGAACAATGCCCCTTCACTACCTGCTTGCTATCTACCCTGCTAGATTTTACAACTAAGGCTGACAGGCCAGAATGGCACCTGTTCTGATCCTCTCCCTTAGTTCAGGCCTGTCAGTTCTCTCCGGGTGAATTGAACTTCCCTCAGCATTAGCCATTCGTAACACCTATACCTGATCCCTCATTCTATTCCCCAGGGTAGGTGCTTATACCCGGTGTCTTAGTCTGTTTGGGTTGCTATATCAAAATACCAGAGACTGGGTGGCTTATAAACAATAGAAATTTATTTCTTACAGTTCTGGAGGCTGGAAGTCCAAGGTCAGGGTGCCAGCATGGTTGGATGCTAATGAAAGCCCTCTCCCAAGTTGCAGACTGCTGACTTCTTGCTGCATCCTCATATGGTGGAAGGGGCAAGGGATCTCTGTGGGGTCCCTTTAAAAGGGCACTAATCCCATTCATGAAGGCTCCACCCTCATGACCTAAGCATTTCTCAAAGGCCCCACCTCCTAACACATTTGCATTGCCCTTTAGGATTTCAATATATGCATTTTAGGGAGCATAAACATTCAGACCAAGGCACTCTGCCATAGGGGCCCCCAGGTTAGACCAGCTGGTTCCATCCTAAGCTTCCCTACTGTAGAAATAAAGGAAGACCAACCATATGATAAAAGCAAAGCCTTTTTTTTTTTCCTGAGCTTGCTGCAGCACTTGTGTTTTGGCAGAATTTCAAAGGCAGGCAGAGAAGTGGGGAAGCATTATAGTGGGAAAAAGGGAAGGCTTCAGGTGTGTCCTGACTGGAGGCTGTTGGCATGGGGAAGTTGTAGGCAGGCTAACTAGAGATGGGGTTTCCTATGTGATTGGTTAGGAGTACATACTTAGCCTTCTCTGGTTGGTTCTAAATTGGAAGCAAGAACAGAAGTTAGAGAAACTCTCAGTAATTAATCAAGTCTTGGCCATTTGGAGCCAATTGTTACAGTAGTTATTGTTTAGCTTCCTGAATTGTCACTAGAGAGAGCAATATGGCTTCCTGCAAGACTGACTTATAGCAGGCTGCCTTCCTAGGCTGATTATTGTGGAGAAAGGGTCGGTCTTCTGGGCAGGTTGCTTCAGGCTATAGATCAGAGTCTATTTTTAAGTGTGGTCCAGCCATTGTCCATTTGTGTATTCCATCTCTCACTACCATGTAGGGGCTGACAAAATCTCCCAGAAGTGCAAACCAGATCTTGTCCCTAACCCCACACTCTCCCCTTAACTGTGCTGTGCTCCTCTATTTTGTTGCAGTGCCCCCTGGCACTTGGTGTTTTCACCAACTCCTTTTGGATATTCCTAAATCAACCCCTCCCCTCCGCTCCTCATTCTTCCTCTCATCATCTCCTGAGACCGGAAGGGCGGTGCTTTCCTGCTTTCCCCTGGGGCATAAAGTAGCCAGTCTCAAGACCTATTTTACCTCCTGAGGAATAACTTTTCTACACGCAGGAAAACACGATCCTGGTGCCTCTGGTTCTCAACAGCCTGGAGGGTGGATAAAGAATTAAGAGGGTCTCAGGAAAAAAGAAAAAAAAGAAAAAATAGTCTTTCTACAAGACTATTATCTTGCTTCATATCTGATTTTGAATATCAAAAGCTGAATGTCAATTCTTTATTTCTCTTCACATATCATATGTGACACACCCACAGACCTCTGGGCAGATGACCCTGGAACCAATTAGGAAGAAGGCTCTATACTTGCAAACGGGAAGAGAAAATTACGTTAATATTTTTTCAAAATAAGGCTCCCATTACAGAACACATTCTTCATTATGTTCTCATAGGATGCTTTTGTCCTGCTTGCTTCCACTGGCTTTCTTTGGGGGAACAGAGGTTAATAGGGAGAGATGAAACTATTTCTTGTGCCCTGTTTAGAAATGATCTCTTCCTCTTCATTTTAAGTGCTGGAATATAATGTCTCCTTTATCTTCTCACTAAAGGGCTCCATCTTCTCAAAAGGGTCTCCACTAGCTTTTCTATTTCTTCCCCATTATTTGAGCTTCCCATCCCTACTTGCTTGAATCTTAATGGAAAATAGATTGGCAACCCATCACTTTTAAGGATCTTGGTCTTGGGGCTCCCCACTTGCCTCCTCCTTTACTGCAAGCTCTCTTTAAAGTTTGCGTGTGCATGTGTGTGTGTGATAACAGGCCCTCCATCCCTTCCTTGTCTTGATCGTTCGTACAGGCTGTAAGAATCATTTTATATCTGACTTTGGCTGTTACTTCATTCCCTCTACTTCTAACCCATTATTTTACATTTTCAGAGGCTCATTATGACTCATTGGGCAGCCGAAGAAACATAATGAGTCCAAGATGATTGCACATGGTGGTGCTCCAGAAATAGATATTAAACACTCATGGAATCTATAAATGTCCTTACTATCCTGGGTGCATCATAAAGCTATGAATCAATAATTCAGGCAAGTTTTTTCATTCTCTCTAAAAACTTAGTGATCTGGACTTTTCTCCTCCTGAAAATGGAAGCTATATGTATATTGGGAAAAGAAAGTTGAGAGAGAGAGAGAGAGAGAGAGAGAGAGAGAGAGAGAGAATACAAAGAAAACAGGAAGCAGAAATTATTTTAATAGTATAAGCCCCGTTCTCACAGCTTTTTGACAGTTGCCCACATAAAGAATAAACAATGATAAGCACAAAATAGGCACTCAAAAAGTATTTGTTGAGTGAGAAAATAACTTTTGTGACTATTTTGGATTGAGTTTGAAAGCATTGGTTTTGATAATAACATTTATTGAATACTTATTCTGTGCCTGGGACAATGCATGCATCCACTCACTAATTCTTAAACATGAGGAAGGAACTGATAGTATCCCCATTAGCTGGGTAATAAAACCAGAAGCCACCAGAAATAGTAGTATACAAGCTAAATGTTTGATAAAAGCTAATAATCAGAGAGTATTCATTAGTACACTGAAAAAAAAATGAATGAGGAGTCAATTGAATTTGGATCCCCCTCTTTGGGATTTCCTCTGTTGAGAAAATTATTCCTCCATCTATCAACTTGCCACACCCCCCAAACCTGGAAATCATTCTGGACTCACCATCATTAGCAATTCCCCACCAAATTCTCACTATTCCTCCATAGTTCTCCTATACACACACACCTCCTACTCCACTGCCATGGACAAATTCCAAATTATCATCGATTCTTGGTCATTGAATAAACCTACCAACCAATCTTGCTGCTCCACTCCTGCTTTCTTCCACACTGCTCACCAGAGTAATCTTCTAAATTACAAACCTGATCATGTTACTCTTCTGCTAAAAATCTTTCAATATTTCTCATTGTCCTCAGGTTAGAATCCAAACTCATTAACATGTAATTCAATAGTCCCAAAGAGGTGTGAAAGAGGAGAGACTTTTTTCAGGTGAAAACATAGGTTGCAAATCGTGGCAATGCAGCCTCCAGTGGAAACGGAAAGTGCCCTCTGCTGAGACAAAGGGGAGGTCATCTTTTAAACAAAAAATTCCTGCCCAGGGTCCCAATTAGATCCATTTTATGTAAATGAGGTACCCAGATTCATATTGGTCTGATTGGTCTGAATTGTGTAGTCCTCATTGATTGGTATTACACATTCTGATAGATTGTTATGGAGCAGTTCTGATTGGACAAGGCAGGTCTCACCCAGTCCATTGGTCAAAAGATGAAACCATGGCTTCCCTGCAGTGGTTGACTCTGACAGCCTAAACCAGCAGGGCACAGTGCAGGAAGCCAAGAGTTCAGTCAGAGATTCTTCCTGGTATAGAGTACATGAGGAGCCCCTGCCAGCAAATGGCCACTAGACTCTAATTATTAATATTTATAAAATTTGGGCTCTCCATTGACCATAAGGAGTCCATCTCAGCAGATAAATTCCTTCTTGGGATTTAAATGAATCTTTCTTCTCAGGTTTCACAAACAACACCGAATCCTTCATGATCTTGCACTTTCCTCCCCCTCCAGCCTCATTGTTTACCATCCCCTTTCCTCACCAGTTCTTTCCTCCAATTATTGTGAACATTGTACCTTGCCCAGTGTATGTTCCTGTCTCTGAACATCCACATTTTGCTTTCTTAAATTATCTCTCCCTTCTCATCATTTCTTTAACTGGCTAGTTGCAAGACATCTTTCAAGACTTAGCTTTTTTTACTCTGGAACACTTTTTGGTTCTCCTGTCCTGCCCCTTTCCTCTCTTTATCTCACAATTCTCCTGACTACCTCCAATGGACATACAGCTCAAAATTTGGTTTCATGCCTGTATTAGCCAGCGTCCCAACAGGAAACAGATGGCACCCTCTGATCAGTCTAAATTTGAGGAGGATTTATTTATAAGGGACTACTTACGAAATTGTGGGTGGATTTAAGTGGAACCACAGGAACTGATGTAGAAACTAGGCTAGTAGAAACCACAAAGCTGCCACCAAACCTGGGTCAGAAGGAAGAAGGTGAGAGAGAGAGTAGGTCAGTTGAGGACAAGTAATGGCTTTTGATTGAGTTATCTTCCCATAGAGGGAAATAAACACCCTGAGCTCCCTTTCTCTCTCCCTTTGGTCTCCTGAAATGGTCCTTATTGATGAAAGCCAGCAAGAAGCCAGAGGGCCCAGGAGCCTTATTGCTCTTATCCATGTAGACCAGCCTCCCAGGGAAGAGCAAAGGGTAGTAGAAAGAAGGAAAGATTTATTTTTTTCTCTACCCTCTTAAGTTCTGTGGCTGGGCCTGAGAATTATACTGACAAAAGACAGATTAACAGAAGGAAAGCATACAAATTTTATTTGATGTTCATATTTTTACATGACACAGGAGTCCTCATAGAAAAGAAATGAAGACACAGAGAAGTAGATAGGCCTGAAAGCTTGTATACCATTTCTACAAAGAGCAATAAATTGTGGAGATGTGACAATACAACAAAAAAAGGGGTCTGGGCTGCGGCAATCAAGTATGGGAAAGTGACTAGGAAATATATGGGGGAAACAAATGGAAGAAAACCTAATAGTCGGCTTGTTTGTACAGATTCATCGGTGTCAACTCCCCATTTTGGGCGACAAGAGTATTCACCTCTTTCTGGTAGAGAGAATTTTCTGTTTAAAAGATGACCTCCACTTTGTCTCAGCAGAGGGCACTTTCCGTTTCCACTGGAGGCTGCATTTCCACGATTTGCAACCTGTTTTTCTCATAAGAAATATGTGTCCTACTTTTAAGGTGGGAAGGGAAAGATGGGAGAGCCCTTCTTGCAGCTGCTGTTTCTCAAGTGCTTTCAGTTCAAAACAATTGATATGTCAAAATGACATATTTTGGGGTGAGATGTTCTAAGCCTCTTCGGTGGAAAAGGTCAGGAGTGGATCAGGGAGACACAGTACCCTTCTTCTGTGCCCCAAAGGCTGTCACCCACACCTCTGTGATCCCACACATCCGGTTGAACTCTCATCGTTTTACTGCTTGACTCTCTAGTGAGTCTGCTGGCTATTTGGAAGGGGGTTGGCACTTTCATCTCTTTACCCCAGTGCCTACCACAGTGAATGGCATGTAATACATACTCATTAAATGTTATCTAAAATGAAGTAACAAAATTTTGAATGTATACAGAGCCAGAATTGTTAGAAACCTTAGAGATAACTTAGTCCACTCTTCTTATTTCAAAGGTGAAAAACAAAAAAAAAGATAAAATTAAATTAATTTGGACCAAAAAAAAAAAAAAAAAAATAGATGAAAAAATGAAAGGCCAGCGGTAAATGAACTTGTCGAGGATTCCAATTATTAAGTAGTAAATTCAGGACCAAATCCTAGTTCTCTTGATTTCCAGTCTTCCTCTACTACTTAATTTTAACTGCAATCTCATGGAAGGAGAATGCACATGAGTTTCCCATAAAACCGAGTCTTATGTTTTGGCAACAAGAAAGAGACAATGAGAAGGGTTTGATCTGTCTGCTTGGAGTCCTTTGCTAAAAGCAATCTGAGCTCTCTGCATAAGCAACATTTTCAAACCTTGCAAAGTGCCAGCAGCCAGAGTCATGAAACAAAGCGTGGGGCTCAGGAATAAATGCATTTACACTAACTACCTCTGGTGGTGGGTGGTGAGGGTGGTTTCACTTTAACATCCTATTAGCACATTATCTTTAGTTTCCAAAACCTTTCTTGGTTCCAAACCTACAGGTGGTAATGGTGGGTGGGAGGGAGATTGGTAAAATGTTCCTCAGTCTGGAGGCAAAGCTGTTGGTGCCTCCTCAGTTGATGATTCAGTGATTGGCTATTGCTGCTGCTCCTGCTGCGGCTGTTTTCTTCCTGGGAGAAGCAGCAGTTGCTTTGGAAGTGATTATGTGCCAGGAACAAAAGATGGGAGCATTTATCATACTGGATTAGAATCATCTGTTTATTTATCTGCCCTCAGGGAACTGTGCGCTCTTTGAGAGAAGAGGTCATGTCTTTTGTCAAGTGTCTGATGCATAGTTGGTGCCGCCCCAGAGAAAGGAGAAAATACTGGTGGCCTTGAGGACATGGATTTAGTGGAGAGGGGCTAGATCTTACCACCAGGCATCCTTCTTAGAGCCCTATGTCCCCTCACATCTCTAATAGAGGTGATTCCATCACTGTCAAATGGCTGACGCGATGATCCAGGAAGATCCTGTGCTTGAAGGTCCATATGACGTGAACTGTAAAGGTTGGATACAGCTTAATTTTCCAGGAGCCATTGGGTAGTTGTATGACGTGGGACAAGTTAAACCATCTGTAATGGACCTCAGTGGTAAAATGAAAAGCTTAGTAACTATGACTTAGAGTGTCCTTTTCTTCTCTGAAATTCTCTTAAATTTCCCAGCTGTCAAACACCTTGATTTTCTTCTTTGGCAGGGTAGAAGCAGGTCCATGGAGGTCCCACTAAAAGGCATAAAGGGTGAACTATGCAGATTTGTGATCATAACAGTTTGCTACTGCCAACAGAAAAAAACAGCACTGATTTGTTTTAGTTTCTCAGAGGACATACAATGTTGAAAATCATCTTCTTTCTTACATTTTTGAAATAAGTAAAAGAAAAGTGGAAGAGCAGTCACATTCTGTGCATATCTTTGCTACTTATAGACAGAATTTTTCATGCTCTTTTTTTTTTTTTTTCCATTTCTTTTCTGGAGGTGTAAGGGAGAATTCCCAAAGCTGGAGGAGTGTGGAAGTCAGGGAACTGTGGGAGAATGCAAGTGTGACTGTGGGACTACACTTAATTCATTAAAATGTGTGGTTTATGAAAACCATTTTGCCAAAAATGAGCTTTGTGGGATGGAGAAGGCAGCAGGAATATGGGTGTGGGGGGGGGGGGGGAAGGAGGAGTAAGAAGTGCCAAGAGAGAAGGAAGTCTTATTTGTTGCAAAATGTTGAATCCCTCATAAGAACATGTCATGAGCCAGTTCAAGGAAATTAAAATGCAAGTTGGGGGAGTGCAAATCTATTAGGCACAGATATTATGTATTGACATTATTATTGTCCTGTTTTTATATTAGTTGTGAATATTCTCCAAGGACTTAAGAAAGTTTGAGGAAACTTCTTTTGACTTATCTTCCTTTTTTTAAATCTTTTCTCAAATGAAATGGCAGTAACATAATAACACTGTGCTTTTATTTCTGTCAAGACTGTGAATTATTTCAGAGACCAACTGCATTCTGTTAGGGTAACACTAGCTACTGTAACAAATAACCCCAAACGTTAGTGAGTTAACACAATCAAAGTTTATTTCTCATTCACAGGACAGTCCAATGCAGGTATATCCGGTGGGCATACAACTTTCCTCAATGAGATAATCCAAGGATTGAGGTGCCTTACACCTCATGCCTTTGCTATCTCATAGGAACTGGAAGTCCTTAATATCTAGCCATGGAAAGAGACACTGAGAATGGAGAAGCTATACCTTCTTCTTAGTTGCTTTGGCTCAGAATGATGAATACTAATTCTATACATATTCTATTGGCCCGATCCAGATGCAAGAGGGTGCTAAAAATAGCGCCTCTGATGGGAATAGCTCTTTCCCAGCAGGACATTTTACTAGGGAAGGAGGAGCGTGAATGTTGACAAGCAGCCATTGCTGCTCTGCCCACTTACCTTCATCACTCTTAGACTCTAAGAAAAATGGCAGCACTTACTTAGAATGTAACGTTTTCTCTAAAGATTTTTAAAGAAACCCTAATATATCTCTTCTGTGAAACCCACAAGGGAAGTTCTCACACAGGCCCTGCCAGCTTCATTATCCGTTTGACTCTAGGCTTTCCCCTCCCTGATTCTTCTCCACCTCTGTTTGGAATTCACTGGTACCTTTCTGGTACCAGGGCCCAGCCCCTGTGGTTTCTCCTAGCATTTATCATACCTCTGCTTGTTTTTACTTCAGGAATCTTCTCTCTCAGAGATATGTCTTTTAAAAGAAATATGAAAATGGTTTTCATAAACCACACATTTTAATGAACTAAGTGTAGTCCTACCTCTATCAATGGCATTCCAAGCATTCACAAACCAGCGGGGCCATAACTTTCCTTTAAAAAATCTCTTGACAGTGAAAACCCTCAGAAATACCCAGCATGTCCCTGACTGTGTCTACACTCACCCGTAACCACAAGCTTCCCCTTCCTCACATATAAGTCAGAGAATGTTCAAGTCAGCTCATTATTTTTAGAGGTGCAAACACTGAGGTGCAGAAACTGAGGTGCAAGGAGGTTGGGTAGAACCTTACCTGAAGTTTCAACAACTAATTTGTGAAGAACCAGACTTAGGAACCACTAGTGTTCTTTTCACGCTATCATGAAGTCTTAAGAGCATAAGGGCATGTGAATCAATACCAGCAGACATTCAAAACCCAAGGAAGAGATATTTAAGTAAATATTTATACATATGCTAGATTTTGTTTGTTTGTTTTTTGTTTGTTTGTTTGTTTGTTTGTTTTGGTCAGCCTTGCATTTCCCTTTCCCATCCAAATCTTTTTATTTCTTGGAACATGGACTATCATTTTAGGTTTCCACAATATTTTCATTGGGACATGGTATTTGGTAGGTGACTAGTAGTTAGTTGATTGCTTTTTTTTTTTTACACAAAAGCTAGTGTTGACATAAAACTATAATAGCATCAAAAATACCTAGAAATAAACTTATCAAATATATACAAGTTATCAAAGTCAGAAAAATCTACATATTGAAAGAAATGAAAGAAGACCTAAATAAATTTAAAAATACATCACATTCATTAATTGGAAGGCTTATCATTGTAAATAAGTAAAACCTCTGCACATTGATCTATAGAGTCAATACAATACCAATCCAAGTTCTGGGAAGTTGTTTTGAATAAATGATCAAACTGACTGTAAAATTTATATGGAAATGCAAAGTTTCAAGAATAGTAGATAATCTTGAAGAAAAATAAAGTGGGAGGATATCATGACTCACTATAAAAATGCACCAATTTAAACAGAGAGGCATTGGTCATGGCCAGAAAAATGGACCAATGGGACAAAACTGAAAAAAATCCAAAAAACAGACCCATGCATATACATATACTTGATATATGACACTTTAGAGCCCTGGGGAAAGGACAATTTTTTCAATAAATGGTACTGGCTTAATTGACGATACATATAGAAAAAAAACTCATCTTGATCTTTACCACATACCACTTACAAATGTCAATACCAAATGTGAAAGAAACAATAATAAAGCTTCTAGAACAGAGTTTGGCAATTTTTTCTGTGAAGAACCAGACAGTAAACATTTTGGGCTTCACAGGCCATACTGTCTGCCATTGTAGAGCAAACAGTCATAGAAAATATGTAAATGAATGGGAGTGACTGTGTTCCAATAAAACTTTATTTATAGAAACAGGTGGTGGAACAGATTGGACCACAATAGTTTACCAACCTTGTCCTAGAATATAGCATTGGAGAATGTCTTTATGATCTTGGGGTAGGAAAAAAAAATTCTTAAATAAGCACAAAAAGTATATTCATAAAGGGAAAGATACATTGTATTCATTTAAATTTGAGACCTTCTGTTCATCAGAAAATTAAAAAAGCAAAGAGGCAATCTATAGAGTAGGAGAAGTTATTTGCAATACATATGACTCATATCTAGACTATATAAGAACTACCAACAATAAGGAAAAGACCAATAACCAGATGATATAATCAGAACTTTACAAAAGAAAGATTCACAATAAACATTTAAAAAGGTACTCACCCTCATTAGTCATCAGGGGAATGAAAATTAAAACCACAATGAGCTATCAGCACGTACCTATCAGAATGATCATAATTTACAAGACTGACAATATCAAATGTTAGCGAGGATTTTGAACATACACACTGCGGTGGAAGTGTAAATAGGCACACTTATTTCGGAAAACTCTTTGGCAAGTTTCTCTACATCAAATGTATACATACTCTCTGACTCAGCAATTCCACTTCTAATCATATACCTCCCCAGAAATGTGTGACAAAAAACACGTACAAGAATTTTCACAGCAGCATTATTCACTATAGACGCAAATTGTAAACAACCTACGTGTCCATGAAATGGGCACTAAGATGGATAAATCTATTATGGTACATTTATATAGTGGAACACTATAGAGAAATGAAAATAAATGAACTCCTATTATACACAAATATATGGAAAATTTTCAAATATAATGTTAAGTAAAAGTAGCCAAACCTGAAAGAATATATAATATATAATTCTATTTACATGTGGCCCCAACACAAATAAAACTAACTTATGATGTTATAAGTCAGGTTAGTGTTTGGAGAGAAGAGAGGGTGTAATAATTGAAGGGAGGAAACCTGCAAGGGATTTTTTGGGTGCTAATAATGTTGTGTTGTTTGATCTGGTTGGTATTTGAACACAGATATGCTCATTTTGTGAAAGCTCGTTGTGCTATACAACTATGATCTGTGTATTTCTTTTGTGTGTGTGAAATACTTCATTCAAAAGATTTAAAAAATATATTGGAGGAAAACAACAACCATCCACTACTCCTTTTCTAACTATGTGTTTCAACCACCAGAACAGGGCAAGGTACAGTAGCTGTACAGATGCTTAGGTAAGATGGAAAAGCAGCTGAACAAAGAAACATGACTTGGCAATGCTCCCATAGACAAAGATCCAGATCCCTCCAATGTATTAAATGTAAAAGGTCATCTGAACTATTGACTACTATACAAAAGGAATCATCTCTAGATACATCCAGAGGAATTCATCTCAGAATTACTGGGTCAAGAGAATGACGTTGTGAAGTCAGAAGACCTATATCGCAATTCTGTTCTTCTACCACTGTCTCACGTTGGTCTCCCTCTTTCTTGTCATTATCCATGGTTAAAGCTCGTAGAAAGTGATTTTACTCACAGGACAAGTGGCTCTGTGTACCAGCTGGCTTAGGCTTAGGTTTCCCTAGAGACAGGATAGGTTGATTCAAGTTATTCAGGGCTCTGTTGTTTTTTAATATGCAGTATCTGAGAACTCTATTCCTGAGTCCTGTAACTTTAATCTGCATAAAATAAAGGGAATTTTTATCTCCACAATCAGAGTAGAAAAATAATTCTTCCATCTCCTTCATATTTTTCTCTTCTAATCCTTGAAATCTTTGGAGGCCTCTCATTGAGACCTCCTAACTTCATTTCCTCCAAGTATTCTACAGTAGCTGGAGCCATTATTGGTGCTGAGCTTTTTGATGGAGGTACAATTGCTCTTCTGTCAGTGTCCAGTGGAACCTAAGCTCAGGCCCATGTTTTCATAAGCCTTGGTGGTTGAGAGAATGCTGACAGGATGGCAAGCAGGCGAAGCTTCAAACACGTCCCCTTCAGGGTAGCTTCATAGAAAAAGCACAGGTTTTGGTGTCAGACAGATCTAAGTTCAAAGTCAATGTCCAACAATCACTAGGTGCTTGACGATGGATAAATTAGTTGATTTTACTTAGATTTGATATCCATAATTATAAAATAAACAAAATAGTGTTTATTTTATACAGATGTTGTCTGTGAAACATAAGACAATTGATGTAAAGTTCATAGTACACTGACTGACCCAGAGCAATAATAATAATAATAATAATAATAACAATAACTCTTAAATAACACTTACTATGTACTATTGTTGTATGTGCCATATATATGCTGACTCATTTGCTTGTCACAACGATCATATGAGATAGGTCTTGTTAATATTAACAATTTATAAATGAGGAGCCAGAGCACAGAGAGGTTAAGTAACTTGCCCAAGGTCAGACAGCTACAAAATGGCAGAGCGAGGACGCTGACCCAAACAGTCTGGCTGCAGAGTCCATGTTCTTATCCATAACACCTAACTGGTTTCTTATCACAAAAGTGGAGGTAATAAAGGGCTTACTTGGTTAAGAAACTCTTCTTTCATCCTCTTTCTCATAAAACGTAATGATACATCCATTTTTTACAGTTAGAAAGAGAAATAAAGGAGATCTCTGTATGTTTTCCTCCTTTTTGCAGCTCATCTTATATCTTGTTTTTGTCTCCTCAGTGAAAAGTTATGGAGAATAGGACTGCTTTGGTAAGCTCCCATGTCATTAACAAGCACACATTGAGCACCTATGGCATGCCAAGCACTGCACTAGGTGATGGGGAAACGAAGGGGAAGTCAGCTGCTTTCCCGCTCACCTCACTCACCCTAGGTCACATGGAAGTGCTGTGGAATAAAGACTTTGGGCGATTGAGGGGCCAGGGCTCACACAGCCCTGCTTCCTCAGTCAGCTTTCAGAGAGGCTTGTGTGAGTCCAAAACCAAACCCAACCCTGAGTTATGCCAAGGGAGCCTTCTCCAGCCTGAATTTGCTTTGCTGATTTGCTCCAGAAACAGCAAGCACATTGTTCCTAACTCCTGGACACACTTGCCAGCAGCAGCTCATGACCTTCCAGAAATTGGTTTGCTTTTTTATAGCAGGCTTTAATTTTAACTCCCTTCCTTTTCTTAATCAAAAATTAATTAAAACACCATCGCAAGCACAGAATTCACTCACTCTGATCATCAAGAACGGAAAGAGAAAAGAGAAGAAAAAGCACACAGTTCACTGTTCACCATAGAGTCCTCAAGAGTTTTGCAGAGGTTGGAACCTAAGATGACCCCTCTGGCAACCCAAACACTCCTGCTGAGGGTGGACATGCTTCCCTGGGCTCCTTCAGGTCTGTGGGTCGAGAGGAATGGCCAGGCTGGCACAACTTTAACTTACTACAAATACAGGGCAAATTTTGTTGCTGCCCACGGCCTTCTTTTTTCCCCTCCCTCACTCTACCTCTCTCCTTCCCATGAAGCTTCTCCTTCCCCTGACAAACCTAGGAAGCAACCTCCCTAGGAATTGCACTTTTCAGGACTACCCAGGTTCAAGTCCACCATGACAAGGCCATCGGGTTTTGACAGGTCAAGCTAAGTACAAGAACTGGGGAGCTTTCCCGACACCTCTCTTCCCGTTTCTTCTCCCCCACCCCACCCCACCAGCTCAATGTAAGTGAGGTGCATCGAGACGTAATAACCCACAGGACTTTTGAATATTTGCCTGTAGGCTTCCGAGCCAAGTGTGTATCTTTAGAATTATTCCAGGGATGGGCCAAAAGCAACAGTGATTATGACAAGCCCAAACTCTGCTTAGTGATCTGTGGGAAGTTTCCTGGGGTGCATGTCATGTTGAAACAAATGTTGATGTTTCTTCTATACTAAATGCTCTTGGAGTTTACACAACGGGGGGAAGGACAAGCTTGTGGAACAGTAGTTCTCCCATTCTGCACCATTTGCTTCCCTCGTTGCACCATGACCACCGCTGCCTGCTCTGCCGAGCAGTAGAAGTTAATTCCAAGGCTCAAAGGGCTGGGAGGGAGGAGAGAGTTGACAGCTCCTAATAGGGGAGCTTGTGGGGTTTCTACACAGTTTTCTTGAGCTGCAGGATTGATTTTCTGCTGGACTTCCCAAGGGTCAATGAATCTACAATCCTCCTTCCAAAAAATATCAGACTCTGGGGAGACAATAAGAAAGGAACTAAAACTACTTTTGAAAAATTTTCCAAAGTTGGTGAATCCCATATAAGGTCTCTGTTGGCTTTGATTTTTGTTGGGTTAGAGGGAGGGGGAAGCTGCGTGGTTGGAAGCTTTGGACATGGCCTACATACTCTGAATTAAGACTGAGGAAGCAGGATTTCCCCCAGGGCCCTCGTGCTGACTTGGAGTTTTGAGGTTCCAGGAGTGGAACTCTGTGGAGTGGGAAAAGAGTTAGTTGTCAGTTATGCTTGTGCAACAGGATGATAGATTCTTTCACGCTAAGAATCTTTATGAGATGACCTAGGAAGCCTGACCTTTAAAGAAATGAGAAGCCATCTGAGCTGAGGGTTGATTCTGGGTCTCAGAGCAAACATTTCCTCTTGTGTTTCGTCTTGTGTCTCAGGGTAGATTCCCCAGAAGCAGACCCTGAATGATTTAAGGAATGTTCCCAGGAGAAACCAGTAGGGGGTTTGGGTAGTTGACCACTGAAAGGAGGGATACCAGGTAAGGGTGCAGCCTCATGCAAAGCCCCAGGGAGGGAACTGGTGAGGTGGGACTCAAACACTCCAGAGCTTCCTTGACCTTCACTGTGGGCCTGGTTTTGTATGTCCTCTTCCCATCTGTCATTCATTGGTTAAGGGGTATCATCCCAGCAAGAATGCACCTGCCCATTATTGCTTTCTATAGGCAAGAAAAGTCCCTGAAGGTCGCCCTCTGACTAAGGGGCACAGGCGCTGCTGGGCATAGGTGGAGCTGGTTGCATGAAAATGATACAGGTTCCCAAGGAGTGTGGGCAGAGCACTGACTTCATTGGCTGTGTCTTGTCTGGCCCCACTAGCCCTAGGCTGACAGGTTACCACTTGAGGTCAGTAGTAGGTACGCAGAGTAGGTATGATTACCTGTAAGAGATACTCTGCTGTAGCAGTGCGTGGAGGCACAGGTACAAAATGCTATGTGTGCCCCAGACCCTGCCTCTGATCCCAGAGTTACTGCCAACCAGTGGTCCTCTGGGTTTGTGCCCTTCATCTCACCTTAACTTGCTCTGGGTCGCACACGCCCTGCTTGATTGTATGGGGAGTGTGAGGGGGGATTCTGAAATTCTGAACTAGCTGGAAGACAGCAGTCCACATCTCAGCTTTCTCCTCTATTTCCGAAAAAAAAAAAAATAAATAAAGCTAGATACCCAAGAACAACTGCATCTTTGTATACTTCCTGGCCATCCAGCAGTCTGGAGTTCTTACAGCCAAGTAGGAACCATTTGGCTTATAGATGTCCAGCCAGCCTGTTCACATGACCCAAAGGTGTGCCATGAGCTCACAGTTGTTAGCACCTGAGCACAGCACGGCAGGTCGAGACTTCTGAAGGCCCAGGCCCATCACTGAACAGCAAGAAAGAGCTTCTGGAAGCCTGAAGCTCAGCCGTTGGCCTCTCAAGTGTGGCATGTCTAGCGATGGCCTGCCCGTCTGGAGAGGAACAGAGACATTAGCTGGCAAGTTAGATCTGGGATCGGCTTCGTGCAGCGTTAGCAGATTGTAAGGAGTAAGGGAAATAAGGCAAGAAGCAGAAGCAGAAGCGCCAAAGCTACTGGTTTTGTGAAGGTCGAAACCCTGGTAGTTGCGCCATACCACCATGGCGTCTCTAGATCCATGTCAAACCTCTTCCTCAGACTAAAAATAATCATTCATATATAAACAAACGTAAATATATTTTTAACATGCCTCAGAAAACCACCTTCCTGTTGGGTTTCAAGGTTCTCTCTCCTAGTCAACTGGCAGATCACAAAAGCAACTGCAACTGCTTGGAACTTTCCACCACAGACAGTCAATTGTGACCCCAGGCGACATCTGATTGTGGGTACCAAAGTGACTTTGTGTTGAAAGATTATAATCGCTAACTGTTTTGTGGTTTCAGAAGGGAAGACAAACCAGAACCTAAAGGAGGGCTGAGAGCTTAAAAATTCAGGGTGAATAACTACCAAAAGACCTATGCCTTTTGAGGGTCATTGGTGTGGCTTCCTGAGGAAAGTTTTATAAGCCAGAGCACGATACCGTTGAAACGTTAGCCAGCGGAAACAAAGGAAACCCATCACTCAGCCAGGCAGCTAGCTGGCTGGCAGCTTCCAGATGGGGATGGTATTTCACCCTGTGAGGGCCGGCGGAGATGGAAGAGGAACTGACCAACTGACACCGATCTGAAAGAATTCGACGTTATATGATAAAAAAATGTATTTCTTTTAAAGGTGTACACATGTCAGATGACCCTTAAGGAACAGCTTATACCTAATAAAATAACCCTGTGTTCCTACCAAAGTAGTCTTTTTCTGACTTACCAGATATTAGACACCCCTTACCTCTTCTTGGCACTTATCATCCTTCTATGAAAGGAAAAGTTTGGGTTAAATGAGGATTTGTATTGAGAGGACCTTATATGCTTTTCAGAGAGTGGCCCACACCCCCAAGAGGCAAGGATAGGAATAATTAGAAAAAAATTGTGGGATAAAGAAACAGAGATAGAGAAGACCTAAGACATGTGCTCAGAGGCAAATGACTTAGAGCTAGGCAAGTGGCAGAGGCATTTTGTTGGGCACCAAAATTAAGGTCACTTGACTCTTAGGCGCTGCTTTGGTGATGAACTAATGCTTCCTGTTCTGATGAAGTGGTGGAAGCTCAGGCCAGAGAAACAAGAAAGAAGCATGTGCAGGAAGGCAGAGCTCTGACCTCCCAATTCCAAGTGCATTCACAGACTCCTACCTCTGCCCTTAGAGCCGTTTGGGAAGTTCTTCCACTTTGGCCCTCAGCCCTCAACAATGTAATTTTTCTGCTTGCGGGTAAAAAGAAGAATTCCTCTCACGGTGCCAACATCAGCCCTCTTCTTCTCACCCTGAGGAGCAAGCAGAGAGGTGGTGAGACCAGGCCTGCCCAGAGATGGAGTTTTGAGGCGTGAGGTAATGTGGGTTCCCCATCTATGGCTGCAACCAGAGGAGCTTGGCAGGAGCTGTAATGGAGGAGAGTGCCGGCTTTGAGATTTTCTTTCTGTTTGGTCTGGATGTATTCCAAATACAAATTAAACTCAAATGAAAACTTTAGAAATGTTATATTACCAAAGTGTGCCTGTGTGTGTTTTGGGGGATAAGGGTGGGAGAAGGGGGGTTGCAGGGGAGGGGGAGCAGCTGCAATACAGCTAAACAACTAAATCTTAACCTAAACCTAAACAACCACAGCATTCAGAGCATCCAGACTTTCATGACCCTCACTAAGAGGAGGGATCTTTACTACCCAAGTTCTCAGATTTTCTGTTTCAATTACACCCCAGTCCAGATGTGCAACTGCAACACCTGGGTTACAGTCCTTCATTTGCCATTAACATGGTTGCTAACCTTCCTTATCTCTACTTCTCTGACCCTCAACTTCTTCAGTTGTAAGTTAGTGGTATGAATCAGAGAGCAGGCATCTTTCCGTACAGAGTGCGGTTCTAATGCAGTCAATGAAGTACATGATTTCTAACTATCAGTCAGCCATGATTCTAAGATGGATTTGAAAAACAGAAAATGTTGAGTGGCTCTATGCATTTCATTTCTGTCTTCTTTAAAGGACCTTTCCTATTTCAGGCAACTGCCTCTGCAGTGAGTATGTGTGTGTGAAAACATATGTTTGCAAAACAGATGAAACATTTGCGTATAATAGCATTTTCACAGCAGTTAGTATAAACAAGGAGAAACTTATCTTCTGAAAGTGATTAGGAGTGGCTTTTGATAGGTGTCTGTGAAATGACAGATTGTGCAATTTTTAGGGAAAAAAAAGTGTGTAGGAAAAAACCCTACAAGCAATAATATTTTGACCTTGAGGGGAAAAATATGCTAGTTTGTTTATAGAAAATAAACTCTGCTCCAAAGTTTACATTCAGAAGAACCTTGGTTGCTTGCTCATTAATAAATTGAGACCAGAATTGTTGATTACTGAGGTTAATGTTCTTTTACTAAAGTAAAAATATTGTATGTAATTAGATTAAGAAGAGATTTCAGAAGAAAGGGTGACGATTTGAATAATCCTGGAGTCAATACAGGCACATTTTGATTTTATTAGCTAGCTATTAGGGCGGTCTTTAGCATTTTATGTGTGACACACAGTGTTAGGATGTGGCTCTTGAAAGTCATTTGTGTCCGCTGTCTGGACTAATTGAGCGACAATAATAAAACGCTGTTTTTAGATAAACAATGGGTGGCAGAGCTCCATTGGTCCCCGCAGGGAGCGTGTTTATGCTTTTCAAAGAGCAACTGGCTGAGCTCACATGCCACAGTCATTTCACAGAGGAAAGTCAAGTCATTTAAATCAACTAAATTGAACGCAGTTTTGAAATGGAAATCAGTAGTCCCAGTTAGGAGCTAGCTGCCTCATTGTCAATGGGAAGCTAGAAGCACAGATTGCCGTCTGGTTCTCTCCCAAATCTCATTCAAAGGCAGGAGGCCCCAGAGCAACGTAGATTGCAAGTTAGCAATGCAAGGGAATAAAGTGTCACATGTCATATGTTTTCTGTAGTGTGTGGGTGCTGAACAGGTTGATGTGGCAATATCATCATAAACCCAGCTGCCCACTGCCACCCCCTGCCTCCCGCCCATAACAAGATGGGCCTGAGACAGACTAACAGCCAGAAGGCTCCAAGGAGGATGCATGGAAATGGGTGACTTGCTGCTGTCCTCACCCAATAGGAAGCATTTCTCTTAAGGAACGTGAAGGTTTGCCTACCTTCTCTCTCCTCCTTAAAATGTGCTCCTTCCTTCCTTCTCTCTCTGTGCCCTTTAGAATAAAGCATGTCTAGAGACGAATCTCAACTTTGTGTAGAGATTAAGATCTGTGGTTACTAGACTAAGAACCGAAAGGCATTGGCAGGCAGGTCCCCTTAAGTGAACTTTCTCTTAATGCAGGCTCACACAACCAGCGGGCTTTTGTAGCCACCAAAGGGTGACTGAGGGCTGCGGGGGTAGCATCTCCCCCTTCTCCGCTATCAACCTTACCCAAGCCGACTCAAACAACCACACAATCTAGGTAAGAGCAGGGTGTTTGCTTGGCAGACACAGCTTCCAGACAGGTTCGCTGCACACTCCACAAACGAAATTGTATCTCTCCCAACTGTAAAATTGTGTTGTCACCACTGAGCTTAGGAAGCTGCGTGCAGTCCACTGATGTTTTCATTCAACAACTGTTTCTTGAGCACCAGCTAGGCACCAGGTCCTCCGCTGGTTGCCGAGGAGACATCCTCTCAAAAGACCAGCCTGTGGAACTTTAGGTCTTATGGGGACACAGAGAAACAGACAAATACAGTACAATAAAACAGCGCTTTGGTGAGGCATGTTCAGGAAGCCACAAGGGCCTTCCTTTGTGTCTTTGTCAGCTCAGGCTGTTATGACAAAATACCACAGACTGGGTGGCTTAAACAACAGGTGTTTATTCCTCACAGTTCTAGAGGCTGGAAGTCTAAGACCAAGGGTCCAGGAGATTCAAATCCTGCTGAGAGTCAGTTCTAGGCTGCCTTCTCGCTCACGCAGCACCGAGCGCTGGTGTCTCTCCTTTTTACTAGGGCACTAATCCCATCATGGGGGCTCCACCCTATGACCACATCTAAGTTACCTCCCGAAGGTCCCACCACCACATTGGGGGTTAGGGCTTCAGTGCATGAATTTGGAGGCGGCGGGGCGGGGGGGGGAAGAATCATTTGGCCCATATCACCCTCTAGTGTACCCAGCCCCAGATCAGCCAGTTCTCTTTTACTGTTCCTCCTTGTGCCACTCAGCCAGGCAGTCTAGATACATCTTTTTCCCACCCTCTAGGCCAGTGCAAATTCCTTTGCTTCTTGATTGCTAAAAACACAAAGTCCTTTCTGTCCATTCCTCAGAAAACCACTGTGACAGATTAAAACTACTCTATCTAATTTTCAGATGAGTAAATGTGATGACTAATTTTGTGTCAACTTGGTTAGGCTCTGATGCCCAGTTGTTTGGTCAAACACCAGTCTAGATGTTTCTGTAAAGGTATATTTTAGATGTTATCAACATTTAAACCAGCAGACTGAGTGAAGCAGATTACCTTTCATAGTGTAGATGGGCTCAGAAGACAGCGCATGGAGCTAGAGAGGATTATTCTCAAGCCTTAAAATGTAATAGAATTTACTCTGCCAGGTTTCAAACTTACTTGGGACCTATAACCACTACTTCCTTCTGATTTCTCCCTTTTGAAATAGGAATGTGTATCCTATGACTGTCCCACCATTGTATGTTGGAAGCAGGTAACTTGCCTGTTCTCACAGGTTCACAGATGGAGAGGAATTTTGTCACAGGGTGAATCACACTCCAGGTCTCACCTAGATCTGCTTTAGATGAGATTTAGAATTTAGAGTTTATGCTGAAATAGGTTAAGACTTTGGGGGCTGTTGGAATGGGGTGAATGTTGTATTTTGCATGGGAAAAGGGCATGAATATGGGGGAGCCAGACTGTGGACTGTTATGGTTGAAATTTGTCCCCTTAGTGTGTGTTGACTCCCTAACCTCAGAATGTGACTTTATTTGGAAATTGGATCATTGCCGATACAATTAGTTAAGGTGAGATCATACTAGAATAGGGTGACCCTCTAAACCAATATGACTGATGTTCTTATAAAAAGGCGTAATTTGGACACACACACACACACACACACACACACACACACACACGGGAATCCCATGTGAAGATCGGAGCTATGCTGCCACAATCCACAAACCAAGAACTAGGAAACACGCCTGGAACAGATTCTTCCCTGCTTCTTTCAGAGGGAGCATGGCCCTGCCGACACATTGACCTCACACTTCTAACCTGCAGAAG
Source organism: Rhinolophus sinicus (assembly GCF_036562045.2). NCBI lineage: Eukaryota > Metazoa > Chordata > Mammalia > Chiroptera > Rhinolophidae > Rhinolophus > Rhinolophus sinicus. Next base: position 64,799,850 of record NC_133756.1, read on the forward strand.
TGTGAGACAGTAAATTTCTGTTGGTAATACTCAGCTAAAGAACCCCTAGCAAACTAACTGTGTTCTTCCTTGCCACCCCTGCATCGTCCTCTCCACGGGAAGCACACCTTTTTAGACACACGCATGTCACGTAGGGATGACAAGGAGGTCCTGCCTCTCAGCCCATGTCTCCTGGTCACTGTGGGTTCTCTGTCCTGCCACCAGCACAAATATCAACACACACGGGATGCAGTCCCACTGTGATTGCTCTGGCTCCAAGTCCTGCAGCACGCTTATAAAATCATGGCAAAAAGTGGTTAAGTGGCTTATGCACGTTAGCATCTGAAATAGAGGGATCACATTGCTACGGAAACACGTTAGTGTAAAAAAAGTGAAAAGAGAAAACAGCCTCAACGGTTATCTTTATCTTTACTAAAAATACTGGCAACTTTAGGTCCGGGTTGCTCAAAAAGGCCCAAGTGCTCCTGAAATTAACTAGCTCTGAAAACAAAGATCCAGTTTATTTTTTTTTCTTCAAATGAATGCCTGTCATAAATTAGGAACATGGAAGAGAACAAGAAGCATCAGTGTAGGAATTTAGGACCTAGGTTCACACATTGGTTGGGTCTTTAACCAACTACATGATCTTAGATAAATGACTCGTAAAGCTCTTTGAGCATGAGCTTTCTTATCTATAAATGAAAGCAAAAAAGTCTAACTCTGGGATGTATGGACTTTCCCTTTAAGTTACTTACTTTCTTAGGCCCCTGACTCCTAGAAGAGAAGGAGTAGTTTAGCATGAAAAATTCAACTTATGTGCTGAGAAGCCATCATTATTATAATAGCATGAGGAAGGATTGCCTTATAGATGGTCCACCATGAGGAATGCAGGTAACTTCAGACTGTAGGGAGCCACCACTGGTCTCCTGTTGGGGCCAGGACTGTCCAGCAGATCCCAGGAGAGCACCCATGTTTGTGGGACCCTGAGTTTCATCAACATAGGTGGCTTCTTTGAAGGAGTAGAAATCCTAAAATACAGAAGTAGACACAGGGCTTTGAAAAAGCCTTGATGAATCTAACTGGTGTACATTTGGAACACAGGAGACTAGAGCCAGGACCTCAGGCAGTGGAGAGGGATGGGGAAAAGGAGGGAAATTCAAATAATAGCAAAAGGCACAGCCATCTAAAGCTGATTCAGAAGACCAGAGCATCAGAAAACATCTGCATTCAGGTATTTGTGACTACTACCTTGCAGGATTACTTTCCGTGTTTGTTCTCCCTGCTAACTGACAAGACCTAAATGCCTGCGCAGGCCTGGAAACATCTGGTCTACCTGTCTATTTCTTTCTTAATGTAATGTTAAGGATGGGTTTGGTGTTATAAAACTCCCGCATGTGGTCAGAACTCAGCTTTGGTCCACTTATGGACCCTTCATTGTGACCAGGGCTAATGTACCAAAGCCCGTTTGCGTGAAGCCTGGGCAAAGTTCCTGGAACTGGAGAGGAAGGAGCCAAATGCAAGAACTTGACCTATAACATTGTCCGCCCTGGTGTGGGAAGGAAGGAGCAATTCAGACATTGATTCAGCACATAATTATCGAAACGTGTCTAAGTCCACTGTCATATATCTTGAAGCCCTTGAGGCCAGATGTGTGTCAGAATGTTTCAGATTTTAGAAAGACAATATGGTGCATAAACCGAGTATTAGACAACATCCCAGAGGGGTCTGAGGCAATAGCCTGCGAAGCAAACACATTCATATTTCCACAGTCCTATATTAGTAAACTGTATGAATATTCACACTAACTGGGATACACGGAGCCTTATATCACTTCACTTTACATTTTGCCACTAAAGTGGTTATAAAAATCTTTCTATTTTCAGAGACTTTGGGGTTTTTAGAATTATGGATATGGGACTGTGGGCCTGGGGCAGGTACCAGGTAATATTCTAAGTCCTGGGGAAACACAAACCAGGTTGTATAGGAGTTAGGGGGTTCTGCATGGAATGGTTCCCTAGCCCGGCCATATCAGATACAGGGGAGAAGGCAGGTTTTAAAGGAAAGAAAACAAAACAATAGAAACAATGCTCCATTAAAACCCTACAAACCAGTGGAGCATAAGCTTGAATGTGTTTTAAAAAATCTCCAACAGAAAAATCACACAGAGAATAGAGGGCCCCCCCCCCCACCCTGTTCCTGTCAACAATAGAAGGCTCAGTGGCTCTCAGATCCTAAGGGCCAAAGGGCCTTAGCTGTGGGTGGAGATGCGCGTGCCCAGCAGGCAAGGCAGGGCACAGTGGATACCCGCCTACAGAAGCAGACCCCCACGGGAGGAGTCCTCCTTCTAGTGGTGTGTGTGTGTGTGAGTGTGCACCTGGGTGTGTCAGGGTGGGCGTGACAAAAGGGCTTTGTGGGACGGGTAGCCAGAAAATTTCAGGTCTGAGAGGGCCTGCAGGTACTGTCAGTTAGCAGAATATATATATTGATATATATATTTATATGTACACATATATATGTGTGTTTATATATATAAACAGAGACTATTTACTTGTATTTATAAATTTGTACACATATATATTTTTGTACATGTAAATTGGGATAAAACTTTCCGTCTACCCACTTAGGTTTGAATGGTCATGGACTGCAAGTTTACTGACAATGGACAGATTAACAGGAGAAAACACAAGGTTTACTTAACATGTGAGTGTGGCAGTTCTCAGTAATGAGTAACTCACTGAATACTCAGAGGTAAGGGTTTATATACTAGCTCAGTAAAAAGTATGTGAGGGGGCATTTAGGGCTTCAGTGGGAAAGTATGAAAGCTTCTGTTGGGTTTTTCTTGATGCTAATGGGAATGGGCAGTCTGTCTCTTTCCTGGAATTCACAGGAAACCCTCTTGAAGGGGGGTTGGTGGCAGCTGTATTTTTCAGAAGTTTCTGCTTTAGTCAGATAAGGGAAGTTCAGATAAGGTTTCAAATATTTTCACTGTAAAATAATCTTTATGCCAAAACTGTAATGTCTTTTATACGTATAGAAGGTGCCAAAAAATGTATACACATTTTAAGGAAAGAAAAAAACTGTATTAAAATTGTCACACAATGAATGACAGTAGCATTTGATTAACGCCATCTTTTGAGCGAATGTCATACTACACATTGCTACCGTAATTCAATTCAACTTCGAAAAGTAATACATAGATAACATCTCTTAAAATGTGTACATTTTTGGCACCCCAATATATATACACACATGTATGTATACATATATACATTCATAAAATGTATAATATATTATATAAATATATGTGTGTATATACATACATATAGATAGATAGATAGATAGATAGATAGATAGATAGATAGATAGATGGTAGATAGATGATAGAAATGTATCTATTAATCAATTATGAGCACATGGATCCTGGTGGATGGGTTACAGCATTTCTGTACCTTCCTGGTCCGTAGTGAATCGGCCTCAGATGAGTGTTCTAGATCACTATGGGTGATTTTTCAAATCTCCCTGTTTTTTCTCTCATTCTCTTCTGCCCCCTTCCAGGATCCTAGCTCGCTCTCTGGGGCCTATAGGACTAGGACTGGGGGACACCTGAGGAGGTAGAAGAGCGGGTTTGTGTGGGGGTGATTGACTGAGGGCCTTCCATCTTGTGATGGGGCCGCACTAGACTCGTAGGTCCAGCACGAATGTTAGAGGTAATCAGTTACATGCTGCTCGAGACCTTTACCCTCCAAGTAGGTTTCCCGGGGAATCTCAGAACTGCCAGCACAGGAGCAGGCACTTTCCACAGCATGTGCTCCTGCCTCAGCAGCTGTGAAGAAGAGCAGGTGTGAAGAAGGTGTGACATTCCCTGGGGTCGCACAGGCTGGAAACTCGGGGTACAGACTCCCTGGTGCAGATCCCCACACATCTCAGAACTCCCTCCCTCTTCTTGTGCCCTCCCTGTTGAATCCCCAACAGTGCTCCTGGAGGTGTTCTGGACTTTTCCAGGAAATAGATTAGGGACATGTATCTCTCCTTCCTCTTGTCCTTGGGGGACCTCATGTGTAGACCACCCCCCCGTACTCTGCATCTCACCCCACATCCTCCATTTCATCTCTCAGTTGCACAGCATTTCCCACACCACCCACGATGCCTACCCCAACCCCTTGGGGCTCCCAGCATTTAGCAGGAATTTCACCAGCAAAGGAAAGGCTGCCTGGAGGCTGATTTGTTACTGAAGAAAAGGTGAAGAAATTTCTGAAGAACGGTTGCATTTGGGGAGGGACAAGCAGCCCTGGTCACTCTTGTGGCCAAGTCTCTCCCGGGTGTTTTGGTAGACTGCTTCTGCTACTGTTTATCCAGCACGGGGAGTGCTTTGAATTGCTGTCCTGGCTGACACAGATCCCTTTGCTTTGTGAATAGGGTGATTACTGAACAATGAAGCTATTACATAAGGAGTGGAGCTGGCTGGAGCCAACAAATCTTGTACTCTAGGTTTACAGAGCTATAATTATCCAAAGTTTTAAAACACAATGGTATCTGCTGAAAGAGAACATCTGGGAGGGAAACAAGCCACCCCCATTAAATGACTGAGGCACATCCCATGGATTCCATGACTCGACGTTAATGGAGCGGTAATTTTTTTCATTGTCGCTCAAGTTAACAAATGTGCTGAAAGGTTTAAGCAGAACAAATGCACAGGGAAGGGGGAAATCAGATCAAAAAGAGAGATCTGTTTTATAAGATCAACTACAAATTGGCTGGAGAAAGCATTCCGGGCTGCTATCATGAACACTAATCAAGAGAAATAAATGCGTTATGAGGTTTTTCCCATATGAAAAGAAAAGCTTTTTCCAGTTGCCATTTCATTTCAAAATAAACTCTTTAAATCTCCAGGGGACCCTGTGTGAAAGAGTGGGCTGGGCTGGGTCACAGGGAGGGCTGAGTCAGGAGTGTTCTGAGGTCATGCTCTACACTGGGACGTGCCGTAAAGATTAGTGGAAATCAGTTGTTAGGAGAGATTAGAGGCTTTATCCTAAAAATAGATTTGGCCCAGATAGGAGCATTGGACTCTACTTAGAAAATGAAGGTTACAGTATGTTCTCTTCCAAAATTATCTGTCCCCACACTAAATGTGGTCTGCATGCTCAGGGCTCCGAGCACTTTTTCAAGATCTACAATCTAAACAAGGGTCTCTACCGCACCTATTCCTTTTGTTGCGGGCAATTCTTTCACGTAAAAAACGAAAAGGACAGTTAGAACAACGAGACAGACTGAAAATCTCTCATTCGTCATCATATACCTAAGAGAATGTTTGCTTTAATGGAATGAGAGTTTCATCTGGGGGTGGGGGTCGGGTATCACGATTATTCTTTCAATTGTCCTTCCTATCTGCTTGTGGGGTGTGGCAACAGCCAAACAACAGCCACACTCAGGTCTGAAGGCAGAAATGATTTGCGTAATTATGGGCTGATGATAGAGCAGGATAGGCAAGAGGCAAATCAAGAAGGTGGTAGGTTTTCCAGGTTTTCCCTAGTTGCCCTTCAGCATGTCCCCTCCCCACCTCAATGCCCTATTAGTCCCCTGTTGGTCTTACCCAGAAGCACACCAAAATATGCTAACAGAGCACTTGCTAACCTTTGTTTACTCCACGGGGTGAAAAACTTTAAATCTATTTATCAACTTCCCCACAGGTATTTGTATCTTAATTGCCAAAAGCAATATTACATACTAGTAAACATGAAAAAAAGTAATAATTAAAAACAGTTACCAATTAACCCATCACCCTAAACCATCTGAGCCAGTCCTGGGCCCATTTGTCCAGCGAGCCGTCACCTGACTTTTCTATCCTGCTTTGGTAGATATTTGCCTAGTCTAAATGTTACTGTTAAAAGATAATACCTCTTTCAACATGTGCATTATTTTTGCCTTCTGTGAAAGATCTCTCTAGAAATCTTGGATTCTGATGCACAGTGTTATGAACTGAATTATGTTCCCCCAAAATTCAGTTACATATAGTAACTATATTTGGAGGTAAGATCTTTAAGGGGGAATTAAGGTTACCTGAGGTCAAAAGGGTGGGGCCTTAATCTGTTAGGACTAGTGTCCTTATAAGAAGAGGAAGAGACACCAGATATCTCCCTCTTTCTCTCTTTCTCTCTCCCCACAAAGAAAAAAGGCCATGTGAGGACATAGCACGAAGGCAGCCATCTGCAAACCCAGGAGAGAGGTATCACCAGAAACCAATCCCGCTGGCACCTTCATCTTGGACTTCCTGGCTCCAGAACTCTGAAGAAATACATTTCCATTATTTAAGCCATGGAGTCTATGGTAATTTTTTATGGCAGCCCAAGCTGACTAATATGCACTGTGTTTCGGCTGAAAGGTAAGAAAGAGAAAAGCAGCCCTTGACATCCAGGAGCCAGCCTGGCCCTTACAGGTCTGTTGAACATAAACAATTTCTCAGCACACAAACTTCAGACAAGGCCACGCTGAGGCTATGATGGGCCAGCACATAAATAAGACCATTCCATATTCATGCCTGTCCCCAGACAAAACGTGAACACAAAATTAATCAAATATCCTCCTATCCTGGATATCCTGTATCAGTTTTTGCTTTAGCCTCACTCTGTTTCCTCTTTCTAGATAAGATTTATGCATAGAATTATCCTTACTTCCTGACAGCATCCAATCCAGAGCAAGGCCCCACTTCCTTAAATCTTCCCCCAAAGCACCTAGCCCAACCAAAATCCTATCATAAGTTCTGTCTAAGACTCTTACTGAGCCTCTTCATGGATTTCCATGAGAATTAAACCCAACCGAGTCAGCTGCAGAGCTCTTGTGTGTCCCTGGTGGTCATTGGCACAAAGGCATTGACAAAGATATAAGCAGGTTTATGTTTTTTAATAACTATTTAACATTGCTTATTGTTATGGGCTGAATGTTTGTGCCCCCCACTGCCCGTACCTTTCCCCTGCCCCCCGCCCCCCCAGCAAACTTGTATGTTGAAGCCCTAACCCCTAACGTGATGATAGTTGGAGGTGGGGCCTTTGAGAAGTGATTAGGGTTAGATGAGTTCGTGAGGGTAGGACCCCTATGATGAGATTCGTGCCCTTATAGGAGGAGGAAGACAGAGAGATCTGGCTCTCTCCCTGTGCATGTCCCCAGGGAGAGGTGAGGACTCAGCAAGAAGCCAGCCACCTATTAAGTCAGGAAGGGAGCTCTCACCAGCAACCAAATCTGTCAGCACCTTGATCTTAGGTTTCCCAGCCTCTAGAACAGTGAGAAATACGTGGCAGAAAGGGCCTGAATTCAGAATAGAAATCAGTTCTGAAAGTGCTGATCAATTTGATGGCCGAATGAGGGTAAAACATAGAGCTTTAGAATTTTAAGAAATAAAGTGTGAGTCCGAGGTTTTCTATTTTTAATTTTATATGAATCCTTCTTCCCCTGATCCCTCCCTTTTCAGTAGTTTGGTTTCTTCTAGGAGTGAGTCAAAAGTCTTTTCAGCTTTTGGACCTAAGATTCTATGCTAATTTGCACTTTTACTTTAGCATTTGTAGTACAATTTTCTCCTTGGCAAAATTAAAATAAAGATTGAATATTAATCTATTTCTCCAGGTATGGTTGTGGGGAATAACATATGTGGTTCTCAGAAATTTCACAAGTGTAGCTTCTAATGTAAATTCTAAGCTGTGCCAAAGGTTTAGCTTCATCACATGCCTCCAGGGTTGTGGTTCAGGCTGAAATCTCCCTTCTGCTCCCATCTTACCTAAGATCTGCCTTTTGCCTACTTTCTCAGAGATGATAGCAGTAACCCTAGGTGGTGATTTTAAGTCCCACAGTCATTGGTACCTGCTATTCTGCTTTGTGCTCTCTCTTTGGGCTCGGTATACGTGATTAGAAGGAGTAAGAGGGCCACTGGCAATTGAAATTCTCTGACCTTTTCTTCTGACATCCAAAAATCCGCAAAGTGAGTTTACAGGGAGTGTCCAGTTTTTCCAGCTTCGTGTTCAGTGAGCTTTCTGCCTTAGGTACAATCGTTCCCAAATGCTCGGGAGTTGCAATATGATTTTCCCATCCTGAAAATCTATTAAAAAGAGATTCTTCACTCCTCTCCATCCCACCACCAGGCACTGCAAATGGCAGTTACCACCCAACACAGCCCCTCCCCATAACATCATCGATTTTTTGCCTGCATTGCGTCTACTTCACAGCTCGAGACATGCCAAATCACACACGGCCTAAGTACGTGTTGCTACCAACAGATCTATCTTCCTAAGTGGCCAAGTACAGGCTATGTTTAGAATGTCAGAGCACCTCACTGCTCCCTGGCCCACTTCCTTTAGCTGAGACGTCTCCAAGCATTAAAGCAACCTCACCTATATTTCTTGGTTCTACTTCTCAAGAGACAACTCTGGATCGACTCTGTAAAACACGAAGTAGCACAAAGACAGAGAAACCATCAGGTTCTTTCCCATGACCTCCTCTCTCCCCTGTAAAAATGAATAATATTAGTAATCCCTACCTTATGGGACATCTGTGAATATTTAATGAGATCATCAAATATTAAAAATGGTCAAAGTGTGGTGATAATAGATCTGAGACAAGGTCTGCACTCCATATTTAAACACTACTAGGTATTTCTACTCCTTTTCTCACCCTCGCTCTATTTTTTCATTGAAGTAGAATTCACATAATATCAACTTAACCATTTCAAAGTGAAGAGTTTAGTGCTATTTAGTACTTTGACAATGTTGTGCAATCCTGTCTCTATCTAGTTCCAAAATATTTTTATCATCCCCAAAGGAAAGTCATTAAGCAGTCACTCTCCATTCTCCTTTCCCTCTGAGCCCTTGCAAATGACATCTGCTTTCTCTCTGCACAGATTTACCTATTCTGGATATTTCATATAAATGGAATTATACCATACATAGTCTTTTCTGTCTGGCTTCTTTCACACAGCATGTTTTTGAGGTTCATGCACGTTGTGTCATGTATCAGTACTTCATTCCTTCTTATGGCTGAATCATATTCTGATGTATAAATGTATCACAATTTGTTGTTTCCACCTTTCATCCATTGATAAAAATAGTGCTGCTATGAACATATATCGGGGGTGTATACACATGACTTGTATTCATCTTTTGTTATCAGTATCGTGTTTCCCTGAAAATAAGACCTAGCTGGACCATCAGCTCTAATGCATCTTTTGGAGCAAAAATTAACGTAAGACCCGGTCTTATATAATATAATATAATATAATTTATATAATATATAATATAATATAAAACCGGGTCTTACATTACATTAAAATATTAAATATTAAAATATTGAGCATAACAATTTTAATACAGGTTTTTTCCTTTCTTAAAATGTGTATACATTATTTTGGCATCCTCTATATATGTAAATTTATTTGAGTATCTGTTTTTAATTCTTTTGAGAATATACCTAGAAGTGGAATTTCTACTCACTCTCTTTTATTTCTATTCTCTCAGTGATCTGTGTCTGCAGGATCTGTAAAGATGTCTTGTTTTTAAAATCCTGACATTGTTTAATTGTGCCTCGTCTCTATTTTAATTGACAAGTCTTGGCAGTAATTGTTAAATTTTATTTGAATTTTAATGAACCAATCTATGGTTTTGTGGATCTTATCTACTTATACATTTGAATTTGTTTTAACTATTGTGTTCCCTTTGGGTTTATTTGCTGCTCTTTCTGTAATTTCTGGAGAGAGCTAAGCTGACACTGTTGGGACTCTGCCCATGTGCCCTAGGCTGCCCTTGCCATTCCCGTACACACCAGCCTGGCTCTAAGTGCCAGCCCTGGATTCTTTATCAGAGGGCTGTCCTCACACTGCCCGAACCCACTTAAGTTTGTGGACACAGTGGACTAGATGTGCCTGGAAACTAACATCTCCCAGGGGAAACCCTTAACCAAAGACCAATGGCTGTCAGGGTATAAATACCTTAGCTTCTTGCCCCTTGGCCAGGATAATTCTGAAGCCTATTTTACATAGTTTTTTAGAGTTTTCCTTGGCAATCTATCTCTAGTCACCTATTGTTGTCATCCCTTGATAATGTATTCTTTATTGGCTACCTTCCCTTCCCTGTGTTTCTACTGTCTTCCCCAAGCTCCCTATTGTTAGCTGAATTGTGTCTCCCATCCGCACCCCGCCACACACACCGAATGTAAATGTTGAAGTCCTAACTCCCTATATTTCAAAATATGACCATATATGGAGTTAGGGCCTTTAAAGAGGTGATTAAGTTAAAATGAGGTCATTGGAGTGGGCTCTAATCCAATATGATTGGTATCTTTATAAAAAGAGGAGATTAGGGCACAGACATACGTAGAAGAAAGACCATGTGAGGACACAGGGAGAAGGCAGACCTTTACAGGCCAAAAAGAGGGGCCTCAGGAGAAACCAACCCTGCTAACGCTTTGATCTCAGACTTTCAGCCCCCAGAACTGTGAAGAAATAAATTTCTGTTGTTTAACCCATCCAGTCTGTAGTACTTTGTTTTGGCAGCTCTAGCAAACAAATTCACTTCCGATACTGTTCACCCTTGAATCCTTGGCTTAGAATCTGCTTCTGGGGAATCTAAACTAAGATTCAAAGTTTATTGATTGTTCAGCTTTTCTTTCCTAATATGCATTTGAAGCTGTGAATTTCCTTCTGATCATTGGTGTATCTTTGATATGTAGTATTTGGTAGTACAATGATCCATATTTGTAGTATAATGATAAGTTTTGACATGTAATATTATTGTTTTATTTGAACTATTTATTATTTTCCATGGTAATTTTTTCTTTGACCTATGGGTTATTATAACTTGGAAGGGTCTCACATTGGCCTTACATATGCTCTAGCCATGATGCATCATTTCTGCCTACAACTCAAGAGCCAGATAGCCATAAGGCTCCCCCCAGCCAGAAGGGAGCGCAATGCGGAAACTACGATGGACTTGGAAGGGGTGGGGAAACCCATAGTGTCTGGCGAACAGCATTAATGACTACCACATAAACCAGGCTGCATAGACTATCCTTTTACATTGTTTCCTTTTTTGTATGTGCTCAAATTTCTTCAGAATACAGGATAAACCTGGGAATGAAATCGTAGGTCACCTTATAAACATATCTTCCATTTTACTAGGAATTGCCAAGCTGCTCTCCAAAGTGGTTGTGCCAATTTTCCTTTGCACCAACAATGTGCATACATATTGCTCTGCACATTTACACTTTATATTATATTATCAGACTTAAATTTTTGGAAAAATTGGTAGGTGTGAAATAGTGTCTTGTTGCAGTTTTAATTTGTGTTTCCCTCATAGTCAGGTCAGTCTAGTCTCTTTTATACCGCTCGTTCCATTGTCAGTTTGTAGTTTATAAAAATGAGTGGCTCATCAATGCAACTCTCATTGCAATCAATAGTCAGAGTTAAGATCTTTGCTGGGCCTCAAACCTTTTCTCCACTTTCGTACCTTACAAGGATTTTCTTAGATGAGTTTCATGAGCATGGCTGGGTCTAGTGGTCCCAAAAGATTTATTCTGCATTCTGACTGTATAACTGCTTCACACAGAAAACGCCAGGGGCACAAGCCTTCTAGTCTCTGGATGACCAGACCCTACTGATCTCTTACTAGTGGTTCAAACACACCCATATTACCCATCATCTGAATACACTTGTGAAGTACTTTACAAAATGATTTGTCCAGAGCAGTGAATACTGGGTACCATGTTGTGTGGAAAAAGAGAAGACTCAATAACGACTATAAACCTTTTGCCAGAAAAAAAGAGAAATACTTAAGAAGGTCATGAGATTTTTCTTTGGAGTTTTGTCCTATAGTAAAAGGGATGAAGAGATTCTAGGAGACAAAACAGGGAATTCGGAACATCTGAGGACATTGTTTGTGAACCCAAAGCTGATTTTGGATTGGTGCCGGTGATGTAAGTACTACACAAGCCCTCAGACTTATCCCAGGGATCTGACTTGGCAAGGCTGATATCATCGTGCCTCAACATCATTACATTTGATCTTCTCTGAAATGCTCTGGCATCTATTCAGTGTGTAATTAGACATTTTCTACTGTTTCATTTTGGTAAAGTAGAAAACCACATTCTGGTCAGTCTTTAGTTTCTTCCAGGCCTGCATTAGCCTCCACTCGCTATTACTCTCAAGTACGGAGATTCAGACGCGTACCATGTGTTGCCCGAGACTTATCTCTCAATAGCTGGAATTTTACTTTACCTTTGAACAATTTTGTTTGAGTGCAATATATTTACTGATATTGTCAACTCAGGTCACTGCAGAATATAGACTTGGGTCCTGCATTCTCCCAAAGGCCGAGCAGAACCTTCTTTCTGTGCACATTTTTAATAGATGGTTTTCAAGGCCAGGAAGTAGGAAATACAAGGAAACGCGTATCAAGGAAAATTTTTTCTTTCTTTTTTTTTTTACTTTTGTTAGTGGGAACATTTCTATCAAGGAAGGCAGTTTTCTTTCATTTTACCACATCCAGAGGAGATATGGTACCTTTGTTACCAAGTCTTTATTCATAATTTATTTTAGTAACAAGGGACCTGGTGATAGCAGTTATTGATGAAAACAAAAGCTGGTAGCTTTCTGAAAGCAGTGGCAGATGCTCCCAAGAGAGTTGTGTCACGGTCATGCTTATCTGTCTAAAGCTTCTATTTTTTTTTTTTTTTTTTTTTTTGAGAGTTTTTGTCTTACTGGCCACCAACTGTGAAAGAAAGAGGGAAATAACTGGAAGCTGCCTACAGTGTTCCTGTGATATTCAGGTGGATCCAGAAAGTCTTCCCTTCTTCCCATTCAGACTTGATCCCAATTCACATCTTCTAAGGTAAATGATTTCCGGTTTCAGTAACCCACTATAACACATAATGCACAGGCTGTAATGAAGTAGAAGTAATTCCTGTGGTCATTGTCATAGTGGTATTTCTAAACTGCTTGCATATCAATATCTCTCGAGAGCTGAACAAGCATTTGAAGCCTAGGAGTGATTGAGAAAAATCCCCTCATCCATGGACTATTTATTGAATACCTACTATTTTAAAGGCATTGATTGGCTCACGTCTCTGGGGGATGAATAAGAAATTAGAGGAGAGAGGATGAGTACAAAAAATATTGTAACTAATTGGCGAAGGACTGAGAGGGGTAGTCAAGGATTCTGTGTCTCAAGTGTTTCCAAAGGTAGATAAAATCCTACAGATCAATTTCAAAGACATTTTTTTCTTCCTTCCTTCAATTCAGCCCCACCATGGCTCTACCTTACCCCTTAGAGACTCCAGTTTCATTTATATTTCAGAAAAGAGACCAAAACTGATTCTTCTCTAGGACCAAAAGTGGGAACATGTATCCTATTCTAACCCCTTGTTTAGGGAAATGACATTTTTTTCACCATGCTAAGGTTAAATATTTCCTATGGGGCTATGATTAACAACCCCTGAAAAGCAGAAATCTAAGACAGAGAGAGAGAGAGAGAGAGAGAGAGAGAGAGAGAGAGAGAGAGAGATCATGGGAGAGATGGGAGAGTGTAGGAAGTTTGTTTCTAGGATTAAATTGCAAAATGTCTTTTCTTATGTAATTATTTTCACATTTGCTAAATTCTAAATGAATCTAAACTATTTTGCCTAAGACTTTATTTCCCTCAATACTATCAAATCTGCTCTAGAAGATTTAGGAGATAAGGTAGGTTTTGAACTAGCCCATTAACTACCAAGCAAGAATAATCTTTTATTTGGAAAATGAAACTATGGCTATTTGAATCAGAATTGACTCTGTCATTAAAATATTCCATATCTAAACCATTTGCAGTGGAAGATTTTTGCATTGTTTTATTTTATTTTGGAGCATCTCCTATCATGAATTTTGGCCATCTGCATATAGTTATAGAGGCACTGTCTCTTAGGATATTCTTTCTTCTTTCCTGAGCTGGTGAAACCTAGGGGAATCACTAGAATCAACTTGACTATTTATTTGGATGTGTTTCACAGGGAATCCTTTGTCTAAACTGAATCACTCACATCAAAATAACCATGGGAAGTTCACATAACCTCATTTCCCTCTGTTAATGTTACTGAGTTAAGCATAAGACAGAAATATACTTAGAAGATATATGGCTTCCTCTCAATCAGAGCTGGCCTAAAGCACAGAAACAGAGCCCCTGGGGACAAAGCAAGACACTCATGAACTCTGGCCACTGGAAGACAAACAATGGGGACCTTATTCTTAATTTAGTTTCTAAGCAAAGGTTTTCCTGGTGACCTCTTTTCTCTGGAGCAATCACACTGCCCACTGATGGATTTGCAACTTGCCTTGGTACCCTAATTTCCCACTTTACTTTGCCTCCCATTTTCTTTCAGGATATCTGGATTTTTCTTCTCATTACACATTTCCTCCGTAATTCTTCACAATAATAACAATAAATATAACTTCCTTCCTCTTAATACCTGATAACCATTCAACTAGCAGAACTACTATTTGGAATAAATTGAAATAGTCTCTATGTGGTGTCATGCCTAGCAATAATCCCAAACTTGATGTCATAATGAAGACAACCCAAAGACTCTCATGGGTGAAAAACACCAAACTTTGGTGACACTTAGCCAGATGTATCTACTTATTGCACTTGAGCCCAGGAACCCTGAGTCATGATTTATCTGGGGTGAGAGTTCTCACCAAAAATGCACTACACCAACTTCTTCCTTCAATGAAGTCTTCACTACATCACCTCCCCTGCCCCATCTTATGACATGAGGAAAGTTCTCTGATAGGAGAATCAGAAAAGAGGGAAAATGGAGGTGTGCGGAAGGATAGAAAGGGCAAGGAAGGTTGTTTCCTCAGGGAGCCAGATTTCCTCTTGCTCTTGTCTGCTGCTGATACAGAAGAACAGAGTCAGAGGCACTGGCCCGATTCTGCAGCTGCCTATGGAAGACCCAGGCACACCAAAGTATCACCTTTCTTCCATCAAGGAAGACCCCTTAAATCACCCACAAATAACAGTATGTGTGCTTTGCATGTATCATACCATCTTTCAATGGAGCCAATATGGCCAGTTTTTCCATTATTGGAGCACATCTCTATTTATTTTCTTAAGCACCAGATAAAGTAGTTGGTATGCGATTAAGGGCCATGTTGTGCAAAAAAAATATGTTTGTGGTAATTGTTGAATGTGTGTTGAATGTAATTAAATATGTGTAAGTTGAATGTGAGTATGACATGTCTCCACTGTAATGCAAAAAGGTACAGTGAGCTCCTCTGTCCTGGTCATGGAGAACCCTGGCAGAATATTTGTTACATTCTAAATTTTATATGGTCCTAAGGTTAATTGACAGGCAGAACTACACTTCCCTCCTTTCCTACTGGTTTACTCATGGCTCTCCTTTATTTCTCTTATTTAAATGTCCTCCCATTCTAATTATTAGTCCAGGAGAGGTCAACATTTGAGGACCTAGTCGATCAGGACACACTTGGATTTCCATTGAAACCCTGGGACTTCCTATGTGAACACTTTACATCACAGAGAAGGAAGTCTGGAGGGTAGGGCATAAGGATCTCAGAGAGGTCTCCTCAGAGACTTTACGTGAAAATATTCTCCTCTACTCCCATTTCTCCCATTTTTAAACACATGGACATTCAGGAAAATGACCACTATTTTCACTGATTGCTGCCACACACACATGGAGATAGCAGGACCAATCTATATTTCTACCACAAAATTTAGGGAGGCATACTATAGGCTAGATGAAAAGAAAAAGTGTGCAAGTCCAATAGAATGGTGTCTTGCATACTGTGATTTGTCAATACATATTAATTGGACTGAATTAGACAAAAGTAAATACCATAAATATTTGTCTTCTGCCAATATGCTTAAAAGTAGAATTTTGTTTCATTTTCCCTGTTATCTTGCAACATTTCTAACTATGAATCAAAATTTTGTATAACTCCTATATATATTTTGTATTGGGATAAGGTGGTGTTGTGTTGAAAAGATTGTCACAAATTTCTGATCATTTCCAAGGCTGATGTAATTATTGACATTGCATGAGTAAATACAGATGGATGGCAAAATCAAAATTGGAGGTTGAGATCATTTTACCCAGTCCAGCTCCTGTTTTCAATCAAGATTTGGGATATTGTTTTAGGGGATTCCCAACCAAGATAGTAAGAAATAAAAGCCAGATGAGTGAAATAAATAAAGAGCTATGGGAAATTAAAGGAAGAGATGGTCATTTTTCTGAGAAAGTTCTGAGAAAACTTTCACAGATGAGACAATATTGGAGCAAAGGGCATGGACCCTACTGGTTTTGTCTTACATAGTACCCACAGACAACTTTAACAATTAGTAGATTCTCAATAAGTAGTTGTTGAATTTATAATAGAAGGAACGATGAAGAAACAACAACCAAAGTTATAATCTTGGAAAATATCCATATTTGAGGGCAGCAAGAGCATTTAAAAGAAACTTTCAAAGAAGTGAAAAAGGAAAATGGATAGACAATCATTCAAAGTATGAAGACATATTAAAAAGAACCTGTAGGACAACATTTCCGAACGCTATAGAATAGTACTATTTACAGTGTGGTCCTCAGACCAGCAGTGTAAGTGTCACCTGGGAATTTGCTAGAAATTCAAATCTTTGTGCAAATCCCAGATCTACTGAGTCAGAATCTTCTGGGGTGAGAGGCCAGAAATCTGTGTTTATTAAGCTTTCAAAGTGATCTTTATGCACACTAGAGTTTGAGAAACATTATAGCATATTTCGGGAAAATGAGTTGCTATGGGCATAACTAAGTTTTCTGATTCTGAGAAGAGTTCAAGGTTTGGTTCTAGAATCTTCCCAGAATTAAGTTGTAGTGAAATTATTATATTAAATTGCTAAAGTTTAAATTATATTTAAGCCATTCAAGGTAAACAGTTTATATACCATGATTTATTTCTTAAAATATTTCTTACAATGCCTCATTTCAGTCAGAGTAAGAAGGAAAACAAGGTTAACATTACTCAGTTAACCATACCTAAGGACCACTCAGATTTATTATTAGACAACTCAGTTCACTTCTGTCAGCTACAGTTTCAAGGAAAATTAGAAAATATTTTGAATTGAACAAAAATAAAAGTACAAAATCTCTAAATTTGTGGAATGAAGATAAAGCAGTGCTTGGAGGGACATTCACAACATTAAATTATTTTTTCAGTAAAGAAGAAAGACCTTGGGCTGGCCCAGTGGCTCAGGTGATTGGAGCTCCGTGCTCCTAATGCCGAAGGCTGCTGGTTCGATTCCCACATGGGCCAGTGCCAGATGGCTCAGTTGGTTGGAGTGTGTCCTCTCAACCATAAGGTTGCCAGTTCGACTCCCACAAGGGATGGTGGGCTGCGCCCCCTGCAACTAGCAATGGCAACTGGACCTGGAGCTGAGCTGCGCCCTCCACAACTAAGACTGAAAGGACAACAACTTGAAGCTGAACAGCACCCTCCACAACTAAGATTGAGAGGACAACAACTTGACTTGGAAAAAAAGTCCCGGAAGTACACACTGTTCCCCAATAAAGTCCTGTAAAAATAAAAAATAAAAAAAATAACACTTACCCTTGCCCAGAAGCAGCTCAGTTTGGTGTATACTCATCCTCAGTTTCACAATGTGATTTCCTTCCTCTGATGTTCACAAACATTTTTTTTTTTTTGCCTCTGCTACCCAACAGGCAAAACTAAAAACCATATAGAGGTGTTTGAAAGATTTAGAAAGATCTATGCCTTGGGTGGCACCATTTTGTTTGAACTAATGTTTACCAGGTCTTCCTGCTCTGGGCATTAGAATCTTGACCAATTTTAATTGATACCCTGAGTTTTGCTTAAACAATGCATTAATGTAACACTACTGAGCACATTTTACTGAATTTCCATTTGGATTGGAGTATGATATGATCTCTGTCCTCAAGGGATTCCCAACTTAGTGAAGAAGTCAAACTAAAGAAATTTGTAAAAGAAATTAGATGGGACTAGAAAACAGGACCAAGGCCGGCCCGGTGGTTCAGGTGGTTGGAGCGCAGTGCTCCTAAAGCCGAGGTCGCCGGTTCCAAGGTCGCTGGTTTGATTCCCACATGGGCCAGTGAGCTTTGCCCTCTACAGCTAAGATTGTGAATAATGGCTCTCCCTGGAGCTGGGCTGCCGTGAGCACAAGGAGGTCAGTGTGAGCTGCCATGGGCTGTCGCAGGCTGCTGTGTGCCGCTGTGGGCTACCATGTGCTGCCATGAGCAGCCACTGGCCGGCGAGAGCTGCCATGAGCTGCTGTGAGCGGCCGACCCACGACCAGCGACCGACTGCCTCAGCCTGGGGGGAGCGCAAGGCTCATAATACCAGCATGGGCCAGGGAGCTGTGTCCTACACAGCTAGACTGGGAAACAACGGCATGAATCGGAGTGGGGGTGGGGAGGAGGCAGAAGAAGGGGAGAAAAAAAAGAACAGGACCAAGACCAGTAATGGAGATCCTCAACAGTCATTCTAAAAAGATATAATTTTATCGTATAGGTGATAGCAAACCATTGAAGATTTTAGACAAGGGAGCGCTCTCACTGATGCTTTAATTCATTTATTCACTCATTCATTCAATAAATGGTTGTTGAGTGCTCATTAAGAATACAAAGATAACTCAGCCCTGACCCTGCCTCCAGCAAGCTCACAATGCCAAGAAACACTCTACTGTGTGACACTGATTGGTTTACAAGGGAAGTGGGGTATCGTTTTGAGGAAACAATCCATGAGATTCTTTTATCTTAGTCCATTACCTCTCTCCCCTTCCCCCCACCATTCAAGCACACTTCAAGTTAACATCCTCAGATGAGGAAGGTGGCTGAGTTGAAAGCAGAAATCAGCTGGTATACTTCCTGGCTTTAGCTTTCAAAAGCCTAAGCCCCAGAGTGGAAGAATATTATAGCGAGAGACAAATACTGGTGGCCAAATGGAAGCTTGAGCTAAAAGATAAACGCTTTCTTCCCCTATCCTCTCCCTACCAGACTAGAATCCTCATATTGCAGGGAGGAGAAGGAGGGAAAGAGTCTGAGGTCTGTAAGTCTCAGAGCAGCAGAAAGCCAGACCTGGCTCCCAGGCACCCTGCTAAGACAGTGGAAAGACCACAGAGAGAAATGGATGCATAAATTGTCTAGGCAGCAGATGAAACCAAAGGTGAATTTGCGAAGATGTTTCTATCCCAAACGTGGTGTAGCAGAAAAGCAGCAGAATGCTAACGTACCCCCAAGGGGCTGTATGGAAACAGACAGTTGTTCTCAGGGATAAACTATATGACCAGAGGATTACCATCTCCATCCCCACCACAGTCCTGTGCAGCTGCAAATCCAAGGGTGGGGCGAGCAGATCCCGAAGGGGACTAGATTTAAAGTTTTTGCTAGCCTGGCAAGTTGAGACTTGCAGTCAGAAAAATGCGTTGTGTTCTATCTAATGAATACAGTGATATGTCCTACATAGCTAAGTAGACTGAGATTTAGTACTGCTACACACATCAAATTATCCTGTGGCAGGTCATAAGTGTGGCTGTATGGGAGAGGTGAGAGATCCTCTCAGAGTGGCTAAACTCTGAGCTGAGCTTTGAAGACTAAGATGGGAGTGGGAGAGTTGGGAGGAGATTTCAGATAAATGAAAAATTAATGCAAAAGCAGACAAGTGTGGTACCTGCCAGAGAATTCAAGAAGCTTGGTTTTATTTTCATATAGGTATATTGTAGAGACATCCTGCTGAAATAAGTTGCAAAGTCAGGCACAAAATCCAATACGAAGGGTCTTATTTCTAAGGGTAAGGATTTTGTACTTGAAGATGAAGAGTATTAATCAGAAAAGTAACGTGATTAGAATGTCACAGAAAGACAAGAAAATATTTAAATGATAATGATTTGTGCCATGTGACATAAAACCACATAAGACCACATATTATTTATTAACCAGTTTTCTTATGCAATATATATTTATCTAATACTCAGTAAGGCAAGAATCATCTGTTTTAGCTTCCAGCACAGTCTCAGAAATAACAAGGTGCTTAATAAATATTTGTTAAAAATGAATAGAAAAGGTATTATCTGTCTTAGATACTAAAAGCTATCATGATTATTCAACATTACATTTTAAGTGCCAAGTATAGCATTTGACACATAGATACTCAGTAAATATTTGAATAAAGGAAGGACTTATTCTGTAATGCAAAAACAAAAAAACAAAAAACAAACAAACAAACAAAATACTGAATACATAAAGCACATCAGTTAATATAAAGATACACCCATTGCAGATTTCTCATGTGAACTCCTGCTTTTGAGAGGGATCAGGCAAAACCCTTAATGAAGTGGAACTAATATAAGCATCTCCACTTTGGTCTGAGTCCTCAGACCACGGTCAAACTGACTGTGGTCATTTCCTTTATCAGATACCAGCAGTTCATGTCTCTTAGTGGTTCTCAGCAGAGTGGTTACTTCTAGATCAAGGTTATGCTCCCAAAAGCAAAGAATTCTGTCTCTTTGTTGATGATTGTTCACAATTCAGACGTCAGGGTCCAGTATCTGCACAGCCCTCTGCACAGCCCTAGACAGCTTTCTGTTTCAATGTGCTTCTATCCAGATCTATATACCATGTATGATGCATTTTAAAGACATTACTCTCGTCTACTGTGGGGCCTGCAAAACCATTTGCTGTTGCAGTGACTGGAACTGGGGATGCCTTCTCCATGCTGCTGCACAGGAAGGAGTTACGAGTATAAATCATTCTGGCTTTGGGAAGGAAGAAAAGACTCTCTAGACTAAGAGTCAACAAAAAGGCTTTCCCTTAACTCTACAGTTTCTTGCCCTGTATTGTCCATCCGTGGAATATTATTCCACCTTAAAAAGGGAGGAAATTCTGACACACGCTACAACATAGATGATCCTTGAAGACATTATGCTTGGGGAAATACGATTCCACTTATATGAGGTACTTAGAACAGCCAAATTTATAGAGACTGAAAGTAGAATAGAGATTACCAGGGACTGAGGGTATAGGGTGTGTGGGGACAGAGCCAGGAGTGCAGTTTCCAGGCTCTCGGCTTCACATGGAAAGCTGTAATCAGATGGCCATCCGCTGTGGCTGGGTGGCCATCAGCTGTTACCAGTTAGCCATTAGCCACTAATACAACTGCCGTGCTAAGCTGGTTGTTGGTTGGTCGACAGAGAAGCAGACGGCGGATTGCGGATCGTGTGGCTCCTGCTTCCTGTGTCTCCAACCCAGCCGCCAGCAAGACTATAGTGGTATGAACCCTCTATCCATGGCTCCGTGGGTGTTCCTTTTTGGCCTCACAATATCCTGCATTCTTGTGCGGGGAGCGGGAGCTGAGACCCTGCAATGACAGGTAGAGGGTAGTGGGTAGTTACTGTTTAATGGTACAGAGTTTCCATTTGGGGTAATGAAAAGCCCTGGAGATGGATGGTAGTGACGATCGCATAACAATGTGAATGCACTTAATGCCACTGACCTGTATACTTAAAAATAATTAAAATGGTGCATTTTACGTTATGTGTATTTCACCACAATAAGAATTTCTTTCTTTTTTTTTTTTTCTCTTTTTTTTTAATTTAAAGCTAATTGGAAGTTCTGAGCTCATAGGTAGGGTTTACACACTGTGGAGTCAGACATTTCTTGGGGGACCCCTCCTTGTCAATTTCTTAAAGTATTTCCTCTTGGATTAGTTGGATTCTCCAGAGAAAGACTTTTCAAACTCTTGCCTCAAGGATAGAGACAAGCTGCCAACATTCTGGAGCAGAGTGAGGGAAGAGGTCATAGCTCTTGGCAGTCAGTATATACATATTCATTTAATCCTCCGACGATCCTACATAGTCCTTCTTTCTTTAAAGTACCCCTGCCCCAAACTGTGTCGGGTATGACCCCTATCTAGTAGAGACATCCTCTTTTATTCTGTTAGGTTGGTGCAAAAGTAATTGTGGTTTTTGCAATTATTTGTAACCTTTTAAACCGCAATAACTTTTGCACCAACCTACTATTAATACCTCTGGAAAACGGACACTCAGGCTCCTACTGGGGTAAAGGAGGACTGCACAGGGAAGAGATTTCGAGTCTTAAACAGATTCTTGACCAGTCCTTTTGTTTTGATTCTACACCCTAAGCTCTCCTTCTAGAGATAACCGATGCCACCAGTTTTCTGAACCTTTTGGGTTCTTCAGTGTCACCTGTTTTATCTGGTTTAAGATTCGTCTTTTGTAGGTCTGGTAAGTCAGTTACCATTTGTGCATCTGCTTTTCAGCATCCGAAATGTTATTATTGTTTCCTTCTCTCTCGTTGTGTTTGTCCTTCTGGATTTATGCAAGCAAAAAAATTATCCTTTACTGTTATTTTAGTGGGGCTTAGGGTAGAGCAAGAGTTATTGTGTATGTTCAGTATACCGTCTTTGCCAGTAAGTCTCTTCTGTAGTTTTTACAATGCCACTTAAAAAATTGTTGTGATTTCTTAGGCTCCATTAGCAGAAGGAAACCACCTGAAATAAAGGAAATGATGGTGGTGAGTGAAATCTGGAGCACTTTTTTCAGTTTTGGGTGCAACTCTTAAAAACACTGGAATTATTTTAGAGGATGGTGACCAGAATATTAATGGAACAATTGAAGGGACTGGGAATGTTTTCAGTAAAGAATGGAAATTTCTAGCAGTTGACTTCAAGTATTTGAAAGTTTCATTTATTCATTCATTCGAGTTCTGCCATGTGCTAGGAAATATTCTTCCAGCATGGGGATAGAATAGTAAACATGATTGATTCCTAATTTTTGTGGCGCTTACATCTAGTGGGGGAAACAGTGATTTGCTCTGGATAGATCCACTGTGGGAATAGAACAAATAAATAAAAGACATTGGGAGATAAATTTCAAATGGATTCGAGGAAAAACTTTAAAGTGTTAGAACTGATAAAATGTGATGAACAATTTGATCAACACCCTTGGAAGGTGGTGAGAACTTGGACCTCCCAATCAGTTGAACAGAGAGGTTAATTGCGTGGGCTTTGGTTAGAATCCCAACTCTACCTTAACCTCTCTGGGCTTCCATGGTTTCATGTGTGAAATACGGCTAATAATATACCGCACGTGTTTTTATAAGGATTAAATGAGTTAATGTGTGTAAAGTGCTTAGAAGAGGATCTGTAGCAAATGATAAGCACTGCGTAAGTATTAACTAGTATTTATTTTTAACAATTTTTTATTTTGAATAAATTTTAAACCTATTGAAAAGTTGCAAAAACAGTATAATGAACATTATATACTCTTTACCTAAATTTCCCCGTTGTTAATATTTACCACATTTGCTTTATCTCTTTCTCAGAGTGGCTTGTTTGTTTCTTTGTTGCTGGGCCATCTGAGTATTCGTTGCAGCTTCATAGCTACTGTGCTTCACCCATATAAACTTCTATGTATAATTCCTTGAGAACAAGGTTCTCCCATAATTAAATTATTATTCTTATGAAATTTAATGTTGACACAATCCTATTTTCTAATAGGTAGTCCATATGAAGTTCATCCCAATCGTCTCAATAATGTCCTTTGGCTTTTTAAAAACTCATAATCCAATCAAGGATCAGATGTTATATTTAATTGTCGTATCTCTTTAGCCTCTTTAATCCAGAACCATTCACCAAGCTTTTTTTCTTCTTCTGTCTTTTATGACATTGACATTTTTGAGGCATCCAGGCCAATATTTTGCATAATGTACCTCAATTTGGGTTTGTCTGATTTTCCTCATGATTAGATTCAAGTTTAACCGTTCTGACAGAAATACTATATGGGTGATGTGGTTTTTCTCAGAACATCACATCAGGAGACACATCAGGAGTTTGTCCCATTATTCCCATTTGTTAAGATGGTACCTGCCACCTTTTCCCTCGTTAATTAGTAAGTCATCTGCGGTGTCATACATACTGAGCCTGTGTGACGTCCTATTCTCTAGACAGTTTTTGCCCAGTGATTTCAGCATCCATGGATGATTCAGCTATTATTTCATAATAGGCATGGCATAGCCAACAGGGGAACAAAGAAGATAACTTTGGTTCAGGGGAAATATTGCCACAAGGTATAGTGGGAGCCTGTAGCAGGTAGTTAGCGCCACTTCGTAAGAAAGAACATAAGCTTTGGTATACACGCACATTTATCTGACAATTACTAGCTGAGTGACACTGGCTAAATTTCCTTAAATGTAATCCTCTTTAAAATGAGAATTATCATTTCTGTCTCACAGGGTTCATCTGTGGATTGATACAGAGGGAACCTTCAGGAAGAGGGGGAGAATGGTTGCAGCATTACAGGATGAAGAGGATTAAATTATCAACTAACTAACTTTGTGGAGGTTGGGCAATGAATGAAAGGGCCACACGAGACGGGATGGGGGAATGGGCCTTGCTTATAACCAGTCAGATAAAAGAAACAAAGGACACAAGGAAAGTCTCAGGGGTCAAATATTTGTTGAATGCTTCTTATGTATCAGCCACTCTAGGGTTGGCACACTTAATCAAAGGGTGATGTTGACTCTAAGACATACAACAGGTCGTGGAAATTAAGGCATTGCCTACTGGGTTTGGATGAATTGGAAAGGGCAGACGGTAGACAGAAGGAAGTAGAGGAGTTTGTCTCTTTCAGCCTCAATTGGTGGCGGTACATCCCATCTGAAATGCAATGCAGAGGTGGCTTTCAAATTCTGTGTTGGGTTGTTTGTATAACAACCACCTGCGAAGACTGTAAAGATTGTAAGTTTCTAAGCTAAGCTGGCCCTTCAGAGATTCTGATTCAGTATGTCTTGAGGTTTTGGCCCACTGCCAGAGTAGATAAAGTGTTACATGAACCGAAAAGGTCAACTCGGGTGGAAAGTCAATTTGTGTGTCATCAGATTATAGACAGTAATCGTATACTTGGGTGCGATAGCATTGGCCTCAATCCTAGCTTATAATAAGAATAAGGCGCCAAGGTCTTTTATTGATAGGTTAAGGCAATTTGACATGCACATTGCTGAGAGAGTTGACACGGGAATAGCCGGAAAGCTCTGCAGCCAGCTCTGAGAGTTGTTCTTCAGATTTGTGCTGTCTAATATGTGGTCACCAGCCACATAGGATTCAGCTAAAATGAAAGAAGCAATAGTTACTGTATTTTCTGGATATACTCTCTGAGCACTTAGAGTAATGTAAAAAACTTTTATTAAGGAAAACAAAAATGGAATGGAATTGATATTTAATTTTAAATTAATTAAATTATATAAAATCACAGATGTAGCTCCTCAGTTAAGCTAGCTCATTTCAAGGGCTCGATAGCTGTACATGGCTAGTGGCTATTATAGTAGGACGGTGTGGCTATAGAACATTTCCATCACTGCAGAAAGTCCTCTTGGACAGCATTGCTGAGGAAGTGTTGATAACCTGCCAAAAGCCCATGCACAACAGAAAATAGTTGTTACTGGTCTCACTCTAAAGCCCAGGAAAGACTTGATGTTTAGTGAATAAAACACTATTTTCATTGGTCTTATTGCCAACTAAAAGGAAAGAAGACAGTAGCAAGCCAGGAGATGTTTGATAAAGTGAAGAAATGTCATCCACTTTTGTCCATTCCCCCTCTTCGGTGTGGGGAGGGTAAGGCTAAGCTTCTAAACCCTGTTGACCCCAGGAGCAAGCTACCTAGAATATCCCCTCTCAAGGGACTAGTCTGTGAGCCATTATTGGATCCTACTCTTCTCCTAGCCCTCGCTTCCCATTCCCCGGGCAGCCTGACTGCCAAGATGGTTGGCAGTGCCCAGGTGTGATACCAGGTAGCTGCACTTCCTCTCTGTGTGTGCTCCATTGGCCCTCTCTGACTATAGTTTGCATCCATCTGCTCCTCTCGCCCTTTCCCGGTGCAGAGTTAGGTGTTGTTTTGTCCCCTGGAGGAAGCCCATATTGTCCTATTCCTACCAGAGAAAAAGCAAATCAGGAACAACAAGGAAAAATATGGAGTGTAAGCATGTGTTTCCAGCTCGTCAACATGCAAGCAAATGTGCATGAAAATGAGTGTTAATTTACTGCATGATTCAGTGTTTGCAAGACTATCAAGTCATTTCCCATAGGCAGCCCAACAGCCATCACATGGTAATGAATGTCTATTATAATCATGTATGATGGTTGAACCAACAAACTAATGATCAAAGAAAAGAACAAAATAATAACAATGGTGATAACAATAATAATTAACTAGTGTAATAATTAACCAGCCAAGGCATTTTTAACTGGGGTCAGTTGTGTAATATAGTTGTTTGGGGCAGTTGTAACAGGTCTGATTTTTCTCATTTTAACATTTGTGGTTTCTGCTGCCTTCATTAAAAAAAACAAATCTCAGCTGTGGAAATAAACCCAGTCTAATGATCAAAATAGAAATAGGTTGAATGGATAGTAGGTTTTGTTTTTATTTATGTTTTTCATATTAGGTTTTGGAGGTCCTTTCAAATTTGTCTGGACTAGTCTGCGGAAATTGTTAAAACCAGAAAAAGACTCCAGCTTTTTGGAATTTTTTGTTCAGTCTTGAATTATAATCTTCATTACCAATTTTCTCATTCATGCATATGTATCTTTGGCTTTGCTTTAGTTATCTGTAAAACTCAGTATGAATTGTACTTTAACATGGACAAAACCATTGGGAAAAAAGACCATTTAAAAAACAAATAGGTATTTTAAAAATTCATTTTATCCTTTTTAAAATCCCTCTTTACTATTTTCCTCTTTTCCTTTTTTTTTCTTTTCCTTAATTGTTATTGTCTATTTTAATACCTGGTCAAAAGGAGAATTGATCTGATTTTAACACTGTAAATGTATATGATAAATTTCAATCGTCCAAAAGAGAATTCTGAATAATGTAAATAGAGTTCATTGTTTAGTTAACATTTTTTCTTGAAAAGTTGTCTCAGTTCATGCTTTTCTTTCATGGTGTGTTGCTAGTTATCTCCTTCTAGGCAAATATCCTCTAGCAGATCTCAGCCAGAACAAATATTTACATTAAGCCCTAAACTCTAGAAAATGGCTTTGTGTGTGTGCTGGAGGTGGGGGTGGGGGGGTGGGGGTGTTTAAATGTTAATGCCGACTTTGTCTTGGCTTTAGAAACACAAATGGAGCCACCACCATAAATCATTCAAAGACACTCAAACGGATGTTTATTGCAAGAATGCTTACCTCTGTTAAGCTAAGGTGTAGGGTTAAGAGGCTGTGGGGACTGTGATCCCATGTAACTAATGGGCACACTTCACAGACAGAAGGCCCATGCGTTAGTCATAGTGGTAAATCTGCAGTGACAGACGTTTGTTCTATATTTGTGAATGACCTGATTTGGCATGCATGCAGCTCGTTCTACCGACAATCATGGTAACATGGTGTGAGGGATAGGAGCGAAGAAAGGAGAAGGAGCAGTAGAGGGAGGAGAGAGATCCAGGCAGACAGGAAGGGAGAAGGGGAAAGGAATATTAAACAGTGGGACATCAGGAGCATTGAATGGCGACTCCAGGGGATCCTGCCTTCAATAGATGTTAGTTTCATTTGGGAACAGGAATTGATTCAGGGAGAATCCCCTTTCTTTTCTTCATGCTCCTACCCTCTTCTTCTCCCTCTTCTGCCCTGTAATCTCTGAAGAAGATATTCAGACAACTGTCGGATGGTACAGGATGCTTCTGCATCAAGGGGTCCCTGGTAGTTTGCAAAACTTGTCTGGCCCTCCACCCTTTACTGCAATCCTGCAACACCTTCAGTTTTAAGAAAGAAACTGGTCCAAAGTGATGAAAAGAATAAAGGGCTGTCAATAACTGGAAGAGAAGTAATGTTATGCTGTCTGCCATCTCTCCTCCCCTCAAGCCATTCCTTCTTAAAGTAACAAATCCATGGCAAGAGCAATTGTGACACCCAGAGAGATCTCTGCTGAGAGTAAGCTAGCCAGGAGCAGTGGACAGAGCACTAAATGAGGAGACAAGACTCCTGCATCCTGCTACAAACTTGCTGTGTGACCATAGACAAGTTACTTCCCCTCTCTGATGTGTAAAATGAAACAATTAGAAAGAAGATCTTTAGGGACGTTTCAGCATCAAAAATTACAGTTCTCATGGTAAGTACATAGATATGTAGGTAGGTAGCCCTAAGGCCACCTCCTCAAATGTCTTTCCTGACCAGCTTATCCAAAAGATTGCCTATCACCCTCGAACATAACACTGAAACATGTGGTTTTTTTTAAAATAGCCATTTGATTAACCAACCAGGATGCAAGCTCTATGCAAATAGGGACAGAGTCTGTGTTATTCACCACTTCTTTTTTAGTGAAGAATATATATATATATATATTCTGAATGAGTCTATCCAACTGTTTTCCTATGGTGAGTTTTTTCAGTTAGCAAGCAAGAGACATACTGGGGTTATCTCCATAACTGGGCGATTATAAGGGATACACAAACAAGGAAGGTGCCGAGAGAATCTCCGGAACCCATAGAAGGTTCTACTGACAAATGGAGCATAGCTGTCACTCTTTAGCATCCAGTCAGAGCTTTATACCCTGACAACCCCTCTGAAGACATAGCATCTACTATTTCAATCAAGCATCCTTGCTCTCTGCTCCAGGGCTTCATCCTTTCAGTGAGACAACCCACTGGCTCACCACTTCTGTTGTTCTGGACTCTCCAGCATCTCTGCCTCTCTGTGGGGTCTGAGGTCAGACTCCTCCAGAAAGGTTTGATTGGTTTACCCAATCACTATCCAGTATAGGGAACCCCTTTTGGGCAAAATTGCCCTGAAACCAGCACAAGAGGTTCCTTACCAGGGGACAGGTAGCAATTGTATAGCTTTTCAAAAGTATACTTCCTGGGGGCTCATCGATAGGTAATTAATTACAATCTCCCTCTGGTACTGAACTGGACATCTGGTATTTTGAAAAGTCTTCCTTTTCAGTTGATTCTGTTGTGCATCTCTGGACCAGAGCCACTGCCGCTGATGACTGCCTTTGGGCCAGGTACTCCTCCTTGTCCAATCAGCTATGCCCAGGGAGGTGGAGTCCCAAGCGCAAATCACAGAGAGGAAGCATGGCAGCAACTCAGAATTCCATAGGATCCTTTCAAATACCCTGTCTACCTTAGCATCGATCTGGCTATCCTTTCTGCTATCCACCTATGTACCTGTCTACCTTTCCATTGATCTGTCCATCCTTCTGGCTATCTACCTATGTACTTGTCTTCCTAGGTGTGATATTTAGATATTAAATCTTCATTCTAATATCCCTGTCCTTTTCCTTCAGAAACACTTATGAGGATTAAGACAAGTTAGAGTGGTTCTATCTAAACCCTGGAAGCAGAAGGAAGTATATTCCAGCTGTGGTACAGAGAACAGAGCGCATAACCCTAGATTCCATTTCAGGATTTAGCTTCTTAAAAGAATAATCCTGTATTCTGTGGTCTTTCGCATTCACACTGCCTCCAGGGCAGGAGTACCCAGAAAGGAATTTATTCTTTTCTGGGTCACATGAGGGCAGCCCACTGAATTACTTGTGAAATTAACTTAAAAACAACAACAACAACAACAACAAAAACTGCTGCTCATTTTCTTTACAAAAAAAGCCAAGAAAAACAAAGATGAAGCAGGAGGAGGAGGAGGAAGAGAAGGAGAAGGATGCAGAGAAAAAGAA
This sequence comes from Rhinolophus sinicus, assembly GCF_036562045.2. Taxonomy (NCBI): domain Eukaryota; kingdom Metazoa; phylum Chordata; class Mammalia; order Chiroptera; family Rhinolophidae; genus Rhinolophus; species Rhinolophus sinicus. The sequence continues at coordinate 64,829,540 of NC_133756.1, forward strand.
AAAGAAGGAAGAGGAGAAGGAAAACAACATCAAACATGGGCTGTTTCCACGGCTGACACCAGTAGGTCCTTGGGAAAGAAAGGGCTAGCAGGAAGTGAGGAAAACTGGGAAGTAATTTGTCCAACATAATGTGTACTAAGCTTCAATTTATATGGTGTGTAAAAGGAATAGAAGATACAGCTTTGTCTTCATTGAGCTGAAAATCCCATAGGGGAGACACATGGAAAGGATCTACAATATTAGATAAGATAATGTATATAAAGAACCTAAGAAGTGCCAAGACTACTGTATGATCTCCATAGATATGAGTTCCCTTTCATCTGAAACAAAGGAGTTGACTAACTGATATTAATAGTTGTCTGTATCAGACTACACCTAACCTCCATTCCAACATCTTTCTCCTTTGCCTATCTCTACCTGGTTTTCCAGGCTCCCCTACAGCTAGAGGGGCCATGTGACACATGGGAAGTCTGCTCATATTGTGTCTACCCTTTTGTACTAGGTTGAATGGTGTCCTCCCAAAAATTCATTTCCACTTATAAATGTGATCTTATTTGGAAATAGGGTCTTTGCAGATGTAATTAAGATGAGATCTTACTGGATTAGGATGGGCCCTAAATCTAACATTGGAAATTTGGACACAGAAGTGCAGACACAGAGGAGAGAAGGCCATTTGAAAACAGAGGCAGAGATTGGAGTGATGTATCTACTTTAGGAACGCCAAGGATTTCTGGCAACACCGGAAGCTAAAAGAGTCAGGGAAGGATTCTTCCCTAGAAACTTCAGAGGGAAGACAGCCCTTCCCCCACCTTGATTTTGGATCTCCACCATCCAGAACTATGAGAGAATAAATGTCTCTTGTTTTAAGCCACCCAGTTTATGGTACTTAGTTATGGCGACCCTGGGCAACTTCTTTTTTTTCCCCTAGAATGAGGATAGAATGCCTTGAAGAACAGCATACTTCTTATGTGTATGAGGGCAGAAGCCATATTTTAACTACGGATGGTAGGCCAGGAAGACAGTAAAAACTTGTTTCCTTGGAGCAAGTTCCCCAGATTTCAGATAAATAAATCCTAGGTGTTTCAGTCATTGTCACTCAGGTTTTCTGATAAGGATGGCACAGTTCTATCTATGCCCTATAGTGGACAGGAAATGACTTGGGAATTCATGTTGTTATATAGATGGGGGTCCTTGGCAAGTCATGAAAACTTCTTGAACTTCACTTTATTCCTCTGTAAAATAGAAACAATAATAGCTACTTGAGTTTTAAATGAGATATTTTATGAGAAAGCCAGAGGTCATCAACAAGGCAGGGGAAGCTAATACAAATCGCCAAGACTGGAATCCCAAGGGCCTGTCTATGTTGCATATCAACACACATGCTATATAAAGACAACTTTTCCCACCTCTATCCTTGCTGGGGGAGCCCCAATTCTTTTTTTTTTTTTTTTTTTTTTATCAGTAAACAGTTCTTGGCAGTCTTTATAAAATATAGAGAACAATACCGACACTGGGAATTAAGCACAAATGAAATAGCTCCATCACACAACTTACATAAGAAATGCTACAGGCATGAAGGACCCCATATATTCTCATCCAACAGAAGAAAGCAGAGGTGGTTTTTTATCAAGTTCTTTCTGGGCTAGTCCTACCCCACCACCTTCCTGAACTGTGCCTTCCTTGCCCAAAGCATGTCCTTCCCATCACAGGACCCTTCCTTTGGTTATGAGCAAATACAGTCCATGAGTTAGTAGCCTGTGGTAGCAACACTTCCTAGTTAGAAAGCAGAACAAACATAAGGATGGAAACTTGCTGCAAAGGCCCAAGGGCCCTGACATATTGATTGGCTAGCTTGCGAGGAGACCACAGAAGCACCCTGCCTGGAAATCTGAGGTGTTAGCTGGACTTTCTCAGCAGTCACAATCAACGCACTTTATGTTTATCCACTTCCCACTTTGCAGAAAGGTCTCTCCAAGAGCAAGCTCAATTTTCTGAAGGGCTAGAGTTTCCCAATGTTCAGTGCATCAAAATACAGGTCCATAGTTGGCTTGGTGTCTTGTTCCTCTCAGCATTGAATTCAAATCACCTGTTTGCAGATTCGAATCTAAGCACAGGCAGGCCCTGGTCTGTCTTTTCCTCTCCCTTCCACCCTTTCACACCCTCTCACCGCTTTAGAGCTAAGTGAATATGGTTTTCCAAATATAGTTTTGCAGGCAGTGTGTTAGGCCTTCTAATGAGCGACGGTAATTGCTTCTGCTATTTTCCAAAATGAAAATCAACCTCCGAAGAGCAGCTGGTTTGTTGTAATGTTCTCCTCCCTCCGATTACATCCCCCATTCCTACAAGTCAGTCAAAGCTTAGCCTTGACTGCTTCATCTGTGAGCAGGGCCTGTGGGACGTGGCAGGAGGAATGTGCTGATGGCAGGGAAACGGAATAAGCGAGCTATTGTGTACTTTATTATATTTAAGGGAAACAGGAGGAGGGAGGGGATAGCTCTTTTTTACTTTTGATTTCTAAGCTATCCTATTATGTGTTTTGCTTATTGATATATCTGAAAAGATAACCAGGTTTTTAGATGACAGAGCAAAGATGTTTTCACCCTCCTTTAAAAAAAAAAAAAGATTCATGCCAAAACAACAAAGAGAACACGATACAAAAACACAAACCCCGTATTCTTTAAGGGCAGGAGACATCTGTGATCTGGAACCACAATATATGAAGATGAGAAACAGATGGGGTAATAGTAAGGCACTTAGTAGATCTACAGAAAGTCAAAGCTAAACACTTGAAAGTGATATCATTGCAAATTCAGCTGATTCACTCTACTCAACACAGGGGCGTCCAGGAATTGGGAGGCCCGTGTTCAACTGTGGATAGGAGTGAGTATTGCACTGCAAACAACCCCTGTGGTGACAAAGTAATAATGCCAGCTACCACTTGTGAAGCACTTGTTGGTCCCTAGTTCTTTACCCATAGTCTCTCCTGCAATCCTCATAATGACAGCAAAATATATTATTTTCCCCATCTTATAGATGCAAAACTTAGGGCTTGGAAGGATAAAATCATTTGTACCAGATAAGAAGAGAAAGATATTAGTTGACGTTTCAAACAACATGCGTTGGAACTGCATGGGTCCACTTATACACAGATTTTTTTTCAGTCAACAATTTGAAATAGCTCGCAGACGAATCACATAGCCCAGAACAGACCATGTAAACTTACAGTATCAATAAATAGAGCACAGTACTGTAAATGTATTTTCTCTTCCTTATGATTTCCTTAATAACATTTTCTTTTCTCTAGATTACTGTATTGTAAGAATACAGTATATAATTCGTGTAACAGACAAAATATGTATTAATTGACTGCTGATGTTATTGGTAATGTTTCTGATCAACAGCAGGCTATTTGTAGTTAAGTGTTTGGGGAACGAAAAGTTATACACAGATTTTTTGACTGCACAGGGGTCAGTGTCCCTAAACCCCACATTATTCAGGGGTCAACTGTGTTTTTAATTCCAAAGCCTTATCAATGAACTCCACCACTTCTCCATGTAAAACCAAGCCACGAGTACCAGGTATACCTCTTTTGACTACATGGCCACATTGACATATGGGTGGTAGGCATGATAGCAGGTGCTAGTCAGGGCCACTGCTGTCTGAGGTCAGGCTTCAATGCTTGCCTCAGCTGTGTTGCTCACGCTGCTCTGTTGTTTTGAAAAGTTCTACAGAAAAAAATGTGTAACCACCTCCCCTCTTGCCATCTGCAACGTGACCTGGTGTGGAGGAGCCCTCCTGCTGGGTTGGGGGTATACCGAGAAAGTGAGTCCTCTGAGGTCCACAGTAGCTGAGGGTCCACTAAACACACTGGCCTGTGTCCTGAGAGGGAAGACAGGGAACTGCTCATCCCTTCTTACACTTGCCTGTTTGCTGCTGCCCTTCTATCTATCCTGTACCACCCAGAGCAGGTAGACATCCCACTGTTGCTTCCTGCTCCCACCTTTGGGTCCACAGGTCACCAATAGAACAAAAGTCTGGGTAAATCTAGGTCATGAAGAAGCAAAGCATCAAGTGTCAAAAGTGCAAAATAAAGTCTGCAGTGTTTATTCTCTAGCTTATTTATGCTTTCTGTTCATAGCTCAAAAATCAATCATCAGGGTGGCTGGTTTGCCCAGTGGTTAGAAGGCAGTGCTCATAACACCAAGGTCGCCGTTAGAGTCCCACATGGGCCAGTGAGCTGCGCCTCCCACAACTAGATTGAAGACAACTAGCTGCCGCTGAGCTTCCGGAGCGGTGGCTGGATGGCTCAGTTGGTTAGAGCGCGAGCTCTGGTTAGAGCGCTCTAACCAACAAGATTGCCAGTTCAATTCCCACATGGGATGGTGGGCTGTACCCCCTGCAACTAAGATTGAAAATGGTGACTGGACTTGGAGCTGAACTGCGCCCTCCACAACTAGACTGAAGGACGGACAACTTGGAGCTGATGGGTCCTGAAGAAACACACTGTTCCCCAATATTCTCCAATAAAATTAAAAAAAAAATCAATCATCAGACACTTGATAAGAATCTACTATGTAAGGAGTCACCAAGTTAGGCGCTTTAGAGGTAAAAAGAGACCGAAGACATTGTTTCTGCTCTCAAGAATCCATAACCAGTCTGAGAGCTATAGCATCAGTCCCTGAAAAGGGAACTGAAGTTATAAAGTTGTGTGTGATTGAGAGCTAGTGGGGAGCTTCTCCATGTTACTGACGTCCTCAGTATCTGTTTCTATCTCTGGCTTTTCCATTAAACTGTGAACTCTTTGAAAGGAGGTTTGTTGGTTTGTTTTTTCATTTTTATTTTTCCAGGCCATTGTAGTGTGAGGGGCACATGCCAGCTGCTCCATATTGAATAATGAATGAATGAATGAATGAATCAATCAATCAATCAACATGTTCAGAGGAAGGAGTGCTGTACAGACCTGGAGTTGTTAGGGAGAGTGTCCATGAGGAGACGGGACAGCAGCCAGGCAGAAAGTTGTCACCCAGTGACTCCATAATACCAACAGAAATGTCCAAAGGACAAGACAGCTCCAGAAAGAGACAAACTTGGGAGTAAGCCGGGCAAGCAGGCTTGTGGCAATGAACTTTGGTGAGACTGATGGAGACAAATGGATGCCACAGGGACACCAAAACAGGGCTTTTCCAGGAAGGGAGTAGAAAAGGCAGCTGTGAGTAAAAGAAATATCTAGAAACAGATATGTGTTCTGATCCAGATGTTGACACTGAATCTAAATTCCTATCTTGCAAAGACAGGGCAACTTTTATTTATTTATTTGTTTATTTATTTATGGGGGCCGTTACTCTGGCTAAGAGTTCCGGGCGAACAAATGTTTGCCCAGGTCCCAGTAATCCCCCTTACACGCGGTAGGATTAGGTTTTGAATTCAGCCCATATAGATGGCGAGAACCAAGGCGAGGGTGTCGGGCTCGGCTCTCGTTCCTAGTTGGAGCCCCCGAGCCCAGCACATTGTAGGCCCCCAATCAGTATATATTTGTGGAATAAAGAGATGGAGCAGCTCCGTTTGTCTTAAGCTAACGTGACCAGGAACATGCCTGGTGGCCCCTGGGGGCGCTGTCAATCTCCTTCCCCAACGCCAAACCCCTCAATCCACAAGCGCAGCTTGCGACCCCCCACTGAGATTTCAGCCTCCAGACCTGCCTGCTTAAGCTCAAAGTCTTCTAGGGCTCACAGGAGTAGGAAGAACAAAGATACATTTTCTAAAGTAATAAGAAAACCTGGAAAACAGGAAACTATCTCCCTGAATCCCTCAACCCCAACTCAGACTGGTTGTTCTTGGTCGCAACGACATTGCTGTGAACAAATTTGTTAAAATTTTCTCCAGCCCTCATTTCAGGCGCCTCTCTACCCTACTCCCCCACACCCTCCAACCTGGCAATGTGATACTGGGCAAGTAAATCGCTTCTCCTTGGGACTCTGTTTCCCGCCAGTCAGGGACCAGGAAATGAGAAAGGGCATCTGTGTATGCAAAAGCGCAGGAAGCCACTTTCCGCTCCGGGAGGCGGGCGGGGCAGGCACGGAGAGGGCACGGCGGGGTGGAGGGGAGGCGGAGGCCAGGGGCACGCCGCCTGCTCTCCCAGAAGACAGGGCAATTTTTATAATGCATTTATTTCTATTCTGGCTGGTTAGTCTGATCATTATTGGCCAGAGTTCACACCCAAGCAGTTTTAACACTCTTTACCTGCAATCAAATGCTATTTAAATAGGTGTGAAATTCTTGTTGGCGTTGAACACATCAGAGTCATGGGTTTCTATTGGCCACTTATACTAACATCCAGTGATCCTGGCCAATACAAACTAAATTCTGTCCATGCTACTGGTAAAGTGAACTGGTGGTTATTCCTTCATTCTGTAAATATTTATGAGCATTCACTGTATAGTTCAGCACAGTCCTAGGCAGCAGAATGAACACTAGTGATTGAATGGGGGATAGACAGATAGGGGTGCCTCTCTGTGGACTCTGGGTCTGGTGCCTGCACTTTTCAGTTCTTTTAGTAGCTGATAGTGCTTCTAAGCCAGGGACTGGCAAACTACAACCGGCAGGTCAAATTCAGCTCGCCACCTGTTTTTGTACAGCCCTCGAGCTAAGAATGTTTTTCGCTTTTATTTTTGTTTTTTCATTTTTGAATGGTTGGGAAAAGTCAAAAGAGGAAGACTTTATGGCACCTGAAAATAATACAAAGTTTAAATTTGAGTGTCCATAACCAAACTTGTATTGGAACTCAGCCATGATCATTGGTTTACATGTTTTCTACTGCTGCTTTTGTGTTATAACAGAGCAATTGCCACAGATCGTAGGGCTGCAAAACTGAAATATTTTGCGATTTGGTTTTTTACAGAAAAAGGTTGCTGACTCTTGTTTGAGGCTCACTTTCTCAAAATGCACTCCATAAAACATTTTTTTCTGAGGAATAGTAATAAGTGGTATAGTTTAAAAGTTTCATTGTCAGTGTATTTAAAAACAATGAGTCAAAAAATGTTAAGTTTCTTTACTCAATATTTCTCTAATGTTGGGTATGCCAAAGTACACCTTGACCCTCTAAGGCAGCGATATAGGATGTGGAATTCTCCAAACCTGTTCATACGTTTATTTATTTCCAGAGAATCTCATAGCACAGGGGATTGTGTACACCACTCTTTGGGAAATACCGAACCAGTCATTTTTGTTTTGTGTTGTCTTGTTTTTGTCACAGGTTTATTTGTATTAGTTCTGAAACCAGTCGCCAAAAACCACAGCAGTGTCATTGCACAGCAAATTAAGACTTTTTGTACCCAGATCTGAAGCCACTTCCTCTTAAGCACGGTGTGATTGTTTTCAAGGTTCCCAGTTCAATTTCAGCTAAAGAATTAACTGCTTAATATCTACCTATCACACTTGAAGCATTTCTATATTCATCCTGAAATGAAAACTTGTGGGAGAAGATTCAAATCTTCCAGTTGTCGGGTCCCTTGACAAGGAACTGCTCTTCATTTATACTATAACTGCACACTGATTCATCCACACGTGTAAAAAGGGTCTCAGAATGAGCCCAGGACGAGTCAGCAAGGGTTCAGGCATGCTGGGATGTCTTTGGAGAACTGAAGTTTATTGGGGCAGGGGCCAAGAAGCCTCCTGGGAGAACATTGAGGGAGAAATAAAGCAGGCACAATGAATTTGACTCAGCAGAAAGTCTTAACTGTGCTAGGGAAGGGGCAGTTCTCTCAATAGTGTCTCCTGGTCTAATACCTGCTGGCCACCTGTTTGAGTCCCATGAGGAGATGACAATGGGGGAGAGGTATAAATAAAAATGAAAAGAGCTGTTTCTTGAAATTCTTAAAATCTTAAGGCCTGAGTGACATTGTTTCTAAATTGATGGAAGCATTCTTTCTGCCATGCTGCAAGGCATTGGTACTGCAAGTACGTGCTCATGGCACTGGGGATGCTGCCGCCAGACGCCGAGGCTAAGTAGTAGCACTACGTCCAGGGGGCGCTGTTTGCAATGGAGCAGCCCTGCCACCCACGTACTCCGCTGAGGGTTATGGCGTGGAACAATCAACCAGCAGGAAACAACCTTGCCTGGTGGAGCAGCGGACATGATGACCATCAGCAGGGATTATGGTGTTCAGCGGAAGAAACAATGGGGTCAAGTGAAGTAGCAAGGGAAGGGGAGCAGCATCTGCCACAGTATAATTGAGACCATCTATTGGCCCTCCCAATAGGGGGCGGGGGAAAGGTGCAGAAAACATGTGGGTAAAGTGCATGGGGCTGCCATTCTCTGTTAGGCTTGTGACTCGAAGAGCTAGCAACATTTGATTTCATTCGTAGTCGCGGATCTGAAGGCACTTGGGGGAAATTTGGGTTTCTTCTACATACTCATATTAACACACATAAGCACACACACTTAACATGTATATCCTATCAAAGACATGTGCTATGGATGTAAATGCTCACGTGTACCAAAACTGTGCTTGTGTATGAATTATAAATTGTTAAAACGAGGCGAGGGTGGTTGAGAGTTGGGTGAGGGGGTCCAAGTAGGTGAGTCTTAGGGTTTCATCATCCAAGGTTCAACCAGAGAGCTGTGCTTTTGTATGTTATGCATATTGTGCTTCTGCCTAAGATTTCTTTTAAGAAACGTTTCCATGCCAAATATAAGTAAAAAATAACAATAATAAAAAATAAATAATAAAATTTTGAAAACCCACTTGATATATTCCAACATTACCATTTTATAAATGAGGAAATGGGGAGACAGAGGTTAGTTAAATTACTCGCCTGAGGTCGTGACAACAAAAGTAATGGATTGAAGGCTCAAGTTCAATGTTTTTGTTTTGTTTTATTTTCCTATTACACCATACAGAGAAAGAATATACACTAGAACAATGAGTCTGGATATTTTAAAGAGCTCCATGTGTTTCTCAGTTTTAAATAGTTCGATGTTTGAGAACTGGCTTATTAGATATTTTAATTCTTCTAGCTATGATTTTATAGCAAGAAAAATATTAGCTAGGGGGGCAGTAATGCAGATTAAATTAATACAGTTTTGTATCAAATAACCATAGTTAATACAATTTTAGATTCAACTTTAAAGTTGAATTTAGAGTCTACTGGACATGTTGTACTAATCAGAAATATAAAACAAATGAGATCATTGTGTTTTAGAATGAGCTTTGAAAAATGTTGGCCCAATTTTCTAAGCACAGAAGGAGACAAAAAAGGTAATAAGAAAGTTCGGGAAGTTCATGAGTAAATGTTAAGAGAATAGAATTATTCGCTCTGGTGAAGAGAAAGCAAAAGAGGCTAACCATTTCCAGAGGCATAAAGGATCTCTTAACTGAGATGAACTACTTTTCTCTTCCACAAGGAGGACAGAATAAGGGAGGACCTTTAGAAAGACGATGAGAGATTTAAGGTGGAAGAGTTAGTAGAATTGAGATGGTATATATACCTATGAGGTTCTCCAGGCCTTGCAGAGTTGTAAGGCTCAGAGGCAATGGATGTTAAGTGACCAGTCCAGGGAGTAAATGGTAGCTAGATGACTCCTGGTCTCTGTTATTATTCAGCAAATATTACTATATGGTGTAAGCTAAAGATAATTCAACAAGGAGGCATAGGGACAGGTAGGAGGAGTCTGGGGGCACCATATTCCACAGGAATGCTAAGATGGTCACTTAGAATGCCCACCCACTCTGCAGGGCTGGCTCCCTGACCAGGTCTGAATGCGCTGCTGTACTCTGCCCCTTCCCCTCCTGCTGTCCAATCAGAAATTCCCAACTGCCAGATGGGCATTAGGAATAATGCTAAGTGAAATAAGTCAGACAGAGAAAGATAAATGCCATATGATTTCACTTATGTGTGAAATGTAAGAAACAAAATAGATGAACAAACAAAATAAAACAGAAACTCAAAAATACAGAGAACAAATTGATGGTTGCCAGAGGGGAAGGGGGTGGGAGAATGGAAAGAAGGTGAAGGGGAAATAAGAAGTACAAACTGCCAGTTATAAAATAAGTCACAGAGATGTAGTAGTGTACAGCACAGGGAATACAGTCAATAATATCATAACTTTGTATGGTGACAGATGGTTACTAGACTTACTGTGGTGATAAGTTCATAAGGTATATAAATGTCTAATCATTATGTTGTCGACCAGAAACTAATATAATATTGTATGACAACTATAATTTAAAAGCCAATTAATTAATAAAGACTTTGGGTGCATCTAATGTCCTCATTTCTTAATATGCTGCAATAAACATCTAAAACATGATAAAGTTCTGGACACAAATAATCAGCACACATGCCACCTCCTGTGTCACCTTTTTCTCTTTCTTATCAGAGAATGAATTAGAAGCTGGTGGCAGTGGGACGTATAAGCAGCTAGGAAGTGGATACAGGCACATCTCCCAAGAGGGGGTTGTGATAAGACACATACTCATGTGAAAAGTGACTAAGATAGTACTACCAGGAATTCCGAGTGTAACCGTTAGTACTTGGGCAGTGTCCCTAACAGGAGAACAGAACGTGGTCAGATTTCCTCCTGTCTATCTCCCAAGTTCCCTTTTCCTCTGAATCCAGGTATAATGTTGATATATCATGTCTGTTTCTAGCCTTGCAGCCCCAGGTCCCAGTGGTAGATATTTAGAATGAGAAGAAAAAACAAATTCGAAAATATAGTGATTGTGACTTGAATTTTGAGGGACCCAGAAAACGTATTAAAATCCTGTAGAATAAAAGGGTTATTTACGATTGGTGAAAGAGTTTCACTCAGTTAACCTGAAGACATTGGCATAATTAGAAAGTTATATCTAAGCTTTCAGAAAGGTGTATTTGCAAGTTAGTTATGAAAACAACCAAACAATCTGACGCAACAATAAAATTCCCACTCGCTAGCTTGCCAGATGCCCTAAGCTTCTTGGATGACTTGGTGTCCGGTGTCACATTCACTTTCAGAAAGAAGGAAATGAGCAGCTGAGACTGTCTCCCCAGGACAGACCCTGACTAATTCTCTTGTTGTTCACACCTTTCTCAGTACTGGCAAAATCATTAGCTGGAAAACTCAGCTTCGGCTGGTGAGGCACCCACTTGCAAAATCCAAGGAAGGAGCAGGAGTGGGTATTAATAATTTGCAATGTCTGATGGTGACTCAAGTCTCTGCAGGCGGGCTGTTTAATTTGCAGCCCAACCCTATTTCTCTGACTATACCCTGGTCCCACATGTCCCTTCTAGGATCTCACATACTTCTTCAGGACTGTTAGACACGCCTCTGTCTTCACGCCTCTAGAAGTATGAGACACCCAGGGGGGAACACAGGCCCCTTTGAGTGTAAGTTGTTGAATCAGCCTGCTTTGACTGATTTTCTGTCACGAGTTCGCTGTTGAGAGCAGCCGTGCCCAAAATAACTCAGGCTGGGAAAATGACAACTTCTACAGATTTACTTGGGGGAGTCGTCAGAAAGCATCTATATGTTCTCCCACATGGGCCTGTGCATAGGGCGTAAGAGACATTTTGTGTGTTTCTAAATTAGGAGGGTCTGGTTAATCACAGCAATTTTCTATGGATGTTTAAAAAACTTATATTTTGGAGAGTGACCTGAGCAATTATTTCAGTGAAAAGAGAGAAAAGAGCAACAAGATCTTAAGTTAAACATGGAGCAGAAATCATGACTTTGAACAAAAGAATTATAATAGTACAAAATGATTTTTTTCAAGTAAGCTACTAAAATAAGGAACAATGATTATTTAAGTACATTACTAAAATAAGGAAGAATGGTGGATACTAAAAGTTCTTTAAAAGTGAATTAAAACTTTACTCCCTTCTCATGGGGTTTCAGTCCTAGTACCGTGTTTCCCCGAAAATAAGACCCACCCCCAAAAATAAGTCCCAGTTAAGATCGTCAGCCAGACGGATGCTTTTAGTATATTACGACAATGTTCCAGAAGAAGATGACATAACTGTATTTGAATAAATGTAGATTATTGTACATGAAAAAATAAGACATCCTCTAAAAATACGCCCTAAGGCATCTTTTGGAGCAAAAATTAATATACGACCCAATCTTATTTTCAGGGAAACACGGTATGTGGCAAACTCCTTTTGAACCTCTATTTCACTCACTCTCCCAGTAATGGTCACCCACCCCCGCCCCATATCTCCTTTTCCCAAACTCCTCAAATATCTCAAGCTCACGGTACAGCTCAGCCTAGGCCTCCCACCCTACTCATTTTCCCAAATCCTTGCTGAATTCTATTCCCCTAGAAACATTGTCCTCCCTAATGCACGTCCCTCCTGCCAGTCTTGGTTTCTCTCCATTCTGCCTCACATCCTGATTCTGCAAACAGAGAATCTAGGATCGGAAGGAGTAGCGCAGACTTTTTTTGGACAGGTAGAAAGGGTATGAGGCTATGAATAATTACTGATTATTTTTCTGTCACACATGAAAAGTGCCTCGTCCACAGTAAAGGAAATGATCAATATAATAACTCATTAATATTAGCCGATAGAATCAATCTGTAACATTCCCCTCCCCCCCCACCAGCTACACCAGCCATTACTGAAACTCTGCTGACTAACATAGATATTCTTCAGTGGTCTCCCCTTTTCCTTCTTTCCTCCCCCCTTACACCCTCCTTCCCTCTTTTTAAACGTCTTATCTCTGTCTTAATTCATTCAGGCTGCTATAACAAACTACCAGAGACTGGGTGGCTTATAAACAGCAGGGATTTACTTGTCCCAGTTCTGGAGACTGGGAAGTGCAAGATCTAGGCGCCAGCAGATTCCCTGTCTGATGGGGGTCCACTTCCTGGTTCATGGACAGCTGTCTGTTCACTGTTTATTCACATGATGGAAGAGCTAAGGGAGCTCCCTGGGGTCCCTTTTATAAGGGCACTAATCCCATTCATCAGGGCTCCACTTTCATGACTAATCACCTCCCAAAGGTCCCATCTCCTAATATCAACACATGCCGGGTGAGGATTTCAACATATGAATTCTGGGGGGACACAAATATTCAGTCTGTAGCAGTCACCTTCAAGGGCATTCAAAGATAAAGATGTTGGATGAGGGTAGGGTTTCCAGACAATGTGATTTGTCAATTTTTTCCCCCAAATAGCCATAAATTGGGCTTCTTCAAGTGTGAGGGAGGAAAGTAGTGCTTTGCGTTGATTGCTTAAATACCAAGTCATCCTGCACCCCAGAGAAGCACTAACCCTCTCACTCTTTACAACAATCATGCGAAGTATGTATGTAATTACAGTGGAGTTGCGTGATGTGTGCCCTTGACTTACTCAACCTAGACTGTGTATACTTCACAGAGAGGGAAGGGTGCAGGAGGAAGAGACAGGGAATGAATTTAATATAATTGGTGCAAATGATTTTGTACCAATTCCACTTGGTAAACTTAGGCCCCAGAGTTTCCAGAGTGCCCCCCCATGGTGTTAGCATCTCAGGGCACTAAGAATGAGTCTGGTGATTAAATTTACAACACAATTTTTTGTTTTTCTCATCCAAAATGGCCCACAAACTAAGGCCAAGAATTCCATCTGTTTTAGTGTTGGAGGAAAATCTGGTTGTGTTAGACCCACTGAGAGATAATTTGGGAAAGAAACTTTACAGGCATTTTGAAGCATTACCAAGAATACATTTCGATATGTGCCTCATGTGTTTAGTTTTGTCTCATATGAGAGGCTCTATCTCCATTTTACAGATGGGAGAATTGAGGCTCAGAGAAGTTAAGTCACTTGCCTCAGGTCAGACATCTGGGGCTGAGGTGACATCTGAGCCAAGTCAGTCTGGGTTCCATAGCACGTGCTCTTCCGACTCTGCCCAAATCCAGCTCAGCTCTCCCTTGAGTCTCAGTTTGAAATAGTCCTTGCCTCTTGGCCATCTCTTGGCTGTCTGCATAATCTCTCTTTCCCTTGCCTCTTAAGCCTCAGTGGAGAACTATTTAGACAATCACCAAGGACCAGGGTGGAAGTTCAGCCAGCCCACACAGGTACTATCACCTATTCTATGACCACACCACCACTCCAATTGGCCAGACATCCATCCTGGTACACATGCCTTACTGACTGTTAAATATTTTGAATATCACTCTGGCCATACCTCTCAGAATACTATAGAGAGATTCATATATGACAAAAGTAATAATCTAAGTAATTTTACAATGGTTTCCCCCATGAGTCATTTGGCAGTCCCTGACATCTTCATTTTCCAGAGCGGAGAACTGAGGTCCAAAGAGAATGCCTTGTACAAGGCCACAGCAGGTGAGGCTGGGACCTGAATGCTCCTGGCTACAGCAGCTCACACTGGTTTTCATGCACAGCCAGCTGTCTCAGTCTTTGCTGAGAATTTAGCATGACAACTCATGGAACCTTCTTATGAGAATGACCAAATTACAGGTTGAGCCCTGTGAGAACAAATTGAGACAGGTTAGTTAGTATGTTGCTAGGTAGACCGGGAGGTCCCTGGAGGAATAAACAAAGACAGCCATATCCTAAAACTCCAGGTTTTGAAATCACTCCTTCGCTCCAGGACAAAATGTAACAGCGCCTTGAAGTTAATCATAAAATTCTTTTTGGCCTGACAAACGGAGCTGATCTGATAGATAGGAATAGGTTATTTCGTTAATCCCTTTAGGATGGGCTAACAGAACAAACCTGGTAGATGAATTCCATTAAAAGGCGCCAGCTCCCCTTCCCCAAACAGGCAAGGGAAGGTATAAAAGTAAGAGCTTTTGCCTCAGTCACTGGGTACCCCCATTCAGGACCCCGTCCCGCTCGGGAGCTCTGACCCTTTGCTTTCAATAAACTGTCCTCTTTTTTTTTAAAAAAAAAAAAACTCGCCTCTCCTTGGTCGTGTTTCCATTCTTTGGTCTCGCAAGACACCATCCCGGCACTCACTCACGCAAAAATCCCCTACGTCATTTGGGGACTCCCAGAGAAATATTCCTACAACAAAATCAGGATTTTATTGTCTTCATTCAGAAATGTGGTCCAGTCACAAGGTGGTGTTGGGGTGCAGAGTCCCCGATGGTTTCAGGACCTGTTTTGGGGCAGTGTCTGCCTTGTTTCGATCTATCCTACTGCTCCTGTTAATTACATTGGCCGCCTGAGTGGCCCACACCTTTCACTTGCAGGAGGACTTCCCAGAGAGGAGCAGGGTCTCCTGCCATCATGTTCTCTGTCAACCTGTAGGATATTAAAACTGACTCAAGATTGTGTTGAAAAATGTTTTCCTTTTCAGTATGCAAATAAGGACAAGATCGTATCAATGGCTGTGTATCGTGGCAGTTTTCTGCAGCTGAGTCTTTTAATGAGCTGCTCTGTAATGAGGGCTATATCCTCACAGAGTATCTGTGTGCTAGACAAAGTTTAAAGACCTTTATTTCCCCCCTACTCTCACCCTCTTCTAAGCTCTGGCTCTAATTCTTTTAAACAGTAACATTAATTGGCTATTAAGTAAAACAGGGGAGAACACAAAAGATTTATGCTATTTTGAGAAGCTATACCAGATCTCAAGCATTCAGAGAAACAGGTTTGGCTTTATGAGGTAATTATGATTTAGTGTTTTCTCTCGCCCTGTTGAGTCTGTGGCCTGCCTCTACAATGGATCTGGGATGAATGTCAAAATCAGGATTTACAGTCAAACTTTTTCAAATATAAAGCGCAGGAGAAGTTTTTCAGGGTTTTTTTTGTTGTTCTTGTTTCCTAAACAATATTTCCTTCTGCATTTCTGTGCTTAGGTTTTACAGGATCCCCCCCGCACCCTGTCTTTGAAATGGCATCTATAAATTACTTCTCCTGATAAGGCTGCTGTATCATCAAAAAGTGATTGTTTTTGCAAGCGATCACGGGACAGCATGTCAATTTAAATACTTTCTTTTCCTCTCGCTCCTTTTTCTTCCCTCACCCATTACAGAGAACTGCTATCATCTCAGATTTTCTACCCTTTCAGGAAATGAGCAGCAACCAAAGCTTCATGAGCTTGAGAAGAGATCCTTTTGCTCCTTCTTTCTGCAGCTTTTCCCCGTTTCCCTTTGAAACGAGAAGTATGTTCAGCTGCTGCCTCAGGGAGAGCAGACCCTGGGGACTTCTGGCTCCAAGGGTTCCAGACTTGGCTCTCCACTAACAGGAGGAGATGTCAGGTAGTTACTTTCCCTCTGGGAGCCTCTGTTCTCTCTCTTAATTTATAAAATAAGGCAGAGGGTGGCTTCTAAGGCCTCTTCCAACTCTCAAATGTTAATGTTACCTATCTAAGGCCCAACAGTAATATATTAGGCCACCTTGGTGTGTGTTGTTGAAGGGGAGATGCCATCCCAAAATATGCCACTTTGGCATAAGAATTATTTTAAGTGAAAGGCATATTTCAGTTCCTGAAAGCCCTTATTTGCGTAAAAGCAGAGCCTCCCAAAAGAACTCAATGGTCATAAATCCCCGCCTGGGAGTGAGGTTCTAACCTTCTCTTCTGAAGGTGAGAAGTGAGCACCACACCCAGACAGACGCAGTCACAAAACTATCGTATCTCCATCTATTCTCCTAAAGGCCCACTTACTGTTCCAAAAAGTCATTTGTTTTCTCATATGTGCTCTTTTCCCCTCCTCTTCTCCTTTTAAAATAGTATATGAGCCCCAAATTCTAATTCCCTCTTTGAGCACATTGTGGGGACAGAGTCCAAGAGAGCAGTTTCCAGGCTCTCAGCCTCAGGTGGAAAGGTGCTGACTGGGTTATTAGATGGCCATCAGCTGTGGCTGGGTGGCCATCAGCTGTTACCGCTTAGTGGGGGTTGTTGGTTGGCAGAGAAGCAGATGGTGGATTGTGGCTAGCAAGTGCGGTTAGCAAGTGGATTGTGTATCACAGATTGTGTGGATCCTGCTTCCTGTATCTCCAACACAGCCACCAGTGAGAATATAGTGGTATGAACTCCCCTATCTATGGCTCCGTGGGTGTTCCATTTTGGTCTTACCATATCCTACGTTCTTGTGCGGGGAATGGGAGCAGAGACCCTACATGACACACATTTTTCTGTGCACTCCCATGCATGTATGTGAATCAAAATCTATCTTTTCTCTTGCTAATCTGTCTCATGTTGGTTTAATTTGCAGGATCCTAGTAATAGAACATAAGACAGTAGAGAAAAAGTATTTTTTTCTCCCTTATGCGTTCGTGCACACAGGTTACAGAAATGGGGGAGGGGATTATTCTAGTAGTAGTATTTTTCTTTAAACAAATATCTTTATGACGGAACTTAGGGATAGATGCCAATTCAAGGTCAGCAGTTTTTCAATATGGGCTTAGATGACAGCTATTTAATTGTAAAGGATATTTGCTTTGTTTTCTATCTCACTGGACAATTCCTGGTGGTTGTGCCTGGCAAGTTGGGAGGAGGAAAGTTGTACCTCTCTGCCATTCCCTGGATGTAATCATGGAGGAGACCATTCAGTGACTCACATGAGAATCTAGAAATAGCCCTTGGACATTTGATTAGATTACATATTCTATGCAATACATTATGTATTATATACAGCACCATCGACTGTGTAATGCACTTAAGTGTCATCATATATTATATTCAGCTGTATAATATGACATAGTTTATTGCAGCTACAATTTATTGAATATTAACTATGTGCCAGGCCTGCTATTAAGCATTTTTCTTATGTTTTCTCATTTAGTTTAGATGATGTAGTTTATATAAATGATAATTCCAAATAACATTTGGTGTTAATAATTTCTTATAAGCATTTGTCCTGTCTTTAGGATAAAGAAGTTAAGGCACATGGAAAAGAGCCCAAGAGCAAGGATGTCCTTGCAAATAGATAATAAAATAGGGATTATTAGATGTCCTAACCCTACCTCTCCACACCCCATCCACCCTAACCAAACGCTCACCCCCCCACCCCACCCCACACACATCCTTAAAGGTCTAGTATAGAATAATTCAAGGGTTCCATTATATTCTAAAATCTCCCTCACTGGGATAATTGGCTTTGGAACCTCCCTTATCCCCATGACTCTTTCTCTCATATGCCAATATCTCTAACACATAGATAATTTATGAAAACAGAGTAGACACTTTTTAATAATTAAGTGATAGATGATAGGAGCTTTTTTAAAAAGCTATAAGAGCTTGGAAAAGGAATGGAGACTAAGATGGTTAGTCATCCATGTATTTATTTGGAACAACTCAAAAAGAATCTTCATCTTATACCCCGCCACCTGCAACGGGAGGCCCTGGAGTTTGCTTTCTTTGCCGGCCGGGGTCTTTCCCAGCAGGCAGCGGGCAGTCTCAGTCACTGGGAGGAAGAACCACACGCCGGCCCCAGTCTCGGTCACCCAGCATCACCCACTCTATTCTCTGCAAATTACAGTGTAAACAATAACACAGGTAAAATTAGTCAAGACACTAATTATGGAGCACAAATGTGTAAAGGATATAGAATGATAAATGGCAAATGCAGAACACGTTGTGTCATATCATGTAATCTCTCTGGCTGCTGAGCCCAGGAACAAAGGGAGAATTGTGCCCTGTTTGTCTAACATGCTCTATATCACAAATTGGAAATCCTTCCTAATTAAGATATTGTTGGATGTCCTTTGTTAGCAGATTTTAACAATGTTAATTAGGAGGTTAGAGTGATCATTGTTCATCTAGCAAACAATTAGGGTGATTTGCACTGTAGCTTTGGAGAGACTTCTGAGCAAACCAGAAGTTTCCTTTCTGCAGGGGTAGAAGCTGCAGAATGAAGGAGGGAACAGGACAGGGGAGAAAGGGCAACGTTACTCTTAACATTTTTGGGCTGCAGGCCAAGGCAAAGCATGAGGAAATCTTAGCTGTGGGCCTGGCAGCTGTTAGAAAGCAGTATTGGCCTTGACCTTGTGGAAAAACAATATTTGTTGATGTAAAGTCTATCTCCACGATGGTTCTTATCTTGATAATTCAGGAGAGTGTGGTCAGAGAAAGTAGAGTCTTTAGGTCTCTTAATCCTCTGCTCCAGGAAGGGTGTAGCTGGAGTTCAGGACATGCTACCCCCAAATGTGGCACACTGGCATAGTGAATATTTTAAGCTGAAGGAGTCTGACAAAATGGCAGTGGCAGGAAGGTCACTGTGACTCCCGCCCACCCTTCTACCCTGAAACAGTCCTAAGACGCTCATGTGAGGGGTGCCCTGCCCGTACCCAGAGGAGAGGACTATTCTTATCCCCAAGATGGAAGGATACTGAGAAGAATCTGGGCCTTGTTAATAAATTTGCATGCCTTTCTCCTATTAATTTCTCTTTGTCAGTTTAATTTTCAGACCCAGCCTAAGATCCTAAGATCCTGAGAGGGTCAAGGAACATTTTTCCTCCCCTAATTTGTCTTCCAAAAGTAAGGAAAACAATGCTCTGCTATAATTTTTCAAGTTTTCTATTATTTTAGTACCAGATGAGTCTGGACCCCTCCTGCTGTAGCTTCCAACCTCTGCCACCTTTGCACTCCCTAATATACACACATGATATAATACAGTTGGTAGGTTTTTTCCTTTTCTTTTAATTGGTAGTAGAATATGCCACCCCAAAATATGACTCTGGCAGTTCAGGATAAGCTACCCCAAAATGTGCTACTTTGCTATATTGATGAATTTGAGTGGCAGGCACTTGAAAAACAGCAAATGGAGGGAGAGGCTTTCTCTGAACTCCCTTTATCTGCCTAAAGACAGAGCCTCCAAAAGGAATTCAATTGTGATAAGTTCCCTCCCCAGGAGTTCCATCAACCAGGGAAGATTGACTCTTTTCACTGGAGAGGAGACTACAAGTTGACTCTACACCCAGACACACTGTCACAAACTATCATACCTCCCATCTATTCTTCTGAGGGCCTATTCATCTTTCCTACAAATCATTTTCTCTTCCTTAAGAGGCTTCCATCCCGCCTCCCCTTTCTCTATTAAGATGTTATTTAAGCCAGAATTCTAAGCCACCTCTCGGAGTTACACATTTCCCGACATCTCCCATGTAGACATGAAGTATCCATGTGAAGAAACTTCTGTTTGTTTTTCTCTTGTTAATCTGTCTTTTATGACAGGGGTCTCAGCTAAGAACTCGTAAGGATAGAGGGAAAATTACTTTTTCTTCGCTACACTTTTTCTTTCCTTTTTTATCATTCCCAGCCTGGTAGTGGAGGTGACAGGCGGAAAAGGAAAGAAGGAATGAAGGAATGAAGGAATGAAGGAAGGAATGAAGGAAGGAAGGAAGGAAGGAAGGAAGGAAGGAAGGAAGGAAGGAAGGAAAGAAGGAAGGAAGGAGGAAAGGAAGGAAGGCAGGGCTTTGTTTTGCTACTTTGCAACTGCAAATATGAAAGCAAAGTATATTTGAAGAGGAGACAAGAACTGGCTGTTTGAAAACCACCAGAGTACTTGAGTTGCTTTGAGAATCTCATACTCTCTTAGCAAAGAAGCTTGCGGAGAAGGAGGGCAGGCATCTCAGTGAAAGGAGGTATTGATTGGAAATTGAACACAAACACTCTGAGTTCTATTCCTGGCTCCGTCAATGATTTCTCAATACAAACTCAGGAAGAGTCACTTAACTAAAAGTCACACCTGCTTCGAGATGGTACCAGGTATTTTAGTGTATGATTTTCTAACTATGCACACACAACTCTAGGGGGAAAAACTATCTAACAGATATCTGGCAGCTACACTGTGCCATGCACTGTGCTAGAGACTTTACATAAATTTAATCACAGCTAACACTTAGCTTCAATCTAAACAGCCCAGAGGCCCATTTAAGTGGCTCTCAAGTCTGCTTTTAACCTTGGGGGACCCCATCTGCTGAGGGGATAAAAAGCCCTTTTATGCTCTACAACCTCACAGACCACCCACCCCAATAATTTGTGCTTTGTCGAAAAATTCTCCATCCAATTAACAGGGCACAATTTTGATGAAACACTGGTGAAATAAATTATTCATGCATGTCAGAAATCAAACATAGATCAGGTCATCTTGTAAACTGTTACAACGTCTATAATTTGCCTTAAAGTACTTGAGCATAGATAATGTAATATTATGTACGTGTTAGCTTCACTTACAACCTACGTGCAGGAGTCGCTCTAAGAAGAATTTACCTTTTAAGGGTGGGAAGTCAGAGTTCTCATGGGGAAATCCAGCGACAGTAGTTTCCCCTTATCCATGGGGGGATAGGATTCAAGACCCCCAGTAGACGCCTAAAACTGTGGCTAGTACTGAACCCTGTATGTACTCTTACTGTTTTCTATACATACATACCTATGATAAAATGTAATTTATGAATTAGGCACAGTAAAAGGTTAACAACAATACCTGATAATAAAATAGAACAATTATAACAATATCTGTAATAAAAGTTATGTGGATGTGGTCTCTGATAACAGAGGTGGCTGGCTACTACGTGGCTCACGGGCAGGGAGCATAGACAGTGGGTGTGAAGGCAAAGGGGTGATTCACATCCCAGGTGGAATGGCATCACACTACTCTGAATGGCATGCAACTTAAAGCTTAGGAATTGTTTATTTCTGGAATTTTCCATTTTGTAGTACCGGACCATGGTTGACTGCAGGTAACTGAAAGTTTGGAAAGTGAAACTGGGAATAAAGAGACACTACTGTGCTACAAATTCACTTCCATTATCTTATCTTGATCAAGACAGGACAGTTTGCAGAAGAGCATGGCCAAGGTCAGAAATGGGTCGTCATCCGTCAAGTTAGTGGCTTGCTGATTTGTGTACTGGATGTTATAAATGGGTTCTCATTGGTACAATTTGATCTGAGACTTGCATAACTGTTAAGTGTAGAGATGAACTTACTTTCCTGTGTCTTTGCACTTGCATAAGTATGAATTCATGTGTGCCTTTGTTCTCCAAGCCTGCTGTGTCTGTTTGCTCCCGTTAACATATCTAGGGCCTGGCACAGAGTAGGTACTCAACACACATCCCTGGAATGCATTATGAAAACTGCTCTGTCACAACTGTGGAAAATTCATCTGGTAGAAAACCTGTCCACCTTTTTCAAGACCCAATGGAAAAACTTGTCAGCTTTGTATTTTGCTTTTCAAATTTCCAGACAGGGCTTTCATGAGTTGATATGTGTTGCAGTTTGAACTCTTCAAAATGCCAGTAAACCATTTACTTCCACTTAGAACTCTTGGTCATCTTAAAGCAGGTCAACTTTTTCCAGCTGTCTTTATCCAGGAATAGCAGCAAAGAGACCATAAACTCATTCAAATTTAGGCACACAATACACAAGGGGAGTGGAGAAAATATTCAGGCTAGGAAATTCTGATGGCTCATTACCATGACAAAGGTTGTAACAACTTGGACAGGAAGCTGAACAAAAGGCATCCACCGTTCTATTTGCAATTCTAGGATTGTATTTGTAATCGCTCTTTGCAGGAGAAAGAGACTGCCAGTAAAAGGCTGACACAATAGGAAGTGAGAATCCACAATGCTGAGAGAGACCAAAGGGATCAGTGAATGTGCACACACGCACGCGCACGCGCGCACACACACGCTATGTGTGTATCTTCCCTGTGTCTGTACACATTTGACAAGAATAAATTATTGTCAATGGTAAGAGTTTAACATTATTGACCTATAAGATGGCTTTTAAAAATATATTCAACATGGCTGAGATGCCAATTTGAAGTGAACAAGCATTTAAGGAAAATGAATAGGCTAAGCTGCAGTATTTTCATAGAGCAGAGCGAGCCTCTTTAATTTGTTCACTGTGGAGAGCCTGAGAGTAAACTAACATTGTAACCTGCTAAGTAAGGTACCATGAATGTGATTAATAATGCAGAGGGGAAAGGTTCAAGAGTTATTGCACTCTGTAGGTTTTGGTGTCAGGGAGGCATTAATTGTTCCAAAAGTCACAATTTTGGTGAACAAGTGACACAAATGGAACGGCTCAGTCTGCTGTTCTTCAGGGCCCTCCCTTGCCCATAGCTGCTAAACTCTGCAAATTCTGAGTCATTGCCAGTTGATCCCCTTTTGTTAGCTGTCTAGTCGATAACTATGGTTGGGAAGTGTGAAGTGGCAGGGACCATTCAAAAAAGGCTCACCATCCCGGGAGCTTGAAAACCAAAGCCATTGCTTTTATTCAGCTGGAAAAGAATTAAACTCACAACTTATTCTATTATCCCACTGTAAACCAGGCTCTTAAATGGTATTTTGGCATTTTGTGCAATGACAACTTAGAAGTAAGGCATCGTGGAGGCCGAAGTGATTTCATCTCCAGATTAATCTTGCCTTGAAATTTTTGCATGTGCTGTGACTCTTTCTGACTCGTAGGAAATGTGTACGGCTGCTGTCCGTGGAGAACAGACAGGGCTGCTCTTAGATTGCAGGGCTGCAGTTAATATGCTGCACTAATAGTATTCTCTGATGCATTGATCTTCTTCCTTCCACCCCTCTGGCCCCTGATGGACATTAACAAAGTTGGCACCTAACCACACTTCTCATTCTGCTTCCTTTGGTTTCCATCTTATTAGGTACACAGGAATACAAATGTCAGTTTGTCAATCCCATTTGTGCTTACAAAGTGAACACCTGAGGATGAGATAGACAATTAACATTGAGCAAATTCAATGCAACAAACATTTATTGAACCTCTGACTGAAAGTGCTGAGTCATTAACAAAAGCACTTTTGTGACTTTCACGACAAAGTCAAGGTGATTCTTCCAGTTAGCCACTTGGGTATATGTTTATGTCTGCCAGTGGAGCCTAGGAAGCTTGGTGTTGATGATACCTAACTATGGGACCTATAGTTCACGTCAGCTCAGGTGAGTGCCTGTCTGCAGTCTCTTAACTTACATTAAGACTGACTCTGGAGTTTATATGATCAGAATTGATAGAATGCATTGTGTAATATGGACGATTGTGGAGAGTATATCTACTACAAAAGTATTAGAGATATAAGTATCAGAACTGCGGTATTTAATTGTTCTAGCTCTAGTCTTCATTCACCTAGCCACAAGCAGTAAGCATCATCAACTCTTCTTACACACACGTGAGCGAGGAAACAATCTTTTCCTCCTGTTCCCCTAGATTCTCCAGCTGGGACCTTGTACATTAGACTAACGGACAGATTAATAAGAGCAACAGCATACACATTTATTTAATGTAAGTTTTATGTGACACAGGAGCCTTCATAAGGACATGAAGACCCAAAGAAATGGTGAAACCTGAGTGTTTTTATACTAGGTTTTATGAAGAGTGGATAGTTGTGGAAAAAACATAATAGGAAAAGACTATGAGCTGCAGGTTGTAAACTGGGGACACTTAGTCAGGCCTTTTCATTTGGATTATTCTCAGGGTCCGTCCGTCTTTGGGGATAAGGATGCTCCCTCCCTCCAGGTATAGCGAGGGCACCTATCCCATGAGGGTCTTATGCTCTGCCTCAGGGTGGAGGAGGGGAGGTCAGAGACTCCTTTCAGCATTTGCTGTTTCCGTGACCTTCAGTTTAAAATGATCAATATGCTAAGTTGCCATATTTTGGTGTAGCGTGTTCTGAACCACATGTATATACCTATATATCTGTATCTGTACCTATATCTATACCTATATGTCTATTATCTATCTATCTATCTATCTATCTATCTATCTATCTATCTATCTATCTATCATCTGTCTATCTATCCTTTAAGAAATCATCTGCTTCTTAAATCTCTTTACTCTTAGGTAAGGCAGTATCCATTTTATAGTAGAATAGTGCATTAATAAAGGAAAATATAGTTAATTTTTTAAAAGTCTATAAAGAGAATTTTCTTCAAAGCCAAAAGCATAGGATTAAGCTGTTTTTCCTTCTTGTTAATATCCCAGGATTAACAACATTTTTCTTGCAAGCTTAATTCTGGAAGTAGAGGATTCAGAAATGTTTATTAGCATATGAAACCAATATAAGCTGATAAATGTGCTTTTAAAATAATAGTGCTTGTATTAATTGATGTATTTTTCCGAAAAGCAGCTTATCAATAGGAGCAAAGGCCTTTTAAAAATGTGCACACCTATTTACCAAGTAATTCCCTTCCTAAAAAACTATCAGGGAAATAACTGGAAAAATGGACAAAGATGTATGACTGAAGACATCAGTGTAGACTTGTTATAGTGAGGACACATTAGGAAACTTTTAATGTCCATCAATAGAGGATTGCTTGAATAAACAATGGTTTATTCATGCAATAGAATATGTTATAATAGTTAAGAATGCTGTTACAGTAAAAGTATATATGTGATCTTGGAATAATTCACACAGTATGTGATCAAGTGCAAATATCAAATTACAAAATTCTCTATAATATGACTACGTTGTTGCAAGAAAAACACTGGAAAATTGCACATAAAAAGTTAATAGCAATATTCCTGAAAACTAGTGAGTCAAAAGAGAAATTTAAAAAAATATTGAAATAAATTAAAATGGAAACACAACACATCAAAATTTATGGAATACAGCAAAAGCAGCTCTAAGAGGGACGTGTATAATGATTAATGCTTATATTAAGAGAAAGAAAGATCTGAAATAAACAACATATCTTTATACCTCAAGGAACTAGAAAAAGAAGAACAAACCAAGCTCAAAGTTAGTAGCATGAAGGAGATAACAAAGATCAGAGCAGAAATAAATGAAGTAAAAAATAGAAAACAATATAAAATATCAACAAGACTAAGAGTTTATTTTTTGAAAAGATAAACAAAATTGACAAATCTTTAGCTATCTTACTAAGAAAAAAGAGAGAGGACTCAAATACATAGAATTATAAACCACAGAAATACAAAAGATTCTAAGAGGCTACTATGAACAATTATATATGCCAACAAATTGAACAACCTAGAATAAATGGATAAGTTTTTAGAAACATACAACTTACTGAGATTGAAGCATGAAAAAAACAGAAAGAGCAGACAAATAACAAGTAAAGAGATTGAATCAGTAATCAAAAACTTTTCAACAAAGGAAAACCAAGGGCCAGATACCTTCACTGATGAATTCTACCAAACATTTAAAAAAGAATTAATGTCAGTATTCTTTAAATCATTCAAGAGAAGGGGACACTCCCAAATTCATTTTACAAGACCAGCATTATTCTCATACCAAAGCCAGATAAGGATACTACAAGAAAAGAAAAGTACAGGCCAATATCCTTGATGAATATAGATGCAAAATTCTCAACACAATACTAGCAAACTGAATTTAACAGCACAATAAAAGGATCATACACCATGGTCATTTGGAATTTCTTCTTGGGAGGCAAGGATGGCTCAAGATACCCAAATCAATAAATGTGACACACCACATTAATACCTAGAATGAAAGATAAAACTTATATGATCATATCAATAGAGACAGAAAAAGCATTTGATAAAATTCAACAGTTTTTCATGATATAAACTCTCAACATAGTGGATATAGAAGGAACATACATCAACATAATAAATGCCATATACAACAAGCCCAGAGCTAACATCAATGGTCTAGGGTTAAAAGCTTTCCCCCGAAGATCAGGAATAAGACAAAGGTGCCAACTCTCAACACTATTCAACCTAGTACTGGAAATCCAAGCCAGAACAATGAGGCAAGGAAAAAAACAGACATCCAAATCAGAAAGGAGGAAGTACAATTGTTTCTGTTTGCAGCTGGCATAATCTTGTACACAGAAAATCCTGAAGACTTCACACACAAAAGAATTCTATTAGAACTAATATTTGAATTCAGTAAAGTTTCAGGATACAAAATCAACATACAAAAAATACAGTTGCATTTCTATACACTAAAAATAACTATTTGAAAAAGAAATAAAGAAAATAATTCCACTTACAATAACATCAAAACAATAAAATACTTAGGAATAAATTTAACCAAGAAAATAAGAGATCTATACACTGAAAACTGTAAGACTGGACAAAAAAAATTGAAGAAGACACAAATAAATGAAAAGATACCTGATTTTAATGAGTTGGAAGAGTTATTATTGTTAAAGTGTCCATACTACCCAAAGCCATCTATAGATTCAATGCAATCTTGATCAAACTTCAGATGACATTTTTCACAGAAATAGAACAAACCATCCTAAAATGCATAGGGAGCACAAAAGACCCTTAATAACCAAAGCAATCTTGAGAAAGAACAAAGCTGGAGGCATCACTCTTCCTGATTTCAAACTATATTACAAAGCTATAGAAATCAAAACTGTATAGTACTGGTACAAAAACAGACATGTAGACCAAGACAACAGAATTGAGAGCCCAGAAATAAACCCCCACATATATGGTCAACCAATATTTGACAAGGGAGCAAAAAATACTGAGGGGGAAGGATAGTCTCTTCAATAAATGGTGCTGGGAAAACTGGATATTCATGAGCAAAAGAATGAAATTGGACCCCTAAGTTATACCACCCATGAAAATTAACTAGAAATGGATTAAGGACTTAAATGTAAGATCTGAAACCATAACACTCTTAGAAGAAAACATAGGGAAAAAAATCTCCTTGACATTGGCCTTGGCAATGATTCTTGGGATATGACACTAAAACCCAAGCAACAAAAGCAAAAATCAACAAGCAGGACTGTATAAAACTAAAAAGCTTCTGCACAGCAAAAGAAACAATCAAAATCATTAAGATGCTATGTACAGAATGGGTGCAAATATTTGCAAACCATATGTTTGATAAGAGGTTAATGTCAAAGTATATAATGTATAAGGAACTCATACAATTCAATAGCAAAAAAGAAAAGAAAAAGGAAAAGGAAAAGGAAATAAAGTGAAAAAAACCAACAAATAATCTGATTTAAAAATGGGCAAAAGACCTGAATGGATATTTTCCCCCAAAGAAGACATACAAATGGCCAACACGTACATGAAAAAGTGCTCAACATTACTAATCATCAGGGAAATACAAATCAAAGCCACAATTAGATATCAGTTCACACCTGTTAGAATGGCTATTATCAAGACAAGAAATAACAAGTGTTGGTGAGGATGTGGAGAAAAGGGGACGATTGTGCATTATTGGTGGAAATGTAAATCAGTGGACTCACTATGGAAAATAGTACAAAATTTCTTCAAAAATCTAAAAATGTAACTACCATATCATCCAGCTAATTTCACTTGTGTGTATTTATCTGAAGTAAATGAAATTATTTTCTCATAGAGATATCTGCACCCCCATGTCCATTGTAGCATTATGCACCTTTGCCATTTGAAACAACTTAAATGTCCATCAACGGATGAATGAGGAAATTACACACACACACACACACACACACACACACACACACACACAGTTTTTGACAATAATCCATACCTCATGTAATTTTTTTTTAAATTGGGGAATATTGGGGAACAGTGTGTTTTTCCAGGGCCCATCAGCTCCAAGTCGTTGTCCTTCAATCTAGTTCTGGAGGACACAGCTCAGCTCCAAGTCCAATTGCAGTTTTCAATCTTAGTTGCAGGGGGCACAGCCCCTCATCCCATGTGGGAATTGAACTGCCAACCGTGTTGTTGAGAGCTTACGTTCTAACCAACTGAGCCGCCTGGCCGCCTCTCCGGAAGCTCAGTGGTAGCTCATTGTCTTCAATTTAGTTGTGGAGGGCGCAGCTCACTGGCCCAAGTGAGAATCGAACTGACAACCCTGTTGTTCAGAGATGGTGCTCTAACCAACTGAGCCATCCGGCTGCCCCTCGTGTAATTTTTAAAAATAATGAAAACTGGAACCAACAGAGGATATCCAGATCTTCCTTTCTTTCTTAATTTCAATGCCTTCTACCCCCACCCACTTTATCAGGGAAGGGAGTTGGTAAATATTATAACTGGGGTTCACCACAAATGATGGTTAATTTATGTGTCAATGTGGCTAGACTACGGAGCCCAGTTGTTTGGTTAAATACCAGTCTAAGGTGTTGCCATAGAAGTATATTTTAGATGTGGTTAACATTTAAATCAGAAGACTTTGAATAACATGAGTGGGCCTCATCCAATCAGTGGAAGGCCTTAAGAGACAAGACTGAGGTCCCCTAAAAAGGTAGGAATTCTGCCTCCAGACTGTTTTTGTACTCAAGACTGCAACTTCAACTCTTGACGGACTTTGCAGCCTGCCAGTCTGCCCTACAGATTTCAGTCTGGCCAGTTCCACAACCCCATGGGTCAATTCCTTAAGATAATTCTCCCTCTCTCTACACACACACACACACACACACACACACACTCTCTCTCTCTTTCTCTCTCTCTCTCTCTCACACACACACCCATTGGTTCTGTTCCTCTAATAATCAGGGTAATCAAAAGATCATTTGCAGAAGAAATTCTGATGCCCTAGGGAAAGCACTGTGGTGAACAAGTTACTGCAGGGTGGCACTGGTTGCTGGAGCATCACCCAGCTCAGTCCACAAGTGCTCCACCCATTTTTGGAGAGATCAACTGCCTGGCTATATGTACTGGTTTTCTGGCTATCAATGGGGCCAAATAGAGCTGAATGTGACTGGCTGATGCCCGCTGGCTTTCAACAATAAAAATCTCGGTGCCCGCAAGGCCTGTGGTTTCTATGATGGCCAAGTAGATGAAGAGGCATCCTTGACGGGCCTTCTCTGCATGGTGGCCACCCAACAACCCTTGGGAAAGGAGACAAAAGCTTTTAAAGCTAGCTTGGCTACACCTTTGTTAGAGGGTGTTGAGAGATCCAAAAGTGTGATCGGCCTGGTAGCATTCACCAACCCATAGAAGCCAAAGCTTTGTGAGGTCATGGATGGTGTTTCACTCTCTATTGCTTCCCCAGCATCTAACACAGAGCCCGGTACCTACTGGGCTCTGAGTTAACTATTGTTTAATAACTTGATAAAAGAAAGAATGGATGGGAGCTCTTCAGATTTAAGGGAAGTCAGCACAGGTTCAGAAGTGAAAACCCAACTTTAGGGCCTGTTGGCTGTCAGGTACAGGTACAGCTGCTTTAATTAGCACTTACTTGTTTCATTCCCATCCCTGTGCAGTGGGCTGCTTGGGCGACGTTGTTTGCACAGCATCGCTGTATCACATACATCACCTGGGATGGTCACTAGAACCAACCCCTCCAGCTCACTCTCTATATAAGTAAAGCAACCGAGGGAAAACAACCACAGTGAAATAGCAGACGTTTCTACAATCCAGTTTCATTTTGTTAAGAAGCCAGGCAGAGGAATGTATAAAAGTTGGTGGGGCCAGGGGGAATTGAAGCAGATGCGACAAATACTGTGTGTGTGTGTGTGTGTGTGTGTGTGTGTGTGTGTGTGTGTGTTCTTAAATAAGGTAATTTAAGAGATGGCAATTGGCAAAGGGGAAATAAACATTTTTAATGGCTTCTCCAATAAGCAAAAGCAAACATGAGACAAAACCAATGTGTGCTCATCTGTTCTTCTGCTTTCCTGCCTGGTGTCTTCCCAATCCACTGTCTGCAAAAAGCCCTTGAGAAATATTCTACTTAACAAAATATCCAAATCTGGCTTTGCCATGCTTTTATAGAAAGGCAATTTCCTTTAAGTGTCTCCTAGCTGCGATCCCATATTTCCCTTGGCCTCCGACCTTCCTTTCATTTGTCTTTTTACACTATATTTCTTCAACTTCTTTTCCTCCCACTCAAGTGTCATGAGATCCTGTGGTTATTATCAATCATGCTCAGATTTTCTAAAATAAAAATGAATCTGAAAAGTGTAAATGCAGCCATGGACTTGTGGGGTTGGCTCCTTCAGGAAGTAGACAGCCAGATGGATTTGGAATGCAAGAGATTTATTGGGGTAATACTGTGAAAGATAAAGGGGACAGGAGGGCAGGAGTAGGTGGGGAGAGTCTTCAGACTACACGGGTCTGTTACTTGTGAAAGAAGAGAGTCAGGGTTCGACAGGAACCAAAAGGAAATGTGCGTGTGTGTGTGTGTGTGTGTGTGTGTGTGTGTGTATTTTATGTATATGTATTTACTTTAAGGAATCAGCCCATGCGATATGCAATTTTGGGGGCTGACAACTTTTTTTTTTTATTAGTTTCAGGCTGACAACTTTAAAATCTGTGCGACAGGCCGACAGGCTGGAAACTCAGGCAGGGGTTGATGCTTCAGTCCTGAGGCAGAATTCCTTCTTCTCTGGGAAACCTGTTTCTGCTCTTAAGGCCGTCAACTGATTGGATGAGGCCCATGCACATTCGGGAAGATTATCACCTTTACTTAAAATCAACTCTACAAAGTACCTTCGCAGCACCACATAGATTACTGGTTGATTACATAACTGGACTATGGACTAGCAGGGTTGACATACAAAACTAACCATCATGAGGGGAGGAAGGAAGATTGGGTAGGAAGAGTCTCCATGTAAAGGGCAACTTTGGGAAAGTCTCAGCCAGCCCAATGGGAGCTCTGGGGCAGGGTGCACACTAGGAAAAACCTGAGACCCCTGTCATGCTTCGCCATCGGCTGGAAGCTGTCCGGGAGGAACATGACCTCAACTCAAACACTGGGGCAGGTGCCCAAAGTTCTGCAGCTGGAGGCTATCAACAGGCTGCACCCTTGATCAGAGAAGAGAGAGGGGTCTGGCACATACAGTGATTGTACAGTCCCATCTTCCATCCTCTTCTTACACCTATACTGACACCTAATTTCTCCCTTTCATGCTGTCCATGAAATAGCATTTATAATCATGCCCCCCTCTCCCATTTCCCCTTAATTCTATTCCAGTGTTTCCTCCAGTTCTTCTCTCCCACCCTCCTCTTCATTTCTCTCCCACCTTCCTTTTGTTGTTGATGAAGTCTTCTGTGCCACCTCTTTTTTCTGACCCTTCAAGAGAATGGGAGTTCCTGCTGGTTTGTGCTAGAGGAGGCTTCTCAGACTCCTTCTTAGCTGCGGTGAGGAAGGGCAGGCTGGCACCAACCCAAATGCATGCTTAAATAATGGGCACGCTAGTGCCAGAAAATTAAAACACAGCATGGAATTGCTGAATTCACAATTTTATTGTCACTGATTGCCTGGTGGCTCTGCATATTGAGAAAATCTTCACAGCTTCTTCCATTTTCCATGACTTGGTTAATGTGCAGATAATTCTAGTGGTAAACTTTTTATTCCCTCTCATCCTATTTATCCCCTCCTTCCCCTCCCAATTAGGCAAATAGAAAAACAAATTCACAACCATCACAAAAAGTGTTTCGCATTTCACCTCATCATTCACCTTTCATAGAATAATAATATTCTATAACTAAAAGAGTCTTACAAATCATCTAGTACGATGTCGTTCACACTTTGCAGATAAGGAGAGTGACTTGTTAAAGTCTGTGCAAGGAAGTTATGGGAAAGGCAGAGCTCAGGCTGAGTTCTTGAGACCCCCCAGCTCAGTGGGTGCTCATGTCTCCCTTCTGGGGGGTTAAATAGAGAGGCAGACAAGACAGACGCCATTGCTTCCCATTTGTAGACAAGGAAACGGAATCTCAGCCCTTCCCAGGCAGCATAGGGCATAACCAAGTCTCCTGATCCTTTTCTTAATATAGTCAACACACGATGCTATCTTATGCTAACTACCAGAATGGTTAGCTTCCTTGTTAGAATTAGAGGCAGAGCCTGACAACTTACACACAGAAACATAACACCTGTGGAATCTACCTATCATGACAGATATGGAAAAACACCTCTCACTTGGCTCGCGCTTCACAGTTTGCAAAATCACCCCTTATTCGTTATTCCACTTGGTCAACACAATTAATTACTCCAAGAGGTAGTTAGGTGATGATTCAATGGCCCCCTTTTTATGGTTGAAGAAACAAAGGCCCAGAAAGTAAATGATTTGCCCAAATCTCATGTTAAGTGAGGAAACAGGACTGGGAGCTTGGATCTTCCGACACATCTAGTGCTTTTTCTATCCCGATCCATCAGCTAGTTTTTGGGTGCAGGAGGTTTCTGATGGAATAGTCTTATACAGGTAAGCATGAAGTGACAATAACTGCTTGCTACAAAGTTAGCCATTTCTTTCTACCTCAGTGCCATTATTCTGGTTCATGCTGCTCTCATTTCTACTTCAGTCCACACAACAGCTTCCTAACTAGCCTCCTTGCCTCCACCCTTGCTGCTTGCCAATCCATGTTCCACACCGTTGTATGCTGCAGCCCCAGTGACCCCTGCAAGCAGTCGTTCCTACGCTCTTGTTTATAAAGTACATGCACGTACTACTGTGACCATATTAAGCGCAGGTGGAAAACATATACAGAACTAGAAAAATTTAGAGTGCATTTTAGACAATGTGATTAAGGGATCTAATATTTTCTTCTTATTATTCTGCTTTGGAAAAATTACTCAAAATTGCAAGTCTAATCTCTCCCTTGATAAACATCAACACTGACCTAAAATTAAAATCCAAACTGAATATGAGGCTCTTGCAGATGAGCCCCTGCCCTTCTCTTAATTCTAATTTCTTGCTAGTCCTTACCTGAATCCCATACTCCAGGCAAATAAACAACTTGCAATGTCCCTGCTCCCACTCATCTATCGGTGGGTTTCCTCCTCTGCTGTCATTTCTGTCTGGAACATGATTCTCCTTCCTCTGCCTTCTTCCCTCCCTTTTTTCTTTTTTTGGCCAGTGAATATCTACTGGTCCCTCAGGTCTCAAATTAAGCTTAACTTCCTGTAGAAGGCTGTCCTGCGTCCTCTGAGATGAGGTCAGGTGCTTCTGGGTGCCCTGTAAGGAGCACTTACCACACAGAAAAGTCATTTTCATTTTCTATTTACTTGCCTTTATTTCCCAGCAGACCATGGGCTTCTTGAGGGCAAAGCAAGGGGTTTGTTGACTGTTTACTCTGTAGTGCTATCAAAATGCCAAGGGTGTCAACAACTATTTGTTAAAGAAATCCATGAGTATCTGCTCTCAGCCCCAGGCTTTCTGTTTAGTGGAAAACAGAGAATGCAACTATCCTATCCATCACTAGTTCTCAAGGGGGATAATA
The DNA here is from genome assembly GCF_036562045.2 of Rhinolophus sinicus. NCBI lineage: Eukaryota > Metazoa > Chordata > Mammalia > Chiroptera > Rhinolophidae > Rhinolophus > Rhinolophus sinicus. Next base: position 64,863,524 of record NC_133756.1, read on the forward strand.
TTTCTTTTTTTCTTTTTTTTTTTTTAAAGATTTTATTGGGGAAGGGGAACAGGACTTTATTGGGGAACAGGGTGTACTTCCAGGACTTTTTTCCAAGTCAAGTTGTTGTCCTTTCAATCTTAGTTGTGGAGGGTTCTGTTCAGCTTCAAGTTGTTGTTCTTTCAGTCTTAGTTGTGGAGGGCGCGGCTCAGCTCCAGGTCCAGTTGCCGTTGCTAGTTGCTAGTTGCAGGGGGCACAGCCCACCATCCCTTGCGGGAGTCGAACCAGCAACCTTGTGGTTGAGAGGACACGCTCCAACCAACTGAGCCATCTGAGAGCTCAGCAGCAGCTCAGCTCAAGGTGCCGTGTTCAATTATTTAGTTGCAGGGGGCGCTGCCCACCATCCCTTGCGGGACTCGAGGAATTGAACTGGCAACCTTGTGGTTGAGAGCCCACTGGCCCATGTGGGAATTGAACCGGCAGCCTTCGGAGTTAGGAGCACGGAGCTCTAACCGCCTGAGCCACCGGGCCGGCCCGGGATAATATTTCTGACACCCACTTTCTCTTTTCAACTGCCTAGCAGGGGATCTTTCCCTTATCTGGGAATAAAAACGTGGATATTCCACACCCTACAACTTTCTGTTTACTCTTAGGCAGTAGAAAAATCACACAGTCCTTTCAAGTCTCAGCCATGTTTCACACAGTTTACTGATGAATGGTGGGCTCCCTGATACGCTGAGCAACTTCAGTATTCACAGGAAGATTGTGGGGGAGGAAAAAGTTTCCATCCCCCCCTAGGGTCCCTGGCTGGGTCTGAGCATCAATTTGACAAAGACAGAGTAAGAGGAGAAAAATGTGCAGATTTATTTAATATCAGTTTTATGTGACACAGCCTTTATGAGGAAGTGAAGACCTGAAGAAACAGTTAAACCTGGGTGTTTTCTGATAGGAATGAAGAAGAGTGGGCAGTCTTGGAGAAGTGTGATAGAACAGAGGGCGTGAGGTCAGTGCAGCGAACTGGGGGAAATTTAACAAGGTCTGTGTGTCTGGATTCTTCTCAGTGTTCCTCCACGTGGGAGATAAGGATTCTCCAAGGCAGGGCACCTCTCCCCTCAGGATTTTATGACCAGTTTCAGGGGAGAAGGGCAAGGGAAAGGTCCGAGTGACCTTCCTGCCTCTGCTGTTTTCTCAAACTCCTCCAGCTTAAAATATGTCAAGGTGCTATATTTGGGGATAATGTGTCTGGAATCCCATCAAGGTACAACACCTGTTTTTCCACCAACACTACTGTCTTTCCTTGGAGCGATGCTAGGGTTACCTTTTCCCTTTTCTGGCCAACCTTCTCCCCATCAACTTGCAGCCACAAGTTCTAACCCTGTGGGTTAGAAAGGAAAGGAAAGGGAGATGGTAAAGTTCTTAATTGACTGATACTGCCATATGATGGCATCATGACCTCTGGACCTTACAGATGTTTCAAGTTGACATTTTCTTGTAGGCACTTTCATGTGTCATTGCTTCTCACCTCTTAACTGCATGTGGGATGCTTTCCAAAATAGCCCAGGTCAGTATTACCAACTGGGTGCATGTCAGGTCCCTAAGATGCAAGCAGCTTTGACCTGCCATCTCGGAGAATGCAATGACACAGCCCTCTTTCTGGGGACTACAGGTCACTGTCGTGCAGGGGGACAGGCGGGGTCTCTATTCCCGCTTCCCGCACAAGAACGCAGGACATGGTGAGGCCCAAAAAGAACACCCATGGAGCCATAGGTAGCGGAGTCATACTAGTATATTCTCGCTGGTGGCACTATACTCTCACTGGAGGCTGGATGCACACTGTCTGCAACCCACCATCCTAACTGCAATCCGCACTTGCCAGCCCAGCCACTTTCTTCTTGCTTGCCCCCATTTTTCTGCTAGTGTAGCCGCAGCAGTTATATTAGTGGCCAATGGCTCGTTGGTTACAGCTGATGGCCAACTAGCCACAGCTGATGGCCATGCAATCACAGTTGATGGCCATTTACTACCTGAGCCAGCACCTTTCCACATGAGGCCGAGAGCCTGGAAACTGCTCTCTGGGGCTCTGTCCCATAGTCACTAAAGCTTTCTTTGTTTCCAAGGATGAATTCAGGCAGAAATATTCCATGTACTCCCAGCAGCAGAGGATATGTGTCTAGCTCTCTGAGTGGTTTGCTGAAGCCGCTCTCACTGGGTATGAAGGAAGGGTGTCTAGTTAGAAGCTCAGATAGAGAAAGGTGGTCCCAAGGGAGGGGCCCTAAAGTAAGGTTGCAGCTTTGACTCTCTAGAAGCTTCACTGGGAATAGACACAAGTCCTGGACTTGTCCATGTTCTGGGAATTAAAAGATAAAACCTAAGAGGTGGAGCCACCAGGGACCCACCAGACAGGGGGTGGCATTGGTATGTTTAGGGCCTCTTCCTACCCTGTGATTGTGCAATTCCATGAAAAGGAAGCAATTATAACAGGAATGCCTGAGATTTCAGTCTGAATTTCCTTGGTTGCTGAAAACATTGGGTTAAAAATTTAAGAAAGGTGAATGGGGTTGTTCTTTGCCAGGTCTTCAATAGAATTGGTCTTTCTAAATTGCAGATAATTCCTCTGAATTTCCAAGTCAAGGATTAGATGAGCAGGCTATGATCTGCATCCCATTTGCCAAAGCTCTCTATCTCTTGCTTATTTAAAAGGTGAAATTCTCCATAGTGATTAGATTGGCTTTTACAAATTTAGTTAATGAATTTTAAAAATACACAGTCATCTTAAATTGACTGATCTGTCCCCCTAATGCTGGCATTTATTACACCACGCCTCGGAATGTGTTGCAAGATAGCAATTTTATGTGGAACCCCCTCTAAGGCAACTATAGCAAGATGAGACTTCCTGCAGCCTTTTAGAGTAGAAAAAATAAAAAATTTCAGGGGCATTGCTTCATCAGCAGTTTTAAAAGACCCAAATGAAGTCATAAAATGCATGCATGTCTCTAAAAGTATGTTCTTGAGACTATCATCAAAAGGCCTTACTAAAAGACTTACAGTCTAGAATGGGGAAAATGAAGGCATTTCCTCTGTGAAAGCAGCAGAGGGTTCTTTGTTTCTCAATTTAATGGAATTCTAATACAAAACCACCCGATGAGATGATCTATTTAAATAACAATGCCAGGTCTGACACAAAAATTCACAAAAACAAGGAAATTAACACTTGCAGCTGAAAACTCAGGGCAGCCATGCCCCCCTCAGCTTAGACTATTGAACCAACAAACTAAAAAGAAGGAAGACCTGAGGTAAGGCAAAAAGGTGTCACTGCTTACTAGACACAAGTGTAAAATTCCTGGCTTTGATGCGAGTTAGAATTTTTACTCCTTAAAAAAATGTTTTGGAGCTCAAAATGCAATTCCTTTGTTTCCTTTGTGTGTGTGTGTGTGTGTGTGTGTGTGTGTGTTTACAACTAAATGGCATTTGAGGCCTTAAGTGTTTGAGTCCATGAAAAGTGAATAGACCACATGTCTATTGTAGAATAAGTAATTATAGACTTATTAAAAATACATGTTAATTTTACTCATGGACACTTCCATTATAATGGCTTCCTTAGGATCTAATCCATTCTGCGGAATCACACATTTTCTTCTGGTATGGGAACACCTTGTCCTGAATAAATGACTTGAGCAAGATTCAAGCTGACCGAGTCTTACACCAAAGATGAAATCTTACTTTTCAGTGATGTAGACAATTTAAGATTATTTTCTCTGTTGTCCTTTAAATTCCTATTTCAAGCCAGATGCAGATAAAGTTTCTGCTCCCCTCAACACCTCGAACTGAAGGGGAAATAAATAAAACCAATAATTTCCCTGGGGGTAAGACAGAAATTTCCTTGAGCTTCTTCTTTAAAGAATATAGAACTCATGTAGGTTAGCAACCCCAGAGTAAATCATTGATACTTGAAAATGGGTTTACTAATTTTAACCCAATCTGGTTTGGGGAAAACAGCCTTGTCATTTCTTCCAGCTGCTAATGACCAAGTTACTTATCCGTACTTCTCAAACTTGAATATGTGCCAGGTCTGACACAAAAATTCACAAAAACAAGGAAATTAACACTTACAGCTGAAAACACAGGGCAGCCATGCAGCCCTCAGCTTAGACTATTGAACCAACAAACTAAAAAGAAGGAAGACCTAAGGTACAGCAAAAATAATGCCGTAATGATGAGTCACCAAGGGATCTTGTAAACTGAAGATTATGATTTGGTAAGTCTGGGGAGGGGCCTGGGATTCTGCATTTCTAACAAGCTCCCAGGTGGTGCTGGTCCAGCATGGTCTTTGCTGACCAACAAGATGCTTTTCCATGCATCAAGTACATGCATATTCAAGCTTGTGAATGGACCAAGTGGCAGTATTAGTAGATTATTAGTTGAATATAGATTATAACACAGACTGTAACTCAGAATATTAAATTGCATTTTCTTAGACTTTGTTTCTTTAACCATTAAAGTCTCTTTAAAAGTTGGTCAATTCCACCAGAAGATCCTGGGCACACATGCAATGCCATTCCGAAGTACATTACAAAATATACTTCTCTCTAACCTGGGCATGCTAGTCGTTAATGTGAGATCATTAAATCACCAAAGTTTTGTTACCTCTGAGTATATAAAATTCAAATCGAAGCCATGTAGCCATGTTTCTTTTTTTTAATGGAAATATATTATTTTTGATGATGACAAATAATGTATGCTCCTTGTAAAAAAAATCAAACAGGAAATAATCTCATGTGTATTCTTCAGAAGACAATTTAAATTTGTATCTCAGCAAAATGACACATCATGGACATTTGAATAGTTGAAGCATCAAATATGAACCCTGGAACACCAAGGCTAGTAATGATACACGTTAGTTAGCATGTTGCTAGGTAGACAATGGGGTCCCTGGTGGAATAAACAGAAGGCAGCCATATCCTGAAACTCCAGGTTCTGGAATGTCTCCTTCACTCCAGGACAAAGATATGAGAATGCACCTTAAGATTAATAAATAATCTCAGATCCCTTTTGGCAGGACAAAGGAGCAGATCTGATAGATAGGAATGGGTTATTTCATTAATCCATTCAGGATGGGCAAGCAGAACAAACCTGACAGATGAATTCAATTAGAAACCTCCAGCCCCCTTCCCCAAACAGGCGAGGGAAGGTATAAAAAGTAAGAGCTTTTGCCTCAGTCACTGGGCACCCCCATTCGGGACCCCTTCTCGCTTGGGAGCTGCAATGTCTTCTCCTGCCTCTAATAAACTGTCTTCCTTTACAACTCTTTGCCTCTCCCTGGTCTGTGTGTCCATTCTTTGGCTTCACGAGACACTATCCCGGCCCACACCCAGAAACTGTCGGCAGATCCCACATCATTTACATCAGTAATATGCATCAGGTACTGAGTGTCTGCTTTGATGAACATCTTACTACGTGCTCTGGCTGTATTATTCACTTTACAGATTTTAATGGTCAGGGTTCCTGGATTCAAGCAAAAGACCAATTTATTAACTCTAAGCAGAAAAGAAATGCATTGGAATAATGTCAGAAGTTCACTGAATGAAGGCTAGAAAACTAAGCTCTGAAAATGGGTGGTAACCAAGGAAAGCTGGACAATGGGGACACAGTCTTGCTCTTTTCACAGGACCACTCTGGTTGGGATTTGTTCCCTGCCTCGCCACCATCAGATTCTGGACTCCTGAGGCAGCCCCCAGGAGTGATTTTTGCATCTGTACCCCAGATAGGCGAACCCGAGAGAGGGTATATTGAATCCTGCCTCTCTCCCAGAACTTACACAATGAAGGATTCCCATAGGGCAGTCACGAAACAAAGTCCACTCCTTTACATTACCTTGTTTAATAGTCACATACTACCCCCAGAATATGGCACCTTGGCATATTGAATACTTTAAGTAAAGGGGCAGGGCCACAGAGAGTCAGAACACACAGACCTTGCTACCTCTCCCCCAGGTCACTGCACTTACGCTGAGTCCTATCACACTTCTCCATGACTGTCCATTTTTCATTAAACCTAGCATAACAACACCCATGTTTCACTGTTTCTTTGGGTCTTCATTTCCTCATGATCGCTCCTGTGTCTCATAAAACTTACGTTAAATAAATGTGCGTGCTTTTCTCTTGTCTTTTTTTCCCCCTACAGGGGTCCCAGTTGAGAACTTAGAAGAGTAGAGGAAAAAGATATTTGTCCTCCTCTACACCAGAAAGCTTGACCTAACTATTGCCATTTTCAAGAAGAGGATCCTAGGTCTTAGAGGTGAAGTGACTTACCCAGGAAGAGAAGGAAGACCTAGCACTCTCACCCCAAAGCCTTGCTTCCTGGGTCCCTGCCCTTTAACTTCACTCCTTACTCTGGGTGGAGGAAATGACATATCATTCCTCTGTGTCTTTTGGGTCATAATCTTATTAGTGTTCTAAGGAGGATCAGGAAGAGAAAAACCCAAACAAAATTAAGGAATTGATGTTTTTTTCCCTCCAGGTGCTGTCCATCTCATCAACTCTGAGAAAAGCTAGAGGGGGAGAATTAAAACTGTGACTTAACATGGCCACCACCTTTTCCTTTGCTTCTCCCCAGGACCCATCTTAGCACAATATCGCATTACTAATTTTACGCAGACAATTTAGGTAATGGCATTAGCCTTTAGATCCATCTCCAAGGGACAGCTTCTTTCCTCCCCCACCTGTGGATAGTCACCATCAGTTTCACCCTATGAAATGTGCAAGTTCTTGATACCTAAAGTATGTCCCTTTGCCATAACAGGATGCAGCATGGTAACGAAAGCCTTTTGGCAGTAGCATGGCTCCGGAGAGCTTCGCTTTTTGTTCTAATGGAACTTCTGACCGGGGCTTCACCTGGAGGGAGGCCTTTGTTTTACAAAAGTCACGAAACCAGGATAGAGAATGCTTATGATAACCGGAAGTCTGGCTCTGGGCAAGCTGGGGTATTCCATCAGGGTGCCTTAGTGAGGTCAGAAAACAGAGAAATACTTAGTGTATTTCCTAAAGTCTGGAAATGAAATTTCCCCCCATTGCTTTCATAGTGGTCTAGATTTCACTTTCACTCCCAGACCTATTCTCAGTTTGGTAGGAAAAAAATGCTTCGATCAGCACAAAAGATTAATACATCAGCAATTCTGTTATTGTGTATATTGATTCTCAAGAGGCCAGAACAGAACCTCAAAGGTGAGTGTAAGTGGAAATACACGTAGGCAATATTCCACCAGCTGTATTTATGAGGCATTTAGAGTGTCCCAGGAGGGCTGCAGTTTAAAATCTATCAAAGCTTTGGGTTTTTCTCTTTTTACCAAGGAGATGTCAACAATTGTTCATTTTGCAAGTTTCTGTAGGGTCTGAATGCTTCCCATGAATGGTATATAGAAGAAAAATAGTGACTGTCCTGCCTATAAATGAGAAATGCGTGGGGGTTGAGAAAGATTCTCTTAATGACAAAATAATCAGGATTTTGTAAGATTGTGGTGTTTTCGTTTTTCATTTTGCACATATCATTTTAATGCTCAGAATGTGCATGTTCTGGCCCATGATAGAGGCAGTTACCTTTAGTCTTATGTACTGTGAGTTTTATCATTGTCTGTGGGTATGCTACATTTCAAGGATCAAAATATGAAACCTGGTTTCTTAATTTGTTCCTTTCCTTTTTCCTCATTGTTTAGAATGGTCTCTAATCTCAAGTCCCAAGAAACAGGCTTGCTGAGTAATGCAAAACCAAGCCAGATTATTTAAAGATGGATCTGGTCATTCCTGTTGATTCATTGATTCATTCATGCAAAAAACATTTGTGTAATGTTCACTGTGGGCCAGATTTTATTGCCAAGTCCAGGGATAGAGAAATACCCTCTAAAAAAGCTCCCAGTCTTGAGGAGATGACAGACAGGTAAACATGATCACAGAACAGTCTGGGAGTTCTGTAATAATAAAAATAGCTACCATTCTTTTTTGTGTGTGTGTCTGTATGACAATAAAATTTTATTTGTGGAAGCTGACTCTTGAGTTTCACATAATTATTATATGCCACAAAATTCTCTTTCAGATGTTTTTCCAGTCATTGAATGGATGTTTTTCCATTCTTAGCTCGCAGGCTGTACACAGCAACGGTGAGCTAGATTTGGCCTCTGGGCTGTAGTTTGCCCATAGCTACCATTCCTGAGCACTTACTATTCTGTACTACATATGGTTGATGTGTATTATCTCGAATCCTCCCACTACTCGCCAGTAAGTTTTATTTTCCCCTTTGTTTTAGAAAATAGACTGAGAGATGTTCAGAAACTTGCCTATGGTTATAAATTTTAGCACTGGGATCTAAACGGAGGCTTTGTAGGCTCAAACACTCCTGTTTTTGCATGTTGCTCCTACGTGTGCTAAGAGAGCAAAAACAACTAATTCAGATCCAGCAGGGCCTCTAGCAAAGTTTTCCAGAGGAGGGAGAGAAATGTCCCTTTACCACACCACTCATAACCTCAAAACACCCTTAAACAAAGCCTCATAAAAAGGTGCCCAGGGGCAGCCGCTTAGCTCAGTTGGTTAGAACATGGTGCTCTTAATAACAGGTTGCCAGTTCCATCCCCGCATGGGCCACTATGAGCTGCACCCTCCACAACTAGATTGAAAGAACTACTTGACTTGGAGCTGATGGGTCCTGGACAAACACACTTAAATAAATAAATAAATAAATAAATAAATAGTTTAAAAAAAAAAAAAGGTGCTCAGATTCCTAAGTTGTAGGAAAAATTTGACAATCCCACCTCTCTTTGGTTGCTCTAGGAAAAGTAATAACTGGGTCAGGGAGGGAACAAAAGCAACAATCAGGCAGCAGTTACAGTACCTAGAAAAGGTGACATTTCTCTTGGCCATATTGGGTCTGAAAGAAGACTTGTCGGTGGTAACGGCATCCACCAAACTGTCCAGAAACACATAACTTCGGCTTTGTCACTTTGAGCCACCAAATCTCCTTCCAGAGGCTTTGGCTAGTTTATTTCTCAGATGGCTCAAGACAGCTGCTGAGGAACCTGAATTAAACAGAGTAAAACCTTATGATTTTGAAAGACAGGTGATCGTGAGTCTCATTGGAAATGATTTTTGAAAAACACTCTTAACTCCAGGATTTTTTAAAAGAAATCCTGATGATTATGTTATAGTATTTTTCTTTTTCTTTTTTTTTTGCTATAAACTCAGGAATGAATGAGGTACTAATAAGGAAAATTAGCCAAATGAACCTAAGTACAATTTACACAAACACTATGTTATATGCGTAGATCTCATAAAAGTACAGATTTCTAAATTACAACCCTTCATTCAAACTTCTTACCCAATAAAATCACTGCATTTTAATGAATATAAATTCCAAAATGCTGGGCCCAATTAAGGAAATTTTACTGCAAAGCAAATCATGAGGGGAGTTGTTGTAATGCTATACTTACATTAAGAAACAACTCTCAGAAAAGTGGTATCAAAAATGTTTGAAGCCACTCAAAGCAGTGAGAAAGAATTAGTACATATATGTTGTGTTGTGTCAGAAGCCCCGTTAAATACCCTGGGACTACTGAGATTTTTATTTACTGGTCATTGAATGCCTACTATGTGACATGGTCTCTACAAATACAAGCACGACCCAGTCATTAAGGCACACATGTGCTGTGGATATGACATGGCTCTCACAAGTAAATATTGTGTGTGACAAATACAACACACAACTCACAGTGTCCATTTTCCTATGACCCTATTGTCCCCGGAGAGTGATTCGAGTACTTTGGTAGATAAACTTTCTATTGAAAGGACGGAAACAATGGCTGAGAATTGTCACAGCATCTCCCCAGCACCCCATTTATAGGAGAAACACCAAGGATAGGAGAATCAGGATTTTGTCATCAGATCGACCTTTCTCCTGGCTTCCAGGGTCTGTGGATCCAAAGCAGATTTAAAAATGTTTTCAACTTTGTAAAAATTAAATGTGCCTGGCTAATTGAACTGAATTTGCTGGCAAACCTAGTTTGCTTGCTTTTCTCACCGCGAAGGGAAGGGCCACAGGTAGAGGGACGCAGCTCACAGGATCTGGTTCTCTGTTGGTTTTTTCCCAGCTATGGAACAGTGCTCTGGAGAATCATCTAGCAGTCAGTTAAAATTCGCACTCTGATACTTCCTTTCCTCCCATGTTATTTGTCCGTCTCAGAGCCCTCCTGAGAAGGGCTCGCTGCATCCCTGCCACCAGTAGGTCTGCTCAGTGATCCTCAGAGACACTGCACTGTCCCTTCCAACAGAGCTGCAGACCCGTTGTCTCCTTCACCCTAAAGGCCTGCTGGGGTCCTTCCTGAGGGGCCCACACTGCTGCTTTGGTTTTGGGTGGGCGCTGTTCCCTCTGCTGCTCCTCTCACCCTCTTCTCCCATTCAGTGTCTCCCTGTTTTAATGCCCGTTTTCTAATTAAGCATAAGTCATGACAGATGGTGTTGTGGGCTGATTAATAAACACTCTGGGAGCGTCCTACAGCACCTGAGATGTACATTCATAAGGAAGGGCTCCAGCTTCAGCTGAAATGGCTCCCCGGGATCACAAATCAATTGGAATAAAAGGAATGTATGAGGTGAGGTGGAAGGAATGGGAAGGAAGAAAGAGAGAAAACTAGAGAGCGCGGCAGGGAGAGGTAAGCAGGGAAAGGAGAGAGAGAGAGAGAGAGAGAGAGAGAGAGAGAGAGAGAGAGAGAGAATACACCAATACTCCGTATGCTGGACCTTGTTTTTTAAAGTATGTTATTTTAATTATGTTAATTTTTAAATCCAGTTTCAATCCACAATTTATGGTACGAAGAGCTGAGGGATGGCGAAAGAGGACTTTCCCATCCCTACTCCACTGACCATTGCCTCTTGCCCAGTTTATTCTCGAGAGATCTGGAACTGCATACAGAGGCAAAAGCCTTTCACTGGAAGGAATAAATTGACTAGCGCCCTCCGAGCTGCTTGTTGGGGCTTTTCTAACAAAGGACAGAACTAGAACTCCATCTCAGCCACAACTCTCACTGAGTGACTTCGATAAGCTTTTCCACACGTTCCAGTTTGATGCCAAGAGTTGCCAATGATTTTCTCTCTCTTATTTACAGGAAGCACTCTGTGCAGTTAGACACATGAGCTCATTTCCCCTGTAGATTCCATGACTCTCACCTCCCCCTGCCCCTCCCCACTACCTCTCCTCTGTGCACATATGCACACGTGCACATGCACACACACACATTTCCCCCATATTTGCAACATGATGCATTTATTTTTCCACTATAAAACTTATTTCACCTATTCCTAAAAGAAAACACTTATGAAACACCTATTAATGTCAAATTCTGGGCTGGGTCTTGCCCCCTAAGAGGCTAGAAATCTGCAAGTCATAAGAGAGTTGTCACCAGCCAACTCCAGGTTACTTAACCTCCCTAACCTCAGTTTGCTAATCTCTAAAATGGGCATCTGCTAACATGTACCTGAGAAGGCTGTTCCTACCAGTAAATGTGATGGTGCATGAGGAATGTAAAATCTTTACAAATGTGAGGTACCTTTATTCAATCATTAAGATGATTTCCAAATAAAACACTCTGCCAAGAGTTTTCTGGTCAGCCCCTTGAAGCTCAAAGTTGCCTCCTTCTATTTGTGAAAACATCTCTTTCTCCTCCTGAGGACTACTCCCTTCCTTCAACTTCCCTATTTGTAACAGAGCTTATCTTAGTCTGTATGATTTTGTGTTTTTTCCTCTTTCTCCCTCATCTTTTTATTTTTTTAATTTACTATTATTAACTAAAGCCCAAATATCACACAGGTTGATTGTAGATTTAGCAGAGACCTAGAAGAGGCAAAGAAACTGGAGGATATGGAAAAACTGAGGGGCAGCAGACACTCAAGGGTGGACGTTATCAGACTGGCAGCCAAGTTATTAGAATTGAATACCTTTAAGACAAGACTACTTGAACTATCTTTGGGACAACTGAGTAACGATAAGAATGATGCATTAGTTTTGTCCTGGCTTTCAGCCAGACCAGCTCTGGGAGGTGTGGTTGGTGTTTCTGACTGAACTTGGCATCCGGAAATCAGGCTAAACCTCTTCAAACGTAAGAAGAGTTTCCCTCTGCTCACTAAATATTTGCAAAAGAAAAGAGAGAATGAGAAGTATAAATATTTGAAGATTAGATAATAAATAATGCAGAATTCTTCTGGTCGCCAACCATCCCAACATTGCAAGACGCTCCTGGTCACCTATAGCCACCTCTTACTTGTACCTCCCTTCTCTATCCACAGAGTAGCTACGTGCAATTTGTTCCCTATGTCAGGGTCCCCTATGCGAGCGAGGGGTGGGAGGGGCAGCCCTGCTGCACTCAAGAAGCCATTTGCATGTCCGGCTGCACCTGCCAGGAGGAGCGTACCTTTGTCTAATTCACACAAAGGCTTCTTGTTGTGAGCTGGAATCAGTCCATTCTGCCTCCATATTTTGTGGAGAAAACAGCCTTATGAAAACCACTTTCTCCTTGCTTGTTCCTGAACACATTTTAACCCATATGGATATTTGGCCATGTTTTCCCCCTTGCAGGAAGTACATATAGTGGAGAAAGCGTAAGCATTTGGGTTTAGACTGAACTGGGTTTGAATCCTACATCTGCCACATTCCACCCAGATGGTCTTGCTTAAATGGCATACCTTCCCTGGACTTCAGTGTCCCCATCCATAAAATGGGCACAGTAATAGCTGTTTTTGAAGAATTTTTGAAGGATTAGAAACAGTATAATTTATATATCTGGCACATAATGAATACAGCCTTTTGCAGTCAGCAAATCACCAGGAAGAGAAAAAAAATACCTTTCTTGAAGTTGTTAAGGAAAAAAGAACATTTGAACCTGGCCCCTACCTTAAACACACTATACCAACTTGAGTGGGTTTTTAAAAATTGTTGCATCTCGTGTTCAAGTAAGCTGATTGTATAGAAATACAGAGTTACCAAACAAAAATATGTTGCATCCACTTTTTATTCTCTCTTTTTAATAATGCGAGCAGTCCTCCTACTTGAAAGAAGGATTCAATTTTCAGTTTTTTGATTTGTTTGTTGCATTTCAAGGGAAACATAGAGCTCATAATTAAGTATACCTCCAGATTTTGGATGTGCGCATGTCTCTTACAGAACTGAACATTACTAACAAAGATAAAGGTAAAGCGTCTGCAAATGACAAATGAATCAGGGGTGCAGAAACAAAACCAACTGATTAAGTCGTATATCACCAGGAGAACTTAGGGCCTAGGATAAGAAAAACAAGTCAATACCTCAAATTTTCAAAATGGCTCTCAGGATTCATTTGTCTAGAGAAGGGACTGAAATAGAGAACACAGTCAAATTGGTGAAATGTTAGAGCAGAGCAGGACCTAGTGATCACATCATCCAACCCCTTGGTTGGACAGATGGGGAAACTGAGGTCCAGGGAGTCGCACAGCTTACTTTGGAGGCAATGCTCGTGCCACAACCCAGGTTTTTTGACACCTTGGCCACTGGAGAAATCTCCATTTTATCCACAGCGATGTCAAGTATTTTCCTGAGACACACATGATTCTGATGTATAGGAAAAGAATTTCAGGTCTAAATCTTTCTGGCCTGCACTTTTTCGGATTATACCCTATAGTCTCCATAGGAGAGACAATGTGGTATAATGAGGGAGGACATTACCTGGGAGATGGACTTTCCCTCTACTTTTGTGTGTGGCTCACCATGCCGTCATGCTAGTATGGTGCCTGGCACATAGTAGGAATTCAGTAAATCTTTACTGGATGACCATACTTTGAATATGCACTTTCAAATCATATTCGTTTAAGAAATACAGTGGTGATGAATATGGCCCTTTGATGATTAGAAAGAAAAGAGAGCAAAGAAGGGGGTACAATACATATAAGTAGGAAGATTAGGGGTTCAGTAGCCAGGAAGAATGTTTTTCAACCCTGGCCTTTTGCTCCCAACTGCTGGATGACTCCGAACAAGGATGCTTTCTGAACTTGGTTTTTCTCAACTGTAAAATGGGATAACAATGTCTATTTCACGAGGTTTTAAGACGGCTTTTCATGATAATATTTATTAATTGCTTGGCATTGAACCTTCCATAGACTAGGAGCATGTGAAATGATAACTGAGGCGAGAAGAGAAGAAGATATTGCGGCAATAAGTGTCCTGCTGGGTTTAAAAGACTGCTGTGCATAGAAGCAGCGCTGTCTTACAATATCATATTGCAACAAATTGGATGCATCTCCATACCAAATCAAACCCCACACATTGGTCCTCAGGATTAATGTGAACTGTCCCACTCCTTCCCCCTTCTGATCTCAGACATACTTCACTTCCGTTCGCTTTCTCCTCCCATGTTCATTGCAGTTGTGCCGACAGGTTTAACTGCTCCGTCTGAGCAGGTCGCTGAATGTGCACTAGAATCACCGCTCTCAGAGGAGCTGAGACAAAGCCATGGGGCCCAGGGTCTGTCCTGTCCTGGAGGGACAGTCGTGGCACAGTCTTGACCTAGTAGAGACTCTTCTCAAAGGCCCTACCACTCACATGTCTCTCCTAGGGACTCAGGCCAGGAAAGGCTCGGGGAGAAGTCTATAATGTGGGGGCCCTGCTCAGAGGACAGGCCACTGTGGCAAACCCCTGGCAACTCGGTGTCCTTCCCCAGAGTGACCAGGGTACCACCCGAGCCACCGACCCTCCCACCACCCATCACTCCCACACCCCTAAGTAACTGTCTTTTGCAAGTGCTTGAATCATTTCCCTGTTTGAGAACTTGGGTCCAAGCAAGCAATCTAAAAATAAAGCAGAGAGAGCAGTTTGTGGCAGTGAGACAACCCGCTGTAGCAACAGATCAGAAGAGTTTATATTTGTAAAGTATAGCTACGAGCAGCAGATGCTAGCTGCTCCGATGTGCTCAGGAAAGATGCAAATCAGGGCTGGGACATCCAGACGCCTGACCTGAGAAACCACCGTGTCTTTGTGTTTCCTCCTCTGCATGACCTTTTATAGTTTACTAAGCACTTTCACAGACTCGGGCTCATTTGCACCTTAAGAAAGTGCAAAGTGGGGTTCTGGTCCAAGATGGAGATATAGAAGGTGCCAGAACTCATCTCTTCCCATGAACACACCAAATTTACAGCTGCACACAGAACAACTCCTTCTGAAAGAAATCCAGAAACAGAGGTGAGCGACTCCTACACATTGGATGAAAGAGAAAATACCCACATTGAAATGGGTAGAAAAGGCTTGCCATCATACTCACTCCTGGCACAGCAACATATAATCAGGAGGGAACTCACAACTCCCAGCTTCTGTCTCAGTTGCAAAGGATTTGGACCCTACATCTAGTGCCCCAAATTTTAAGACTTCCATTTGAGGGATGGGCCCCCTCAAAACACCTTGCTCTGAAAGCCAGTGGGGCTTGTGTCCATGAGACCACAATAGTATGGCAAATATCACAGAATTAACAACTAGTGAAGCTAGAATTTGAACCCTGATCTGACCAACTCCCCGGTTCACACTGTCATCACAATACTGGGCCTTCTCCATTTTCTAGGACTTAATTTCCATTCTCTGCAGCATGGGCAACTATAGTATAGTGGATTGAATGATGGCCCCCAAAACGATATGTCCACTGGAAGCTGTGAATATGACCTTACTGGGAAGAAAAAGGGTCTTTGCAGATGCAATGAAGTTAAGGATCTTGAGATGAGGAACTCATCCTGGATTTTCCTGAGTCCTAAGTCCAATGAGAAATGTCCTTACAAGAGAAAGGCAGAGGGTGATTTGAGACTGACAGAAGAGAAGACACACACAGAAAGTGATGTGAAGATGGAGACAAACATTGGAATGATGCAGCCACAAGTCACAAAACACCTGGAGCAACCAGAAGCTGGAAGAGACGAGGAAGGATTCACTCCTAGAGCCTTCAGAGGGAGCGTGGCTTACACTGCTTTTGGACTTCTGGCCCTCCACACTGTGAGAGAATACATTTCTGTTGCTTTAAGCCAGCCAGTTTGTGGTAATTTGGTGCTACAGCCACAGGAAATTAATACACACGAGACAGCTCAGGGTTGCCACTCTCTGTTTCGTACATGCTCAGGCCTTGCTTGGCTTTTGCAGCAGCAGGAATGGAGGATCTACCAGATCATCAGCTTCTACACTCAAGCTGACCCCTCAGTACCGTGCTGTCATGGGTGATGGATGCTGCTTGGAGAGAAAGCTCTCTGCAGACATGGCTGCAAAGGGCGAGGTGGCCCATCCATGGCCTTGGCCCAGGGCTGCATTGTGTGGCTGACACTGGACAGACCTGAATTGTCCAAAGTTGCACAGACTCAAGATCAACTGGCCAGAGGAAGGAACTAATGCAGACCTGGGCAGAGACAGCACAGGACGGTCAGCAAAACCTTCGGGATCCTTTTCAGGAATTGCAGAGCTCTTTTCCTCCTGTGGTTTGCACTCTGGATAGGCCCTTACCCCTGTTGCCTCATAGGGAGTTCACAGCAGCAAAGTGAGGCTTTTTCTGTGGAGAACATCTCAGAATGCAGGGGGCTGCCTAGGTTCCCAGTGGCATCCTTCCTGGAAAGATCCACAGCTCTTGGCAGACAAGTGCTAGAAACTCCTCTGGGAACAAGGGCCCTCAAAGCCAGGGCTTTGCTGTTTCTCAGAATTCACAAGAGTGCTGTTTCCAGACATGGGGCTCAAGTGCCAGCTGCAGCTGAGCGTAGCCCAGTTCCTCAGCAACCCCGGAGCGTGCGTCTCCAAGTTTCTCTATAATGTTTATGCTTTATATGACGATTAGTCCTAAGCTTTTCTGTGCATTGATAAGTAGAGGCACCCCCTCCCGTTTTCGGACCCATCTTTCCTTTTGAAAGCTCTCGCCTCAGCCCCTCATTCAGACTCACAATAGCTCTGGCAATAACAAGGTGGCAGCGGGGAAGAGCTATGGTTTAATAAAGTCGAGGCCCAGTGTCCTCCCACTGCCCACACTTAGGGCTCTAATAAAGCCCTTTCATCGTTCCAGGGCTGCAGTTTCCACACTGGCAGCTTTGAATGGCTTTCTCTACTGACAGGATGCTTTATTTGGACTTAGAACACAGCTGAGAGTGGTCACAGATTTCAGCCACCCTGTATGGGGTGGGAAAGGGAGTCAGGGGATTGCGTTGTGACAACTCAGCCCCCTACCTAATCAGGTAGCAGGACTTCCCAGGATTCATTAAGGTTCTAGAAGTTTCTACTGTGGCTCCTGTCCAAGTTTGCCTCCAGTCAGAAGCCTCCAGGCGGGCTTCATCACTACGTTTAATACATAGCTAACTTGTTTCTCTGACTTTCTTTCTGTGTAGAGAAATAGTCTTTTCACTCTTCTCTCTGAAATCTCCTCAGAGGTGTCCTTTTCTCCAAATCCCAGCATTTCACAGCACTTTATAGGATGTGAGCCAAGAGCTTTCATCACCCTTGTATATATTTACTCAGTGAGTCGCTTGTGCTATTACTATGTGTGTTTTTATAAAGTGTTTTTATAAAGTGTTACCTTTTTAATTACAAAGTCATTCATCACACTGGTTAAAAATTCAAGCGTTCACGAAATGTATGAGTTAGAGACTGAGAGACCCTATAATCGCACCCTCTGGAGATCTGTGTAATGTATGCCTGTGAGGTTTTTGTTTTAATTTTTCATCTCAGTCATGGGGAAAACAAAAGGATGGCTGCTAGATGGGAAATTGACAGGAAATCCACAACAGAATCAGTTCATTCTTCTCAACACATCAGGCTGAGCCTCTGTCCCTGCAAATGGGGAGGGTTCTAACTTCTATAACTACTTTCTCCATCCAGGTAACACTTTCAGCTGGCAGGGCTCCCAGGATTCTTGGCTTGTGTGAATGAAGGACAAATGAGTCAGTGTAGTGTTAGGGTGTGTGCTGACTAGGGGTGCTACGGACTGAATTACATCCCCCCAAATTCGTATGTTGAAGCCCTAACACTGATGTGACTGTGTTTGGAGATGTGGCCTTTATAGAAGTTATTAAGATTAAATTAAGCTGAATGTATAGGACCCGGATCCGGTGGGATTAGTGTCCTTAGAAGAGACACCGGAGAGCTCACTGACTCTCTGTCCGCCATGCGAGCACCCAGAGAGAAGGCAGTCGTCTGTACGCCAGGAAGCGGGATCTCATCGGAACCTGACTGTGCTGGCACCTGATCTCAAACTTTCAGCCTCCAAAACTGTGAGAAAATAAATATCTGTTGTTTAAGCTGCGCTGTCTGTGGTATTTTGTTACAGCAGCTGGAATTGACTAAGACAGAGAGGGAGGGAACTTACTGCACTCAGCATGGCTGCCCTTCATCCCAGCCCCTGCCTATTATTGGTCCATTCATATTTCTTTCCTTGCTGCTACCACTGGGATTCTGAAAATGAGATTGAAGGATAGGAATGTCCTTTTACAGATGTGTACGTGTGCGTGCGTGTGTGTGTGTGTCTGGCCTCAGCCTCTTCCTCTCAGTGAGGCCTTCTGCTTCTCCTTTCTCTACTGCAGCCCATGTACCATTGAACTTGACTCCAGTGGGATACAGAGCTTCGGGGCATATACTGGATACTTCTGAATCATAGTCACAGTAGGCTTCATGTTCTCAGACGGCTTAGCTCAGATATAAATTCACTCAGCAAAGCCAATGCCCTTGATTTAAAACTTTAAAAGTTCTCTCTGCACTCTTGCAAGTTCCACGGCAACTCCAAGCCTCAGTTATTGAATTATTAGTCATCTAGCCAGTCCCTCCCTCCCCACCTCTTGTCCCCACAGGACTCACTTGTGGGCTCCAGGTTTGCCCCATCAACTTTGGATCACGCAGACCTTACAACCAGCTCCTATAACACAAGGCCCACATGCAATTTAAAAAAAAAAAAAGAAAAAGGAAATAAACTAAAACCCAGGAGGCATGTGGAGTGGAAAGGAAGATTTCTAGTTTTTCCTGTCAATCTTTACTAAACACACCACCATTACCGCCTAGGTGTATTCCAGGATGCTGGGTGTCTTTCTGAAGTGGCCATGAGTAGAAGGGAAGCTTGAGGAAGCTGAGTGACAGCAAAGACTGGCCCCTAAATCCGGGGTTCCCAGGCTTTCCTTTTGTGAACCACAAAAAGGCACTTTATATCACCAACCAGTAGTATGTATGTGTGTGCAAACATGTGTGCGCATGGACACACACGCACACGCACAATTTGAAATAACTGTTTCACAAAACATTAACTACCTTTATTGCCCGCGATGTACTTTGATATTATCTAGTCTGGTCTAATCTAGTCTATTTCATTGAAAATGTTGGTTTGGAACTAAATTGGTGTGATGGTTAATTTTAGGTCAACTTGATTGGACTAAAGGATGCCATAGCTGGTAAGACACTATTGGTGGGTGTATTGCCAAAGAGAACAAAGTGTTGAGGAAGAGTGAATTCGCTCTCTCTGTAGAGCTGGGACATTCATCTTCTCCTGCCCTTGGACATCAATGCTCTTGGTTGTGGGGCGTTTTGGACTCTAACTGGCACTTACACGATTGGCTCTCCTGGTTCTGAGGTCTTTGGACTCGGACTAAATTACACCACTGCTTTCCTGGCTCCCCAGCTTGCAGATGGCCGATTGAGGGATTTTTCGGCCTCCATAACCACGCAAGCCAATCCCTATAATAAATGCCCTCTTACAAATCTCCCTATATATCCTATTTGTTCTGTTTCTGTGGAGAACCCTGACTGCAGCATTTATTAGTATTTGCAAGGATGTGGAAAAGAATCAGTGTGTAAATTTTTAGGGACATACTTTGGTCAGAGGGAGCATAGCGTGTAAGTTAAGACCCCTGTCTTTGGAGTCCAGTGGTAGCCCTGGGTTCGAATCTCAGCTTTGCCCTCTAACCAGCTGCACAGGCTTGGATGGGTCATCTCATGTCTGTGTTCTGTGGGGACAATGATACTTTCCTTACAAGGTGTGGCAAGAATCTTGAAAGATGAACTACACAAAATGCTTAGCACAGTTTCCCATGAGCAGTAAGCTCCAAGTGAAATTGTTATTATTATTAACGGGCAAATACAGTATCTAATGGGTCATTCAGACATGCCAACCCTGGAGGCTCTGAGCTTTTTCTGGAAGCCGGTGAGACCCATGTGGCAGGATAGGCAGTGAAGTCTGTTGTAGATGGGTTTCTGGATGTAGGTGCTGTGATGTGTATTAATAATAATAATAAATGGAGCATCATTCATTTCAGTTGCCAAGCATGTTCATCCAAGAGTCTCATGAGCAATGTGGGTCTTAAATCTTGGCTTCTGTTCTGCCATTTTGGGTCATTTTCCAGCAGCACGAGGAGGATGAATTCTAATCTCTCTTAGACGCTAATTTGTTGTGTGAGGTTTTACAGGCATTTCATTTTTCTGTCGTTTTTTTTAAATAATAAGGTATCTGCCCACCCTATCTTACAGGCAGGTTGAGAGGCATGAGTACATTTAAAAATATAGAAAGAGGCGTTGAACCAGTCATGGCCAGGCATATTATCAATACAAAGGTTTTGCTATTTATCATTACTGTCTATCTTTCCCGGGTATTTCATTGTGAAGATTTGTGGTTGGCACTTCATCTTTTCTTCTTCCTTTTTTAAAGGATAAAATTCATTTCTAACTACCTTTTGAAAGCCAATTTATGCTTTAGCCATTTGATTAATAGGACTGGGGAAGACCAGCTCTCCAATCAAAGCGCTTTTGAATAATTCAATGCTCGATATTGAAAGAGGAGAGTCCATGCCTGACACGGTTTACTGTCTACATTGTGGAACAAATATGAGCTGCCCTTCCACCCAGACAAATGCCTGGGCCCAGCCACTCCGCCTCCATTCTCTCCCTCTCCCTCATTCACAGCCCCACCAGACCCACAGATAGCTGTGCAGTTTGTGCAAAAAAAGTAAGAGACCAGCGAGGGCTACCCCCGAACTTGTGCCCTGCCTGAGGCTCAGCTCGCAGACTCCATGGAATGGATGTCTTTTTCTAATTGGTTCACCCAGAAGGGGTGCCTTTTTCAAACTGACATAGGGCCTCTGCTAGTCTCTACAGTAATTGTAAATAAGACACTTCTATGACGCTCTTTAACATAGCAGAATCAGTGTTACTGTATAGACTAGCAGAGGCCCTGCTACTAAGTGAAAAGCTTTGGGACAATACTGGTCCAGGCAGCATTGCGGCATTGACTCCAGGGGTCATGACCACAGGTGGCCTTGCAGATGCCTGGATGGAACTGACAATGAGGACCGCAAGTCCTCCTGCCCACAGGTGCCTCCGAGACCTCAGGGAAAGAG
The DNA here is from genome assembly GCF_036562045.2 of Rhinolophus sinicus. NCBI lineage: Eukaryota > Metazoa > Chordata > Mammalia > Chiroptera > Rhinolophidae > Rhinolophus > Rhinolophus sinicus. The sequence continues at coordinate 64,884,886 of NC_133756.1, forward strand.
GGCAGAGCTGCTCTCTTCTTTGCCTTTCAGCAGAGCAGTGGCCTCAGGTGGAGCCCACCTGGGTGTGAATCCTACTTCTGCCCCTCAGAGGACTTGGAAGCTTGGTGCTTCAGTGTTCTCATTTCCCCCGCCTGTTGTCAAGATTAAATGAGAGATAGCATATGTGTAAATTACTTGCTACAATGACTCAGTGCTCAAGAAGTACTAACTACTGCTCCCTTCCCTTCTTACTCCCTGTCCACCTTTAACCCTTTCCACTCCAGCCCCTCTGCAAGCACATTTCTGCCTTCCTCATCTGCTTCCTCCTCTTTTCTCCTTTCCATGCCCAGGCCGCTGAAAGGTTCCCAAAGACTCCGGCTGTGTCCTGCATCTGTAATGGTCTCCTCACCTCAATATTCTAATTTGCTTCATCTTCCCTTAGTTTTCTAGATTTCTTTCTTTTCTTTTCTTTTTTTTTTTTTTTTAGATTTTATTGGGGCAGGGGAATAGGACTTTATTGGGGAACAGTGTGTACTTCCAGGACTTTTTTCCAAGTCAAGTTGTTGTCCTTTCAATCTTAGTTGTGGAGGGCGCAGCTCAGCTCCAGGTTCAGTTGCCATTGCTAGTTGCAGGGGCCACAGCCCACCATCCCTTGCGGGAGTTGAACTGGCAACCTTGTGGTTGAGAAGACGCGCTCCAACCAACTGAGCCATCCGGGAGCTTAGCGGCAGCTCAGCTCAAGTTGCCGTGTTCAATATTAGTTGCAGGGGGCGGAGCCCACCATCCCTTGTGGGACTCAAGGTATTGAACTGGCAACCTTGTGGTTGAGAGCCCACTGGCCCATGTGGGAATCCAACCGGCAGCCTTCGGAGTTAGGAGCATGGAGCTCTAACCGCCTGAGCCACCGGGCCAGCCCTCTAGATTTCTTTCTTGTTTACCAACTTCCTTCAATTTTTTTTTTTTCCCCCCCATAAATTTTATTGCGGAATATTGGGGAACAGTGTCTTTCTCCAGGGCCCATGAGCTCCAAATCTAGATGTAGAGGGCACAGCTCACTGGCCCATGTGGGAATCGAACCAACAATCCTGTTGTTCAGAGCTTGTGCTGTAACAAACTGAGCCATTCGGCCACCTCTTTCTTCCGTTTTAAGGGCATGATAAATGAGAGTACAGGTGATGGATTTTTTTCACCTTTCTTCTATCCTGAGGGCTTCATAGGCAAAGATCCTAGTGCAGGCAGTGTATTCTCCTAACAGGAAGCCAGGGGTCCCCAAGGCCATACATACATGATGTTGGTAATGGTGTCACCGGGTACTATATGGCCATGGGATCTCCAAATCTGGCCTGGTCATTCTGGAAGCTGGTAGAGTTCAGATAGCACTAACCCACCTTGGAAACAGGAGGGATAGTGCTGGTATTAGACATGGTCAAAATCTTAGTCTTCAATATAACATTTTGAGTCCTATCTACAATACGCTCTTGTAATTGGGTTCTGCTATGTTTAAAGAGCGTCATAGAAGTGTCTTATTTACAATCAAAATAATTACTCACACTTAACGGTGACTTCATTCATCAGATTGTAGAGACTGGGACAGACAGTTCAGTCTAACTAACAATGACCTGTTTTATCAGAGTATTAACTTCCAAGGGAAAAACTATTATCTTTTTCATAGCCGTCTTTCCAGTATCTAGCAGAATCCCAGCACATAATAGCCTCTCAACAAATGCTTGTAGAATAAGTGAATGAATGTGTGAATAATATGTGCTTAATATGATGCCAAACACCATGGTCTACCAAAGTAAGGAGCCTCAGTGTCCTCTCAAGCCAGTAACGGAGGTCACATAAACACACACCTACAATCTGCTGAATAACTGCTGTGATTGTGCATGTGGAACGTGAACAAGGAACAATACATTGAGTGGTGTGTGGAGGAAGGAGAGAGAGGGAGGCCTAAATATGCCATCTTTTCAAGTCACACATAAAAATTTTAACTGAAAGAGGAACATTTTAATTTGGGGGATAAATTATTTATAATACAATTCTCAAAATACAGTTAAAAGTTGGAGAACCAACCATATGCCAAACCTTGGTGATGGGTAGGGGGAAAGGCTGTTTCTTGTGGCCGTAGACCTGGCTATCAGTTGTCAGGCCCTCTGGGCCAGCTTCCCCGAGCCTCATGATGGCGTCATGCTCTCCTGGACTGGCCATTCCACAATGGAAATATGTTCTACCCCACCTCTTTTCCTTCCTCCCTCCTCAAAGAAAATGGTGAAAAGACTTCAATAATCAGCGCTGTTAAACAAATGGGTATGGTTAGATTTTCTTTGATTTTTAGGCCAGCCTGTGGTAACCCAAAGCATCAGAATCACCTCAGGATCCTTAATAAGGATGAAAATTACTGAGCTTCACCCTAGACCTATTGAATTAGAATCTCTGGATATGGAGCCCAGGGATCTTTAGTTTATTAACTCAAGTGCCTTAGATGAGTTTTTTTTTTTTAATTAATCAACTTTATGTTTTAGATTTTACAGAAAAACTGAGCAGATGGTACGGAGTTCCCGTATAACCCCCTGCGCAGAGATTTCCTTATTAACATCTTACATTACCATGGTACATTTGTTATAATTAATGAACCAATATTAATACATTATTATTAACTGAAGTCCACAGTATTCAGACTTCCTTAGTTTCTACCTAATGTCCTTTTTCTGTTTCAGGATCCCAGAACATTATATTCCCTAGATGATTTTTGCTTGTTTTTATTAATTTTTAATTATGAAAGAAATCCCTGAATATGTCCTCTTGTTAAAAGTTGAATATTACTGAAGAATCCTTTTAGCAACACTCCAGTTCTTAACTCTTTCCCCAGAGGCAAACAATTTCAAAAGTTTAGAGCAGGCTCTTCTAGTCGTTATTGTGTATATTCATATTCACAGACAAATTTATAAAAGGATCTAGTGTTCTTTTGTGTTTCTTAAACATAACTTAAATGGTTCTATTAAAATAGTCTATGTATGTCATTCAGTTCCTTCCTTTGTTATTCAGTAATAGTGATTGCTGAATGTTTTCTGTCAGTATAATGAAACTTACCACGATCTTTTAAACTGAGGTTCAATATCCATAATATGAATATGCTGTATTTTATTTATCTACTGATGACTGTTTAAATTGTTTATAATTTTTTTTCCTGTTTTGCTATTAAGAATTCAAAGAATACATCCCTGGGCGTATTTGTGTTTGTTTTTCTCAGGCATTGTATTCATGTGCTAGGGCTGTCATAATAAACTGAGTGGCTTAACCCAGAGAACTTTATTGTCTCACGGTTCTGGAGGCTAGAAGTCCAAGGTCAAGGTGTTGGCAGAGGCATGTTCCTTTTGAGGGTGCTATGGAAGGATCTTCTCCAGGTCTGAATCCTAGTTTCTGGTAGTTCCTTGGCTAGTGGTAGCAAAAAGTCAGTATTCATGCGGTGTTCTCCCTATGGATGTGTCTCTTGTCTAGATTTCCTTTTTATAAGGACACCAGCCATATTGAATTAGGGGCCCACCCTAGCCCAGTACCACCTCATCTTAACTACTCTCATCTGCAATGACCCTATTTCCAAATAAGGTTATAGTCTGAAGGGATTAGAATGTCAACATATAAATTTTAGGGAGACAAAATTCACCTCATTGATTTCTAAACTTCTCCCATCATACAATAGTATCAGTAAAACACATTTTTGAGCATGTGCCAAAATATGTGTGCATTTAAATATTTTTAAATTATATGTATGTATTTTTGTACTAATGTGTGCATTATGAAACTTTGTTAGGTCAGTTCCCCAGGAAACAGACACTGAGGCTCTGAGATTTGCATATAGGAACTTTACTGAGGAGAACAGGATGGGGTGTAGACAAGGTGAATTGCAATGCAGTTGCCAAAGAGGGCTCAACTGGTCCCTCAGGACTTCAGGAGCTGGGAAGGCCCATTAGAACTTTCTAGAATTGAGGTAAGGGGTAGACTGTTTATGCCCACATTGACTAGTCACTGGATATGGGCTGCCCAAGATGGATGAGGCAGCTCCCCTGGGCCCAGGGCAATTCTCTAGTAGCTTTAGCCACTAGGCCTTTGGCAACCCTTCCTGCCAGCGGGGGAACCAGTGATTCTGCCCTGAAAGGGCATCCAGGTAGCATTCTGCAGCACCCTCCACAAAAACAGACATTTAAAAGGGTGGCATAGAGTTAAACATAAATGGAAGTTATCGTATTTTCCCTGATATTCAGTAAGCCTGACATAGCCCCTGAAAATACAGAATCTACCTTCTAAACTGAGAATATACATTTTAAATTTTAATAGAAACTGTAGTCCTAAGTAGTCATGCCACATTATACTGCCATCAAGAGTGAATGATGGTACCTGTTTCATTTCCTCATATTCTCTCCAAACCTTGATATTGACAAACTTCTTAAAATGTTGGGTGTAAAAATATCTCATCAATTTAATCTGTGTTTCCCTGATTCTTAGAAAGGTTGGGAATCTTTCCCTTCTCTAAATTGCGTGTTCGTAACTGTGTCCCTCATTCTTTTAAGTCTATATCTTTTTCTAACTGATTTATAGAGATTGTTTTTATATCTTTGAACATTGATTTTAATTAATTTATTGAATTTAATTCATTCTTAAGCACAGTAAAATCTCATAACCATGCCCTGTTCTTTCCCTGTCTAGCTCTCTTCCCATCTTCATGTGATGAGTTTCTCCACGATACTAACCAGACAGCTCTCATATTGTCTACTTGGAACTGAAAGACTTGGGGTCTCAGCCCTAGTGTTGTCACGTACTAGTTGTGTGCACTTAGGTGGTTAATTTGATCTCTTTCGTCCTCAGTTTTCTCATAAGAAAAGTAGAACAATTCTACTTCCCAGGATTGTTTTGAGGATTTAGTGACATTGTGTACTTGTATGTGAAAGTCTTTATCATTATGGCTTATTTTTTGGTCTTCATTATAAAAATATAAAAGTCTATATACAGGCTCTCCCTTCTGCCTGGGATGTATTAATTAATTCATTCATTCATTTATTACTCACTAAATAGAAATTGATTATTGCTAACCACTGCTGTATTAAGCATTGTTGGATAATATGATTCCAGTCTTGATAGAGAGAAAGGGGGAAAATAGATACAAACAAATAAAGTCCACTTGTTAAGGATAATGGAGAAACCCCGTATTCCTTCTCATTTTCATCTCATTTGACTCAAAGGAAGATATTTTTACTTTCTCCAGACTCAGGCTGGAGGAAGAGAACTGTATTTACAATTGCCCTCTTCATCACAGTGAATCAGGCCCTGACATTCTCTGAGCCGTGCCTCAGCCCCCTGCAGGGTTACTGCCTATAAAAAGGCAGTAGAGAACTCCTGACTCCTCTTGCACATCCAGACTTTCTGTAGCAACCAGTTTAGGTAGCCCGGCCATCTTCCTAGCTCTCTCTCCCTCTTTCTGCCAGTCAGTAGGTGAAAAGGGACACTGGCTGTGCCCGGGCAACTGTTGTTTAAGGGGATTTGGCATCTATTCTGCAGGTCTGTTCATATCCTCTCTCTCTGCAAGTGCCCCTGAGTAAGTAAGTCATAAATCAGATATTTGTGATGAAAAGGGGGACAGATTCAACCCTGAAAGGAAACCATGTTTTCCAATCGTGCTTTTGTCAGAGAGCCTTGCCTTTTGGGTAAGCAGGGTTTTGTCCATCTCTTAATAAAGGACTACTTTTCCATTTCTCTATTGGCCTTGACTTCATGCTCCACTGGCTCTAAAGGCATGGTCCGTTCAAGAAATGGTGAGAAACTCCATGCAAATGAAGAAGGTTCAATAATCTCCACGGGGTGAAAGTACTGGAAAGGTAAGTTTCAACTCAGTTGTGGATGCACTTGTATACGTTCCTCTCCCTTCCTCTGGACCCCCTCTTCTAGCTGATCACCACCCTCTATTCAGCCTAGCAATCCCAGGGATGTCCAAAACACAGTGCAAATAAGCCTGCCACTGCTTGCCAGCATTCTGACCACAAGGTTAAGAGATAGAAATGCACTTAACAAATATAGAAAACCACATATAACAAACTGTAAGGCAAGAAAAGAAGTACAAAAGCTTAATTTGCCTATGCAGCCTAAGTTCTATTTTTCAAATGTCTTTCCCTTCACTCACAGGGGCTGAAACTGGGGATCGGGTTTTCCAGGTACCTCTAGCATGGCGTCGGTCCCACTCTATCCCCAGCTACAACATTAAACTATTTTCTCTCCTCTGAGACTGTAGTTTCTTAGGTTTTCTTTTCCCTGTGTTTTTTTTTACAATCTTCCACTTATATATAAATCATTGTTTTCAAATGTAGCTTTTATTTTTATTCAGGTATGGTGAAGCCAACAGATCAGGAGGCTGCCATTGAAAATATAGCTTGCTACTCACGGTTCCTAAGAGAAGGGGGACATGGCTTGCCAAAGGGAGGGGACAGGGCACAGGGAAGCACCAGGGTCTGTCAGGAGGCAGAGAGAACAGGGGGAAATGTGGGTCAGAGCCTTTGTTGTGGTTTCTGTGGGAAGGAGTGGGTGAGGCAAGGCAAGCAGGCTTAGGACTGGCTAGTTTGAATGATTTCAGTGGGCTCTGAGGCAGAGGGGCTGTCCCTAGTTGTCTAGTACCTGGCTATCTTAATCTGAGCTGCTATAGCAGAATACCATAAACTGGGTGGCCTTCATTCATTACCACCATGTTGGCCAAGAAATATCACAAAACGTGACCATGACAGCAAAACCTCCTTTGGAGAGTGAAGTTCTCTCCGCCTACTCCCAATCCAAGGACAGCAAGGAAAAGAAAATGAAGAGCCTTGAGTTCTTTTTTTCTAGAAGCCGAGGATCCAGTTCTCCTTCCAGTTCACCCCACCAAACCCCGCCATATTGCTTCAGATTAGGAGTTTTAAGTTCCCTTCTGCCATAACTTTACCCTGCACTCAAGTTCTTCCATTGATCAAAACAGGTGACAGTGTTAAACTTTCCATCACCACAAAGAATGGAAGCGTGTGGGAAAAAGCTGATTGTAAAATTAACCATAATGCATACACTATTGTATTGAGATTCTTAAGCAACTGCTCATTCTGTTATGCAGAAAATATCCTTCGATCTTGAAAATTAAAATCTACTCTAGCCTCCGTATGTGGATCCACATTTTATTTAAAAGAACATCTGTCCTTAATTCCCAAAGGCATTACTAAGGAAAGATATATTTTTCCTTAGTTTAGGGCACCTACTGTTTTCTCTTTTTTTTCCCTACAAATTAGGAAATTAACTTTTAGTCATTTCTTTTAGTTGTAAGGCCTCCTACGCTCTCTCCAATATTTACTCTACTAGACATCCCCAGAAATCCTTTTCATTTTTTTAAGTGTGTTTTTCCAGGACCCATCAGCTCCAAGTCAAGTAGTTGTTTCAATCTAGTTGTGGAGGGCGCAGCTCACAGTGGCCCATGTGGGGATCGAACCAGCGACCTTGCTGTTAAGAGCATCGCGCTCTAAACAACTGAGCTAGCTAGCCCCCCCCACCCCGAAAACCTTTTATATTAACCCTATCAAACTCAATTCATAGAGCTATGCCCATCTTCTTTTCTCCTTTTCTGAATCTGGTCTTCATATTATGTATGTATTAGGTTGATGCAAAAGTAATTGCAGTTTTTGCATTTATTTTTAGCCTTCTAAACCTCCATGACTTTTGTACCAACTGAATATTTTCATCCAACTGTAGAAAGTTGAATAGCTAATTCCAGATTTCACTCCTTTGTAGTTGTGCTCGACACAATCTGGGTCTCTTCTTGCTTTCTTCTTAGAGTAGATGCTTCTCAAAATAGGGATAATGTCCGGGGCTTTGGTTGGAATCACCTAGCTAAGAGCAGTTCTCTGCAAAGAATGAGTAGTCAATAACCATTAACTGACTCATGGTCACAAAGTAAATGAAGATGCACATATAGTTGGTAGAAAATGAACATTATGTTCTCTACTTTTTCTAGATATTAAAACCATAGTTACTTAGGTTAATTTTTTTCCAAGTTATAATAGTTATTTTCTAGGAATCTTCCCTGAAGCAATATATTTTATAGTTTAAATACTTTCTTCAGATGTTGGAAGTTATTGGACATGTAAAAATGTATATGACCCTGAGCTGGCTAAACAGCCTATTATAATAAGAAGCCAATTATTCTGCCCAATACAAACACATATTAGTTTTGTATTATGTGCAAATATTTAGGTATGGGTCCATGTACACATGCATCCATTAAGTAGTCCAATACTTAAATCAAAAATGGCAAGCTGAAAATAATTCTGAGTGCAAAGGTGTGATTGCTTTGAAAATAGCCAATTTAGAAAAGAGATCGGCCTTTAATTGGCTAAGTTAAACAAGGCACAATTACTACTAACTTGGTCCCCAAAGATTGGCTCTAATCGTGTCATGTTTAACTTGGCTGGTTAAATTGCAAATAGTGTTCCCCTTTTTTGATTTGGTTCATTTGGCTAATTTAATGCCTTTCTATGACTGACGTTTTCTTTCCTGACATAGCCCTTTCTGCAAATGGAAACTCCATGGATTAGAAAATACTGTACCCCTTTTTTATCCCAGAAAAACAGCAAAATGTATATGTGGTTGTTGTTCCTTTTTTAAAATTTCTGATACAACTTTATGAGTGTATAGAGGTACAAGCTCAAATGTTCATCATAAAATTCATACGTGTTTATCAAAGCTTTTTGTAAACCTGGTATCTCAAAATACTCTTGCAAATTTTTGTTTTGCTTTATATTAATGGTGAAGAAGAATGTTCTTTTTATACCCACTTTAACCTCCTCTGTTACTGAGAGATGAGTAGTTTAACATATACATTCAATGTTCAATTAGCCAGCTCAGCTCCCACGCAGGTCCACGAAGGCATAGGGAAGGATGGTTAAATATTTATCTCAATTTCTGTCTAAGAGTATTAGAATTCAGAGAAGGCCGATTTCTTTGTTCAGGATGGTTAATTCCATGCATGGTGGATAAAAATAGCATCTAATTTCATATGAAACACCGTGAAATGCATCAACCTAAAGAAAACAGGGAATCTTTTTCTCGGGTAGAGAAACATACATATGCATATGTGCGTTAAGCATTTATTTATTTACTGAAAAATAATAAATATATATGGAGTGATTAAATGTGCTATGTTCTGTATTCGGTACCAGATACGCAGAAATTAGTAAGACACAACCTTTGTCCTTAAGAAGCCTTATATACTATATGTTTTTATTGGGTTATTTGCAAGTGAACAAGTCAGAAACAAAATGGCTTCAGATTCTAATTTTTAGGTTTTTATGCCTCTTTTTAATTTATAACACATGTCATTTTGTCTTTAGCATCTCTCTCTTGCATATCACCACCAGCGCTTTTGGCCTCCCTCCTCAGTAACACTTTCTCTCCCACTTCAGGTCCCACTGATTTCATGGTCTCTCCAACCTGAAAATGAACTCTTAGGAAAGACTTAGTTAGTCTATCTTGTTATAGCAAATCATCTAATAAGAACTCTCTGTATTATTTCTCCCATGGTGGTTTGCCCTCAGGCAGAGCCAGCAAAACTATGCTTATGAAACAGAGGTAATTTTCAGAAAACTTCAGGTATATTATTTACTTAAGAATAAGCTACAGACACCACGTCATTTTTTATCTGAATCCACAGCTTAAATTCTCTCACCACATTTTCTATTCCATCAACTCAGGACTTACTTTCAGGCCAAAATATATGTTGGGAGGTGGAAGAGTGGGAGGCGAAGGTCCACAATATCCCACCCGGTCTACAGATTGGGTGCAGCGATGGTCTAATCTGTTCATTTATTATCAAAAGTAATATCCTGATGTGGCTGTATCTGATGTGTTATTTCTGAAGGATCCAGGGTTGTGGCCGAAAATGATAATTTCTCTGCATCAACATATTGCTCTATTGTAAACTTTTGACTTTCAGGAATGCATGAACAATAAAACGAATCTGTGCGCATAATGTCTGTTAGCAATGTTGATCATTAAACATAGCAGCAAGTGAGCCAACAAATAAAAGCCATCCCCCTACATAATGAATGGCGCATGGGGAGTAGGAAGCCCAGATCGACACAAGTGTCAGTAATGTAGACTCTATACCATAAAGAATAATTTACAATTAAAATAGAGGGTTTTCTTCTGGGATTCAGGAAACAGTATCTAGATGTGGGATGTGCTGATAATGTGTGACAGGATATGTCTGACACCACAGGCATTGTTTGTTGTTTTTCAAACAAAATCTTACCAGAAGCCCAGTATGTAAGTAGGTAAAGAAGGAAATAATCTTGTTGAAGTTGGAAGAGAAGATGCCCTGTGCCCCCTCACACACAAGCATGGGTGCACACGAGCCACACACACACACACACACACACACACAAACACACATGCACACACTCACATGAGAATATATCTGAGCTGTGGCCCCTGAGGAGGATTCACAGAGCATACTCAGAAAATTTCTGCTTGTATTTACCCCGATCAAGCCTGGAGCAATAATAGTTGGGCTTGGCTTGGTGTTTAAACTGTAAATTTGTAATTAGTTCCAGAAGAAAATGATACTCAATTCAAAAATGAGCTTGGGAGAGAGAAATCTGTTTTGGAATGTCTGCATGTGCTTATGAAATCATATGTGAAATACTGGGACTCTTGAGTCCTGGGTTTTAGCTTAGGCTGTTAACGAATCTGTATAGCTTGAATGAGTTACTTAAGCTGTCCGTCCTTCAGGTTTCTCATATTTGTAATGAAGAATTGTAGTAAAAGATTTCTGTCTAAAATCCTTTATGCAGATGCTGTGTGCTACCATATGTAGGAAAATACATTCCAAATACAAATACTGGGGCGTCTAAAACTTCTTTCCCATGAACATTTAGTTTATTGGGCAATAAATAAAAGAAGAAAACAAGATTATTCTGCAAAATACAGCCTATCATTTTGGATGACTCTGACTCATCTTTCATCAAACACTCCCTTCTGGTGGAGAACTAGTTCTTGGATTTAGAAGAAACTCACAACATGATGTTTCAACTTCATAAAATGTCTTACGCCACGCTCCAGGTAAAACAGGGATCCAAGTGTTGAACCAAGCATGGTCTGATGCTACAAGATCTGGCCAGCCGCTGTATGCATGGGACTGGATGCCATCCCTTTTCTGAATTTCTCAGTGAGTTAGCCATACAGTATGAGCTAAGGCATCATTGGACAAGAGGAAGAAGCCTTTGGGGTGGACCGAAGCCAAGTGTTGCTTAGAGCTCCAAGTGCACGCTCAAGCATTCATTACACAATGATGTGAAACAACTTGGAAGCACAGAACTCCTTGGAAAGGCCACAAAACATACTCAGTTACCTTCTGCCCAAAGTTATCTGGTCCAACTCCTGTTGAAACACTTCACCTTCTGCTCTTCTATTTGTTTGGCTGCTGCCCTTTCACTCAGGCCTTCATTTCCCCCCAGTAGAAATAAAAAGTTTGAAAATTGTAATTTTGTCTTCACAGAAAATACTATGTATTCTGAAGGAAAAGGAAATCCAAATAAAAGACACACATTTGACAGGCACGTTGAAACAATGCTTCAAGATGGTTCCAAATATGTGTACATACAATTTGACTCATTCTCAACTAAACCATCCCTTTTGGGAAAAATCTTTTGAGATATCCTATTATAACAATTCTGGTACTATTAATTTTAGGAATTATTTGAGAATCAGCCTTCCTTAATTAGCTTGGCTAATTGAAATTTTTATATATAAGAGTAAGAATATTTCACCTTGGCATTGGTTTTTATAGGTTGGGAGTGAGGTTCAAGTGAATAATTAGGGCATTTCATGTAATTTAAAATCATGCTCTCCTGAAGAAAGAAGGAAAACATAGGATTTTGTTTCTTTAAACCAACATTGAAACCAACCATTCATTATTCAACATTTCTCTAGCCACTGCGGTCCAGGCACTGTGCTAGGCATTGAGGAGACAGAAAGCAGTAAAACAATTTACCCTTGTGCATCTTCTTTATATGGAGAGTATTTTGGAAATGTGCTGCAGAGAAGGATAGATTGGAGAAGCTGTATTTAGTAACGCCTTGTCCAAGTTTTAGTGCCCTTGCAATTGTACGTAATGAAAACGAGGACTCTATTTTATCAGAAATTACCAGTATAACAAAAAATGGGCCAAAAAAAAAAAAAAAGAACAGGAGGAGGAAATTGTCTCTCTTTAATAAATTCCTATAATATTAGTTATTTTTACATGGCAAATTCTTCCCCGAACTTACATTTTTGTGACAAAGAAAGGTTATCTAATAAAATAACTAAATTGAAACTATATGCCCTAAGAAATAGAATGACATAATAGAAAAGGCAATAGCTCTTTCCTCTAGTTCTGGGCACAAAGAATTATACTGGAACCTCTGAGCCTCAGTTTTCTCCTTGGTAAAACTGAAGAAAGATTGCTATTCCATCTTGGAATTAAGTAGCATTTATAATTATTGTCTTTTTCCAAGACAGGCTAAATTTGTGAGGGCAGAGACCATATCTGTCTGTTCCTCCATGTATTCCCAAGTTATAAAGTCTATGAGACACTCAGAGATATTTGTTGAGAGACAGCACACATTCGTTAAAGATTTTTGTAAGGGTGAGATGAGAAAAATATGACAAGTTATTTGTACATAGTGAAACATTATTTTTAAAGAATTCACTTTGAGATGTGGGGATTTTGCAGTTTGGACAAATGCTTGACGTCTATTTAGGAATAACTAAGTCCCCTACTAGGAAGACCTCTGGACCCAAACTTTGAGAACAAAATCTGGCTTAGTAGCTGGCTACACCAGCAATTTTCCAGGGTTGCCCTCAGATAATTTCTTAGTCGCTTTACACAAGGTTTCAAAGTGAAATTTTCTCTAAGTCTCTGAAGCATCTTCTTCCACTGGCGTGAACATAGGATTTGTATGATGTCCAGTGACTAAGATATGTACATACCTGAGGAGTTTTACCAAGTCTGGCTTTGAAACAAACTGTCTTTATGTGATGAATAGCCAGGATGGAAATCCACAAAAACCCCAATAAGGAAAAGATTTGGACAAACTCCTGAAAACACAATTGCAGTAAGTCCTGTAGTTTGAGTCATCCATCCCACTCTATTGTTCTTCAGGAGGAACCAACTTCTTTCCCGGCTACGAGCACAGCATTTCTTCCCGTGAGTCCACTGCAGTTGGTTTCCCATGTGCGGTGCTCATGACCATTCCCCGCCACCCTCTGGGCAGAGGACCCTGTTAATTATTCACTCACATCTCTTAGAGAGCTACACATTTCAAGGAAAAGCATTTTCTTGGACGAACCTTTCAAAACAACTGCCCTCACAAATTACCTGTGACATCTCTGGCCTCTAGTGTCTTCCTCCTTCTCCCCACCCCAGATGGGACATCATGTCTGTGACACCCACATCTCTGTTCTAGAAGACTAAGTCACCATCAGCCAGCAGGCTTTTGCCTCATGACTACAGGACCACTTCTCTACCACCCTTTAGCGCCTGCCAATTTCATCTCAAGCCAAATCTCATGCAGTGACTTGTGGAGGGTCCTCTGCGTTCTCATCACTGAGTGTCTGAGGGCCGGCTCCTGACAGTTCTGCATCACTGCCCAAATTAAACCGTGTAGAACAGCAGCGTGATGACCACACAGTCTAGCATCATGACCGAAGTGTTTCATTTATTTGCCCTCAGGGACATCAATATATATTTTTTCCTACTCTCAATGAATGCCCCATTGAAAACCCTAAAGAGAGACAACTAACTGTGAAGGACATTTACCACCAGCATATACGTTCCAAGGTTTTATTATGTGTCTGACAGAACCAGACACAGAGATCTTATACTGGGCACTTATAACTTCCTGGAAAACCAGCATTGCCCTACTCACACCTGGAGCTTTGCTAAGTGTTCCTGACTGACAATTGTACCCAGATGTCACACTTAACCATTAATGTTCAGTTTCCTTCTTTCTTTCTGGAGGTGGAGGATTTGCTGAGCGTGTACTCAGGGAAGTCACAATAAAGCTGAAAAATCTGGGTGCTGAGTAATGTAGGACTGAGGCAGGCCCCCCGGGAAGACTTGTGTGGGGGGATGTTCTCAGTAAGTTAACATGCTCACACGTACGCATGTGTGTGCACACACAGGTGTGTGTAGGAGGCAAGGGATGTTCTGAATTCTAGTAGGAAGGAGTCATTCTTCTGAAGTCCTAGGGAGCACAGGAAAGGACATATCTGACAGTAATGGTTAGGGAAAAATAGTTTTAAAAAATATTTCTGAAGGTTGACAGATTGTACCTGGAAAGGATGGGAAAGCTGAGATGTTTCCCTCACTTCCATCTTACGTGCTTCCCTCAGCGTTAAATTCAGGTCCTTACTGCAAGGCAGCAGAGTTCCTCTTCTTATCCTGCAGTGCAGGACAGCCCCTGGTCACCACGGTGCTAGGAAGATGTGAGCCAGTACTGCAGCCACTCCCAGCCCCATGCAAATCACAACTGTCCATGTAGACATGGAAGGCCTCGGGGTGTGTTCACAGCCTTGGACAAGTTCAAGGCTGACAAACGCCAAGCAGCTGGGAGCATAACAGTGGGACCTGGGAAATGAGCAGTAACCTCCATGATGGAGTTGAAGCTGACACTTTGTTGGAACAGAACAACATTTTATCAGCTATTGGAAATATGAGCCACTACTGCTTGGGCCTAATGGGTTTGTATGGTATTTATTTTTATTTTTGAATAACTCCAGACTTAGAGAAGAGTTGTAATAGAGCAAAATTTCCCATAACTTCCCCCAGAGTACTAAAATATTAGTATTTTGCCTTTACCATATTTGTTTTGTCATTCTCTTTGGATGGATGGATAGATGAATAGATGATAGGGAGATATAGATATACACACATATACGTGTGTGTACACATGTCTAAAATTTTAATATTATACCTAATAAGATACATAATTTTCTTTTCTGAGCTGTTTAAGTTGCAAGAATTATGTCTTTTTGTCCCCAAATCATTTAACTAATATTATCTAATTGATAAAAGCTGTCCAAGTTTCTTCAATTGTCCCAATAATGTCCTTTATAGCTAAATTAAGTAATTTTTTTTCTGGTTCAGGGTTCAATCAAAGATCAGGTGCTGCATTTGGCTGTCTTGTCTTTTTGTCACCTTTAAACTGGAATAGTCCTAGAGTCTTTCTTTGTCTTTCATGACCTTGATATTGTTGTAGAATGTCCCTCAGTTTGGATTTGTCTCGTGTTTCCCCATGATTAGATTCAGATTATGCACTTGGGCGGGAATGTCACAGAAAGAATGTGCCTTCCTACACTATAGAGGAGGCACATGATATCGATTTGTCCAATCAGAGGTGAGGCTAGTTTTCATCACTTGGTTAAAGTTCAGTCTGCTGGGTTTCTCCACTATAAAGTTACCATTTTCCTCTTTGTAATTAATAATAATTTTGTGGGGAGATACTTTATAATTAAGCAAAAATCTTGTTTGTCATAAAGGTTTCACCCACCAGTTTTAGCATCCTTTGATGTTCCTTGCTTGAATCAATTGTAATTGATGTTTGCCAGATGATAATTTTCTAATTTTATCATTTCCTCTACATTTATTAGATGGCATTCTTCTTTCTTTTGTATCCAATTTTAAAAATTATTATCAGTGTAGACTCAAGGATCCTTACTTTATTTAATGGATAATAACATGAAATTTATTTTTAAACAGTGATGGTAATACATTGGATCTGAGAAGCCATACAGAAGTGTTGCCTGATTTTTCCAATGGTCCCTGAAATACATTTTTTGAGAGAGTACTGGGAAATGGAATTTGTTAAGAGATATTGTTTTGGATTGTTGACTTGGGGTCACACACAACTGCCATTTGTAGTTATTCATTGTAGGTGGTGCTAAGAAACAATATCTCTCCCAGAGATCCAATATTTGGGGCCCTCAGATGGTCACTGTGACCAGTGGCAGGAACTTAAGACACACAGGTTGGATGCTATGCTGACCATCTCGATGAGCATGAAGACCAAGTCAGGAAAAACTCAGCCAATTTTGGAAATCATTTGACCCTCATAAAAGGTAAGCTGACTGTTCACGGAACCATGAATTGAAGCTTTACCAAAGGTCAGGGATTAGAGAACTTCTGAAGTAACTTCTGTTGGCATTGTAGATTCTAGAACTCTCTCATCATGTGGCCCTGTTTGTCTAACCTCGCCCTGGCTTTCTCTTTCTTCTCTAGCCCTGGCCTTCTGCTCATCTCTTCCTTCTCATCAACCTGTTACTTTTATTATTTTTCCTTTACTCATTGGCTTGCATCTGAAGCGCCCAAGGACATAGCTGTATCTAGAAGGTTGGGTCTCAGATCTGAATATTTTCCTTACTGAATTTTTCTTAGAACTGGGTATATCTGTTCACAGTCACATGTGAGTTATGATTTTGAGGAACAGTGAAGGGTCCTGTATTGGTCAAAACTCTTCACTTGCAAGCAACAGAAATCAACTCAAGCTAGTTTAAACACAAAAAGATATTTATTATAAATATGAAGAAGCATCAGAAGAAACCCAAGAGCAGAAAAAACAACAGACCTTGGAGAGGGTTTAAATCAGACTAAAGGGCAGTCCAGAGCCTCTGCGTTTGTTGTCTCTGCCCCTGTTTTGACATCATCTTCATTATTTTCTCTCCTCTCTGCAGACTGACTTTCCTGCCTCTCTGACCTACATGGAGGAATATTGCTGCCCCTTTGGGTCGAGAGTTTACAGGTGATGGTACCAGTGAAAGTCCAGAAAAAGAGGATTCTTTTCCTGTGTATTAGGCAAATCTTCAATAGATATCTCCTAGGCTTATTACCCCCAATTTTCCTTCATTTATGTCTTAAACTACACTAATAATAAGTCATTATTTTGTATTAGAAATCCTTCCTCGGGCATACTTAATAAAATGTTAAACAATTTAAAAGTAAATTGTTGGGAAAAAAACAAACAAAAAAAACCCATGCCTAATCTATCATCTAGTGATAGTATTGTAAATATTTTGGCATACATTCTTCTATCCTTAACTCCATGTGTGTGTGTCTGTATGTGTTTATTAACAACAGGGGTACAATATTATACATGCATTGTTTTATAACTTGTTTTTCCCACTTAATCATCAGTATGTTATCTTGTGGCATTTGTTGTAAAACATAATTGTTATTAGTTCTATGGTCTTCCTTCATGTGGTTGTAGCATAATGTGAGCAATTCTGTATGTATTAGGCACGGTTCGAGGTGTTCCTTCAGTCCATAAGCCAACCCAGAGAATGAATTGCCTTTGCTTCAAAGCTATGATATAGCTGTGACTCTATTCCTCTGGTCAAAATTTATCAGCCTGGAGTGAACCCATGAGCCACGTTCTGCCAAGTTCTTTCCCAGGAATTTGGAATTGGGCTCTATAGACTCCCAGTTTTTGTGGAGTTATGCACAACTTTTGGTAGCTATGAGGTAGCTGTATCTTCCCATGAGGAAGGAGAAGCAGAAACCAACAGTTGACTAGATACAGATGAATGAAGCAGAGACCAGCGATGGAAGGAAGTAAAAGTGTTGGATTCTCTTTCATTTCTATTTTCAGGTTTTAGCCCGGTAGTGGGTTGAATAGTGTTCCCTGCACCCCGAATTCATATCTACTTAGAACCTCAGAATACAGCCTTACAACAGGGTCCTTAAAGATGTAATTAGTTAAGGATCTCAAGAAAATTATTCTGGATTCAAGGTGGGCCCTAAGTCCAATGTCTTATATCGTTATAAAAAGAGGAAGAACACAGAGACAGAGGAAAAGGCCATCTGGAGACAGAAGCAAGGATTGGATTTATGTTGCCACAAGCCAAGGGTGAGCTTGGGCCACCTGAAGCTGGGAAGGCAAGCAAGCCTTCATCTTTGGAGCTTCCAGATGGAGTATGGTGCTACTGACACCTTGATTTCAGACTTCTGGCTTCTAAAACTGTGAGAGGTTAAATCTCTACTGTTTTAAGCCATGTTGTTTATGGTAATTTGTTCTGGCAGCCACAGGAAACTAATACAAGTCCCTTTCCAAGGTCTAGCTACATTATTGATCTTCTGCTCATGCAAGAGGGGGCCCTTGTCTTGAGCTGCTTATTTTGGAGCCCCTGTATTGGGATTCCTGTACACCCCACTTTCAGCCAAGCCCTGGATGGGGGAGGAGGGTGAAAACATGTGCCTATTTGAAACCCATACTCTTTCCCTTCTGAACCACATTCCAGATGACCAATATCCCTAAATTCCCAGTCCAAGTGGCCCCATCCCACGTGGGGGCCTGTGTGGACCCCTTCCCTGCGTCTGTCCTCTCAAAGGCATTTCACTTTGCTGGTATATATACCCCTAGATCCAAAGAGCAGGCTAGGGTGATTGTTTGCAGGGGATGAGGATGGACTTGAATGGATGGGCTGGTGCATCCACACGTGTGTGATGTGTAAGCAAGGTCCCTCAAGATCTTTGGCACACCAAGAAGTGAAAAGAGAAAAAGCGCGGGTCAGGGCCTCATGGCCAAGGGAACTGGGATGGGAGTGGCTTCTGTGTGCTGCATTTTCTGGCACCAAACTCCATGAAGTCTATCACCCCAGACTGTTGTCAAGGTGTACTTGTCAAGATGGGACATCAGAACATCATATTTAACTGTTTGGTAGCTTGGTGTGTAGTGCTTAAATATGTGGACATCTGGAATGTGGACCTACATTTGTCCTTTTGCCACAAGCTACAAATGTCAAAGGCAGGCCGTGCAGTTGTGCTTCTACCCTCAGCCCATGAGACATGCTTATCTTTGTATCACTAAGCCTCCTCCTTTGCCTAGACTGGCCTGTCCTGGCTTCTTTTCCTTGCCTCTGTAGATTCTTAGTGCACTCTTAAAACAAAACAAAACAAAAAATAGATTATTTTCAGGTTGTGGCCATCATAAATTACACTAGAGGGAAGCTTAAGAGATTATTTTCAGGTTGTGGCCATCATAAATTACACTAGAGGGAAGCTTAAGAGCATGCATTTTTGTGCATATTCCCAATTATGTCATTAAGATAAAGTCTTAGAAAGGGAATTACTAAATCAAGGGGTGTACAGATTAAATTTTAATACACCAAATTGTCCCCCCCAGGCAGCATAAAAGAATGCCTCTTCTCCCCATCCCTGTCAACGATTAAAAATATTTTTCAAGGGCTTTTTCTTTGAACTTCAAATGCATTAGATTCTTAGTGTAAATGAGTTAATCTGATCACGGTTCTGATTTTAGAAAATATTGGGCCCTGGGTTTGGGGCTATGCAAGACTCGCTGCAAGGGTTTCAAAGGAGCACACAGATGTTCACAGGTGGTGATACTGGAAATGAAGACAAACCTGCCTCATCTCCCAGCTTTGCTCAGGGCCAACACTGCCTTTCCATTTGGAGACTGTCAGGTCCCCACTCTTCTTCCGTATGTTACTGATGGTACCGTTCAAGCAGCACGTTAAAGGAACAATGCCAAGGAACCCTAGATGTGACCTCACATCTTATCTGTGCTTTCTGGAGAGGTGGAAGGGATATTGGTGGTAAAATGATGCAGGGGCACCAATATCTTTCTGCTCCTGCATGTTGGGAGTGGTCTGTGTTCTCACTCCACCGCGAGGAAAAGAATGAACGCGTGAGGATGAAGGAGCAGAAATGCACTGGTGATGGGTGATATCACCAGTGTGAAAAAGTGGGGGGCTCTTTTGAAATGGGTTGACAAAGGCTATAAAAGCATACAGGTTAGCAGGGGCAAGAATCATTATTTCAAGACCAAAGGCAGTTGAAAACCAGATATTAATCATTAAGTCTTTTCTGGGTAGTTAAATTACAACTCACCCTATACTCTTCCCAAAGTGTCTGACACGCACAGGCACACATGCACTCACACACACACAAATGGACGGCATGTAATTCTTCAGCCTCTGCCTGTGGAAACAAAATCAATATTGTGTTGCACATAAAACACCTATTTAATTTAAAATTGCATTTTATAGTCCATTTACCCCACCAGAGTAGCCCAAAGTCAGTCACTTCTCTCTGTTCGTTTCTAACTGGCAGCTCACTTCTCATTGTTCTCCCCATCAGTGTTAAACTTGTGAAGGGGGCTTTGAAACAGACAAGAACAGCTCCAAGCGGGAAACTGCAGCTCTGAGACCCTGGGTGAAAAAGGAACGTGTATGTGCCCTCCCCCACACACTCTCAACCCTAAGTTGGCATACATTCTTTAGCTTTTTTTGTTCTTCCAGTTCACTGTATCATGAAGAATGAAGGAAGAAAAAGAAATAAAAGCCCCAGAAGTGGTGTGTGCGTGTGTGTTTGTGTGTGTCCGTGTGGCTCGGTGTTGGGCAAATGGGTTATGATGTCAAAACTGCAGACACACAATCACAGTATTATCATAAAGTATATTCTCTCCCTTAGTGGCCTGTGTTTAACTTGACTAATCTTCTGTCCCTCGGTCAGTTGATTCAGTCCTCGCATGGTGTATCACAGTATAATTCCTTCCTCATGTAAGGAAAAGAACACTTCAGCAAAACAGTAATTATGCTGAGCTAAAATAGGCATTCTAAACACCTGTCTTTCGAAGCATCCAAGTATGTAGTTCAGGGGTGTCTGAAAGACCTCATTCGTAGTTGCTACATGTAGCAACAAAGTCAGCCCATAAATGCATGTAGATAAGAAATTTAATTTTCTTTCATTTCCTTTAAGTCCATTTCTATTCTGAACCTTATCTGACTAGGTACATGGGACATATTCTCGGTCAGTTCAGGGTCTCCATTTCTCTTGAGGCTGCATGTAAATTCCAGGGTGACCATGTTCTCCTACCAAGATGCCAGGAAGCGTATGGGTGCCCATGGTTCTATATTCACGTTGGCACCCACTGGAGATGCCCACTGACTGGCTCAGTCCCCAGATACCCATCTACACAGATGGCTGCTCCCTCTCCTGTTACTCCGTTGTTCTCCCAGTCACAGGGTTGTTCTACTGCTCCTGCAACACTGAGAACTCTGGAAAACTCCAGCTGCCTCCCTACCTCTCCCAGGTCTGTAGGGTCCTCTGCCTGCTTCCGCTCTGAGTGGCTGCAGACCACGCCATCTAGGCACCCTCCCATAGCCCTCTCGGCTCTGGCATCCACCTCCCATGCCAGGCTCCCAAGAGGGAGGCACAGGTTCTCTTTCCGGTCCCTCAGGACACCTGAGGCTCAGGGATCTCTTAGCAGATGCAGGCCCTCATCTGAGTGACCCCATCTCCCCTCTGACTCATGCTCACTTGCAGCTTGGGGAATACTTTCAGATCTATAGAAGCTGTAGTGGAAACCAGATACCCTGGGTGCCTCAGCCAGATCACAGGAATCCTTCCGCTGTCCCTTTGGGCCCATCCCCTGGCTCTGTGTGCATTTGCATTTAATGGCCTGCACCTGCCACTTCCTTCGGGGCCCTGCCCTCGCTCATACATAGGCAGAGCCTGAAGTGTTTGGGAGTTTATACCCAAACCTCTCACTCCCAAGGTGGTCTTTAGCCAAAGACTGATGGGTGAAGCAGTATAAACACAGCTCTCTTATTTTGAATTGGCACAAACTCTGAGACCTAATTTGTGCCCAGAGCTCCCTTGTGGGACCAGGACAACTGTAGAAATCATACTCCTTCTGGTGTCTTCCTTTATGCAGAGGACACTGTGTTGTGCCACCCAGACCCTCTTCGGGGCTGAAAGACTTACCCCTCACCCCGCTACGGGGAGTGCTGCGAGCAGTCTCAGCTGCGAGCCCTCATGGGAACTGCCTCAGCTGAAGAGTTGCCTTAACCCAAAGCCACGGCCCTTCTCAGGGCAGCCCTCATGCGATGACTCGATGCAGAAATATAAAGATGCAGATGCCATTGCCAAATGTTGGAACAATGCTGACGGGCCACTCCACCTTCAGCGCTCGCCCTGTGGTCAGCTGAGGCCTTCACTGAGACTGTCTCCCAGCCCAGCTTCCTCTCCTACCCAATCCTGCTGAAGCCCCAGCCTTCTCACAGGTGGTGATATTGAGTGAACCTCCTGCACAGGAACGTGCAGATTGGTGCAGTGGTTAGGAATGTAAGCATTGCAGATACCCTCCGGCATTAGTGAGTCAGCTCTGCTACTTGCCGGATGTCTCAGTCCGTTCGAGCTGCTATAACAAAATAGACTGGGTGGCTTACAAACAACAAACACTTCTCTCCCATAGTTCTGGAGGCGGGGAAGTCCAAGGTCATGGTGCCTGCAGATTTCAGTGTCTGGTGAGGGCCGGTTTCCTAGATATTTGTCTTTTTTCTGTAACCTCACATGGCAGAAGGAGTGAGAGATTTCTCCTGGATGTCTTTTTTGTTGTTGTGCTAAAGATTTTATTGGGGACAGCACTTTATTGGGGAACAGTGTGTACTTCTGGGACTTTTCCAAGTCCAGTTGTTGTCCTTTCAATCTCAGTTGTGGAAGGCGCAGCTCAGCTCCAGGTCCAGTCGCCATTGTTAGTTGCAGGGGGCGCAGCCCACCATCCCTTGGATGGGGAGTCGAACCAGCAACCTTGTAGTTGAGAGCCCATGCGCCAACCAACTGAGCCATCTGGCCACCCAGGAGCTGAGCGGCAGCTCATTGTCTTCAATCTAGTTGTGGAGGATGCAGCTCGCTGGCCCATGTGGGAATCTAACCAGCAGCCTCATTGCTCAGAGCTCGTGCTCTAACCAACTGAGCCACCTGTCCGCCCCCCCCCCATGTCTTTTATAAGGACACTAACCCCATTCACGAGGGCTCTACTCTCATGACCTAATCGCTTCCAAAGTCCCCACCTCCTAATACCATCACCTTGGGGATTGGGATTTCAACATATGAATTTGGGAGTTGGGGGGTGGTAACACAGACACTCAGCCTATAGCACCAGAAGTGCCATTTTGGGCAAACTTCTCCATTTCTCTGCACCTCAGTTTTTTCATCTGTAAAGTTGGGATGATAATAGTACCAATCTTTCCAAGTTGTAATGACAATTAAAAGAGATAAAAACATGCTCTCAATAGTACATGGCACATAGAAAGTTTCCAGTAAATGCTAGCTATGTTATAATGCATAAAGTCTTTGCATTTTTTCTGAGGGCAAGACTTTTGCATTTCAGATACCTGGAAAATACTTCAAGCTTTACCTAAGTCATTACTTCTTGAGATGAGTGTGGAACAGTCTAACTTGAAAAAAAGAAGCAGGTAAAAGGGAGAATTGGTTAATATTTGAAAGTATTATCCTTCCATGTATTTACTTACGACCTCTTATTTTAGAAAAAGATTATTATGCAAGTGCTATGGAAAATGTCCTCTAGTTATGCTGAGCTAAGATTTTTTTTTTAATCAGAAAATCATGTTTGATGACCATTTTCAGATTCTCAACATGGTTTCTCTTGTGCTGTTTAGTCAAACTTAGAGCTCAAAGTTTCCAGTTAAATCAGCGTAATTCTGAACGGGATCACAGGAGAAAGACACTGTCAGATTAGTCAAATGGCTTTACGTGGTAGAAGGGGAGGAGAGAACAGGGGTTCTGACAATAAATCCTCCCCAAATTGAGGTGGTTTCAGGGTGGAGGGCTATCGTGGACCATACAGATGTGAGCAATGAGGCTTTTTTCTCCCATGGCACATGTGCACACAGTGCTTAGCTGTGGACTCACAAGAAAGCTTTCCTCTCTGGTACGAAACAACAGTTATAGGAATTCTCTGCTGATTGAAAAATAGCTCTAAGATACCCACCCCTTCTAAACTTTTTAGCTATGAAAATCACCTAACTCTAAAGCCAACAACTTCAGGGAGGGACATCTTATTGACAATCGTGCTAGGAGAAGTGTGGCTTCGATTTGGAATAAAATATTTATAATCCGTCTCTGGGGGCAGTGAGCTTAGCACAATGAATCTGGGGCTCTGGCTCTCCTGAGGTATTTTTCTCATTCTCCCTGGCATGGATAAAATCTAAACTGTACTTAAGAAACGGTGTTAAATGTGTTAGTTGACTGAATCTGGCATTTATAATGCAATTTAGCAAAGTTTTATATTGACAGCATGACATTTTTAAAGGGCCCTTTCTGATTAACAAGGTTCAGAATCACTCCCTTGATTATGCTTGCAGAGTGAGTATAAAACGCTACAGGCTCTGGAAGCAATGAATTGGGGCTCTGTTAGCATTAGAGACATTTGCTTTCTTAGTGACCATTTTGAGGGAGGATCGGGCTGGGGCTACATATTTTAGGACAGAAGAAATCTGTTTTCTTGCTTTGGGGGAATTTTCTGTGCCTCAATGGGCAGAGGAGTGGCTGTCGATTTCAAGCCAAGACTGAACAAGTGGCCCTTCGGATGCTCACACGTTACCTTCTATTTTCTTGTCTGGATAAAGCCAAGATATCCAGCTTGGGGCAGATGAGAGGGGGACAGAAAATTCTCTTTCCAAAGAGCAAGTTGAGAAAGCTCTTCATTTATCGTAGCTCCAATACCATTACTATTACTAGTACATTAAACATTTTCTGAATATCCCCTAAATACCCAATAAGTTTCTTTGGGTCTTGCAGAGGAAAGAAGGCACACATGTCAGTGATCTGTTACAAATGGAGCAAATGCAACACAGAGTGAGCTGTAAATGGTCCCAGCTGGGTTACAGTGGAGCTGGACATAAGCGTCCACTCTCTTGAAGACGATGAAATTAGCAGCCATCTGCCCATGTGCCAGACACTAAGCTAGTGTGCTAGCTACCTTTTTAAAAATTGTGGTAGACTATACATAACATAAAATATACTACTTTTAAAGTGTACAGTTTGGTGGCATTAAGTACATTCACACTGTTGTGCTATCATCACCATCATCCATCTCCAGAACTCTTTTCATCTTCCCAAATTAAATTCTGTACCATTAAACACTAACTCCCCATTCCCCCTTCCCTCAGCCCCTGGCAATCACCCTTCTACTTTCTGTCTCTGTCAATTTGTCTCCTCTAGGGACCTCGTATAAGTGGAATCATACAGTATTTGTCCCTTTGTAGCTGACTTATTTTGCTCAGCATAGAGTCCTCAGCGTTCATCCATGTTGTAGAATGTGTTAGAATGGCCTTCTATTTTAAGACTGAACAGTATTCCATTGTGTAGATAGATATGCCACCTTTTGTTTATCCACTCATCCATCAGTGACATTTGGGTTGCGTCCACCTTTTGACTATTGCAAATAATGCTGTCGTGAACAGGGGTGTACAAGTGTTTTCTGCCCAACTTACCCGATTTCTAGCATGATCCTGGAGCAGAGGCATTATCTCCATTCGATAGGTGGTCATACTGACACAGAGAAGTGACCTGCCCAAGACCGGAGTCCTAGTGAGTGGCGATGCTGGGATGTGATGCCATATCTATCTGCCACCCTCCTCACCTCCATCCCCTGGTTCAGTTCAACCCATGCACCATGTCCACCTGGTCTCAATGCTTCTATTAGACAGCAAGTGTCTTCTGGGACAATCTCTCTTCTTTATCATCAGTTGTGACATGTTTTCCTGTTTATAGATCAGAACCTGGCAAGAATTCAATTGCAGATCCTCAGAGAGTTCAGAGATGTCAGGTGCCTCCTCCTCTGCATGCAGGGAGGAGTTGGAGAACTTAGGAGAAAGTTCCCATGTGAGCTGGGCCACTGAGGTCCATCTTGACAGAGGAACAAAAGAGGTTCCACTCCCAAAGCCATGAGATCCAGACCCCGCAGTTGGCAAAGGTATATGATTCTCATCCACTGCACTGCAGGCCACCAAAGCCTTGGGAAAAGGGATATTGAGACCAGTGCAAAAAAAAAAAGGAAAAAAATTTGTTTTGATGTCCCTGATACCTACGATTATTAGACTCCTTATAGATATTTGAAGGAATACTATTTTTTAACCTAAAAGAGAATCTAATGTGTCTAATGACTGGCGGGCAAGTACAAAGTGATCCGATTTGCAGAATCTGACTTGCATGGGCTTTGATTTGAACTAAGGAGGAGGAAGAAGGTTAGCAGGTACCCCAGGGATTGAGACAAGAGTCTGGTGTGCTGGCTGGTGTTGCCAGGCCCGCCTCACACAGCTATGGAAGTTAAGTAGTTACGTCAGGAGCTATGTCAGTTAACTCCCAGCCATGATTTGAGCAGACGGAGCTGTCCTTGTGAAGAGGCACAGGGCACATGCCCTGTGATCCACGTTACCAGGCGACAGGACTGGGAGGAGAGGAGACTCCACTCTGGCATCCCACGCTACAGACCCACGGGAGCGTCAGGCAATGTGGAGATTTTCCAGAGAGTATGGGCAGTGGCAGTGAGGGGCAATCCTCAGGCAACGCTGGAGGCGGAGACTGTTACCAAGCAGGGGGGTAACTGAAGAGGAAGAAAGTGGCGGGTGCTAGATGAGGAGCAGCTGGCACATGGGGGCCCGGGGCGCGACTTTGTTGGTGATCTTCTTACATGAATGAGGGGTACAAGAGTCAGAGAAGTCAAGGCTGCTGCATTCTTCCTTTGGACCCCTAATCCCCACAGCCTGCTGTCAGACTTTTAGAAATTAGATGACCTTTGAGATTCCTCCAACCGCTAAGATCCTCTAACTCTCGGCAGCAATATTAACAGTGTGCTACAGAGTCAAACAAAGACTAAGAACCCAGCCGGGGAGGCAGGAAATCAGTCAGAGCACACACCATAAACACCATGACAATGTCAGTGTCTTGAAAACAAGTTTTACACCATGTTGTTTCTGACGAGCCCAGGACACATGGCTTCGTGCTGCTGATTATGGCACTAATGTGAGACCCCTGGGCCCAGGCACAGCATCTGAGCTCTGCAACCCCTTCCCATCCCATCATCCTGATGCATGGCGTCCAATCCCCCAGGCACCTTATCTCTCCGTGTCAAAGCAGTGCCTGGCAGCATGTCACAATTAAAGGACCCATCAGCATTTCCATTCTAAATACCCCCTTTGGAAGGATTTATTATTTGCCCATTAAAGTAAACTGAAGCCTTGCTGGAACGCAAGACCTTAGCGTGGAAACAATTTGTTGAAGGGTGGAAGGGGTTTGGTGTGGGGTGTGTGGTGTGTGTGTGTGTATGTGTGTGTGTGTGCGCGTGCGCGTGCACGCGTAATGTAAAGCTAGGTTCAAAGCTGATTTATTTGTAAGCTAATGAAAAATACCATAAAGGAAGACTTAACAATCAATATACATTATTTTTCCCTTGAAATAATGGCAAATGGCAGTCAAGGAGTGCAAATCTAACCTGGAAAGGAATTGCTGGACACCTTTCCTCTTCCCCAAACACCAAAGCCAAGCTCTCTTTGTGGCTCCGCTCTAATGAATTGACCAATTGATTATCTAAATGACAAAGCTGCAGCAGATGGCGCCTATCCCAGACACTTTTTCAGGAGGTTTCCTGGGGTGGGCTAACATCCCCTAGTTCTGGTGAAAGGGCAGCACCCTAACAGCAAGGCCACCGTTCGTGCAAGCTTCTCCATCAGAAAGTCCTGCCAGCCACAACCCCTTCCTCCTCTGTGGTTATTATCGGGGAGGAGGGCTCAGATCCAAGCCACAACTCACCTCCAACACCAGAGAACATGCTTTTAATGTCTGTGTTTCCAAGTGATTTCAGTGGGGAGGTTTGGACTGGCTGATTCTGTTTCTTTCTGAAACTGAAAAATGTGACTTTCCAAATGCAGAGCCGGAAAGGAGACTTTTGCTAGGAATTTCCAAAGATTGTTGTCAGTACAATTTCTTAGCCTCAGTTGGCAGCATAGTTTTTTAAAAGCAGAAAAGGGGAACCTCCTTCCTGCAGGTTTTGCCTCTCCATTTTCTGTTGAGAGTGGAGATAAGAAAAAAATCCCAGCAGAAATGAAGCCAGAGGCTTACCTAGAGATGGTTTGGTGAGGTGATAACAGCTAATATGTAGCCTTTGCTACTGGTAGGTGCCAGTCCCTATTCTAGGAGCGTGACATGTGTTAACACACTTAATCCTACTTGTGAACCAGGAACCACTACTCCCCCACTTTCACTGAGAAGGAACCCAAGGCCCTGAGAGACTGAGTAGCTCTTCCAATGACACACAGATAGTACGGGGTGGAGCAGGGCTTCTGGCCCAGTGATCTGAACGCAACACACCTCTGGCCAGCAAGCCCTGGCCTACTTCCCCTTCACTGCTGTGGAGGTGTCCCCCCAAATGTCAACCTGAGCAGATTTTAAGGAAAGGATGGTCTGACCCTTTATTTTTCACCTTAAAAATAAGTTTGTCCACTTACTTGGGCATAAAAGGAAGTGCGTGCTTATGTGTGTGTGAGTGTGCACGTGTGAGGCACAGGGCATGTGTCATTTAATACCATAGCTCTTAGATGGAAGAGAACGGACCTTGGGGAGAGCTCGTCTGGTCCAGAAGCACAAGGCGGCCTGTTCCCAGACCACCTCACACAGCCTGTTGGTGGCAGGGGAAGGCCTGGAACCCAGCTCTCCCGTCTCAGTCCAGGACACTGTTGATTATAGAGCACAGGTGTGCCTCTGACAAAGAGAAAGGTGGAGGTAGAGTCTGAGTGTTAGGGAGGACCAGGTGAGACCAGTCCAGGAGGGAATTAACATTAGCTGATAGTCTCCATAGTTGGAGCTTTCTACAGTCTTCCAGCAAATTCTAACCTTCGTGTAGAAACACACTAGTTACTTTTGGCAAATGGGAGGAACCTAAGTGGGTGTCATGCTTCACTTGACTTCAGCCCACCATTATTACCTATGAGGGTCCACCCACCCTCCTGGATAGGTCCTCATTTCTCACAAACACTCTTGTTTTTAAAAGAGGCCTAATCAGGAGAAAATGATGTCAACAGATATTGTCCGGGCAGTGTTCCAGTGGTGCCTGGAAGTCCCACTCCTTCCCACCTCCTTAGAGCCCAAGAACGAATACGCCCTCCCATCCCCTCCCTCCTGTCACCCCAGGGATCACCTCGAGTCCCTGGAGAGGGAACAGAGAACCTGCTCAGCCTCAGCACCCAGCGTCTCTGAGATTGAATCTCTCCCTCAGATGTGGCTGGTTTGGCTAAACCTCAAAACATTAGGAGTTGACATCTTCCCCCAGTTCTTTTTCTTAGTCATTCGTGAACACCTGCAACTGTTCTTTTTAACTCCTTCTGTCTTGGTGGGAGGACATTTTTCCCTATCACTTTAGAGACCACTAGTACCCACACAGTTTTGTAAAAGCAGAAATGGGGAACCTCCTTCCTGCAGGTTTTGCCTCTCCATTTTCTGTTTGCTTCCCATTGAAAGTCTAGTCACCTATGTCCCTTCCAGGGGAACTGCCTCCTCCCACAGGATTTCCTGCCTTCATCCCAAGAAAGCATGCGGTGGAGGACGGTAAAGGTAGGCAAGCAGCTGCTCATCCTTCTTCCTCTGAGTGCCCCCTGCTTGGGTGAGGAAGGTCAGAAGGCCGCCGGCTGTGGTGACAGGCCAGGGTCTGACTTCCTTCTCAGCAGCTAGAATCTATGTGGACGCATCAACTAGCTGCTCCTCAGTTTCCTCATTTGTAAGATAAGAAAAGTGTCCACTACATTAGGGCCTCTGTGAGGATTAAATGAGATGACATATATGACTACTTGCCTGTTATAATAGGTACTAATAGGTCCTCAGGAGAGGTTGGCTCTATTAGTTACCGGAAGCAGAGAGAGAAAGGGCAAGACTGAATTCAGGTTTAGGATGCCGGTGATCCGTGTATCTCTGTCTCTGTCTCTGTCTCTCTCTCTGTCTCTCTGTCTCTGTCTCTGTCTCTGTCTCTGTCTCTCTGTCTCTGTCTCTCTCTCTCTCTCTCTGTCTTCCAATCAAAGGCACATTAAACAACTTTTCTCGTCCCAAGAGGAGACTGAAGGCCAGTTGCCACCACCATTTCCTACTTCCCTCAATTTGCAAAAGCCACCAACCACCTTCCTTTTTGTATTCAAAATGCTAAGTAACTAGCACCTCCAATTTTCACAGGCAAAGAAAGATGTGAGACCACTGTGAAGGCCTCTGGAGAGTGTGTTGACCCAAGCAGCCCCGTGCACAAGGGCTCTGAGCAAGCCTGTGATGGGCGCTCTGGGATTCCTCACTAGATCACACACTTTCCGAGACAGGCCTGAAATACAGGCTTCCACGGAACAGAGGTCTTCACCTGCTCAGGTCCCTGATGTACATAAAGTTCCCAGAAAAGCCCCTGGCAGATGGTAGGTCCTTGGAATTTTATGTTGAATGACTCAATAGTTGCTGACTGAATGAATACTTCAGGGGCAGAATGGCTTCGAAGGTAGCTGGCCTCAGATTTGAGTCCCCCCTTTTCAATTTACAAGCAGTGAGGCTTCTTAAAATTCACTTATCCTACTCCACCCTATTCCCTTACCCCTAAAATAGAGAACGTCCCATCTACATGTACCATAGTCTTATAGATTAGGGACAGTATAATTAAAACATGTAGCATGTGGAGAAGAAGCCAGAGGGGCTTGGCATAGATAGTGTTCCCAAGAACCTGGAGTCAGGAGGATCCGGCCCGCTCAGGGGAGAGAAAAGTCATCCTGATGCCGGTGACCCTTCAACCTCGCCCCCTACCCTGAGGCAGAGAAGGCAGCCTATGTGTCTATGACTCTTGGTCCCAACCAGAGATTCTCAAGGAAGATCACGTTCTTATAATGAAACAACTCATCCTCTCCATGGTGACCCTTGTGAATGATCCACACTAGCAAGACTCTGTCCTCACCATTGCTGGCCTGGACGCACGCATAGGCCGTTACCTAGACGTCACCTCCCATCTCAGCTCCTCCTCTCTCTTTCCGGCTTGGGTGGTTCAAGGCCAGAGCTACCAAGAAGGATAATACGTACCCGCAGTGGGGGGTTGCGTGGGTAAGTGATGGACGCTGAATCTGCAAAGCAATATAACCAATAGGATATCTGTCTTACTTCTAGAAAAATATGTCTTGCAAGATCAAATTATTCCCACCGTATCAACATGCACAGTCTGCTTGCACTAATACGGCTTTGATAGAACTTGTACCAGTATAAATATTACTTTAGCTTTTAACTGCTAATTATATCAACATAAACTTAATTTATAGTGATAATCACAGTCATAATGTGCTGCTGCCAAACATCCCCACTGATGCTTTGAGGCAACGTGTAAACTCAGCTATTAGCAATCATGTAAATGCCCCCATTACTTATTATTATACTGGCGAAAGAACTTCTCTAATCGACTTCTTCCCAAAGTCCATAGCAGGCAAGAATGACAGAAGACTAGGCGATGTTGATCGATTTACTGCAGCTAACTTGTTTCTTACAATAGCCCATGCTGGGAAATAGAAAAGTGCAAAGAAAGACCTCAATCTGGCAGGAACATATTCTCAGTTTAAACTTAGTTTTGGTCACATTATCTCAATTGAGTCATAACACTCTCACTCAGATAAACGCCAAATAACAGTTCATACGACATGCTACTTCTATCACTTCATGTCAGGATTTTAAAAAAGAAAATTTTGCTGTATCCTGTAAATTCACACAGTTTTTTTAATTCAAAAGTTTCAAAGTGTTTTACTTATCTCAACTGTTGTTCCTTTTGTGTGGCAATTTAGTGGATATTTGTTGTTTATCCCTCCCAGTATCCACTTTCTCATCTTGAGGCAATAGTATCCCAATTTGTTTGGGGAACCCCCCCCCCCAATATTCTCTCCTTATTGTTCTCATAAAGAAGATGCCATCTCAGGCTCCAGGAGGAAAGCATGTGATCTAGGACCAGCCAATCAGCATATTCCACCTGTACTCTGTCCATGGTGATTGGTTCAGGGGTGAGCACATGACCCAAATCTAGACAATCAAGGTCAGAGAGACTCAAGTCCAGGAAGCACTATTTCTCTCCTGTCCTTAGATGCAAGGCTCAGAGGAAGGACCCCTGGGGCTACAGCCCAATCCCCTGACCTTCAGGGAGATCCCGACTAAGAGTGAAGCAGCCCTGAGGAGAGCACAGCTAAACTGAGGGCAGGAGAGAAACAAGTGCCCGTGACATTTAAGCTTCTGAATCACAGTGTCGGAAACCAGCCCTTTCCTTGGACTTTTCGATTTCATAAGTCAAGAATGCCTTTTTTGTATAACCCAGTTGGGCTGTTTACTGTCGCTTGCAGCCAAGAAATCCTAATGATACACGCAGCAGGTGAACATGGGGTCTGATTATATCCATTTCTAAGATAAAGAAATGTGAACATAAAGAAATTATGTCCAGTCAGTAATACAGTCAATGTAAATTAAATATAGAAAGGTGAGCAGATCCTAAATATCCCCAAACCAAAGTGCCCTGCAAATACAAGAATTTTAACACAATTTAAAAATCAGAAGCTAGAGTGGCAGGTACAAAAACCTGTGTCTTTTCCTTTTCAAATATTTTGGTTCAGTGCTAAAGAAAGCAAAGTCTCTGGAGAGACTGACAGAAGCTTCAGGAGAGATGTAGAAAACACAAGGGGGCTGCAGGATGGGGGAGTCTGTGTGGAGTCAGTGAAATGATCAATTCCAAATTCAGAAAAGCTGGTGAGGGACTAAAGTAAAATGTGAGAAGGTGGATGTGTAAGATCCTCTTGTAGTTGGAAATCTAGTTTAGCGTGCACAGCCGAGCAAGTGTGAGGAAATCAAATCCTTGGGGCTTTTGAAGATGCAGTTATTCATCTCTGAATCATATTCCCAGCACCCCACCTACTGCGCTCTGCAGTGCTGGGACATGTTATCTGTCACTGGTCCCCCCCAATTAGCACTTTGAATGCAATCACAACAATAAGGACCATGCCCTCATCTGCCAGGGGCGGGCTGGCTTCTGCAATTAAGCTAAAGTTCAGGTTTTGGCTAATAACAGGAGAGGAATGTGACAGTGAAGGGAATGCTTACTCATTAACTCATGCTAATGGGTGCTATAACCAACCAGCCACCAGCCCGCCGGTGTGAGAGCCAGGCCTGCCGTGTCACTCTGATCTCAGAGTGTTTGCAGGTTTATTTCACAACATTACTGAGGTCTGGCAGTTATCTAATAGGGAGCGGTTTTAAGGGGGAAAAAAAGGATAATCTTGTTTTAAGTGCCAGTCTTAGGTCTCAATATTTTATGAAATAGTCATTAATTTTCCGTACAAGGCTGATGGTGATATTATGAGGCCGTCATGTTTATGCATAAAACATTCCCTGGGTATCCCTAAGAGTTTGGTGAATGTAAGGAAAACAATTATCTCTTATTTATGTAAGGCAAATGGTAATTATCACACCAGTCCAAGTTGTCTGAGAAGATAGGTCACTGCAGAGACGAGGACCGTCTGACTATGACACTGGGTAATAAAGTGTGGAGAAGCTGTTTTGCCTGTTACAGAAGCTATAGAATCCATCCATTCAATCATTCCTTCAACATCAATGTTTCAAGTACCTACTAGGTAAGTACCACTGCCATGTTCAAGAGTCAACAAGGCAGAAACAGCTGTGCCTTCTGGGAGTTCGCACCCTCTGGGCCATAGGGAATTAGGTCTCAGGAGACCCAATTAGGTCTTGAATACAGGAAAGGTGGGTAATGGAGCAATTTCAGCCACCCAACAAGTCTTTTACTACTTCTCGCACTTATGTCACCCAATTTTAGGCATTGGTGACCTAGAAAAGTGTTGACGGTTCATGTAAACATTATGTTTGAGCATTTGGGCTCTTAGGGATTAACCTACAAGCATTGATGCAGACTTTGTTCTTTTCAGGTCAGTCGGATAAAGCAGACACGTGGACCTGATCCTCTCCATCCCAGTTAAACCGTTCTTCTCCATCACATCGTCACAGATAGCACTTCACGCCAGCTCCACTCAGCTGTCTTGCAGGTCTTGCAGTGGGAAACACACAAAGGAGGTGCATGGATCAGACCTTTTGCAAATCATGACCATAGGATAAACAGCTTCAAACACATACTCGAAACATAATGAGTCATTTGTCAAAAATGATGTCTGTGAAAACCCACCGAACAGTTTTAAGGACTTCGCAAATTTACAGTGTGATCAGGGTCATCTGTTGTGGGGGGTATTTTGGTGGGACTCTCTATGACGACAGCTGCAGATGTGCTCCTAAATTGACACTTTCATTTTAACTATTGTGTTTCCCCTAAAATAAGACCTAACTGGAAAATAAGCCCTAGCATGATTTTTCAGGATGACATCCCCTGAACGTAAGCCCTAATGCATCTTTAGGAGCAAAAATTAATATAAGCCCCGGTCTTATTTTCAGGGAAACGCGATATTAATAGCATGAAGGCAAGTTCCAACTTCCCTCTAGAGCACCATCTATTCAAAATTAATTTATTAAAAATGCATTCTCGTCAGTAGTGCTAAGCAGATTTATGAAAAGCAGATCATCTAGGACACATAAACATGCAAGCCCTGAAGTTTATGTCTGTGCCACGTTTTCTATCATTTATGTGGAATCCTGGCAATGTGTGTCAATATTTGTAGCCTCCCATTTTGGAGGTTATTTATTTCTGTGGGTCTATTTCTCATGGTGACACGGTTTTCCAGCCTCGTCTGACAGGTGGTAGTTGACACCAATCTATATTAACTTCAGTTTATGCTGAAAATTTTTCACTAAGTGAAGCAGTGTTCAGAATACAGTCTGGCTGCATCTTGAATGCTAGGGAGAGTCTCAAAATTTCTCCTCATTTTAAAATGATGAGTATTTTGGCTTTTAATTTTTTGGCTGGCATTTTTATTATTTTCTTCTTTTTTTAGATTGTCAACTGATTTAGTGATAGCTGGTAACATCAGTTACAATATATATTTTTTCAAGAAAGATTTTTTTTCTTTAAGTTACAGTTTGTTGGAATCAAGAAATATCTTTAATAAGAACTCAGGTAAAGTCTTGATTAGAGTTTCTCTATTAACCATTTCATCCATGAGGGAATGGGTTGTGCTAGTGGGAAAGCAGGGGGAAAATTAAAAAACCAAGACCTTTTTTGTTTTCAAATAGTAATCATAAAAGAATTAATTTAGGGCCCAGCCCGTTAGGCTGGAATCATGTTTTTCTTGAAATTGTATAATTCCTTGACTTAAGTATTAAGAAACATGCAAGCCAGTTTCAAATTTTCAAAAGAAAAATATGTTTGCCTAGTCACCATTGAATTTTAGAGCTAAGGAATTAAAGTGCGTGGCTCATTGGAGCCTTAAGCTCTAGTGGTGCAGCTCATACTCAAACTGAGATCTTTCTATAGCATCATGGCCCCCTAACTCGTTGTTTATCATTCTTTGTGAGTCTAAACTTTTCATTACCTTAGCTCACTGCTTATCAATGGGGAA
Source organism: Rhinolophus sinicus (assembly GCF_036562045.2). NCBI lineage: Eukaryota > Metazoa > Chordata > Mammalia > Chiroptera > Rhinolophidae > Rhinolophus > Rhinolophus sinicus. The sequence continues at coordinate 64,920,274 of NC_133756.1, forward strand.
GAGAGAAACACAGAATTTTAGAGTTGGAAAGGATTCATTTACTGGTATACATTGCATAAAGATTGATTTAGCTAGTCCCTAAGATGTGCCAGGCATTACATTAGGTATTTTGGAAGCTAACAGGAGTAAGTCACTTCCCTGCCACTTTTCATAATTGTGTGTGTGTGTGTGTGTGTGTGTGTGTGTGTGTGTGTGTGTGTGTGTTTGGTGTTGGTGCAGGGGTGGGCGTGAGGGTCGGGAGGGACAGTTGCCAAGGAAGAAAAGCAATCTAGTATGTGCCCTAAGTGTTGTGAGGGATATGATATCAGGTCTGTCCAGAGATAGGGGGTACCCAGGGGAGAGTGCGCTCCCCACGGTGGTCTGCAATTCAGGCTTCAGAACCATCCAGGGAGTCTTATTTTTAAAAAGTCCAGCTCCCAGAGCATATCCCAGAGTCACTGAATTGAAATTTCCAGAGTTGAGACCCAAAGTTGCATTTTTAAAATACTTTCTATGTTGTTCTGCTGACTAGCTAAGTTTGCCAACCATTGCTCTGTTCTACCCGGGGATAAATAAGGGGCTGGTCAGGATTGATTTATGAGTTGTGTCTCTTGCATAAAAACTTGATGTCGGAAGGACTTTCCAGCAGTCAGGGAGGGCCCAGCTTTGTCCAGAATACCTCAGCCAGCCATTGCCTCCGCCGGGACATCTGTGACATCCCCAGCAGAACAAAAGCCGGTGGGTCACTGTCCAACAGCTTAGCATTCAAGCTGCATGTTCCTTTGAACAGGGACCTGAGCCATTAGCAGCAGAGTTCCTGAGGCAAAGGTGCAGGGTGGGCAACATCTTTCAAAAATATTGATTTCACTGGGATTGGAAATAGGTCTCCCTGAAACCCAAAGCAAGTCTAAAATGATCGTTTGCATTCCATGCTATTATAACATTTTACCATAAAATGAGAAAACAGAGAACAATGTGGTGAGTTTCTTAAGCTAAACTTACTCCATTTTTTTAAAACTCTGAATAGGAGGATCTCTACTGTTTAAAGTATGCAAATAATAGTTAATGACATTTTTTAAATGTTCTTATTTGGAAAAACAAAAATTTTCAAACTTATGTCAGTCCCTGAAATTTACAAAAGGTTTTGCTGGTATCTGAAACCCAGAAGTCTGGGGATAGCCACTACAACCTTCTAACAGAATTCTTTTTTACTTCCACTCTTTTTTCCCCACTCCACTCTTTGTTCTTGCATCCACTAAAATCACACTGCAGATAACCCTGAAGCTTTATAATTTGCTTCTGTTTGGGTACTATCTTAACAAATTTTTATCTGTTTGACTTATTTTATTCACTTATACGGTACTTCCTCAAATCAATCTGAAATGCAGGCATATTTGAAACGACTTACTCAAACTTTCATTAGGAATATGACCATTTATTTGAACACCTAAAAACACTGAACAGAATTTTAGAGATATTAAAATTTTTTTTCACCAATGGAAGTCAAAGTTGTTCTCCCCAAACCAGTTTCCTCTGGAGAGTTTCTTTTTTTCCATCATAATATTTGATGTCATTCACCGCTCCAGAATTTTAGATCAGGGAGTAGAAGTATTTGTCTCCCTCATGGCTAAAGCCTGAATTTATGTGGATATGAGTAAGATTTATGATGTGTAATAAACATTACTAAAACGTGACAAAAGAGTGAAGATTTAAAGACACTTACTAATTTAAGATGACATTTTAAACATTCGCAGTCCTTAGAGCAATACATATTTCAGGTCTTTATACAGCTTTCCAGGCAGAATGCCTATTAGGAAATGAAAATCATCTGTGTACTTTTCTCTCTCTTTGCAAAGCCCCCCACCCCCCATTTATTGCTCCCCGGTAGCTACCCTCTCCATCAGTGTTTAGTGGTGCCTTTATGCTCAGCACCTAGATGTTAAACAAATTAGAATCTTAATATATGAGGTGTGACTATGAGGTCTAAAAGGAAATAGGGAAGGAAAAAAGCATATATATCTATATGGCTGGCCATGACTTCAGTTACGGGTGCCCTGGTAGAACTCTAAGTTTTAAAGGACTGAAATTGACACAGTGCCAGTCTTTTGGAAAATGCTGCCAATGCTATTTTTCCTCTTACATGGGAAATTATACAAGTAAGTCTACTGAGAAAACATGTCATGGATGTGGAAAGTTGGTGCTTGGCCAATTTTCACACATCTGGTTCGCCGGGCAGTCTGCGCTCATCAGCTAATAAGGACTTACGTGAACCCAGCTTAGGCCGGGGCCAGCCCCTTGATCGGCATTTGATCACACCTGGATGCCAGCCCTCAGCTCTGGCCTGGCCCTCTCCATTCAGGGCCTCTTTTATTTCCAACACAAAATGGTCTCGTGTTGTTAAATGGTCTCTAATTTTTCTAATAGCAGACAGTAGAGTTTCTTGCTGGTTTTCAGTAAGCGCGCTTTATTTTGCCTCCCTAATTTGCTCCCAGTCGAATCTGATTGCATTTACTTGGGCAAAAGGGAGGGGCCGTGGCTACCCGGAAAGTCATGGACTTGAAGTCGTCCTAATGATCTCATGGGGTGTTGTGTGCAACGCAAACCCCAGGTCCCCTCCACTCTGTATAGATGCCAGTCTCACTGACTGACAATGTACTTAAGCACTCAGGGCTGTTTGTCAGTGTGTGATTTACTCTCTCCCTTTAATTACGCTAGAGATGGCAAGCCGAGAATATTTGAGGCTTGGTTTTCAGGGTAAAGAGTATTCCCTGGAACAGGTCACAAGTTGTTCCTTGCCCCTTTGGGACCTGAGCTAATCCAGGGAGCAACTCCACGACAGGTTCCAAGCTGGGCCTATCTCTGCATTTCTAGTAATTTCGAAAATATCTATCTAGTAGAGGAGTTGCGGCAGTGAATTATGGTCGGTCACCAAAGAGAATTTAACTCATTCTGAGGTAGCCCATAATGTTCAACAACCCATATTATAGGAGCTATTTTTCTCTCTTCTCACATTAGTGGCGGTCACTACCCCACACGTGGAGGGGCTTAGGGTGGCTCGCTTTCTTACATCAATAGCATTTGCTCTAGGGGCCATCCAGGCACCATCACAGCTTTGTCAGTAAATGAAAATCGCATCTGTATGCCACCATACAGAATTGGAAGCACAAGAAGCGAGTCAGGGCTACAGAGCGTACAAGGGTAATTTCTTACACTTGGGGGCTTTGGCACATCCATATCTGTGAACTCTTTATACCAAGTGAGTTTATTTTCTTTCACTATAAATGCGGCACCTTACCTACCAGCAGATAAATACATGCCTGCAATTATTTTTCCACCAATGGGGAAGGAGTCGTAGCTTGCTTGGCCTACCTTTTTCCCTGGGCAGAGAGAGTCTCGGGCCTTCCAGCTTCACCATGGCCCTGCTCGCACATCTCAACTAGCCAGGCCACGGGAAGGGCCTTTTCCTTGAAAACGGTCATTTCCTTACCTTGCAGGTAGTTCTGTGCTATGATCTAGTATGTATATGGTACCAATATAGTATGCATTGGTTACAAACACAGCAAATGTTTTCCTTGAAGAAAACTTCAGCAGTTAAAGGAGCTTACGGCTAAGCTCTAGTTCTAGAAAGGTTCACTCTTTATCCCTTGAGATTGGCATCAGTACTTGGAGGTAGTGTGGCAGAGTGGATAAATGCTCAGGCTTTCACATCAGAAAGCAAGTTGCGTGACCTGAAGAAAATTACTTAATATCTCTGGATCTTAATATCCTCTTCTGATGAGGATGTTGGATCAAACAGTCTCTAACATCATTTCTGGTACTAAACATCAGTGATTCAAAGCTAGCAGTGGTTGACAGGCCCCTCTACACATGCTGTACAATGAACAGTATCTGCTTGTCTGGATGTGTGGGTAAGTTCCCTCTGTTTTTCACGCTGTGCTCATCTTTGCTCAATGACTTAGTTACTCATGTCTGTTTTTTTCTTCCATTCATTCATAATGAAGACTGGCTCCTTCTGCTTTTCTCTCAGAGCAAATGAAGCTATTCAGGCTTGTTCTTGAGTGGAGGTGTACAAACTAGATCCTCAGAGCAAACATAATAAGAACTATGAGAAGGAATTGTGAAAATCAACACCCAGACTAATAGATGTAAGATAACTAAGCAAGTTGGGCCGCTGGGAATATTCTTCAGAAACCAGGGACCCTAAAGCTCAGGGAAGCTAACGCGTGCCAGCTCAGGTCCCCGTCCTGATGTCTAACAGCTGCTTGAAATGTTACCTCCTGCAAGTCTATAGGCGTGAAATGATATCATCTTAAACAAACAGAAACACTGAAGTGGAGGGGGAAGGGAAATGAAATAGGTACAATATTATAGCTACTGAAACTGAGTGGTGAGTTCATGCAGTCATTATTCTTTCTACTTATGTGTATATTTAAAATTTCTAATATCGAAAGTTTTTAAAAGTCCAGCCCTGCAGCAGGTACTACTCAAGAACAAAGTTGAGGCTACAGAAGGAAGGATGGAAGGTTCTGGAATCGATCTGACTGAAGGCCCCGAAGGCACCAAAGAGCGAGCACACTGAGCGTCCCCCTCCTTCATTAACTGCTTTGGAAATCCCAGAACAGTCTCAGGATGAGTTTACTAACATCAGAGTTGCTCCTCAGAGAAGTGCAATCATTGCTGCCTCATAGCTAACGGTCGACCATGAACCTTGATGAAATTAGTTAGACAAGGCCCAGAAAATTCTTTTTTTCTGTGTCATATAAATTTACTTGACCTTACCTTCCCCTGCTGGGCAATAGTTTATGTGCATGCTGTGGATTTTCCCATGGATATTTCTAATACGAGCTCTGAAGTTCTGAGCAAAGTTAAATTGGGTGAAGAATGAAGACTTATTGCTAACTATTTGTTTGACTGCCGCTTCCTTGAACAGACTGTGAGCTACTCATCTTCGTATTCCCTGACCTAACACAGGGTCTGCTTCCTGGCAGTGGCAGAAGGAATGCTGGTTGAATGGGTTTATAATGACACTAAGGAAAGAGGTTTACCAGATTTCCCTAAAGGAAACTAAATTCTCAATCCAGCAGTTCACTTAAAGAGCACACACTTCAGACTCAGACAGGCTCAAGTTCAGGTCCACCACTAGGGAGCCTGGTGATACTTGGTCTGTGACCAGTCTCTGCATCCAAGTGATGGAGTTGGTGCCTGTGCTGAGCTACATCACGGAGGGCTGTGGTGCAACTGTGAATCAGAATACGAATGTGCTTTGCGAATAAAGGTAAATTTCAATGCATTATGTAGTTGCAAACATGTACATGATGGAGATGTTTTAAATAATGTACGCAATTTGCTTCAAAGCAGCAAATGTCTTAAAGTAGTTTTTAACCAAAAGTCTTATAACTGCTTAAGTCCAAAAACTTCAAAATTGCTTCAAAGTAAAGATTCATTGATCATGCTTCCCCCTTCAGTTTGAAATAGAAAGGTTAGAGGCTACATAGAAAACGTGCCTTGGAGAACTAACATTAGGATTACATGGAGAGTGGGATGACAGAAGGGTAAGCAATTCTGAGGTCCATGGCCAGCGTGAACTGCAGAAGTAAGGCTATGTTTCTTCTCTCCTTTTTCTGACTAAAAACATATATTTTTCACCTACCTCTTTGATGTTAAGGGAAAACTCTAGTTGTCAATCCTTCTTGCTGAACAAAGAAAAATACAGCAGGGTTGATCTTCTATCCCATTCCCATACCAAGGTTTCCTGGAGTCAACATAACCCCTCTCCATGGACGAAGGTCCTCCAGCTGTTCAGATGGCATGAGCTTTACTGTCATTGCCCTGGCGCCTCCACTCCAAGGCTCCAAGGCTCCTGGGTGTCAGTCAGCCCTGGGTGAGGTCGGGGTGGTAAACAGTATTTGGCTGAAGTCATCACGTGCACCGTGTGGCCTCAGAGAGACTGAATCTGCTACTTCCTGTTACCATCTTAGACATGAAGGGGGCAGATCCAGGGCACGGTTGGCCATGAAACAAGGTTGGTACATGTGACCTCTTCGCTGCAGAAATGAGGATATTAAGAGAAGTAGAGGGCTGAGCTCATAGCTGTAAGATGTGGATTGACCTTGGACACAGCTCGATGACTATAGCTCAAAGCTGCTAATCCCCCGGGCTGTCTGCTTGGGAGGTGGGCTATCCCCTTTTCAGCCCCACACCCTTGATTTGGAAGAAGGCAGAAGAATCCTGACCCACACTGGCAGCTCCAAGCTGACACCTCTCTGGAGAGAGGAATACAGGGTTGTGAATGAGCTTTTCCCACCTTTACAACCTCCCAGCCAAACATGTGAGCCCCCCACTTTGGAGCCCCAGGCAGGGTTGCAGACACAGAAGGAAGCCCTAGGCCAGCCTCGGTCTTTTCTAGGCAGTCAGGAGGACCTCCACTGAAACAGGCAGTAGACCCCTGTCTCAGGTTCTTCCTCTTGAATACCTGTTGGTCATCATACCTGTCCACAGGTGTGCATTTATCTGTGAATAGAATATCCATCCATTTACTCAATCACTGATGTATCAAATGTCTATTAGGCACTTTAATGAGACAGTTACCTGGCCAGGCTCTAGGAGAACAACAGTGCATGAGATGCTGCTTTATCTTCAGGATCTTTCCAGGCCAAGAACGTCTTCCTATGTTTTTATTTAGTTTTGATTTTGTTTTGGTTTGGTTTCAATTCTTTGTTTCAGTGCCCATGAGATACCTTTTTGCCTTTGTGGCCTTTCTGGCCAGGAATTTTGTTTATTGGTTTGGTTATTTCCGTTCTTTGTTTCAATGCCCAGGATAGTAGTTGACCCTTAGCGGTTGTGCAGTGTGTCCCTGTTACTACTAATAAAAGTGGCCAGGGCCACCCACCTGGAGCAACGGACCCAAGACAAGTCACGCCTTATGAGAGTGCTTCTCTGTCACCTTCATTTCTCCCAGAAGGTAACATCTAATTAAAGTGAACAGCAAGAAAAGCTTGGGAAAGTAACAGAAGAAATTTCTCAAAAGGACAGCTTGCAGCCCGAGGTGCAGGTGGAGAGAGCATGGGCTGGGGATGGGACAGGATGTAATTGGTAGGCTGGTGGGAACTTTCTCAGCATGGGAACTTTTAAAACCCTCTAACACATTTTCAGCTAGGACCTCCCTTTCCCTTTCCCTGTCCCCATTCCTCTTACCCCAAAGTAGTTCAAGCTACCTGATTAAAAACATCACAGCGCACCCACATCACCAGGCCAGGACTGAGTGCACCCTCTCTCCACTTATTGTATTCTATACAACCTGGAACAAGGACCTGTAAGCCTAAAGAAGCCAGGAGGCCCTTCCTCTCTCTGCCATCAGAAGCAGTAAATCTTTACTCTCTTGTTCCCGAAATGAGGGCTTTTGGCAGAAAGCCAGACCTGAGGATTAAAACCATATCACTGATTCCTACAGTTCCCATTGGGAAAAACCAGAGCTAAGTGACAGAAGAAGGTGCAGAGAGAAAATCCACTAGGCAAGGAAGCCTTTGAGTAGCTGAGCCCTTGAGTTTTCTCCTAACTTTTCTCGCTTGTATCATAATTCCCCACCCCGACCCCCCAAGGAGTTCATGAGGATAAAGGAAATAAGAGCTATGAAAAAGCATATCAACAGGTCCTGCCTTAATCTTTCAGTGGGTATTGTAAAATAGCACCTACCTCAGAGGGTTATTGCAAAGGTTAGAGTTAATATTCATAAAGTTTAGGATAGTAGCAAAGATAGAGGAAGCATTTATATAAATGTTTGCTATTTTAACAGTCAGGTCTGGCAGGACACAGATGGTAAAAAAGTTTAACTGAAGAGTTATTGAATGTTGGTACTATTTTCAGAGGTCATGGCAGGTTTCAGGAGTTAATGAAAGAGGCAGAAACGACCAAGGATAACAACAGTTAGAAGCTGGAGCTGTGGAAGAGGTGACGCAAAGATTGAGGAAACAAACACATCGACCTCCCCCCAACCCCACTCTGACCTCCTGCCTATGTCTCTATCACCCAAACCAACTGGAAGCAGAGGGCATGTCCGTGGAGTCAGCCTCTGGGGGCACAGAGCATGTATCTGATGGGGGAGCCTAACCAAGAATAACTAGCACAGCTGTTCTTAGTTGTGACTTGGTATTAGTATTAACGGTAGTATTATCCAGTGCAAACTGATATTATTGTTATTCACAGCAGGTAGGTCTAATAACAGGACCTATTTCCTTTGATATAGATTTTTGTGTTGTTCTGAAATGGCTTCATGTTTTGTTTTGTTTTGTAATGGGGCATGACTTTCTGTTTGAAGGATGTGTTGACGTCACTGTTGTCACTTGGGCAGTTGTCCTCCATGAATTAAGAGCAACCAGGGCCCAATGCGACTGGAGTCTGTTCCTGAATTTGTAATCTCAAGTACTGCCCTGCTTGGAGCCCACCTAGTATCCGTACAAGCCTCAATTTCCCTTAACATAAACAGGAAAGAAGAGGTCTAACTCTTACAGCAGAGTTGTGAAGAAGAATCCCCTGCCAGAACTGCACAAATACAAGGAATTGCAAATAAAACAATTCCAAAATTTTTCTTAATAATATGCAAGAGTTCTGACTTAACAAGCATGACATATTGTGGCTACCCTGTTTTTTTTAAAAAAAATCCACTGATCATTTTTCACAACTTGTTTATTCTTGGTGCCTATTTCCTTTCCAAGGAAGAAAAGAAGATAAAATAACTTTAATATCTCTTTTCTTTACAGGATACTTTTTGTGTTATTCCCGAAAACCATTTCCACATGAAGAATATATTTAAGGGTCTGCCTTCTAATTAAAACAAAATTATTTCCTATAGTCTTTTTAAGCATTTTGTTCACCTAAATGTGTATATTTCTGCTCTAATTGAAATTCCTAAATAGTTACTTTCTGAACTGTCAAAATTGTAAAGCTGTTGATGGGTGCAGCACTGGGGTTTCCATGGCAACTACTTTCATTGCCTAGGCGACGCTGGTCTGGTGATATCACCACTGAACTGGCTCAACTCTTTAAAACTTGGCAGCTCCCAAAAATGTGCAAGCATGCCCTAAAAGTTTAAGGGACTTTTATTTTTAATGGCTGGCACCAAGCTTGGATCCACCAGGGCTTGGGAAGTGGCAGCTCTGTTCCCAGGTTCTTCGTTGTGTAGGGGATGAGAGATTTGACAAGCATACTAATCCTAACAGATCCTATTTGGATGGTGACTTTTTATGTGCATAGCTCCCAAATCACATTACCATCAGTCACTGCAGCCTAAATGGAAGTGGAGTTAAGTGATAGACTTAGTTCACTCATGAGATAACAAGATGCTTCTAAATATAAGTCAAATTTGGAGTATAGACTGTCTCATAACTATTTTTTCCTTCCTTCCTCTTTCTTTCTTTCTCTCCTGCTTTCCTTTTTTCTCATCTGAAGAAATAATGGATTCTAGAAGCTGGAAATATCATTATTTGTTCACTTTGGATGTCTGTTTGAATATGGTGTGTCATTCCTAAACTACGTCTTATTAAACTGTTTGTGGAAAAGTTACATTAAAAATAAATCATTTTTCTTGATAAGCTGTTTTAGTGGTGCATGCTCAACAATTACCCAGGGAGAGAGAGATCATTCAGTTCGCCTCTTTTTTCAAATTTCTTCTAATTTCATCCTTAAGATCATTTAAACAGGGTGGTCCATTTTAAAGCAGCCACATTTAAATCTACTTTGCATTAAATGAGCTTGCTGTTGGATGAGTTTGGCTGGCTCAAGAATGCATCACAAAATGCAAATCTGATGATAAATAAAGCTTTGGCTACATCATGGAAATGGGGAGCATTTCAAGAAAATGATGTTAGCACTGATTCTAAGTGCAATGGCACCCCTTGAACACTCATATTTTAAACATGTAAATGTGTTACCGAATCAAGTATGTCCATTTAATATGTGGCAATTCGTAAGTAACACAAAATAAGAAGACTGAAGCGCCAGCTTTCCCTCACGAGTTAACACTGGTGAAAAGACAAGAGTGGGAAAGAGCTGTTAGAAGTCAGGGAAATGAAGAAATGCCTCTGCATACTTATTTGAGGAGTCATTTTGAAGTAACTAGCAGGCAGAATGCGAACTGCTATGTGCCAATTATTCCACATCTCTTTGGGACCTGAAGCTGTTGAGTTGCTGCCACTCTTGGCTTGACTCTCAGAAGAAGATATAGAGGCAATGAAAAGGGAAGAATATTAGGTATGATTACACATAATTTAATGAGCTTTTAAAACAAATATTTCAGACTTCGTACATGCAAAAGAGGATTAGTCCCTTGAAAGTATTAGCTTTGTCGGTAGCCAATCTAATTACAGCGTTGCTGCTACTGTTTCATTCTTTTAATGCCAACTTTTTTCCTTGAGGTTGTCTTTAAAGACTGCAAGACCTGTGTGGCACACATTTCTAATTATTTACCAAAATCCATTCATTATTTTCCTGTAGAAGCTGAGTATGTGGCTTCCATAGTAATAAAATGGCCCCTGGGTACATGGCTATCCAGCTAGTGACTGCTAGGTGTGGTCACATGACAACATTCTTAGTGGAAAATGGAAGTGCTGTGGGTCATTTTCAGCCCTCAGTTTAAAATATTGCACATGAGTTCCTCTATGACTTTCCCCATCCTCCAGGAACCATAGGAACCCAGCATTGACCCACACCTTAGGAGATGGCAGAGCAGCATAATGGAAGGAACCTGGGCCCCTAAATGACTATATAGAGTAAATCTGCCCTGCAAACTGAGTTCTCTCCTCTTGAACTTGTTAAGAGAAATTTAAGATACATATATTTCTTTTTTAAATACCCCCGCTTTGGTGGATTTTTGGTTATAGATTCTACAAAATGTAGGCACTGAAAATAATGATTATAATGTGTAACAAAACCTGGTCGGATAGGTAAATCCTTACATGGGTGTTTAGGAAGAAGTTTCATTGGTTTACAATTAGTTCTGGTACTTGGCTCACCAAGTGAGTGAACTCGAAGGACACAGAAAAGCGCATGGAAGGCAATGACAGGAAGCTGGATCAAAGACACACTACAGAAAGCATGATCAAAATTAATCAGGCTCAATATTATGTTTTTAATATAGGACATGATCCTCCCAATCTTTCTTACGTTGAGGCTCTCTATAAAACAGAATTCTGCATAACTGAAATTCTTCTGGGAAGGACATTTTGTGAGGTTCTGTTGCCAAAATACTAACGTATCAGAAGGATCTCAATGGCTCCATGATGTAGTTATCTGCTAGTGTGTAACAAACTGCCCTAAGTTAATGGCATATAACTACAAACGTATGATTTCTCGTAATGCTATAAGTTGACTTGGATCATCTGAGAGGTTCTTCCTGTCCACCTGGTATAGCTGGGGTACCTGACATGGCTGTATTCATCCAGGAGTAGGAACATCCAAGATGGCAGCTCATCCTCCAGGGTCTCTCTCAGTATAGTCTCTGGTCATACAAACCTCTAACCTGAGCTTTCTAAAAGCATGGCCACTGACTTCCAAAGTGAATGTTCCGAGAGAGAAAAAGTAGAAGTTAATAGTTCTTTTAAGGCCTGGGATGAAGTTGCTGAATGTCACATTCTTTGCATTCTACTCGTCACAGCATGTCTGTCATGGTCAGCTCACATCCAAGGAGGGAAAGTAGATCCATCTCTTGAGGTTGGGGGCAGTTTTCACTTACAAGGGTGGGGGAAAGTGTAGGGTAGCCTTAGTTGAAACCTACTTGCTCTAGACCACTGTGATATAATAGAAAATACAACTGGTCTTTGTTCCCAGCTTTTGGCATAGAACTTCAAAAACCCTTCAAATATCCTGAGTGATAGAAGTCTCTTTTGTTATTCATAATGAGTACCTTTCTACCATACCCGCGTTTATGCTAATGAGGTGGTTTATTGCAGGACCCCTAGATATCTTCGAGAATGAGATTAGTCACCAGAAAAACTAACCACAAGATTAGAGGGTTAGAATTTCAGCCCCACCCTCTGACCTTTGGGAAGGGGAGAGGGACTGGCGATTGAGTTCAGTCACATAGCCCACGATTTAATCAATCACACGTACATAATGAAACCTTGAGTTTTGTTTGTTTTATAAAACTGAAACAAGGAGGCTCAGAGAGCTTCCCGGTGGATGAACACATCAATGTACTGGAAGGAGATGTGCCTGGATTCCATGAGGAGAGGGTATGGACTCAGCCCCACTCCCTGATACCCTGCCCTATGTGTCTCTTCCTCGGGACATTCATTCGTGTCCTTTACAATACATTGGTAACTGTAAGTAAAGCACTTTCCTGAATTCTGTGAGTCATTCTAGTGAATTCTGGAACCAGAGGGGGTTGTGGGAAACTCGAAATTTGTAGTTAAGTTAGACAGAAGTATGGATAGCCTGGGACCCCACAGTCACTAGTGTTTGAAGGAAGGGCCGTCTAGTTGAGAACCTTGCCCTTAAACTTGTGGGATCTGATGCAAACTCTGATGGTTAGTGTCAGAAATGAATTGAATTGTGGACACCCAGATGGTGTTGGAGAATTGGTGCAGGATTGCAACAAGACACCTGCAGCTGCAAGAAAGTTCCCAAGATGCAGAGGGCTTGGGTTAAATTGACCTCCCCAAAGGTCAACATTCCATCATACTGGTACTATTCATGTGACCTCTTATAAAGATTTAGTTTTCTCATTATCTAACGTTAGCAAAAGAATAATATGACGTCAGACAATTAAGTTTGCGAACTCATCCTAGAGAAAGTGCTAGATACCTCATTGCTGAATATCACTACGGTCACCTTTGAAGTACTCCCCTTGGGAAGTGATGCACTGATGCCAGTGCCTAGTCCACCCTTGAAAGCAATTTTGGAACTCTTTTTCTGGAATGACCATCAGAGCTGTCATCGTATTACCCTTGATGTCCTGAATGTCATCAAAATGTCTTCCTTTCAATATTTCCTTTATCTTCGGGTAAAGAAAGAAGTCATTGGGGCTAGATCCGGTGAATAGGGAGGCTGTTCCAATACACTTATTTGTTTACTGGCTAAAAACTTCCTCGCACACAGTGCCATGTGGGCTGGTACATTGTTGTGATGTAAGAGCCATGAATTGTTGGCAAAAAGTTCAGATCGTCTCACTTTTTCACGCAGCCTTGTCAGCACTTCCAAATAGTAAACTTGGTTAACTGTTTGTGCAGTTGGTACAAATTCATAACGAATAATCCCTCTGATATCAAAAAAGCTTAGCAATATCGTTGCAACAAGTTCACGAACTTAATTGTTAGACCTCATACCTACCTTCAGAGCTAATATGTATGAGAAAAGCATTTTGTGAACTGAAGAGCACAAAGCAAATATTAGCTACTATTATGGCCCAGATCCTAATGCATAATCAAAAATCTTATTTATAACCCAACAAGAGCTTTGTGGACAGATTTTTACCCTTTTTCAAAACAAGTGAGAGAAATAATGAATGTAGATTCCCAAAGCTAAAGTTATAAATTTGGTTCTATGTGTCTTTTGTGTGCATGACTGCGATATTTTCAACCAAGTTTTTTCCATTCAGTTCCAGGCAGAAACTCGACAATTTCATCTCATGAATCATCTTTCTATGGCACTATTCCACACCCAGCAGAAAAATTATGTGAGGCCACGGTCTTTGCTGGCCTGCACTCAAAAGAAAACATGAAAAACTGAACTCCATGTGGTCTTTGAGTCATTCCTCAGATTCTGAATTCTCTCATCCCTGGAATCAGCGTTGGGAGAGTGGCAATGCCAGCTGGATGCTGTGGCGACGAGTGCTCTCAAAACTCAGCAGAAAGAGATGTGATGGAGCAATGTGAGTAAATAAGGGGCTTCTGCTTGCAGCATTTTCTGCACACACTCATGAAAGGAGACTCTATCTCCAAAACAAAGGTAAAATAAGCCTGTGTGATTTGTAACAATTCAAAGCTCTGATTAGAAGAATGCTTCTTTCCCAGGCCAACTATCCCCAGTCCAAAGACGGTCAAGGACAGGTAAGATTTTTTACAAGGCAGCAAGAGTATACCGGGGTTGCCAAAAAAAGTACACAAGTGGACACTTTGGTCAGTGTTGCTCAAGCAGTAGTTCGCCATAATCAGAAGTGTCTGGACATTGATGGTAACCACTTTGAACACCTCTTGTAATTGCAGAAGTCAAATGTGACTTGTATTCATCTTTTGTTATTGGTATATAGTGAGTATTACACTTTTAATACAGTTTTCCTTTCTTAAAATGTGTATATATTTTTTGGCACCCTCTGTATGTGGAAAGACAGTGTACCCAGGACCATAGGGATTAGGAAAGATGAGGAAAACATCCAAAAACTGAATTCAAACTTATATTGAGTATTTCCTTTTCACCAGCTGTGGGAACGCATAAAATACTACAGTCTCAGGCTTCAAATTCTCTGTGTACACACACACACATTTTAGAAGAGATAATATTCAATGATTATATCAGTACTTTATACTGATCAGTACTTATCATCAAGGTCTTTTAAAGGACACCCAAGAATCATTCTTCAACATTCCCTGCACTGGCTTCTTTCTCTTTGTGGACCCTGAGACCTCAGATGCTGGACTTAATTTGCCAAAAACTCACCAAGATGAATTGATATGCAGTGAAAACCATTTCCCTCCTGTTAAATGACATGCCCTCATCATGAAACAGTAAGAACAAAGCCTCCAGATTATTTGTCTCCATCACAAAACTTATAAAAATGAGATTAAAAAAAAGTTATTTTGGTCCATAAGTTTCAGATGGGGTTGTGTATTTCCCTAAAGGGTCAAAAATAGAACATGTATTAAATGGCAAGTTATTCAAAAACGAGCACAGGCCCCAGTTGTCTTTCGAAAACCCTGATTTACTACATATCTCTCCCTTGAGAAAGGCCTTTTTTAAAATGTTCATTTCCATTTTAAGAGACTCAGGGCTTTGATCTGTTGGGAGCATTCTTTTTCTTTCCCTGACTGGGGTGTGTCAAGTACCCCAGGCAGAGCTGGGGCTTTACTCTCAGGGCCTGTACTTTTCCATGACCTTCCCTGGCACCCCCACAGCATCGCCTGTGTCTGCAGTTTCTCTCCTTCATTTGCAGGTCAGAGCTGGTGAGTCTCTACACCAGGGGATGTGGGTGGGGCCACATTTGTTCCTCACACCTCAGTAAAGGCCTGCTTCCAGGATGTAAGATCAAGGTGAGATGGGCTTTGGCATTGTATGACCAATGGAAGCTGCCAGGCCTTCCTATAAATTATTCAGAATTTCATAATACATTGAATCTTGTACACCAGTAAAGCCAATTCCCAGCCATTGTGATATTACAGTGTAGTTTGCTTTTGAAAAATGCTTGTCCTTTAGTTAGTTAGTATGTATTTATTTATTTATTTATTTTACTTTGTGTTGTGTAGGTGATACCAATTTTGCCTGGAGTCTGCTGGCCATGAGTTTTTCTATTCTAGACAGGTTGGAAGACAAAGGCTGACATGGGTCACTTTTAGTATTAAACCTGTTGCCTTGCTTTGTTTTCAAATGATACTACTTTTTTCCCTGCCAGACCACCTCTGGCCCTCAGGCACCTTAGTGCAAATTAGAGAAAGCTTCACCTTATCGGGTAAATTCAGGTCCCGCCAAGGGGCCCCTCTTGGTGACTCATCCAACACTGGATTTGGGCTCCCACTTACCTTACAACTGTAGGCACAGTGGTGCCTGCCCTCCCATTTCAATTCACCTGCCCACATCTGCCCCAAACACACACTCACACACACACATACACACACACACAGACATCGCTAGAGGAGCACCAGATGTTCCTTCCGAGGCTAAACAATTAATTCCTCTTCCACCTCTTCCCTTTCTGCTCTCCTTCCTCCTCTCATCCTTTCTCCCATTCTCTCTCTTCTGCAGGGATACAGTGAAAGTTCATATAAACTTTAAATCCCGCCAACCTGAAGATTCACTTCCAATAGTTCAGGGCTGGGCCACACTCAGAGGTAATTGTCACTCAGCGTTTTATCACCGGCTCCCCTATTCCGAGTCTATTCCATATGCTAATTGATTGTTAGTAGAAACAGGATTCCAGGAGTGCGGAGACAGAATGAGCAACTGATCGAGTTGGGCCTGCATCCAAGGGCTCCTGCTGCCATCCTTCACAGGTAAATGACATATACATGCTGAAAAAAACCACTCTCCCATTTTCTTGTAGCACATTTTTGTGTGTTTGTTTGTCAGATTATATGTTCAATCAATTGTGACAAGCTGCTGCACTAAGCACCTCATAGCCTAATCCACTGCAAACCCTGGGCTCTCCGGGCAGAAAGGAAACCAATGCAAACTGTACTCACTGCGGAGCTGGAAAACGCAGTAACATGGGGGGCGGGGGGGGCGGGGGGGTTCTTTCCAACTGACTTTCTATGTCAGGGAGAGAAAGAAGTTGTGTTCCCCAGGAGAAAGTGGTTTATTTTATTTTATTCCTGTAGCTGCAGGCAGTCTGTGGATAAGTGGGTATTACGATCCTGGTACATCTCTAATTAATAAGATCAATTGCCACTGTATTTTCTTTTACAAACTCATTTAGATATGTCAGGGCTGCAATTATTTTGAGAATGATCTGGCTTTACGCTTATTCATCTTTCTTCTTCCTCAAGGAGAAAATAAAACTGTCAGCTTAAATGCCCTTTGAAGTCTGTTTTAGAGCCTTGATTGAAAATTAAAAACAAAGTCTCTAGCCTAGTGCATTTACAGGGTCAAAGTTCTTGTCCTCACATTGGGTTGGGTGTGTGTGTGTGTGTGTGTGTGTGTGTATGCGCGAGTGCCTGTGGGTGTGCCCGTGTATGTGCCTGTGTGTATGTTTACACGCCCCTGTGTGAGTTAATTTCTGTTTTTAAAGGGTCACATGTTGACTTTCTAATAACATGTTGCATCCCTTTGCTTTAATCTCCTTAGATCTGTAAGAATTCTGAAGTCTTTTATTTTAAAATTGGGCAGTCATTTTGCTTATGTGTTGTTTTTTTCCAATTCTGAGAAGGAACTCTCTCCAATTGGACATTATGACTTGTTACAAAACTGGAGGATAGTTTAGGAAGCTTCACTCACCACTTTCATGCCTCCTGCAATAATCACCACCAATTGAATATGCAGAAATCCATCCTCACTCCTAAGGACCCAGTCGTCTCACCAAGTCTGTGTGCCCAGCTCCAACAGCTTCTGCGCAGAAAGGCCGAGAACCTGTCTGGTGTTCGTCCCGCTGAGAAACTCCCACAGAGGCAGACAAACTCAGTCATCCCCGTAGCACCAGAGGAATGCTTCTAGACTCTCCATTTGGGGAGGGTGAACTGAAACTGCTGCAAAGGAGATTTAAACCGTTTCTTCGAGAAGACCGAGCGTGGCATGAGGCAAACAAATCAGAAAAACTGTATTGAACCAAAGTGGCTGCCTCTTTCAGGCCAGACCCTGCCTGCTTCTCGCACCCCTGCCTTCTGTCTGATTTGTCTTTAAGGTTTTAGCATTATCCCTCCGTTGACAAATGAATGCTTTTCTGGAAAATGAGGTATTTCCAGAAGCTGGCAGACACTGACTGGAGTGCAGTAAGTGCTCCACCGTGCTCTGGCTCCCTCAATTCATTATTTGAACTGGAGAGGCCTGGAGATTTTGCACTAGCATTACATTCAAGGTGCTGATAAATGTAGTCTGGCCGGGGTGGTAATAAGGCAGTTTCTAGCCAGGTCCTGTCTAGACCTCGGTTTGTTATGGAGTGAAGGCTACAAAAGGGGGGCTGTTGTACCCTTCTCCTCAGAGAAATTGTCCTCAGGGAGCTCCAGGCACATTTCAAGTCCGAACCTTCGTCCGGCCCCTCACGGAGGCTGCTGTAAATAACATTAGCCTGTCTTTCAGCAAGCTCTGGGAAGCTTATAAACCGAACATGATTTTTGTTGTCTGTAGTTGTGCATTAAGCTCAGTACTGTCAAGTCTAATTATTCTCATTAAGGCCTGAAAGTTTTAGAGATTAATTAAGCAGAGAGCAAAAGCTTATGCAGAACAGCAATATTTTCCCCCTCAAGGATTAGCCCGTCATTCTGGTGAGGTTTTCCTCGAGCATTGCCCATTACTTTATAAGATAGTAAAGTGCGGAGCTCATATAATATGAATTAAAAATAGCCTACATTTCACATGTGCTATTCAGCCATGAAAATAAGGCCTGGCCCTTGTGGCCCTAACCCAGAAGGCTCACTAATGAGAACCAGGCAGTGAGGCTAATGAGAATTTCAATACGCGCTGTCTCTCCTTTCCATTTCCTTTCAATTTCCTTTCCATAGGAACCGATGTGTGTAGGACTGTGAGTCGATGTTAGTATTCTTCTCTTTACGTGGTGGGAATCTTACAGGTTACCTAATTCTATCCCCTCCTGCTATGGTATGTGGAAACCGGGATTCAGTAACTTGCTTAAATGGCCATAGTTATCGACAAAGCTCCTTTAAGAGAAGGTGACAGGCAACTTCTGGAAGCTTTGACAATCATCAGGTATATTAGAATGGTGAGTGTCCTTCGCACTTAGAGTTCGATGTGACCTAAAACTCAGTAGTAATGAGATGTCTCCACAATAAAGAGAGGATAATGGTGAGGACCTAATTTTTACGCAAGCCTCAGGGGAACTCTGGGACACCAGGAAGTACCAGCAGGAGTCCTGTTTGCTGAGGGATTTCAAGGCTTCCTGAAGCAATGGGGGAAGGTAGATGGTTAGTTAGGCCCTGGTACCACCAGATATGAAAAAGAGAGACAGACATGGTTAATCACCCTTGCCTTCTTCCATTAGCTCAAGTCTGCAGTGAGATAAATTTTCAGGGGGTTATTTCTGCCGTTCATCTCTCTCCCTTCACATAAAGGCACTATTCCCATTTGATGATTTAAAACGGAGCATTCCTGCCTCCCACACTGCCAAATCCATTCATTCATTTATCTCTTTAGACTGGTGCCATGATGCATGCCTAGAACTGGACTGGACCAGGGCCAGAGCCCTAGGGCTTATCTTTGCTGAGCTGTGGCCCCCTCCCAGTGGAGGTGGGAGTATCACTTCTACCCCAGATCTCCATAGCCTGCTGGCTGTCCCTTCCCCCTAGCATTCCTCCACCAGGCACAACCCAAGGACTCCCAGTGTCCTGAGAGTTGCTGGAGAGAGCACCCTCCATAGATACCAGTTAGAATACTGCTTGGAGAAAGGAACTTGGCTGCCATACTGGGTCAGGTACCTCAATGTACCCTTCTTTCTTGTCTCTGGGGACCTTGTTTTGGCTCCTCAAATCAGGCAACAGGGAAAGCATAGATCGTAGAGGCCGAATTCACCAGGTAGAACCTTACCCCAAGAGGACTCATCAGTGAGGCCGGTTATGACAGCAAAAATGGGAACAGTAACTATCCAACCGTGTTGGCAAGGGGGGGTCAAGGGAGCAACAGCCACCACTGGGCTAGTCCCTTTGCTCAAGAGCTGTCATTCCCTCCACAATTCTCCCGGGCACTTTAATTGTAGTTCTTTGTGTTTTCAAAGTGCTGCATTTGCTTATATGCCCATCTCTGCATGAACTGTGAGTCCCAGAGGGTCTCATTGCCTCGTTTGTCTTTGCTTCCCAGGGCCTATGCTATGACTGTTTCTATCCCCATAAAATTCATATGTTGAAGCCCTCACCCCCAGTGTGGTGGCATTTGGAAGTGGGGCCTTTGGGATGTAATTAGGGTTAGATGAGGTCTTGAAGGTGGGGCTGTCATGATGGGATTAATGTCTTTATAAAAAGAGGATGTGAGGTGGCCGGATGGCTCAGTTGGTCAACCTCACAACAAGGTTGTTGGTTCAATTCCCGCATGGGATGGTGGGCTGCGCCCCCTGCAACTAAAAATTGAAAACGGCGGCTGGACTTGGAGCTGAGCTGCGCCCTCCACAACTAGATTGAAGGACGACTTGGAGCTGATGGGCCCTGGAGAAACACACTGTTCCCCAGTATTCCCCGATTAAAAAAAAAGGGGGATGTGACAGGAAATCTGTCTCGTTTTCTCACCAAGGAAAGGCCATGTCAGGTCATAACTACGAGAAAGAGGGTTCTCACCAGGCCATGTCACCATAACTACTAGAAAGAGCTGGCACCCAGATCTCAGACTTCCCAGTCTTCTTTAGACTGTGAGAAATAAATGTTTGTTGTTTAACCCACCCAGTCTGTGGTAATTTATTAGAGCAGCCCAAACTAACTATGACCGCCTGGCATCGTGATTGTTACATAACAGGTGCTTAGCAAACTTGCTGAATGATTGGCTGAGGCCTCTCTCACCTGTAAATAAAGAGCGGTCCAGAAATTAAGTCATAAATACATTTTTAGCATGTATGTAGGAAACATAACATTCTGAGCAGTGTGAAATCATAACTTCTTTGCAGAACCAAACCAAAAGTCCAAGTAATTTAACACATTATTAGTTTTTGGTTCAAATGCATATGTGTCATTATGCACGCAAGTCTAATAATTATTTTTCCAGTGCTATACTGAATAACCTGAGAGAAGAAATCAATTACGGAAATTCATGTTACTCGTAATTTGAGATATTTGTATCTCAAAGTTTAGGTTCTAAATCAGAACTGTTTAGCTTGAGGGATGGGGGATGGAGGGATGGGTTTTTTCAGTTTTGGGAAAACTTAAGGGTCATGTACATAGTAACTTGTATGTGTGAATAGGTTATTTCTGTATCTTTTTAATGACGGAGCATAACAGGGGAAAGAGAAATACTTATAGATAATAGAACTAATTGACAGGTCTTCTGTTATTTCCAAGTCTACTAACAGAGACTGTTGACTTAGCACTTCCACCCCAGGTCTTCCAAAGGCGAAGCCACGTGCACTGAAGCACGCATGAGGGAAAGACATAATGTAAAAGGATAGAATGAATACAGGCTGAGGAATAAGTAATATCATTTTCTTTGTTGCTTGTGAATCACAGTAACTCCTTAGATGCTGGAAGCTTATGTCTTCTTGTCTTTTTTATTTTTCTTTAATTTGTTCTGGTGGGTGAACACCCTGGTTGACACGTGGAACACATGCTCAGGTGTACTTAGCCAATGGCACGGTGGGATGGCCCAATCTAGCAAAAATGGTGCTTTATGGCCACTTTACACTTCTAACATGTGTGTAGAAAATCATGTGCACTTTACCAATAGATATTTTCTTTCTCTTTTAAGCTGCGTTTTCTCCCATCCATTCTTGACCACCTGCCTGTAAGGTTGCCATTGCTAGGGAGCTGGGAGGTGACAAAGGGCTCTGCAGCTTGAAGATCAGAGACATCAGGAAGCAGCCCGTGGGCAGTTAAATGCCAGAGACCTTTCCCCTCCTCGGGAAAGCAACATCTGTGTCATGCATTGGTTCCTGCCCGCACTCCCACCCCATGCCCTCCCTCTCCCCCTGCCTCCCCAAACTCAACCATGGACCAGTGGAGCAGGAGAGGGTGTCCATCAAAGTGCTCAGTGGGTGGCTACCGCTTAGCTCCACTCCTCATTGTCATGGGGAGGGACATGTCTGATCTTCCCACGTTTGTCGGGTGATGCCACTTCTCTGGATTTTATGTGACGTCACCAATTTCTCAAGAACTGGTAACAAATACAAGTTTTTGAAATACGTTGTGCAAGTGAAAGAAAATGTCTCTGTGGTCCTCTAGGCCGCACCTCTGGTTTCAGGGAAACCCAGCAGGTGTTCTTTTCCTGACCACCACCCTGAGGCCTTCCCCAGACTCCTCAACTCTTATTTTTGGACATCAGCTATGTGCCAGGCACTGTTCTGTGTGAGCATATGGCAGGCAGAGCTCAGATTAATGCCTGCCCTCAGTTGGCTACGTTCACTGAGGAGTGAATGAATAAGTACATAAAATGAATAAGAAAAATCTGTAGTACATGAGAAGTGTTATAGAGGAAAGGGAAACAGGAGAAGGACCACAGGGCTTATGGTTGGGGTCTTCTTTTGAAAAGGGAAATTGAGGAAAGCTTCAGTGAGAAGGCAACATGTCAGCAAGGACCTGTGGAGGTGAGAAAGTGAGTCATGAAGCTAACCGGGGAAGAACATTCGAGAGAGAGAGAGGAAGTAGTGAATGCATAGACCGGAGGTATCTAGCAAAGGGACCAGGCCAGCAAGAGAGGTGTGAGTCAGTGTGGGAAAAGCAGTGGGAGAGGTGGCAGAGAGACGGGGTGAGGGCGGCTTACCCAGCAGCCTCTGGGAGACACAAAGCCATGGGAGGGCTTTGAGCAGAGGAGGGACTTGATCTTGCATATTCTCCCAGGTCGCCCCTGTCACTATGCTAAGAGGGGACAGAAGGGAGAGAAGGTGAGCAGGGAGGCTGTGACAATGGCCCAGGTGGGGGAATGACAGTGGTGTAGACTAGAACGACAGCACAGAGGTGGAGAGAAACGGTTGGATCAGTTGAAGGAGAATATTTGATTGGCCTTGGCCATGAAACTGCAAATGTGGAATGCCCCACCTCCTGGATTTTTTCAGTCACCTAATAAAAATAAAATGTAGCATCATTGTTTAATGATTTTAAGTTGGAAAAGAGCCCAACTGTCCACTTAATGGCCTTAACAACCCTTAACTGCCTTTATAGTCTGGCTCCCTCTTTATTCATGGAGAGCTCTGTTTAGGAGGGTGGGTTAAGCATATGGGTTACAAGATGCAAACAGGGGAAGGGACAGATCTGAGAATAAGCACTGGCTTGTGCACGCAGAACCAAAGACAAACCAAAATAAACTACATCCCACCCCTCACCCCTCACAATTAGTATATTTTTAAGTATATTTATGTTTTGTTGTCGGGGTTTTATGTTTTTTGTTTAGCAAATCACAATTTTAGAGATGGCAACCAGTCTGAGAAAGGAGGATGAGGAGGAAGAGAATGGGGGTGAGGAGGAAGAGGTGGGGAGCCCTGGTGACGGGGAGCCCAGAGCCTCAGGAACACTCCTGGCTCTTGTCTCTGACTCCAGCAGTGCCTTTGCTTATGGAGAACGGGCCATTCTTGCAGATTTGGGCCATTCAGAACCTCAAAATGTCTCTAATCAGCTATGGACTTAACATTTGATAGTCATGCTATATGCCACAGCATTTCCTGTTAATTAAAATTTATCCCATAACTGTAAGAAGACATATTCAATATTCCAGGTATTCCTGGGAGGGCTTACAAAGAGTGAGGAAATGTATTAGTCTGCTTGGGTGCTTGGGCTGCCATAACAAACACCACTGACTGCAGGGCTTAACCAACAGATACCTATTTATCATAGTACCAGAGGCTCAGAGAGCATGATCAGGTGCTGGCAAATTTAGCTTCTCATGAGGGCTCTCTCCTTGGCTTCTAGGAAGCTGCCTTCTCACTGTGTCCTCCCATGGCCATTTTTCTGTGGAGAGAGAGAGAGAGAGAGAGAGATCTGGTGTGTCCTCCTCTTCTTATGAGAACACCAGTCCTATTGGATTAGGGCCCTGTCTCAACCTTAATTACCACCTCACAGGCCATATCTTCACACAATCACACTGGAGCTTAGGGCTTCCACATACGAATTTTAGAAGACACAGTTCAGTCCATAGCAGGGACAAAAAGCAATAGTCCCGCTTCTCCCCTTCAGACCCAAGTGACAGGGCACATTATCTGGTCAGGTGACACCTCCTCCCCATGCCCAGCAGAGGCTCAGGTGTCCCATTAAAAAGGTGAGTAACTGTCTTCCCTCAACTCAGGGGATTCCTCCAGGCTCCCACTCTGGCCTGGGCTTGGTCAGTGGCACCCTGTTTGGGTTGTCCTACTTTTATGAGAGGCCCTTGGCACTCTGCCAGTGTCCCCTCAGTATTTCCCTCTACATCCAGAAGCTACTTACTGCAAATCCTATGATTCTGCTTTTTTCTGGCTCTAGGAACACTCCAAGCCATGTGCAGAGAAAGCCAGAGGGCCAGAAGGTCAATATCCATCAATCATTGATGAGCAGGGAGTTGTTAGATATGCCCAGCTTCCTCACCCCTCAGCTGGAGTCAATCTGAGGCACGGTCTAAAGAGTTTCCTGGTGAGTTTGAGCTCCAGTTTCCCACAGAGGCAAATGGTTTAATAAAACCCTTCCCTCTGTCTCCCTCCCTACTCCTCTAGCCATGCTTCCTGGCATCACCTCCTAAATAATTTGTACCTGAATTCTTGCCTCAGCCTCTGCTTCCAGAGAGACCTGCACTAAGACAGCTCTCTGACTGATGATGAGGCACTGAGACTGGCCCAGCCTCTGCTTTGTGCTTTCCCAAAAGAAACTTCTCCCTGCCAGGTCCCCTGTCCCACACTGATCCCCAAGGCGGGCCATTCCAGTCTAGGCCTGGATACTGAGGCAGATCCCCAACCTAGCCACACAGCCATATCCCTCTTCTGGGGTCACTTGGGGGGCAGACATTATCCCCTCATCACCCTCCCGTCCCTCCCCGGGGCTCACGCTCTATTCTGTCTCTGCAGTCTTATTACCAGCTGCCACATGCAACCCGAAGGAGACACTTCTGGGCCTCAGCCCAGACTTCCCCGCCTTGCCATGCTTGTTGCTACTGAGATGAGCAGGGAGCCCAAGTCTGGAGACTTTTAGAGTTTCTAGAAGAGATTCTAGAGTTTCCAAGAGCATTCTTGTGCTGCCGAGCTCCATATGCAGCTGAAAGACCTGGGAGCAGAGGATGTGAGGTGGCAAAACAGTCTCTCAGAAGTGATACGGTGCCCACTGGGGGTGGGGTCTTAAAGTCGGTCATCGTTTGGATGTCTAATGGTAAAGCAGCCTTCTTAGGAGAGGATGGGCTGGTATAAAGCTATTCTGGTTGGTCCTCCTGTGGTTGCCATAGCAGCACCTTTGACCCAAGCCTGACACAGGTGCGTTTAGAACTCTGAGGTAAAATTCAGGCCACTCCATCTGGCAAGCTATCTTGTGTGGGAGCCAAGGCATCCAGACACTTCTAGAAACACCCTTGGGTTTTTTAAGTGTCCCATTCCTCACGCTTCCTCTCTGGTAGTCCCTAAAAACAACCTTAACAAGCAAGGAGGGACCTGTGTTTCAGAATCAGGAGCCCTTCTTCACCTCTGTCCCCGACACCACGTTGGGCCTGTCACTTCAGAGCTTCTGGGTCAGACTCCTTGGTGGTAGTCAGCCTTTTCAAGGGGGACTCTGACCCTAGATCCTCTACCAAGTTGCTTGATTCTTTTAGAAGCTGGTCCGCAGCAAAATAAGTTCCAGGAGAGCCAGGGTGTGTTTTGTGTTCTGCACTGTATCTCCAATGCCTAGAACACTATCTGCACATAATAGGTGCTTAATAAAACTTGCTGTTGGTATGAATCATAAAGTGATTCCTCAAGGAGGCTCAAAGCGTGGCCGGGCCAGCCCCTGAGGTCTGTTCCTATTATGGGCTCCATCTATGTCACATCTCTTTGTCTGGATGGCTAAACACGTCTCATTTTCTCCTGTGTAAAATGGGACCCAGTGGAGCTTGTGCAATGGGAGTGATGTGATTAGATTTGAGGGGAAAAAGCCAAAGCTAGCAGATTCAAGGAGGTTGCATTGAGCCAAGGAAAGAATAGAAGAGAGGAGTGAATTCGTTCATCACAGGGAGGGAAGCTGTGATGAGAATTGAGAAGTGCGGCCTCACTATCAGGAAAGAAGACAGTACCAGATGACCAACTGGATATACAGGTAAGATAGAGGACAGCGTTAGGGATTGTTCCAGATTTCCTGGGCTCAAGATTGGAGGACATCACCATTACCTGAAATCAGGAACATATTAAGACTAGAGAAAAGTTATCTTAGTCCTGAAGTATAAGACTCAGCAATGGTATAGCCTGACTCCCTCAATAGCAAATCAGAAATGTCTCCTTCACCACTCTTAGAAATTTGATTGAGACCTACAGATACATCTGGACATTATGGCTAAATCAGTCCATAAAATGTATATCCTGTTGATACAATTCATAAAATATATACCTTGTGTTCCCCTTCCTTCTAGAAACATGCATGACCTTTTTAAGCATACAGACTGCACACGGGACAGAGCTAGAAGTCACAGCTGGGTAGGGTTTGTTGTCTTCTACTGGCTGTCATGGGGCCACACGGCCAGAAAAGCCTTCTCAGGTCTGAAGGTCATCCGTGGCATTTTCAGAGCACATGCTGACAGCACTTGCTTTTCAAAGGCACTGTAAATTCCAGCTCATTGTTCTATCCCCTTTTCCATTCAGAGGCACAGCAAGATGTATTTGGCAGGGCTTGAATAAAGCTGTATGTGTTCTAATCCCTTTTAGGGTGAGCCTCAGTCTTGCGCTCACATTCTCCCTCACTCCTCCCACCCTTTGAGTCTTTCAACTTTCTTTCCTTTTTTATTTTGGTTTCTGATTTTTTTATGCATCGTGTGGCTTTATATACAGGTAAATTGATCTTTGAAAATGGCTATTTCCACAACACATGGAGATGGAACACAGACTAGACTGGTCCAAACAAGTCCCAATCCTGATCCTACTGATATGGTGTGAAGGAAGCATGGAGGATGGAGGAAGGATGGCAAGTCTAGAAGGACCCATTGAACAAACCCACTGGAAAAGCTCCTGAGTGACAACACCGGGGGTAAGATTGCAGCCAGAGCAAAAGAATCCCTATCCTCAAGGAGGTTTGAGTTCAGTGGGCCATGCGAAGCCTGACGTTATCTCACTTCTGTGTCCATGATATGCAAGCTCAAGAGTGGAACAGTGACGACATTCCCAGCATGGAAACCTTCTTAGTGGCCTAATTCTCAGGTCTCCCCACCTTGCCCTCTTTGTCACGACTGTCTGCTGGCTGAATGGAGGACTATTCTGTCAAAGATTCTGAATGATCCTTATTACCTATTCAGCAGAAAACTTTTTTTTAAGAACCAGAAATCCAGCGTAATGCCATTTTCTAGCTTCCTTTAAGTTCAAGATTGAGTTTGCATAGAATAACTTGAAAATTTGACCTATTATTTAATGCCCCTTGTGATAAAACTGGCTGAGACAGTATGTTTTTACGTATCCTATTAAGCCAACAGAAAGGAAATGCAGCTCTTAAACCAGTTCAATAAATAGCAGCTCCAACATTTGAGAAAGCCCATGGATATCATGTAGAGTT
Source organism: Rhinolophus sinicus (assembly GCF_036562045.2). Taxonomy (NCBI): domain Eukaryota; kingdom Metazoa; phylum Chordata; class Mammalia; order Chiroptera; family Rhinolophidae; genus Rhinolophus; species Rhinolophus sinicus. Next base: position 64,947,429 of record NC_133756.1, read on the forward strand.
TTGGTTACTCGCCCCTCTTCTTATCCAGTATCTGCCTTGCTCTAATTACTGTGTCCCTTTTGTCACACTGTGGCCTAATGTCATACTTCAATCTCAGGAATGGATAGTTGGCAGTGTCACCAATAGGCTGTTCCAAAAGCACTAGTTCCAAATTTGCCAGGTAAGGAGGACAGCTGGAGGGCACAGCCTGCAGAGGGGATCACCCTTTTTTCTCTTTCTTCTGCATCGTGAGGAGGTTGGCACCTGTGACATTCAAATGCATTTCCTTAAAACTTAACAAATTCTAGTCCAGCTTCTTCTGGGCAGGAAAGACGTGGAGGACAGGAGTACTTCGGCTCTCCAGGCAGCCATTGTGAGCTACGTCGAGTGTGGGCAGCTTGCACTGAGAAATCACACTCCCAAGTCCCCACCACTCTGTGCTGCTGGCATGGGGATGTCAGCACATACCACCTGGCCGTGGGCAAGTCCCAGATGAGTGGCTGCTTTGATCAAAGGTAATATGCCACGTGCTGGAGGGGCAAGAGGCAAAGCCACATGTAGTGACAGGCTCCAACGTGGAGTCACCATAAGTCAGAGAGAAATCTTCCCAAGCGTGTTGTCTGGGAGAAAACCCAGGTGCTCGTTGGCTCAGCCACACCCAGCCATGGGGATCCTGGGAAGGGAAAGAACACACAGGAAGGCAAGGAAGCTTCCTGCTCTGTGGGGGAGAGAACCAGTGTCAGGTTTAGAGCTGACATGCAGGAAATGAATAGGCCTGAGTGAAGCCTACCCAGGTTTGAATGTAGGCCCATGACTTTGACTGTGTGGCCTTAGGCAAATCACGAATCTCTCTGAGCCTCACTTTCCTCATGAGTAACAATAACTGCTTCAGAGACTCACTGTGGGGATGACATGAGATGATATGTGTACACACACACACACACACACACACACACACACACACACCCCTTTAATACAGTGGCCTGGCACATAGTAGGCCCCCAGTTAATGTTGGTTTTCTTATTACACCCTGCATCCTTGTGGAGAGCAGGATATAAGCTGATAAGGTCCTTGCAGCCTGCAAGGTCATTCAAGGGAGGCCTCGCCTCAACATCTTCCCCCAGAAAGGACAAGACAACACAGTTACAGCCACAGACATACAAACTTAACATATTCACAGAACAGTACGTTCTTCTAATACTTGCTTGTTGTACTATACTAGCTTGTATAGGCAATTGTTCTAAGACTGTATAAAAACCGTGTGAGGAATAAAAACTGTGCCACTGCTCTGCCATCTGTGGAGTGGACCTCCTGATCCCAGCTTTCCTGTCTCTGTGTCTTTCTTAGTCTCCCACCCTTCCCCTAGCCTAGCCCTCGGGTCACGGCAATCCTACTCACACATTGTGTGAAAGTCATTTGAGGCAGGGATTCCTGTCCGAGAGACCTTCTTTTATAGGTGAAATGTACTAAGTACACGTCTGAATCCTACCCAGCCATTTGGAAACAAGAATACAAATAGTTAATTCCCCAGACTTCCCAGATGTATGTGCCCCTCATTACAAAGACATCACGCTGCCCTTCCAGGTTTCGACCAGCACTCACCCACGTGAGGCAGACCAGGGCCTCAGAGCCTTGGAGCTCTCTGCTAACCAGCCCAGCCTTTCACTCTACGCTTTCCTCCCTGTGGAACACTCCGTCTAAGACTCCCACTTAGCCCTGTTACTGCGCGGGGTTTACTCTCAACCCCATTCGAGTCTTGCCTTCCAGGATCTGGTCTTTGCTTAGATGTCCTCCTCACCCACATGGAAACCTTGTTCTGCCAGTCAGCCATTGTTCCTACCTCTGGGTGGAAGCCCACTGCCTCTCCCACGGGATTTTTCCACAATGACTCTGTCCATCGGTGAAGTCTTGAAATTATATCTCATTATGCTCACAGGTACATGCAGAGCCTATGACTGTCTCGCTTCTTTTCTTACCTTTTAATCTTCCTGAAAATATATACAGTTGACCCCTGCATAACACAGTGGTCAGGGACACCATCCCTGCACAGTAAAAAATCCACATATCACTTTTGACTCCCAAAAAACTTAACTACTAACAGCCTATATTGACCAGAACCCTTACCGATAAACAGTCGATTAACACATATTTTGTATGCTCTATGTATTATATACTGTATTCTTAGAATAAAGCAAGCTAGAGAAAACACAATGTTATTTTTAAAATCATAAGGAAAACACATTCACAGTACTGCATGTATTTATTGAAAAAAACCCCGCGTATAAATGGACCCTCACAGTTCAATTGTGTGTTCTTCAAGGGTCAGCCATATATCCATGTAAGGGTGGACCATTAAGCATCTAGCAAACTCTGTTAGCCATACTCTGTGATTCTTTTTTATTTGGACACTGCTTACCTAGAAGTGGGTCCTTAGAAAAGATCCTTAGAAAAGCTAGATGTGAGTTAGGGGAAGAACGTATCAAATTCTCTTCACAGGAAACAACAAAGAGAAAAGCTGACACTCCTCCCCACCCCTTTTCCAGCCTTGGAGCTCTTCAAGTTCTGAGCTCTAAAGCAAGTTCTGCCTCAGTGCTTGCCCCCTGAAATAAAGGATGGAAGGGCATGGGAGAGTGGGGAGGAAAACATCTCAGGAAGCTGCAGAAGGCAGCTGGCAGGCCCAACTTTCTCCACCCTAGGCACCCGACTTAAGGCATATAGTGCTACCTCAGCTCTCAAGGAAAGGAAGCTCTGTTTAAAAAGAAGTATTTCCTCCACTGACATCTCTGCCCTCAGTAAATGAAGAGGAGCAGCTCAAAGAGCCACAAACTCTGCTCAAGTTCAGGCAAGCTCCGGCTCCCACCTGAGGTGCTATGTCAGCTTACATAGCACCATCACTCCACAGCTAACCAGAAAATCAAATGTCTCTCTGTGAGGGTGCCATGGTCCTGGGGTGTGAGCACACACCCAAGAGGAAGCCCGTTACCTAATGTTAGGTCATGTCATGTGATCTAAACCTAAAATGGAAATAGTTGCATAACTCAGAAATAGCCAATTTAGCACCAGCTTTGGGCCTTGGTTCTGCCACCGTTGGTACAATATACAGTGGTGATACAGCACTGAACCTCAACCATGGTGGGTCAAGGGTTTCTTCTCCCCTGCTGTCAACCAAAAGCATAGAGGGGCATAGCGGGTTGAATGGTTGTCTCCAGTAAGATGTGTCCATATCCTAACTTCCAGAAGCTGTGAATGTGACCTTATTTGGAAAAAAGTGCTTTTGCAGATGGAATTAAAGTAATGATCTTGCCAGTGAGCCCCAAATCAAATGACAAGTGATTTCTTATGAGACACACACAGAGAGAAGAGGAGAAGGCCAAGAAAGCAGAGGCAGAGATTGCAATTACGCTGCTACCAGCCAAGGACGTTGGAACCCTTAGAAGCTGGAAGAGGTGAGAAAGGATTCTCCCCTAGAGCCTTCAGGCAAGTGGGGTCCTGGGAATGGCCACCTCAGGAAACTAATCTGAGGGGGTAGGGACAGATTTGCCATCGTCGGTCCTCTTTTTATCTCCATAGCACCGCTTTCTTCTATCTCATCTGCTCTGTACAGCTACACAGATCCCCAAGTCCCCACTAGGGTTAGGGAACTCAGGGCACTCTTGGAGGTAGGTTGAGTCACTCCGTTCTTTCTCTGGGCATGGAGTTAGAGCAGGAAGCAGTCCTTTTCAGGAGGGACACGTTATGTGCACAGCACAAGGCGTGCTCCAGGGTCAGGGCACAGAAATGAACACATGAGCAAGTACCCTTTCTCCTCCTCTCAGCTGCCTCTCCCCTAAGATGGCAAGGCCTTCCTCAGTCTGGATGCCCTCCTGAAAGAAGAGTGACAGTATTAAATAGGGCTGTTATGAAACGTTGTGGGAGTGGGAGAGGTGCTGTACAAGGTGCCTGGCCGAAGGGTAAGTGGGGCTGAGTTCCAGCCACACTCTGTTCACCACAAAATATACACAGGCCTGGGTTTTCGCAGCCCAGAGGAAGGAGCATCTTTTCTCACTATTTCTACTCACAGAGGGCATCTTTTAAAGCCACACAAAAAAGATACTATTGGACAATGAAGTTTTGGAAATAGATTATGTTACAGTTGTACAACATTGTGAATATAATGGATGTCATTGAATCATACACTTAAAAGTGGTTACGGTGGCAAATTTTATGCTAGATATATTTTACCACCATTTAAAAAGATTAATAAGGTACCATACCAAATACCATTGAATTGTAAACTTTAAATGGATGAATTGTATGCTATGTGAATTACAGGTCAATGGAGCCATTTTTTAAAATGCAAACAAAAAGACACATTTTGCAAAAACAAACCAACAAAATAAACAAACTTAAAGCTCCAATTAAACTGGGTCTGTGAAAAAATTTTTAAAAAGAGGTTACATCCTTGCACTGTCCTTCACTGGACCCCTTCTCATGAGTACTTTCTTTGCCCTCCACCTTCCACACTCAACTCAGGCTTGGTGACTTTGATGCAGGAAACGGTGTAAGGCTGGAGGCAAAAACCTTGGTTTTTGGAACTCAGTCAATGGGCACCCGACTCATCGGTCAGGCTACCCATCTCTTGGACTCTGACCTTAAAAGTCTAATTTTCTCTCTTCTCTGTGCCCTAAAACCTGTGTGCAAGTTCTTTCTTTGCCTTTCCTCTCTTAATGAGCACATCTTGCATTTTCTAAACAATCTCTTCTATCTTGGTTTTCCCTTAAGCCTTTAGCTTTTCACTACATCACATCTTTAACATACTGAGAGCTGCAAGAAGGGTCATAGAATGTTTTGACTGAAGAAATCATTAAACAGCAACCATTTTCAATACTCTGTATATTTGTACACCAGAAATACAAGTAGACACAAAAAGAGAAACAACTGGTCAATTTAACTCTTTGCACTAAATTGGGAAGGATAATCTCGAACTCCTGACATACAAGATTTGTTGCAAAGGCATTGCGAAAGAGGATTGGAAACACCCAGCAATGCTAGAAGAACTGGGTTGTCAAAGCACCTTAGATATAAATAAGTATGTATTTTCATGGGGCGGTGCCGTGTCCAGATCAGGGCCTATATTGCGATTAGATTTGATGCTCGGGCAACCTGCCATTTTCCCAGTGCAATTTGTGCTTCGCCCACGTAAGACAGTCAGCAAAGAGTGGTAGAGAAGTACAGAAGTGCGGGGGAAAGCTTTTAGGGCAGAGAAAAGAAAGAAAAAATAAAAACAATCTTGAAAAGATAATGTTCTCCCACACATAAGAGGTACTGTTTTGGAAGATGTTAAGAGATTTTTCAAAACGGATTAGACACTGTCAGAGTGGCTGTAAGCATGTTTTATCTTAGTCGAATTTTTAGGAAGTCAGCAATTTGCATACTGCACCTGTATTGATCAGATACGTGATTGAGCAGGAGGCGTCTCGTTCCTTTCCTCCATCAAACTGTCTAAAATGACACTGGGGGAATTGACTCTGATGTTCAAACAAGTAGCAGGGAGGAGAGTCTAAAGTCACCACTCAATGAAATAATTTGGCACTTTTAATAGGAAATCATTGTATTTACCAAAGGAAAACCTCATTTTGACTGCAAACACAGAAAAAATCAAGCAAGTAATTGCAGAGGCTGCCTGGGAAAGATTAGTCAAGTGCATATCTGTCCCCAAAGAAAGACAAGCTGAACAGGTAAATCCAACTCTTGATTATTCAGGGTTGTGGGTAGATTAAACGACATCGTTGCTTCTGTTTGTTCTTGTGGCACTGCTGGTTGGCTCTGCAAAACCTATTCTGAACTACCAAACACTCACTTTCCAGTGTCCTTTGTATCTAGTAGTGCCAGGGCAACTTGGTGTTAGCCAAGGAGACACAAGAAAGTTTGCTGAGGACAAGGGTTGGTGTATGGAAGGCTTTCGCTCTTGATAAAAGAGACAGGGAAGGGAAAAGTGTGAACTATATTACCTCTGCCCTGCACATGGTTTTGATGCTTGGAGCTGCAGTAGCCATTGTGCAACCTCCAGATGGCAAGGACAAAGACAAAGCGCCAACAGCAAGGGATGTCAGAGTAATGAGACAAAACACCTCACTCCCTGAAGACACAACTGAGTATTTGAACGAACATCAGCCTCCGCCTACCTCTGGATGTCTTAAATGGAAAAGCAAATGCCTACGGATTTAAGGTATTGTTGGTTGGGACTTCTGTTACCTGCACCCCAAAGCATGCCTAACTGACACACCTTGTAGCAAGAGTCCCAGTGGCCGATGAACCAGTGTCACAGTAGCCTACAGGCGTTGGTTTGCACTTTGAAAAGGTCTATGACAGGTACCTAAGGACAAAGACAGAGATAGAAGGGACAGTATGGGGTCTGTGGCCTTGGTCTATACAGAGAGGGCTAACAGGCAGGAGTGTTTGAAAAGCCATGGGGTTTTCAGGCCCACAAGCAGAACTGTTTTGGGGCCTCAATTACAAAGTACAGCACACATCTGGGGACAGCAACCTGCTCCCCAGGTCTGTGAGGAACTCGGCTTGGCTCAGGCCCAATTAGGATGATGGGAAATGCAGCACTATTTGGTCACCAGGAGGGCTTGCAGCTTTACAAGGCCCAGGAGATCGCCACAATGAGGCCCTGCTCTCCTGGGCCTTTGAAAGCACTGCACGTCCGTTTACAAGGGAGCAGAACTGGAAGACAGCAAAGGAGAGGGGGCTGGGCTGCGCAGCAAACGCTAGGAGTGGAATTGCTGAGCCACATGGTATGTGTAGGTGCAGCTCTTAGTAGATACTGACGTAGCTTTAAGGTGTTGCACCAATTTACACTGTATGCCACTACATATATAGGATATAAGAATTTCTATTGTATCCCGCATACCATACTGATTATTCATCTACACTTGTCAGTGTTTTTAATTTTAGCCATTATGGTGGATGTGTCCCAGTGTCACATTATGGTTTAAATTTGCATTTCCCTAAAGACTAATGGGATTTAAGACCTTTACATATGTATATTAGCCATATGGATGTGTTCTTTTTGAAGTTCCTGTTCATGACTTTTGCCCACTTATCTATTGGGTTGTCTATCTTTTTCTTATCAATTAATAGGCTTTCTTTATCTACTCTGGATAGGAGATTTTTGTCAGATTGATATATTGCCAATAGCTTTTCCCATTCTGTAGCTTGATTTTCAGTCTCTTAATGTTTTCTTTTTATGAATAGAAGTTCTTTTTTTTTTTAATGTAGTGAAATTTATCAATCATTTATTTTACGGTTATTATTTTTTATGTCCTGTTTGAGAAATAATTGCTCACCTTAAGGTCATGAGGATAGGCCCCTATTTTTCATCTAAAGTTGAATTATTTTAGCTTTCACATTTAGATCTATAATTTTCCTGGAAGTAATTTTTTAAAAATATGGTATAAGATAGGAATCAACATTTTTTTCCCATATGGATATTTAATTGACTCAGACCAATGTGGAAAAATACATATTTAATAAAAGCACTGCTGTATTAACTTTGTCATAAATCAAGTAACTTTATATGAATACATCTGTTTTTAATGTTTTTTGCTACATTGCTTAATATTTCTATTTTATATCATTATTATGCTCTCTTAATTGCTGCAGGTTTATAATATCTTAATATAATAAACCCTCTAATTTTATTTTGTTTTTATTCAAGGAGTACATGGCTATCATCCTTTTCATTTTCATATAAATTTAAAATCAGCCTATCACTTTACCCAAAAAGAAAAAAAGCAAAATAAACAAAACATCCTAAATATCCTAAATCCTAAAAATTTAGGTCAGTTGGCTTCTTTATAATATTGAGTCTTCTAATTCATGAATACAGTTTATTCCTCCTTTATTTAAACCTTTAGTTATTTTCATAATGTTTTCTTGCACATTTTTCATTAGATTAATTCTAGGTATTTGATGTCTTGGGATGCTATTGTAAATGGTATGGGTTTTCTTTCCTTTGTAATTGTTGTATATACACATATATACAATTGACGGTTGTATACTAACAATATTCAGTGGCATTGTTGAATTAATGATACTAATAGTTTTTCTATAAATTCTTTTGTCTTTTTCTAAATGCACAATCATGTCATCTACAAATACCAATAGTATTACATCTTCCTTTCGAAATCATTGCTTTTATTTCTTTTCTCTTGCTTGAAATTCTGTTATAACACTGAAAGAAAGTGGTTCAGGTATCTTTTCTCATTCTTAATCTCATAGGATGGTTTTCAGTATCTTACCCTAAATTTATCAATATTCAGTGGCATTGAATATTGACGTAAAGCATGACGTTTGCAGAATTTTTTCAGATGCCCTTTATCAGGTTAAGAAAACGCCTTTTAATTTTATTTTGATAAGCAAGGATTTTATCAGGAATGCATGTTGAATTTTTGTTTGTTTGTTTCTTTTTTTAAAATAAAATTTAGCTTATTATGCACCCAAGTAGTGCTTCTCAGAGGGCAGCACAACTTCTTGGCTGTGGGAGTGGAAACATATCGTACTTTAGGGGTTTTTCAAAATGCAACACTATCCACCCCTGGAAAAACATTCTAATACCCGCTTTTTTTGTTTGTTTGTTTTTGAAGCATCCTACAGACTTTAAATTCTGATACAGTAAATATCAGTCTTTAATATCCCACATAAACAAAAAGTCTTTGGGAGTCCTCCCTTTTTTTCAGCGTAAAAGGGTCCTGAAACCAAAAACTGAGAAAACCACTGTTTATCCTTAGCCATATTTGGTCAGTTTCTGGCTCTGATCTCATAAAGCACCAGTGTGATGGAATTACCAAACACTCCTATATAAGGCTCTGGCTGGGCTGAGCTTTCTGTCCATTATAGCCCAGGAAGCTGATTTGTGGTGACCTGTTGGACTTGGACCATTTAGCTTGTTTTCTCCTCCCTCCCTCCCACCCCCTGTTTTATTTTATCCCTTCACTCTTGTTTTCTTTGTCTCATTTTTGTCTTTTTTATTATTTTTCTTTGTTATTTTTTTGCTCTCTTTTCCCATTTTTCTTTTTTTGTTTTTCCATATTCTTCTATTTTAATTTTCTCAATTTTTTGTTTTCTCACTTATTTTTTATTATTTTCCTTTTTCTTATTTTTCTTTGCTCTCTTTTCCTATTTTTCTTTTGTTCCTTTTTCTTCATTATTTTATTTTAATTTTTTTGTTTTTTCATTATTTTTTCTCATTTTTTTCTTTAAATTTTTTAGTTAATATATATATTTTTAACATTCTTTTTCCCCCCTTTTTCTGCCTTGCCCCCTGCTCCCTCCAGTTCAAGCCGTTGTTTTTCAGTCTAGTTGTGTAGGACACGGCTCCCCCAGGCAGAGGCAGTCGGTCGCCAGTCATCGGTCGGCTGCTCACAGCAGCTCCCGGCGGCTCTCGCTGGCTACCGGCTGCCTATGGCAGCACACGGTAGCCCACGGCAGCACACAGTAACCCACCACAGCTCTCACCAACCTCCAGTTGCTCACGGCAGTCCAGCTCCAAGGAGAGCTGTTGTTCACAATCTTAGCTGTGAGGGTGTAGCTCACTGGCCCATGTGGAAATTGAACCGACGACCTCAGTATTAGGAGCATGGCGCTCCAACCACCTGAGCCACCAAGCCAACCTAGTTAGTATTTTTAGTTAGTATTGCTAGTACAGTTAGTATATTTAGTCAGCTTAGTTAGCATAGTTATTGTTTGTTAGCACAGTTAGTAATATTGTTGATAGAGTTATTAATAGTATATTTAGTCAGCATAGTTAGCATACTTATTGTTAATTAGCACTGTTGGTGAGCATAGTTAATACTGTCAGTGAGTATAATTAGCGGGTCACCATGTCACATGACTTTTCAGACATCCCTGTTGACCAGGAGCCCTACAGTGGCCATTACGAGCTCTGCAAACTATTGGCAAGGGCATCTTTTCCAATGTGGTGTTGGGCCGGCGCATATTAACAGGGACGCAGGTAGCTGTTAAAATCATAGATCAACTGGTCGCCTTCCAAGTTCACAGACCTCTCCTGTGAGAAGTCCACTGCATGGCAGATTTGCACCACCCTAACATTGTCCAACTATTCCATGTGATCAGCACTACGGAATCACTCTTCCTAGTCATGGAACTCGTGCCTGGAGGGGACTGGATGGACTACCTTTATGCCCACGGCCACATACCGGAGACAAGGCCCGCGGCATCTTACAGCAGCTGGTGTCAGCAGTGCACTACTGCCACGAGAAGGGCATTGATCACAGGGACCTGAACCCACACAGCGTGCTGTTGGACACTCAAATGAATGCTAAACTTTCAGACTTTGGACTTGGCACATTCTTCATTGGCTGTCAATTGAGCACATTTTGCAGCAGCCCATGTATGCAGCCCCAGAACTCTTCCTGGGCCAAAAATATGATGGCCCTGCCGCGGACACATGGATCTTGGGAGTGCTGCTGTACAGGATGCTCACGAACACTGTCCCTTTCAAAGGAATGAACTGGGGACAGCTGCAGAAGAAGGTCCTCAGCAGGGAGTACGTGGTGCCATCCTATTTATGCTTGGATGTGTAGAACTTCCTAAAAAAAACTAGTACCCCGTAACCCCCAGAAGAGAGAAAATCTGAAAGACATCATGCCGGATCCTTGGCTAAACAAGGACCAGGAGAAAAAACTGAAGCCTTACATTGAGCCACCCAGTTATGTCATAGACCCCTGGGTAACAAAAGAGATGCTGAATCTGGGCTTTCATTGGGAAGACATCAAGGACACATTGTCAAAGAAAACATATAATAATGTCATGGCCACATACCGTATCTTAAACACAAAAAAACCGAAAGTCTAGTGTCACACCATCAAGGTAAAGCCAAAGCCCTTCCATCCTCCTGAGCTCCAGAGCTGTAGTCCCTCGCCAGTCCAGGAGGTCAGCCAGAGTGCTCCGGTTTCCAGAAGGCAGAGCAGCAGCCTATGGACCATGAGTAAGGGCAGAAGGCCCAAGAGTCTGCCAGTCCTTCGGCCATCCCTGAGTCCAGTACCACCACTCCCGAGCCCAGCCTGGGCTCCAGGACCTCCATTCCTGAGCCCAGCCCAGAGTCCAGCATCACTATTTCCAAGTCAACCGCTGAGTCCAGGACCACCACCTGCCCACCCAGACCGGGCTCCAAGACTGCCACCCCCGAGCACAGACCAGGGTCCAGAACCACCACTCCCAAGCTCAGTCCGGGTTCCAGCATCACCATCCTTAGCCCAGCTCCCCAGTGTCACCCTGGAGACTCTCCCTCCTGCCACAGCACCACCAGCAGCAGTGGAAACCCAAAAGAAATCAACCAGGGCCGGCGGGGGTGTGACTAAGAGGTGCTTGAACTTTTTAAGAAAGCTCTGCTGTCTGCCACCCAAGAAGGGGTACTACAAATGCAATAAGGTAAAGCCCCTTTAGATTTTGGATGCCTAGGCAACCAGACTCCGGGGGTGGTCAAGCCAGGCTCCTTGCATTTTAAATGCTGAACTGGTGGAAGCTGAGGTCCAGGAAGCCCCACCAAGTGGAGATCGGCCAGAGGCTGGACGCAAACTGCAGGTGGCAGCAGTGCAAGAAGTACACACTGTGTGTGCAAGGATCCCTGGGTGAGAGGACGTGGTCCAGGGGACAATGAAGGTGTGCAAAGTGCCGTGGATTCACATCCAGGGTATCTGGCATCACCTGTGGCCTGCAGAAGCATCATACCCAAAATCCTTAGTGAGCTTGAAGGACAGCTTGGAGCCCCTTTTGCATGTTGTGCCCTCTTGGTCTTCTGTTCCCTTGGTTTTGAATCCTTAACTCCCTTGTCTATTTCTCCTTTATGGCACGATGGTGTTGCTTGCTCACACAGTACACATGCTGCCTTCTTCCTGTGGATGAGTTTTGTAGTTTAAGACCTTTCTGAGACTGGCTGAGAGATCTCCTCTGGAGCAAAATGCCATGCACTCGGCGGAACCTCTGCCGGCCCTGGAAACTGTAACAAAGGCAGCGCGCTAGTCCAGACCCTAGAACACTGAGTGGTGGCCGCGGGGCGAGCGAGCCAGGGCCAGGTGGGTGAGCGCCGATAGTGCCTGCTCAGAGTCAGGAGGCAGCAGCGCCGGAAGACGCGGATCTCTGGTCAAGTGCGCCATGCAGATGCCACTGGCATCACGAGCTGCTGTACCAGGCACTGCTTGCTCATCTGCATGTTGAGTTTTATCAAATGCTTTTTCTACATCTATTGAGATGGTCCCATCTCCTTTATCCTATATTTATCATTTTATATACTCTACATTATTCTATATTCAATTTCTATTTCTCCTTTGTTCTATTAATGTGATAAATTGAAATTGCTATCTTTCAATTATGAAACCATTCCCGAATCTCTGGAATTAACCTTTATCGGTTGTGATTTGTTCTTTTTATACATCACTGGATTTGACTTGCAAATATTTTGATAAAGAATATTATATTTACATTCACGAAAGAGATTCACCTGTAATTTTTATGTCTGTGATGTCCTTGCATTATTTTAAATTATATCTGGCTTTACAAAACAAGTTTTGAAATGTCTTTTGTTTTCTTATTCTCTGGAGAGTTGTATAGAATCGGTGTGATTTATTAAAGTTTGGAAAAATTCATTGGTGAAACTATCTGGGCCTGGAGTTGTCTTGAGGGAAAGATTTTTAATAATGAATCCAATTTTAATAGATATTGGACTATTCAGAATTCCTATTTCTCTCTGTATTCATTTTGATAAGGAAAGTTTTTATAAATTATCAAATGTATTGGCATAAAGTTGTTCATAATATCTTTTTTTTTAACATAAGGAGAATCTTTAATCATATCCATTTTTTTCTAGTCTTCTGTCTTCCTAGGGATTTATTAATTTTATTAGTCTTAAAAACCAACCTTTGGTTTTGTTCATTTTCTCTATTACACATTTGTCATCTATTTCGAATGTCTATTTGAAATCCTTATCTATTTATAAATCCTTATCGCTATTATGTTAGAGTCCAGTTGTGTTTTACTTTTCTAACTTCATATGAATATTTAGATCATTACTCTTCAGCCTTCTTTTTCTTTTCTGATACACTTGTATGCATTTGAGGTTATACGCTTCCTGTAAACACACACGTTAATAGGCCATATTTTATTATCATTATATTCAGTTTTGTTATTGATTTCTAGCTTAATTCCACTGTAGCCAAAGACTATTTCAATCCTTTAAAATTTGTTGAAACTTGCTTTATGGCCTAGCATATAATCAATTTTGGAAAATGTTTCATATGCGCTAGAAAAGAATGCTTGCACTGCACTTGTTGGGTGCGCCTTTTCTATGTGTTAAGAGATCAAATTGTTGGACCTGCTGTTCAGACATTCTGTAGACTTATTGACTTTTGATTGCTTATTTATCAGTTACTTACATTGTTAAAATTTCCCACTATTATTATGGAATTTTAAAGACATCATTTTATTATCTTCTGACTGCCATCATTTCTTTGGAGGTCATATTAGTCTTAGTTTGCTCCCTTCAAAGTAATGTGTCTTTTTTTTTTTTTTAATTGGTTATGTTTAAGATTTTCTCTCTCTTTGTTCTCAGCAGTGATATATATCAGACCATGATATTCCTAGATTCATTTGTCTTGTATTTATCCTCTGGGCTTTCACTAAGCTTCTAGAATCTGTGGCTGGATATCTTTTTTCAGGGATTTTTGGCTATTATCGCTTCCAATTTTGCTTCTGTTGCATTCTCTTGCTTCTCACCTTCTGGGATTAATTATAATTTGGGACTTCAATTCCATAATCATTAGGCTTTTTGTCCCGTGCCCCACTGCTTACACCTGGAAAAGATCCGCGGGCTCCAGCTGCCCCAGTGAGACATCCCTGACGGCACACTTAAAAGCCCATGTACCATATACGTGCCTTGGAAAAGTTCTTTCATAAAGTTTCTCTCTGCTTTTCCCAACCCCCATCTTCTGTCTTTCTCCTTACACACATTCTGAGATGTTTCCTTGTGCCAAAGACAGTGACCGTCCTGCTCTCTCTTTCATTGACCTGATAACCCGCTTTTACAGTGGTTTCCAACATTGCTCCCTGAATAGCCAGGGAGGGCCCTAGGTCGGGGCTTTGCTTTTGCCAGCTTTTAGCTGTCTAATAGCATGCCAGGAAAAAGTAATATAATTAGTAGGGAGGTTAGAATATTGCAACTCTAGAGTTAAATAACTGACTTTTTTACTCCATGGGAAGATAAGACTGCCATAATCCTTTCTGGTCTTCAGGAAAGTTTCATCGTGTTCTTTAAATGATGCCAAAAATGATTTGATTTAAAGAAAAAATAAAACAAAACCCAGCTTTGTCTTAACCCCCCCCCCCCCCCCCACACACACACACACACATCCCAAACAAAAGAAAAAGAAAGAAAAAAGTAAGTCCCGGTACTTTGTAGATAGTCCCATGAATTTGCCTCATAGTAGCCCGGTGAGATAGATTTATTATCACCATTTATTATCCTCATTTTGAAGTGAACGGGCTCAGATAACAGGGGCAGTAAATGGAACAGGCAGGATTTGAACTGTTGGTGGATGTGTCACAGTGTCACATTATGGTTTAAATTTTCATTTCCCTAAGGACTAATGTCTGTCTCTTTTCAGGTCTGGCACTTGCAGTGGTACAAAAATTCCACCTCACTGTTGTTCTCCCTGACCTGCCTACTCTATGTTTTGTTCCCAAAACACACCCAGTAGATCTAATGAAAATCAGGTGACACAGGTCCATTGTCCCCTCAGGAGCAAGATCCCTCACACAGCTCCCACTTGTGTGAGCAGCACACAGTGAAGTGACTGTAGCTCGGCTCTCCCATCCATGGCGTTTTGATGCTTTGCTTGGATTTGCCACGCTGTGGTGCTGGGCTTCCCCAGGCCTCTCACCCTTTCCCTTCTCAGTGATTCAGTAAGATTTCTGCATCCGTGATGTTCCCGGGCTTTTCGTTTTCTCATGCACCAATGACACTTCAGTGAGGGCAAGGGTCCAGACACTTGTTTGATGAAAACGAAGACATTTAAAAAAGTAAAATAAACATACAAACAAAAAACCAAGACAAGGCGAGTGGGGAAAAGGTCACAGAAGTCCTTAAGAAAGCAAGTTGATTTTGTGTGTGTGCTCAGAAGCCGCTGGAAGTGTGTGGATGTGCATTTGTGTGCATTTTGTTGGCTTTGAGCATGGACAAAACTGCAGCAGGGGTTGAGCGGGTTTGACGGGTCCGTGGGAAGAGGAGATGGGGTCCTCTGGTGGGGCCCTCAGGTGGGGAGGGGAGGTGGGGGCTGCCTCGTTGGCAGCGCTCAGAGCTGTTCTGGAGCACACTGCCTGACGTGATTCTGGGCCGGCCGTCACCAGTGTGCTCATCATCCTGCTGCTCAGGCTTAAGAGATGCTCTGTGCCTATTCGTCTGGAAGTCCCGGCTCAGGCTGGCCTCTGCCTCATTGGGCAGGCCGTCACAGCCATCAGCCATCATCATTCCAGAGGCCTGTCATGCGACCCAACACCCAGCACAATTCCCAGGAAGTTGAGAGACACCAAGTTCTTTCTCAGCACGCCCGGGATTCACACAGGAGCCCAGCATCTCTTTGCTCCATCCTGATGCTCTCTCAGCTCCCACCAGCTACCCATAACACCCATTAGGCCCTGACAGTACAGACAGCCCCAGATACCCAGCAGCCAGGAGATTCTGCTTTTCACTGCTGTTGCCTCCCAGTCAGGTGTGAGGGTTGGGGGCTGAGGGGTGAGGCTGTTAATCAGTTAGGAAACCCTGATTACATCTTAATAACAAATGCAAAGCATCCAAGAGCAGCAATTTGCAGTAATGGGAAAAATCAGCAGGTCCCTGGGGTTTGACAGGAAGTAAACACTCTCCAGGATCAAACTGGGGGGAGGAAAAATGATTTGTGAGAGTGCCCTGGCAATGCTTAATGCTGCCAGTGCTTTCAGCCATAAGAGGGGAGAAAATGGAATAGAAGAGACCAAGGCTGGACTGAAAGAAGGAGAGGCTGAGTCTGGAGTGGCCTCTCCATCCAGGCAGGGCACCTCCACCCTTCCTGCCTCCCTGCTGGAGGATTCCTATGTGACAATGACACACTCCCTCTGTCCCTTCTGCCAAATGCCCACCAAAAACAAACAGAAAAGACCGTCACTAACAAAATCTGGCCAAACAAGTGTATTCAATTCAGAGCATCCCTGGATGAGGGGTGACCAGGAAAAGGCTCATTTTGCCCACCATCCTGGGCTGGGACCTTCCCCCACTCCACCCCGCCCCACTGCACCGGGGTACTCCTTTCTCTTACAATTTCCTTGGAATGGAAAAGGGCACTTATCCCCACTAGAAGGTGAAATGTTTTTCACAGTGCCAATTTTTCTTCCTCTCTGAAAATGTTCCCAGCACTGAACACACATATTTTTCTTACATGTAATTTGATTTGGATGGTTACTTGACCTGCATCCAAATCGAGCTGTGGGTAATTATTACTGTCACTATTGTTATTAATACTGATATTTATCATAATCTCACAAATGCTGGGGACAGCTTTTAATCTTGCTGTTTTATTTGATTGAAAGGAAAATGTGACGCAGTGGCCGCCCTCCCCGTTTCTCCTCTTGTACTCACTTTTACCCAATTCCTACTATAATTAGCCCAGTTATTACCAGTCATCTCCCATCAGGTGTAACTGAATTGCATTCAGAGGATAGAGCCAAGGCCAGCAGGTGGAAAAGACAAGAAGTCAGATTTATCTCGTCATAATGAGAAAATACCTAATTGTTAAGACTTCTAATCAGATTCCTCCTGAAGTAGTGAGCTCCCTGTCACCAGAAATATTCAAGTAGAGCCCACAAAGATTGCCCTTCAGGTATGCTGTTTAAGGACGTAATGAACTACAACTTGGGTTCTCACAATTTAGGACTGTAAGAAGGCTTGTTCACAGAGCCCCGGGTCCCATCCCCGGAGCTGCTAATTCAGTAAGTCTGAGACCGGGCCCAACAACTTGCGTTTCTAACAAGTTTCCAAGTGTTGCTGCTTGTCCAAGGACACACTTTGAAATCCACTGAACTAAGGAGAAGGCCAGCCTGGATCCTTTTTAAAGCGTTTTTTCAGAGTCTAAGTATAATACTACAGAATAAGAATTACTTAAAAAGTGACCAAGAGTGACTGGCTCAGGGTAAAGGGATAAGATGTGGCAGTTCTTTACGAACTTATTATAACATGGCTGTTTAACAGGAGGATAACTAAAGTCTTCACCTTTTAGCACTGCCGTGTCTCCACACATAATGGGATTTAGTCCACAAATGCTTAAACGTCGGCTCAGCATATTGCTGGAAATTTTCCACTGCCTCACTTAGTTCAGGTGGAAATCCACACATATTAAAAAAACGATAAACCCCTGGCTTTTACTGTCCCTGCAATAACCATACACCTTCTGGCTTCAGTGCCTTCACAACAAAAAGAAAATAACAACAACAAACAGTCTCTTTCCCTGACACGTGCTGAGCTCAACATGGTAACACAACCTTATCTTGTGATTTCTGTCACTCTGTGTCTTTCAGGCACTGTGAAATCCCCCGGAACAATGCTTTGTGGAAGCCATACATGAAGGGGAAAAAGGAAAGAAGGGCGTCTCAGTAATACCTCCCAAAGCATGACCTCCTGTGTGCACTTCTTGGCTGCCAAGCATTGTCCAGGCCCATTATCACATTCGATCCCCACAAAACCATGCAGGATAAACACGGCACGTATCATTAACTGAGTTTTACTGCTAAGGAAATTGACATTTTGAGAGTTTCTAAATTGTCCATATGTCACCCAGTGCACAACAAATATTGTAGAAGAAGATTTCAGGTTTTCTAACCACTTGAGTGATCTATTCAACTACCTCACCAAGCTGCTCTTGAAACAAAGCAGTAGGCAAAGAAGTGGGGCGGGTAAGATGACCAGGGAAATGGTAAATGTGCAGCAGTTAGATAAGCTTAGAGCCCCTAGATGGTCACCAGCTCTCCTTCCTCCTCCTCCCTAGTCTGTCCGGCAAGTTTCCTTACCTCCCCATCCACCCATCCATCCATCCACCCACTCACCCACCCACCCACTCACCCATCCATTTCATTTTAAAGATGAAAAAGAAAAAAAAAAAGCCAGAGAGGTGAAGAAGTGTCTTGCCCAAGATCACACCGTTAATTAGTAGGAGAGTCAGAATTAGAACTAAAAATAGAACACACCTTCGGACTCTCAATACAGACTATATACTTTGCTGTTTTTCATGAGAATAACAATATAATATTTGGGTAGATTTACTGATATGCTTTTCCCCTATTTTCTTTTACTCCTGTGTTTCTTCCCTTTATCCTATAATTAGCTTGAAATTTTATGCTGTTGCCTGACTGAAAGAAAGAGATACAAAAACAAAGTCATCCCTAGTGTATGTGAAGTGCCAGACAAATATTTTTGCAGGGGTGGGGAACTATTCTTATAAACAGTCTGAGCCACCCAAAATCAGAATGTCAGGAGCACCAGCACGGTAGTCCAATCTCATGCAAGCCTGGGAAACAAACACTGCTCCATCCACTACAAGTGATGGGCTCTTCAAGCTACCATTCTAGAGCCAGAGCCAGCATCGGGGTCCTTGGATGACCCTGCAGGTGCAAGATCTGGGTTCCCACATAGAACAGTGAGACAGGGCTCCAAAGGAGCGAAATGGGAATGGGGCCCATATGCCTTTCAGGGGCCAGAGGATGATTTAGAAGAGTTCAAGGAAAATACTTCAAAGCACAGGGTCTCCTGAGGCATGAGGCCTGGGGCAGGTCCCATTTATCCGGGTCTAAGGGTAGTACTTCACCCGGTAGTACTTCACCAGGCCACAGAGGAGGGGAAAAATTTCAACACCATCTTGGAAACTCAGGGAATTAAAAATATAGGATGATGTAAAAGCAAGGTTTCCCCACCCTGGGACTAGATAAAGATTCTGTGGAGTGATTCTAGAGGAGTGAGGGAGAGGAAAGCTGGAATGGAGGGAAGGAAAGCTGAGAGGCCGCTGGGTCCTGAGTTTTGCCCAGCCAAGCAGAAGAGTAAGGAGCAGGAGTGACAGAAATCCCTGAACTGCAGAAAGGATAGTGCCCCTGGTTCTAGGGCAAGCCAGGACGACAGTAATTCCCATCGCTCCCTCCACATGATTCCACCTTGCCTGGGAAGGTGAGGAGCAGAAGAAATATCTGTGAAGCCTGTCTAGGTGGGCAGGCTTGAGGCAGCTCTCAGAAGCCCCCTCCTTCAGTGTGGACTGGGACCAGTGATGTTTTCTGTGCTCCCAAGAGTGGTGCAGGCATGGATGGTGGAGAGAGAGAGAGAGAGAGAGAGAGAGAGAGAGAGAGAGAGTTTCTTCAGAGACCAGATAATGAAGAAGGGCAGAAGGGAGGCTCCCAGAGGCCAGACATGAGAATACCCAGGCTAAGGTAATCCTTCCTTCTGCTCCCCCACTTTCTACATTTCAATACTGTACGCCTCCTGGAGAATAGATATAGCCTTGAAGAAAGAGGAGGATACTGATTTAGCTAAGAATAAGTTTTTACCCCTTGGCTGAATGGGGCTCAAACTTGAAAGAAAATTGTTAACACACACAAAAAAGAATTTAAAAAAAAACTACATTTTTTTCACATCTCAATTTTTGGTTTAACTTTATACCTAACACAAAAGGCTCCAATGAAAAGTGACAACTGAAATCCTGGAGAATGTAAATAGACAATAGTCCAAGGGAGCCATTTTGTCATTGAGACACGGTGATGGTTGGGCAGAAGAAAATGGATTCTGGGAATTCTTCAGTGTTAGTTTGTATCTTGGGATTCTGAGACCTGGTCTCTTGCATCTCCTAGGGACCTGTGATGTGGAGAGGTGACAAAGAAGAAAACAACTCTTGCTGTTGAAATGAGGCTCTCAGGTCCCCTCTCCATCATGCCAGCCTTATACAAAAGAATGTGGAACGCATGTAAAAATGGTTCCAAGCATCTCTCCTGGGGAGATATGCAACACTAGTTGGTCCCGAATGCTCAGGGTCATTGCCTTTGTCCTAGTGTTGACAGGTGTGAAGCAGGTAGCCAAAGCTCGGGCCCACCTTGACCTTTGCTAAAAGGAGCCCTGCCCCTCATCCCTGGGCAGATTCACGGGAAGCTCTGGACGGAGCCTGCCAGCGTCTAAGGACTGCAAGGTTAGAGGACTCTCTTTGGCCACCTGCTGAAGTCACTTCGTAACCTGACATGAATTATGTCACTTTCTGCTGTTTTCAGCTGTGAGGACATTCTTGTTTTCTCATGAAACAGCCTGGGTCACCTGAGGACACTTCTTGCTGCGATCCAGCTGGCCTTTATCTTTGTGTCACCCAATTCTCTCTGTTCCCTCCAGGGGCGGTGGCCACCTTTTTTGCTGTAACAAATACACTGTAAGTGAACTAGTTAGGAGGATTTTCTTTTTTTTTCAATCTTTGAAATCTGCTAAATAATGCCTTGATCCCTGTCTTCTTTCAGAAAGGACCAGAGGAATTAATATCCCAAAAGGTTTAACCTGGGCTTACCAAAAAGAAACACATTGTTAAAGAAAATAAAAGTGTAATGTGAACCATCCACACATATAAATATTTCATCTACATGTAGAGAATGTGTCTCCAATGTAAAGTTTTGGGGAAGAGACTTGCAATATAAGAATAATTAAGTAAGACCACCTGTTCGTTATGTAAGTTATATATGGAGAGGCGAGTCATATCAAGCCACATCATGCCAAGAAACCTATCAAGTCCCCTATAATCACATATTAAGCTGTTATTGATATTGCCCCCAACCCCCAGCACTACCCCAGCTACTGTGGGATACATAAAAAGAATGTACAAACTGTACATTCACCCTCACAGAAATGACAAGCTAGTTTGGGACTCAACTTTTTATCTAGAGGCAACAATGGGAGAACAATACAAAAACTATAATTAGTAAGTACAATAAGAGTAATGATTGACCTATGTTAAGTCCCAGGCTCTTTGGTAAGCATTTTACATATGTTGTCTCATTAAATCCTAAGGAAAATAGACAAGTGCTGTTATTAGACCAACTATAGAAACTGAGATTGAGAAATTTGAACTGGCCCGAGGTCCTATGGTCAGTGAGGCAGGACTTTACCTTAAGTCTGCTTGACTTCAGAGCACTTAAGCATGCCACAGTTCCCCACGTGTGTCAATGAGAAGAATGGAGAGTGCCAGCTGTGGTCACTCAGAGAAGACAGAACACTGAGCTCCAGACAGACAAAGCAGGCCATAGGCTAAAAGATGCAGTGCAGTGTACCAGCAATGCCCCTACCTGGCCTAAACTAGAACCAAGGTAAAGAAATATCTCTGGCAGCTGAGCTTTGCTCTTGGCAATGTGAGAGAGTTGTGAGTTCTGGGCAACTTGAGCTCCATTCTCAGATCTGTTTGACTAAGACCTGAAAAGGTAAGCCACGTTTGCAAAATCACACAGATCTCTTAGCTGTGAAAGGTAGTCATTTTAAAAGATGGGGACCAGGGTCAGAGGAGGACACTGTATAGCTCGGGATACAACTCAGGCCATTCTGGAAGCTAATCTTCTTTGTAGGAACCTATTTGATCGGCTGCATTTGTGCACCTTGAGTATCATCAGATTGGCACAGACTCCGACACTCAAAACCACGTGAGATCGGCACATTTCACCTGCTCTGTGAATGGATGCTTAGGTTCTGTGCTTTTCCATTTAAGGCCTTAGCTATCTTGAAGTAACCCAGATCTCAGTGATATGTAAAATACAGTGTTGCATCTCAATTGTGTGAAATCAGAATCTGAGAACCTCTCCCCTCTTAGGGAGGTAAAGTTAGAGGTGAGACTGAAAGATAAAGATGGGAGTAGGAGGTGAAAATAATCTTGTGGAAAGGTGAGAGATGTGAACCCAGGGGACCAAATTCTTTTTTCTTTATCACAAACTAACTTATTCATTTAGTGGGAAAAACATCTAAGGAAATGTTTCTGGGAACTTTCAGACCAATGTCTAAGTAAAATTCCAAAATCCTCTAGGGTATTATATATCTATTCTAAGAGCAATCCTTGTTTTATTCTTCATGTTGTTAAAACACACTGTGCTAACAATCTGTCAGCATTGTCTCATGTGATCTCCTAACAACTCTGTGAGGTCGGCATTATACGCCTCTTGTCTACCGCTGAGGGACTCAGGGAACAAGAAGTTCAGTAATTTACCCAAAGTCAAATCGCTGGGGAATGCTAGAGCCAGGGTCCAAACCCAAATCTGCCCGAACCCAAAGCCTTAGCTCTTGACTGGCTCTGTCCTTTGCTTTGATGGCAGTGTAATTATCAAGACACTTTGCTCCCTCTATGCATATGAGATGTGTCCATTATGAAACAAGACTGGCTTGCCCAAGTGACTCCTCTGTGCATAATAGGATGCACGATTTGACATACAACTTATTGTTTGCACTTAAGAGTTTCATTTTCAAGCCAAAACACCATCGCCAGCAACAACAACAAAAATATAATATGAAGTCTTTAAGCAAGAGGTAAAAAGTAGATGTTGCAAGTCAACAGCTATTTTTATATTATATTATATAATGTGCAGGTCATAAGTGTACAATTCTGTGAGTTTTGGCAAAATTATACACCTGTATAACCACGGCCCAATCAAGATACAGCATATTTCCATCACCCCAGAAATGTCCATTTTCCTATTCCACAGGTATCACGATTCTGATTTCTATCACCATTGATTCGTTTGCCTATTATAAAACTTCATATAATTTAAATCACGTAGTGTGTGTCCTTTTGTCTCTTGCTTCATAGGCTCAGCATGTTTTTGAGATTCATCTCTGTTTTTGCAGGTATCTGCCCTTCATTATTTTTATTGCTGAGTAGCATTCCCTTGCATGAATATACACACTGTGTTTATACCTTCTCCTGTTGATGGGCATTTGGGTTGTATCCAACTTTGGGCTATTATGAATAAAGCTGACATATCATTCTTGCACAAACTCTTTTTATGAGTATATGCTTTCTTGAGTTATTTTTCTTGAGTTATTATCTAACAGTGGAATGCTGACTTATTGAGAAGGCATATACTTAACTTAAATGACACTGCCAAAGAGTTTTCCAAAGTGATTTTACAAGAATTTCAGTTACTCGGTATTTTTGCCTACATCTGATGTTGTCAGATTTTAATTTCAGCCATTCTAGTGAAATAGTATCTCATTGTGGTTTTACTTTGCATTTCCTTAATGACTAATAATGTTGAACATTTTTTTCATGTGTTTGTTTGCCATCTCTGTATCTTCTTTGATGAAATATCTGTTCAAGCCCTTTGTTCATTTGTTGTTGTTGGATTGTTTGTTTTCTTATTATTGTGTTTTGAGAGTTCTTTATACGTTCTGGACAAAAGTCTTTCATCAGATGTGTGACTTGTAAATGTTTCCTC
Organism: Rhinolophus sinicus; assembly: GCF_036562045.2. NCBI lineage: Eukaryota > Metazoa > Chordata > Mammalia > Chiroptera > Rhinolophidae > Rhinolophus > Rhinolophus sinicus. Next base: position 64,970,919 of record NC_133756.1, read on the forward strand.
TGTATGGCTTGTCTTTTCATTCTCTCAACAGTGTCTTTCTAAGAGCAGAAGTTCTTAATTTTGATGAAGTCCAATTTGTCAATTTCTCCTTTTATTAGTTGTCCTTTCGTTGCTGTAACTAAAATATGTTTTCCAAAATCAAAGTTGTAAAGATTTTATCCAATGTTTTGATCTAAAAGTTTAATAATTCTAGATTTTCATTTAGGTATATGATCCATTTTGAGTAAATTTTTGTCTATGGTGTGAGATATGGATCAAAGGTAATTTTTATTTTGCAGATGAATATTCAGTTATTCCAGTACATTTTGTTGAAAAAAACCTCTCGTTTCTTCATTGAATTTGCTTGGCACTTTTGTAAAAAAATCAGCTGACCATATCATATATATATATATGGGATATGTATATATATCATATATATGTGGGTCTATATCTGGACTCTCTAGTCTATTCCATTCATCTATTTATCTATAATTCCAATATCTTAATTACTATAGCTTTACAATAAATCTTGAATTTAGATGGGCTAAATCATCCAACTTTGTTCTTCTTTTCAAAATTGTTTTAGCTATTCAAGGTCATTTAATGTATATATGAATTTTAGAACCAGTTTGTTAAAATTTCTACGAAAAAAAAATTTTCTGGGATTTTGATTGGGAATGCACTGAGTCTATTTGTAGATAACTGACATCTTACAATATTGAGTCTTGGGTCAAGAAAGAAAGTTCCTGAATATGAAGACTTCATTTAAGTCTTCTTAAATAACAGCATTATTTTGTAATTTTGTTATATTTATTCCTAAGTATTTCATGTGTTGGTGCTATTGTAAATACATTTTTAATTTAATTTTTAAAATTGTTTTGCTATTATTATATAAAAATAAAATTGATTTATATATATTGATCTATATTCTGCAAATTTGATAAGAATCATTTGTTATTTCTAGCTGTTATTTTGAAGATTCCTTAGGATTTTCTGTGTATACAATCATGTCATTTTTATCTAAGGACAGTTTTATTTCTTCCTTTTCAATCTTTATACCTTTGCTTCTCTTTCTTGCCTTACTCCAGCACAATGTTGAATAAAAGTGATGAAAGCAGATGTTCTTGCTCTGTTTCTTCCCTTAGACAGAAGGTTTTCAGTAGTTCTTCATTAAGTATAATGTTAGCTATAGGTTTTTATTTTTGTCTTTGCCCCTTTTCAGGTTTAAGAAGTTATTGTCTTATTTTGCTAAGAATTTTTATCTATAAATGGTTGTTGAATTTTATCAAAAGCTTTTTCCTCATTTCATTAGCTTTTTAAATTTGTATGTAAACCAAAGTTCCAAATATTTCTGCCACCTATTTAACGTGCCCTAATATGTGTGGTCCTCTAGGCAATTTTGTGACTCCAACATGACATGAAGATGGATTCATATGACATGACTGAAATCTGGTATTTCCTGACAGCTGTACTTTTTGTGTGGTAGCTTCTGTTTTCACTCAAATACTGTTCATTATGGGAATGTTATTGATTTTGAGCCAAATCATTCTAGAACTACATATTTAACTAGTATTAGAAATAGTTACTGCAGAGTACCAGAACTACCACATTTCTTGAAACAAATGTAGCCAAAAGCCTCAAAATCTGGCTTGGTTATCAAAATCAATTCACAATTTGAACAAGAAATGTGGAAGTATTACAGCTCCCCCACCCCTGCCCCATATCAAAAGCCATGTAGCCAAGAAAGATTGGAAAGGAAATGAAACACTGTGATAGGCCACGGGGCAGCCAAGTCCGTATTATCTGTGGGTCAACCTGACCAAACCACATGCATTATTGGGCAGTTTGGAAAGAAAGTTACATCATTGCAGACTAGATTTGGCTGGGGAAAATTACCTCATCCCCAAGGATAGCTAGAAACTTCTTATACAATTTCCTTAACAATTGTACTAAATTTCAAAAGGAGTTATCCATCATATCATTACTCATGACACTTGAAATGCTTGAAGCCAAGTCTAATGCAGATTAAGAGTTAGTTTCTTTCTTTCTATAGCTTCAGACCCATTTCTAATTCTCCTTGTTTTCTTTGCTTCCAAACTTTTCTGTGTGTTTAACCATACCAAGTGTCTAGAAAGCAACTTTTGTTAATGATTAAAACAGAACATATGCTCCAACTAGGCTTGTCTTTTGTGATCAACTTGGGAACATTCTTATTACATGGTACTTTCAAATCTCAAAATATTCTGAAACAAGCATTCCTTTGAAATTATCTTCAGGGCAAGTCACCCATAAAAACCAGCCTTAGTACTTTAGGGATGAATTCTGTGTCCAGTGAGAAAACCCTGCCAAACCAAAGGGAGCTGGGGTCAAATAAGTTTAGGAAGTGTGGCATATTATTACATCCCCCTGGAAATTCACAAGACATATTTGCATATCAAAAGCTCTCACATACTCCCTAACCTAGCTTTGCCCTCAATTTTTTTGACCTTAGAAACTATTGTTTTAATGAATTTAAAGTTAAATAATTGTATGGCTAGTGGCTATTGTATTGGAGTGCTATTGGTCTGGATGCTAGACCCAGGAGGGGAGAAGAAAATAAATAATCTTTATCATAGAGCTTTGGGATGGCTGCACAATATTTTGAGTCATGTAGAATCTGATAACCTTATTAATATTTTCCTCCATTTTAGACTAACTTGTGCATGCAATAGTAAGTCTGAAGATGCATAGTTTTTGTAGTGTCCATGTTTTTGTATCTACAAGGACTGTTTCTCCCAATTATTTGACTTTTAAAATATCCAGGAGGCTGTGTGTGTAGTAAATGTAAAAGAGCTTTGGAGTCAGGCCGACTTGAGTCAGATTCCTCATTCTTCCACCTACAATCTCTAAAGACTGTTTGCGGAGTCAACACCCAGTACCCCCTTTCTATTTACAGGGTTGCAATAGGAAGTGCCTGTTGCCTGTTCTTATAATGTGGACTTTCTCCCCATTCTCCCAACCACAGTTGATTCATTTAGGAAGAGGCCAGGTATCCCAAACTGCGCCAACTTGTCCGGCCCTGGTAAATTGGAAGGGAGAGAGAGAGAGAGAGAGAGAGATAGAGAGAGAGAGAGAGACCAGAGGCTTTAAGTGGCTGAATCTATACCATTAACATTAAGCGACATTAGTGTCCTGTTTTCAACATATGGGCCACAAAATTCAAGAGAGCCAGTATGCAAGAGAGAGAAGAATTTTATAGACAGGCAGAATGGGACACAAACCAGAGATGGAACAAGGACAGTGAGAGTTGCTTAACTTCTCTTTGGCAGACGTTACCGTGTTCACCAATACCTGGTTCTCTTCTCCTTCCCTGGTGTATGGAAAGTTTCCATTTCCCAACCCCCTGCATTTAAGCAGGGCCATCTGACCAGAAGTAATGGCTGTCACTTCCTGGCCTGAGGCAGTGGACGTCCCCTGTGAGACTCTGTCTCTTACTTCCCCTGCTGGGGCACAGTTGGAAGTCTATTGTTGAGATGACAAATGCAAGAGTAGCAAAGCAGCTTGGGTCTATGGGTTACCAAGTGGAGAACAACTGCCCTGGAGAACCACTGGACCTGCAGACTGAGGGAAACATTTGTTGTCTTTAGCCACTGAGGATTTGAGATTGTTACGACAGCATAACCTGGCTTCCTCTGGCTATTATACTCTCTGAGCCATAGTTCCATCATCTGTCAAATGGGGATAAAATTGTTCTGTTAAGGCTGTTGTCCTGGATGCATGGATTCATGTCTGGGAAATGCCTCCACAGCACCATCACAGGGATAGCTTATAAAGAAGCATCATTTCTTCACTCTTAAGCAGCTGTGATCTATAGGTCTGTGTTCTATTACAGTCTAAGTCTGCCAGACTCTGCAGTCACAGGGATACAATCAATGCAAGTCCGATGTCTTCTGAAATACATTTGCATCAGCCTGTGGAGTTCAAACTAGTCTCAAGAGGGACACCTCGCAGAAGATGAGCTGTCTCTTGCCAGGGGAGGTACAAGGGGGTGAGTGTGGTGCAAGCCTGGGACTGCTTGTTCTGCTGTGGGCCACTGCAAACTCCATGCCATCCTCATGGCAAATCGCAGTAGTTGTCCAGGCCTTGTGATGCGTTACCCCTTCTTTTTGCTGCTGGCAGATGGGCAGCGACTCCCAGAGCCAGCACTTGAGAGAAAGGAATTGGCTCTGCCAGCTGAGACTTAAGACAAAAAGAAAGGATAAGGTCCCTGTAAATCTCGCACCACCAAGGCAGGCAGTAGACATCCTTCCCAAATCACCACACATCCCTCTTAGGGGAGACCTGTGCCTCCATTTCTGCCTGACTTTACATCTGTGGAAACTTGGAGCTTGTGTGTGTGTGTGTGTGTGTGTGTGTGTGTGTGTAAGGAAATTTTTTTTGGTGATGCATCAAGGGGAATCCATTGACATTCTTCTGCAGTTTTGCTTGGCACTTACTGCATTTGGTGTTCACTCTTGGAAAGAAGATCTGCTGTCATGGTGACAGCTTTAGTCTCCCAAGTCCATGTTCAACCAGTCAGAAGGACATGTTTCTGAGGTGCGAGTTAGAAAATGAAGCTGAGATCAGTTTGGGTTTGCAACCTGTGGAAACAATCTGACTATTCTATAGTCATCAGTAATGGACCCAACAGAGAACAGTTCATGGGAGTTAAGAGGCTTGTCTTTCTTTCTGAAGGGGCTATAGGTCACTGGTTTAGCCAGGAGATGTAGGATCGGTGTAGGTTAGGAGGCTACATGTTCTTGCACAGGCCATGAGTGACGTTCAGCCTTCAGTGAGGGGGAAGGCACTAGTGGCCAGAGAGGAGGTGCTCTGTCCTGGAGGGGCTCTCCAGTCTGTACCCAAGCCAGAGGTGCTTGATTCAAGTTGGCATGCCTCATGTGCACTGGCCACTCCCTCAGGACAGTCAGAAACAGATGAAGTGGATAAAAAGTGATGAATGCTCACCTTGGATCACTCCTAGTCATCCCCAAGATCTAATCCATTGAATGACTATTTTCATTCTTAACTCCCGCCATTGCTTCTTTCACTGGGAAGGAGGGGGCTAAGTTTTCTGGAATTCTTTTTGTCAAGCCCTGATCCCCAAAACTCAGAGTCTGGGACCAGAAATGTGTGTGTGCATCAGGCTTCTTAAAAGGAAGCCTGGGCCCTTGAAGCTTGTGTTTGGAAGACCGAACTGAAACCAAGTGAATAGAGAATTTGTGTATCTGTTTGTGGTTTAGAAGGTCAAAGACTCCATTTCCTTCCTCTGGTATTTGAAAAGGGCTTCCTGCTCTTCTCTCAAGGAGCATTTCATTTGTGGGGCAAAGGCATTTGTTTATGCTAAGGACAGCGTATAAAATTAAGTGAGTGGCTGGTTATTTCATTTCTAGTACTTCCAAGTTCTTCTCCACTGCAGTTATTCACAAAGTTTATTGTGTTATTTGTTTTCTTTTTAATCTCAAGGGGTTTTAACAAGGTTAGCGCTCAGTTATTCAGGTTATCGAGTTTGTTTGCGGGCAGCTGAGTTGGGCCTGGAGTAGAGAGTACATGGAAGCAGGCAGAAACCAGAGGTGTTGTGACAGAGGGAAGGGCTTGTCTGCACCAGCGATTCAGGAAAAGAGGAGGAGGATAAAGGGCCAAGAAACCAGGTATCAGGGTTATTTGACAGATTTGGTATGAAACCCAAGAGCATGAAAATAAAGGATAACTCCATGCTTGCAAAGTCTAGAGCAGCCTTCATACAACTGAAATGTAACGCAATCCACATAGGTAGTTAGAAATTGTCTAGTAGCCACATTTAAAAAGTGAAAATAACTAGACGGAAAGTATTACTATTTTAATAATATTTGTATTTAACCCAACATGTCCAAAATATCATCATTTGAAGTTAATATTTACCTACTTCCCCCACACACACTAAGTCTTCCAAATCTGGTGTATATTTGCCATTTACAGCACACTCAGTACAGACTAGCCACATTTCCAGTATGTAGCACCACACATGGCCGGTGACCACCGTAACGGTCAGCAAAGGCCGGGAGGATTGGAACGATGTAATGAGAGATAAGTGGGTTCTTGATATGGGGAGGAATTAGATGAACTTTTGTTATGTTTTGGATCATTGTGGGATGCCCACGAAATGGCCTACAAGAAATTAAAGATGTAGATCTGGTGGTTGGCATAGGGGAGGCGGAGAAGATTGGTTGGTCAGGTAAGTTTGAGGTAATAAAAGTGCCATTACTACTTTTCTGAAATACTCGTGTGAATGCCCAGGCATTGTTTGTATTAAGATGTAGCCCCTTGACAGAGGCACCCACAAGAACAAAGGCCTGACCATAGCGGGCAGGCTCTCCCGGAGGCTTTTGAAACTCAAAGTATCTGGGGATATTATTGCTTATCTGCTGACCATGGAGTCATTCCCCAGCACACTTCAAGGAGTCAGGGACTAGTGCTTTGTGTATACGCCCTCTGACACTTTAGCTGTGAAGTTCCCGACCTCCTCATTGCCAACAAATGTCACCTCAACTCCTCTCCAGCCAATATTTTAGCGTCTTCCAGAGGGAATCTTTACTGTGTTACTTTTCTGCCTTACAAACACTGATTTCATTTCCAAATAACACATACACACATGCATACACATAGGAAGCCTACAGCAGTTCCTCAATATTTTTTTCAAAACAGAAGTGTTTTTATTTTCTATTATAAAATATGTTTAGGATATATGTGTTAAAATATCAATAGGTATAGACATGTATAGATTAGAAAATAAATGTATTCTTAACTACTCTCAGCTATTTTTTTCTGTGTTTCTTATAACATAAGGATGCATCCTACCACATCATATCATATCATACCATTTTCTATAATCTGCTTTTTCTCTTAAATGTATAGTGTGGACACACTCCTCCACCTCATTCATTTTAATGGACGCATAGTACTCTGTTTTATGGGTGTTCCGTCATTTATTTATCTAATCTCTTTTTGATGGCGGTTTTTGTAGTTTCAGATTTCTTTTTTGCTATTATAAATAATACTGCAATGGCTGTCCTTCTACATACATCTCTGCACAACTGTCAGCTCTGCTCCTCAGGAAGACATTTCTAAAGTGAACTGTGTCGTCATCAGTATGGACATTTTAAAGATCTCAAAGAGCATTGCTAAACCCCTCTGTGAGGCTTATCCTTACTTATGCTCCTTGCAACTACTTCTTGAGAGTTCCATTCCCCAACCCCTTGCCAATACCAGTTCAGTTCCTGGTTATTTTCATTCTTTTCAATCTTGTCAATCTGATAGGCAAAGAATATCTCATTGCATTTTGCATTTTTCACTTCTTTGATTGCTAGTGAAGTAGAGCAGTTTTTAAACATGAGTTGAACATTTGTATTTCTTCTGTGAATTACCTGTTCCTTTTTTATTTTTTGCCCATTTCTATATTCTTTATCTTACCTAACTTACTGATACTAACATTTTGTCATAAATTTACCCTCAGATAGTCTCCCAATTGATTGCTTTTGACTTTGTTTGTGATGTCTTTGCTTAATATTGCCATTACTGGTAAAATCAGGTTAAAATAATTATGCGAAAAAGCTGTATTTGGGAATTGGAGGAAGGTGTGACAATGGGAAAAAATAACTCAGTGCTTTCCCTTAGTGACAAAAATATTGCCTAAAAGCAATGGAAATATCTTAATTACCTATACATCTGGTGTAATCATTTTGTTAAAAACAAAGTACAACTTTGTACAGTATTTTATTTTAGTAAATAATTGAATATCTAAACTCTAATATCTAATATAGAAAAATAAAGAAAATATTTTATCTTCTGGAATTAATTCTGATTTTTCTTCAGAGAAATGCCAATTGGGATAGGGAAAAGAAAATGGTCTTGAAAAACTAATTTTCCTAAATTTGGAAGTACAATAATAATCATTTGGAAATGCTTTTCTGTTTCAACAAGAGTCTCCAATGTTATCTTTTTTACCACAGATGGGGATACTGGGCTAGGTTAAGAATACCATTTATTCCAGAAATATTTTTCAGCACCTACTCTATGCTAAGTGCTTCTGAAAAAGGAAGAATTTCTTGCCAGTTGGCACTGGGCAAGAGCATGAAAAAAAATGGGTGCTACTCTAAATGTGCTGGACCCTATAAATATAGAAAAGCCAATGAGCACATCTGTGTGCTGAGGGCCTTAGAGAGTCACAGGGAGGATATTGACACCAGGCAGTGCAGTACTCTGCCGGCACACGAGGGGCGCTACAGCATAGCAAGACTGATTCTACCCTGAAGGATCCAAAGAGGCAATGCACAAGCCAAGTGTGGAGAGAAAGTATGTAGTTTAACTATTCAGAATCTAAGAAAGCAGATTTCAAATAATACGGAGGAAAAATAGATGTGATTCTAAAAACTGGAATTCTAAAAGCATTTACCATACTCAAGGTGCTCTCTCAGCTAGGGGTCATTTGAGATACATAAAATATAAATAATGAGGACTCTCATTGCACAGACCGTCAGATGAGGAGGGCTGTGGGAACAGGCAGGTTGGTGTCCGTAAGCCCAATATGGACCGATTTTGATGGGACTCCTCTTAAAGATGACATGCATTTTCAAGTTATAATAATAATAATAATAATAGCTCTCACTTATATGACCCTTTATACTTTCCAGGACCTGTTCCAAGCACATTACGTATAATCATAGCTCATTTAATCCTCATAAGAACCCTATTTCTCCTTTTTTGCAGGTATGGAAACTGAGTCACAGAGATTAAGGCACTTATCCAAGGCTATTTGGCCTGTAGGTGGTGGTGTCAAAATTTGAACCTGAGCTGGGATGTGAACCCAGCCATTCAGTCCTCATCATCTGTGCTCAGGAGGCTGTTCCCCAAGCAGATACATTTTTTGAGCATTTACTATGTTGCCAGTCTGTGCTAAGCACACATATGCATGATCTCAATTGCTATACCCTTGTGAGGCTATGAAGTTGATATTATAATTAGCTCCCTTTAATAGATGAGGAAACTGAGCATTAAAGAGTTTAGCTGCTTGCTCGGGGGTCACAATGTAGAAAGTGGCAGAGCCAGGATTTGAGCCCAGGGAGAATGACCCTGGAGAGAGTCAGAGCTCAGAGGCACTGCCATGGAAGTACACAGTGCAGAAGGAAGGAGGTGATGGTCCCACAACATTTGATGCTGGTTGTGTCACGTCTGCTGTCATAGTTCTCTTTGGATCCCCCACAAACAAGTCAACATTCAACGAATGGTCTGCAAACATTTGAGGAAGTGTGCAGGAAACTGGAGATGACAGGCTTAGCTAAAAGGGAACTGGGGACAGGAATATATGAATGTCCTAATTCTCTGGAGAGCTGCAAAACAGAGAGATGGGACTTATTCTCTATGACTTCAGAGGTGAGAATTAAGAGGGATTTTCTAATAGTTAACTCATAAATGGAATGGAGTTGTGAGCCCCTTGATACCAGACATATTTGAGGAAAGGCAGGAAAAAAAATTGTTAGAAGTTTAGAAAGGGGAACTCTGGGTTGGATGCAGAGTTTAAGTTGCCTTTAAGGTCACTCTCTTCTATTAGCTTATTTAATCTTAATCATCTTCAAGCATGCTCAGTGCCTTTTAAGAAAATTAATATATGACAGAATCAAGACATGGGAAACTCATTGTAAAGCTGCTTATCCAGCACTCTATTACTAGCATTTGCCTGTTTTACCAATTCCTTGGACCATGGGATTCATAACAATGCTCCTAAGGAAATACAACTGCCTCCAGGATTTTAAAAGACACACTGGACTATGGTCCTTGTAATTTATTGTTCAAAGTGTTTTGTAGCATTCTAATTCTTTTGAAAATCTGTGCTCTATGAATGAGATCTAATAGCTCACCTTTAACCAGAATATATGATTAACTGGGATAACCCACCCTCTAACCATGACGAATAGCAAATATTCTGGAACAGTCTCTGACTGAGAAGATTGAACCAGGCAGTGTATGAAGCAGTTTCCCTGTGGGAACCCAGATGCAGCAACCCCCTGCTCATTTCCTCCATTGGCCAAGCCCCAGCCCCAGAGATTATTATTGAAATGTCAGCCATTTGGTTTACTCAACTGTTTCAGGGACAGGAGCTTTACTGCTTGTAAGTCTGACTGCCTGAAGCATCCATAAAGCCCCTAGTGCTTACATAGGTGCATTCTTCTCCAAAGCGCAAAATGTTGATTCTTACTCAGGACTGTCTGTCGGCCTGGACACGAATGCTAAGATAGGTGATTACACCAGCTTCAGAGGTAATCCTCACCAACCACAGCAAGATGCCCAAATAGAATCCATCCGTGGTAGCTCACTCAGTTAATTTAGGGAGCCTCTAACACCACTGATGGCATTGTGGGACAGTGTGCCCACAGCCAGCATGGCATAATGCAAATTCCTATTTCATCACCAGTCTCTCCCATCTGACTGATCTCCTCACCAACTGTAAACATTGAGGATTCACCTTAGGGCTGGCCGCTCCCACAGGCTCTGTGTCACCCAGCTCCTGGGACTGGCCTGGCAAAATCCCCCTTCCTGTGTCCCAGGAGGAAAGTGAGCTGTCCCAGTAAGAGGAGCCCTGTTGCCAGAGTAGGCTTGTTGCCAGGTCCTGTGCCACCCCTGGCCTTTCCTCCACTTCTCTCCTGTCACTGACTTGTCATCGGCCCTGTTCTCTCTCCCTCAGGGGTCTCCTGCCCCCCCCCCACGCTATTTGGGAGCCTGGTGTGTGCACAAATGTGCAAGCGCTCTGCACATACAGCTGTTCTCCAGGGAAAGTGCAGTGGCCCAGAGACCGGAGGCCTGTGTTCTGGTCCCGGGTCTGTGCTTTCTGTGTGGTCCTGAGGCTGCAAGCCTTGTTTTCTCAGCTGTAGCCTGGGAATAACAACCACTCTCTGACTGCAATATGGAGAAAATGGGGGCGAAATGAAAAAATGGGTATGAAAGGGCTCTGGAACTGAGAAACATGCTACAAAGTAAAATGGGAGACATGCAACCTTAAAAAGGAAGGGAATTCTGACACATGTGACAACGTGGATGAAGCTTGACATTAAGCTAATGAAATAAGCCAGTCACAAAAGTAGCAATTCCCTATGGTTACCAATTCAGGAGGTGAATAAGGGAATAAGTGCCCGGATGAGTAGAAAAGCATTCCAGAATAATGTTCCAGTATCCCAGAATTCTCTCATGGAAGCCTCTCGTAGGCTTCAGAGGTCCCAGGTAATACAGTACAGAAAAGAAGTAACGCACGCCATACATTAAAAATACAATTTAAACACTTTGCAATTGGAAAGCGATAGACTGGCTGACCGCGGGGGCTGCTCAGGCGGGGAGCAGTGGCATGCCAGGTGCGGGGCTGCAGGCAGCCGCTGGGTGCTGGGTGCTGTGCTGAGGCCGCTGTAGGCAGCAAGCCCCCTGGTTCTCACCCTCCGGCTCAGGCTGCGGACCCCAGGTCCTGGTGCCACTGATCCATTAAGTGGGCTCTGAGCTCAGCTCACACCTGTGCACTCCTCACTGGGACCTGCAGAGAGTGGTACACACCCTCACGTCCCTGGAGGTCTGTAGTCTCCTGAGCTCGGAGGCCACCTACACCAACGACGAGGTAAGCCAAGTGACACTGAGGTCTACACTGGCACAGTACACAGATGCACTGCACCCAGGGACCTTCCATGCCATGCGTGAAATCCTGATGGAGCATCACCAGGATCCAGAAGGGATTCAAAAGTATGAAAACGACAGGAGCGTTGTCATCGTGGCCGCCACTACAACCTTCAGAAAGAGCCTTCTGATGACGACTGACGGCTTCCCTCCCGCGCAGCTGGGGCTGGCCTCCAGGGCCTCCAGCGGTGCCAGACAAGGAGCTGATGGCTCTGCATGGGGACACGGAGCACATCCCACTGTCCCAGATGAGCGGCTTCCAGGCGAGGGTCCTTCCTCAAGCAACTCATGGACATCTCCTCGCGGCTGGAGGTGGCCCCGCTCTCTTGCACACTGGGCCACTACTTGGGCCACGGCCTGGAGTTTAACCAAGGGCACCACTACAAGGATGTGACAGATGACATTCAAGCCGTGCTATGTGAAGGGCCTCATGCACCAGTGGGTTGAGCGAGACGTGGAGAAGTACGTGGCTGTGCTGAGCCTTCTGGTGGGCCGTGGGAGACAGCTGTTGGTACAGTCCTTTCAGCTCCAGGGACAAGAGGATGTGCACGCGGTGGAGTCCGACTGACACCAACTCTTCGCGGTGGTCATCGTCCAGGCGGACAAGCCCAGCTTCTTGCGGACCCGCGCAAGCCTGTCAGAAAACTCGACGAGAAGGGCTCAGGGTCGTGGGTCCAAATCACCTCCTGGAAAAGGGAAGACCTACTGGCAGGGAACCTGTTCGCCATCCTGCACCTGACAGAATAGCACAGCCCCTGCGTGCCCTACTTTGGGACCACACTACAGGGACCTGGAGGATCGCAGGCTTCCGCAGGGCTGGCGCGCGGGTCCGTCAGCCTTAGCCGCTGCTCCGGATGCGGGAGCAGGTGCTCCCGGGGCGCATGCAAACCGGCCAGGACACGGACTGGCAAGTGCCGGCTGCCTGGGTGAAGGAGCAGCAGGAGCTGGGGCGGGTGAGTCCCCAAGGCTCTGTCAACACTCAGTTGGGAAACATCTTCCGCACTCCCCACAAGCCCACCCGCTGCTCAGGGCACCTTGGGGGCTTCTCAGACCTCTACATGGCCTCCCTCAGCTGCTTGTTCACCCCCTACCCACGCCACACAGGAGACTCCGCTCTGAATGGACCAGCTCGGCCGGGCTACCGGAAGATGCCCTTCCTATGTGACAAGGCCCACATCCACTGTGGGTGCCAGCATTGTCTGAACCGGCCCCTAGCCACTCCTGCCCGGCCCACTCTGCTGTCTGTCCAGACAAGCAATAAAAATAGTCTCCCTCCTTAAAAAAACAAAAACAAAAACAAAAAAAAACCAAAAAAACCCTCCATCCCTTATTATTCATTAATCACTGAGATTTAACCTTTCACTAAGATAATCAAGTTTTTTAAGTGCAAACAATCCTATGACATCCACTTATGGGGGTATATCCCCAGAAATGAAAGCAAGGTCTCAAAGAGATATTTGCACACTCATGTTCATAGCAGCCTTAGTCACAATAGACAAGAGATGAAAGCAACTTAAGTATCTGTTGATGGATAAATGGGTAAGAAAAACGTAGTGCATTCATACAATGGAATATTCTTCAGCTTTAAAAAGGACAAATGTTACAACATGGATGAACCTTGAGGACATCATGTTAAGTAAAATAAGCCAGTCACAAAAGAGCAAATACTGTATGATTCCACTTACCGGAGGTACCTCATTAAATCATAGAAACAGAAAATAGAATGGTAGTTGCCAGGGGCTGAGCAGAGGGGGAAATGGGGAGTTATTGTTTAATAGGCACACCGTTTCTGTTTTGCAAAATGAAAAGAGTTCTGAGATTAGTAACACAACAACGTGAATAAACTTAACATGGACCCTTAAAAATGGTTCAGATGGTAAATTTTATGTTATGTGCATTTTACCACAACTTTAAAAAAATAGGAGACATGGGCCCTGGCACTCCCAAAGACGATTTTCTTTTAAGTTTCTGAGACTTACCTATACTAAACACTCAATCAATGTTTATGGAATTAAAACTCTATTTTCTATTTCCATTTTGTTTTGGGGCAACTTCAGTAAAGAAAAGGCCTCTGGATTGAGAGAAGGCTTTGATTGAACAATAAGGCTTTTGGCCTCTTCCTCATTCATATACTTGGAAGAACCTTCCTCGGAAGAAGAAAAACCTGAGCCCTTGAAGTTCAATCAAATGAGGGCGTGGCGCTGGGCGCATGAGTGCAGGTGCGGGGACCACCATGAAGATGTCAGCTTCTGTAGCTGTTAAACACTAACTCCCCGTTTCCCCCCCCCCCCTCAGCCCCTGGCAACCGTCATTCTATTTTCTGTCTCTGAATTTAACAAGGTACCTCCTGTAAGTGGAATCCTACACTATTTTCCCCTTTGTGACTGGCTTATTTCACTTCACATGATGTCCTGAAGCTTCATCCATGTTGCAGTATGTGTCAGAATGTCCTTTTCTAGCACTGCTTCTCTTACCTCAGCACTCCTCACCCAGAAAATGAACCCATGGATACAAGGAGCTCGTTGCTCATGCCAAAGACAGGAAAGAAAAGACGAGCATACACTTTGTCTTCCTCTCACCCCCTCCTTCTCAGCTGACCTGAGCTCCTACTTCACAGAGAACTACAAACCATGACATGCCAAACCCCTCAGTTACCAACTCACTTGCACATGACCTTTCCTTTGGTCTCCAGGGATTCTGTTGAAATGGCTTTTGCCAAGATCAGTCATATCTTTGCTCTTGGACCCAATGGCACTTCTCTACGTTCATATCTGCAGTCACTGCTTGTACTTTCCTACTTCCTCAACCTCTCTTCCCTAAGTTTCTATAACATCTCAGCCTCCTGGTTTTCTTCCTAGCTCTCAAACAGTGATTTCCCTGTCAGCCTGGCACTCCCAAGCATCTCTTCCCCAGGGGGGCTGCCTCATCTCCCTTCCATTGTTACTCTAAGTATTCTGCCTGGGTGATTAGAATTGCATTTACAGCATTTACCATCACTATGCTAATGAATCTCCAACTCAGATTAACTTCTGAACCATAGATTTTTATATCTAAGTGCCTATTGAGTATCTCCATTCAAAAGCTTTTCAGTATTTCTTTCCACTGGAAATTTACCGGGCCCTACCCTCCTGGCATTTCGCCATTACCATTACCATCAACATTCTCCCAGGTACAGAAGTCAGAATCAAGAAGTCATCCATAGCTTTTCCTCCCTCACCATGCTACATCTAAGTCCTATGGCTTTTATCTCCTAAGTATCTTTGGAATCCACTGACTTTCTTCTGCCACTTCCCCACTACCACTGTGGCCTGATGGCTGCAACAGTTTCCCACTGTTCTAGGGCAGGGGCCCAGTAGATGGCACACTGCCATGGGGTGCTTGGCAGGGTTAGGTTAAGGTAAATCAACAAAGGATGGAGAGACACCCTGGGACTAGAAACACTGGGAGCCTTAGATGCCCGGACCTGAAGGGGGCAATTATTGTATATAAACTAGAGAGAAAGCCACAGCTGGGAGAAACGACTGCCAGGCAGGAGCTGTGGGTGCAGTGGGGGAACTCAGCCACCATCAGTCTGAGGCCAAAGCAGGGAGGGAGTTGAGGAACAGATACCCTGATTTCTCTACCCTCCCATCTCCTGCTCCTGCCTCCTGTGGGCTGAACCCATCCAGAAACCAAAAGACAAAAGGCAGCAAACAAATGAACACAGCAGCAAAAGCTTGTTGATGCAGTGCAAAGTATGTCAGCCTATTGAGGCACAGAGCAGGATGGAGAAACGTAGCAAATGGGTCTGGAGAAATATCCAGAGTATCCGCCCTAATTTTTCCACACTGTAGCTTAAGCAACTTTCCTATAGCACAAATCTGATTTTGTCATCCCTTCACTTAAAAGTATTCAACAGCTCTACATTGCCCCAGGGTGATGTTTGAACCTCTACCACCATCCCAGCATGGCGTGATTGCCTACATCTCCAGGCATGGATCCATGACCCCACCACCAGCATACCCCTTACCCTTACTACTTTTCCTCTCTCCCTCCATTCCAGCCATTCTGAATCAATGGGCAATGTCCTCTCCAGTCTCTGCACCCGTTTCACTGCCAACTTCTTCTATGAATTAGTTTTCACTATAGTTGTGGCCTCCCCCAGGCAGCCTGCCCTAACCACCCAGGATGGCATTGAGTGCAACTCCTGCCTGTGACTCCTCTCTCTCTCCTCACCCCTATTGTAGCACACTCTACTCACTCATTTAACATGATTGTTTTTGCCTATGTCCTGTCCATTTCTCCCCCAAACTGGAAATATATTGAAAGCAAGGACGGATGACCCCACCACCTCACACAGTGCCTGGCATGCAAGCACTCAATACGTATTTGCTGAGTCAATGAATGAACACTCACAAAAATCCTGTGACACTGATGTTCATATTTCGTTTTTTAACAACTGAGAACACTGAGGTCTGGAGATGTTGAAGTGATGTCCAAAGTCACAAAGTTGGCTCAAGAGAAATCCCACATTCCAAGAACCTGTGCCCTGTGCTTTCTGATTTTTTGATGGGTGCCTGCTCTTCCTCCCTGGGCCGCCTGCCAAGGATGCTCCTGAGCTGCCAGGAGAAGGTACAGCTGCTTTACCCTGATATGCCCAGAAATGCCCAGAAGCCTCGCTTCCACTGTATACAAAAATTGGTTTTTCCTCCCCATGAAGTATATGAATTGCACTGTTAGTCTGCAATTTTCTTACTTTCTGCTGGTTTCTCTGACAACAAGGAAAGAAGCAAGAATTGATATGCAGAAATGGCAGCAGAGAGTTAGAGAAGCAAAGTCCTACAGACAAATGTTTTTGCTGAAAGAGGAGACAGAAAGAGAGAGAAAGAATGAGATTGAGCAAAGCAACCCAGTATCCCCACCCCGCCAATGAGTCCAGCAGCAAGTCTGACCCAGCACTGGAGGGCTTCTCACATCAACCTGTCTTGAGGAAAACTCCAAATCCCCTTGCAGATGATATCCATGCTCTTGATTTGTTTTCTCGAAGCAGGGCTGAAGTCCAGGCTTGTGAGACAGTAGGGGGAACACCAAGAAGCGAAAGATTACCAGCTATTTTTTGGAAGCAGATATTGGATTTCTGCTTTGTGCCCCGTTTTCTTCCTTCTTCCTGTTGAATAGGGAGTATTTAATAGAGAGATTGCAGGCTTTCATCCACAGGAACAAATAGCTAGCAAGGCTGGCTCTCGAAACACTGGTAGGATGTCAACATGGGAGCCTCAGAGAAATTCTTCTTGAAGAGTACTTAAGTCAATAATACTGGGGAAAATGTCGAGAGGGCAGAGTGAGCTGAAGTGAATGTGCCTTTCTGTGAATAATGAGAATCACAGCATGCCCTGAACTCTCTGCTTCCCAAATGGGGGGCTCCAAGTACTATAGAAATGCACAAAAGCCTCCTGGCACTCCCGTTCAAAGGAAAAGGGGTCATTATGTCCATTTTACAAATGGGGGTGCAGAGAAAGGCAAGAGTGCTTTGCCCCAGTTCAGAGCACAAGGAGGCAGGGCAGTAAGGCAGAGTCCTGCCCCCCAAACTCACCTGTCTAAGGAGGGTCTTTTTGGCCCAGACAGGGAGCACCTGTTACAGGGCTTGGTCCCCAGGACCCCACTTTCGTGAGAAAACTCACAGGTGTAGGAGCCTCCAAAAAGGGACAACAGAAAGATATATGTCCTCTTTAGTGTGAGGCAAAGTGGAAAGTATATTCCGAAGTACACGAATGAACACAGCAGCAAAAGCTTGGGGCTCAGTCAGCTGCGTGGAGGCAGGAGCCCCTCGGAGGAGGAAGCTGTAGACTTAGGTTGCACTCTTGCTTGGGGGATCTCCAAGGACTTCACATATGGAGGTGTTTCAAAAAATGAAATTCTCAAATAAATTGTGCTTAGTGCTTAAAGAAAGAAGTGTCCTTAATGGAACACACTCCACAATAACACGATGCTGCCATAAGCCCCTCAGGAAGAGAGTCAGGGCGTATGTATTGGTGGCCCAGTGCCCAGTGGGTGTGAGATGGAGTTGGTGTGGGAGGGAGGGCCCTGACTGATAGGGACAGTGACTTCACATCTCTAAAATGAGGATGATAATTCTTCCTGGCAGTGTTGTTCCAAGGTGAAGTGAGATGATGTTTGTTGGGCCGCTGGTGTGGTCCTGGCATTAGATTTCGCATTTTACATGTGTGACTTCCCTTCCTCTGCCTTTTATCACAGCACCTGGCCCCTGGGTTTCCTAAAAGAGATGACGGCAACGATGAACTTCACTAGGGTCCAGCCTCCCAGAGCCGCCTGGTCTGGCAGCGTGGGTGGCCTACGAAAAAGATGCTTTTATCAGCCCACAGCTGGAGAAGCATGAGCTGCATGGGTGTGATGCAGGCTTGGCTTGGTAACCGTTTCCAGGCCCTACCAGCCAAGGATAAACCCTGCAGGCACCATGTGCTCTCCCTCGGCAAGGAAGGCCGCAGAGGCCTGCTGGGCCCGAGGGGTTTCCTCGAGAATTCATTCATCCTGCTGGGCGAGTCCTCCTTTTTGGGGTGGTACTTTCCTAACCATAATCAACCATCTCCACTGTCAATCACTGATCTTAATCACTGATCACCGCTGTAAAGGGCTCATTGAATCTCCAAAGAAAATCCAACTCATTCTTTCCATGTTGCCACTTTTTTGATGAGTGTGTGGTAAGGACTCACCATGTGTCCTCACAGGAGCCAAAATGAACAGAAAACAAATGCACAACGTGGCCCGTATCCTGTGGGAACTCAGAGTTATAGCAGGAAGCTGGACGCCGTACCTCACTTCCTGTTGCCACTCACCAGCTCTCCATGTGGACGGAAGCTGCAGGTGGAACAAATCATATGGGTAATGGCAGTTTACCAGAGGGGGACGGCAAACTGTAACATTGTCTTCATAGAAACAGGAGAGTACGGGGACATGGGACTTGAGTTTTCAAGGTTATGGAAAATCTGTCCTGATCTGGGACACAACTAGAATGTAGTTGGTTTTGACTACATTCGAGTGTGGGCTGAATTGTAACCAGGGTGATCTTAGCTTGGTGGTTGGTTTATTTCCTTCATACAGTTGTTCTAGTAATTGTCTTATCAACCTGTTTAGGCCCTGTGTTTGCTTTTGAGCAGCTTAACTCTAGTTGTTTTCCCATCACCCCATATGCGCTATTCCTTTTACTCTCCTAATTGTCATTATAACTACAATCTACTATGTTCAATTTACAAAGGACAGTTAATTGTTCATGTTGAAATGTATTGGACCACCCTTTCTTGTTTCATCCAGCTCATTATTCAGGATTCTGTGATCTCCTGTCATGGATCTGGGTACTGTAAACACCAGGACTGTGCAGAGGAAAATTAACAAAAAAGCAAAGAAAATTATAGGGTTGCGTTTTCTGTTGTGTTCTAAACCATTAAATGTGTAGGTTTTTAATCATATTTTTAATGTAGTAAACCTTCTAGGCAGGAAAATACATTTGTATTAGTTTCTGTGCCATTGCCCATTAAATATCTACACAAATCTGATGAAATTAGGAATAGTAGCAATAGTTCCTTTAATTCATCCAACAAATTTTATTATGTTCTTAGCACCAGGGACAAAACAGTGAATAAAATGAAGTCCCTGCTCTCTTGGCAATGACAATCTAGTGAAAGGAGGTAGAGAATGAGCAGGTATATGATGTCAGCGACACGTGCTAAGAAAGAAAAATAGAGCAGGGTAAAGGAGCAGAGAAGGTGTAGGTGTTGTTTTGGATAAGGTGGTCAGGGAAGGCCTCTTTGATAAAGCAAAGGAATTAGCAATGTGGGTTTCTGGAATCAGACTGTCCCAAGAAGCGGGAACAGACAGTGCAAAGGCCCTGAGACAGCAGAGGTTTGGCAGGTTGGAAGAAGAGAAAGAGCCAGGAGGCCAGTGTGGCTGCAGTGAAGTGAGGGGGAGGTGAGTGGTGGGAGAGGAGGTCACAAAGACAGTCGGAGGACACCATAGAAAGAACTCTGGGTCTCCTCAGATGCTTCTGTGCAAACTCTAAGAAGGCTCACTCTGTGTGCTGTGGAGCATAAACTTCAGGGGGGAGGCAGGGCAGAAGCAAAGAGGTCAACTGGGGCCACTACAATAACTCATGGATCCTTAACTAGATGTAACGTATAGTTGATGTTTGACATATATTTTCTTTGACTCACATAAACTGCTTCTTTCCCTCCTTGGTGGAAATAAAGTTTCATATTCCATAGCTAACCACATAATACAGACTTTCTTAAATGGAACAGAATGCTGACTAAAGTTGTTACCAGTATATTCTTTTCATCCCATTCACCCTAACTTGAAGGAAATACAAGATTCTTTTTTTTCTGCATAAAATTCCTCCTAGCAGTCACCCTGAAATTTCTGAGAGATTGGTACAAAACTAGATTAGGAATTGAGAACTCTGCTTTATGAAACGTTTTCTCTTAGTAAAAGTGTGCTCAGTCATTTCTAAACTGTTCATATCAGACTTTCAGAAGTTATCCTTAAAAGGAATATTTGTGATTCTAATTTTCAGGGATTGAATCATATTCTGAATTATAGTATCTGGGAGTTTTCAGCTCTATTATTGTAAGATTGCTATTGAGTTTCTACTTTAAAGTTGGTTAAAAAAAAGAAAGAAGAAGGAAGGAAGAAAGAAAGAAAGAAAGAAAAAGAAAATGAAGAAAGCAAAATATGACATTGTATTTTTTGCTTCTGCCCGGCCTCCCCACCGCACCCCCAAAGTTTATGCTCCACAGCAGAGAAAATGAGCCTTCTAAAATTTAAAGTATACCATTATACCATGTTCTCCTCAGAATCTGCACAGAGCCCTCTAAGGAGACCCCAGGTTTTTTCTTTCCCATGACTCACCTCCCGCCTTACTCCACTGTAGCCACACTGACCTCCTGGCTCTAATACATTGTATTATTTGTTTATAATATTCAGTGTCCCTCCCTACAGACCAATTTCTGCAGAACAACTATACTTTCCCATCTGCTAACACGGGTCTTGACCATTTGACTTGCTTTCGCCAATGACATATGAATGAGAATGGCCAGTGCCATTTGACTCCTGCCAGAAACATTCAAAGCTAACACAGTCTCTCCCTTGCTCGTTCCCTCTGCCATGTGGCTGGCACATCCCAAATGGAGCTGCTCCTTCAGCTTAGGTTCTGGAATTAAAAACTACACTGAGCAGTGCCCAGGCAGCCTGCAAATAGTGACGTGAAGGAAACAAGGACTTGGTTTCTGTTAAGACACTGAGAGTTGGGGATTGTTTGTTATTGTAGCATCACTAAACCTAAGCTAACTGATAAAGGTATATACCTATATTTCACCCATTTTTGTATTAAATAGGTGCAGCCTTAGAGTAGAGTCTGTTGCTTTCTTACAAATCAGTATAGCTGGATTTGGATTAGTGTAAAAGGATCCGGAGAAAACTTTAATGGCACTTTGAAAACTTCTTAAAGTCTCAAGTGGTCTCTCTGTTCTCTCCCGCTTAGTTACACTTTGGGGATTTTCTAATCCAGAAAATCCCCAGGGTGAAATTTCATCTGTGACCTTCCCCTCCAACATGGAGCCAGGGATACAGAATATTTCCCTGTCCTCCTGAAAATACTAAGCTCAATTTTGAATAAAGACCTGTTGGCACATGAGGTGGTGAAGAGAGACTTCTGAAATGCTGTGCCCTCAGCAGACGGGATGATGCTGGGAGTTGAGCTGGTCCCTACCCTTCCAACTTGCTTCCCAGATCCTGGGGTGAATATTGATGAGGACTATCGATAGCTTACCGTTTCAGGGAATGTCCTGAAGTTACATAGAGATCTTCCTAAATGTGAGTACATAACAGATCATTTGTAATTCCCCAGCTTAAAGGTCCTCCGTGCTTTACCAACGCACTTACAATAAACATCAGAACTCCTTCCCAGGCATGGAAGGATTGGCAGGACCCAGCCCCTGCCGGGCTCTCTGACCCACTGCCTGCCTCTCTCCCCCTTTGCTCTGTCTTCTCCAGTCACACTGCTCTCCATTCAGTTTCCCAAACACATCAAAATATTTCCTGTGTGAGAGACTGCAATTACTGTTACTTCCTCCTAGAACATTCCTGATTCTTCACCTATTTTATTTTCCAAAGCATAAAAGACCCTGCACGAGCAGTGGGGGCTCCTGAAAAAGGCTGCTCTGAGTATGCTGCTCTCAGCAGTCCATGTGTATACTAGCCCAGGATAGACAGGAAAGCAGAGAAGACTGCCGGGGGAATCTGTCCTCCCTGGATCAGGTTTTCCCAAACCCTTGCCTGCAGATTACTGCCGTACACACGCTTTGAAAAGGCCTGACTAACGCCATCGAAAACCACCTCATGATTCAGAGTGCTAACTCCAATCAATATTAATAGTATACCTCTTTGTTTTCCAATTTTTCTGTCCCTTCCCAATGAACTGGAAGATTCGGAGTACATAAATTTTCCTGCACATGGCTGGCTATCCAGCCAAAGTGAGTGAGCTGCAATCAGAAGGCAAATCTTTTTATGACGGTGACTGGAGATGGCGACTTCCTGTAAGTGGCTGGGACTGCCACCAGCGTAATTTCTTTTGCACTTCAGGTCTAGCCTGAAGTGTAGCTATTTTAAGCCACATGTGTGATCGTTGTCACTGTGTGTTCCCTAAAACCTACACAGATCCTTCTGCAAGTATCTTGGTTCCCTTTATTTCTGCAGGTCCTCACCCCAAGGGGGAAAAGGATGAATTATTTCATTTCTCTCATTGAATTTTTCAGATGCTTGGGGACCATGCTTAGAGCAATCCAAACAGAAGAAAAAAAGAGTGTTGTTCAAAGACCATCAGTCCCAAAGCCTTCACTTGGCTTTAGAGTGAAGAAAAAGGCCCTTCTATGGGCCGTGGTCCATTAGAAAGGACTGAAGAGAAGTCTTCTTTCCATGACACTCTCATTCATAGCCCATAATGCTTCTCTCGACACTTTGCAGTGGTGTACTGCATGGAGCAATGCGCACGTGTTCACACACACACCTGCACGTGTGCCAGCCAAGGAAGGTGGAAGAGCTTCTTCTGGGAGCTGGCGATAAATCTCATTAGAGCTAAATACAGTGATAATCCCCATCAAGGGCTAAGCGAATACTTCATTCCCAGTTACTATCCCAAACTTGGGATGTTTTATCCTTTTTAAAACTTTTGCCATTATCAGTATTGTCTCTATTTTATGTACTCCCAATCTTCCAATTCATTACAAACAAGACAAAAAAAATTACTACTACTATGACTAATAATAAAGTACAGCATTCTGACTGCTTATTATGTGCCACGTGCTAAACAATTCACATGCTTTAATTTTTTAAATAACCCTCTGAGATGAATATGATTGTTGCTGTTGTTGTTATTATTATTATTATTTCCCACATCAGAAAACTAAGGCTTAGAGATGTTAAATAACATGTGCCTGGGTCTCACGGCGAGGCAGGACTGGATTTCACATCCAGGACCCAACTCCAGGACCCAAGCTCTTAAATAGAAATTGGGTTGTCTTACTATGGAAGAAAGCAGGATAGCAGAAAATCCACCATTTAAATAGAGCTAAAAGCAGTCACCATTTTACCTAATAACCCCAATTCTACCTAGCAGGATTTCCCCTCTCATTGCAGTATAGATTGGGACAATTTCCCTAAAATCTTTTCTCATTTCTTGGTGACACGGCAGCCACATTACCTCACTTGCACCCCCACCCATAGGAACAATCTGTAAGTGGCTCAATCTTATAATGAAACCCTTTGGGTAATCCCCTCAAACTCATTGGCAGGAGTCCAAGAGGGAAAATTCTTATACTACATTCCACTCTAAATTAAATAATATTTTAGTAAGAACCCAGTACATTCATAGTATGTGTGAATACCCCCCTTCCC
This sequence comes from Rhinolophus sinicus, assembly GCF_036562045.2. Classification (NCBI taxonomy): domain Eukaryota; kingdom Metazoa; phylum Chordata; class Mammalia; order Chiroptera; family Rhinolophidae; genus Rhinolophus; species Rhinolophus sinicus. Next base: position 64,994,541 of record NC_133756.1, read on the forward strand.
ACTTACAAAGTGAGAACAATTCTGGGTGAGATATTGCCACCAAGACAGACAATCTTCTCCATATCAGTACTGGGGAACCAAAGAAATATCATAATCTGTGGCAGACCAACAAAATGCAAACCAGCCTCTCTGAAAGGACCTCATGAAATACTCACTTAGAAAAAGGAGCTCATGGCTTAGTCTCTACACACGCAAAGACCAGGGTTGAAATAATGCATTTTTCATAGTCACATCGCAGGGAGCATAGAATGCAGCTCTAAATATTAGAACAACAGAAAAATGACTTTTGAGGGAGTGCAAGGTGACAGCCAGGCACAAGATCAACCCTGACATGATCAGATACCTGTGTGATCAGCTGCAGACGTCACAGCAGGTGTGGGGCACCGGGCAGCCTCCTGGAAAATGTGACCAATAGTCAAGAACCCACCTTGGGACATACCTGTGTACACCAAGATACGATGCTGCCTAGTAGTATATTAATGATTTCCGAGGCCTAGCAATAACTCTCAGGATTTCTGCAGTAGAATTTCCAGGGTAGCACTCTGAGCTCTGTAGGAAGAGGCATGGGGGGAGTGGCAATGTCCCACATGTGGCCCTAGGGCCCCCTCCAGCAAACACCTTCCATTTCCTTAGCCACACTTAAATAATGTCCACGACTGGGTAGACAATGGGAAATGAAATAATTCAGTCACTTCCTTGAATCAGTCCCCTAATGTGTACTCGTCACTACCGAATTCCCAGCACACCAGAATTTCATTGCTTTTGCCTCTTGCAATTTTCTTTCATCTTTCCCAGAGGAAGTCTCTGCCCCAAAAGTGCACCTCTCTGTTGCTTTTTCTATACTACATGTCCATTCCTACCTCCTGGCTTCAGGGGAGGCTTGCTTCCATCCCAGAAGGCTCTTCAACCCTTCCCACAAACTCACACCCCAGCCCTTCATTAGAGTCCATCAGACTCTGAAGTTGGCTTGGAACAGATGAGTGCTTGGTTGTCGGTCCTCTCTGTCCCACTCACCCCTTTTCACCTTGGTGAATAAAAGTTAGGCTGTGGGGGGTAACTGTGAGTAGGAAGAGAAAGCTTCCTTATCTTGTGGATGCTCATTTCTGAAAACTGGTGAACCTGAGTTGAACGCAAGGGTGGCCCATGAGGGACCAGTGAGTGTAACAATCTCTGTGTAGAGTTTTGAGCATGGGTCTCCTCCTCTGGACCATTCTGGGTGCTGGCAGGATGGCACGGACTCAAAGGGAGGGAGCATAAAACAGAAAAGTGGGAGAGTAGGGAAAATGGGAACTGATCTGAGGCTGCTCTAAATCAATTAAAGGGTGACCAGTGGGAAAAGGAGAGGATTGTTTTACACTTTCTGAAATGTTGTGTGTCTAGGGACTGCCTGTCAACAAGATTATTTTCTTGCTTCCTACGTGGCCTTTCAGACATGGTAAAAAGAAAACAGCAGAGTTCAAAAGACGCTCAGCTGCTCCAGCCGTTCTTGATCCGAACTGGGTCCATAGTTTCCCAGTGCTGGTTATCAGTACTGCACACATTTGCCCTTAAATAAAGACATTTTGCTCGCTCTATGGGTGTATATCTTTACTTCCCAACAAATTTCTAAGTTTCTTGAAGTCAGGGCTTGTATCTCACAGCCTGGGACTTAAGCAGGTGCTCAATTTATAAATTATATAATTTCTAATAATATGTCTCTTCATCTGTTATTGTTGTCATGTTGCAGAGTTATTTTTGATTTGGGTTTTTTTGTTTGTCTTTGTTTTTTTGTTGAACACAAATGTATTATCCTACAGTTCCAGAGGTCAGAGATCTGAAATGGTTCTTATGGGCTAAAATCAAGGTGTCAGCAGGGCTGCATTACTTCTGGAGGGCCTAGGGGAGAATCTGCTTCCTTGTCCTTTCCAGCTGAAAGAGGCTGCCCACCTTCCTTTACTATGGCCCCTTCCTCCATCTTCAAAGTCAGTAGCATAGTGTCCTCAAATCCCTACCCAGCTCTGACTCTCACTTATAAGGATCCTTGTATATAGGGCACATCTGGATAATTCAGGATAATCTCTCCATTTCAAGACCCTTAATTGACTCACATATGCAAAGTCCATTTTGCCACATTCACAGGTTCCAGGGGTGAGAATGGACATGACAGAGGGGCTATTTTTTTGCCTGCAACAAGTGGGGAGCTCTTACTATCCCCAGGCCTGAACTATCAGGAAAGAGAATGGATTCCAGAACCCAGAATGAGGGATGGCAGTGGAGACGTCTCAACCAGGGCCCAGGGGCAATTGTGGTGATCAAGACCAGCTTTCAATCCCATCCTACTTTGCAGAGTGTTTTTGAAATATTCTGACTTAAAGTAGAAGCTACACAATATATGAGTTGTGAACAAACAATAGAGTGAATGTTTAATTTTTTAAAAAATGTATTACAGTAAAAGACACATTGCCATTAATCCCCCTCAAAACACTTCAAACACATTTATCCCATCGTTCTTGCCCCTTTCTGAAGCAGTTCTGGAAGTCCTCTTTCGTGAGTGTCTTTAGTGTTATCATGGCTGCCTCCCTGTCCTGAATCTATCCAACATGTTTACCTTTCATGGTCCTTTTGACTTTGGGGAAGAGCCAGAAGTCGCATGGTGCCAGATCCAGTGAATAAGGTGGATGAAAACACACTGTAATGTTTTTATTTGACAGAAATTGCTGTACCAGAAATGATGTGTGACACGGAGCATTGCCATGATGTAGGATGAAACCATTTGCCCATTTCATGTTAATGTGTTGTTTGTGATCCATGATTTAAAAAACACTTTAAAACATATCTTCTCTGAACCGTAGCTCACACCCCTCGAACAAGGTGAAACTTGTCACACACTGTTACTAAGGTCTGACGCGCCACTTCCCATATTGAAGATCCACCCCCTACCCCCACCCCCCGCCTTTCTGCTGGATGGCACTCAGCAGCAGCATTTACTTTTTTTTTTTTTTTTTTTTTTTTTTATCACACCTCATACACATAAACATAGCTTTAGGGGTCTTGGATGGAAAGAGTCAGTCCACATCAAGAGAGAGGCAGTCTAACACAGTAGAGAAAGCAGACTTCCTGGGTTGTAATCCCAGTGTTACCATGTACTATCTAGGTGACCGTCAGCAAATTATTTCATCCCTGAGAGTCCCCATCTGTGAAATAGGAATGATGATAAGAATATCTGGGTCATAGGGTGGTTGTGAGAATTTGTATCCACGGAACACTTAGCATGGCTAATACTGAGCATTACTGTCATTCTTCTTCAGAGGTTGCAAATGGATTTCAGGGAGAGACCTCTCCACATTGCAGACAGACGAAACAAAAAATGGTTTCAAAAATAGAAGGTACAAGGTTAAAACCACAGGTCCTGATTTTCAGACTTCTTTCTCATATTGGGCAACTCTATGTGGACTCCTTACAGAGTACAGAGCAAGCAGGATTTACACATTTCACGTGCACATCTGGAAAGTCCAGCTAGTTCTCAACACATACTTGTCTAATTGAAGCAACAGCTCTGTGGATAGATTTAAAATACATCTACAATGTTTTTGATGTGCCTCCCTTCAAGAGGTGAAGACTAATTCCCCTCCCTTCAAGTATTGGCTGGACTTAGGGACTCACTTCTAATGAACAAAATAAAGCAGAAGTGATGCTGGGCAACTTTGGAGACTAAATCACAAAAGGCACTCCTTGCTCCTTCTCTTGGATCACTCTCTCGGGGGGAAATGAACGGCCACATCATGAAGACACACAAGCAGCCTATGGAGAGACCCATGTCCCGAGGAATTGAGGCCTCCTGCCAATAACCATGTGAGTGCAGCATCTCAAAAGCAGATCTTCCAGCCCCAGTCAAGCCTTCAAATGAATGCAGCCCCTATTGACATTCCGACTGCAGCCATGAGAAACTCTGAAGCAGACCACCTAGAGAAGCCATGCCCAGATTCCTGAAATTCAGAAACTGAAATAATAAACATTTGTTATATTAAATCACTAAGTTGGGGGGTGATTTGGTACGCAGCAATAGAAAACCAATGGGAGCTTTTTTGTTGATAAGTTATCAAACAATCCATCTCATTCTTTTACTAGTATCATCTTGAAACTTGTTTCAACATCATGCCTATGTGACTGCTTGTACACATCGCGACAGCTAGGGGTTCCCTTTGCACAGAACTTTCTCAGATACACACGACATGCCTTGGGTGTGTCCTGTTACTACAGGTGGCCAGAAGACCCCTTGCTATCTTTGAGAGGTCTACCAAGGACTTAAGAGAATTTTCCTAATTCATTTTGAAATAAATCCCTAATCTAACAGAAACTAACTGTCATTCTCTGGCAATGTGTGTGAGCACACATATACACACAAACTTACAAAGGACTGCAGTTCATTCAATCATTAATTACTAATAAATAGCTAATTAATCATGGATGCATCAGGCACCAATCTTTACGAAGATGAAAAAGCATAGCCTGTGCTCTCAGGAACCTACAAGATAATCACTATAATGTAGTTATGTCTGAACTGTAGTGGAGCAGCATTACAAGACTCCTGGAGGACGGTGGGGAGACTGTGTGGGCTTCAAAGAAGAGTGTTTACACTGAGACACCATTCTAATTTTTAAAAAGCATTTTGTAGCAGTTTCAGGACCCCTACCCTTGCCCTGAGTGGAAAATCAGAAGAAAAAGAGCATGATGTTTCTGATCTGCAGTATTGTACAATGCCTAGTGGAGTATTCAAGTTCAACAAAAGCACCAAATAATAACAACCATAATCCAGGACGTCAGCATTAGGCCTGAACACCCCCTTGGTTCCTATGAAAGGTTGGAGTCAAGTGCTCAGTGCCGGGCAGGGTCACGGCACACATTTCTTTTTCTTGGCAGCCTTTGTTCCAGGTCAGTCTGAAAGGTACACAATACTGCCTGAGCTCAGAGGCCGGCAGAACTCACATAACAGGTGGAATTATATATCAGTAAGAGACTTACAGAGTGTTTATTCACTTGCCAGATTTATTTATCAGGTATGGGATTGAAAGGATTTCCCCACAGGATATGTAGAGATTAGTGTGCAGTGAAAATGCTTTTTCAACAAACGCTTCCACTAATCAGGTCTTGGTTTTCGTATTCAGGCAGAATGTGCTTGTTGCCCTTCGTTGGCATTTCTGGCAGGAACGAACATACACGCTGACAAACAAAGCAAGCTGAAATGTGGACATCTATCTGTCACTCTGAAGAGCAGCTGTCTGTCACTTTTTACGAGCCCACAAGCATATTTTAATATTATGTTAGAGTAGTATATTTATGACGAAACAATTCTAGGTCTACCTGAGCCGAAAACATCTGAATGAGGAGGGAAAATTTCTTTCACCCACGGCTTTGTCTACCTGCAACCAATCATTACATGATTTCCAGAAGCTTCTCGTACTCACGCTGGGTATAAGCCAAGCGTTCATTAAGAATCTGCCGCCTCTAAGCTTAAAAATGCAGCCGAACCTTCATGGGTCTCTTGAAGGGCAAGTAAGTCCAGAGCAAGAATAAGGCCAAGCAAGCTTATATAACTCGCTCCTTCCCTGCGTCTACAGTGAGGCCAAAGCAACCAGATGAAGAGTGAAAATGTCACCCCCTCATCTGGCCTAGTTGATGTTAAACATCTGGATGTTACATAATAAGCCATTAGGGTCGTTTTACTTGCTTTCCTTTGTTCTCTTTTAAAAAATAGTCCTACTAGTTTAAATCTGGTTTTTAAACTCTAAATTTCCTATCTTTTCCATAAGCTGTTGGAGCGGACTGGTCTTGATTATTCTTTTCTATTAAAAACTGTATAGTAAAGCTCCGAGAGCTTTAAAATCAAGCTGATAACCACCAAGGTAATCTCTGATCCCTCCTCAGAGTCCTCAGGTTTCCATCCATCACGGGCAAATGGCCTGACCACAAGAAGGAAAACACCAGTGCGCTGAGGGTGAGAGGCGCCAACAACCTACACTTCGAAGAACACTTGCTTCTGCACAGTGGCTCAGTTTTACACAAAGGGGAATGATAGCAACTGAAGGGATTTCCTTTTGTTTAGTTCCTTACAATTATTCAAAGTACCTTGAGACAGGACAATGGGCTAGAAAGCGCTCTCAGGCCACAGCGGACCATAAGATCACCACGTTTTTGTTCAAACACAAGGTGTAGCCATGAGGGGCGAGCACCCTGGTTCTCGCTCTATACCACGCACTCTCCTGCTTGACCTTGCTCCAGGCCTCCCTTAATTTTTCAGGAACTGGTGTGTCTTTCTCTGCTCACTTGCGTCTGTGTTAACTTTCCTGGCTACTCTCTTTTCTGACTCTTGGTTACTCCTATAGCTCACGTACTGCCATCTATTTACCCCTAACGAAACAAGCACATCAGCAAAACAGTGAACCACTGTATCTTGGGCACTGGGGCAGGAACATTCTCTTGGAGGAAGGCATTATCTCCAGACTACTACTTAGGCTCAAGGAGATTAAGTAACTTACCTTCTAAGTGGCCAAGCTGGAATTTGAACTCAGGTCTCTTGGTAGAAATAGTAGTGTACAATTGTGGTTAAGACGTTGGCTTTTGAAGTCAGCAGACCTGAAGTCAGCTGCAAATTTGAACTCCGCCACTTAACTGTGTAATTTTGAGAAAATCATTAAATTTCTCTAAACCGCACTTTCCTTATCTATAAAGTGGAGGTAACAAAAAAAGTGTCTCTACAGGGTTTTGTGATAATGAGAAAGTGAACGTACAGTACTTGGTATTGTGACTGGCATACTATACGCTTTTAATAATTATTAGTTACCATTATTAGTATCCATTAGATTTGTTATATTCCACTCCATTGCACAACTTCCACAAGAACATTCTGCTTGTTGCTGTTAGGCTGCAAACAAACTACCTTAAATTATTATACATATAGTGGCAAATAACAACACCCCAATGAACACTGGCTGAAACCATAGGGATTTTTATTGTTTCCTCAGCAAGAAGTCTGAACGTAGATGGTCCTCGGGTAGGTTTGGTGGCTTAATGATACCATCCAGGAATCAGGCTCATCTATTATTTCTCATGATTATAACATGTCTACCACCGCTCCAGACATCCTATCCTCATGTGCTAGGAGGGAAGGGCGGAGGATAAAAAGAACTTTCTCCTCATGTTCCTCAATTTTATCAGAAAAAGAGATTTTTGAGATGCTTCCAGCAAACTTTACCTTACATTTATTTCCTTGGTCAAAAGTGATTATATGTCTACCCCTAATCCTGGCAAAGGAAAATGGGATTGCCATGGTTACCTGCAAACTTTTTCTGTAAAGGGCCAGATAGCAAATAATTTAGTCTTTACGAGCCTTCAGGTCTCTACTACAACTACTTAACTCCACTGTTGTAGCACGAAAGCAGCCATAAACAAGAGGTAAATAAATGAGTGTCTGTGTTCCAATAAAATTTTATTTACCAAAAGAGTCAGCAGCGGAATTTGGCCAATCCCTGCCTTAGACCAATGATTATTGATCAGTGTCACTGAGTGCGTGGCTGCCTAGATTTAAGTTGGGTTCCATTAGCAAGGAAGAAAGGGGAATGATCATTGGGCAGGGGTATGCCCCCAGCACATGGTCCCAAAGCACTCTGGGGAAAGAAGAGAGGGTTGAAGCTGTGAGGAGCAGATCTGGAATTGTCAGGAAGCTGGAGACTATACTTATAGAGAGATACAAAAGGAACGCACTGTTCGAGGGCTCCCCAGTGTCTAGTATACTAGTGGTTCATATTGCTTTGAAAGACTCTATGGTTTCCCGAGGGGTACCTTGGGTGTGTGTATGAGGGACCACATTGAAGGAGCCAGTCCCAGGCCCCCTCCCCCATGACTTTAGCCTTTTACATTTATCTGTTCTACATATTGTGTTTCTGTTTAGGGGGCCTTTTTAGGGGGGAAGCAGAGAAAAATCTCTCACGATTAAAAAAATTAGAAACCAGTGGCCTAGAAGATAAAGATCTAATCTTCCCATAAAACACCCCCTTCTAATTATATCTTCCGTGATAACACTAGATAAACTCTGTCCCCGTGAGACGCTCTTTTCAAGTAGGCCAAGTGTTTCTCATGTTATTCTACCCTTGTGCCTTTTCTTCAGCTTTGCGCCCCAGCTCATCTGCATGGCCACGACTCCCCCTCTTAATTCTACACAAATGGAAAGTTTCCCCAACACACAAGGCTCTTTGTCGGTTTAATATACCTATTTTACACTTACTGTGAGCAAGTCACCAAGTTACATACTTGGTATGAAAGGGAATATAAAGAAGTACAAGATACAGTCTCTTTCCTCACATTTCATAATCTAGTTGTATAGAGAGAATATAATGAAAATTCAATTTAAAGTGATGAGCTTGGTTAGACTATATATATATTTATACATATATTTATATATATGTGTATATATATATATATATATATATATATATATATATATATATATATTTCCCCCCAAAAAAAGAATGTATAATTCCAAATGACTTTTACCTTGCCTAGATTCCTTGGAATACTTGCTTTCTAGTAAGGCTGCCATGATTCACCTTTTGGAGGAATTTTCTCCTTTGGAATTATATTAAGATCCAGTTTTTTAAACCACCGAAGAAAACCAGTGTCATTCAGTTACAGCGTACTGTATTTCCATTAACCCGAAATGGTTTCTCTTATCTTGATCTCTGGCTTTTTCACTGGACTCCAGATGACTTCTGGATAGTTACGAACATCATGTCCACCTTCAAAAGATCAGTTGGGAGCACTGAAGGTATTTAACAGATGTGCCACAGGTTCTGAAGCTGATTCCTAAGAAGACACCTTTACTGTCTAGGGCAATGGCCAGTCTGCAGCCAGGACCACACCCCTGAAAATGGAGCAGGAGAGGCTCCTGCAGCTGTCACAGTCAAGGAAGTTTCTAAACAGCAACAGTTAGAGTTGGACCTTGAAGTTGGGTAAAGTGTGGTGAAGAATAGGAATAAAGATTCACAGATGGGGAAGCACCTTAGTTCCACCCCTACACTGAAGTCTGGATTGCAATCCTGGTTCTTCCATTTACTAGCTGTGGACCTCGAGCTATTTACTTAACCTCAGTAGGCCTCATCTTTCTCATCTATGAAATGGGAATAATAAGACTATTGATCTCTCAAGGCTGTTGTGCAGACTAAATGAATTAATATGTGTAAAACACTAAGTACGATATGAATGTTTGCCGCTGTCAGTGTTATTAATTTCCATCTCTGAATGAAATCAGCTTTCCTGTCCAACCTCAGGGATTCATGCATTGCCTTATTTTTCAGATATTAAAAAGCTTATTCCAATCAAAATTAAAAACTTGACCATTTCATTCATCAGTGCTTCTCCTCCCACTGACAACTAGAGGCTGGCTTAGGTTTGGAATCTTGTGGTTGGGAGAGGGACATAATCATTGTTTCCTTCTTAGATCCTGCCATCTTCTCCGGTCACAGGCTGGTGGTTCAGGTCTCTCAGAGCCCAATGAACAAAGCTCTTCAAGGAGGGCTCAGTTGTAATTCGGGGTTGGTGGCAAATGTACAAATGCTGGCTCTTTGTTTTGTGGGGTACTTCTGTAGGTTTCTTCCAAACCCCCTCCCCCACTGTTGGAGGTCCCCTTCCATTGGCAGCCTATGCCGCCTGGCTACTCGCCCTTCTGCCACAGGTCCTTATTTGTGCTGTTCACCTTGCCTGGCCCCTGTCATGGGAAATAGGTCTACTTTGCCAACAGGAAGACTAGTTAGTACTTGTTTACCCTGCCAACTCTTGGAAGTAGAGGTAGTTCCAGATACTTCCTTCTCCCGCCACTGCAAACAGCTCTCTCTGCTCTCAGGTGACACCCGTCCCAGTGCCCTCCAAATTCCAGGAGACACAGGTAGTTCTCTGGATCCCTCTGCACTTATCTTGAAGTAGGTAGAAAAGCACATGGGGACACCTTTCTTTAAAAAAAAAAAAAAAAAGTTCACTGCTGGCCTCTTCTGGGTTCTTAGCTTTCTATCACATGGCCTGGAGGTGAGAGAGTATGCTGTACCTCCAGTAATCCCCCAGAGATGGTCTACACCTCACTTGAGAATGTGGAGGGCAGTTATGTAGCACATACTGTTCCCTGAGTCTCAGCAGAAACTTCCACACGTGTGAACAGAGTCCCCTTTAGCAGTGGATGAAGGCTAGTTTGGAGCAGACTAGGAGCATTGTGGGAAATTCCCTGGAGGACAGCTTAGGGGGCCCAACAGAAAGGGTCTGACCACCAGGGAATGGAATTTTGGCTTCATGGTGTAGATAATGGGAAGCAAGGAGTGTTTCTCTTTCCTTCTCCACATGTAGGTAAGCACAGCCCCAATTATGATCTTGCCCTCACCTTCCCTGGCCTCTCTCTTTCCCAGGGTCAGGTGGGCCCAGAGAACCCTCAGAAAATTTTGTTTAAAGTAGAAAAGGAGAGTAGGCAAACATGTGCGTGCGTGTGTGTAGGGGGCTTAAACAGCAGTCGGGACGTAGGACTCCAGACATCCTATCCTCATGTGCTAGGAGGGAAGGGCGGAGGATAAAAAGAACTTTCTCCTCATGTTCCTCAATTTTATCAGAAAAAGAGATTTTTGAGATGCTTCCAGCAAACTTTACCTTACATTTCCTTGGTCAAAAGTGATTATATGTCTACCCCTAATCCTGGCAAAGGAGAATGGGATTGCCATGGTTACCTGCAAACTTTTTCTGTAAAGGGTCAGATAGCAAATAATTTAGTCTTTACGAGCCTTCAGGTCTATGCCGCAACTACTTAACTCCGCTGTTGTAGCACAAAAGCAGCCATAAACAAGAGGTAAACAAATGAGTGTCTGTGTTCCAATAAAATTTTATTTACCAAAAGAGTCAGCAGCGGAATTTGGCCAATCCCTGCCTTAGACCAATGATTATTGATCAGTGTCACTGAGTGCGTGGCTGCCTAGATTTAAGTTGGGTTCCATTAGCAAGGAAGAAAGGGGAATGATCATTGGGCAGGGGTATGCCCCCAGCACATGGTCCCAAAGCACTCTGGGGAAAGAAGAGAGGTTTGAAGCTGTGAGGAGCAGATCTGGCACTGTCAGGAAGCTGGAGACTATACTTATAGAGAGATACAAAAGGAACACACTGTTCGAGGGCTCCCCAGTGTCTAGTATACTAGTGGTTCATATTGCTTTGAAAGACTCTACGGTTTCCCGAGGGGTACCTTGGGTGTGTGTATGAGGGACCACATTGAAGGAGCCAGTCCCAGGCCCCCTCCCCCATGACTTTAGCCTTTTACATTTATCTGTTCTACATATTGTGTTTCTGTTTAGGGGGCCTTTTTAGGGGGGAAGCAGAGAAAAATCTCTCACGATTAAAAAAATTAGAAACCAGTGGCCTAGAAGATAAAGATCTAATCTTCCCATAAAACACCCCCTTCTAATTATATCTTCCGTGATAACACTAGATAAACTCTGTCCCCGTGAGACGCTCTTTTCAAGTAGGCCAAGTGTTTCTCATGTTATTCTACCCTTGTGCCTTTTCTTCAGCTTTGCGCCCCAGCTCATCTGCATGGCCACGACTCCCCCTCTTAATTCTACACAAATGGAAAGTTTCCCCAACACACAAGGCTCTTTGTCGGTTTAACATACCTATTTTACACTTACTGTGAGCAAGTCACCAAGTTACATACTTGGTATGAAAGGGAATATAAAGAAGTACAAGATACAGTCTCTTTCCTCACATTTCATAATCTAGTTGTATAGAGAGAATATAATGAAAATTCAATTTAAAGTGATGAGCTTGGTTAGACTATATATATATTTATACATATATTTATATATATATATATATATATATATATATATATATATATATATATATATATATATATATTTCCCCCCAAAAAAAGAATGTATCATTCCAAATGACTTTTACCTTGCCTAGATTCCTTGGAATACTTGCTTTCTAGTAAGGCTGCCATGATTCACCTTTTGGAGGAATTTTCTCCTTTGGAATTATATTTAGATCCAGTTTTTTAAACCACCGAAGAAAACCAGTGTCATTCAGTTACAGCGTACTGTATTTCCATTAACCCAAAATGGTTTCTCTTACCTTGATCTCTGGCTTTTTCACTGGACTCCAGATGAATTCTGGATAGTTACAAAAGTCATGTCCACCTTCAAAAGATCAGTTGGGAGCACTGAAGGTATTTAACAGATGTGCCACAGGTTCTGAAGTTGTTTCCTCAGAAGACACCTTTACTGTCTAGGGCAATGGCCAGTCTGCAGCCAGGACCACACCCCTGAAAATGGAGCAGGAGAGGCTCCTGCAGCTGTCACAGTCAAGGAAGTTTCTAAACAGCAACAGTTAGAGTTGGACCTTGAAGTTGGGTAAAGTGTGGTGAAGAATAGGAATAAAGATTCACAGATGGGGAAGCACCTTAGTTCCACCCCTAGACTGAAGTCTGGATTGCAATCCTGGTTCTTCCATTTACTAGCTGTGGACCTCGAGCTATTTACTTAACCTCAGTAGGCCTCATCTTTCTCATCTATGAAATGGGAATAATAAGACTATTGATCTCTCAAGGCTGTTGTGCAGACTAAATGAATTAATACGTGTAAAACACTAAGTACGATATGAATGTTTGCCGCTGTCAGTGTTATTAATTTCCATCTCTGAATGAAATCAGCTTTCCTGTCCAACCTCAGGGATTCATGCATTGCCTTATTTTTCAGATATTAAAAAGCTTATTCCAATCAAAATTAAAAACTTGACCATTTCATTCATCAGTGCTTCTCTCCTCCCACTGACAACTAGAGGCTGGCTTAGGTTTGGAATCTTGTGGTTGGGAGAGGGACATAATCATTGTTTCCTTCTTAGATCCTGCCATCTTCTCCGGTCACAGGCTGGTGGTTCAGGTCTCTCAGAGCCCAATGAACAAAGCTCTTCAAGGAGGGCTCAGTTGTAATTCGGGGTTGGTGGCAAATGTACAAATGCTGGCTCTTTGTTTTGTGGGGTACTTCTGTAGGTTTCTTCCAAACCCCCTCCCCCACTGTTGGAGGTCCCCTTCCATTGGCAGCCTATGCCGCCTGGCTACTCGCCCTTCTGCCACAGGTCCTTATTTGTGCTGCTCACCTTGCCTGGCCCCTGTCATGGGAAATAGGTCTACTTTGCCAACAGGAAGACTAGTTAGTACTTGTTTACCCTGCCAACTCTTGGAAGTAGAGGTAGTTCCAGATACTTCCTTCTCCCGCCACTGCAAACAGCTCTCTCTGCTCTCAGGTGACACCCGTCCCAGTGCCCTCCAAATTCCAGGAGACACAAGGTAGTTCTCTGGAGCCCTCCGCACTTATCTTGAAGTAGGTGGAAAAGCACATGTGGACATCTTTCTTTAAAAAAAAAAAAGAAGTTCACTGCTGGCCTCTTCTGGGTTCTTAGCTTTCTATCACACGGCCTGGAGGTGAGAGAGTATGCTGTACCTCCAGTAATCCCCCAGAGATGGTCTACACCTCACTTGAGAATGTGGAGGGCAGTTATGTAGCACATACTGTTCCCTGAGTCTCAGCAGAAACTTCCACACGTGTGAACAGAGTCCCCTTTAGCAGTGGATGAAGGCTAGTTTGGAGCAGACTAGGAGCATTGTGGGAAATTCCCTGGAGGACAGCTTAGGGGGCCCAACAGAAAGGGTCTGACCACCAGGGAATGGAATTTTGGCTTCATGGTGTAGATAATGGGAAGCAAGGAGTGTTTCTCTTTCCTTCTCCACATGTAGGTAAGCACAGCCCCAATTATGATCTTGCCCTCACCTTCCCTGGCCTCTCTCTTTCCCAGGGTCAGGTGGGCCCAGAGAACCCTCAGAAAATTTTGTTTAAAGTAGAAAAGGAGAGTAGGCAAACATGTGCGTGCGTGTGTGTAGGGGGCTTAAACAGCAGTCGGGACGTAGGACTAGCCACAAGCCAAGAAGAAAAGTAAAGGAAGAAAAAAAACATTCCAGTGAGGAGAGAAAAAAGTCGACCCTGCCATGCCTCACACACTAAATAGGGACGCCTGGCGCCTGCAGTGAGGTCAAGTGAGGTCAGAGGAGCTTATCTCTCCGTGTGCCTGGAATTAAGGGCATCCTGGGACAGCTGCAGAGCGGGAGGCTCCCGTGTTCTCCTCTCTGTAAGCCAGTCAGGATCCCAGGACTGCTGCGCAGGGAAGATAGTGGTTTAGCTCTTTCACTACGAAAAGGGAGGCTGTGAATTGCTTCTCTGGTGAGGGAGGCTCTCAAGAAAAGACACAAAGAATAATTGTCGGATTGTTAGTGTGTCTCTTTAAGAATCAATTCTCAGTGTAAGGTCTCTGAAGCAAAACAAACAAACAAAATGACTCCTGAAAACCTCAACAGACCTGCTTCAATTACAGGCCCCAAATCCTGATTCTGAGTTGGGGACAAGGAGAGACGCCATCGGGACCATGAAGTGTCAATCGCCCAGAGGAACCCCGAAATCGGAGGGCTGCGTAGCGGAGGCCTGGGAGAGCCGGAGTCCCCGGTGTGTTTGCATTCATTAAAACTTTTGCAGGAGGGCTACGCTAGCACCGACCGCCCAGAGCGGCTGGAGCGAACCCCAGCCAGGGCACAAACAGCGCGACACTGCCACCTTGTGGGCGTCTGTGGCGGCGCCGCCGCTCGCAAAGCTCAGTCAGCGGGGCGGGCGACGGAGGACCCGGTGCCCTGCAGGAACTCGTTGCAGAGCGGCAGCCCGCGGGGGCGGGGCCCGGGGGCGGGGCGCGCCAGCGCCGATCACGTGGGTTAGCAACAGGCAACAGCCAATGGGAGTGCGAGTCAGGTGGTGCGTGTGCGCCGCCCGCCGGAGAGCCGGCCCGAAGTGGAGGCGTTTCTGCGCTGGGGCTTGCGAGGGCCGGGAAGGGGTGCCAGGGATAGGAGTTCCTGCGGGCCTGGAGCCCGTTGTTGCGGAGGGGGCGAGCGAGAGATTGAAAATAGGACTTTCCCACTCGCTCGCTCCAAAGCTGTGACCCCGGGGGCAGGGGGCGGCGGCCGGGTTGGAAGCCGACGGAGAGCAGGCGGCGGCCGGCTGTCCCCCTGCTTCACTCACTTGTTGCTGTGCCAGAGACTTGGGACTGAAACTGTCACTTGGATCCTATAAGGGGGTTAAAACAAAAAGAATAATGAAGTTTCTGGCATTAGTCGGTTTGCGTGGGCAACCTCACCCTGCCTGTAGCAAGCAGTTAGCGAAACGGGCACCATCCTCAGCGCCTCACAGAACCAAGACTTGGCTCCAAGAAGCCAAAGCAGAGGGAAGTCGGGAATTGGGTCAAAAGAAAAAGGCAGCTTAGTAGTTGTATTAATTATCGTAAGTGGAAAAGCCACATCCAAAAGTACGTCTAATGACTTCTACGGTAATCCCACCATGTTGACATAAACCAGCCCACCCCGGGACGTAGAGAAGAGACCACAACACAAAGTACCAGACGTACGTCCCAGGACATGGGCAAAACCAGGACCAACAGAGACAGGCATGGTTTCTATCAGATTCTCACTCTTCTGGTTTCGCGGTCAGGCACACATTTCATATTCTTAGTAGGGGATCTCTCTCTCCCTCCCTCGCTCCCTCTTTCCCTATCTTCTTCCCTCTCTCTCTTTCTCGTTACCTTATGATCTCCTGGAAGCGGTTTTACTTCGTTTGTTGTTTGGGAGTTACCTTGTGTTTTCTTCCTCTGAAATGAATCCAGGGGGCAGATGGCCTTAGAAGGGCATCTATCTAATGCATTGCCTTGCCTCAAGGCGCTTTGAAAGACTGTAAACTGTGATGTGATACTGTTGTAAGGTGAGACGAGACTATCTCAACCTGCAGGATCTAGCCATCCTAGTTTTAAAGTTCCATAGGGAAAGATGTTGTACAGTATCCTCTGATAACCCTACAAATGCTAACCACCCTGGGTAAGATACAAGAAAAACTTTCTGATCCCAGGTTTTATTTGTTTCTATTTAAGCTCATTCAGGGTCAGGCTGTCCCAGAGGGCAATTGAACATCTGCCCAGCAGCTTATGGGCATGATGTGCATTTCCCTCTGTCAGGAACAGAGGTCAGTGGTGCCAGCTGCCACTGGGAGCTTTGCCGGGTACCCAGGCACCGTAGGGATTTGCCAGGGCGACTTTGAGTAGGTGATCCACTCTGCGTCATATTTTCTTCCTTTAATCCAATACTGAGTTTGATTCATTCAGTGAACAGGCCTTGTGTACTTACTATGTGTGGAGATGAATCTAATATACTTGATAATTATGTTTCTGCAAATTTGACATAGTATTGGATTTTTAAACATATACGGGTTCTTGACCAGCAAAGGGTTTTCAAGTTGTCCTGAGGATTCAACAAATATTTATTGAGCTCTAACTAGGTGCCAGACCTTTGTTTGGATAATGAAGATAAAGCTTTGCAGCACGGAATTTGCGTAATAAAATGGACTCATGAGGAAAGGAAGTGTGAATGGATCACCCTTTTTCCATATTCCAGGAGTAAGTCACCTTCCCCACACTAGTTGATTGTTGCTCTCTCTTATTCTCCCTCAAACTTCTCCCTTTTGGTTCTTCGTTCTTTTTGGGACTTATTTGATCATGGAGCAATAAAGTCACCCACATGTTTAATATTAAATAGTGTAATGCGATGGGAAAAGTCACAGGCTAGGAATAAACATACCTGGTTCCAGCCCTGGCTCTGCTACTTGATGAAATCCGTAACTTTCATATAAGATTTGAATCTTGGTTCCCTCATCCCTAGAATGGGGTAGTCCTTGTTTTGCTACCATACAGGGTCAGATTCAAGGACATTGTTTTCTCATCTGTAAATTGAGGGGTTTGAACTAGATGTAAGGTTTGCAAACTTTCTTCAGAAGTGGGTTCATCTTTTAAAATGAAATCTAATATAAAACCCCAACATATAAAACGGATGAAGACAAGCTTGTTCTCGTAGCCCTAAAGTCCTATATATGTACTCTCATCCCCTGTCTGTAAAAGGCCCTTGAGGCACCTATGGAACCCTAGTGGCACACAGGGTAAAACTGACTGTGCTAGATGATTATTTTATAAAGTACCTTCCAGTTCTAAAATTCTGTAAATCGAAATTTTCTAACATTGTATATTTTTATGATAAGATTTAACCCATGTTTTCTTCCTTCACGTATTAATAAGTTTTGGGAGATAGGCACGAGGTTTACTGAAATCAAAACACATTTCATTACTCTCCCTATTTGCGAAGCCAATCTTTCTGCCACAAAACAAAATTAGGTTTTGATGGAGTATAGTATTATGTAATGAGAAAAACACCAGACTGGGAGTGAGAAGACATGAGTTCTAACCCTGGCCCTGCTTTTAACTATCTCCACAACTTTGAACACGTCCAGGAACTTTACTAACCTATCCAAATCTATAAAATGAGGAGGTTGGGTGGCTTAGCAATCAGAGGCATGGGATCATTTCTGGACCCCACACCAGAATGAGTTTCTTTAAATTAAATAACTCTCTCAAATTTCACCCTGCTTACAGGCCAAGTCACTCCATCACACTCTCTTTAATATATATACTCTCCCTATTTAGAGAGGAAGGGGAGGGGAAGAAGACAAATTAGGTTGTAAATGACACCACCAGGACATCAAGCTAGAAATATCAACTGAATCATTGTTTTGTTTGCACAGGTGGTTTGAGCCCACAGTATGCCTTGACCCCAACTCACCAAGCAGAAGCCACATCTCCATTAATAAAGATTCTGCAAGGCATTAAACACAGGATGGCGTTTGTGAGGGCAAACCAGAAAAATCCCCAAGTTTGGAGAATATTTAAAGATTACAGTTTGGGTTAAGGACTTAGGACCTGGGGTTGGACCAAAAGGCGTGACCCCACAAGGGACAGACAGCATGATTCATTGCCTCCAAGTGTGCATGTCCTGGGAAAAGGCAACAGGCCTTGCCTGGGAAGCCAGGGCACTTTACGGGTGGACACAAGAACAACAGCTCTGGTCATGGCTGTGACTTGGTTATAAGTTAACTTTATGGGTCACTGAGTGTCTGGAAACAGACTATAAAAAGAAGAAAGGGTGGCCCAAGCAGCTTTGTGTTGGAAATGGCTGTGACCAGTTGCTTCTGGGAGGGAGCTGTATTGACTGCAATAAAACTTGATGGGCTCAGTACTTGTCTGTTAAGGCTGGAATCGGAAGTAAACTTTGGACCTAAGTAATTGGTATGAAGCTGTGCTTCAGAGTGGGAGCAGAGGGGATTTATCCCACGTGGTAAACAATATGGTATCCAACTGATGCACGCGATCCGCCTTCTTAGTGACCTCTAATCCTACAATCTTATCGGCGGGCAGACCATCTAGGTTAATCTCACAGTTCAAACAAGTTGGTACAGTTTGACTTTCACTACACTGACTTTAAAAAACAAACACACACGTTGTTCTTGGAACAGCGAAACATTTATGGTAAAAGTAAACGTCTGCCTTTGAGAGTTGCTATCCTTAACTGTGGCTGTTTGGGGGTAAACAAGACATTGTCTTTAATGTTAACTTTAATCCAACTATCAACTCTAACTTTAGCAGTCTTCAGTAAGTCGGCAATTATTTATTAAACACATACTTGCACATAATCTGGTGTTATAGAACATACCATCCAAAGTTGTAGACAACAAATAAAACAAGATTATGCCAGAAATATTTTTAAAAATACACACCATTTTTTTCACTTGCTTTTTTTTTCAAGGTTTGGGGGAGGCACATTGCAAATTTGACTCCACGTGCAATGCAGAAAGGCATTGAACCGAGTTGCAGGAAGCCAAAGAGCTAATCTTGGCTCTCATTATCTATAGCTGTGTGGCAATCAGAACGTACCATTCACATCTCTGGGCCTCAAGTTTGTTCATCTGAAAAATGAGGGAGATAAACTGGATCATATTCTACACCACAAACTTAACTATAATAATAGCTAATGTTTACTGAGTCAAGCACTTTGCATTCTTTATCAGTTATTCCTCATGACAGCCCCATGATGTATGTATTATTTTTTCCCCACTTTTCAGATAAGGAAGCTGGGCTTCGAGAGGTTTTGAAACTTGTCCAAGGTCACAAAGTAAGTAGCAGATCTGACATTTGACCCTAATTTTCCCCCAGCTCCCAAGTTGCACTCACCCATTTCACATTAACGAACTGCCTTACAGTTCATACAGAAAGGAAAGCAACCTGATTTTTTCCTTATATCAGATTGTCACTTCGACTGCCTCAGAGCTGCTAGTAGAGATGACTCCCCCATTGGTTACTACTTGACAATCTTTAGAGTCACCCAGAAGTGTGCGCTGAAGCAGATGAGAGCAGAAACATCTACCCGGAGAGAGGGAAGAACTTCACAGGACAGCATGCCCAGCCCTGTGAAGACAGAGTAGATTAGACTTTTGGCTATTGACCATGCCCTCGCACTCAGAATCCAGGAGGCAACAGTTGTCCAGAAAAGACCTAGGTAGGAGTGAAAGGGGGAACCCAATGATGCCTAAGACCTTCCTGTCACTTCTCCTCTCTCACCCCTTAGGCCAAGCTTGGCTTCTGACTTACCCGGTAGGTGTCCAGTTATCACAATGCCATGCAGTGTAGTTGGGAATCGCTAAGAAATAACAATCGAACCCTCTTTCTCAGGAACCTGAGGTGTCCAGAATGGGGGGTGGGGAAGCCCAATTTGGTTTCTGGTTCCCCCACAGCTGGGGTCACTGTCCCTTCATGGACACCTGCAAAGCGTCCACATGCTCCATCAGGTGAAACACTACCTAAGACCCACACGCCGAGTGCCCAACGATTTGGTGTCCCTGGAATGAAATGATCCCGTTAATGCAAACAGAATCTCCACACACCTTGGGGAAAGTTTGGTTTCCACAATGTTTAAAACAGGAAATAGCAGTATATGCAGGGAGGGACAATTATGATCCAAAGATGGATTACACACAATCCCTGCTCTTGGAAAACTCACTGTCTCATGGGGCCCACCAGGGCTTCTTTCCCCTTAGGATCTCTTGCGTGAGTCCAGTTATCTCTAGACCAGAAAGATAAGAGAGAGAAGTATAATTTTTTTAAGTACTCAAGTGATTAACGTGGATTGAATGAATTTAATAGAAAATAATCAGTTGGGGAATGTCAACCTCAAGAAACTGCACATTTTGTCTTGAAAATACTGAAGCTGTCAGAAACAATAAAAAATAATCTTATCCATTTTCAAGAAAGAGGAAGCAATTATGCATATTCTCAAGACTAAAATGGAAGAGTTAATTCTCCATTACTTGTTTATATTAGATTAATCTTGAATCTGTATGGTGGATATAAATTACACTTCCTCCCATAAATTCAATTTTGCAGATAAAGATGTACTTCTCCTCCGATCTATTTTTAGTTGCTTAAAAATTGCCCCACATTTTGCTGACCACATATATATTATATAAACCCCCATCAGCTCCCTGAGGTGATAATTACTATTTGTGAATTTCTCTGGAGGAATGAGTGAATATTCCAGTGGAAAGAACTCTGACTTAGATGCTAGGAGACTGAGAATTGATTCCAGCTCTGCCCCTAACTAGACGTGAACTTACAGATAAATTACTTCACCTCTCTAGTTCTGTGGGAAGTAAGGGAGCAAAATTCGATGAGATCTTTCTAAAATTCCTTCCAGCTCTAAAATTCGGTTTTTGTGCAACTCCCTGAACAAAAGCAGGGATTCCCTCCAGTATAAGAACACTGGATATATTGGGAGGAACAGTAAGGAGCCTCAGAACTGGAGGCTAAGCCACGTACCCTGGAAGCAAGCACATGAAAAACAGGCAGGGGCAAAGGCTGCTGCCTAATTCCTAGGAAATTCCCTGGATGGAGTCCAGGTAGAGGGAGCTGTTCCTGGTCCCATCCTGAAGCACACATTGAAGATTGATGCAGCAGGATTCTTTGGGGTCTGACATCAAGTAGACCCATTTATTATTCTCTGATTTGGCCAGGAATACTTTCATCAAGAGAAGGGGCAGTTTTGGTTTGGTTTGGTTGTTTGTTTGTTTGTTTTTAATGCAGCAAGAATGAGAAGTTCAATAAGAATGAGACCTCTGGTGAGAAGAGACCCATCTTCTATCCCAGTGGCAATACAGGCTGCTGGCAGGGCTCTCGTGCCCCCCGTTTGTGGTGATAGGAGCAGTGTCGTGCTTGGCAGCCTGCGGAGTCTCAGTTCCCGCTCCCCACATAAGAACGCAGGACATGGTGAGGCCAAAAAGGAACACCCACGGAGCCATACATAGGGGAGTCATACCACTATAGTCTCACTGGAGGCTGGATTCACACGACGTGCGACCTGCTGTCCGCTTTTCTGCCAACCGACCGACTCTGTCTCTCTCTCTGCCAACCAACCTCACTTTCTAGCTGCAATCCGCTGTGCTAACTACAGTCCACACTTGCCAGCCACCATCTTCTTGCTAGCCCCCATTTGCTGCTGGCGTAGCCACAGCAGTTATATTAGTGGCCAATGGCTCACTGGTTACAGCTGATGGCCAACTAGCCACAGCTGATGGCCATCCAATCACAGTTGATGACCATTTACTAGCTGAGCCAGCACCTCTCCACGCGAGGCCGGGAGCCTGGAAACTGAACTCCTGGTTCTGTCCCCACAAGCATTAAGTCAACATGTACACCAGCCTGGCCTCTTGGAAAAGCTGACCCTTGCGTCTCTATTGAGATGCAAGATAGCAGCAACAGTGGAAGCAGCTGCATCCAAGAAGGCTGACCCAAGAAAATGTTGCAGTTTCCAAGGGAATATAGGAGCCCCCCAGATCCCAGGTAGAGGGAAAGAGAAACCTCAGGAGGAAGGAAGGGGTGTTCCAGTGAGTCTGCACATGGATGATTCACATGCAATGCTTGTTCTCATTTCCCCTATAGTTAATGTTCAAGAGAAGGGATTTACATTAAAGCCAGAGTCCCCTCAGCCACCCACCAGCAGGGCCTTGGCATCCCCTCTATGTTGCTTCTCCAAAGCTTCTCACAGTGTGACATTTGGCTTCCCCAAGAGTGACTGAATGGAGAGGGAGAGAGAGAGAGAGAGAGAGAGAGAGAGAGAGAGCAAGCCAAAGTCCAAGACAGAAGCCACAGACTTTTACAGCCTAACCTTGGAAATTACATATCATTGCTCCACCATATTCTACGTCCTCACACAGACCAACTCTGATACAGTGTGAGACATAGTTACAGTGTGTGAATACTGGGTGTGAATACCAGGAAGTGGGGATTGTAGGGGACCATCTCAAAGGCTAGCTACCACAGTTACAATGAAGCCTTCCGGGCCCTTACTTTCCGAGGTCCAGCCATCTTAGTGGTGTTTCCCTCTTTCTCCTCTTGATGCATCTCTTCCCCTCAAAATAGTGAACTCTTTCCCCTAATCCTTGTCTTCTGTCCATTTCCATAGGGTGTCACCTATGCCAAGCAGCCATTTCCAGAGGCAGTTCTCTCTCTAAGAGGAATTGTTAGTAAACCTTTTAAGAAATGCCAAGTTTTGTACCCTGTTTTATAGTGTATGTATGTATTTATCTATTTGTCCACGACAACAAAAGGAAAAACTTTAAATGACCATAAAACACTGACTGTTTCTTAAATTCTTCTCTCAACTTTCCCCACTCCCTACCCAAGATCGCAGTGCCCTTTTCCTGTGAGAACCATTTACCCCTTGGGAAGCTAGTGAGTGTACTTGTTCCTGTGTACGTTTCCCCCTCCTGTTTCCCAGGCCTCATTCTAGCCACGCTCTGTAGAAAGACAGTATGGCTCTTCAATTGGCCAAGTTTGGGACAGAAACCAAAGAGTAACTGCCATCTATGTGGGATGGAGACATTGTGAGCTTCGCTCGTCTAACATAAATGGAGGCGGCAGGACAGGGCCAAGTCGTTTTCCTGAGACACTACCTCATGAAGACGTTGTGAGAATTAAGTGAAATAACACAGATAAAGTGCCTGGAATGGCACCTGGTACCAAGTAAGTGCTCGACAGCTGTGAACTATTGTTCTTAGATAAATGACGCAGATATACACAAGCTTTGGTTATGAACAATTATTATATCAGTGATACCCACAAACTTAGATCATTATAAAGTTTCATTTTCCTCTCACTATCTAAAATTACCAATATCTTGGTGTGGATTTCCCAAGGAATACCTTTATTTTCTTAAAGCATAAAAATCTCTTATGTTGAGAGGAAAGAAAATATACAGTGGAGATCATTGAGCCAGAATGTCCAAGCCTTAATTTTCATGTATGAATAAACTTAGCCAATATTATTGAGCATCTACTAAGTTCTAGGCACTGTTCCAGGTACAAAGACATCCAAAATTCCTGCCGTCATGGAGCTTGTTTTAGTAGGTACAGACTGGCAATGACATGTAAATATATACAAGGCTCAGAAGAAAAATAAGCAGTGAAGCAGAGTGACGAGATGGTATACTATATTAGATCAATCAGTCGCAGAAGGTCTTTCTGATAACCCATCCCTATATTAACTTTATTTTCAGAATTTAGACCTATTGGCTCCAAAGAGTACAATAATTGAAAAAATATGTTTTACCAGGTAAAGAATGGCATGTAATATAAGAAATAAGAAATGGTAAGAAATAAAGGAGTTAAAAAGGGTGTGCCTTAGAAAACGCTTTATACAATATACTCATGTCATCTGACTCCTCCACAGAATGTATTAAAAATCCGTCATCAGTCTGCAGCCATTGAATACATCTGGGTTTACCTTAAAACAAAAATAATATGTTAAAAAAAGAAAACCCAAAATATTTAGTGATGGAAACAAAATGAATACATGTCCTTTTTCAATTCTTCCCTGGAAAATGGAGATATTCAATGTATACTCACTTCCTTAAAAAATGGCCTAAACAAACAAAAAAATAAAAACATTTTATAATGAAAAATATATGAAATTTCTCTTCACTGGGAAATCCTTACTGATTGCATGTGGAGGAATGGCAAATTCACTTATCCTCAGAAAGTGTTGTTATGACATTCATAGATGGAAGGGGACGAGGGGACAACAGCTCTTTTGCAAAGCACTATCTGTATCACTGGTAGGCCCTTCCTATGCTTTTCTTTCCAAATTTCTCTCTCATCCTCATTATCTGATGAGGCTGCTGCATAGCAGTCAATGTGCAGCATTGTTCTCTGAGATTTGTGCGCTTTTTACAAGATTAAAAGGCCTCTACTAGAGTCGTTTTTGATCTGCTCATTACCACCCACACTACCTGCCCATATTGAATCGCCATGAGGTTTCTCTCCTTTTGGGACCATCGCCACACACCATGTGCCTTACTTAGCAAACTGTTCTTGGTACTGGTATTTAGGAAAACAAATAAATGAGAGCTTTAAATTTTCATCATTTGGCATTTTTCTGTGTTTAGACATCTACATAAGCAATCACCTATAGTAATATTTCTATCATGGTAATGATTTTATGATTAACAAAGCCCTCTCCTATGCTTTAACTCATTTAATCTTAAAGTCATTTAATCTGGTGAAAAGATGGAGGTCTGGATTGCTAGCTGATCAATCACCAAAACCATTTCCTTTTGTCCCTGGACACATTGCTAGACTAAATTTCCCAGCATCCTTTACATTGAGTTGTAGCCATGGACTGAGCCACTTCCTGGTTCATAAAAACTTCCCACAGGAGTTCCTCCACGCTCTTCCCCGTTCCACAGCAAACCTGTGGAGATGGAGGAGCCACAGGATGGAGTTTGGGCTCTAAATCGCCACATAGAGCGGAGTTACCTGAGTGTGAGAAAGACCCATTTGGGGGGGGCGGGGAAAGGTCTATTGCATTACACTACAGATATGTAGGGATTTTCTGTGATAGTAGCTAGTGTTACCTTAATAGTGCATATTTCTCCAGTGTTTTATTACTAACACAACAGCTTGATATATTTTATCTCATGTGAGATATCTGGGAGCAAGTACTATTTTTTATTATCCTCCTTTTCAAATTGGACAAACTAAGGCTCAGCGAGGCTAAATAATGTACCCAAGGTCACAGAGCTGTTAAGAGTTGGAATTAGGTATATGATTTAGATCTAGTCAGACCCAAACCCTGTGGTCTTCCCACTAAATCATGATAATTTCCCAAGATGTTAGCGATTACATTGATCTTAACCTTCTAGGTCATTCTGTAGGTGCTGCTGTGTTGAGGGAGATTCTTTATCAGCATGCATTTGCTGCTAATATTTTACTGGGTCTGAACTGAAGAACTAAACCTAGTGTGTAGTCACTTGCTCACTGCCCATAGGGCTGCATGAATAGTGTTACCCCATTGGTCTTTGGTGGGATGCCATCTATCTTCTGGCTAGACAGTTTCCTGGCCTTTTTTTTCCCTGCAATCCAATAGAAACAAGTCAGCCCTTTCATTCTGCCCTACTTTAAAAGAAAATGCTTACATCTTTTACATAATCATTGAATAAATATTCAGTGCCCACTAGGTGCAAAGCACTGTGTATGGTGTTGTGAGGGATTTAAAAAAAACAAAAATGCACACACACACAGCATAGTGGCTAAGAGGGTAGACTGTAACAAGTGCCTAAATTTAAATTCTGGCTCCACAACTTACTAGCTGTGTGACTTTGGATAAGTTACTTAACTTCTCTGTTCCCATGTTTCCTGACCTGTGGAATGGGGAAAATATGAATACCTACTCATGAAGATGTTATTAGAAATAAATGAAACAATGCATATAAAGTACTTAGAATAGCACCTGACACCAAGTAAGTACTTGATAGCTGTTAAGTGTTATTCTCAGATAAATGAAATAGATGGACCTAAGCCTTGGCAATGAGCAATTATTATATCAGTGCCATCCACAAACTTAGATAGTTTTGAGAGTCCATTTCCTCTTACTACATGTCTATAATTACCCATATCTTGGTGCAGTGTACTAGTGATTTTCCACTCTCAAATCTTTTCTGTAATCAGACACTAAGGGAAGAAAAACAAACATACACATACTTTTTTTCTGTGCCAGGCACTACACTAAGCACCTCTGGGTTTCTGGTTTTGTTACGTTGTATTTAATCCTCACAACAACTCAATTTCCCATTTGCAGATGAAGCCCCATAGACTTCAGAGAAGACAGTATGTACGTATCAGACCTGGGATTCAAAGCTGATCTGTCTCGCTCCAAAGCCTGAGCTTCCAAGCCTTAAACTAATCCCCTGGCTGACCAGCTCTGTGATTCTACGCTAGTCTGATAAAAGCCCCAGAATTTCACAACCTTCTAAGAATACAGTCAAGAAGGAAATCATTTTTTTTAACATGCTCCTGAGTCTAGGAAATGAGGGGCCTTGGTATAAACAACACCGCTTCTCTGCAAAGTGCAGAGGACCCTTGAAAAGGGTATTTTAATCATGGGTGTCATATTTTATGATTGTGTCTGTTTGTATTTAGTACACTTGTTATCCTTGATGTTTTCGCCCCGAGGACATCCAACTGAACAAAATTGCATACATCTTTGTGGATTACCCTTTCTGCATCCATAAGTTATCTGCCCTTTTTAAAATGGTTTGCACTAAAACACCAAGTGCTTTTTCTAATGGCAATAGACAGCCAGTGGTTTTTGATGCAAATGACTTCTCCCTACTTTCTCCCCAGCCCAGAGCTAAATCTGCAGCAGCGGCAGAGGGCTCTGTGCTTCCAGAAGCAATTTAAGCACAGCAGTTGGGAGCTGCACAGTGACTTAAAGCCCCCTGCTTGATGTTAGGGAAGGCTAAATGAGAGTCGGAAAAAGATGTGGTGTGCTGAGCAGGGATGTTTTAGGGGCACTTACAATATTCACCTCTCTTGTTTTGAAGAAACTAGCTTCCACTCAGGCAGTTTTGTGTTTGTGTGTAAAGATTAAACTGTTAAGTACGTAAAACCATAAGCATAATCCATCGGATCACAGGGTTTCATTTTCTCCTGGAGGTAATATGTTGGGCTTTTTCTTTCCTTTCCACTTTGATAGTATTTCTGAGCTCTATGCATGGCGACTCTATACTTTATGCCGGCACTTACGTTTATGATGTTATGAGTTTCTAAGTGTGTATCTTTATTTAGCTACTTTTCCCTGAATAAAGAAGCCAAATCTCAATTCCATATAATAATAGATTTGAAGTAGGAAAAGGGAAATAAGCACTGCACCCAGAAAGAAAACTACCTCTTGGCTAAAAATAAATATATTTCTCATTAGCGTCCTTTTTTACATATAACTGACTTCAGAAGAAAAGTACATAGGAAAAGAACCATTATAAGACTAATGAGATGTTTGAGAAATGGGCTCTGCAGGCAAAAGGCAGCCCATGGAAAGAATGATGCATGACCTTAATTGTTGTTAGGATTATAATTAATAATTACAGTTAGTTCTTAAGCAGTAATTGCCTCAGTGTCACTTCCAGCAAGGTTCTGGCCAGAGCACCCCGGACAGCGGGCTCCCTGCCTGTTAGCAGTTGGACAGTACAGTCCTTTTGTGGTGGGAATGGAGACGAGTCACCCTGGGGGGATGTTAAATCATTTGCAAACCATTAAACAATCTGCACACTGGTGGAGCCAGGAGTCCCAGAGCAGCTTTCTCATGCATTCCACACGCCAGCCTCCCATGCATTCCACACTGTCCTAGGTCCGCGCCGGGACCCTTCAGGTCCTCCTGAGCACGACAACCTGGCCTCGCAAGACACAGACCTGCCACCTCGGCAGCTGCTGCTCTTGCAACATCTGCCCTTAGTCATTCTGGGCGCCTAAGCAAATCCCATTCTAATCTAGTGGTTCTCAGGATGTGGTGTGCAGCATACTTGCATCATGATCACAAGGGGGAATGTTGAAAACGCGAATTCCCAAACCATGCGCAGACTTATTGCATTGCACCCTCAGTTGGCCCCTTGAAAATGCACTTAACAGTTACCTTCCTGCCTCCCCCGATTCTAATGCCTGCAAACCACTCTGCTAATTACATGAGTCGTTTACCTTTCTACCTCAGACTTCCCTCACTCCTGCTTTTTCTTCTCCAGCATCTCTTTTCCCATAGCTCACAAGAATTCCCAGAAAAAGCAAGATGAAGACTCTCACAATCTCTGGTCCTCCCTAAAAGTCTCCCTTCCGCTCAGCGTCACTCCCTACACTCTTTCCCATGAGCAGACTCAAGGGCATCTGAAATTCCACCCTTCCCCTCTCCCACTTTAAAAACAAATGCTTGCATCTTTTAAATAATCATTCTTCTGTCTCACTGTCCTCTCTTCTCGACCTTTTGGCATGATGACAATCAGAGTACAAACCCAGGCTTCCCCCCTGCTTTCAGGAGGCGGTGTCCCTGGGATCAGCCAACACAGCTTCTTGACAGGACGCAACACCTGCTACCTACCCCTTCCCACTCCACACCACCACCAGAGCACGCTTCAGGTAGTGGTTTCAGCTCTCTCTGAGCCATTCCAGGCTCCATCCCCAAAGGGGGAGCAGGCTTATGTTGGGAGCAGCATATGAGAACTCCAAATGTGTGACTGTGCCAATCTGATATCAACTCCCACGTGTGGTCCTGTCTGCAGTTACACACGCACTACAGACAACGTAAGAAAGTTCTCCTGCTGGCAGTAAGAGTCATGTTCTTCTGGACTCTCAGAGACAATTGTGTGGGATGGACAGATGCCTTCTTGGTCCTGAGTCCCCAGAGGGGCTTCTAGCTATAGGCCATGAAGAGGGAAGAGCGTGCTGGCTGGCTGGATCTTCTCAAACCCCTCCAAGCCCTTTGGGTGACGAGGGCAATAGCAGTTCAAAGGATGGCCCTTATCTTATTTTAAAAAGACCTTTCAGCCTGCACATGAGTCATGAATTTTAAGATCTATGAAAGTTAAGATCAGGGTTGTTCCTACTTTTCTCTTTATTCCCAGGGCTCAGACTCCACTGGCTGTAAGAAACGGAGTCTGAGGAAAGAGCCATCTGCGTTTTGGCACGTAAGACAGCCCTTAGTGCATTCCATTTCGTTTCTGGAATTGCGATACCCACCACCCCAGAGAGAGATCTTTTTCCTTTATGGAATAGAATCCTTACTATTTTTCATACCAGTCCCATGAGATAAAAAAGAAGAAGACTGACAAAAAAGGTTGAGGGTCTGAAATTTGACCTCACATTCTATTTGGGACGAGATGAGTTATGTTGGAGAGATTTTACAGTGTGTTGTTTCTGACCCAAATAGCAAATGAATATTATCCTTTCTTGCTCCCATTGCTGAAGCAAGAAACAGCTGTGTGCAGCATCTGGAAGAGTGGTTCCGACCTTGTTGTATCCTATTTGATTCCCACTGGCTTTTATGTTTTCCATAAGTGATTGAGGAGAAGTTCTCAGTTGGAAAAGCAATAAAGTCTTCCATAAATTCTTGGTTAGCACCAGCTCTAGGCGGCTCACTGGATTCGCATTCTGCATAGTCTCGAGGTCTGTGAAGGCTGGCTGGCCGAAAAGAGAGCCTGGCTCTTGTCAAAGAGAAAGCCACGTGGCCAGCATCTTCTCTTGGCCCTCTCTGGGAAACACAGCATACGCAGCTTCTCTTTTCAGCCACTGTCCCTCTTATGGTCCCTCCAAATTCCTTTTGGTCTCTGAACCTCCATTTCTCCATTTATTAAATGAGGAGAGTTACAGTATCTGCCTCTAAACACCCAGGACAGTGCTTAATACAGATTCATTTTTATGTGTCACTGAAGCAATTACTGCTTAAGAACTACTATTAATCATTCACTTACAGTATAATAATGAAAATAATGAACATTTATTGAGAGACAACGATAGGCATTTCACCTGTTTGTGGTGTTTAGTCTTCCAAACAGCCCTATGAGGTAGGTATTATAATTCCATTTTATGGAAGAAGCAAAATTAAAATTTTGCCAATTTCAGTAACGGACCAAGGGACTCTCCACTTACCAATGGTGCTGCAGGAGCTGTGCTCACCAGAACCTGTGCTCTTTCCAACATTCAACAAAATCCAGTATCGAGAGTCTATGGTGCTTTCTGGACCCTGGGGATTCAGGAGAGAGAAGATGGAGAAGAGCTCAGTTCTCACAGACTCGCTGTAACTCCCAAATCCTTCAATGGTAGTAATAAGGTCATAGGAAGGATGTAATGAGAGAGCCATGCTCAGCTGCCCATCGCGTCCCTGGAAGACAGTTTCCCGGTCCTCTGCTTATGTGAAGTCGGCCTGCCTGCATCCTCTCCCTGCGCTGGTACTGTAATGCTCTCAGCTTCATTTCTGTCCCTTGGTAAAGCAAAAGCTCCACCCAGACCAACTGCCTATCAAATCGGCCTGGAAAATTCATATCTACCTGGACATGAGCAGCCTGACTGAGGATTACTGCTCCTGAGAGCCCGAGGTCTGGAAACTGAAGGGAAAGGAAGCCAACACTCACCAGGCACTAACAATAACTGAGAAAACCAACCCAATGTTGATTCAAACTCTATCCAGCCTCCAGCACATGCTGCTCAGAGGCAGCAAAAGCCACCGTCCCTTCAAAGAGTGAGCAAGAGTTTGGGTCTTCTGCCATGCACCGTCCTATCGCGTCGCCAGGGTCAGATTTGGTGATAATTTGACTCCAACTAATAATGACATAAGGGGATTTTGCAAATTTATAATGTTCAAAGGCACATCGGTTGATATCCTATAAATTTCTTGACTCCATTTCTTTCATTAAGGAGCTATTTTGGCTCCCTAGTGAGTCATTAGCGTTTTCCCATTTTGATTAATTTAATTCATATTATCAACTGCTATCGAAGGTTGTCTAAACTGATGGGAAACTTGAAACTCTTGCTTTCAGCCAGTCTCTCACCAGAAGAAATCCAGTCAATTCCAATAGTGTTTAAAGGATTTTAAATGTGTTTCCTATAAACATTTCCAAAACTGTAATAAATGAAGGGTGTTTTTCATGTCGCCTAGGGTAGTCTTAACCTCACCACAAAATGTAGGGCCAAATTTTATCCATTTGAGGCTCTTTTACTAACCCAGTGCCATGGTCCTAACTGAACCAAACCACAGTTTATCTATACCAAATATTTTTCTTCCCCTCTACTATTGCCTGCCATTGCTTACTCTTGGGCCAAATTCTTTGGCAAAAGAGGCCACAGACAAATGGATAGACAACTGCACTCTCAAAACTATAAACTCAGTAGAACCTTCTGGGAATACTGGAATGAAGTCATTTTAGGACCTTTTCCACTAAGCGCAAAGGTTTCTGAGGGGTGTGTAAAGGGAAGCATAAATGAAAAGGTAAAATAGTTTTCTGTGTGATTGATTAGGAACTGACCATTAGTAAATTAATGCTATTTTTCAGAAAAGGGAAATGGGGAATGGGATTGAAAAGATGTCTATTGTGAAATTGTCTTTCTACCAGGATTTCAACATCTTTTCCAAATGTTTCATGACAAGTAAAATGGGGCATCCCCTCTCCTGTCATGAAGCTGAGCAACATTGACGGACCCTGAAAGACAAAAAGAAAATGTGCAAGTTCTGCTTTCCTTTCCTGTGCTACTTTTTCGATTGATTT
Organism: Rhinolophus sinicus; assembly: GCF_036562045.2. NCBI lineage: Eukaryota > Metazoa > Chordata > Mammalia > Chiroptera > Rhinolophidae > Rhinolophus > Rhinolophus sinicus. The sequence goes on from NC_133756.1 coordinate 65,026,135, forward strand.
TGATGGAAATGTTAACAAACAATGGAATTTACCAATGTCTACTTTAGTATGGTGACGTCTTATTCTTCTCTCCGTCGAATGAGATGGGGCCGAGGGGGAGGACAGGTAAGAAGAGAACCTGGGAGGGAGAAAGAACAGGGAAATGTCCACAAACGTGAGTGTAATCAACGCAGGTTGCGGGAGCCAATGAAAATGTTGTTAGGCCCAGATATAAATATTTTGTCCCTGTCTGCCAGGCACTGTAGTTTATTACAGGAACCATGGTTTAGAAATTCTCAGGCAAGTGTTATAAACTTAAGGACATAAGTTGGACCCCTTCCCATTCCAATAAGCAGTCACAGGTGTGGTTTTCATGAAATTGTATATTTAGGGAGGGAGTGGTTGGGAGGGAGAAGGGAAAATTGCATGTTCTAAGCAAACTGTATTTGCGTACACATTATACACGTACCCAACACACACTGTGCAAAGATGATTAAATAAGTTCTGTGTTGGCAGCCTCTTACTGTGTTTCCTTAAAGCAGGAATAGCAAATAGGTTTGTCTTTCATTCCGAACCCAATCAACGTGTAGTGACTGTTTGAAGCGTTGTGTTGAGAAGGATTCAGAGGTCATATCTGGGTTTATACAATAATTTTTATTTTGTGCCTACTATGTCCCATGCACGATGCGGGGCTGCTAGTTTTTATTACTTCACGGGGGAGGGAAGTCTATTCCCGTGGAGTTCAGTATAAGGGATGCCTCCCAGAGTAGTACGACCCAGCAGCCCTGAGTGTGAGGCCTGGAACCTGGCTAGGTTCAGAAAGCATGTAGTAACCTATTGCTATTGTCTGCCAGGGGTCCCACAGCATGGGAGGGCAGCGGGGGGAGGGGGCGGGCTATTGTGCAATATTTGTGTCGTATATTTGTCATCACGGGTACAGAGCCATCCAAAATATGGTCACCTTTCCACATTACCAGCTAATATGCTCTGTGCTTCTGAACAACACAGTGTTGTATCCCAGAAGTGTTTACAGTTGGGACAGAGCAACGCAAAAGATGGTAATAAAATAAAAGAACTGCCCTCTTTAATATAGCAGACACAGAAAAGGGTCTTTTTGGTGCTCGTGACTTTTTTGCCGTCACTTTTATCAAAGACCAGGGCGTACTGAAATTCCCTGTACTTTGAATTTCGTTTTTTTTCCTTCTATTCCCAAGTACCTGTTCACTTGAATGTCCTTTGAGCTGCTCTTAGAGGGTATTCATTGACACCCATTGAATACTAGAGTGGAAGGAACCTCAAGGGCTTTTTGTGGGCCTTTGGAAGAGTCACAACCAGCACATGAGGGTCTGTTTTACCCTGATTCTGGGTCAAGAGCCCCACAGCCAGCATGCAGGCTCCAGGCCTCTCTCTTCTGCACTGAATTTGAGGGAAGTTCCTCCAGAGGTGGTAGCTGGGCTATGAGAGAGTGACGACCATGCACATTAGAATATTCCAACCTTTTATAGGTTAGTTTAAGGCGTAAAGCAGGCCAATACTTTCTTTAAGGAAGAGAATGTGTGAACTAAACTTGATAGCAGTTCTCATAACCTGAGTCTGTTAATTGCTAGACATACTATAATTCCCTCTGCTTCTTCCTAAGCCTACTTAGAAGTTATACATATGAAGAGGCCTAAAAAGTTATTAGAAATTCTCTTCTTTTTTTTTTTTTTTTTTTTTTTGCATAACTAGGTCATTTAAGTTGATGCTGGTTGGTCATGCAAAAACCATTTATTTCTACAGGCTATTAGGCATTCTTTTTCACTCATTCATTTAACATACAGTTTTGAGAGCTGTGGCCAGACAGACTCAGGCACAGGCCACAGGAAGCTCGGTGCTCCCTGATAGTCCGAGGCAATTGCAGGACTGTGTGGTAATCGCTGGGCTGGGAGAAGTCCAGGGCACTGGGCAGGCAGGAGGGGGGCACCGCCCCCTGATGTCACTTTCACGAAAGGCTTCCTAGAAGATGCAACATGGACACTGACACTTGAAGAACAATTTCTGACCTACAGAGCTGGGTTAGAATGAGAGGAAAACATGCTAACTGCCTTTAAAATGTATTTGTCAGATGTGTTTTCCTTCAAACCAACAGTTCCATTTCCACAATAGTCCCTAAAAAGCTAATCAGACAAGTGCACAGATATGTAGGGGGAAGCATGCTCATCAGTGCTCCGTTTATAATAGGAGAGAGCAGGAGAAAGGGAGAAGAAGGAGCAAAACCAGCAGAGATAACCAACAATGAGAGACTGGGTAACCAAACCAAGATGCCTTCAGATGACTAGAAACAAATGCAGCCATTAAAAGTCATCCTGTAGAACTGATTTTTGACATATAAAAATGTTTGCCATAGGTTCCTGAAAGAAAACCAAATCGGACGACAAAAAGCTGTACCACGAGGGGCTTGCAAGCAGTTGATCAAAGGATGGAGCCTGGACCAGCAACAGCAACGTCACCTGGGCTCTTGTTAGAAGGTTGAATCTCAGGCCCGGCCCAGACCTAAGGAATCAAAATCTGCACTTTGACAAGAGCCCTCGATGCTCCACGTGCACCCTCACCCTTGAGGAGCACTGGTCTGGACTGCAGACTGCTGATGCTCTACCCTGAACTTTCCATAGGTCCAGGACACTGTGAGGGGAAAACAGGGAAATGTATTGAGTGCTTCACAAAGGTAAATATAGCTAATTTGTAGCACAGTTCTTTATTCTAAGATTATAATCTTGAATTTATGGGATTAAACCTTCTTTCTTTTATACAATGATGCTGATTTGGGGATGGCGAGTTTTATTTGTTGTTTTGCTCTTGTTTCAGTGGCCCTAGATGGCAAAATAAACAGTTGGTATGGCAATCCTATGTGTTATTTTTGAAATTTTACTAGGAAATCTGTGAATCATGATGAATGCTAAAACACACTGCTTTCAAGTACCACTTTATGTGTGGGCGTATGGTTTGCAGGGGAGCGTAAATTACACGTAAACAGTGGTTCCCTTTGGGAGGCGGGACTGTGCCTACTTGCAGCATTTTCTTCTTTTCTGCATTGTGCAAGTTTTCTGTATTTAGCGTTAAAAATATACATTGAGGTGGAAACTGGATGAGCCTGCAGAAGGCAAACGTTTAGTCCCAGCAGCGTAGGAAGCTGTGTCTGCCTCAGGAGACCCCGATGCATTGATACTGCACGTAGGCTGTGGACCCAGTCAGCCTGGGTTCTAACCCCAGTGCCACCACTTTTAAGCCGAGAAACCATGGCCAGGTCACTTACTGTTCTTGCGTCACTTATTGTCCTATAAACTGAGTTATGATAATAGTAGTACCTAATTCTAGGGTGGTTCTGAGGCTTAAGAGAATTAGCGGAAGTGTTAGGGCTGCTGAAACAAACTACCCCAAACTGGGTGGCTTAAAACAACAGAAATGTATACTTCCACATTTCTAGAGGTCACAAATCCGAAATCAAGGTGCTAGCAGGCCCAGCTCCCTCTGAAGGCTCTAGAGGAGAATCCTTCCTGACTCTCCCAGCTTCCGGTGGCTCCAGGCGTTCCTGGCTTGCGGATCCATCACCCCAAGTTCTGCCTCTGTCTTTGCATGGCCTTCTCTCCGTGTCTTCTCTTCTGTCTCTTAGGAATTGGATTTAAGGCATCCCTGGGTAATCCAGGATGATCCCATCTTGACATTCTTAATTACATCTGCAAAGACCCTTTTCCCAAAAAAAGATCACATTTACAGGTACTTTATAAACGTCAGGACAGGGAGATATCTTGGGCGAATTCAACTTAAAACCACACATGACACATAACAGGTGTAGTTTTTGTCTAATTTCATTTTCTGGGAAGATTTTGTTCCAGAATTTTCTTAAAATCTCTTGCTTGGATAGAAGCCCCTTGCTTTCCGATTTCTAACCCAAGTGAATTATTACTATTACTAAAGATCTCCATCTCAAAAACTGTTGTTATTAAGGGATATGGCATTTCTGTTCACCATGGTTACCACTAAAAATGGGAAGAGAGTTTGAGGAAAGCAGCATCAGGTACTAACAGGAATCCTCTCTGGATTAAAGATTAAGTAAAGGGAACCCATTGACTCATTTTGTCTATAAAATTCCATTTGCTGTTCCTTTCTCCAGGCAATAATCTTACATTCAGCTAACAAATAACTGTTCCTTCCCCAAAGAGACTGTTGACGTTAGGCATAGGACTGTTTGTCTTACAGGACACCTTTTATAAGTGGGACCCTCCGAAGGACACGAGGAGAGAGCTTTTAAAAAGAGAGGCCCACATCTCCGAGTGATCGCCCAGGTGTGCTAGCGACTTTTTAGCACTGTTTCTCCAAACTCGCCCGAGCAGATTGCTATCACCACTACCAAATACCCCAGCTTGGAGTCAAAAAGCTGAAGTAACACTAATTCTGTATAGCTGTTTTAAGTTCTCAAATGGGGTGAAAATAAAGTTGTGTGTCAGAATGTAATCACAGTGTTTAGCCTGTGGTAGGGGCACCGCACATGTTTTGTTGAATGAATGAATGAATGAATGAATGAATGAATGTGTTTGTGACTTCAGGAGACTCAAACTTTAGAATCAAGGAGTAATACTTTCACCAGACAAGTTATATACCTTCTTCAAATATATGATTCCCTCTCCACCACTCCCCCCACTAAGGGTGTCCCTAAATGAAAATGAGGCTGTGGGGAAGGTGAAGCCTTTCCACTATCTGTTCTGTGATGCATTTAGACTCAGGACTAAGGAGAGGGTCCTACAATAGTTTCTCAAGGGTACATGTGAGGTGCCCAATCACTCAGCAGCTGCCTCACCCACCTGCGGGTCCTCCTCCTTCCCGGGAGGCCAGCATCACCTCCACAGGGCACCCCAGCAATTTAACTAATGGTATAGGGGAGTCACAGGCAGAATCCTTTCCTAAGTCTTCCCAGGCAGCTTCCAATCTCAGAATTGTCAATCCAAGCTACACATGCCCTAGAATGATGCAGACTTTTTGTTGTGTATATTCAGGAATGTATTTGTGGCTCTCACTGGCTGGCTTAGGGACTATGTGAAAAAGCAACTTGCTCAGTCCCCCATTTTCAGGGTGTCTTCAAACTCACCTCCCTAACACTTAGCCCATGTGGGCATCTCCACATGCACACACAGGGAGGTAAAGCTGTCATTTGGATATTTCAGACTGAAAATAATTATTGCCTCCTACAAAATTCAGACAATTAAGGCCGAAGCCGACGTCGTTATTTGGATGGGCAAGAAAATTTCTTCCGTTCTTCCTTCAATCCGTAGTCACCAATGAGTGAAGGTTCGAATGACATCCCTGGTGTTAGTCCTCTTTTCACTGGTGGACTCTGAAATTAAGCTGGTTCAGCAATGAAGCCATTTTAAAAAAGCACCTCAAACTTTAGACTTGAGACTTCCAGATAATTAGAACCAACAATCATTAGAAAAGTTTTACAACTGCCCTGTGGAATGGTACATTGGTTAATGTTTTTACATCCATGATAGTGGTGGTGTTTTTATTTCAGGCCACAGGCAGGCTTTGTAAGAATGTGAAAATCAATAAGAAAGGTTTGTTGGGGGTGACATGTTTGTTAATGTTTTATTGATTATGCTATTGGTTGTAAATTTTCTAACTTAATAAAGCTCAAGATTTTTTTTGCAGTAAAAGACAGAGGTTATTTAATTAACTGGTCACTTAACGCAAACTATGAACATGATACATTGTGACTGCTCCAAAGTGACACCCAATTCATCACTCTGCAAGTGGGCATGATGTCACACACACACACACACACACACAGGAATATTATGCCACTGAAAGAATTAGGCAAAGAAAGACTAATATAAAAAGGAAAAGCATCTAGATGTAAATTTAATACTAAAAGAATCTGGCAACGTGCAGTTAATACCAAAAGAAACTGAACTCAGTGCTAAACATGCATATAGCTGCTTTTTTTATCAAAGGAAAGGAATTTAGGAATAGACTTTCAAAAGGCTAAGCCAAATTAAATGCCCAAAATTCAGGAAGCATTGTAAAAAATTGATAATACAACACTTTCTTCATCCAGAGTGAAAACACTGACTTAACTCAATGACCTTGTGAAATCCCATTGATTTATTTAATATACAAGGTCCAACAATTAAGTTTGCAAATTTGTTGCAACCATGTTGCTAACCTTTTTTTGATATCAGAGGGATTATTCATTATGAATTTGTACCAACTGGACAAATAGTTAACCAAGTTTACTATTTGGAAGTGCTGAAAAGGCTGCATGAAAAGTTAGACAAAAACAACCTGAAGTTTTCGCCAACAATTCATGGCTCTTGCATCACGACAATGCACCAGCTCACACGGCACTGTCTGTGAGGGAGTTTTTAGCCAATAAACAAATAACTGTGTTGGAACACCCTCCCTACTCACCTGACCTGGCCCCCAATGACTTCTTTCTTTACCTGAAGATAAAGGAATTATTGAAAGGAAGACATTTTGAAGACATTCAGGACATCAAGGGTAATACGATGACAGCTCTGATGGCCATTCCAGAAAAAGAGTTCCAAAATTGCTTTGAAGGGTGGACTAGGCACTGGTGTCTGTACATAGCTCCCCAAGGGGAGTACTTTGAAGGTGACCATAGTGATATTCAGCAATGAGGTATGTAGCACTTTTTCTAGATGAGCTCATGAACTTAATTGTCCTACCTCTTATTTAAGAAATCAGATAAATCCATTCCCACAATGGTTAATGTTACTCTCTCCCAAAACCATTTGGTCTATTCCATACATGTTGTAGACAGTTGTCCGCAGTATCCATGGGTTATTGGTGCCAGGAACCACCCCCTCGTACCAAAATCTGAGGATGCTCAAGTCCTTATATAAAATGATGTAATGTTTACATATAACCTTTGCATATCTTCCCAGATGCAGTACTTTAAATCATCTCTAGATTACTTATGATACCGAATACAGTGTAAATGCTATGTAAATAGTTGTTATATTCTATCATTTAGGGAATAAAGATAAGAAAAAAAAGCTGTACATGTTCAGCACAGATGCAACCACCATAGGCCTAAACTATATAGTACATGTCAGCAACAACATAACATTTTTTTCCCCCAAATATTTTCCATCCACGGTTGGGTGAGACCGCAAAAGCTGGAGTCGAGGCAACAGAGGACTGACTGTATTTAACCTGGAACGGGGCTGGTTCCTAGTTTGCCACTATGGGACTCAGCTCTCAAGTCTGTCGAGATGTGACATTGCCTCTAAAGCCACAGAAAACACTGATTTTAGTCTTGATCACTTTCCACACTTATAGCTAAACTGGCATTAATTTTTTAATCTTCTTCCAAACATCTTTCCTCAGGAAATAATTTAAATAACAGTTTTATAGTCACAAAAGCCTCTTGAATCACCAACTCTTCCAAGAAACTGTAAAGATTCTCATGGAACCATTTCAGTAAAGCATTTATTTCCTTAGAAGAATGGAAAAAGGGGAAGAATTACCATCCTGAGCACTTATTTCCCCAATTACCACCAATGGGTTTTCTCTCTACTTGCCAGGTTAATAACCAGCCTGTTTTATCACCCACCATATAAAAAGCCTCCTTATCTGGTAATTACCTTTTCTCTCTCTCTTTCTTTTCTTCTTCTTTCTTGAATTATTTGTAACATGTCTTTTCAAGCCTTTTCAAACTTTCTAATGAAGCTCTCATGTGAATATTTCAAAATTTTCTTCCATTAAATCTTACATAAGCTCTTCCAAATTCTCAACAGTAAGTCCTGATTAGTAAAAATTTCACTGCGGCATGAGTTCTTTTCCTTTCCATTAATTTAAAAGCCTCCCACAGTGGCTGTCTAAAATATTTGGAAAACAATTTTAAAATGAAAGTATTTCTATAAATACATAGCTATGAAACTGGATTCTCTTTGGGCTTAACCCGGTCTTGGTTGTAAGTTGGTACTTTCTGGAAAAGGCCTTTTTTCTTTCCTTCCACCCCCTTTCTCTTCTGTTCCCTTTCCTTCTCTTTTCTTTTCTATTTATACAGCTTTATAGCTTTTATATTATTTTTTTTTTAAGATTTTATTGGGGAAGGGGAACAGTGTATACTTCCAGGACTTTTTTCCAAGTCAAGTTGTTGTTCTTTCAATCTTAGTTGTGGAGGGCGCAGCTCAGCTCCAGGTCCAGTTGCCGTTGCTAGTTGCAGGGGGCACAGCCCACCATCCCTTGCGGGAGTCGAACCGGCAACCTTGTGGTTGAAAGGACGCACTCCAACCAACTGAGTCATCCGGGAGCTCAGTGGCAGCTCAGCTTAAGGTGCTGTGTTCAATCTTAGTTGCAGGGGGCGCTGCCCACCATCCCTTGTGGGACTCGAGGAGTTGAACCGGCAATCCTGTGGTTGAGAGCCCACTGGCCCATGTGGGAATCGAACGGGAGCCTTCGAAGTTAGGAGCATGGAGCTCTAACCGCCTGAGCCACCGGGCCATCCTGCTTTTATACTAATTTTTAAAAACATTAAAATTTTAAAATATGCCTATTAGAAATTCATATAGATGAGATAAAACTATATAACCATTAAGAGCACAAAATCAGGGACACAAGATTATAGATGTCCTTTCCTTGGGTAGAAGAAGCGAGACATGCTGTGCTGGGGATACTGATAGAATAAAAGTAATTGTCAAAGTCCTAGTTTCACAATGGGTGATGAATTCATGGGTGCTTATTAAGCAAACATGAGTGAGTGAATGAATGAATGAATGAATGAATGATGAATGAATGAATGAATGAAGACATACATGGAACCAATATAAAAAATGAGCCATAAACCAAGATTACGATGAATCCAAACCTGTGTATTTGAGGCCATAGAGAAACAAAGCCAAAAAAAAAAAAAAATGCATAGGCACCATTTTAATTTGTAGATACTAACAAATTATGCTCCAAAACAGCAGTACAACTATACAACTTGCATGGGATTCATTCCCCACTTTCCTTTAAAGTCACCACATTATGAAATGTGTGATCTTCTAGTTTTGACCTCAGTGTCCTTGGTTGGGAATGGTTGGAACATATTTTTATATGCTTACTGACCATTTTTATTTCCTCTTCTGTGAATTGACATATATTTGACCCTTTTCTATACTCGAAACGGAAGTTTCATTAACTTGAGAAGACTTCAACTTCCAGTCTTGATAGAATTATACGTGCTTTCAGATATTGGAAATAAGCAGTGAAAACTGTGATCCTGAGAGAAAGGATCAATGAGGTGAGCTCTGCAACAGAAATTGATTTGTAAATATCAACACACACATGCACCCTGGATACCAATCTGTTGTCTGTTTCACACATGCAAATATAGCCCGCCAGTCCACAGGTTATATCTTGTAGCACAGAAGTTTTAATTTTGACATTGTTAAATTTGCGTCTGTTGAGTTTTGTAGTTTGGTTTTCTGTGTCTCTTTCAGGAGGCCACTCCTACCCACAAAGTTATAAACAAAGTCTCATATTTTTTCATAATTTTTAAAATTATGCTCATAGTACATTTTGAATGTATTTTTATAACTGGTATGAAGTAAGGAGATAACTTTACTTTTCATTAAATGAAAAACCAGTGTTCTTATTATAATTTACGAGCATTTAAACATCAGTGGAAAGATGTAATTCTTGGAGGGCACTTGGAATCACAGAATGTCAGATCTACAAAAACCTGAAAGATGATCCCGTTCAATTTTACATGTTTCAGGTAAAGGACCTGGGGTCCAGAAAGATTCAGTGACACAATCACAGCCACCCAGCTGGCTAGTGAAAGAATCAGAAATCAAATCCAGGCTGCCCGTCTCCCAGCCCTCTCTCTTTCCTGACCCACAAAGCCTCTTTTAAAGCCTATTATCACATATCGCCTAAATGTGCTGCATGAATCCATGCACACTTCTTAAACTAGTTTAAACGTCTATTGTAGTTTGCATCCCTGTACTGAGTGTGTGTGTGTGTGTGTGGGGGGTACATGTGGTACAAAAACTCTTTCTATTACACTACTTCACTTAAATTTGCATATTGAGATCCTGGCACCCTCACTGAAATGGTAAATTTAATTCAAATAAAATAATTTGCAGTAATTTGTTTCAAATATAATAAGAATGTAATTCATGAAAACACCGTGAATTTTTAAACTAATCAAGGCAATCCACCAAATTAAGAAAAAGCAGAGGGTCTCGGTCATCCTTGGCTGGTGGAATGTACCATAGACCATCCATCTCAGCAGCCAACTTGGAAGATATTGAATAGACAAATGCATAACATGTGCGGGTAAAATCCTCTCTAATCCCAGGGCAATCTTCAGAGCCCAAAATATGGAATTTAGGCTTTCTTGACATGTCTGCATGAAAGTAGAATGCTCAGTTTAAATCTTCAACTAAAAAAAAATTCCTTTTTTTTTTTTTGTAGTTTTCCTGATCAGAAATCAAAATATAAGGTTGAAGCTGTCCTCCATGCATGTTTCCCATATTGTTAGTGGGAGATAAGGTATCTACATTTAACAGGAAATCCCAAAGGATGAAGAGGTGAGTTAATCTGAATGTAAAGCTGTGTTGGGCAAGAGAGAGGGGAAAGAGGAAGAGACAGTGTGGAACTAAGTTCACCCCAATAGACCCAAGGATACAGGGTTCCTGGAACTAGTCTAGGTATTGAGACCTTGTATCATTCACAGAGTAACAGAGACTACAGCAAACTGTGGTTTAGAACAACAACAAAAAAAAAAAAGAAAGAAAAAAAAGGAGGGGCGAGAAGAGTTTGTAAATCTGGAGACAGGCATTCCAAAGCTGGTGTAGCAAATCAATCATTCTCTTTCTATCTTTCCTCTTTGCCATTTCCAGCGTGTTGGCTTACAGCCTCACAGACACAATATGACTGCTGATGCTCCAGGCATCACAACTGGGTTTAAGAAAGAAAGCATGAGAAAGTGGTGGTGCCATTTGCATGGGTTTCTCTTATAAACGCTTTCCTAGAAACCTCCAGTAGACAGAATTTGGTTTGACTAAGTGGCTCAAAGTGCATCACGTGACCATCTTGAGTTAGATTCACCCATGTTCTCAATGACCACAAATACACAACCTTGGGAAAATTCATTATCCTGTCTAAGACTTGTACCTTCATCTGTAAACTGTGAGTAACTACTTCTATATTGAAAGTTTGTCATAAGATTTCTTTGAAATCCCGCAAAGGATCCATTATCTTGAGAATGAACAGCAAGAGCTTTTTGCTGTCAGACAGGTTTAAATTGAACTTGGAACACCTACTAGCTGGCTGATTTGGGATGAATAATTCAACCTCTAAAGGCCTCACTTTCTTCATATATAAAAGGAAGGTAGTGATACTTACACTGTTTTATAGGGTTGTTGTGAGGAATCTTGTGAAGTATTTAAAACAGTGCTTGGCTTGTGGTATGTATTCAATAAATATTAGCCATTCTTCTTTTGTAGGTACCTGTACCCGCCACGATGTGACATGTAATAGACCATCAGCACCGATGAGTTTCCCTTTCCCATGTCACAAGGTTTTCGTGCAGACTAAACAAGGTAAGAATTATGAATCTACTTGGTGAGTTCTAAGGACTTACTGGAATGAAAGGAGTTGTTCTGACCACGGCAAAGAGTGGGGGGAGGAATCAGGGAGCAGGCACAAGGAGTGGAGGCAGCCAGCACCCCACTGAGTCAGTTGCACGGGTGCGGGGTCCCATCGCACCTGCCTCACCCCTGTCAAGCACATTAGCCCTGCAGAGATAAAAATTAAAAATTCAAAGCTCCCAGGCCTTGGCCAAACTCTGTGGCTTTCTAGGAGACAGAAGACATCATCTTTCAGAGAAGTTGTCAAGGAAGCAACAAAATTTTCTCCAGGCAGCTGAGCCAGCCTGTCTGAGAGTTGTGGCTGCGTTCTCTCTGGCAGACCCCATCCAGCGATGAGGACGCTACTGCCAGGAGGTCCAGGGAACAGACAGCACTCCCAGACGGCCACTGACAAGGAACTTTGTGTGCACTTCTGGTCCTGTTTTGGTAAAAGATTGGGGATGGGAGGTGGGAAGCTAAGTGTTCCGTCCCACCGGAGGCTGAACTTTATCCCCAAGCCCAGAGAAGGTCCGTCCTGACATCCTGGAGCAGCATTTGCCTTGGGAAGTGAACACTGTGCCTGGGACTCCTGAGGACTCGTGTCATGTGGACAGGGACGAGGGTGGGCGCTGGGAGGTGCCTGTGGGGCCACCTCGCTGATGAGAAAGAACCATGTCTCTCCTGTCCTGGATTTTCCATATTTAACCAACCTGAAGCCTCCAGGGCATGCTCTGGCCCTGCAGAGGATGGGACGATACCTTAATCCTCTACTGCAAATGGAAGCAGTTCTTGCCAGAGAATTTGCTGGCAGCTGCCAAGCCATGAACCAGACTGCCTGAATATTTGGTAGTCAGGGCTCCGTTATCACACTCCACTCTTCCACAAAGCAGCTGCTGTTGGGTATGACTGAATTCACCACTTCTTCTGATTATCATGTGTAGCACTCACCAAGCATAACCCACGTCAAGACTAATTGTCGATAATAATGAGGATACATTGCAGGCTATTCTGTGCGAGGCACTTACTTTGCTTGGCGTTTTGTATGCATTCATTGCTTTTTTGCCCATAATCATCCTAGAAGGAGGTACTATTCTCACCTCCTTTTTAAGAATGAGAAGTCTGAGACCTGGAGAGGTGATGTAACTGACTGGCGTTCAGAGCTATGAAGGGGCGGAAACAATGCAGGCGCAGGGGTTCCAGTTCTCTGGGCCCCAGGCTTTTGTGCTTCATCACTATGCAATACGGCCTCCCTGAGAAGGCGGCAGACATCCAGTTGGAGCACAAGATGTTGAATCTGATGGTTAGCAGCCTCCATGATTCAGCCGCTGTATTTATTAACAACAGGAAGAGTCCTTTTGCTCCGGACTCAGGAAGCCAACAAGAGGGCTCAATTAACAGAGACACAACGGTAAGAACAATGGAATTTGCTGTATGTATTTCCATACAATGGCATCTAAGCAATTTAGGGTAGATTCCGAAATTCCTCTTCTGGTTAGAGATGACCAGAGTGGCTATGTGAATAATTCAAAGTGTCACATGCAAAGCTTGTCTCGTGTAATGGTGTCTGCGCTGGAATGTCCCCTTAATCAAGTCTCGTCCTCACAAGTCTAAATCTTTACTTAAGCCCTTCGACTAAGCACTTTCAGCATTGACACAATGTCAATTGATTTCTCCAGGAGTCTGTGCTCGCCTCCCATACACATTGCCACGTGTTGCCTTCAATGTGTGACAGCCCCCTGTCTGGGCAATCTGGGCTCATTGGGCTGTCTTCTGCCTCTGGGGTGTGCTCTTCAGGACATGTGGCAATGTGGGACATGGTGGGTGTAGAGCTTTCTTGTTAGAGCGGGAACTGTAAGGATCCTTTCTTGGGAAGATCTGTAAATACCACAGCAATGGCAGTTCCCAGGTGGCACCATTCAATGACCTTTTGACAGCCATAGCTGATGGACACAACTGCTGAATCATTTAAGGTATTATGTCACGTGGGCCTCAGAGTTTTCCTTGGGCCTCTGCTCTAGGTGTCTCAAACCAGCACCCCAACCTTCCTTTCTATTACCCAGGAATGTTATCAAGCAGCAGGTGGTTGATTATTAGAGCCTTTGTCTGTCTCACAGACTGACTCAGTGTCTGTCTACTGTTTCTGCAATTCATCGCTTAAAGTCAATGCTTCCTGCTGCAGCCACACCAACTTTGCAGTTGCATTTCCATCACACTTACTCTGTTCTAATTGGTCCCACACAAATCCAATCAAAGTTTTATCTGAAGTTTGCCTCAGCCTCCAGAGGCAAACCCCCCACTGAAGGTCTACTGCTTCTGTGTATAAACTTCAGTGGCGTTAGGTGAACAAAAAGATTTCTTCTTCGGCTGAGTGCTGCTGGAAATGTGTGCTCTCCTCCACTGGCCCGTTCTCATCCTCCACAGTGGTTTCCTATCTCTCCCATAAATGAAACACCTTTCCTTAGGGATGGATGGACTCTAACTGAGCTGCTACCACCAGAGGGAAGATACAGACGCTGAAGTCCTTCCTGTCTAGGTGTATCGGTGTCCTGTGGCTGCTGTGACAAAGTACCACAAACTCATGGCTTAAACCAACATTCTTTTATTATTGTGTAGTCTGTACGTCAAAAGTCTAAAATGGACTGAACCTGTTTTCTTGCCTTTTCTAGCTTCTAGAAGCCACCTGCATTCTTTGGCTCATCCCCCCTTTCTCCCTCTTCAAAGCCAGCATGATAGCATCTTCAAATCTCTCTCTCTCTCTCTCTCTCTCTCTCTCTCTCTGTCTGTCTCTCTCTCTCTCTGTCTCTCTCTGTCTCTCTCATCCCCTCCTCCCCCCCAACACTCTGATACTCATGCCTTTGTTTTATAAGGACCCTTGTAATTATTTTGGGGCCCCCCTGGATAACTCACACCAATCTCTCCATGTCAAGATCCTTAACATAATTACATCTGCAAAATCTTTTTGCTATATAAGGAAACATTCACAGGTTCCAGGGGTTGGGATGTGGACAGCTTGAGAAGAAGGGGAAATTATTCTGCCTGCCACACTAGGGAAGAAGACAAGATGCCCAAAATGGAAAAATAGACACTTACTAGAAAGGGGTAGATTAATTAAGAGCAGATTCTTAGGCCATCAAGACATGGAGGTCCATGAAGTGGACTTGAAAGATCAACTAACACCCTCCTTTGCAGATGAGGAAACTGAGACCCAGAGAAGAGAAATGCTTGTCACATACACAAAGCTGTTTAGTGACCTGACAGGAGCTGGAATCCATCCCCTGACTTCCAGACCAGTGCTCAAACCCTTCCAGCCAGTTTCTTCCACTCCACATTTTCTCCTCCCTCTTTTTCAAAGAAATGTGTTGCCAGATGTAACCTCTTAGTTTCCTGGCTGCTCTAGGACAGCAGGCTTCTCTTGAAGCTAAGAACCCCTTCGTGCAGACCTTTCTGTCACGTGCTCTATAAACGTGCAGTCATATTCTTTGAAGATTCTCTTCTTTCATCTCTGCTTAAAATAGCACCTGCCATAGTGTTCGCCTCAGAAACTTCAGAGCGTAGACCCAAAGGAATGGGTAAATTTATCACCTGGTGAACTGACCTACATTCTGCTTAATTGTTTTTGGCCTGACCGTTACCCCAGGCATCAGAGTCAAAAGGAAGAACAGAGATGGTTAGATCTCAATGTGTATAGATTTTATGGCTCTGGTTGGTGCTGAAAATGAATAATTGTCAGGAAGAAGTTTAAAGATGAAAGATTCTTAGCACAGAGTTAATTTTATAAAAGACCCACTTCTGATGTTTCAGGAAGAAGAAATTATCAAAATGATGGCTTGTGTGTTTCTCAGAGGTAGACCATCTGATCTGGTTCAACTGCTCTTTTATTACGACGTGTTGGGTCAGGTTTTATTTTATTGCAAAAAAAAAACTAAATTGGATGTCATATCTTTTCTAAGATGAGCATTTTTATGAGAGCAAAAGACTTCAGTTTTTCTCTAATGTAAAAAATGCATTATATTATCAGTTGTAATTGAAGAAACAAAGGTTTTTGTGAAACCTGAACTGAAGACGTCAAAAGATATTTAAGATGTTTCTAAGGTCATCATCAAAGGCACATTATCTCCCTATTTTTTTAACAGTTCAGTTGTAAATCCTTTTGGAGAGCTTCAAAAAGACACTCACATCCTTCTAATCTGATCATTGAGTACATTTGGCAGCTGTTGAGTTTCATTTTCTAACGTGTTTCTGATGGAGATGTACGTTGCATGGCTTGTTTAATATAATTTGTTGTTTATGTTTCAGCATTCATGGTACTATCTGCCTACACGTGCAAAAAGGGGCTGGGTGTTTTTAGTTTTCTTTTTTAATTTTTAAATCAACATGGGTTTTCTGCATCTTGCAAAATGTAATTAGTACTGATAGAGTTTACACATTTCAGCAAAAGAGTGATACTTCTTCAAATCTCTCCAAACAGTTCCCAGACTTCAGATGGCTATAAGAAAAGTAAGATAGGTAAAATTTCAGCTTATGAATGCCATTTCAAAAGAAGCTTCCGTTTGGTAAAGTAATTGTTTTGTCTCAGTTGCAGAGACCAAAAAAATGAAACTATTCATCTGACCACAGCATGGTTTACAGACTGTCCATTTGTATTTTCCAAGCCCCACAGACACCTCAGGTGAAACATGTCCAAACCTGAACTCAGCATCATTCACCCAAATTCAATCTTCTCGCACGGCTTCCCACCTCAGCAGTCAACACCGCCACCCTCCCTGCTGTTTGATTCCCATCCCCACCACCACAGCCAGTTACCAACCTTGTCAGTTTTCATCTTCTAAGTATCTCTTGAAATCCTCCTAGTCGCTTTACCTCTGCTCTCCTGGCAGGAGCCACGTTATGACTTCAGTGGGCGCTGGGTACTTCTGCCTTTGTGGGCTCCTTCGACCATAAAAAATATTTAAAGTTATGTTTTATGACTGTTGGTATAAAGAAAACATCATCCAAACTGGATTCATTATTATATATTCATCATTATTATATTCGTACTAAATTCTGATTTTAAGGTAAACTAAAATGAAGGTAAACTAATTCATAGGCCACTAAATGAGCTGTGGGCCCTTGGCACTGTGCCTGGCTGTGCCAAATGGCTAAGATGGAACTGCTCAAGACCCTGGCCCTGACCTGGGCTACTCAAATTGCCAGTTACCTGGTCTCTTGGAAATTCATTCTCCAGCTGCAGCCAGAGGACCTAAATGTTCAAATTTGCTTACAACGCTGCAAAGCTTTGCATTTCTTTACAAAAAAAGTATTGAGATAAACTTCCCATAACATAAAATCATCATTTTAACCGTTTTAAAATATACAATTTAGTGATTTTAGCATAATTACAATTTTGTTAAAATATCAACAATATCTAACAGCCATCACCCCAAAAAGAATCTCCATGACCCTGAATTCTTGCCTTTCGTCACCCCCTACTGACCACTAATCCATTTCCTGTTTCTATGGATTTGCCTGTTGCAGATATAAATGGAGTCATACAATATGGCACCTTTTGTTCTGTCTTCTTTCATTTAGCATGTTTCCAAGATTCACCCATGGAGAGTTTTTCAGTACTTCATTCCTTTTCATAGTTGTACAATATTCACTGTATGGATATACCACCCTGCATTTATCCAGTCATCGATTCAAGGACATTTGGGTTGTTTCCACTTTGGAAAAGTATCTGTTCAAGTCCTCTGCCAATCTTTGAATTGTTTGTCTTTTTTCTTTTTGAATTGCAAGAGTTTTTTTTATATATTCCAGATGTTAGACCCTGATCCAATATATGATTTGCAAATATTTTCTTTTTATTGGTCTTTTCATTCTCTTGAAGTTGTCTTTGACGTACGAAAGTTTTAATTTTTGTGAAGACAAATGTGTCCACTTTGTCTTCCATTGCTTCAGTTTCTTATGTCATATTTAAGAAACTACTACCTAATCTGAGGTAACAAGATTTACACTTATATTTCTTTCTACAACCTTTATAGTTTTAGCTCTTATAGTTAGGTCTTTGATCCATTCTGAGTTATTTTTTAAAAGATTTTTATTAAAAATATAGCTAACATACAATATTATATTAGTTTCAGGTATACACAATAATTATTCAACGTTTATATACCTGAAGAAGTGATCACCATGATAAGTCCAGCAACCATCAGACACCGTACCATGCTACCACAATATTATTGACTATATTCCCTATGCTGTACATTACATCCCCATGACTTATGTGTTTTATAAGAAAATTCGGACCTCTTCCTCCCCTTCATCTTTTCCCCACTTTTTAAATTTTACCATGACAGTTGAAATTCAGTATTATTTCATATTAATTTCAGGCATACAACATAGTGGTTAGACATTTATATAATTTAAGAAGTGACCCCCTAACTAGTCTAGTATCCACCTGGCACAAAAATAATTATCTTATTATTGACTATATTCCCTATGCTTTACTTTACATCCTCATGACTATATTGTAACTACCAATTTGTACTTCTAATCCCTCCCCCTTATTTCACCCATACCCCCAACCCCCTTCCCATCTGGCAACCATAAAAATGTTTTCTGTATCTATGAGTTTGTGTCTACTTCGTTTGTTTCTTTGTTTGTTTTGTTCTTTAGATTCCATATATATGAAAAATCACATTTCATCTGTCTTTCTCTGTTTGATACTCCACTCAGCACAGTACCTTCCAAGGCCACCCATGCTGCTGCAGATGGGAAGAACCCATTCCCTTCCCTGACTGAGCAGTATTCCATTGTATATATGTACCACCTCCTCTGTATCCATTCTTCCATCGACGGACACCCAGGCTGCCTCCACATCTTGGCCATTGTAAACAATGCTGCAATGAACACATGGATGCACAGGTCACCTCGAAGTAGCGTTCTAGGTTTCTTTGGACAAAGACTAGGAAGTGGGATTACTGGGTCCTTCTTTTCCTCTTGTTATAACCTTTGTTTCAAAGTGTATTTTGTCTGGCATAGGTATTGGTACTCCAGCTTTTTTGTTTTTATTTTTTTGTTTCCATTTTCGTGAAATAACCTTTTGCATCCCTTTACTTTCCATCTGTGTGTTTCTTTGAATCTGAAGTGAATCTCTTGTAGGCAGCATATATAAGAGTTTTGTTTTCTTACCCATTCAGCCCTCCTATTTCTTTTCAGTGGAGCATTTAATCCATTTACATTGAATGTAATTGTTGATAGATATGTAGCTATTTCCATTTTATCATTCATAATTTTGATTTTTTTCTTGTCCTTTTTTTCTATCTTAAAGAAGTCCTTCTAACATTTTTTGTAATACTAATTTGGTGGTGATGAACTCCTCCTTCTTGTCTGGGAAGCTCTTTATCTGTCCTTTGATTTTAAATGATAACCTTGCTGAGTAGAGTAACCTTGGTTGTAGGTCCTTGCTTTTCATCACGTTGAATATTTTGTGCCAGTTCCCTCTGGCCTGCAAAGTTTCTGTTGAGAAATCAGCTGACAGTCTTATGGGGGCTCCCTTATAAGTTACTAGTTGCCTTTCTCTTGCTGCTTTTAGGATTCTTTCTTTGTCTTTAACATTTGCCATTTTAATAATAATGTGACTTGGTGTGGGCCTGTCTGGGTTCATCCTGTTTGTGACTCTCTCACTTCCTGGACTTGTATGTCTATTTCCTTCATGAGGTTAGGACAGTTTTCGGTCATTATTTCTTCAAATACATTCTCAATCCCTTGCTTTCTCTCTTCTCCTTCTGGTACCCCTATGGTGCAAATGTTCTTATGCTTGATGTTGTCCCAGAGGTCTCTTAAACTCTCCTCATTTTTTGGGATTCTTTTTTCTTTTTACTATTCCGATTGGTTGTTTTCTGCTACCTTGTCTTCTAAATCACTGATTCGATCCTCTTTTTCATCTAGTCTACTGGTGATTCCTTCTAGTGCAGTATTCATTTCAGTTACTGTATTCTTCACTTCTGACTGGTTATTTTTTATGGTTTCTATGTCCTTTTTTCTGCTGGCTACCTCTCTATTGAAGTTCTCACTAAGTTCCTTGAGCATCCTTATAACCAGTGTTTTGAACTCTGTCTCTGGTAGGTTGCTTATCTCCATTTCATTCAGTTCTTTTTCTGGAGTTTTCTCCTGTTCTTCCATTTGGGATGCAGTTCTTTGTTTCCTCATTTTGGCTGCCTCTCTCTGTTAGTTTCTATGTATCAGGTAGGTCTGCTCTCTCTCAGTCTTTCTGAGTGTCGTCATGTAGTAGGTGCCCTGTGGGGCACTAGCACAGTCTCCCTGGCCACCTGCTGTGGGTGCTCCAGGAGGGTCCCTTCTGGGGATTGTGTGTGTTCTTCTGTTATAGTTGCCCCTTGATTGCTATTGGCATGTCAATGGGGGGGTTTGAGAAAGATTGGTATCAATTCTTCTTTAAATGTTTGATAGAATTCGCCAGTGAAGCAATCTTCTTTTGTTTTGTTTTTTTTCTTTTTTGGGAAGTTTTTGATACTATTTCAATCTCTTAACTTGTTAAAAGTCTCCTAAGATTTCCTATTTCTTGTTAAATGAGTTTTGTTAGTTTTTAAATTTCAATCAATTTATCCATTTAATTTATCTAATTTGTTGGCATAAAATTTTTCATAGCATTTTCTTATAATCCTTTTTATTTCTGTAACAATGGTAGTGATGTCTCTGCTTTCATTCCTGGTTTTAATGATTTGAGTGTTTTGTCTTTTTTTCCCTTGGTCAGTTGAACTTAAGATTTGTCAATTTTGTTAATATTTTCAAAAACCCAACTTTGGTTTTGTTGATTTTTGCTATTATTTTTCTATTCTCTATTTCATTTGTCTTTGCTCTAATGTTTAGTATTTCCTTCTTCCTGCTTGCTTTGGATTTAGTTTGTACTTTTTTTCTATAGATGGCAGGACATAATTTGGAGAGTTTCTTATGAATGGGAGTCCTTTAACAATCTGCTCTTCTCAGTCAGTGCCAAGGGGCTATTTATTCCTGAACACTGTACATGATGGACAAAACTTTAATAATTTTGTTCTTCCCTTATATCTAAGCTCTTGGATGGCTAACTCAGAGGCCTATGGGTTGTTGTTTTTTTTAAACCTGGGTTTTTTTTAGTTTGTTTGTTTGTTTCGGTTGTTATTGTTCTGGAACAGCCTGTGATCTTATAACTATTTTTTCAAATACATATGACCAGTTAGGTTCAAAAAGTAATTTGGAATTGTGAATTTCTTTAATATGGAAATCTAAACAAGACCTCAATGAGCTTCTCTATGCTTGTTTTTGGTCCCAAGCCACCTTTTATTACATGGTTAAATGGCTCCTCTGGTTCTGTCATTGATTTCCCTCATTTTGTGTAGAAAATTTTACCATTGGCTTTTGAGTCCATTGTAGTGATGAGACTCCTTAAATTATTTTTTTCTAATTAAAACTGATGCGTAACTGACAAGCTTAGTTTTATTTACTTTCCTGATCTCTATTATCAAGCAACATTTTCATTTTTAATGGGTACTTTCTTTCATTCTGCCGTATAGGCATATTGAAGGTTTTTCTGGAGAAAAGTAAGGTTTTTAAAATCATCATCTCCCCTTTTTTTTTTAATCTGACTTTCTAGTATACCATCTTTGGGCTTTCTACCATGTTTCCCCGAAATAAGACTGGGTCTTATATTAAATTTTGCTCCAAAAGACACATTAGGGTGTATTTTCAGAGGATGTCTTATTTTTTCATGTACAGCATTCTACATTTATTGACATACACTCATGTCATCTTCTTCTGGAACATCGTCATAATGTACTAAATATGTCTGTCTGGGTGATGATCCTAACTGGGGCTTATTTTCGGGGTAGGTCTTATTTTTGGGGAAACATGGTATGTAAGCTCAATGAGAGCAGCACCCTTTTCTGTTTCATTTGTTGTTGTATGTCCAGCATCCAGACTGGTATAGAGCAGGTATTTAAATATTTGCTGATGAGTGAATGAGTGAATGAATAAATGAATGAACAAACTTTTTAAAAATGATTTTTTACATTTTTGCCAAGCTCATTTGCAGCTTTGGTTGTGATTCCCTTTCCCATTTTCAAGTAGCTATTTAATGGATTTGTTGGCTCTTTTGTAGGTTAGTTTGTTTTCCCTTTCCCACCTGAATGCTGTACATCCTCATGCTTTGATCAGAGTGACTCATGGTTCCAACACAGACAGAAGCTTTCAGCCCCTGTTCTTTTAAAAGCAATTTAAATTATTTCCCTCCCTATAGGTCTAAAATTCTCCTGTTCTAAGCAACAGAGGAGAGCACAACCTGCATCACATTGTCATGTTTGCAGGATGAGTCTTAGAATAGTGTGACCCACAGACCCGGACTGGATGCTACCCACAGTGTGAGCCGCAGATCTCGGGTGGCTCACAAACTAACTGTCACCCATCTTCAATAAATGTGGAAAGTGAGAACAAGCACTTAGAAACTTTTTATGTGCACTTTGACATGGCGACAGTATCCAAGTACCTGATTTTGTGTTTTATAGACATATCGGTTCATGATATATTGAAATAACAAGCATTAGTGCTTTACCACAAATATTGAGAGAAGCTCCAGTTGAGTTTTCAGGTGGATCAAATGTATAGGTGGCTCAGTCTGTCTACAGAACAGGCTGTGAGCTTGAGGACTGCCCACATCATGTGACTTTCTAGAAAAACTGTAAACCAGAGGTCATAATGATTCCTGATGGGTGGGAATAGTAAGCCCTTGTATATATTTCAATAGGAAGAAATTCTGTTTATGAAATAATGGACATTACCTTGAATTTATGCAGTGTGGTGCAGTTTCAAAACCAATTTATCTTTTGTCTTTGCCACACGCAAATGTGGCTGCTCTGCAAGTAAAACCATTCACTGGTATAAAAAGACAGCTGTGCTGTAGGAAGAAATAATAGGGGGAGCTTGTACAGAGTCAGAATATACCTCGTTGACACTAAAGCTGATTGATGAGCAAGGAGACTTCTGAGTCCAGAGGAGAACAAAATGGAAACAAGATAGATAAATGGTACCAGCATATATGAGAAACTGTAGGTGTGACACAGATGTGTGTTCTCTGTGCAAGAGAAGATTAGGGTCTTTCAAAGCTGACAGTTGTTGTCAGTGCAATTGACATAAATTTTGCTAATGTTAATGGAAATGTACCAGCATGATTTACCAAAGCCATTTACAGCTGTTGCGTTAGAGTGAAATAGAAAGCAATTGTAGGAAGAAGAACCCAAGAGGTTTCATACTTGTGTGTGTGAAGGAATGCATAATTTAAAACTGCTATATACATAGAATATCCTTCCTAGTGTGACAATTTTTATTTGTCTTTAAAACTATTCTTTCAGATCCTAAAAAACTACAGCAAATTCTGTGGTTCCACAAATCCTTCTCAAGCTTTCTGCTTTCTGCATGTCAAGACTGGACTTCTCGTGTTAACAGGCTTTTATTCCTTACAAGTTCATCTTTTTCTCTCTTTTTTTTTTAGGAAATTATGCTTTTTCATCCTTCCTCATGATGCTGGCATTAGACATTCTCATCTGTGTTGAGTCATAGGAGCCACAAAATATTCTGTAATGCCAAGAATTGCTTTCAGCCATCAAGTGGCAATGCCAAAGGCATGTGAAGCTTCTGTAGATAATGGGTCAAATAAACAGAACATCAAAAGCCAACCTTGAAGGGCATGAGATGAAGCACATGACGTCTCTGTGCTGCTGCGACCAGTGTTCACAAAGCCGCCGAGAGAGTGGGTGGTGGAGGAAAAATGCCTTCAAGAGCTGGAATATTGCCTGGTTTGGAGGAAGCAACTAGGTGACCCTTCATCCAGGACCTTCTCCAAGGACCTGAGCATCACATGCTGTGCTCGGCAATCGGAAGGATTCTGAAAAAGAAAAAAAAATAGGGAATTTGAGCAAAGAGAGAAGGTAGAAGAGTAGGAAAGTATTGTGGAGAATTCTTCGAAGGATGAAAATAGGTTATATTTTATATAGACGATGAAGTGCGAACTCCTCTTGGGCTGGTATCTTACATGAAATGACTTAGGCCGGACCAGGGAAGAAAGCGGTAATAAGACAGCCCTGGTAAGTAAAGTTATTCTCTACCTAAGATGCTAATGGTTTCCCCCCCTGGGATCCAGGAGCAGAATGGCTCTGATGCCTCAGAATGCAGAGTTTTCATCGGTGTTTTGCCTACTCTGGACTGTCCACTCTCTGTGTTTCACTTGCTGCCTTCAGCTGACCCTCTTGCTGTCCATTAGTGTCACTGCCAAAGATGAGCATGGGAACACAGGAAGCTACAAGGAAGGACACGAAGTGACAATTTTTAGTAGAGTCTTGCACAGACAAAGTTGAAGCGTTAGTGCTAGCTGCGGTGGGTGTAACCCTTGCTTCCCCAGGCCACACTCAAATCCCCTCACATCAAGTCTGTAGCTTCACCATGACAGTGATTTTTGACTCTGGAGTCCTGTGTAAACCAGCCAATGGGATTCTTTGTTTCCAAGGCCCCTTCTTCTCTTTCTGGGCCCTAACCAGCAAATCCACTCATGGAAAAAAAAAATCTTTGAAGTTTTCTGCTGACTTTTGCCGTTACTTCTGAGACACCTCAGATCCTCCCACAGGGAGCCTCTCTCTACGCCAGCCCTTCTTTGCTGTATCGCCTCTTTGGTCTTGTCCTCAGTGGTTCTTTTCCCAGCCGGACTCTTGGAATCTCTTCCTTTTTCTTTAGGTCATGTGGTTACTTCTTCAGATGCTTCAGTTACCCTTTATGAAAAGTCACTCCTACTGGCTTCTTCTCCATTCAGTCTATAAGCATTTATTAAGCACTTACTGTGTGTTAGGACTTTAGCCAGGGGTCAAGTTGCTTCCTCCCGTATCATGTTTTCAGTTTATCAACATGCTGAAGCTCTAATGTCATAGCCTAAGGTGAAACTCAAGGCTTCATGGCTGCAATGAAGGCAGAACACCATAAAGGTGGGTTCCCAGTTACATCAGTCTGCTTGGGCTGCCATAAGACACCATAGACTGGATGGCTTAAACAACAGACATTTGTTTTTTCACGATTGTGGAGACTAGAAATCCAATATCAAGGTGGCAGGGTTAGTTTCTCCCAAGGTTTTCACTCTTTAGCTCGTGGGTAGCCGCCTTCTCCCCGTGTCCTCACATGGACTTTTCTCTGTGCACACATTCCCGGTGTGTCTTCCTCTTCTTATAAGGACACCAGTCCTATTGGATCAGAGAATCAGCCTATGGTCTTATTTAACCTTAACCACTCCTCCCTTTAAAGGTCCTACCTCCAAATATAGCCACATGGGGGCTTAGGACTTGAACACAGGAATTTGGGGAGGGACACAATTCAGTCCATAGCACAAGTAAAGATACTTTCTCCGGTAAGTAGCAGAAACTAAACTCAAACTCAACTCTCCTGTTGGGTTGTCCTGAGGAAGAGTGTCCACTGTTTATTCAGGGGCTCAACAGGGACCCAGGTTCAAGAGCAACCATGGAAATTATGTTCGGTTATATGCATAGATCCAAAGACAATTATTCTCAAGTCCAAAGACTGTTTTAAGATATTGTGGATCTATTCTGCCCAAGTCAGTTAATATTCATGAGAAATACCAGTGACAAACACTATACCAGACTATATTATTGCAGGATGTACAGGCTGGTTTCATTCTCATCCTCACTGGAAATGACATTAACCTCACTTTCCTAGTTCATTTATTTAGAACACAGTTAACAAATAGACACTTAGCATTTTCAAGCCTCAAGTTAGAAGCTTTCAAGGCCACCAAAATGAATAAAAAACTAGAATGCTTCCACCTTGTTTTATGAATCTAGGACACTCACACTCACATCAGAAGAGAATCTTGAAAATTCAGATGCTCAAGAGAACATAAGTGAGCGACAAATAAATAAATAGTGGCACTCCTTAGAATCAGTTTGTACCTGCCAACTGCACAATTATTTACAGCCAAGACTCAGACTTCAGGGGACACCAGAAAATGCAGTTTCTGCTTCTTCTTACTGTTTAGTGTGTGTTTATTTTCTTGATTTGTCACAGCTCCCAGCAGTTCTCCCTTCTCCTCTCTCTGGTTTTCCATCTTTCTCTTTATAAGTTTTATGTCCCTCTTCTTCCCTCCCTCACCCCAAAGCTCCTGCTTCTCATTCTTGCCTCCTGCATGCAGTACTCCCTCCTCCCCTTCCTGTCTCCACCCACCCTTCCCCATTGGGACCTTGATGGACAGATTACTTCCAGACCCCTGAGTTGATGTTTTAACTTACCTTTAGGAAGTCACTTGTTGCCACATGTAGATACTTCAGGTGAGAACCAAACAGCACTGTGTATACGAAGGTCAGACAATTAAGTTCCCAAACTTGTTGCAACGATGTTGCTAACCTTTTTTGATATCAGAGGGATTATTCATTATGAATTTGCACCAACTTGACAAACAGTTAACCAACTTTACTTTTTGGAAGTGCTGAAAAGGCTGCGTGAAAAAGTTAGACGACCTGAAATTTTCACCAACAATTCATGGCTCTTGCACCAGCTCACATGGCACTGTCTGTGAGGGAGTTTTTAGTCAGTAAACAAACAACTGTGTTGGAACAACCTCCCTACTTACCTAATCTGGCCCCCAATGACTTCTTTCTTTACCCAAAGATAAAGGAAATATTGAAAGGAAGACATTTTGATGACATTCAGGACATCAAGTGTAATATGAGGATAACTCTGATGGCCATTCCAGAAAAAGTTCCAAAATTGCTTTGAAGGCTGGACTAGGCACTAGCATCAGTGCATAGCTTCCCAAGGGGAGGACTTTGAAGGTGACCGTAGTGATATTCAGCAATGAGGTGTGTAGCACTTTTTCTAGGTTGAGTTCTAGACCTCGTAGTCTAGATCTAGGAACCTTGATCACAAAGCTGCTCCTGAAAATGGAGCAGAAGCGCTGGGTATTCTCTTTGAACAAGGCAAAATTTCTTTATCTCGGAGCACAGTCCAATTTTGTGATCACACTGAAGGTTCAATTGAAGCAAGTCAAACCTGGGTCAGTGCCTTTAATAACTGTCTTCTCTCACAAGGGCCCTGTGTTTGGTTTGGGATGAATCAGATTTAAAAAATAAATAAAATAAACCAAGATGCACTCTGGTGTCCTCGTTGCTCCATTTCACGTTTCTGCACAGTGTGATTGCTTGTTGTTGGCACTGGGTCTCTGTGGGCCCGGGTGCTGGAACACTTTCTACTCACAGGGGCAGAATTGCTGGAGTTCCATTGTAGAACTAGATTAACTCTGCCATCCATGAAAGTCAACAACCCAACTCACCCTCAAACCCCAACACTTCTGAAGAACATAAGATACGAACATGAGGAACAAGACTCGGGACTAGGTCCCAACAGGGATTGTTAGGCTATTTTGATAGGAAGATCTTTAATCAATTTTGGAAATTAAAGAAATTTAGAAATCCTGGAGTCAGATGCCCTCGAGAATGGACATTGTCCTCATAAAAGAAGCTCAGTGAACTGAGGGGAATAATTAACCAAATGGCCATCAGCAGAATGAGGGATTTTTTTTTTTTTAAGTAAATAACCAGTTTACATTCCCACCAGCAGTGCATGAGGGTTCCTTTTTCTCTACAACCTCCTCAACCTATTATTGTCTCCTGAATAATAGCCTTTTGAGCAGGTGTGAAGTGGTATCTCATTGTGGTTTTGATTTGTATTTTCCTAATAGCTAGTGAAGCTGAGCACCTTTTCATATATCTGTTGGCCATTTGTCTGTTTTCTTGGGAGAAGTGTCTGTTCAGGTCCTCTGCCCATTTTTTTAATT
Organism: Rhinolophus sinicus; assembly: GCF_036562045.2. NCBI lineage: Eukaryota > Metazoa > Chordata > Mammalia > Chiroptera > Rhinolophidae > Rhinolophus > Rhinolophus sinicus. The sequence continues at coordinate 65,053,585 of NC_133756.1, forward strand.
GGATTATTTGCAGTTAGGGGTGTGTTTTTTTAAATTAAAGTTTATTGGGGTGACATTGTTAATAAAGTTACATAGATTTCAGGTGTACAATTCTGTATTACATCATCTATAGATCTCATTATGTGTTCACCACCCAGAGTCAGTTCTCCTTCCATCACCATATATTTGATCCCCTTTACCCTCATCTACCACCCCCCACTCTCCCCTTACCCTCGGGTAACCACTAAACTATTGTCTGTGTCTATGAGTTTTTGTTTCTTCATTTGTTTGGATTCTTTGTTTTGTTGCTATTGAGTTTATGAGTTCTTTATATATTTTGGATATTAGCCCCTTTGTTGTTCGCAAATATCTTCTCCCATTTGATTGGTTGCCCTTTGTTCTGTCGAGCTTTTGCTGTACAGAAGCTTTTTAGTTTGATATACAAAAAAGTAAGAATAGAATTACTATATGACCCAGTAATCCCTCTTCTGCTTATCTACCCCAAAATTTGAAAACATTTAATCCACTATATGTATCAGGAATAGCCTCTTTCCATAGAAGGTGAAGCTGGAGCTTCAAAATGAGACAGCACAAACCTTTCTTAATCCATGAGCAAATAAAGCTTTGTGCTATCTATCTCTGGAAAGATGAGGCTTATCATGGTGGCTGGTATCTCCCTTCTTAGGGTCTGCAGGCAGCTGTGGATACACTTGGCATGGCCAACTGGGAAGTACAGAAAACATTATGGGCACATTTTCAGGGTTCCCCAGACTTCTTGAGAGCTACCCAGCTTATTTGATTCAGATGTAAATAGTAACACCTACATGAGAAACAAACTTGAGTTTGGAACAGAGGTAGTGTTTTTAGCTCCTTTTTTTTTAAAATTTAAAGTTTATTGGGGTGACAATTGCTAGAAAAGTTACACAGATTTCAGGTGTACAATTCTGTAATATATCATCTATATATCACATTGTGTGTTCACAATTTTTTAGTTCTTCTTCCATTGAAATTCATGACTTTGAAAGTAAAGGAGCCTTTAAGAAGTAGACAGTGGAAGTTCATTGTTGAGAGTATACTCAGTTTTTCATTTGGGGGTGGGCACTGTTTTCACTCTGGGAGAGATGATATTTTTGTTAGCCAATAGTGCAGCCCTGCTTGCTGTCCATCAAATGTCTGTTAACAGCCCAAAGTCATAGTGACAACCAAAAATTGCCCCAGCACAACTCTAACTGTCCTCCTGAGGAGTGTTACTGAGTTAAATAATACTGGGTTCTTTCAAGACCTTGATTGAGTCCTCTGGACCATAGTACGCTACACTAAAATGATTGACTCTTGGAAAAAGAGTTTATCTTGTAAATATTGGACTCACATACTTCTCAAGACTTGATAATGTGTTTGAGACAACTTTGAATGATATTCAAGTGTGGAATAGAGAAAAAAACACACCCTCAAACATGCACTTTGTCATGGCTTACCCTCCTTCCAGAACAAATGTTCACTCCCTTACAGAACACCTACTGTGTGGTCAGAATTTGCAGACTTAGTCCTAAGATCTATCCATTTCACTTGCTTATGTCCTACGTCAGGCTTTGAAAGCCTCGTTTTCAACCATGCCTGTTCTTCATTTCGTCCTCTGGCTGGCTCTTCCACTTTCATCCACCAAGCAGCTAACTGCCAGCTCCCAAACATGGCTTCCTTTCCTGGCTACTGTGTTTGTGCTGCTCCTTCATCGTGGCAATCCAGAGAGATCATTCTGTAATGACCATTTTGCCCAACTTAGCCTTGGAAGCATCCACACTGGGGCAGAGTCCTTTCAGGCGGTCCTTTCCCAATCTTGGTTCAGTTTCCAGTGCCGTGGCAAAACCAGATTTGATGTGGAATGAACAAACAGTAGCAAGGCCTGTACCCAGTCATTCTCAGGAACGAACATGGAGGACAGGGTTTAAAACCATGCTTATAGCTTCACGGTTCATATGCAAGTTTTCATAGAACTATGAGTAAGGAAGTTGAATTCTAAGAACAGGAATAAATGTGATCTCATGGGTTCAGCTGAGAATCGGTAGCTCATTAACTAAAAAGTGGGTAGATCAAGGAGCTCAAACAATAAATGTTCTTGTCTTGCTTTCTTCTGTGTTCTTTTCTTTCACAACTTTCCACACTTGAAGGATGATTGAGACAGCTACAGAAAGTACAGTTTACCTTCCATCAGGAAACCTAATGTAAAGAACTCTCATGTCTCAATTGTTCCAGAAAACGTTCTGGACTTGGACTCTCATTCTTTGTGTTTAATGTGTTACGTATCCCTGAATCAATCACAAAGGGCAAGTGTTTGAAATGCTCTCTTTGGCTCCTGTAGAGCCAGAAGTGGGAAGGATGGACCCCCAAAGGAAAGCCAGAGTGCTGCTGTCAAAAGAAGAGGCCAGGAAATGAGTAAGCAATAACGACAGATGTCTACAACATTGGTTAGGAGTTCTTAACTATGATTTGGTAACAGAGCAGTACTTTTATCGTGTGTGTGTGTGTGTGTGTGTGTGTGTGTGTGTGTGTGTGTCCATCAATTTTCTAGAAAGCAAATTCCACATAATGAGTTGGCATGAAACAGGGCGGGTTGGGACCCCCAGGAAAGAGGCCTTGCAATGTCTCTGGCCTCACCTCTCCCTGCCCTAGAGCTTAACAATAGAAAAACCCCTCCTTGCGGTTTGAGCTTGAAATGTCCCCTGTCCAGTTCCTTGCTTTAGATAATTACTCTGAAACTTGTGCTTGCTTATGATCACAATACCCCTTGCTTACTGATCACAATCTCTGTGGCCCAGCATTCTTTCCAGGTTACTGTCATCACTGCTCGTGGGTTGATGACCACCTTGGAAAGCCACATCACCCAAGGGAAGACTCCATGCAGACTCCCGGAACCATCACGTGGCCTCTGGAGGAACGTCCAGATTTTCCCTTAAATATCCCAGGCTGGTCTGAGAATATTAGGCAGTTTTTGGAGGTGTTAACCCACTGCCTTCTCAGACCACTGGTGTTCTGACAATAAACGCTTATTTTGTGACCTAACTCCTGTGTCGGTCTATTGGCTGAGCGGCACAGGCAGCACGAGCCCTGGACTCATTTGGCCCCCGGTTTCAGGCTCCTTATGGGTTCCCCCAAAATAGCTGATGAATAAATGAGTGTGGACACTTTTGCATATGAAGGGGGGGGAAATCAGTGAAGAGTGTGTGAGTGGAGACTCTGAGCATATGCTGCTGCCCTACCAGATAAAAGCTATTACTGATGCTTTTCTAAGATCTACCCACTATTAGTGATGGATTTAAGCTTCCTAGACATGTGTTAGAGACTGAGTAAGCTAAATATATGGGTTTTTTTCCCCTTATCTTACTAATAATTTTATTTTCAGAAGGTAATAGAAGTTGTAACCCTTAGAATTGCCTCTGGTTAACTCATAGACACAGACAATAGTTTAGTGGTTGCCAGAGGGTAAGGGGGGTGGGGGGGGAGATGAGGGTAAGGGGGATCGAATATATGGTGATGGAAGGAGAACTGACTCTGGGTGATGAACACACAATGGGATTTATAGATGATGTAATACAGAATTGTGCACCTGAAATCTATGTAATTTTACTAACAATTGTCACCCCAATAAATTTAATAAAATAAAATTTAAAAAAAAAAAAAAAAAAAGAATTGCCTCTGGTCAAAAAATAAGAACTATTTAAGACTGAAAGAGCCTTGAAAGAAGGTGACCATATCATCAAAGTTTTAAGGGCACTGTAGACATTCGCTTCAGATATGCACCTCTGAAGCTGCAGACACCATGATTCAAAATTTCATATGGAAAAATAAACAAGATTTATCTGGAAAACTATGAATAAAAAGAGCAATGAATGGGGAATATGTATACAAGACATAAAAACGTAGTATAAAACATCAACAACTAAAATGTGTGATACTGCCTCAGAATGGACAAATCAATGGAACAAAATAGGGAGCCAGGAAATAAACCAAAACAACAACACACCTCTAGGTGACATCTTAAACGAGTGAGGAGAAAGTAGATTATTTGATCAGTACTGTTGGATGAACATGGAAGCCATTTTGAAAAAATAAAATTGGATCCACACCTTACAGCTTACGCCTTGACAAATTCCAAATGTAGGAAATTAAAAACCCAAAATAGTAAAAGAACACGTAGGGTATTAGTTAGTAACTTTAGAATGAGAAAGACTTATGCAACTGTGACTTAAGAGTCAAAAGCCATCAAAGAAAAGACTGAATAAATTCTACCATGGAAAAATAAAATAAAAGTTCTTCATGCAAGAAATATTATAAAATCACAGACAAACAGAAAATCAGGAAAAAATTTACTTCTTCCATCATAGACAAAGGCTTAACTTCCCTAATATGTATGTATGTTCAAATTAATTTTTTAAAAGACCATCAACCACTGAAAATGAGCAAAGATATAAACAGTTCATAGGAAAGTAAATATAAAAAGGTTCTTAAAAATATGAAATATGTGCAACATCACTCATTAAAAAAATTTTATATATATATATATATATATATATATATATATATATATATATAAATTAAAACTGCACCAAGACACTATTTTGTTACCACTCAAATTGGCAAAGATCCAAAAGTCCAATAACATACTGGGTTGGTGAAGCTTGAAGTAAAGGGAACTCATTTATCACTTGAGGGGGAATAAATTGGAGGTCTACGAAGGTCAATATGGCAATATTTATTAAAATTACAAATGTGCTTGCCCTTTGACCCAGCAGTTCCATTTCAAGGCCTTTATCTTGTAGTCATAACTACATATATGGAAAGTGATGTATGTACAAGATTATTTGTTGCAACATTGTAAAAGCAAAAGATTGGAAACTACATAAATGTCCATTAAAAAGGGATCCAGACAAGGCAATATTATTCCACTATAAAAAGGAATGAAAGATCTCCAAAATGTACTAACAGATTTTTAAAAAAGCATCAAAGTATGAAACAATGTATAAAAAGGAGGGGAAAATATACATTTATTTTTTAAGTGCGTAAAAACCTCTGGATGGATACCCACAATATTGTGTCACAAAGACCAGTTTATATTCAAGGACAGAGGAATCAGACACTGTATTTTGATGGGAGGAGTAGCAAAGGATTTGCAGACATATTTAAAAGCCATACCAAGTTATTATACTTCTAGAATTTGTCAATATACTACCTACTCAAATATTAAATAAATCAATCGTTTTTAAGAGAGTGAATACCTATGGATTTCCAGGTTGCGTCAGTTTGTTTTTACCAATAGAAAAGAAAAATTCAACTTTCTTCAGAATTTTTTGCAAGTTAGATTTCAACCTTCTAAGAAGCCCTAGGAGGGATTCTCCCTTTCTCTGGTCGGGACCCTAGCCACACCAAAGCGAAACAGAAAGAGAAGTATGTTACATCTGTGGTGGTTGTTATGGCCTTCTTTATATTTTTTTTTGCAATTTTTAATAGTTCCTCAATGAGAAGAAATTTTGTAATCAGAAAAATTGTTATTTTAAAATTTATAAGTTCTTTAAAATATACATATTAGTTAAAATTCGGGTATTTCAGATTCACCCTGCCTTCCAATGAAGGTCAATCCTTAGAAAAAGGTTGCATCTGCTGATGGAGTGCTAAGATGAAAGATGCTAGTTGGGAAATCTAAATGAGAACTGTAATCACCTTCATTAAAAAAACAAAAAACAGAAACTAGGGTGGATGTGTCAAAACAAAAGGGAAGGCAAAGGCTGAAGTAAGCACGACTGAACAGGTACATGTCACTGGGGCAGAAAGGAGCCTTGAAGAGCTCGTCAAAAGAGAAACAATGAAGACCTTCAATAGCAAACATTTGATATATTCAATATATTAGATATTTTTAAGTAGAATTTTACGGTGTTTGGCCATGTGGTATGTGACGTACAGTTCTCAATGTTTTTGTGAAATAGTTTATATATATATCACACTGTGAAATTATTTTTCAGTCTCCTTCCCCCAAAGGGAATTTAGCTGAAGAGGAGCCTATGACAACTCACCAGCTTGAGAAGAGCATCTGCAGCACAGGGCGGGACAGGAAACACAATGGTCTGGGCGGGAAGTGCAAGAAGGTCAGTTGGCTGGAGAATGAAGTGAGGGGCAGGAGATGGAGCTAGAAAGACAAGGAGCAGGACACAGCATGGAGGCCCCTTGTAGGACACGTGGACTTTATCTCATAGATGATGCAAGGCCATCTAAGAGTTTTATGTCGAAGTGTCTTAGATTGGTGTCCTAGATCGATCATATGGCTGCAGCTAGAGGACAGATCAGTGGTCAAGACTGGAGACAGGAAGACAAATTCGTTTTATTTGATAAGAAACCTCATCCAGGTGATGGAGGAGGATGGCAGAGTAAGGACTGTGGTGGTTGGGCAAAAGAAGCATACAGGTATGAGAACGCTTCAGAGGATAAAATCAGTGAGATATAGAGGTTGAGGTCAGGTGAGAGAAGGATGTCAGAGGTGCTTCTTAGGCTTCTTAGAATGGATACTGTTGCCAAAAACAAAACAAAAACAAAAGACAAAGCATACTTAGAAAAGAGCGATTTTGTATGTCTTGTTTTTATTTTTGCTTTCTGTTTATTTTTGTTGTAAGAAAATCTATGAATTTAGTGTGAACATGCAGTATACATGCATTTGCAATATTTATGGAACAACCAGGTAGAGATGTTGAACAGGTGGTTGGATACCTGATCTATAGCTTGGAAAACAATCTGGGATAGAGGTATAGAAATCACTAGGATATAGGCAAATAAGTGGGAGAGAAGAGGTGGATTTGCCCCTGAAATATCAGCACAGGAAGAAGAGCAATGGGTCATGCATGAAGCCCTTGGAAAGTGATGTCTGGAATTAGAGATGTAACTCTAGGGTTCGTGGCTTACCTGACTAGGTGGATGGTGACCTGATTATTTAAGTCAGGCTCCTTTAGTTGCAGGAACAAATATTCACTCAATTTATCTCAAGAAAAGTTAGGGCTTATTGGAAAGGTCAGGTAGACTGGAACCAGACCTGGAGACCTCAGGAAATGAGGCAGGTGTGGGGGTCTCTGTCTCTCTCCACTCCTATTTCTTCCTGCACATTCTCTTCATTGTCTTAGTACCAATCAGATTTATTACCTCTTCTAGGATTAACTACCCCAAGATGTAGAAGGTCAATAAATGTCCTGAAACTGCAAGCAAAATGTCATATATATATATATATATATAGAGAGAGAGAGAGAGACAGAGACAGAGAGAGACAGAGAGAGAGACAGAGAGAGACAAAGCAATACATAACATTATATATACATATAATGTTATATATATGATGTTTATATATAAAATGTTATATGTCTGTGTGTATATATGTTATATGTATGTGTAATATACACACACATATCTTAAAAATGTGTATACATTTTTTTGGCACCTTGGGGTGTGTGTGTGTGTGTGTGTGTGTGTGTGTGTGTGTGTGTGTTCTCATTTGTGCATTTCTCCGGGGAAAGAGTCCGTAGCTTTCATAAGCTTCTCAGAGTGACCTAAGATACAAAGGAAGCTTTCAAACCTCATCATCCATCATCTCTCTCCCTAGAGAGAGGCAAGCTTTGGCTTGCTTCAGTCCCACTCAACCTCATGAGATCCTTTCACTTCCAGGTCGAACTGCAAATTATAAAATTTTTTGCATTTTTATTAATTCATATTTTAAAACTAGAGAATGTGTTTGGTCCAGGACTTTTTGCATCAGACCAAAGGTGATAGGGTTGATGCTCCTGAGTCGGGGTGAGCTAGCAAGAGGAACGACGACAGGACATAAAGCAAGGCTGCCTACATAAGAGGTGAGGTGAAGGAGTTTCCCTTAGAAGGGATGTGGTGGTGTAAACAGGATGGAAGGTAAGGGCTTGGCCTAGGCAGCCTGGCCATCGACCATTAAGGATGAATAGATTCTGTATCAGGCATATTGGCTTGAATGGTCAATAGCTGGCTGATTGAAATTACCCAAAAAGATTGGATTAATAGATTGATATTAACCTGGAAAGAAATTGCTAATGGAATTCTGCAGAAATTGTTCCTCACTTTATCTTTTCAACACTATTTTGTCAATAAAAGCGTATCAAACATGTTTGCATTTATCAGGAAACTGGGCATAACGTATAGCATATTGGAAGACAGAGCTCAATCTCAAAAAGATCTTGGGAAATTGGAACAATAATCCAAGTCAAAGATGATGAAATTTGATGGGACTGAATATAAAATATTGTATTTGCAATTATTAAAATCAAACACACAACGACAACATGGAGAAGAGGCTTAACTATATGTTCACATATAGCATCAAATAATCTCTACCCAATTGGAGCCCAGTGTAAGACAACTGCTAAAAAGAAATGAAAAAGGGAAAAGAAAAAAAACACTTTGTATTAATAAAGTCTTTAATGCCCAGATCCAAGTGGGATGGTTCATTTTTCATTGGTCAGATAGTAGTATCCATGTGCAGTACTCATTTGCTGGGGCCATATGTTTTCTTAAATTTCCATTAAGAATTTACTTTTTTAGAACAGTTTCAGTTTTGCAGCAAAGTTGAGGGAAGGTACAGAGAGTTCCCACATACCACCCCCCCCGTCCACATGTGCCCAGCCTCCCCCCATTACCAACATCCCCCAACAGAGTGATACGCTTGCTACAGTCAGTGAACTTGTATTGACAATTCAGTGTCACCAGGTCCACAGTTTACATTAGGGTTCACTCCTGTGTTGTATATTCAATATACACACACTTACTGGGGCCACATTTTGAAAGGTACAGTAAATACAGTATACTCTCTCCCTTAGGATGGGCTGCCTGGCTTTGATTTGGATTTCTTCCTAAGGCATTTTCTCTGATATTGCTTGCCCATGCTCTCTTCATTCTGGTCCACGGGTAGATGCCCCCCTTCCCTGGCACCTGGCCCAGTGCTAGCATCTGACCTCCAATTATCTTGGAGAGCTCATTGAATCCAGCACACAACTCTGGTCTTTATGATCTTGCGATTATGCCTCAGTCCACACTTTGAAACAGACTCTTAAAAGTTGCCGTGAGCAACCATGAAGGTTGGTTGTTTAGTCTTCACGATGTCCGCAAAAGAAGAAACTGAGGAACTGAGTCAAGTCTCAGAGTAAGTGACTAGCACTCAGGGTCAGACTCTAAATACTGGAGTCGAACAGTTCCTCTGCAAGCTATGCTAGTGTGAAGTCCCAGAAACTGATTTTTGAATAGCCTGTTTTGTCTCCTTGGAATTCTTCCTTGTTTGTTACTCAGGTTGTCATCCCCCATCTCCTGTATCCACAAGACCTCAACATCCCACCCCCTGTCCTCCCTGCTCCCCCCACTGTTCCTCACATACAGAGTCAATTTGCACCTGAAGGTTTTGTTTTATTTTTGGCACCAGCCTTCATCCAAGTCTGTAACTTCCACTCAAAGAACCCTTCAAGATGCAGATAAGTCTTGGTTACAGGTTGGAAACGACAGCAATTTGTGGCCCTGATGCTGTGGCTTACCAGACAAGCTCGTCATGTAAATCTGCTCAACCCACACATCGTCAGTGACATGAGCTTGCTTTTAAAGCCAGCTGTGAATGTCCACAATTGGTACACTTCTTTCCATATGGGATGAAACTTAGCCACGTCGGAAACTGGGTAAACTGTGTATGTGGGAGCCATGCAACAAATGAAACAAAACCAGACGAAATCCTCCAGGGTCACGGGCTTGTCAAGAAGGGACTCAGACGTAAGGAGAAATCACAGCGCTGTGCATTTTGGACTTCCTGGTGTAGATCGTGGAGGGGGAGCAGGAGGCAGAAATGAGGCCAAGTTATGCAGGGGGCTGGGGGGATGGAGCCCCCCAGTGAGATGGAGCTGGCATAGCCTCAGGAAGCAGTAAGATTTGAAAAGAACAAGTGTCATATTCACCAGAGCCAAATGCTCATGCCAGGTACAGGAGACTCCAGGGTGGACCAAGCCTTCCCCTGACAGCAAGGAGACAGAGCAGGAGTGCTTGTTCTGAAGCGGAGATTCAGCCAGACCTCAGGCTCTATGGGGCCCATGGGACAGGAGGCTGACCTCACTGGGCAGAGAGCATAAACTCTGCATAGTTACTATTCCTTTCCTCAGACCTACCAGCAAGGCCAAGTGTACCTTTTCAGGCTAATGGTCTATTAGAATGCCAAACTAAACTTCATTTTTGGTTTGAAAGATTTTTCCATTTTTGGCCCTTGCGAAAAGACTTGGCAATGTCACCCAGAGTTCTTCTTACACGTGGTAATAACAATTAACCAAAGGCAACTATGTGCCTCAGGGTATCAGAGCCCGGCAGAATGTGCAAATGAGTCCCAAGGCGGGACTGCGAGTCAGGTGAGGGGCACATCTGCTCATTTCCCTTTCCAAAATAATCGCAGCTCTAAGATCCTGCCCACACACTTGCCAAGAAAGCACTGCCCCGGTGACTGGCTGCTGCCAGCAGTGACCGCACATGGCTCCCCAAGTAGCAATTCAGGGTGATCTCCCATTTGCCAAACAACAGTTACATACATTGAGTCGTAATGCATTTCAGACTTCTGTGGCTTGTGTGTACTTAAATAAAAATTATGGCCCACTTTTGGAAGCATAATGAAAACTTGGTCTTTTTTAAGGGCTCTGAAGTATTTAATTGGTCAAATAACATCTGTCCCTGAACCTTATGCCATCACCCACCAAGTCACCTAGGGGACACAGGTAATGTGGTTACACCCTCGGCCAGAGGGTGACGTCACTCACGCCTCTCTAAGGAGCTCCTTCAGCTATTCCCCAGCATGAATTCTTGGTTGTTTCCTTTCACAAACTCCCTTATCCAACACACTATCATTGCCAGCCAATTAATCAAAAAGTCTACTAAAATGGGGAGTTATAAAAAAGATTGACATATACGATCGATCTCTAACCTAAAAACAAATGTATATTAACTGGCAAGTTTATCCTTGAGCTAACCTGCCTGATTTCCCTCTGACCACAGTCAGCTGGGAAACAAAGGGAAATCTTGCAATTTCCTGCAAACCTAAGTTCCTTGACAATCATAAGATAGTCCAGGTTTAGCCATCGCCTGAGGGATTAGCTCATTCAACTCTTTTAATGGAATTGAAAAGGACGTAACATTTTTATCATTTTACAGATGTTAGCAAACCTGGGAAATCTGTATCTTAAGTGCCTCCAAAAAGGGATATCAATGATAAATAAAGATTGCCTCTCTAGAACCATAGAAAGATTCAGGAATCAGAGCCCCAATGTCACTGAAGATGGGAGAGATGCAGGAGAGCAAAAAACAGCAGAATTGATTGGAATTAACCCGAATCGCTGAGCTGCTCCATTAGCTTCTCCAGCCCGGCAATCAGTCCCCATCTCCACCTACTAGGAGATGCAAGGGTGTTATTTGGAGGATGAAACGAACATAAGGGGCTCCAGAATTGAGACCACCAGCTATGGTGGAGGGCTGGGCAGTGACATCCTACTGACATCAGGGCAATGAGTAAAAGGTCACATGCTGAACCCTAAGACCCCCTTCACCACCCAGCCTCATTGGCTGCTCAGCTCCAAGGAGGCTGGCAGCCATGCTGTTACCCTAGGACAGGAAACTGGAGTGTGACAGAGGGAAGGTGTGTGCAAAGCTGCAGGGTTTGAGACAAAGCTGCAATTGGTCAGGTGAGGAGAGCCGAGCGCTATGAGCACAGGGAGATGTGCAGAGCCAAAATAAGGAACTTGAGCCTCAGTTCTAAACTAGAAGGGGTTGCAGAGGGTCCTAAAACGTACAAGACATGATCACATCAGCCTTCTAACAAGATCACTCTGGCAGCAAAGAGGGATCTAAATGATTAAGGAGGTAAAATCAGGAACTTTGGTTGGATATAGGTGAGGCTGTCAACTCCCGAGGAGGAAGAGCCGATTTGAGGTGGGAAAGATTACACGGGAAAAGTGAAAACTGAAAACCAGAGTCACGCAGCCTCTTGCCGACCTCTCAGATTAAACGGCTGGACTCCAAGCTCACCACGTCTCCCCTTTAACCTTGCTAGTTAATAGACCCAGGAAAGACCTGGGGTATTGGATGTAAAGGAATATTGTAAGTTGAGCAAAGTGGTCGCTGTGATATTTGCAACCACTTGCTCCTCTCTTGTCCGGAAATGTTATTTAATTTAGGGGTTAGATGGATTTGCCAGGAAATACTCCAGCGTGTAGTGGAGCTATGGACCAGAAGTTAATTTTACAATTATGAAATATCTATCTCTTCCAGAAGCAACAGAAGTCATCAGGCCTTATCCTAACGGGCAGCTACTGAAGTGATAGCTGTCGCTGTGAGCACCTGAGTGTGCATAGGAAGTGCTTCTGGGCACACAGCTGAGCATGTGCAACGAGCTGGGCACACTAGGGGAGGAAGTTGAGGGTCCTCACAAACATCGTCAGCAAGAACTGGGCATCGACGTTAAACTTGAGCCTCTCCCAGTCCCCTCACTGTGTCCTCCCGTGGCCTGGACTGTTCTTAGACCATCCATAGGACATACAGAACCGACACTATCCCCAAGAGAGCCGGCTCTACTTTTCTCCCGCTTGGCACTCAAGATGACTTTGCTTATGACGAAGAAAATGACAAAATCTGAATGCCATTCTGGCTTAAACAGTTATCTCCTAGAGGACTAGTTCAACAATTCATTTTCAGATTCGAGGCTGAAAATCAATGCCAGCTAGACTCTGGTCATTCTCACAAGCAGCCTTGTCCCTGATTTGGGCCATGCCTGATGGGGGGTCGTGACTAGGGAGAGGCAATTCACCTTATGAGTATGTGCAAAACGTAAGGGAACACCAGAAAACTCAGGAATCAAAATAAATAATATCTTCATGGGATATTTTAAAAATCAAAAATATCGAAAGCTTATAAAGCAGTTCCACGTCAAGCCATATTGGAGTCTGAGGCAAAATGGGAAAGCAGTCATTTCAATTGTTTACTTACAAGTTCGATATTTTGCTCCTTATGGATTGTTTTGCATTCATTTCAATTTTTAAAAAATTATATGACATTCAAACATTTAACCTTGAATACTGACTTTTTGGACACCTCCTTGAAGCTTGCTACTACTATAGGTAAGCACCTTACTTGCCCTGCTTGCAGCCTGGCCATTTGGGCAAGAACGTGGACGGTTTTACACATTCTCTTTGCACACACACACACACACACACACACACACACACAAACAGCATGGAAAAATTAAAAGCTACTCTTTAGAAATGGAAGCACACATCCTGTTCATTTGTAGAGGTTATAGAGGGCATTCTTAAAACAACTTTTCTCATTTATCTTTTCAAGAGTGTGGCTGTTCACCCTTAAATACACACCTGAGATCAGCGTTTGTAACAGAGTTGTACCCTCGGGTTGTGCTCACACACAGAAAGGAGGAAAATCAATTTCAATCCCCGAAGGATGGAATTACTGGTGCAGAAGGTCACTAAATGCTAGCACTGCTCATTGGGCTTGGAACAAGATCCTTCTCCATACCGCTTCGCTGCACATCAGCCGCGGGAGGGGGAAAGCCTGGAGACCATCACTCTCACCAGGGAAGAGAAAGATGTCGCTTGTACAAGCCACGGGATAAATACTCTCCCCAGCGAAGAGGAAGAGGCAGACGCATGCATGTGCAATGTGGAGTCGCAGACTTCTGTTTGCACCTAACGCTCTAGGGAAATCGGCCAAGACTGGCTCAACCAACGGCCTGCTGTGATTCTGTCAAGGTCACTTTTCAGACTGGGTTTTCTACTCCCCAAGGGCTTGCTGCACAGATCGGCTTTACCAAAGGGACATAACGCATGGCTCTATCTCAGGGAAACCTCCAGGCCTGAATGCCATTTTGCTCACGCCCTGCCCTACCCAGGTCTCTGATTCAGACCCTCCGCAGTCTGCAACGGATATTGGCTGAGTCTGGAGCCAGCACCAGTGGGCATGGCAGTCCGAGCCCTTCCAAATGTCAGCAGACTAGTGCCATTTCTGTCACCTGAGAGGTTATTACAAATATTTTATTGGAAACGGCATGAATGGTAACAAGGTCTGCAGCACCGCAGGGTGGTAAACCGAAGACAGGCTTCGTCTACAGAAGATGTGTGAGGACTTCATAGCTGTTCCCAGTGGGAGGAATAGGGTTTCGTGGAAAAAGCCAGGACATGGAAATAAAATAGGTCTGTAGACCTAAGTTTGAATCCTGGCTCCACTCATGACCTATGGGACCTGGGGCATTACTTAACCTCTCTGAGGTTCAGTTACCTAATCTATAAAGTGAGAAAATGCTAATGGATGTTAAGTGCCTGGTGCAAAGCCTGTACTCCTCACCTGTCCACTCCAGCCCCCGTGCCCAGCAAAGAGTTTTCATGTAGGTCCTCTTTCTCACCATCTCTTAATTGGTCTATTTATATGCCCAGAATCTCCAGGCCACCTTTGCTTCCTGTCACCGTGGCCAAGGCTTGGGTGGCCCTCTCTCTACCAAATATTTGGCATTGGGGACAATGGGATTGGATTTTCATGAGAAAAAAAGAGTCAGATTAGCACATCACGTTCCCAGCCATCATGATGTTAGGCAGGGAAGCAATGAGGAAAAAAGAGAACAAAGGTGAATCTTTTCTTCTCCCTTCTCCTCCTGTGCACCTATCTCGTCCCCAGGGGCTGGGAAACCAAGAAAGCAGGCCTAGCCAGCCACGTCCCAGTCAGTCAGCTGTGATTCTGAACTAAATTGTGGGGAGGGTCATAAAGGAGATACAGACTCTGGACATTTGGTCTCATATCCTCCTGGGAAAAACAGGATGTAAGATCCCAAAGGAATATAAACATTACCCATTTGGGGTGAGCGGGAGCTCTGGTACCTGAACAGAAAATACGGAGACTTTTTTTAACAAAAAATTCAGAACTCATTTGTTGGCAGCAAAGATGATTTGAAATTACAAATGGCCTCCCAAATATAAGCTATATGGCTGCCAACCTCAGTAGGCCTCAAGGGAGAGATTATTGAGAGACTTTAAATCTGATGGGTCAGGGCCTTCCTGGAATTAAGAGAACGTCTGTCCCAAGTTGTGATGCCCTGTGAGGGCAGGCAAGGACCCAATGACTGAAGTGTGTGAAAGAAAAAAGTACTCATGACCTTGCTAAAGACGGTAAGCAGACTGTATTCCGTGGGGGCGACTACAACAGGGTTTTGTAGTAGGAGAGAGATTGGTCTCAACTCCAACTCCAATGAGGACAGTGGGGATTTATATAGTTGACCCTTAAATAACACAGGGGTTAAAGGCGCCATCCCCACCCCCACATAGTTGAAAATCCATGTGTAACTTTTGACTCCCCCAAAATGTAACTACTAGTAGCCTACTAAACAACCAATTAACACATATTTTGTATGTTACATGTATATTCTTACAATAAGTAAGCTAAAGAAGTGAAAATGTTATACAAAATCATAAAGAAAATATATGTATTTATTGAAAAAAATCCACATATAAGTGGACCTGCGCAGTTCAAACCAGTGTTGTTCAAGGGTCAACTGTAGTGAAAGAACAGGTGAGGGTCAGTGGGTGGAAAAATAACTAACAGGAGACATCAGGCGTAAGAGGGATTCTTGCTAGATTGACGCAACAGAATTCTTGCTGAAGGCAGGCCAGGATGATAAGGTACCAAGGTTGGTCAGAAACCAAGCGTGAGAAATTTACCCTAAACTGATTCAGAAGAATTTTTGCTCAAGTGGATTCTCCAAGGGCAGAGAGGAAGCCCAAGGTCGGGCCTAGTCCAGCAGAGGGCTTCAAGGAGCCCAATTAAAATTTTGTCAAAAGAGAGAGTCTTTGTCACGTGCCTGGGCCCTATGTGTGCCTTGGTGGATTGTAGGGGAATAAGATGTCTCTGAATGCATCACTGAGGTGGTGGAAAATGCCCCGATTCCAGGAACTGAAAGAAATTTCAAGAAGTTAGTTTCTTATTTAGGAAACTTTTACTGGTAAGAGAGGCCTTTCCAACTTTTATGGGCCCAGCAGCAGCTTACCCCATAGCTGCAAATTGCAAGACAGCCTCATGAGACTTAAGAAGCAGGGAGGCAGGATGCAGTTGCTGAACTAGTCCACCAGGTGGCAGAGAGGGAACAGTATGGCAGTCTCAAGAAGAAAACTTGATGGCTGGCCCCTGGCAATGGCGAGCCCTCAGGATGCACAAGGAATCGGGCCTGTGTTTGGGATACCAGCCATGTATTGGTGGGGGAGCTCAATATTAAAGATACTTTTATTTTTTATCAGGGCTTCTATTTATGCCCTTGGTTATGTAAAGCCTGGGAAAACAAGAAGTTATACTCAAAACTTGTCAGCATTCATTAAAAGATGAAAAGATGATGAGCCATTTGGCAAAGATTGTTTCTGTTTGGGTAAATTGGAGCCGACTCATTTAAGTTGGATTCAGAAATCACTTTCAAAGAAGGTAAGGTTGCTGATTTCACCCTTGGCCCAGTCCCATAAGAGCAACTTCTGCTTCCTTTCTTTGCACTGCTTGGCCGCCAGCCTGCAGAAAAGGATTCCGTTGACAGCTGGAGCTGCCTCCAATGGCTGCTCATCTCCAGTTCCCTGGATGTGGGCCCCGAGTCAGAGAGCACAGGTAGAGAAGAAGCAGTTCAATCGCCCATGGCTGGCCCGCTATGGGCAGGCTGCTGGGGTACGCTAGGTAAGAAGAAAAGGAGACTCTTGGGAGCAGGGCTAACCTGAGGCCAAGTAGAGAAGGGAGCAATTTCTCCTCAAACCACAGTTCAATGGTAGACTCAGTTATGTGGAATCAAGATGTCAGCAGGGCCACAATCCCTCCAAAGACTTTTAATTGCCTCTTCTAGTTTCTAGTTAATTCTTGGCTTGTAGACACATCACCCCAACATCTGCCTCCATCTTCATGTGGCGTACTCTTCTCTGTGTGTCTGTGTCCAAATTTCTTTTTTCTTATCAGGACACCAGTCACGAAATTTAGGATCCAGTCTAACTCAGTATGACTTCATTTTAACTTGATTGCATCAGCAAAGAATCTATTTGCAGATAACATCACAAACACAGGTACTGGGGGTTAAGGTTTCAACATGTCTTTTTGGAGGACACAACTCAACAACATGACCCCCATGTAGGCAGACATCAATAATCGATCATGGGATTTTCTATGAAGCAGACCAGACATCACAGCTGTCCTGGCTGTACTCCCACGTATGCAGAGCCAGCACCTCAAGTGAAACCAATTTGCCGTCACAAGTCCCACTAAAGGAATGAGTCTGTAATGATGGCAATCTGGCATGTGGTAATGAGCTCGTGGGGAAGATGGCGCCAGCACGCTTCAAGCCTGGTGCAGGTGGCCTTCTATTCACTTTATGCATAAGGTGAGTCCTGCTGGGGAGTCGTCCTGGACAATTCTATTATCAGACCATCTCCTCCTTGGCCCAGCAGGTACCACAGCACATGATCACAGTCTTGGATCACAGGGGGAATGGTCCTGCTGCTTTTTTCTGAGTCCACAATCCCCATGCCTTGTAGCATGGCCTGGTTCCAACTTCACTCCATGCATACATTTCTCCTCCCTCCACCCCCTGCAAACTGGAAATAGTGATACACAGCCATCTCACAGAGCTGTGGGGCAATTTAATTAATGTTTATAAAGCACTCTGAGGTCTTCGGACGAAAACTGCTGTGTAAGTGCAAAATTATTATTAGTTCTCAGCCTCCTGTCCCTTGGCTTCTGACATGGCTTTTGTTGTTCCTGAATGGGGGCCGCTTATGGGCTGTCCAGCTGGCTCTTTCAGGTACCTAGGCAAGTACATACACATTTACAGATTTTTTTTTCCCTTTGAAAAAAGCATTCCAACTCTGTGGGATGTCTTGAAGCTTTTCAATGTCTGAATTTCTCTCTACTTGTCTCTACTAAGCACTGTAATCTGCAAGCCTAGATTGTAAACAGGCTACTTTGGAAAAAGAGTGAGGGTGAAAATGGCCAATTTGAAGAAATGGCCCCTCTTATAAAGAAGAATAAAACAATACCTCCTTCTCATGCGGAATCTAAATGAACCACTAAGTGAGGTCTGTCTCCTTTGCCCAGAGGTATTCTGTACGTGTTTATGCACTGAAAGGAGAAAAGAATAGAAGATTTGCTTTCTGTGCCCAAGTTTTGCCTCCTTCCTTCACCCTAACTTTTCAGGAACCATGGAAACAAATACACCCCGCCTAGATGGTATTTTCCTGATAGTTCTTTGTTACCTAACTGTGTGCTTGCCTAGGATCCCATGGGAAGAACGAAATAAAGAAGCAGAGAAGAAAAAAGATGTATCTGTAAGTGAAAAGCCTTGTCTCTGAAGAAGAGAATGGGCTCGTGTGTAATTTCTCAAGCTTTGGGGCAACAAACAATGTTATATGGCACCATTTTCCTTTTCTCTAAAATGTATTCATACCCACCCCACATTTACCTTCAAGTCTCCCTTAATACAAAGTTTATCCTAATAGTTTGTGAACACCAGACTGTTCGTCAACCAACTACTGGAAGGTTTTATTTTTAAAAATCTCTAAGGAGCAATTATGTAACACGTAATCAGTTAAACCAAAGTACAAAGGCGTGGAACCAATGAAAGAAGCAAATGTTAGCTAGATAACTGTAAACACAGGAAAAAATAAACCTAAAGAGCTAGGATGATGCACCCCATGTTTCTTACATCAACCAATCACTGATTGAATATAGTATCAAATTGTAGAAGGGGAGACCAGGAATATGCTGTTGTGACAGGAAAGTTGAGGCAAAAGTAAGAGTAAAAATGGATAAAACCAGTTCTAATCATGTCCTATGACCGTAGCAGCCCTAGAGCCATATTAATTATATCCACGACTGTGACATACGGGGATGTTTCTTGTGGTCTAAGATGCTTATGTTCTTCCTGTTACGTAGAGGTCAAGATGCGAGGAGTAGTTTTTCTTTTCATTCTGTTATTTTAAAAAAGGAAAGGTGAAAAAATATTGAAAATATGCACAGCAGCTAGGATCCTAAGAAAACCCCGAACTACAAATGGAAAAGAACGTGTAAGAGCCAACTTGTATCCAACCTTCCTCTTCTCTTCCATTGATGTTGAGCTTCTTTGGGCTTCCATCTGTTTTCCTGCTTCCCATGTCCTACAGCTCTTTCATTTCATCTTTCGCTTCATTTTCTTGGTTATTGTCCTAGAAATGTATCTAATTACATGGCTCACCAACTCAGAGCCCTTCAACACTATCTCACTGTGCAAATTCTCTATAACTTGCCTGTCTTCCATTATTGCTTCCTCCCTACTTGGTCTGGGCTGTGGGTGCCCTATGCCTACAAAATCCCTCATGTGAGTCTCTGCTCCTGTGTGCTCTCTGTTTGCCTTAGAGACTGTGTCTCTGCCAGTCCCACCCCCCTTTCCCATTACTACCATTCAAAATCCTGCTTATCTTTCAAGTCCAACTTCAAATGGAACCAGTTCTTTAAAGCCTTTGACGTGCTTGCACATGAGTTTGGACTCTCCCATGTCATGTTTCTGTGTTCCCGCCATTCTTTGTATACTTCGCTAATGTTAGGTAAAACAAGTAGCTGCACACAGACAGAGCTCTGAGCTAATTTCTCCCTCCACTAGACTATAAGCTCCTTGAAAGGAAGGATTGTCTTGCTTTCTTTTGAGTATTACAGAGTCCCTACAGCAGTATTTCATCCAGAGTATATGCTCAGCAAATATGCTTATGTTTAATTTTACCCAAACACACACACACACACCCCACAAAGGCAGGTAGTAGAATTTTAATTTCTTATGCAATTTAAAGTGAAGACTAGAAAATAAACACATCTAGGCTTGGGACGACAATAAATAGCTATAATAGACTCTGACCAAAGAACTGATTGATTGCATCTTACCCACCAGTTAGATCATATCTGGCTCTGCAAACAAACAGTTGCAAAATTATGAGGGACAACTGTTGCTGAATTAAGCAAACAGCTTCTATCCTAAGATTTTTAGGCCTTTGGCTATTTTTACATGGGAAAGATGGAAGTATTAAACAATTAGCCAGTTAATGCAGCCAAATAAAGTTGCCAATGAGGAAAGAGCAAGGGAACCAGGCTGAATTGTTCTGAGACTCCTGACTCTGATTGTGCCATGGGGTCAAACACATGAGCCTCATGTGCTCTCTCCGTGTCCACATTTCTTCTGCAAACCCAGCACATAATCGGGCTCTATTAGGTTCTGTGAGTGCAGCTCAGTGTTTTCTATAATGAAACTTGCTGAGAATTATTATGAAAACAAAAACCACAGGCCTTCTTTGGGAAGGATGTGGAGTTCATCTTCATGTCTATAACCTTGCAACGTCACAAGGTTAAATTATTATAACTGTAGATCTAATTCCACAAAGGAGGGCGCTGAGAACAAAGGTTTCCCTAGCAGTGAAGACAGAAAAGTAAATATGGTCCATGATGATCTATCCTCCTCTGAAATATGTTGATAGTCCTCAATCAAGGCAGTGGAAAACATTCACTCTTCCTGATAAATTATATCCTCCCTACACAATCTCTCTCTCTCTCTCTCTCTCTCTCTCTCACACACACACACACACACTCTCTCTCTCTCTCTCACACACACACACACCCCACAAAGGCAGGTAGTAGAATTTTAATTTCTTATGCAATTTAAAGTGAAGACTAGAAAATAAACACATCTAGGCTTGGGACGACAATAAATAGCTATAATAGACTCTGACCAAAGAACTGATTGATTGCATCTTACCCACCAGTTAGATCATATCTGGCTCTGCAAACAAACAGTTGCAAAATTATGAGGGACAACTGTTGCTGAATTAAGCAAACAGCTTCTATCCTAAGATTTTTTAGGCCTTTTGCTATTTTTACATGGGAAAGATGGAAGTATTAAACAATTAGCCAGTTAATGCAGCCAAATAAAGTTGCCAATGAGGAAAGAGCAAGGGAACCAGGCTGAATTGTTCTGAGACTCCTGACTCTGATTGTGCCATGGGGTCAAACACATGAGCCGCATGTGCTCTCTCTGTGTCCACATTTCTTCTGCAAACCCAGCACATAATCGGGCTCTATTAGGTTCTGTGAGTGCAGCTCAGTGTTTTCTATAATGAAACTTGCTGAGAATTATTATGAAAACAAAAACCACAGGCCTTCTTTGGGAAGGATGTGGAGTTCATCTTCATGTCTATAACCTTGCAACGTCACAAGGTTAAATTATTATAACTGTAGATCTAATTCCACAAAGGAGGGCGCTGAGAACAAAGGTTTCCCTAGCAGTGAAGACAGAAAAGTAAATATGGTCCATGATGATCTATCCTCCTCTGAAATACGTTGATAGTCCTCAATCAAGGCAGTGGAAAACATTCACTCTTCCTGATAAATTATATCCTCCCTACACAATCTCTCTCTCTCTCTCTCTCTCTCTCTCTCTCACACACACACACACACACCTTTTCTTATACCAAATATTAGGTGTGAAATGTTGCATCTATCTGATCTCACATTTTCATCATGTTTCCGTTTCAGACAGTCTGAACCAACGAAGGGCTGCCCCCGCCCTAGTCTTTCATGTACTGTAGTTCTAACAGCCACGAAGCATTTAGTTTCACTGTGGAGTAATCCTCTGGAAACAACATGACTCACTAAATCAATTAGTTCTTTTTCACAAAACCACTTTGTCTGTCATAGACTCGTGGTTGCTGTCACTTTCTCTGTTGTCTTTTTCTTCTTTCTTGCTCTAGTATTAATCGAGGGCTTGCCATTTGTCAGACATTGGGCTAAGCTCTTAGATATATTATTTCATTTAATCCTCCCAACAAAACTATTAGGCAGATACTATTTTTATTCTAAAGATCTGCCAACTAAGGCTTGGAGAGATAAGTACCCTGCCCAAGGTGGTAAAACTTTAAGGTGATGAAGCTGGACTTCAAACCCAGCTGAATAAGAACTCTCTGAGCTCTAAATTACCGCGTCAAATGGTCTCTCGAGCACTTTTGGTAAAGCATTAGAAAACAGAATCTGTTCCACTGAAAGGGACTCTACAGTTTTTATAGACATTTTATGAGCATCCATCTTCACAAAGAGCCATTTTCTAAAGTAGCTTCACTTATGATGTTTTCATAACTGTTACAACCACTTGAACTAGCTTCTTTTTCTTACCATTTTGGGGGTAATGGACCTATCTGAGCATCTTGAGTGAAACCCATGAATCCCATGTTCAGAGCCCCTGATTTTACACACCCTTCTCTCCATTCCTCCCACCTGCGGTCACGCGTATGGTAAAGCTGATCATGTACTACGTGTTGGCAATGCAAGGTAAGGATGGATTCAGGAGCACCTTTGGGAAGAAGGGGGTGTGATTTAATAGAGGTCTACCTGTCATAAACGTCCTCCTGCTCAGAGGGAAGGACTCAGCCAGTCTTTGATCTTTAGCATTTCACCTAGGTTTCAGGTTCTCAAACTAGTTTACAGACATCTTAGCACTCATCCCAAAGACTTATAGTAGTTTTAAGTATAAAAAAGAAAAACATCCCCTATTCACAGGCATATATTTCATAACACAAAAGCTGTGATAAAGAAGCAAAACCCTAAGTCAATCTGGCATTCCTTTTACTCTCTAATATCAGTGTGGGCAATGCACACACTACTAAAGGGGTAAAGTCTCTTTGGAAAATAAGTAGGGAAAGAGCCAAATTTGATTGAAATAACAAACAAACAAACAGAAAACCCCCCACAGCAATTACCAAAATATCAGTGTAACATTTGTGAACTCCATTTTCCCCACGGCCCAGCGGCTCCTAAGTGTCCATGTCTTGGAATACTTTTGGCTGGTACTTCAGGAACCAAACACTGAACTGGCCTCCTCACTTCCCCCAAAGGAATTCATACAGAAGACTACGGGAAAATCTCCTGTACAGATTAATTTTTTTTTTTTTTTGGAACAACTGAAACCATGAAAAGTAAAAATCATTCTCTCCTGCCCAGGACACCACTGTAATAATACGAATAATGACTCTACTCAATGAAGTTCGAATTTGTATAGTGCTTTATACTTTTTCAGAGCATTTTCACACACATTGTTTCCATCAACTCATACAACAACCTTTGGGCATACAACTGAGAAAGCAGAAACCATAGACTTTTGCCCAAGATCATACAGCTTGGTAGTGGGACAACTCGGGCTAGAACCCAGATTGTGTGATTGGTCCAGCATTGCCTTCCTGTCACTGATAGCTCTCTGTCCCTTCATCACACTCTCTGACATATTCTCACTTTCCGTATTCCGGTTGCTTGTCAGTTAGCAATGATATCTAACTGTAGACATAGATTTCAAAAGGACAAAAAACACAAATCCTTCTTGGACAAGCATACATAGAGATATAAAAATAAATGTGGGACTCTTCTTTACTGCTTCTTTAGAGAGGACTTGCCCAGATGAAAAGGCCCTATTGGGGAACAGTTCATCGACCTGTTTTTTCTGTGTACACATAACACTCCTTAGTAATAGCAGGGCCTTCACGCCGGGAAATTATTTGCTAAATATTTCCCACTGTCTCACAGCTTGGCCTGTCAATTTCTCCCAGATATAAAACATCTGGGCTAGTGCGAGAAAACACAGCAAATTCGAAGAGATGTTTCTCAGATGTGGAAGAGGACAGCTGTCCTCAAGAGTCTGTCACAGGGCCAGCTCTGGCGATTCATATTTCCCAAAACTCTTTTCACCGGCATCACACCATAGCTTTCAGATGACTGAAAAATTTCAATCAGGTTGACCAGATAGCTGAACAAAACGCTGAGAAAGTAGTGGTGAAGACGTAGCAATGGAGAGCACCCTGCAGGTGGCCCCATGCTATGTGGTCATGTAATGGTTTTCAAAGTCCTGTTCACAAAGAGTGGGGTGGGATCCATTTTCAGGTGTTTCAGTCAGATGCAGGACTTCACAGGAAGGCACCACCTTGGGTGTGGGGCACATTCTTCTCTTGTCCTGTGTGACATATAGGCACACCGCTGAGCCCTTTAGGAGAAACAACCTGCAGAAATCCTGCTCATACTACTTCTGTTTTGTGAAGAGTCACTGGCTCTAAATGCTTGTTTGGGGAGGCGACTGGGAGAAAAACTCGTTCCAGGCCAGGTTTAGAAAAATCTGGAAAAATACTCTGTTGCCGTGCAAACTTCTGAAAAATAAAATAAGAGGTAAGTTGAGAAGTGAATAATTGGAAAAATGCCTCAGCTGTCACCTCCATTTAAACTCCATTCACTAAGAGCTGCCTGGACAGCTTATTCTGGGACCTCTCGTTACACTGGCTACCTCCCTCACTCTAATGAGCTTGAACTATGTCACTGGTATCTCTAAACTCTGACCAGGAGATGCACTGATTACAGGCTGGCACCATTTCAAGCCCCTACGGTTAGTTAACTGTATGGAAAAATCAGTGCCCATAGAAACACGCATTTGCTAACAAGAAATTAAAGTCACTGATTTTTTAAATTTACTGCCTAGTAATTCTAATTCTCTTATGTGCAAATAACTCTAAAGACAAAAGTGGAAGCGCCTTGATGGTAGGAACCATGTCTTACACTTCTCTATATCCCTACCAGAGCCCAGCTTAATGCCTGTACACAGTCCACGCTCATTGGAGTCTTTTGATTGACCGACGTCTAAAACAGCAATCAGAGAGAAGAGTGCACAGGCCAGAGAGCCAAGCAGGGACCCAGTGAGTGGCAAGAAAGAACCCCAGCATAGCTCCTGGGTGAGATCTGTCCTGGTCGCAAAGTAACCAGCCCTTCCTGATGGTATTGAGACATAGGAGGCAGATCACTTCCCAGTGGGTCAGGCCCAACACTGCCCTGCTCCCCTACAAGCTCTGTCAGCAGCCATGCAGAAGGAGGCTCAGGGTCTTTAAGCTGCAGCTGACTACCAATAGGTCAAGGGCACTGGCCAGCCACCCCTCACCCTAGGACACTCCCTGTGCACCCCACTGCATTGGTTTCTCGGGGTGAATTCTCAAGAAGTGGCTGGAAGTAACAAAATCAAAGGGGAGAACCTGGAAGAGGAAACAGTTCAAGGTCAGATCAAGGACACTGACCTATCCCTAAGTGGCTGGGCTGCTCACTTGCCTATGGGAAGAATGCTGTCTCTGCTCAGGGTGGGGGATGGTCAGTGTAGCACTTTCTGCCTCTGTAACTACAAGGCCCTCTGGTGCTTGAGGAGGATTCTGTGGCATTTCTCAAACTTCCTTCACATATCCTTACTTCATCTTCTCTTCACAGTACTCTGTGCAAAGCCACGGTCCGGGAAACAAGCTGGGGTTTGCTATAACGATTCCCACAATCTGGGGGCCTCAGGCAGTCCAGAGCTCAGAGAATATCTCTCCCCATTATTAAATGATCCACACTATCTACAAAACATATGCAGATTTGTGCCTCAGGTAAACTTTTAATACTAATAGAGGTTTTAAAAAGGATAACTTACACAAGTGAAAACGATGAGTGTCAAGTAGAAAACCACCAGAGCCAACAGCAGTACAATCTCCGCTCTGTAGTTCTCTTTGCGCTCCTTGCGGCATCCTTACAAAAAAAAAAAAAGAAAAGTAAAACATGAAGCCATTTAACAGGATTTCTCTACCATACTAAAGAACTAAGAATGCTTTGTCCTTGCCTTTTAAGTCCTACTTGTCTCTCATTCCTGCCTTCATATCTGTGTCACCAGGAGAACGAGTAATGACAGCAGTGACGGTTGGGTCTGCAGCTGGCATTCACTCTCACTCTGTATCCAGCTGTGTGCAATGGGGTTGACATACAGCATCTCACTATATCTTCCAAGGCAGGTCCGAGTAGCCCCATTTTACAGAGGAAGGAGTTGAGGCTCAGAAAGGCTGAGGGACAAAGGCAGGTGGCAGAGCCAGGAGTCTGGTCCGGGTTTATTCTGCGGCCCGTCTGCCTTCATTTCAAATGTCCAGTGTCTCCTGGCTTTGATTTTGCCTTCCCATCAGATGAACCGCCATTTGTTAGCAGTTCTATAACCTAATGTCATCAGTGTTGCGTAGCACGCTGCGTGTCCTCACCTCAGGAGGATAGCAGGACTATGAAACAGGCAGGTGAGCTGCCCGGCTATTACTGATTTAGCAGACAGGTTTTTGTTGAGTCGTTCAAGCTCCTCTACCTGGGCGGACAGCGAGGGTGGGTGGGCTACAGAGGCTGTGGTCGCAGCACTCTGGGAGGGCAAGTGCAGGAAGAGTGAGGCCTGTGGCCCAGGAGGGGACATGGCAGAGACAGCCTCTCCCCGCTCAGGCATGACATCCAATGTGCTGTTTGGGAAAACAAGTTGCTAACTGAGTCTGCCTGAGGGCCAGGCAGGAGTCGGTGGCATGCAGATGACCGGGGTGGGGCTCCTGAGGGGGCCTCAGATGGGCCTCAAGAGAGCTGGGCTGACATTGGGCTCAGAAGTTCATGCAATAGTCTAGGGATGGATTCTCACGGGGGTCTGTGACTCAAGAAAAGAAAGTTTGAGAGCCATTATCCTAATGGTTCCAAACGTTTATTGAGCACTCAGGTCTACCTCACGCACTGCAGTGTGCATTTTAGTGCTCTATCTCATTTAACCCTCACAACAAGCCTATGTTGTAGAAATTACTATCCCCACTTTGGATGAGAGAATTGAGGCTTAGAGTCAGAGATTTACCCAAGGTCACACGCTAACGGATAGCACAGCTAATATTTGAACCAGATCTAAGTGACTCTAGAATCTGACCACTTAACTTCTGGGTAACGTGTAGGCCTTTGACGAGGACAGGAAAGAAAATTAGCTTTCTTTCTCATTTCCTCCCCGCTCTTCCCTGCTAGGCGGCTCTCATTTCTCATCCACATGAATAATATTCATTGAGGGCCTACTGTGTGCCAGGATACAGCAGAGAACGAAGCAGAGAGTGTAGTATGTCAGGTATAGTAAGTTCTACAAAGACAAACAAAGCAGGGTAAAGGGCTAGAGACTAAGAAGGGTATAAGGGGTGTGTGTGTGTGTGTGTGTGTGTGTGTGTGTGTGTAACAGTGAATCAAATCCACTCACCCCTAAATAGTGATTGTGTTCTTATGAATATAAGAATATTATCTTGAGTAAGAGTCCCTTCAGATACCCGAAAAGAGAAAGTAGCTATTGAACAAATTCAGGGACTCTATGACAACATGTTTGTCATTTCAAGCCTCAGTCACTAACAAGAATTGGGCAAAAGTCAAATCTAAGGCATATTTTAAACTACATAAAGAAGTTATAAAAAAAAAATCCACGTTGATCATCTTTGCCTTGACACTCGAGTCTTGGTGTTACTGCACAGAGCAAAAATGTGTATTGTCACTGGAACATTAGTTTCTTGCTGTACTCTTTTTCTTTGGCCTGAATTGAGGTATTGGGAAATTCACTCCCCATCAAGTGGGAAGGAAATGCTATTCTCATGTTAAAAGGGTGGAAATATGAAGCAACTCCCTTAGGCCAGGTTGGAAGGCCCCAGAGGAGCAGAATAATACAGTTGTCTGGTGTGTGGGGACTACACAATTCTCCATCTCCCAAAAATTAGCCTTGGATGTTTTCCATTTGTCCCAACGGGCTCTGACATGATAAACGGCCAGTTTATTGTTTGGCTACATTTGGCATCCATCCCAGTCAGGCTGGGGGTAGATCCGTCCTAATAAAAGAAAAAGTTCTGACATTCTTGCAGTCGACTTTAGCTTTGAGCCACAGATGTGACCCAAAGCTTCTGAGTTAAGGCTCCGACAGAGAGGGTGGATTTTAGGACCTACAGAAAGTGCACACGCATTTTGGCGAGAAAACAGGTACAGCAGAGCACCTTACCTGTCACTTTCAAGATCACGGTGCCACTTTGGTTTCTCTGCCCTTCCGGCGCCACCAGAGTACATCTGTATGTCCCCGAGCTGCAGCTGGTAGTGTTTCGGATCTTCAGGGCATACAGCCTTTCGCCGGGGCGCTCGGAAGAGCCCTTCGGCTCCTCCTGGTGATAGTTCTGCAGGGCTTCCTGGGGTTCCTGGATCTTCTCTTCACCGCCCTCCGTAAGCTGTTAAGAAAAAAAAGAAATCCTATTGCATCGTGCTCTCCTGGGGGACCTCCAAGCATTGGGCCTCCACACCGACGGGCTACCTCTTGCTTTCATCACATCCATCCTTCACATTATTTTAAAAACAAGATGTTATGTGGATGTGTGACCTTTGGGGGAGGAGTAGAGAATCTATGAAAATTCTGTAGACTACATCTTGTTTTTTGAAATGAGATCAGGAATGCATGTTCTGATTCTTCCTATCCCGTCTTCTACTTGACGTAAAGGAGAGAGTGTTGCTTGATCACCACACTGGGATCAAGTGTGTGAATCCCTCTGAATCCCATTTTGTTGCTCGTTGCTCTATGTTAAATGTTCTCTTGTCTTCTTCAGACACCAACTCACCCATTCACTGATTCTTACTGTTGTATTCCAGCCTTTTATTTGGAAACATTCCTAAGTCTGTTAAGATCATTGCCAGACAACTCAACAAGAAAACACAGAGGAGCAGACGAGCAACGCCTCCCATAAAGATCACCTTGTTCTTCAACGACTCACACGTGTGTGGTCATCCGCGTTGTCGCAGGATGTGCCCCACTTACGCTCTCTACTAAGGTAGGAGACAGGTGACAGTAGTGCCACGTGGAGATTTTGTGTCAGATCATTTGTAGTCATATCAAGATACACATGACAGGACCGTTACAGCTTGTCATTGTACTGAGCACAGACCAGCCTGATTCGGGTAGACGCCAAATTTAGCCAAATGCATCAGGCTGGTTTTCTTTCCCTGAACTATTTTTGTGACTCATTGTTGGCGTCTTTCCATCATCCCCTACTTCAAAGATCAGGCACACATCACATTCACCATCAATTCTCCTTTGCCCCAGATATATCTTCAATTTGCCTCATTAGCTTGCCCATTGCTCCTCCACTGAAATGTTTTAAAGCTTCTAAAACTGATTTACACAAACAGTAAGGAAGTCACTTGTTTCTGTGTTCATGGGCAGCCCTTACCCCTTTGCTGGGTGCCTGGGTGCCAGCAGGGAGCCTGGAATACAGTGGCATTGTAACAGCACCAAAGAGCCACCTTAGGGGAAGACACAGCGTGATCGGGCTGCAGGCTGCTGTGTGTCCCTGCACCTGCCAATGTTTCATCTGCTGCTCTGGAAGCATCTACAACTCCTCCTTCTCAATAGGGAATCAGTTCAGGGATAAGGAATCGGGGCAACAGCCAGGGAGGCACAGGCAGCTCAGGAAATAAACACACACACACACACACACACACACACACACACACACACACACACCCTCAGTGGTTGGTTTCTGCTTAGTTTGTTGAGTTAGGGAACACGCCACAAAGTCTCTAGAAAGCTCAGGTTCCAGCCTCCACAGCCTTCGCTGGGCGGCAGCATTGCCGTTTGCTGGGCTGCAGGGACATCTGGTGGCAGATTTATGGCTCCTGCAAGAAGCCCTGCTCCATTCACGGCCAGCATGGGGCTGCTAAGACTAAGGGCTTTTCTCAGGCAGAGTCTAGGAACACAAATCCCATTTCTTGACGTTTCTTCTTGTGTTGAAAGGCTCCTTCCCAAATAACCAACCATCTACATCCACACTAGGACCTTCAGGTGTTCAAAAATAAAGTTTAAAACAAAAGGGCTGTGTGGCAAGGAACCTTAGAAAAAAACTAAAGACATTCAACAACGGATTCTAGAACATGCCTAAGATAGCCCAATTTTTCCCTTTACAAGACTCATTAAACCACAAACTAAGACCTCATCGTGTGCTCGCCCCTCTCCCCTCCCCACTGCCTGCAGAGGTCTTCCCTCCTACCAGGGCTTTGGGTGGGCCAAGCACCCAGGTCCATCCAGGGCCAACCCTTCAGAGATTCCCCACCCCACCCCCACCCCTATCCCCACCCCCACCCCCAAGGCCAGTATGAACTAATCAACTCAGCCAAGTCTCTGCAGTCTCCACCTTTTCTAAATTAACCTCCAAATGTGTTCAACTCAGATTTCTTTCTAATAGATTTCCCTGGAACTGTTTGCTAGAAACCCCTGCATCTGAAGAGATGGAAACTCAGCTGCAACAATCACTTTGAGATGATCTACCTGTGATTTTCTCCTGTGGGGACTCCTCGCCCATCCAGTGACCCCGCCCTCAGCTCAGAAAGGCCTGTCTGAAAGTCAAGATCAAAACTCCTCCGAAGCCCTCTGGAGCTGGTGGAAACATAAACCGTTGCGCTTATTTACATAGAGAGGGCCCCAATATCATGCGGGGAACCTCCAAAGCCAATATGCGCCCACAATCAGAACTGGCTGGCAGTCACCTTCTGCCTATTTGCAGAAGAGAATTCATTTTGAAAATCAGTAGCAACAACAACAAAAAGTAGTTTACTTGATGGTCAGAGTTCCATGGTCCCCTAGCAAAACCTCCAGCAGCCCCTCTAGTTATGTTCAAATGGCAAAACAAAGGCAGGGTGAGATCGTGAGGACAGAAAGAAGCAAGGGAAAGGCAGAACAGAGAACCCCAAGGCGACCTGCAGAATTTTGGCCACCACAGCCATCGATGGGTTCATAGCCAAGTATTTCAACTTTCATGGGGTCATCTTCCAATGGCCCCTTCCTGAACCTTCTTGAAAGACCCAGAGAACTAGGAAAACTATTGGCTTAACCTGGGAAGTCTTCCCACAGTAATAAAACAGCTATCTTTATCTGATAACTCACTACAACAAAAGGAATCTGCAAATTCACACAACTTCCTGGAAATATTTCATAACCCTCCCCCTGCTTCAAGCTGTGGGTACAGATACTTCCCATCCCCCTTTCTTCTTGTTATTTTAAGATACACCTTCTCACGTGACTCTCTCTGGGGAATCTGGGATTTGCCTACAGCTGCAAAACTCCTTGAAGTTTTTAAGTTAATGCTGCATGCTGAGAATGGGTTTGGGGTACTACGTGGCAGTACCAAGAGACATTTTATGCAGAAGTCAAATCATTATCTTCTGCTGTGGGGCCCAAATAGCCATCACAGCGCAGATCAGGTGAGTTCACTGGGGCAGGCCTGTTCAAGAACCAAAGGAGCATTTCAGGAAAATGGAGTTAGAGCAAAGGGACCTTCCTCAACTGTGCTTTGCTGTACCAGTCCTTGTAAACATTTCAGCTGGCACAAAATCAACCACTGGCAAGAATGGCTCTTTGAACATTTCAAATCTAAAAAGTATTGCATTGCCTCTCTGCAAAAGCATTTTAGGAAATAGTAATTTGTAACAAAAGGAACCCTCAGATTCATTCACAGCCAAGCATAATTGACAGGAACGATTTAATGCATGCTTTAGAATGCTAATATTGTAGTGTGTTAAACCACAACACGATTTGGGCAAATTATTTCCTCAAAACACACATCCCAATTATGCTTCAAAAATCCACACTCCCTGTATTAACTGTTATGCTGACAATTCTATCTTTTTGATTGATTTAGGAAAAGGGCGAAATACAGGACATCTCATTTCCAGAAAGCCTATGGACTTTTGACTTGTCTCAAGGCCTCCAGTTAGACTAAATAATTTAAATACCACATTCTTTCTCTAAAATGTCAATCTGACCTTAAGGAAATCACAAGCCCTGAATTAAAATAAACTCTCTTTAATTTGCTGAATACTATATCAATGAAAGTACTAATTTTAAGGGCAAGTGAATTAAGTTTTTTTTTTAACCGATGGACAAATTTGAACGAAAATGAAAGAAATCAAGTAAATAATTAAATATGACTGAAACTGAACCAATATTTCAGTCAAAAACCCTATTGTGGAAAGTGGTTTTTTCAAGTTTACATAATATTATTCAAATATAATATATGCTAACCTCCTAGATTACCATATTTGAATATAAAAGGACAATAGTACCACTCCTATGGCACAGAAAGAATTTTTTTTTCTTTCTTTTTAGCATGACTAGGGTATTTGTTTATTTTTCAAAAGACTATTTCACATTAGTCTCCATGTTTCTTTTTTATGCTACAGAAAGAATTTTGATCACAGACTTGAAATCCAAATTAATCGTACATGAGATCTGTTAAGAATGTGATAGGGAACTAAAAGAAAAGGAAGAGATTTTTTTCGAGGGGCAATGTGTATGTACACACATACACACACACACAAACACACACACACACACGCACACACACACGGTGCCAAAAAAATGTAGACACATTTTAAGAAAGGAAAACTGTATTAATATTGTAATACTCAGTATATACCAATAACAAAAGATGAATACAAGTCACGTTTGACTTCTGCAATTACAAGAGGTGCTCAGAGTGGTTGCCTTCAGTGTCCAGACACTTCTGATTATGGTGAACTACTGCTTGAGCAACACTGACCGAAGTGTCCACTTACCATATTTCCCCAAAAATAAGACCTAGCCAGACAATCAGCTCTAATGCGTCTTTTGGAGCAAAAATTAATATAAGACCGGGTCTTGTATTATATAATATAATATAAGACCAGGTCTTATATTATAGTAAAGTAAGACCAGTTCTTATATTAATTTTTGCTCCAAAAGACACATTAGAGCTGATTATCCGGCTAGGTCTTGTTTTCAGGGAAACATAGTATATACATTTTTCTGGCACTCCCTGTATATGTAAATATTTAATTAAACAATCTGATTAAATCGATTTAAAAGTATGAATTTGAAGTATTTAAAGGTGTATCAAATTAATCTGATATATTCCAATCACATTGAACAGCTTTTTTTTATTGCATTTTTCGTGCACTAACATTCATGTACCTTGGTTTCTAACTCAATTAAAGTGTCAATATAATCGTCATTCATCATAAAAACAGCTCTTTATAATGTGCAAAATAGTGTGGCTTGGAGGTTGATGTCATAATGAGGGTAGGATGTAGGCACATTAACATCGTTTTTTTCTAAGTGTAGTTTTATTGGAAAAAATGATTTTCCACTTTGAAATTTACTGGGTCTAACAGACAGATTTGGATTTATGGCTGTTAACAGAGTCATGAATATGGCAGAAGCAATATAATTAAGAACACAGACTTTCGAGCTGGAACCAAACCCTAGCCTCACCATGACTGGTTCTGCACTAGGCCAACTGCCTGAACAGCTCTCACAGGCATCCTTTGCTCGACAGAGATGGGGGGGTTAGCCCGTAATTGTATCTCAAACGTTGGTGTGAAGATACCTAAGATGATGGAGGGGGACATATAGCATAGTGTCAATCATACAGAAAGCCCTAAAAATGTTAATACTCTCTTTTCTTTTCATAGCCAAGGTTGCATTCGGCATTGTAAATAGTTCCCTGCACACAGGAAATATTCAAAAAGTATCTGTTGAATGAATGAGTGAACTTTAGAAACAATGAGAAAGTTATAAGGGCACTGGCCTTGGAATCAAAAGGTCCAAAGTCAAGTCCCAGCTTCTCCATCAGTGAGCGGGGTCGTCTTTGGTAAATCACTTCACCTTTTCTCATCTGGAACTGACTCTCATTTTCTCATCTGGAACTATCATACTTACCCCGTGGGGTTATTTGAAGCCTCAAATGAAAAAACACATAAAAGTGGTGTGTGACTGATCATGTCGGTAATAGAAATTGTTATATCTGATAGCTTTCCACTCCATTCATTTAGTCATTCATTCATTTATTGCTGGTAGGTCTAGTTTCCTCTCTGGCAAAGTTTTCTAGAAGCCCCAATCTCTGCTCTAGAGAAGAGTTATTTTTCTACTCATGATGTCTCTAAAACAGCCACAACACTCTGAGTTTTCTAAAGCACTACCCTAACGTGTCACAAACCCTTGGAAGGTAATGGTAGACCACTCATTGTTCATGCCAACCATTCTTCTTCCGTTAGCATCTTGTGGGTCCTGCTGGACCTGCCAGGGGCATGCTTACAGCTGAGTCCGTGTCCTTCACAGGCCCTACATCTCGTTCTAGAGGAGGTACTCTTAACTCAAGACGGACATCCGTGACCAGATAAACTAGTTCTAATGGACACATGACCCAATCAAAGCCACTTAAGTATAATCAGACATTTGTTGAGATATTAGAAGATAGGCTAAATCTTTTCCTTTGATCCTGGGATGACATACAAGCCTGCAGTTATCAGCTACCATGTTACGGCCATGTGGAGGCTGATAATAAAACCAGCATGAAGGAAGGAAGAATTGAGAGAGAAAAAGACATCAAGCCTTGAGGTTATTCATAAAACCTCAAGATCTAGCTGGATTTGTTTCCGAGGGCTGCCATAACCAAGTACCATAACTTGAAACTACAGAAATTTATTCTATCAGTTCTGGAGGCCAAAAGTCCAAACTCAGGTATTGGGAGGGCCCTGCTCTCTCTGAGGGCTTTAGGGGATAATCTGTTTCATGCCTCACTCCTAGCTTCTGGTGTCACTGGAAACCCTTGGCGTTCCTTAGTTTGTAGACAGATTACTGCAATCTCTGCTCCACCTTCACATGCTGTTCTCCCCATGTGTGTGTGTGTGTCCATGTCTCTGTTTTCTCTTCTTTTAAGGACACCAATCATTGGATTAGGACCCACCTAACCAAGTATGACCTCACTTTAACTGGGTTACATCTGCAAAAACCCTATTTCCAAATAAGGACACATTTACAAATACCCAGGATTGGCACTGAGACATATCTTTTTGTGGGACAGAATTCAATCCTCAACACCAGCCATCAGTGAAGTGTAAACTATACTATGATTTTTAAGAATCTTTTCCATTTCAATTGTATAAACCAATATATTTATCCCCTTTTATTTAAGCTAGTTTTGATCAAGGAACAAGCCTTCACAAATGAGAGTCCTAACTGACAGGGACACTGTGCACCATCCCATAGATAAATGTGACACATGGGGGCTATCTCCACATGGCTCCAGCCTCTTGGCCAGTCCTGCTTTGTCTCTCGGGCTCACATGCCTGCATCTCCTCAGGGAACAAGACATCAGGGCCTGATTTGATTCAGCATCTTTGCTTCCCAAGACTGACCCAGTGAGTCTGGTCCAAGGTGAACATGGTTTATGGTAACTAGCATCCTTATTTTCCCACAAATTTTCCCAAATGGACCAATTTTCCCAACTAGACCACTACCAGCTCATTTGGAATGTGTCTTCTCTTGGAGAATTGGCACAAGCACATTCAGTAGACTAGCTGGTGCTCCAGGAAAATACAAGTGACATTAACAAGCCCTGGGCTCTTACGCCTATACCAGCACTACATGACACACACAGGAATTTTACCCACGTACACCCCGGTGCAAAAACAAAAATCACAAATATGCTCATGGGTATAAAGGAATCTTGGGGAAGTACTTTAGTCTAGGTCTGGTTTGAGCTAAGGACTGTTGGTAGAAAATCTGGGGTTATCGCTGGAGTAGCCAGGAAGGACTCATCATGGAAACAGTTTTCGATGGAGGAAGTACTTTTTAGGTAAGTGAGTCTCTTTTCAGTCCTACCCTACATGAAACCTTCCCTTACGTCACTGAGACCTTTTAACTTCCTCTTCTTTGTGTAGTGACAGAGCCAGTGCTGAACTAAGATAAACGAGTCCTCATATGATCCAGGTTCCCCCTTTTATTCATGGAAAACAAGTGTTGGCTTTTTTTCTATTTAACTCTCTGCTGCCTTTTTCCTCTCTACCCTCTTCCAAGCCGAAAGATATTAGCAACTGTTTTGTCATTGTCCAAAACTCTCAGTGACCCAACCTTCTAATCTAGCTGAGACTTCTACTGCCCTCTGCGAGGCAGCCACATTCTGCCTTGCCCACCCTTCTGTAGAACCACAAGAAGAGGGTGGGTGACCAAGAGGGAAAGGGAGTAGCTCATGCACGTGTTCCAGTCTTATTGTGTTAACCTGATGGAAGTTTCACTGTAAAGAAGATTCATCTTCTCAGATGCATCATATTCTGTCTTTCACCACCAGTAATACGCTTTTCTTTTGACATGTTTTTCATTATGTCATCCTTTGCTTAAAAACTGCCGAAAGGATACAGCTCAAGCCGTTATGGTTTGGCATTCAAGGTTCTTCACAATCTGTTCCCAGCCTCCTTTCTAGCATTACCTCTCAGCCCTCTGCTGTATAATTCTCCCTCTAGGTCACTGTTACCCATCAGTTCCCCAAAATGCTTACGGATTCCTGCATCTGGCGAAAGTTCTGTGTTGATCGTGGGATGACCAATGCCAGGCCCAGGACTTGGCACCTATTTGGGACTTAGAATTACTTATTAACTAGTGAAAGTGTAAATTTGAGAGACATCTGAAAACCAGTTTCACGTCTTTCATAGTTTGAACAGAGCCCATAAAAGTGATTCAACCAGGTCACGTAGAAGTGGTGCCAATGGGGACGATCTGACTTTTCTTTGTTGTTAATTGCATATGTTGTTTTCTCCTTTCAATGTTTTAGTGCTTCTGTATTTAATGTACAAATGTTTCCTTTTTTCCCCTAAAAGTACATTCTTAAATCTCTCTTACAACAGATGGCATTCCAAAATGAAGGAAGTGAGGGACACACATTGTCTCCTTCATGGGTCCATCGGGGTCTGTGGCTGCACAGATTACATCACCCAGGCGATCCATCAACTCCAGCCCCTCCCCTCCTACGGCACTCTGCTCTCCTCAGGGCCCCCTTGCTCTGTATAGTTCCTTACCACACAAGATGGTAGAGGCAGCAAACACAACTCTGCTGGATAGGAGACTAGCAACGTACATGGAAGACAGCTTCATAAAGCATCAAGGACAAGAAATATCTGTGTGGTAAAGTAGTCTCATGGAAGCCATTAACCTGCTCTCCCACAGAGCCCTTAGCCCACAGGAGAGCCCATGATTTGCCACAGCTGGGCTCTTCTAAAATAGATTTCAAGTCTGATCTATTCTCTGAAATCATAGTCTTACTTCCGCTTTCTCCCTTCCTTTGGAAGTCATCTTAAAAAAGCACTTGTCTTGTGATGCATCTCTGTCCTCACCCCCGCAGTGTCACCCAGAGATGAACTATATATCCTCTTTCATTATGGATTAACAGGTTGTCAGGGCTCCTAGCGTGATAAAACATGGTAGTACATCTTCCTGAAAAACAACCACTCATTATTATTAGTTGCAAACATCAACCATGCCCAAGCACTCCATCCAGCGTCATTTTGTCCCTCCAAACCTGGTGCACCTTCATTAACAAGAGTGTGAACCCAATGATGCTCGGTATGAACAGATGTAGCACTTTAATGGATGTTCTTACTCCAGGCGAACAGGGCGTTGTGCTATATGCTCTTACTCTAGAATCTAACCCAAGGTCACAGTCAATGAAAGAAAAGTGCTGGACCAAAGTCGATTTGCATATTTTCTCAAAATACCTCCCCAAACAACCATAATCTATTCACAACTTTAAAAGCTAAAGTTGTGATCTACTGTATTCACTTTTTATTTCTCCTCAATCACTCTCTCTGTGCTGAAATGTACAATATAGGGAGGGATGAGAGGAAGACCCATTGTTGGATCCCAGAGGAGGACATCAGTCCACAGAAAAGTAAAGTTGGGTTAACAAGAATTGGGCTATCTCTACCCACTCTTGGCTCCACCTTGAACCCGCTCCCCCCCCATGCATGTCTTTATTAAGCCGCCTGTAGTCCCCCTGACTGTACTGTGGAAACAGACTAAAATGGACACTGTTTCCTCCCAACTAACCCTAATATTACAAACACTGATACGGACATGGTCTCCTTGGAGTCTTTTAGTAAAAGGCACGTGACAGACACATGGTTTACTGGGTCCTTTTGTTAATCACAAGTAATCAGTGCCAACAGGACAGTGGCAGGGTGTTCTGTGGTGCCGGAGAACTGAGTGGTAAATGGGATTTTAAATTGTGAGTCATTATAACTGTAATTGTGATATGCAGAAGGCCTGCAAGACTGTGATTCAATCTGGCAGACAATGAAAACCCACACTCTAAGGGACTCTGCTGTACTTGTCCAGCAACCCATGACTGTGCAAAGAGGTTTTACAAACCACACTAGTGATGATACAGGGAGGTGACATGAGCTAGGCAGGCCGCGGTCACCAGGTTTAAATTCCTCTCTGCTTCACTGAAACATTTTGTAAGAAAGTATTATGTGGGGCAGCGGGACATGACAAGATAAGGAATCCTCTGTCAAACGAAGTATTTCACTATTTCACCACTGGCCTTATTTCCAGAACACTCTATCAATTTTTGTTGTACAAGCACAATCGATGCAAAAGGATAATTACTGGGTTGGAAAATAACAAATACCTACAGAATATGCTGAAAACCCTTTAAAAGTACTTGAAGGAACAATGCATATCATTTTCAAGGTATCTGAGTTAGTTCACTGGCATAGCATAGTTCTATTCACCCTATCAATCGGTTTACTTCTTTAGAAATAACAACTATGGTATGATTTTTCAATGACTCTATTCCATGGACCAACAGAAAAAAAAAAAAGAATGCAAAGAGACTGCTGTCTTTCTTTTTTTAAACAGAGGTTTGAGAGATCTTCAGGGTAAATCATGTAAGAACCATGTGCAATAAACAAGCACATATATTACAGAGTTACATTATCAGCTGACATACAAGGAGAAGCCGAAGGTTAATTGCCATGGTTTACTCCATCATTCAAAGTAACCTTGTGCAAGAAGATTTAACTTGACAACTGTTTGAACTTTACAGTCTGAAATTTTATCTACTTGTTTGATGAGTACTTTTTAATTACTCCTTTAGGGGTATTAATATTGTTTTCTTTTTTTAATCACTCTCTGAAAGGAATAGTGGTTTCATGTTTTCCCCCTTCTTTAGGATAACTAAGTCCCTGCCTGGCCAGCCCAAGGACACTTTCACTTTCTTTACCTTAAGTAACTAAGGGAGAAAACAAATATCGAGATAGACCTCTAAGAACTCAGGCTGAGGAATCAGACTGCCTGATTCAAATCCCAACTCTACCAGTTAGTCAGCTGTGTAACCGTGAGCAGATTACGTATCTCAATCCCCAAGGCTCTGTTACCTCATCTGTAAGGTAGGAATAACAGTAGTACGTCTTGGAAGATCCACTGGAAGGATTAAAACAGCTAATGTATGCAAATTGTTAGTTCAGCACTTGGCAGATGGTTAGCATTCAAATAATACTGTGTTACAATTATTTTTGTTTAAATACTATTGTGTTTATAATGAGAACAATTTCGGAAATGCTGTGTTCTCTGATCCCACAGTAACTAAGGTGGAAATGAAGCAGGAATAATAACAAATCTACTTTCATACACAACACCATGCCCCCAGGCCGTAGCACCACTGCCACTGTGCAGAACTCACCAAGTGAACAATTCACTGAGCACCTTTGCAATTAACAGGGCAAACACTGGGTGCCACTCAGAATACACAAAAGTGGTGGTACAGCCCTATCTGGTGAGAGAGGACACACACACACACCCCTAACTGTTATCTTGTTCAATGGCCATATACATGTGCTGGTTCTCACAGCATCTTTTATGGCAGGCGGATGAGAACACCACATTAGAGGAAAGCCACAAATGCAGAGATATGCTTCAAAGTAAGATGGCATATCGGTGAGAGCCACAGAGTAAGGCCTCTGTGGCTTAAACTGGAGGTGCTGTTGTAGCAGTAACCTCATTAAAGGGGGTGAGCAAAGGACCAGTGACAGCAAACAGTGGCGGCTGGCTTTGCAATGCCATCAGAACTCCAATCTTAGAATCTGAAAACGTTCCAGTTGAGAGGAAACCTTAAAAAAAAAACTAAGTACGACTCATTTTCTCACAGTAGGGTCAATGTTGCTTGTTCACACACATGTGGACGCCGCGCATGCCCCCTCATGGACTCGCTCCTTGCTGGACCTCTCCTGACTGCCAGCGGTAAGGGAAGTAGCCAAGAGCACTCCAGAAAGGAGATGACTGACAGATAACCACCACCTACACAACAAGCCTAATTGCCTCTACCTCTCAGTTCTTCCTTTCAAATTGCCCACTCCCCCCGCCACACACACACACACACACACACACACAAATTGATGAATACACACAAATTGATGGTTATAAAACACCAAAAATCAGAAATCCTCCTGTCCAATGGTCCAAATCTGCCCTAGCTGCTTTCTCCCTGGCCACAACCACAGCTGGGCTCCAGAATTCACCCAAAGAGGGCCTCTGCCCTTCTAAAACGTCTTATACGGGTCATTCCCCATGGGCCACCTTTGAAGGCAGGAGAGGATTGAAGAGTCAGGAACAAAATCTAAGTGCCCAGTACCTGGGTGCGCATAGGCTTGGGGCGAGGGTAAGGGAGGCGTGTCAGAAGACTGAATACTTGGACTTCAGCAGGAGACGCCCCAACTCCCAGCCACAGAGGGTCGACAGCCCAAGCCAGGTATTTCCTGCCGCCTCCAATTGAGCCAACTGAACCCCATACGGCGGGCATCGCCGCGCTTACCTTGGCCCAGGAGACAGTGTAGGGGATCTGCGGGTACCGGGGGGCGGTACAAGGCAAGTCCACATCCTCTGAACAAGGCACGGTCATTTCCCACGCTGCGGGCGTCAGGCTGCAGGCTACAAGAGGGAGAGAGCTGCGTGAGCAAGCGAGGAAAGGGGGTGTTGCGGGGCGGTGGGGCGGTGGGGGAGGGAGGGAGGCCGACAGGCAGCCTCGGTACCTACCGCAGCTCAGGAGCAGGAGCTGGAGGCCGCGCGACATGGCTGGGGGCTGCTGGCCTGTGGCGCGCTGGCGCCGGGCGCGCTCTTTTACCCGCCGGTACCGGGACTTCCCCGGCCCAGGGGAATCCCCACGGGCGGCGGAAGCGGGCGGTGAGCCCTCGGCGAGTCTGTAGCCACCCGGGCGTCCCCTTCCCCCGCCCCAGCGCCCGCCCCGCGCGCGTCCCCGCCCCCGCGCACCCTCCCGGGCGCCCCCAAGCTAGCGTCGCTGTTGCTCCCTGACAGCAGCGACAACAATCCCCGCGTAACGCCTGGCGCTTGGGGCTTTGCGAACCGCGCTCGCACGCGTGACACCGTTCCACTGACCCGCACAGCAGAGCCAGGAGCCATGCCAGCCGAGGCTTTTATAGCCTCTTCAAGGAGGTGAAACCAGATTCAGAGAGGTTGAGCAGCTTCCCCAGTCGCACAGCCTGTCCGTGGTGACGTCACTGGTGAAACCAGGTCCTGGGTCTCTCCAGATTCTGTGGTAACCAAAAACTCATTAGACTTCCCAAGGAACGTGGCAAGTCTGTAGTTCCTGGCTTCCTGCCGTCTGGCGTGGATTATCACTCAGTATCATCCAGTCTTTTAAAATTATTTCAAGAAAGGAGACCATCTCCTAGTAAAATAATAATTACACACAGAGAATTTGGGAGAAAGACAAAAGAAAAATCTAGAAGAAAATAGAAACTACCTATAATCTATCTAGAAGTAGTTTATGGTAACATATTTTAGTATCTTTGCTTCAGTGCATGGATAGATATTTTTGTCTACATACAACTTTGTAACCTACTTTATTTTAGTTTAATATTTTGCAAGCATTTATACATCATTAGAAGTTTCCACAGTAACATTTTGTTGGCTGCATAATATTCCATCCTATAGTTGTACCATAATTAGAACCAATTAATGTTAGACGTTATTAGTCTAGTGTTTCTAGACCAACAGTGTTAGTGTCAGGTTGTTCCTTTAATTATTAATCACTAAGAGGAACTTTCATAGATAACCTTTGTTCTAATAGTGGTCATTTTCTCAGAATGAGTACCTAGAGGAAATTGTGCTAGGTCAAAGGGAATTTACAATTTTGTTAAATAATCCCAAATTATCTCTACTGAAGGGTCCTCAATCTATATTCCCACCTGCAATGTATGCGAGTGCTTGTTTTCCAGAACTCTTGCCAACATATATTGTTAA
Source organism: Rhinolophus sinicus (assembly GCF_036562045.2). Taxonomy (NCBI): domain Eukaryota; kingdom Metazoa; phylum Chordata; class Mammalia; order Chiroptera; family Rhinolophidae; genus Rhinolophus; species Rhinolophus sinicus. Next base: position 65,095,616 of record NC_133756.1, read on the forward strand.
TCCAACTTCCACCTTTGTCCATTCAAGCAGTTGAAAAGAATGGCGTCAAAGTGGTTTTAACTGACCCTTGGAAGTGGTTATACCAATTGATAGTCATACCATATATGTCACCAAGCTAACTTTTTTTAATTAGGATATCTTTAAGCATACACAGATAAGTTTAGAAAATAGAATCGAACATATCTATATGCAATATATTCTTAATAAAACATCTGTTCCTTGCTAGATCCCATACCTGGATATTTAAGCTTTCTTCTGATTTTTCACTGTTATAAACAATGTTGTATGAAGCTGGGGATATTCAAACCCTCTGGCCCAGCAATTCCACAACATTAGTAGATAGTTTTATGCTGACTTCCAAAGTGTGTATCCATTTACACTCCATCATCAGGGCTTGGCATCATCAGATTTCTGATTTTTAAAAAATTTTTACATGTAATGAGTGGGAAATATTAGTTCCTTTTTGTTTAACTTACATGACATTGATTACTAGGAGGGAGGAACATGTTTTCCTATGTTTCAAGGCCATTGGGTGTCCCTTTGAGGATTGTCTATTCATATCTTTGGCCTTTCCCATTGCAGCTGTTTATAAATTCTGGGCCAAATCCTTTCTTGGTTATGTGCATGCCAAATATCTTCTCCAAGCCTAAGGTTTGTATTTTTCACTTTGTTTATATCTTTAATGTACTTACAAAGATGTTTTAAAAATATTTTAATGCAGTCAAATGTGTTGATCTTTTCATTGATGGTTTGTGCTTCTGGTGTTGTGTTTAAGAAATCTTTTCCTACCCTGAAATCATAAAAACACTCTCCTTCATTTTCTTCCAAAACTTTTAAAGTCATGCTTTGTCATTTGTAAGTCTTTAATCCATTTAAATATGGTTTGATGTAGGGATCTAACTTATTTTTTCCATATGGATAACCAGTTGTCCCAATGCTGCTTGCTAAAAGTTCTTTTTTCTCCACTGATTTGAAATAATATCTTTGTTATATACAGATTTCCATATGTGTGTGGGCCTATTTCTAGACTCTACTCTGTTTCTCTCTCTGCTAATATCACACCTTCTAATTACTCAATTAAACTATAGTTAAGTCTTGGCTATGGTGGTGGAGCGAGTGAGACCTCCTCATATGTTGATCTTCTTCAAAATTGTCCTGGTGTTTTTGGTTCTTTGCTCTTCCTTATACATATTAGGATCAACTTGTGAACCTCAAAAACCTCATTTGAATTTTAATAGGAACATATTCAATTTCTATGAAAAAAATTGATATGAAAAATTTGACAATGAGTGGGAAATACTAGTTCCTCTGTTTAATTTACATGATATTGATTATTAGAAGGGAGGAACATGTTTTCATTTATACAAAAACTGCAGAAATATAACATTTTAGAAATTGATTCTACAAATCCATCAAAATTGACTATCTTTCCATTTACTTAGATCTTCAAGAATGTTTAAAAGTTCTTACATAAAAGTTTCTATATTTTTTGGTAGATTTATTCCTAGCACTTTCATATTTTTGGTTGCTATTTCCACATGTACTGTGTATTTTTCAAACTATATTTTTCTAGCTGCTCATTGCCACTGAATAAAAATTTACGTTTGTATAGCCGGTGATCTTGACAACCTTTCTTATTAATGTTAACCATTTGTTCTTATACTCTGCATTAAGACACTTTTGTAGTCATAAATTATTCAGAGGGTTTTTCCCACCCCCCAAACATCCAAATACATGGTTTGGTTTTCACTGTTGCTCTTGTCTAGCAGTTGAGGATACTCAAGGACATGGTCTGTATGATTCTTTGCTGCTTAACAAGAAATGCTTTGTGGTCATATGTGATCTTTTGGTCAATGTGTCATGTGTTCTTGGAAAGAATGTGCATTCTCCTTATGGGTCTCTGATTACACTTGCCCATTGTGTTGTTCAGGTCTATATCTTTACTAAGATTTGGTCATCTTAAACTTTAATTACTGAAAGAGATGTGTTAAAATCCCCCAGTGACTATGCTTTGAAATTTTATCAACTTTTTTCTTCATAGAACGATGCTATGTTTTAGGTGCCTTCAAGTTATTATTATATCTTCCCAGTGAATTGTTCTTTTTGTCTTTATTTAGTGACATTTTTTCCCCTAATATTCTATTTTTGCTTCCAATACAACCTTTTCTTCTCTAATTATAACCACACCACTTTATTTGGGCTAGTAATTTGCTGGTATTTTCTATATTTTTACATTCAACAATTTTTTGTCCTTAAGTTCTAACTATGTCTTTTTTTTAGCACACAGTTAACTTTTTCTAATTCAATACAACTAATGATCTGTCTTTCTAATTGAGAGTTCAATTTTACCTTTTTTCTGAATTCTATTACATTTGAATTTCTTTCATCTTGTTTCATGCTTTATACTTAACCTCTAATTCTTTTTTCTTTCTTGCATTTAGTTAATATTGACCAAATATTTCATATTTAATGGTGTTTTCTCTACTGGTTAGAAAATTATACACACAACTTCTCATCTTAAGTGATTACCTTTACATAATTTTTAATAAGCATAGTTGATTTAATAGTCTAAAGTTAATCAACATTGCCATCTTTCTCCCCAAAATGCCTGAATGCCTGACTCTGCTCATCTCCTGCCCGTCTTACATATTATTGTGACCAGTGCCTTCATTCCACCATGTTTTTCTACTCCTCAATTTGTGTTTTTTATATTTGAAATATGTGTTCAACTCTATCTAAATCATACATCTTATTGCTGCTTTTTAGGGTCAATTTCTTCTGAAGTACATTCTTGGGTAATTCTTTCAGCAAATATCTGTTAGTGGTAAACACTCTTCATTTTCATTTGTCTGAAAATGCTTATTTTGCCCATATTATTAAATAATTCAGTTGTAATGTAAGTTGGTTATTTTCTCCAGTTGGAATATGTTATTCCACTGTTTTCTTGCTTCTGTTGTTGCTATTGCAAAGTTCTGGACAATTTGACACTCATTCCTTTGAAGGCAATGAGTCTTTTATGTACAAATGCTTCTGAGATCTTGCCTTTCTATTTGGTGTTGTTTTAGCTATACTATGTTGTGTCAGTAGAGAATTTTATATTATTAACTTGCTAAGCTTTGTAGGTTTTATTAATTCTGAAAAGTTCACATTTATTCTTTTGAAATATTTCCTGACCTCCATTTTCTCTGTTGTTTCCTTTTATTATATTATAGAACACTCGGGAAATGTGTGTTGGACCTTCACATTCCACACGCCGTGTCAGTAAGCCTCTCTTCCACATGTTGTCTCTCTTCATATCTCCACATGGTCCTCTGAATATTCCTCAGATCTATCTTCCCATCCACTAGTTATCCATTCAATGATATGTAATCTTCAGTTAAACATATTAAGTTTTCAATTGTAATATATATTTTTTAATTTCTGAAGTTATATTTGAATTCTTATTTATCACACTCTGTTCTTTTTTCATGGTGTCTTATTTTTTTATTGTGTTCTTTATTACTTCTTTTATGACTTACGTAACTTTAAAAATGTTTATTTTGTAATCTACTTGATATTTATATTATCTGAAGCTCTCGGGATTTTAATATTGATTTTTATTGTTTACTGACTGTTGTTTTTTTGTGGATTTTTTTGTGTGTGTTTTGTAATTTTTTATTGTAAATTAATCTTTAGTTGGGACTTCATGTAAGGGAATCCTGAAGGACCTGGGCAGAGGATGTGGCCTCCTAGAAAGATTTTATGTTTGTTTCAACCAGGTGCCCCAGAGGTATTACCAGTCTGTGACATTTTATATTAATATTATAAATATTGTAATATTAATATCTTGGTAGGGTGTGTCCTAGACTACTCTAGTAATGTAAATTTAATTATATCCATGTGAGAACAACTTTGTGATTAAGAATTTTAAGGGGAGGCTTTTAAAAAAACTACCACCAACAAAAAACAAGCTTCCTGGTCATCTCACTGTGTGAGTAAGCACTTATTTTTAGTTCGTTCTTACACTGGGGGAAAAGGTCTCAGTTCCAACTTTCTCTTCTCCTTGGTCCCAGGCTTCCTCTTGTGTGCCTGCTGGTCATTGAAGCCTTAGCTCCTTGGTTCCCCAGCCGATTTCCAAGCCTGGGCAACTGCTCTTTCCCACACTCACCCCTGTACCCTTTCTTCCACCCCCACCCCCGGCAGCCCCAGTGCCGACTCATGCAGGTTCATAGCTCTTTTTTCATTTTGAACCTCCAGATTGCCCTTACTTTCTTACAGGTACAGCTAGACATTAGTTAGGCTTTATTCATTATTTCTCGAAATTTACAAAAGGTATTTTTTTTATATTACACAGAAAACCATATTGCTGGAAATAAAAGTATCCAATCTAGTATTTACTAAATACTAGAAATGTGACCTAAAAATGTGACTTCACAGAAACTCCCTTTTAACTTACTGAAATCCCCAAGTATGTTTTCACACTTAACCATATTCTTCCTCATCTTCTAAAGAGTCCCTCATACTGAAGTGTAAACATATTTCTGAGAAGGCAATCCATAGGAAACATTCTCAGGTTAACTACTGGCCACAATACAATAACGTAAATAAATAATAATTTAAAAAAACTTCACAGCATGTATCAAAAGTGGCAGTGATTGTGGAAAATCAACAACTCCAAGTGCTAACTTGGGGTCTTCCTTGAACAAGAGATCGGAGTTTACAGCTAGGTTGATGTTCACTGACTGCAAAGGGACAAGTGAATACAAATGAAATGTTTATACTCTTTCTGAAACTACTAGCTGTCACCTACATGTCTTTCTGCTCTGTTAATTTAAAAAGAGAAAACCCCTAAATCATTAGAAAACATTGTGGTTACGTGTTCTCACTGCCACTGGCAGTCATTCATTAACCTTGAGCATAAAATAAAGACAGCCAGTGCCATCAGCATGTATGCTGACTCTCAACCCCTCCCTTCTTCTTATTACTTACATCAGGACTGTGGCTTTGTTATTTTGTTTCTCTCAGAGAGCATGCCAGTAGAGCACGTTATAACATTTGGAAAGCAGACATTTGAACACCTAGTCAAAATGTGGAGGCCAGGAAAGGAGAAACCTCTTTCAATGTAACTAAATATGGCATTAGTTCTCCTCACCTACCCTTCTCAGGGCAGGGACACAAGGAGAGGAAGGCATTTTAATTCACTATTAATCATTCACTGAGCGGCGTGTAGGTTGTATATGGGAAAAGATTGTTCTCAAGAAGTTTACATGGAAGGACACTATTTCTTAAAGTGGACCTTGCTTTGTCTCTCGATTCTACACAATTTCTCTTCTGTAGGGCACAGGCTGAGGGTGAGGGGTGTGGCAGATAGGGGTGGAGGGCAGTTCAACGGGGAGGGGAGGAATTAGTGAGGAGAGCATTTGGGGAAGGCAGAGATTGGATGAGGGGAAAAAGGAATGCCCTCTAAACAAAAGTCCCCCAGAAGGGGGCTGCTGAACACATTTGTTATATTGTCTTTAGACACTTATGAAATGTCACCAATATGCACAAAAGTTTTGTGATTGACTAGGAAGAGCGCCACTGGTGACTGCTGCTGCTTGATGGGGGCAGGGGGCAAAACCCATGGTTGCTGCCCTGTGCTCCCTCCCATCACTTAGCCCTGATTCTTGCCTCTTGGGTTGACTGATTTGACAGATGACGATCCCCAACAAAGGGGGAAGGTGGGATTCTCCTTTGCTCCAACGGTGCTTTCTGACCTTCCTCTCGAGAGAAGGGTTTTTGAGAGAAAAGAATGCACTTAAATTAATCCTGCCAACAAATCTACCACAGCAGCTACCAACTGTTGAGCCCTGTCAAGACTCAAGCTTTGTGGTAAGCACCTTCTGACTCTCGGCCCCCAAATCGCCTTATGTGGAGAGCACTTCTCCGCTGGTCGCAGAGTCTTGGGCGCCCATTCCCACAGCACTTTCCTCAAAACCATAGGCTGTTCGCATGCACCCGCCGCCACTCACTCTTCTCCCAGCATCCGCGCCTGCACACCTGGGGGCTTTGAGAACCACAGAGAGGCTGAGAGGGAAGCCCAAAACGTAGCTATGTAAATTATGAGTTTTAATAAACTTCCCCAGTAGGTTTTTCCCTTTGGGCTCTTTCTTAGTCACCCTGTACTTTCCAGCTATGTGCTCATTTGTTCACTTAATGAACAAAATAAATAGAAATAACTCTTATTCCTGTACTTTTCTTGCTTGCTTTTTTTTCCCCTCTGAGAAACTAGAAACATTTAGAGACATGACTCATCCTCTGTGAAGGAGGAAAGAAGCAGATGAAATGATTCTCATGTTGACTGAGAAAAAGAAACCACACTACTTAAGGAAGTTGCACAAAAACAAAGCACAAAGAAACTGGCCTTGGGCTTAATTGGAGGCACTTTGGAGAACTGTCCTCTCCCTCACCCGTGTTCTTCACAGGTGCACCACAGTCCTCCGAGGAGCACATGAAGAAAACCTTCCACCAAATGAATACCTTGTGTTATGGCGACATCTATGCTGGAGTGCCCCGTTCACATGCTCCTCCTGTGTCTTTGGTCTTGCTCATCCATCCTTCTAGAACCTTCTTGCCCTGAATCATAGCCCAACTTTCTTCTTCATTTCATTCAAGTCTGTTCAAATGTCACCTTTCCAGAAGAGTCTTTCTTAACCACCCTGTATGAAAGAGCTTACCCCTATCACCAACTTGACCTGCTTTATTCTTCTCCACAGTACTTCTCACAATCTGACATTACCTCACATATTTGTTTGCTTTTTGTATTTTGTTCCCTCCACTAGAATTTAAGGCTGTGTCTTATTCTTTTAGTCTCAGGTCCTAGAACAACATTGGGCATATAGTAGGTACTCAATAAATGTTTGCTGCGTAGATGAATAAATGAATGCAGATGTACTTGAGAGGGGTATTTCGGAAGTTTGCATTATTAGCTTCAATTTTCATCCCTCTTTGAGTCCATGCTGTAAGAGTTTAGGCCAATTGCAAAATTAGGGAACAGCCCACACAGGACAACTGCCCTCACCTCTGACACGAATTCCAGTCCAAGAGGGTTCCCAAAACCACATTCGTTTCTTATAATTCACGAGAAGGATTCACAGAACTCACTGATAAGTGTTATACTCAGAGTTGTGGTTTAGTACAGGGAAAGGATACAGATTTAGCTAAGGAAGAGGTGCATAGGGCAGAGCCTGGGAGGGATCCAAATGCAGAGTTTCCAGGCGTCCTCTCCCCGTAGAATCACAGACATTACTTCCTCCTGGCCGTGATGTATGACAACACACATGCATTATTGCCACCCAGGGAAGCTCATTCATGACTGCGTCCAGGAGTCATTTGGGATTCGATCGCGTACTTATTCACATGTCTGATCTTTAGGCTCCAGTCCCTCCAGAGGGAGAATTGATATCACAATCACGTTGTTAGACTGTCCAGTGGCCAAAGCCCGTGGGCAAACAAAAACTCTACTATCAGGCATGGCATTCCAGGATCCTAGCAATCCTAGCAAACCTCCCAGTAGCCAAGGGCAAAGGTCAGACCTCTGTTTGGGTAAGGTGAACTCTTCACTACACACAAAATTACAAGGGTAACTTTGCCATGCCCTTGAGCTGTGAGCAGGAATAGTACTCCATCTCTTGACCTTGAGTTTGGCCATGTGACTTGTTAGCCAACAGAACTAGGCAGAAATCAAGATGTACCGATTCTACTTTGTCTCTTGCACCCCTGCTATCACCATAAGGACATCTCCAGGCTAGCCCACTATTCCCAGAAAGAAGATAAAAAAACATGTGGAGCGGAGCCATTCCCTACGTCCCCTCCAGCTGAGCCCAGCCTGGAACAGCTGACCTTCATGCAGTGGGCAGACCACTTGAACTGAATAAATGTTTCAACAGGGTTTCTTTTGTACGCCTGCAAAGATTCTGTGATTCATTTTAAGCATTATCATGGCCATAGTTAACTGATAAAGATACCAAGCTACTAAGAATCACTAATATTTTTCTGAGAGTATACTGGTCCAAGTAGAGCTCCTTTGGTTATCACTGAAACAGGGTAGCTTGTGGAAATGGGCACAAGTTGACAAGGTTTGGATGGAAGCAGATGAGGAGGAAGGAAGCTTGGAAGTTCTAAAGCAGAGACTGCAAACACGGGTACCTACAAGGCTAGGAAGGTAACGTGAGTAGATTAAAAAGAGCCAACTGTCGAGCAATAAACTTGACCTGTGTGGGAAGGGAGACAATAGGGAGTAGTGGGGACGATGGCAAACAACAATAGCCTGTCTAGAAGGAGCAGCCACTACTCAGCTCTAGTCAGTTGTTGCTATTGTGAAATGTTGACCCAGTGTTGCCAAATTTTCAGGTTGTTTTTTAGAGAAACTGACAATTTAGATATTTATATGAAATTTCTGAAATGCTGAAAATGTTTTTTTTTGTTTGTTTGTTCAAAACACTGTGCAAGATAAACCAAACACATGTATGGTTGTCACTGTGCAACCTCTCATTTATATCATGGCAGGCAACATCTGGTGGCAGCCAGCTTGTCTAGTTCCTTACAGAAAAGATCCTTGATGGGGTCAGCATGAGGCGACCAGTTGCCTCACATAGGGTTGCGTGATTGATTTCAGTTGAGGGAGGAAAAATCATGCTAAGAGGAGAGAGGACATAACAAGTGGCTTCCAGAGACAAATTCTCCATCGCCATTTGGCTCAGAGCCGTTTCCATCACAGCTTAATTGAAATCATTTAAGTGTTACAGAATGATCCATTAACATTTTTCTTCTTTGGGGGATAACACCCATAGCATCCAGGCAAGGCATAAAGCATCTCTCTTAGTCATTTACACGCATAACACTCTATATGCTGTCTGAGAACCTTTGAAGAACTCCCAAGTACCCCAGGAGCAGCACCACAGGGGTGGGCTTGGCCAGGAGCAAAGGAGCAAGGCAGAAGACACTCCCAGGTCCCACACAAACTCCCTTTCTACCAGGCGCCACTCCAAACACTGACCCACTATTCTGCTCCTCTGTTTGCAGAATTCTACTCTGCAGAACAGAGAACAAGAGGTGAGTGTTCTGCATGATGTGCCTAAAAGCTATGAACATCAGCACCTGCTCTTTTCTCCTAAATGGAATTGAGCTGTAGACACGGTAGAGCAGTCAGTAAGCCTTATGACTGCCTTTCAGGTGTTTGTTCTCTACTATGGGGTCCTGGTGTTGACTTCCCTCTGCTCTACATATGCAAGTATCATTATCCCAGAGACAAGTCATTTGTAAGATGATGGTATTTGTTTAGCACCAGATGTTGCTTGCTTTCCCTCATTTCCTTACTATTCATAGCCCTGGGATGCTGCACAAATGATGGTTCTGAGAAAGGCCAGAAAAGGTATTCCCTACCAGAACAGACCTGGGAGCAGCTGTTGGAGGGAGAGCCAAGATAGTAAAGAATTCATCTCTAATTGTAATGGCAGTGAGGGTGCTTCATGCACAAAAGCATCTAAGGTTCGTTAAGGGTTTTACTTTCAAGGATATATGTCAATACCACCATGGAAAGTGTGTTCCACGAGGACCCAAAAGAGAAAAGAAAGTAACATCTACTGAGTGGTACTCGTCACACATATACATCACACCATTTAATCCTTAAAATAATTCTGGGGCTGGCCCGGTGGCTCAGGTGGTTAGAGCTCCATGCTCCTAACTCCGAAGGCTGCCGGTTCGATTCCCACATGGGCCAGTGGGCTCTTAACCACAAGGTTGCCGGTTCAACTCCTCGAGTCCCGCAAGGGATGGTGGGCAGCGCCCCCTGCAACTAAAATTGAACATGGCACCTTGAGCTGAGCTGCCACTGAGCTCCTGGATGGCTCAGTTGTTTGGAGTGCATCCTCTCAACCACAAGGTTGCCGGTTTGACTCCCCCAAGGGATGGTGGGCTGCACCCCCTGCAACTAGCAACGGCAACTGGACCTGGAGCTGAGCTGCACCCTCCACAACTAAGACTGAAAGGACAACTTGAAGCTGAACAGCACTCTCCACAACTAAGATTGAAAGGACAATAACTTAACTTGGAAAAAAGTCCTGGAAGTACACACTGTTCCCCAATAAAGTCCTGTTCCCCTTCCCCAATAAAATCTTTTAAATAAATAAATAAATAAATAAATAATTCTCATAAGTGATATTAAAATGTCTACTTTTATACCTGAGGAAATTGATGGCCAGATAGGCCTGACCCAAGACCCAAGAGACCACTGTAAAGTATGGTAATCATGGGCCAGCCCGGTGACTTAGGTGGTTGGAGCACCATGATCCAAATGCTGTGGTAACCAGTTTGACTCCCACATAGTCCAATGAGCTGTGCCCTCTACAGCTAAGATTGTGAACAACAGCTCTCCCTGGAGCTGGGTTGGCATGAGCTGCTGAGTGATGCCGTGGGCTACTGTGTGCTGCTCCTACACAACTAGACTGAGGAATAGCGGCTTGAACCGAAGTTGGGGTGGGTGGAGGCGGAAGAAGGGGGAAATAATATTCCACAGTTAAACCTTCTTTCTTGGCTGGGACTTCAGAATCTGTGCTCACTCTGTTGTTTGACCAGTAAGGAGCCCACTAGCCCAACTCTTCTTTAGTGCCTTATAAACTTGTTCTATGAGGGCCCTCTTGGTAACACAAGTGAGCATCAAGCTAAAAGAGAGAATTCAAACGTGTCCGTGGTCACTTACATAATAGAGAAGCAAACAAGCTAAAGAGAGCTCCTCAAGAACACATATACAGTAGCTTACATGAAAGCAAAATATTATGATGTCATTAAATTAAAAGCTATCTTTATTATGTCTCATCGCTAACAGAATAGATCTCATCCTAAAGATCTAAACATGATGGTGCAGCCAACTGACCACTATTGCAAAGACAGACTTGTGTGGGTACAGGAGTCTAGAAGGTATATCTGTACAAGGAGGTCAGCCAACCAGGACCTCCTGAGACATCATATGGAAGTAGAGATCGGTTTTTCTTACCTGTTCTCTTCAGTCCGTGTGAGAATACGAGTCAGTAGGCCCCAAGTCCAATACATACTTTTCTTCTACACCAGCTTCCAAATTACCATACAACTACAATTGAAACAAAAATTAATCTGAATTTTATTTCTAACATCTTAACTGATCATAGACCATAATCAAAGACCCAGATCTTACATTCCACTTGTCCCATTTGTCCCTTCACACATGGACCCCATGCTAAGTCCGTTAATCATTCTTGCTCCCTCAAAGATTGGTTTTGATTCCATAACATTGTCTATTTTTCCTCATGAAGACCTAAGGTCCTTCTTTTTGACAGGCCTTAGGAATGGTCAGCCTCAGCTATCTGGCCAAAGCCACACTGCAGTCACCGATTCAGCCAATGCTTGTTACAGTGTTGGTGCAGCTCAGTTGGCTGGGACACATCATTTTCCAGGATCTAAATTCATATGCTGGGGATTCTCAGGAGGCCTGGGTAGGAAAGGAAGCTTGAAGGAGGAGGGAGGTTTGCAACACTGAGGAGCTCTTGAAGAAAGAGCTAAGCCTTTGATTTTGGAGCCTCGGTCGGTTGCCCTAGGGGTGTACAGTGCCTCCTCACATAGGCAGGGCTCCCTCTGGTTTCAACAGGATTTTGCCTATTGGACCTTTTGAGGGCTTAAGCTCACCCCCTTGAGTTTCTGTATGACAACAAATAGTCTCTCCATTTACCTGGTCTACACTGCAGCAGAATCCCAGGATCTTTCCTATGGTGGAGCTCACACCCGCCCTTCAGAACATGTCTCATTTGGTTCTCTATGTTCTCCCTCAATCTCCCTCTGATTGCCTCTGAGTTTCAGAAATGGCAGACTCTACAAACTTAAAGACAAATCTCTTAGGCAAGCCTCTTAGACTCAGACTTCATAGCTAAATCCAACCCTGGAAGATTGCCAGTGGGACAGAAAGAAGGGGACATGAGGAGATTTCTAGGACTGACAGGGAATAGAACTTCTTAGTGTTGCAATTCTGCAAGTCCTCAAGGAATGATTCATTGAGATACCACCTGCTACGCTTCTCTGAAGTCACCTACCATCACGCAGCCACTGTCCCCAATTCATGAAGATTTTAGGATCTGGCTCACTGGGTCTCTGTCACTGCCCTCACAACCACAAAGACAACCTCCCCTACAGTCTGGCCCTTTAGTCCTTCTACATCTGTGTTGACATCTTTTCTTCTACTCTGCCTTATCCACCCACTCCCAAGATCATACCCTAGATCATTACCCAGGACCATTACCTCCCTTTTCAAAGACTCCAACACTTCTTAGACCCCTTCAGGATCTCCAATTATTGACACTCCCATCTTCCTCATATCCAACCCCCTCATCCACTGTCCTCCGTACCCAATTTGGATCTCTAGCCCATCATTCTGCTCGCTTGCATCCATGCTCCCTCTACTATTTAACCCCTCTCTCCACTTGTCAGACTTGTTTAGCTAAACATCAGCTCTGCTTAAACTCAGCTCCTTGCCTACCCATCTCCCAAACCCAAGCCATTGTATGAGGCTAGAGAAAAACACACAACTATACTGATGGGTCTGGCTTTATAATTATGACCATATGCCCCAAGCAGGTCCTCAGTATTATCTGAGTAATTCCCTAGTCACTTTGCAATCCTCCTCTGCAAAATGACTCCTTCTCTTCTCCCCTTTCTCAATTCTCAGCTGATGACCTTGGTTCTCATTTCACTGGAAAACAAAATCAGAAGGGAATTCTTCTTCTTAACAACTAATCTAACAACTTCCTAAATCTATATCCTCTGTCACCTTGCAGACTTCTCCCCTTGTGCTTATTCAAAGACATCACAATTTCCCCCCTTTCCTGACTCATCTCTCTACTTGGTCATTCCCATCAGCCTGTAGATATTCTATAATAATATAGACCTCTAGCAATATAAAAATACAAACACCCAAGGCTATTCATTGCAGCGTTACTTGTAGTAATTGCAAAATATCGGAACCCTCCTAAATGCTCAAGCACATGAAATCAGTTGCATAAAATATAGTATATACACACAATGAGGTACTGAGATAAAAAAGTAAAAGGAAGAGCTCTGTGAATTGATAAGGAATGATTTCCAGGAGATATTATTCAGTGAAAAGTCAAAGTGTAAAAGAGCATATAAAGTCTGCTGTCTTTTGTGTAAGAAAGAAGGGAAATAATAAGATTTGCATATATCTGTCCTCTTTATATAAAGAAGCACAGGAAGCTCAAATAACAAAATATGCAGTTGGTTTCCTACAAGGAATGTGGCGGAATGGGGTGAAAGAAATATGTTATGGAGTAATGCTTCTCTAAGCACACCTTTCTGTATAGTTGTGATTTGAGGTAGCATTTCAATGTTCTACATGTCAAAAAATAATATAAAATCCATAATACAGTTCAACACCTACTATGCCTTTGTCCTCCTTTGGTTGGCCTTACCTTGATTTTCCTGGGGGAAGCGCTCTCTTCATATGCTCATTCAAGGGTATTTCAGGTAGGGTGAGCGTATGACACAATTTTTCATATTGCATTTCTCTGGCCGTAGAGACTGGTCCACGGGTGAGAACCTAACACAAACTCCGCTAGCAATATGCCACAAGCCTTTAGCTGCTACTGTTCAGAAACAGGCCACCTTCCTTTGTTTTTGTTTTTTATTTTCACTAGGCTTGAATCCAAAGTGGTACACCTGGAGTGAAGCCACCTTGAAATGAAGCCCAAACATGGAAGAGCCAAGAGGAGAGGTCTAAGAGGCCGATTTATGGCAATATTGTTCAAGCTCCTGCTCTTTTTTTAATTAATTGTGTGAACCAATCATTTCAGCTCTGCCTTTGTCTGCTTGAATTGGGTTTTCTGTCACTGGCATTCAGAGTCTCAACTGATACACTAGCTCAAGCCTCTCAATTTACAAATATGGATTCTAAGGCCCAATGAGGTGAAGAGAGAGGTCCAAAATCACACTAGAAGATTATTGAAAAAGTGGCAATATTCAGACCCTCTGGGTTTAAGTTCAGATTACAGACTTATTGTGGTAGATGGACTTCACCCCAGGCTTACCTGAAGGAGAAACGGGAAGAGGTTATATCCAAGGTGGAAGGGAAGGCAAGAGGAAGAAAGCTCAGTTTCCTCCCCTCATGGCCTCAGTGAGCAGGACCTCCCTTAGCAGTGTAGGTGACACGCCCCTGGCTGCTCACAGGCAGTGGATTTGATCAGGGACCAGAACACACCTTCAGGTGGAAACAGGAGATGTTCTATGGCCTCCATGTGTGGCCACCAAGGCCCCAGCTGTGGTGCAATGAGCTTCATTGGAGAGCGCTAAGACTTAGCCCAGACAGACCTGTAGGGTCCAATAGACGCAGTATTCATGAGGATAGAATGAAGGTTCTGTTATTTCATGCATAAACACATCCGGATACATGTTGAGAAAATTTAGCCACTTAGAAATAAGTCACTGTGGCAGCAAGACCCATGGACTCGGAGCTGGAAGATGGGGGTTCAGATCTCGGCTCTTCCATTCGTGTGGACGTATGGCCTTCTGCCTATGAAAGGAGGATATTAATGCCCCAAAGAGTCAAATAACTGACACTTATGAGAAGCCTCTATCAGCCAGAGTCCTCCAATTAGTATCCACTGGCCTGAACACAGCCCATGGGCTGTTTAATTGGCCCTCAGAGAGTTTTTTAAACAAGCCAGACAGTGTTGAAAAATTAGGATATTTCACATAAAAATCCAGATTTTTGCCTTGATTTGAAAATAAACAAATAAAGCCTGGGACACTGGCCAGACCTGCAATGTATATGGCCCATTTTGTCCAGGCATGAAAGGCTGATGTGCCCTCCCGCACCCTCTTACTGCAGCGGAACCTGGGGGTGGGTTCCAGTGGCCACCTAACATCTCACACTGTTACTTGTCTCATAGCAGAGAACTATCCCTCTGCACCCATGTGTCCTCCGAAGCGGCAAAGCAAGGTTAGCCGAGAAGCCGTGTTGTTCCCACCTCCACTTCCCACCAGCATCACTCATGACAGGATCTGCTTACTGCTGGAGTCATCCGAGTTTATCGGCACAACTGTCAATGCAAATTGCTACATAAAGTTCATGGATTAAGAGAGGAAATGAGAATTAGGACTCAAGTTCAAGTTCTGTTGGTTGAGATACCCAACCTAGGATACCTACCCAAATAGGGAAAAAGCAAGGACTGGCAGGTGGACTAGCGGTGAGGTTGGTGGGGGAGGGGCGTCAGTGCAGGAGCAGGATCAAGGACAGAAGGAAGCCAGTTCAGAGGTAAGAAGCTCAACCTCTGGGTACCTGGCAGGGGAACTAGTCACGCTGATGGCCTAACTCTGGTTTCCTGGGAGTGCGAACAGGTACAGCTGGCTAGAGGACAGGAAACAAGGTATAACTTTAAAAAACCTGGGTGACGGTCTGGTGGGTCCTCATGCGGAACCCACTAGAGACCGGGGTTGGTCGTAACACACTTATGGGGAAGTTCCTCTGAATCTAGTTTTATGCTTGGACAGAGGAAATAAAAGTTCTCAGTAAATTTGGTTAGAGATCTATCAAAGCTAAATTAAACTTCCAGCAGCGTGCCCTGAAGGATGAGCCGGCCGGTGTTGCTCATTGCGCAGCTCATGCAACACCAAATCCTGGTCCTTACGCTCAGAGGACGTGTTCTTATAAGACAGCATGCTTCCTACACTGTAAGGTGTAATCATGTACCTTATGGTAATTTTTAGCTCATGATTTGAAAATCCTGAAGCCCCTGAGCTGACGTGGATGGTCAATAAGTACTGAGACTATCGGTTGATTCTGGATGTATTTATTCATTCAGCAAACATTCATGAACTGAGTACACAGAGTTTACAGTCCAATCTGCTTAACATTGTGGAGCCCCTACAGTGGATAAGACACTTGTCTTTGCCCTGGAGCACGTTACAGTTCAGTCCGGTCAAGTGTGTGTCTGGGGAGCTGGAAACCAATGGTGGTAGGGAGGCCTGCAGAAATTACCTACTACATTTCTGCAGTGGAGCCCAAGGCCAGATAATGTAGCCTATCCATAAACATTTCTTTGTAAGGATTTTTTTTTTTAACCCAACTTCCCTAGCTGGGGGCATCTGAGGACTTTTTTACCCAGCCCTCAACTGGTAGTACTGCCTGAGGCTAGCATTGTCTAGATATCACTGAACTGAATTTTAAGAAGAATAAGCATCTGATTATGTCCAAATAATGGGCTGCTTTTGGTGTTTTCTTTTCTTTAAGTTACCATTTGTTAAATACTATGTGCTGGACACTGTGCTGGGACCTTTACATATATTTTGTCATATGATCTCCATGACAACCCTATAAAGTGGCTGGTACCATCCCCATGGCACATTGAGGGTTCTGAGGCAGAGAGAGGTTCAATAACTTTCGTCTCACCCAGATTACTTCTGAGGGTCCTATGATGCGCAGGAAAAGTGTGAAAATAGAATCTGGCCTTAGTTTGAAGTCCAGTCCACACACATCAGGCATCTGTTTTTCCCCCACACAATGCTCTTCCGCACAGAGATGCTGCCAGGGGTGGTGACCAGGCTTCCAGGGGTGGTGTCTTGGTAGGCGTTAGCCATCCCAAGACCACAACCCGTAAGCAGACCTCCAGCCTTTCACTCCTCCTCCATAAGCCTCCTGCCAGAGAAACCAAAAGAAGAACTTGCAAAGGTCGTCATGGGTCTTGTCATGTGACATTGTGACATTTAGCCACTGCTGGGGGTTTTGGGAGGGGAAGTAACACTGACATCACAGAAACACAGAACTAAAAAAGACTTAAAGGGTCTTTTTTATCTTATCCTGTCACCTCTGTGAGACAAGACACAGCTCTCTTTCCCTAAAGAGTCAAAAATGGGTACTCCACCTCTTTCAGTCATTTTTGCCAACATTTTATCTCCAAATACAGAAGACTTCAGTCGACTTCAGTCTACTATTATTTTCTTCATCCAGGAAGATGAACTAGTCAGTGTTAGTCCTATCACAAACTTCCAAAATCATAAAGATAGTATGACTTGTAGTCTTTCCATTTCAAGCCCACCAAGCACAATGATACATACCTGTGTTCTTTACTTGGGTCCTCCACTGTGAGGGGTTCTTATCGGTACTGTCTGGAATTTTTCAGCTATTTTTTTCAAATATGTGACCACAGTAAATTGAATTATTCTTTTCCATTTTTCACTCTCTCCCTCTTATAGAATTATATACCCATGATCTTTGCCATGTGACTTTGCAGCAGCCCTCACTAGAATTGGTGCAATATACTTATTCACCCCCTTGATATTTGGCTTGACCACATGACTTCCTTAGGACAACAAAATGTTAGTGAAAATAATATAACAGAGGCTTTAAGTGTGCTTGCTTGGTTTGAGTTGACCTCTTGTGTTTCTATCATCACCATGAATAGACCATGCCCCAAGTAGTGCCCACCCAGAATGAGATGTAGAAAGCAGGCCCAAAGTGGACTTGGAATTTGGAGCCATGCCCAGCTGAGTCCAGCCAAGATCAGCTGAATCTCAGTCAACCCACAGACCTGTGAGCAAGAAAAAATGTCTTTGATGTAAGCCGCTGAGTAACATTGTCACTCAGGTTAGGTCTAATCCAACCTGTAGCCACATCACTACCTGGTCCTTGCATGGTATCCCCTTCAAGACTACCTCTTTCATGAACACTTTCCTGGTTATTTCATTCCCTTACAACTTGACCACTCAAAACCCTTCTTTTTAATGTCCTATATTTACATCCAATATAACACTTTATAAAAGTCAGCCTGATGTGTTATTTAATAATTGCATATTTAACACTTGGTCAGTAAGACTATGAAGTCATTGAGAACAGGGACCATATGAGTATAATAAGGGCAATAAAAGCCTCTTAAATATTCTGTACCACTGTCCCCCATCCTTGGCAGAATAAGGCTTCCAGCTTTTAGTTGGAAACACACTGTCATTTTATTCACAGGGGCTGGCATAAAGTTATGCTCACAGTAGCCATAGGAACCATTCAATTATTTGTGAAATATCCACTGAAAGGCAAATGTAATTGAACTTTTGTCAATCAGATAAATATTTCTGACCTATTATCATTCAATTTCATATGCTTTGTCTCCTTTTGATAAAAATAATATTTGATTATCAATTCCACAAGACATGAAATACAACAAATTTTCTTTTCCCATCCAAAATATATTAACAAAAATAAAAGGGAAGTCACCTAGTTAAAATACTTATGAAGTAAAATCCTGTGAAAAGTAAATATTCACTCCCAATTTGACAGCTCTATATGTTTTATTTTTATTAATAAAATATATTTTTGTGTATGAGAGCCAATATACTCTGATTTTAATAGTCTATATTTGAAAGCAGAGACAATTCTTCAGAATCATATTTTTTCATAATCTAGTTTCAAATGCAACAAAGTTCCTCTTTTTATTTATGTAAGCAGAAAGACTTGTTTTATATTAAAGCATTCAGTGAACTTCTTTTTTTAAGGTACACATTTATTTTTCATATACGGGAACTTTCCAGATGACTGGTTGAATTACCACATCCACATGGTACATTGATCTGGAGTTTAAAAAAGAATTGAACAATGGACTTAACTAGCATTTCCTCCCATCTATGAACATAACTATCAAAGCACCATGATTAATTTTGTGATATGCCAAAAATTATACAACAAAATGAATGCTGTTGCTTCAAATCAGTCACCTTATCCACTTCTCCCAAGAAATTGTCAGTGCTCAAAACTGTGCTGAAATATTTTTGGGGTTTCCTTCAAAACTTGCTGTACATTTAAAAATATTATTAAAGGTAGAAAATCTGTCTTTTGAGAATGAATGTAATTTTGGAAACAGGAAAAGTCATTTGGATGCAAGTTTAGTGAAAAAGATGAGAGATCAAGCTGGGTGATATAAAGAAGAAATTCAAATTTGTCCAACACCTCACAACCCAGAGATAATCATCATTAACACATTGGCATGTTTTCATCCAGCAAGTTTTCAATGTATATATTTTAACACAAATGGGATATGCCATATGTGCAGCTTGGAACTCCACTTTTGATCCCCAGTCAATATTCCTATTATTCCCATTTTGTGAGGTTCAGACAAGCTAAGTAACCGGCAAACAGTCATACTTCAGGGAGGCTTCTAACTTTCAACTTCTTTCAAAATGTGTACAGGTCTAAAATGTGAACAGTTACACACACACAAAGTTTGTCTGGTTTCCTATACCCTTTCTTGGTGGTATTATCTTACAAGAATAACATTTGGGCATACCACCGCAATGCGTGGCAAGTGAGAGAGAAACCAAGAGTGAGAGAGAAGGAAATTATGTGGTTCTAACAGAGAATAAAGAGAATGAGAGGTCTTGCCCAAGCCAATCATTTGTGTGGACTGTGTGTGTGTGTGTGTGTGTGTGTGTGTGTGTGTGTGTGTTGACATGGCTTTAAGTCACAAAACTTTATTTCCCAGTCCTCAACCATGCAGTAAAATCTTTTGAAATGAAGGAAGCACCACTTGCGGCAGCAATCAGAGAAGATGGAATTATGGAATGATTGTTTATATGTACAGGTCTTTTCCAAAAGTAAGAGGAATCATGCCATGTGTAAGTACTGCTCTCTCGATAGTCTGTAACCTACTTTCCAACCCCAAACCTGAGCAATCTTTGAGGTCATCCTGAACCTGGTGGATCCAGTTCTAGGGCAGGGCATATTTTGCCTCAGACTCTCGCCATCTGGATTGTGTTCTATAGGCTTAGAAACAAGAGCTGAAAATGTTCCACCTCCACTTTGCCCCAACAACTGAGGCCGTCTCCCCATCATCCAACAGAAGATCCTGAGTTCTTAATGCTGTTTGATTTGGTCCCACACAAGTCATTCTAATCTTCCTACTGGAGTTGAGATGCCAGAAGATCCCCAATTTGCCCTTTTTTTATTTAAAAATGTTTTTTTCTATAGAGCCAGTTTCGCCGGGTGGAGGGAGTACCAGCTTTTGAATCTGACAAATCCTCCTTTCCCCATTTGTTAATTAGTCAACCTTGAGAAGAGACCTCATCTGCCTAAAAATCAACTTCTCTGCCTGTGATGAAGGTGACAGAATCAGAGCATAAAATTGTGCCCTAAACAATTCATTTGGGAAGATTCTCTGAAGCCAGTTCAACCCAACTGAACCTAGATAAAATCCCATAGATTGAGAGAAGCGAAAAAGTCGTAGGAGTCCAAAGCGTTGGTCATTAGCCCTGCGTCCCGCCCTGTCCCCCCTCATCTCAGGCCATGCCGAGGGACGGAAGATGAGAAATAGAAACCCCAACCAGCCTTAAAGAGCCAAGAACATGTGTTAAACCTTCAAGGTCCGTAAGATCTCAAAGTCCCTTGAGCCCAGCATGATGGGAAGCAGTAGAGCATGATGGAAAGCACCTAGCAGTAAAACTAGGTGGTGTACCAAGGAAGAAAAGGGATGTGCCAGTATTTTCCATGCTCCCAAGAAAAGTAAAAAGGTGGCTGAAGAGGACCCGGACCCCAAAGACCGCATCAGAATGAGGTGGATGAAACGGCAGTGCTACACACATCACTGACTGGCGGCCAGGTGGGAATGAGCTCCCAGAGGAGCAGGCCAGTGCTGGCGAGGAGGTAGGTAACACACCCCACTTCACTAGCCCCAGCCCGAAGTGACTACGATTAGGTTTCTGCAAATCTTTGGAATGGGAGCACTAAACAGAAACTGAAACAGAAATTAACTAAGGCCATGAAGTTGCATTGTTTGCAAGGCCTGAAATGAGTACTCACTATATGAATATGTATAAAAGGCCTGTGCACATGGTAGTTGCACAATCCATTCTAAGTATTACCGTGTTTCCCTGAAAATAAGACCTAGCTGAACCATCAGCTCTCACAAGTCTTTTGGAGCAAAAATTAATATAAGACCTGGTGTTATATTATGTTATGTTATGTTATGTTATGTTATGTTATGTTATGTTATGTTATGTTATATTATATTATATTATATTATATTATATTATATTATACCCAGTCTTATATTACATTAAAATAAGACAAGATCTTATATTAATTTTTGCTCCAAAAGACGCATTAGAGCTGATGGACGCATTAGAGCTAGGTCTTATTTTCGGGGAAATAAGGTACTATGATTACTATTGACTAGTTATAGTTCAGTCTGCCTTCTTTCTCCAGAGAAGTTGATGCAATAACCTGGAGCACTAGAAAAAAGGGCAGAGCCTTTCTTGTATAATAAAAATTGGAGAACTATTTGATTTTTCCCCATAGAAAAAATAACTGAGAGATCCCTACACTCCACTCCCTCCCACACAGAGTATATTACATTATTCTTCAGTCAGTATTCATGTTCCTTGCCCATGCCCCAGGATGGAGTATACTTTCTTATCCCCTTGACTTTGAGCTTGGCCATATGGCATACCAATGGAATGTGGTGCACGTTGTAGCATGCCAATACTAAGCAGAGACTCTAAGAGGCATTGTGTATGTTCACTCTCTGTCTTGTACTCCTGCCATCCTCCATGAGAACAGGAAGCCCCAGGTAGCCATTGTTCCTCCCGCCTGGGTCTCTAAAGGAAAGACCCATGGAGCAGACTTGAACCTGACCTGAAGCTTGGAACCAAGCCGAGTCAAGTCCAGCGGAGTCCAGTCAAGTTCAGGTGAGACACAGCTGAGCCTTGGCTGACCTACAGTCTCATGACAGAGAAGTGAATGTCTATTTTCATAAGATATTAAAATTCGGTATTTTTTGTTACTGCAGAAAAATCTAATACAACACCAACTTAGACCACTTTTTGGCATAGCAAAGTAAAGACAGGGAAGGTGGAAAGGTGAAACAAGGGCAAGAAAACTACTTTAAGAAATGAGGGCAAATTACCTTTTCAAATACTTTGTCCAGCAATGGTAGTATGAGATGGAATAACAGCATAGCTAGTAAAGCAGGAGAATGAGGGGTGGGAAAGAAAGTAAAGAGTCCGTAAGATCTCTGAGAGCCTTAGAGACTCCAAAGAGAAGGATGAGTTCAGGGAAACATGTTTCTTCACTCTCAGATTCTTCCCTCCTTTAATTCTCACCATTATGTACCATTCTCTCCATTTTAAGGAATTTTAACTCCCTTCTCAACATTAAGCTTGGTAAATAAACTTTAATGACTTGCAATGAATTCTACATTGCTAGCTCTCCTGTTTCTTTTTAAAATGCAGCAGTATGTACATTTGATATTGATTTGGGTTTGCGATTTGAATTGTTCTCGTGTAGATATTTGTCGGAGAACAGATGTTTTCTCCATGTGTCTCTTGAGATGGGTTAAGTATGCCCAGTAAGGTGTAGTTCTGTCGAGGTGTCGCCCTGAGCAGACCGGTTAGTTATAAATTTCTCCATGGTTTTTCTTTACCCTCTAGTGGCTGGGGAAAAAACCCCGAAACCTAGCAGCTGAACAGTTAAACCATTTGTGTATTTTGATTTTCCATAAAATTCTTGTGATTTATTTAAATCGGTTCTGAAATTCCAAATTGACTTGTGAAGTATTTGGCATACAAGGGAATTAAGAATCAAAATATGAGTTGAATTAACTCCATTTTGCAAATCTCTAGACTTGTCCAATAAATTACTTGGGAAACATGAAGAGAATTACTCCTTAAGTGACTTTGTGCATCAATATTACATCTGTGTTTCATAAAACATGGGTTTCAAGTAACTGCTTCTTTCTTGGGGCTGCACTTCAAAACTTCACAGTTAAAGCCGGAAGCTCATTGAGGTAAAATCTCAAAGTCTCCTCTAGAAAGTTCCAGAATCTGTGCTCCAGAATCTGACACCAGATTCACCTGAAGGGGGACTTTCTCCATAACCGTTTCATCGCAACCTTCCTCTGAGGCAGCTGGCACTGACTGCCCTGTTCTCCTCACTGATCTTTCTCAGGTGCACATGTGAGCACTTGTTGGTTTCCCTCGTTAAGGTCCATTGTTACTATCTAATCTCCCCACACTTCAGGCTGCCTTTTCCAAGGCCAGCCCCTCCCTTCCTGCACACCCCCTAAGCAGGAAATGGTATGACGCTCTACCTCCCCATCCTTTTTAACTTCAGCCCTGTGTTTCCGTAGAGGCAGGACTGAGGAGTGGTTAAGGCCACGTGTCTGAAATCAGGGTGCCCTGGATTTAAAAACTGGCTCTGCTGTTTATTGACAGTGAGACCTTGGACCTGTCATTTTAACATGATCTGTAATATGAGGATGATGATAGTATCCACCTCACAATGTGGTTTTAAGAAAACACACAGGCTGGTACATGAAAAGCCCTCAGTTGCTGATAGCGGCTACTAACTAACACTCTTCCTTTGAATGTAATGCCCCTCACTCAGTCAGCAGAGATTTACTGAGTGCTGCCCATGTGTCATGCCTGTGCCTGATGCTGGGACTACAGTGGTGAAAAGATGCAGTTCTCATCCTTGAAGACCTTACAGGCTCGTGGGGAGAGCAGAAAGTATGAAAGCAGGGAAACACTATCACAGGATTAACCTAAGGGTGCATTGGAGGTGCCCAAACCAAGCTTGGCCAAGGCCGAGGAAGACTTTGGAAGAAGTGAATTCTCCTCTGAGACTTGGAGGATGAATTTGTGTTAGGAGACGAGCAGCCCAACACTGGGACCAACACATGCCAAGGTGCAGAGGTGGGAGATGCACATCTAAGAACTGGAATTAACTTGCAGTGGTTGAGGCAGGTAAAATATGCAAGAGGAGAGAGAATGGGAGGCAAAGAAGGAAGAAGGGGCCAGTTTTTGAAGAACTTCAAACCAAAGGCAGTGAATTTGGATTTTCCTGAAGCAAATAGGCAATGATAGAATCGTATTTCCTTTTTCAAAAGCTCTCTATCTATAGAAAGGAAACAGGATTAGCAATAAGACCAGCAGCTGTCAGATAGTTATGCAAGGTGTGCCCTGCACGAAAGTGCCAGACTGAGATGGGAGTGGGGTGGGAACCAGCTCAGCTGTGCTCACCAAGCTGGGTGCTCTGGTGAGGAAGAAGTCTGAGGGGGCCGGCAGCTGTAGCCGAGGGACTCAAAATAAAATTAGAGCTATTTCTTGTGTGGTACATAAGAGTGATTGCCAAATGCATATGAGATCTAGATGCAAAATGAAACTGCATGACTACTAGAAGAAAATATGGACAAAGATAATTTTGCAAAAAGTATGTGAGAGATGAAGTGACTAAAACTAGGGGGGTGGCTGTGGGGACAGTGAGAAGTAAGTAGAGTCCATATATATAAAAAAAGAAAAGAAAAGAAGGAAGGAAGGAAGGAAGGAAGGAAGGAAGGAAGGAAGGAAGGAGGGAGGGAAGGAAGGAAAGAAGGAAGGAAGAAAGGAAGGAAGGAAGGAAGAAAAGCAACAGGATTTAATGGTTGGTTGGATGTGGGTGGTGAGAAAGGGGTCAAGTAGGAGACCCGCTCTCTGGTTTGTGCAGCTGAGTGGATGATGACATGGTATGTTAAAAAACAAAATTCAACTGAGTAAATTTTAAAGATCTTACCAGTTTTATTCAATGATTCACAAATTAGACAGCGCCCAATTTAGCAGACAGAAGCGAGCTCTGAGGAGCTATGCAAAATGAAAGATTTTTATAGGCAGAAGGGAGCCAGAACAAAGAAGCTGTACACACGAGGTAAGAAAGTGGGTTGGTTCTTGCAGGGCTCTATCAGGCAGATGGCCTCACGAGTGCTCATCAGTCATTCCTGATTGGCTGCTTTAAGATTCCATATCTGGAAGAACTCAAACTATAATTAAGTCTGGGTTTGCTGATGTAAGACTTAGCCTAAGTGACTCCGTTTTGGGCCTGTTGTCTTGTTTTTAACAGGTGTGAGGCCTTAAATTATTATGTGCTGCCTTGACATCTGGTCAAATCAGAAGGGCTTCATCTGGTCTAAGTGTCAGTTCCTCTCCCAACTCTGCTCCTGCGGATAAGTTCCCCTAGTCTAGCCATCCTTCTTTTCAAGGCGATCAAATGCATTTCTTTGAGTAGTGGGCTTCAGTTCCCTGCCAGCTGTGGAAGTATTCAAATAAGCCAATCGCGTCCTCTCATGGGAACCAGGGGACACACTGCCTTCTGGGTACTGTGCAATCAGTCAGCAGAGGCCCCAGTTGTTCACTGTCTTCCTGAGTGCAACCCCCAACATGTCCCTATAAGGTGTGCAGCGTCCTTGCCTGGGCTGTGAATACAGGTGGTTAATAAACTGCCATCAATCTCATCTAGTCTTGGGTGTTGTGTGTTCAATCATCCCTGTAACCTAGGGTGGGAATTGCTCCTTCACCAATGGAGTGGAGAGGAGGTGATTTATACAGATGAAATCCTCTATTAAATCAGGGAACACAACAGGAAGAGCAGATGTTGAACGGATAATATTTATAATTTCCATTCTGGACAGGCCCAGCCCTTCACCTCTCCCTTGCCCTGTTCATCCCAAGGCTCCTAACTCAAAGGCACTGCCTCAGTTCCCCCAGGCAGTAAGGTCCTACGTTGTTCAAACTTCGTACACACCTCTGTTACAGAGCTTGGACTGCTGCTGATCAAAGAATGTGATTTCTCCCCTACCCAGCTCAAATCCTCAGAGGTGGGAACTGTCGGGATTTTAGGAACAAAGGTGTGCAGAAAATCATGGGTATTGTGAGTAGAAGATAAAAGAGATTGAGTTGTTCTGGCTCATTGTCAGAAAAGCAGGACAAGGGCATGGGCGCTGGATGAGTGAGGACACACACGTGTTCTGTGCTAAG
Source organism: Rhinolophus sinicus (assembly GCF_036562045.2). Classification (NCBI taxonomy): domain Eukaryota; kingdom Metazoa; phylum Chordata; class Mammalia; order Chiroptera; family Rhinolophidae; genus Rhinolophus; species Rhinolophus sinicus. The sequence goes on from NC_133756.1 coordinate 65,121,437, forward strand.
CTGAGAGAGAAGCTGCGCTATGCCAGATGTGCTGAGCCTGAGAGAGAAACTGATGGAGCCGTGCGGCTGGCAGTGTCTCACGGTGTCCGCTCTGTGTGTTGATGTGTAATGGAAAATACACAATCTGAAACCAGATTATCTCCTAGCTGCTGAGGAGGCGGCTCCTAACATTGCTTCTGGGGCCAAATGCCAGGCCCTGAAATGGGGCAATACATGGATTTTTTAAAAACTTACTTGCATGGATGGAGTATTTTTTTCAACTTATTCTGATACCCAGAAATGTGAAAGAGTTCTTGTAGGGTGTTAATAATAATAATAACATAAGCATTTGTTGAGTGCATGTTAAGTGCCAACGCTATTCTGTGTTTTTTCATGTATTTGTTCATTTTTTCTTCCTTACAACATCTCTGAGAGGGAGAGTCTATTAAATTCCTGACTTCATCAATTAAAACAAGATGCACAGAGACATCAAGTAACATGTCCAGGTCACATAGCAGCCTGGTTCTAGAGCCCACATGCTTAAACACTTACGCTATGTCGCCTTTCAGAGCTTGGAGCCATATTTTTTTTCATCTCAACCTCCCCCACGTCTGTGTCAGAGTACACTAACAGAGATGTGTGCAAAGCTTTTATTTCATTGAACGAATGAATGAATGAACGAATGAACAGACCTCATTAGCTAAGGCATCCACAGCCTCTGAGTGGCCCTTCGCTCCCTCTTACACAAAGGTGTAATTTAAGAGAGTAGCAAAAGGGCCGTGGCCCCAAAACATCATGGCCCATCACCTGTCGCTGTGCCATTATATCTGGGCTTTTGTTTTCTGTCTGTCCTGCAGGCTTTTCCTTCTTTAGGAACCACTTATTAAAATGAGAGAAGAGTTTGCAGTGCCACAGAAGGGTGAAGACTGATTTGTCCACTCACTCCCCTCCCTCCTACCTTGGGCTAGAGTGTTAGAGAGCAAACAGCACCCCCTGTGGTCAGCAGGTGGTAGCAGCTGGGGCCATCCAGAGAGTTCCCTTCCAGCCCATTGTTCCCTGCAGGGAAAGCGAACCTAAGGGTAGGAGCCAGGCCTCTGAGTCTCTTTGTTCCTCCATCCTAGAAAGTTCTCCACCCAGAATCCGCTTTGGATATCTGGGATTTGTGGTTTTCCACAGAGAGGAAAAGGTAATTTTTTAGGGTTGGGCCCTGGTAGGAGGAATATCGATTCCAAACTTTTCCCAGTGGTATCAATAAATGTCCATGTCCTCTGGCATCCCCATTGGGTCATCCCGCTGCAAACCGTGCTGATGAGGAGGGCTAATCAGAGCCCTTTTAAGGGGCTAGGGAATGCGGTTACTCATCAGAGAAGGAAACAGATTTCAAGCTGAGGAAAAGAGAGGACCCAAGTAACGAGCACCCAGGCAAAATGGATGGCTTGCTGTCCCCAGCTTCCATTCCGTGTCCTTCCTCCACCCTATATTCGACTTCAGTGGGACTTCTTTGCCCAGCCCGGCTACCCACGCTGCTCGTCCTCACCTGATTTCCCCAGGTGCACAGGATGTGTGTGTGGTCGGTTGCATTGTATAAAGTATTCATCCAAACTCCCGTTTTCCCACCCAACTCCGTGATCCTTCACAGTATTTTTCACTCTAGGCTGCCCCCATCGTTTGGTCTCTCACAAGCCACTTAATGAAGGCTCCGTCGTGGAGAGGATTCCTGCTGCGACTGTCCCGTATTCCACAGTCCCTTGAATGTCCTTACCATGTTGCCAGTGGCTTTATTGGTGATTTCAAGAGGCAGTTGGAAAAATCCCTTCAAAAAGTTCTTGCCAATGACTCAGTAATGGTTTTATGATTTTAAGGGATTGTAGAAAATTCTAATCGCTGTCTACAGTCAGGTCTTAATCTCATTTACTTCCTTTTAGTCTTTGGTCTGGCGATCAATTATAATTACTATGATAACAATACTTAATATTTTTAAAAGCCATTTTTTGTTACCTCAAGTAATCCTTACAATAACTTTATGACATAGTATTTTTCTCTGAGGAACCAGTTTCAGAGAAGTTAAGTGAGCTACCTACACTCACACAACTGGCATGTAGAACTGAGACTCAGTTGTGACTTCCAAGGTCAGGTGCTCTTTTCCAACACCAAATTCCAGGATAAAATGAAAAGTAGAAATGTTAGCCAAGTTGTGTTCTTTTAAAAAAAAAATTATGGACAACTTCACAAACAAAAATAGAGAGAATGGAACAGTAATGTGTGTACTGGAGTCAGTTCCCACTACCAGCTCCCAAGACCTGAGTACTCAATAGTCAGAAATTTTGCAAGCTGCCTGATAAACCATTGGTAGCTTGGAATCAGTCATGGTGGGAACGTCACAGAAACTGGCAAATGCTTCACACTAGGGCTCCCTGCTTCCCCAGTCAGTTCACCAGCTGTGGGGGCAGAGCCCCAGAAAGTAGTTTACAGGCTCTCGGCCTCACGTGGAGGGGTGCTGGCTCGGGTAGTAGATGGCCATCAGCTGTGGCTGATTGGCCGTCAGCCGTAACCAGTGAGCCATTGGCCACTAATATAACTGCTGTGGCTAGGCTAGCAGGAAGAATGGGGGCTAGCAAGAAGATGGCGGCTGGGCTGGCAAGCGTGGATGGCGGTTTGCCGACAGTGTGGATCCAGCCTCCAGTGAGAGTATAGTGCCGCCAGAGAGAATATAGTGGTATGACTCCCCTACCTATGGCTCCGTGGGTGTTCCTTTTTGGCCTCACCATATCCTGCGTTCTTGTATGGGGAGTGGGAGCAGAGACCCCGCAGCCCGCCCCGCATGACAAATGGCGCAGCGAGCAGCGTCTCCCGCACGACACCAGCACATCACTACCTCCCAGCTTCAAGACTGGTCCTCAGCTGGCCAGTCATGTTTCATCTACACATATACTCACTTATTTCTCTTGCTCCTGATGACTTGTTTTATTGTTTTATGCATAGATATTTCAATATATATCTCTAAATAATAAGGATTCTTTTAAACCGTATTCAAAATAACTACACCTGAAAGACCCTATAATTTCTTAACATCATCAAATATTGTGGGGACAGAGCCCCAGAAAGACGTTTCCAGGCTCTTGGCCTCACATAGACAGGTGCCTGGCTCAGGTAGTAAATGGCCATCAACTGTGATTGCATGGCCATCAGCTGTGGCTAGTTGGCCGTCAGCTGTAACCAGTGAGCCATTGGGCACTAATATAACTGCTGTGGCTATGCTAGCAGAGAGAGGAGAGGAAAGAGAGAAAGAATGGGGGCTAGCAAGAAGATGGCAGCTGGGCTGGCAAGCGTGGATGGCGGTTTGCGGACAGTGTGAATCCAGCCTCCATTGAGAGTATAGTGCCGCCAGAGAGAATATAGTGGTATGACTCCCCCATCTATGGCTCCGTGGGTGTTCCTTTTTGGCCTCACCATATCCTGCGTTCTTGTATGGGGAGCGGGAGCAGAGACCCCGCAGGCTCGCCCGCATGACAAATGGCGCAGCGAGCAGGGTCTCCCGCATGACAAATATTCAACAGAATATTTTCATACAGCTAGTTTGTTTGAATCAGTGTCCAAACAAGAGTCACACAGTACTTTTTGTTAACATGTATTTGGAGTCTCCTTTAGTCAATAAGTTTTTATTTTAGTTTGCTGCAGGCTGCCGTAACAAAAATACCACAATGTGAGTGGCTTAAATCAGAGAAATTTATTTTCTTTTATAGTTTTGGAAGCGGGAAGTCCAAGATCAAGGTTTCGGCAGGGTTGGGTTGATTCCTTATGAGAGCTGTAAAGGAGAATCTGTCCCATGCCTCTGTCCTAATTTTTGGTGGTTTATGGCAATCTTTGGTGTCCCTTGGCTAGTAGAAGCATGCCCCCACCCTTACTTCTTCCTTTTTCTTCACATCGCATTCTCTTGGTGTGCATGTCTGACTCCAGATTTCCTGTTTATAAGGACTAGTGATACTGAAATAAGACAACGCCCTAATGACCTTATTTAAATTTGATTATCTCTATAAAGACCCTTTTTCCAAATAAGGTCATATTCTGAGTAAAACGGCTTGAGATTTCAACATATGGATGGGGGTGGGGCATAATTTAACCCATAATAGTTTCCTTCTCGTCTTTTTCCCTTGTGAATTATTTAAGAATCCAGAACATTGTCCAGTTTCTTTTGGATTTTGCTGATTTCTTCCTCATGATCCCTTATAACATGTGTGGGGACAGAGCCAGGAGTGCAGTTTCCAGGCTCTGGGCCTCATGTAGAAAGGTGCTGGCTCAAGTAGTAAATGGCCATCAACTGTGATTGGATGGCCATCAGCTGTGGCTAGTTGGCCGTCAGCTGTAAACAGTGAGCCATTGGCCACTAATATAACTGCCGTGGCTATGCTAGCAGAAAATGGGGGCTAGCAAGAAGATGGTGGCTGAGCTAGCAAGAGCGGATTGCAGTTAGCACGGCGGATTGTAGTTAGCAAGGGGAGTCGGTCGGTTGGCAGAAAAGAGGACAGCAGGTCGCACGTCATGTGAATCCAGCCTCCAGTGAGATTACAGTGGTGTAACTCCCCTACCTATGGCTCCGTGGGTGTTCCTTTTTGGCCTCACCATGTCCTGCGTTCTTATGTAGGGAGCAGGACCAGAGGCCCTGCAGGCCGCCCCGCATGACAAATGGCGCAGCGAGCAGAGTCTCCCGCATGACAACATGCTTCTCTGTCCCTCTGTATTTCTTGTAAACTGTCAGGCAGACCTAAACCTATGACCAGATTCAGGTATGGTTATTTTAGCAAGAATACACCAGGAGCCGTTAATGTCTCTGGTCACCGGCTTAAGGACTGGTAGCCTGGTCCATTCCATAGAAAGTTCTCCACCAGCCTTTCCTTTAATGACTTTAATAGCCATTGATGACCACTGCTTAGAGCCATTATTTTTTTAAGTGTTGAAAAATGTAATTTTTAATTCTCTTAGTTCTTCTGCACTTATCATCTGAAACCATCCATAAAGAACTTTCTGATATCAACGGATTGCTTATCCTGAAGCACCATTCATACAGGGAGGATAGAATAAATGTTTCAGTCATTCACTTTACTTGTTGGTTTTCAAGATAAGTTGGTTGCTGAGCATCCTCCAAAATGGAAAATTGGGGGGCGGTTTTTTAGCATTATAATTAATTCGTGGATTTTAGTATATAATAACAGTAGTTATCTGTCATTCATTGAACTTACCGGATCCACTGTAGTTATTATTTCCTTGACGCTCAAAATCTCCTCTGTTTACCGGGTGAGAGAGCTCTTTCAAATTGGCTCCAAATTCTTTTGACACCTCCAAAAGCCTTTGATATTCTCCTTGCTGTCTGGTAAATTAATGTGTTCTAGGTTCATCTTGCATTTTTCTTGTTCCAAACTTAGAATCAGCCATTTCTCCAAGAAACACTGGCTCCTTTCAGTGGAAATTGGTACTTAGAGACCAATAACTGAGATCTACGGATGCCCATTAGTCGAGATTATTTCTAGACTTTCAATGGGCAGTGGTAGGAAATACTTTCCAAGAGAAAATATATCATGAGATTACACCAATATTTTCTACTAAAATTTGGAATTATAGTGTTTTTACTTATATTGTTTAATTTAATTTTTGAATCTGTTTTAAATTGAAAATCTTGGTTCCTAATAATGTTAATGTTAATTACCTATTTGTGCATATATACACACACACAAATATGTTTCAGATGAACAATACCTATTTTATTACCAAATAAATACATAATTGAAAAGAATTATTATTAATGCAATTTGAAATTTATTTGTAGTTGTTTGGTCCCTTAAGGTATAACCCACTAAGGATGTACAATTAAATCACTGTGCTTTAAATTCACATGAAAGAGTTCCTTTGGGTGTGGTTATGTCAGCTACTCAATATGAGGTCAGGTTAACTTGTTTCACTTTGCTTTAGATTTTTAAGGATTGCTTTCAATTTTGCTTTTGTAATTGTATAAAACACGTACATAATCTATAATCAAATCAGCAAAGCAAGGTAAATTCAGAGTCTGGCTTCCATTCCTACCTCTCCAGCCTGTGCCTCTCCCACCACAAATAACCATTTTTGTTAGTTTTTATTTTATCCCACCATATAAAAAACTAAGCAAATAGGACCCGTGTGTGTGTGTGTGTGTGTGTGCTTCCCCTCTTTCTTATATATACAAAGTTTAGCACTTTATCTACTCTGAAACTTTTTTTTCACTTAATATATCCTAGAGATCACTCTATAGAGAGAGGTAAAACACAAAAATGTGTTCCTATCATAACAGCTCCAAAGTCAACAGAGACGTGAAATATTCCTATTGCTGTTAGAAGCTTTTTCATAAGTGAAAAAGAAACTGTCAGCTCAAGATTCCTTCGGCAGCTTGTTAGAGCTTTCCAGGCCTCCTAAGTAATCCTGGAATTTTCTAAACCCCATGAGAACATTGTCTAATAACAATACCACGTGGTTGTATGGCACTTGAGTGTGTGTAAGACACAGCAGGGTTTATAGGAAGAAACTATGGGGAAGGCCAAGCTGGGGTCATTTCAGGCGTCCCCTCTTCCTGGCACTGTGGCCTGAACAAGGGGTGAGTCAATTCCTCATCAAAGGATTAATGGGAGAACAAAATGAGATGAGGTCCAGGGTCTGGAAAAAAAGGCTGCACTTAAAATGTAATAGTCATTTTTCTTTACTTTTACTTTTTATTAAAACATAGCTAACATACAATGTTATATTAGTTTCAGGTAGACACCATAGTTATTCAACATTTGTATACCTAAAGAAGTGATCACCATGGTAAGTGCAGCAACCACCTGACACTGTACCACGCTATCACAATATTATTGACTATATTCCCCATCCTGTACATTACATCAGGTGTACAGCATAGTGGTTAGACATGTATGTAATTTAAGAAGTGATCTCCCTGACTAGTCTAGTACCCACCTGGCACCATACATAGTTATTACCATATTATTAACTATATTCCCTATGCTTTGCTGTACATCCCATTGACTATTTTGTAACTTCCCATTTGTATTTCTTAATCCCTTCACCTTTTCACCCTGCCCCCAACTCCTCTCCCATCTATTACTTGGAGAGATCTAGTACCCATCTGACACCATAGATAGTTATGACAATATTATTGACTATATTCCTTATGCTATACACTACATGTCCATGACTACTGTGTAACAACTGATTTGTACTTCTTAATCCCTTCACCTTTTTTCACCCTGTGCCCCAACCACCTCCCATTTATCCCCCCAATAAATCCAGTACCTATCTAACACCATTTATAGTTATTACAATATTATTGACTATATTCCTTATGCTATACCCTACATCCCCATGACTACTGTGTAACAACAAATTTGTACTTCTTACTCCCTTCCACTTTTTACCCATCTTTCCCATTCCCCTTCCATCTGGCAATCATCAAAATATTCTCTGTCTCTATGAGTTTGTTTCTGTTTGTTTTCGTTTTTGTTCTTTAGATTCCACATATAAGCAAAATCTGCATCTTTCTTTCTCTGTCTGACACTCCACTCAGCACAGTACCCTCCAGGTCCATCCATGCTGCTGCAGATGGCAAAAACCCATTCCCTCCCATGGCCAAGCAATATTCCCTTGTACATATTTACCATCTCCTCTTTATCCATTCTTCCATCGACAGACACCCAGGCTGCCTCCACATTTTGGCCATTGTAAACAATGCTGCAATGAACATATGGATGCACACATCCCCTTGGAATAGCATTTTGGGTTTCTTCAGATAAATACCCAGAAGTGGGATTACTGGGTCCTTCATTGTCTCTTGTTGTAGCCTTTGTTTTAAAGTCTGTTTTGTCTGGTATAAGTATTGCTACCTCAGCTATTATTTTCTTTTTTTTTTTTTTTTCTATTTTCATGAAATACCTTTTTCCATCCCTTTACTTTCAGTTTGTGTGTGTCTTTAGAACTAAAGTGAGTCACTTATGCAGCATATTTAAGGGTCTTGTTTTCTTCTCCATTCATCCACCCTATCTGTTGATCAGAGCCCTTGATCCATTTAAAGTAATCATTGGTAGATATGTTGTTGTTGGCACTTTATTATTCTTGTTTTTTATTTTTTTTTCATTTTATAGTAGTCTTTCTAACATTCCTTGTAACACTGGTTTGGTGGTGAGGAAATCTTTTAGCTTTTTCTTGTCTGGGAAGTTCTTTATCTGTCTTTCAATTTTAAATGATAGCTTTGTTGTGTGCAGTAATCTTGGCCATAGGTCCTTGCTTTTCATCACTGAATATTTCTTGCCAATTCCTCTGGTCTGCAAAGTTTCTGTTGAGAAATCAGCTGACAGTTTTATGGGAGCTCTCTTGGGGGTAAATAACTGCTTTTCTCTTGCTGCTTTGAAGATTCTCTCCTTAGGTTTAACCTTTAGCCTTTTTTTTATGATGTGTGTTGACGTGGGCCTGTTTGAATCTTGTTTGGGACTCTCTGAACTTCCTGGGCCTGTATGTCTATTTCCTTCACCAGGTTAGGGAAGTTTTCTGTCATTATTTCTTCAAATAGATTTTCAATTTCTTGTTCTCTCTCTTCTCCTTCTGGTACCCCTATAAATGAATGTTGGTATGCTTGAAGTTGTCCCAGAGACCACTTAAATAACCTCATTTTTTGGATTCCTTTTTTTGTTGTTGTTGGTTTTTTTTGTTTTTGTTGTTTTTTTTGCTGTTTTGATTGGGTGTTTTCTGTTACCTGGTTTTCTAAATCGCTGATTCAGTCCTCTCCTTCACCTAATCTACTGTTGAGTCCCTCTAATATATTCTTCATTTCAGTTATTGTTCTTTATCTCTGATTGGTTCTTTTTTATGTTTTCTATCTCCATTTTTGTTTTTATCTCTTTGTTGAAATTCTCCCAGAGATCACTGAGCATCCTTATAACCGGTATTTTGAACTCTGCATCTGGTAAGTTGCTTGTCTTCATTTTGTTTAGTTCTTTTTCTGGAGTTTTATTCTGTTCTTTTATTTGGTACATGTTTCTTTGTCTCTCTATTTTTTCTGCTTCCTTGTGTTTGTTTCTATGTATTAGATAGGGCTGCTATGTCTCCTGGTCTTAGTAGAATGGCCTTATGTAGTAGGTGTGCTGTGGGGCCCAGTGGCACAGTCTCCCTGGTCACCTGAGCCAGGTGGTCCTGGTATGTCCCTTGTGTGGGTTGTGTGTGCCCTCCTGTTGTAGTTGAGCTTTGGTTGCTGTCTGCACATCAGTGGGAAGGATTGACCCTCAGGCTGATTGGTTGTGAGGACTGGCCATGACTACAGTGGAGGAGCTGTTGTGCAGGGGCTGACCCTCTGGAGCAGGATTTATTTTAGCAGGGCTCTGGTGCCTCCCCAGTCTTCCCTTTGGGTATGTTGTCCTCGGAGATGGCCAGGTAATGCTGTGGATCAGTCCGAAGCTAGCCACTGGGCCTAGCTAGCCACAGTCCCGGGGCCTCCTGGAAGAGGCCCTGCCACAGGCCAAATTCAGCCACAGTCTCTGCCCTGCCTGGAGTCATCTGGCATGACACACAAAGCAATCCACAGATGGTCACCACTCGTGCTAAGCTTGGAGGTGCTTCCAGAGGCCAAGCCTCAAACTGAGGCCAGCTGCCGCTAGTGCAAGGCTTGGAGCTGCTCACCCAGAGGTATGGGACATGCTGAAGCCAGATGCTGCTTGTTTAGGTTTTGTAAAACTTTGAGAGATTTTAGGAAAGTCCACAGCCTGAGCCAAGACAGGCTGTTTGTATGGAAAAGCCACTGGAAGCGGCTTGGGTTGGCCTGCAAGTTGGGTGGGGTGGGGGTCTCATGCAGTTACCAGCATGGGACAGAGAAACAGTGTTAGCTAGTTTGATGGAGACTGAGATATGACAGCCAAAGCTGGAAGTGGGGAGGATGCAAAAAAGAAGCAATGCATTCTGTCAGGACTTCTGTCTGGGAGAAAGCTACTCTGCCAGCCATCTCCCTGAAGTCAGACAACTCAGTTCCTTCCCCTATGTTCCTGGCACCTTTCAAGCTGCCCTCCCAGTGCTGAACCTCAGAGAGAGCGAGTCCATCAACAAGTAGGTCTGTGTGTGGGCCCTTTAAGAGGAACACCTGGGACTCTAGCCACCCTCTGTCTCACCCAGCCACAATCTCTGCTGGCTTTTACAGCCAGAAGTTATGGGGACTTCTCTCCCTGACACTGTAAATCTGGGCTGGGGAGCCTGGTGTGGGGCTGGGACCCTTGGCTCTTCTGGGGGGAACCTCTGCAGCCAAGAAATCCCTCCCAATTTTTAACTATCACATGAGAGTATGGGACCAACCCATTCCACATCTCTGCCCCTCCTACCAATCTCGAGGTGGCTTCTTCTGTATGTCCTTAGTTGTAGGACTTTGATTCAGCTAGACTTCAAGCGATTCTCAGTGACAGTTGTTTTGTAGTTTAGTTGTATTTTGATGTGGTTGTGAGAGGAGGTGAGCACAACGTTTACCTACTCTGCCATCTTGACCAGAAATCCTGTTATTTTTCAATAAGCTGTTTCACATTCATTATCCTATCTTACTTTTCAAAACAATCTTTTGAGATAATTATCATAGCTGGCATCATTTAGTTTCAGATTAAATTTGTATCACAGAGGGGTTGTATTTGTATGTACCACATCTTCATTTAATAGAAGTTTAGGTACCTAAAAATATACTCCATGTGTACAACACATAATGTTAATGTATTGGATTTAAATGGTGGTTTTACTATGTGAAACAAGAACATTTTAACCAAAAAATAGCTACTTTTCTGAGAGACTGCTACTCGTATCTCTAATTAATTTATGTGATGCTTGGTATTTAATCAAGATCATTGTTGATTTTAACCAACAATTAGAGCAGGGTCCCTGGAGGAAAATATGATCCCATTTGTGGCAATCTATTATGTGATTTATAAAGCAAGAAGGAACTGTGGGAAAAAGAGGGAGTATAAACTTCATTTATAAAGTAGACCTTGACTTTTGCTCTAGCTATTCCCTTTAAATTGATCGTTCCCATAATTCAGAAGTCATTTTCCTTTGAAGCAAATTTTTTCCCTGTGACCTTTTATACAAGAGTTGAAATTATCAAATGGCATTTTTGAACAGACTCATTTTAAGACATTAAATCCAATGTGTGTGTGCACACACGTGCACGTTTTCTGGTCTTCTCAACATATTTCCTTTAGCCCAGTGGTTCTCAAACTGGTCTGCCCAGTAGAATCCCAGGGGAGAGGGGATTTTAAAACATCCCTGTTCTGCACTCCAGTCCAATAAACCCAAACTGCTTTAGGTGGAACCCAGGTGTCACCATTTTTGTTACCCCCACTCCAGGTTATTTGAATATTTAGAACTGATTTAGTTGGTTAGCTTGTTTAAAATTTCAGGAAAAGATGAAGATGGTAAAAAGTCCAATATTTTACTTTTTTGTAACCCCAGAAACTCAGGGGCCTAAGACAATTATACCCAATCTGGCAAATTCAGGCCTATTGGAGTTTAAAGATTTCAGTCCTTTAAAGAGGACTTTGCAGGAAATAGGGCTGAGAAAGCCAAACCCACGAGATTAGATGAGGACTTTTTGGGCCTTAAAATGCCAACATTTGGGCCTTAAAAAGCAACACCACCTAAGAAAATCCCCACTTGTGGCTGGATGGCAAACTCTCCCCTATGGCTTGAGAAGAAAAACCAGGCAACAGCAGGCCAGGGCTGACTTCTGCCTGAAGGGCCAGCACCTCCCCCAGTGCTCGCTGCTCAGTCCCAGGCTCTGAGAGGTCACCGTGAGTAAAGGCACTGACTAGACTAGTCTGAGTGAGTGGCTTGGGTTGTTAGATGGTGACAAAAGTGATAAATTGCTTATTCAATCCACATCCTTCATAATGAAAAGAACAATGTCACCCTCCATTTTCTCACAGTCACAGAAGGTTAGAACCAGAAGGGACCTCAGTGGAGTCTATTCCTGTGGCTCGTCATGCTTTAAAGCTTGGAATTCTTTGTCAAAAGGAAGCTTCTATACATACCCAGTAAAGAGAAGCTGCTCAGGTTAAGATGGAGGGGGTTTGGGGGTACCTAGAGCCCTGCCAACATCTTAATCCTTTCACCCCTGGCCCCCAGGGGGGTTTTGAAAGACCAGTTTGAAGATCCTTGAGTCAATGTAAGCTCGTATTTTTAAGGTGGAAAGTGAGGCTTTCAGAGGACTAAATTACTGGAGCATATTGCTATTCTGTATTCCTGAACGGTTTGGTGGGGACCAGAAAGTAAGGTAAGGACTGAGCGGGACTAGAACTTAAGTTTGGGACTCTTTACCTGGTAGTCTTGCCTGCAGCCTTGTTTTCACAAAGACATCAAGTCCGGCAAACTTGACGTTAGTACACGAGGCCAGTGGTCAGGAGAACGCTCATGTGAGGCCAGGTCAGCTGGACCCTCCAGAGTGTGGGACAGACCTAGGAGAGCTGTCGCAGGATTGCTCCTTAGGTTGCTGGGTGGAGAGACTCCTGGTTGCACCAGATCCCTGGATACCGGGGCTGTCTCTTCTGCGCCTTCAGATCTGGCAATCTCTCCAGGAAATAAATGTCTGCCTTAGCTCTTCTTTCTTGTCCTTTAATGACTAAAAGGAGCTATTCATGGAGTTTGCAGGGTAGAAACCACAGAATCCTATTGAAACGCCTCCCTGTTACTGAGGGGCAGTTATCCCTTGTGTATACCACATGCCACAGAAAGCCTAGGCGACTCACGTGGGCACATCTCGGACCCTTGAAGCAGAGGGAATCTCAAGTCCCACTTCTGAGCAGCCCTCTAGAGCAAGTTTTGTCCTAGTCCTGCGGCAGGTACCTTGAGGTCATGGGCTGAGTCTTTTCCACCTTTTTAACCCAATAGGCAAGGGTGCAGAGGAACAGACTAAGAGTTTTTGTTTGCCGAATGAATGAATGAATGAATGAATGAATGAATGAATGAATGAATATAGTCCTAAACAATTATATAGCATCTTTACCATGCCGGGCACTATTATGAGTATATTAATCCTCTCAGTAACCTATGAGATAAATATTATTATCATCTTTATTTGACAGATGAGGAAATTAAGACCCAGAGAGAAGTAACTTGCCCAAGCTCAACTATTTGGCAACTTATAGAGCCAAAATTCAAATCCAGTCTGAGCTTCTCTCTGCTGGGCATTAATGGGTATCAGGTTCCTGGCTAGATGAGGCTAGAGATGAAGGAAGCCATAGGTCACTTCTATCGTGGGGTAGACAGACTTGTGATGGAGCCAGGGCCTGTTCCTTTGGTTGGGGCAGGGTTGCTAAATGCATTTTAAAAGGCAGCACTCTTTTTTTTTTTTTTTTTTAGATATAATTCACATGCCATAAAATCCACCCTTTCAAAGTGCACAATTCGGGTGTGTTTTTTTTTGGTTTTTTTTTTTTAGCATATTCACAGAGTTCTGCAATCATCACCATTATCTAATTCCAGAACACTTTTATCACTCCAAATGAAATCCATGCCCAGGAATAGTCACTCCCCATGGCCCCTCCCCACAGCGCCTGGCACTCGGTCTGCTTTTTGTCTCTGTGGATTGGCCCAGTCTGGATATTTCACATAAATGGAATCACACAATATGAGGTCAAAGGCAACATGCCTGCCTGTCTACTTTCTTTAAATGTCTCACACTTACTTTCTCCTTGTTTCTTCACAGATTGTTTTGCCATAGTTTAAACAACCATCGTGACAATTTACTATCTTAAAATTTTTCTTCAAAGGTGCTTAGGAAGAGCAGCTATTCCCATTGCCTCTGTTTCTCTAACCATGGATGTTTGCCCAAGGTTAAAACTAAGCTAAGGAAAAAAACCAAGGACTCAGAAGGACCAAGGCAGGGCTCTGACCACTGAGATAGAACAGGTGGCCACTAGGTGGTAGGGAGGCTGGGAGGCAGAAGTGGGATTTCCTCACCCAGACTGGCTTCTGCTGGTTTTTAACCTTCACTCAGCTGGTTCACTGCAGTCTCTGTCCACTAAGTTCTGGGTCAGAACAGTTTGAATGCCCCAAAGCCAAACTATAGACGCAAGCAACAGAATAGAGAAATCAAAAGCAGACTCTAGTAGAGTAAGCTTTTCAAAATAAAGTCAAAAGATGGATTTCCACCCCCATCGACTACCCACTCCCTTGACAATCATCCATCCCAGCATCAGTAAGTAACTTAAATGTGTACCCATATTTTCTACCATTATGGATTGCTTGGCATGCTCATTAAAATAAAGACCCTTGACCCTTGAGCCCAACTCTATACATTTTTTAAAGTAAACTTATTTGAGAATAATTTTAGATTTACAGAAAAGATGCAAAGATAGCCCAGAGATTTCCTATATACACCTCGCCCAGCTTCCCCTAATGTTATTATCCTGGTACTTTGTCAAAACAGAGAAATCAACATTGATGCATTACTGTTAATTGGACTCAGACTTTATTTAGAATTCACCAGTTTTTGCATTAATGTCCTTATTCGGTTCCAGGATCCAATCCAGGACCCACATTGATTTACTCATCATGTCTCCTTAGTCTTCTCAGGTCTATGACAGGTTTTCAGTCTTTTCCTTGTTTTTCATGACCTTGACTGTCTTAAGGAGTGCTGGTCAGGTATTTGTACAATGTCCCTCAACTTCAGTTTGTCCAGTGCTTGCTTTCATAAAGGGTCTGGGACTACCTCACTAGATTTTTACTCAGTAAATCTAGGGAGTCCAGGAATCTAGGTTTTTAACATTACCCCAAGTGGTTCTGATGCAAGCAGTCAATATTTGAGAAACACCGTTGGCCACCAAAACACACTGCAGGAGGAGTAAAGGATTACAATTTATAAATGTTAAAAATTGCTTTTAAAAACCAGGAATAGGGATGCAACATTTTAAACAAATGTGTGGAAATGATACTTTTCTAAGATTTGAAACATTAGTAGAAATCACAAATAAAAATATTGACACATTTGACCATGTAAAATAACTTATAATAAAAATAAAATTATTTGCCTCAAATATGATGTATCTATAGAAAAGTCCTTCCAATGTAGTAGAAAAACATGAAGTACCCACTAGGTAAATTGGAAAAGATATGGACAGACAATTCCCAAAACAGAAAATGTAAGTATGGAACATATTTTTGAGGAAATGTCCAATTTCATCAGTAAGCAGATGTAAATTAAAAGAACTATTTCATACCCTCTAAATTACCAAGGTTTTTGTTTGTTTGTTTGTTTGTTTGTTTGAAGACAGGACCTTGTGCTGGTGAATTTGTGATGAAATTAGAACATCCATGGCTAGTGACATTGTCAATTTGTATAACTCTTTTGCAAAGCAAAATGATAGTACGTATACATCTATGTATACAGCTAGTTAACAATTACAAAGGTCATGAGAAAGTGTACATATACATAACATACTATTGAAACAATATGAATTATTTTAAAAGGTTTGTTATGTTTAGATTTGCATTAAAGTGTTCATGTTTAGACAAAAAAAGAAAAAGATATTTACCAAAATGAATTGTTTAAATTATAAAAAAATTTACACCCTCTGATCTATTCTTCATATATTCAATGCAAATTATTTCATGTCTATCATTTCAAAAAATAAAGATCCTTAAAAACTAAAGGTCTTTCCATCAGCTACACTCCTACTTCATTCAGAGAAATTTATAGTTTGTCTGTTGACATGAGCTGAAGGTTCGGAAGAGTTGAGCCCATGTCCGGTTTTTCCATGGCTCCTGTGCTTTTAAAAATCCCTTTGGCTTTTCTTAGTAACAGAAATGGAAATAGGGAAATGAGTGGTGTGTCTGACTCATGTAAAGAATTTCCCTTTTCATAAAGAATCATTGGTATAAATAACTTTTTTAAAACTCCAAATGAATTCCAAGAACTGCCCTTCTCTTCCTTCTTCCTTCTACCATC
Organism: Rhinolophus sinicus; assembly: GCF_036562045.2. Taxonomy (NCBI): domain Eukaryota; kingdom Metazoa; phylum Chordata; class Mammalia; order Chiroptera; family Rhinolophidae; genus Rhinolophus; species Rhinolophus sinicus. The sequence continues at coordinate 65,137,395 of NC_133756.1, forward strand.
TGTTTACCCTGTGTCCTCACTAAGTCCCCATTTCCCTCCTGTTCCACCCATTACTGCTAGGCCTGGCTTGGAGAGTTGACCAAGGCAGACCAGCTTTCTGAGTTGTGCTGCAGCTAGGAGGCTGCCTTCCTCCCCCTGGCATAGTCCTCCTCTGACTTGTAGCAGAAAAGCCATAGCATGGACAGCGGACCTCAGATCTACCTAGATGGTAGGCCTTACATGAGCCTGCACTCCTATATGTTGAATAAGCACCAAGCACCAATAAGGCTATAACTTGGGAGGGAGCAGAAACATCAAAATGAAACAATGTGGGACATTTTCCTTACGATTAGAAAGTATAATTAAAATGCCTCCCTGGATGTTGTGATTACAGGATGGACCCAAAAGGAATAGTGTTAAAATATTTCCTCTAGAATTGGTCAGTGGTTTTCTAGAAGTGAGAGAAAGGGTATTTTGGTGCATCTTTCATTAGTTTAAATGCTGTAACTATTCAAGAAAGTTTGCCTCTAGTTTACAAAGATATTTCTATTGAGATTTGATAATCTTCTAACTAATTTCACCTCTCCCTCCTTTTTAACTTCTACTCTTCTTATAGCTTTGAACACTAGAAACACAAACTGTTTCTCTAGGAAATGCAAATCTGTGGATTTCCTAATATTTCCCGGAAGTGTTAACCAAAAAGAAAAAACAAAAACAAAACAAAACAAACCAAACAAACAAACAAAAAACAGGTTTAGGCTGTAATAAAGAATAAAAAGCTTTTATTTGAACAAGAGGATTACAATCTGAGACGCAGAGTCAGTTAGCAACCCAAACTGTGCTCTGGATAGAACAAAGAAAGGCAGGATTTATAAAGACAAAAACTGCAAAATGTAATTCTTTCGTGCAAATGAAGCATTGCTGGCTCAGTAACAGGGATGGTCAGTTCCTATATGCAAATGAGGGAGGTGAAAACTGCAAGGAAGGAAGTAAAGTCCATCTGTGTCTATGCAGCAGTTATTCCAGAATGTTATGCCTCCACGAAGTTTATGGCTCAGCCTGGAACTGCGTTCAGCAACATGTTAGCAACTTAATCGCAGCTCTGAGAACTGCGGCCCAAGATGTGCACAGGCCCCACTTCCCTAATAGCCTCCTGACTTGAAGTTATTCCCTTAGCAATGATTATTCCATTTCATTTCCTCCATTACCAGAAGGCAATGAAATAAAGCAGAGCTCCCCATCAGGGGTCAGAGATTTCTGGCCAGAAGGTCAACTCAACCTGTTCATATTCTCGTTGACTACATCACCCAAAGACACATAGATGAGGACCCTGAACTCAGGACAGACCCTACAACTGACCCATGCCTTCCATTCTAGAGAGATGACAGGGTTAGGGGAAAGATGAATACTGGGGACAGTAGTGGCTGGTGTGGCAACCCTGCCCCAGGCATTCTCCCTGTGTACACAACCACAGTTGTTTCTCTGAGCACACTGGTAAAGGGCTGTTTCATTCAGCTAGTTACATAGTGTTCTTTACTACCTGTAGGCCAGTGACTACAAGCCAGAGAATTTGCTGAGATACTTTAAGGCAAATGTTTGTAAACTGAGGTCCATGGACAGAATGTAGGCCTCTGTGAATGTGAGTGGGGAAAAAAATTACATACTTATTTTTAATAAGTATCTGTGGCTTTATAGCCAAGGGAAATCACCAATACTTTCATAGCACGTTTCACTGTTGCAGATATCTCAAAATACCAATTATGCTCATCACTTCTTCACCAGTATGGTGGTTTTAAGTCTACCACTGGAACTTGCTGTTTAATGCATCAATAAAAAATCACCTCATTGTGGGCTGAATGTTTGTGTCTTCCCAAAATTCGTGTGTTGAAGCCCTAACCCCAGTGTGATAGTGGTAGGAGGTGAGGCCTTTGGGAGGTACTTAGGGTTAGATGAGGTCGTGAGGGTGGAGCCCCCGTGATGGGATTGGTGCCCTTACAAGAAGAGGAAGAGACACCAGAGCTCTCTCTGCACCATGTGAGGACACAGCAAAAAGACAGCCAGCCGTCTGCGAGCCCAGAAGCAGTCCCCCACCAAGAAGTGAATCTGCCAATGTCTTAATCTTGGACTTCCAGCCTCTAGAAGAGTGAGAAATAAGTCTGTGGTTTAAGCCCCCCAGTCTATGGTACCTTGTCACAGCAGTCCAAGCTAAGCTACATATCTGATATGACATCACACATTTTAAAATAATTTTATTATTTACACATAACTGGTATCTTTTATCATCCTTCGTAGTCCCTTTCATGCATTTGAAAGCGCTATTCTAAGAATGGGTCCATGGACGTGACCAGAGGGGTCGGTGGAACAAGAAACATCACAAACCCGCATAAGGAGACTCTCCTTTCTGTCAACCCCTCCATCTTGGTCACATCTCCACTTAACAAAACCAGCTTCCTCCTGCCTCCCAGGCTGAGAAATGGTGGTTTAGAACATGGTATTCATGAGGCCTTTTTTTGTCTTCTCTCCCTTGTAGATCAGTGACTTCATCCACTTCTATCATCACAGACTTGTTGCTCTGAGCTCAGCCACCAACCGACCAGTGTGTGCTTGCTATTGGTGGAGGGTGGGCTCAGAAAGCGTGAACCCAACACTCCTGAGGAAATAACCTCAGCCCCACTGGGTATTACCACTGGTGATCGCTGAGGAGAATAGCACATGGTACACCCTTCCCAGGGCTGTGGGTGAAGTGGGGGGGCATTTGAAAGGCCACTAACCATTTATTGGGAAGAAATTTTAAGTTTCATATTGATTCAATATGATTAGTTCATTTTGAAATAAAAGACCAGACAAATCCTGTTTTCAAAGTTTGTCAGCACCGCTTACTAGCTATCAGACCCTGAGAAATGTATTTATTACCTCTTAGAGCTTCAATTTCCTCATCTGTCAAATGATGAGGAAAGCTTCAGTTCTCAAAACATTCTCTCTCTCTCCTCCCCCTTCCCCTCCCCCTCCCCCTTCCCCTTCCCCCTCTTTCTTTCTCTCTCTCTCTCCCCTCCCCTCCTTTTTCTTCTTCTTTAGTTTGCGACCTGCCAAATTTGAGCTTTTAAATTTCAATAATATTACTAGCTGATAACACACTTCCGTTAATAGAAGTTGGGCGTCTTGAGGAAAGGAATTTGAAAGTCTGTGATATTACTGATCTAAATTGCTCAGACTAAAACGGCTTGCTTTAGGACAAGATTAAGGTTACTTTTTGTTTTGCTTTTTCTGTTTTTCTTTACCTAGAATCTGTTTCAATACAGCAGCTCTAGGTGGCAGTATGGTACCGCGGAGATTTGCGGTGAACTAGGTAACACGCTCCCGGCAGTTTCAAGTCTGGAGGCTGAGGAGCACCTTAAGGACAATTTGAATGTGCTTACGGGGTGCCAGACGACCCCGACACTCTGTGCGCAGGTCAGCTCACCAACACTGTCTCTTCTGGTCGCCTGTGCTGGAGGAAGGAAAGAAAGAAGGCCACAGGCTCACCAAGACATTAAATGAAGGAAGCAATGGAGTAAGTTGAGTTGATGGAGGTCTGTCCAAACTGTCATCTATATTTACCCCTCCCCTCCCCTCCCCTCCCCTCTCCCCTCCCTCCCCTCCCCTCCCCTCTCCTCTTTCTCCACACACACACACACACACACACACACACACACACACACACTCACAGCCTCTACAGAATATAGACACATGTGGAGCCAGGTAAGAATGTCTAAAGTAGCTTCAAAGGGAAAAATGAAAGCCTAAAGGAGGTGTGGTAAGGTCATTTACCTGAGGAATGGACGAATAGTAAACCTTTTTTCAGGGTGAAGGAAGAGAAAAGAAGAGGAGAACATTCATGAGCTGATCACGAGAACAAATCTTGGTTTTAGGAAGTAGCTTCTCTTTCTCTAATATCTGAAATCACTAGGATGTGTGTGCAGTTTCGATGATTGCACAGCCAATCGCCCTCACACAGCCTGAGGTGTATCACTGTCCCGTCCGGGATGGATGGAGACGGGCTGTGTGAGGTCAGAACGGATTCGCTGTTTGAGAGCCTTGCTTATTGCTCACTTGCAGCTTTGCAGTTATATGTTGATTTGTCTCCTACTTTGAGGCAATTGAATACATGGAAATCCAAACTTACAAATCGAAAGTGAATGTGAAATTCTTCAACAGGAAAAAAATTCCACACTTCACAAAATAGTTCACCACCAGACTCCTCCTTTACATTATTGTTGAGGTTAGGAGTACATTTCCATACCCTCTCTTAGAACTGTATTATGGGGTCATCATATCCGAAGATCTTTTAAGTAGAGTCATTAGAAAGCAAAGAGGTGGGGTGGCCGGTTGTTAGCTCAGTTGGTTAGAGTGTGGTGCTGATAACACCAAGGTTGCCGGTTTGATCCCCACATGGGCCACTGTGAGCTGTGCCCTCCTTAAAAAAAAAGGGGAAAAAAAGCAAAGAAGTTTATAAAAAGCATTAATTTCCATTAAGATTAGTTCGTTGGTATCACCCCTGCAGATACGCCTTGGACGTGTTTGTACAGCTGATGAATTGTCAACAGGATGAGAAAGATTTCCAAGTGTCCTCCAAGTCTCTCCCACCTCTCTTCCTTTTTCATCCCCCACTCTTCCTCATTTCTATTAGTATTATTAAGGTTGTTATTATTTTACAAAGGCTTTTACCTCTGTGTACAAGGAAAAGACAGAATTTTAACACCTATATTCCAGCAGATGTGGTTTTGCTACAAAAGTAAGTGTGAGGTTGAGTGAGGAGCTAAAAAGGAAAGGCCCTTGCTCACAGGAAGCACCCACATGCCCAGATCCCTGGATGATTTTACTAAAGGCACCCACAACTCAAGCGTCCAGACTGCTTCACAATTGCAAAAAGGAGATCTACAAAATGGTACCTTTACTCTTCCTAGGAACATTTTAATGTTAGGGACCATTTTTACTTAAATCAGTGATCAAATTCACAAATATTCCCCATCATAATCTCTTATGTTTGGCAGAAGTTGCAGACTCTGATGTTCGTTTCCGATTTGAAAATCTTTTCCTTCCAAGACAATCAAAGAAGTTATAAGAAAAAAAAAAATTGCATCTCTGCCAAACTAACAAAAAAGAATAAAAGCTTTTAAAACTCTGAATCTAATTTTTGTTTATTATTTTTCAGGAAAAAAAATGTCACAGAGGACACCAACCTGGCTTTAGAGTTTGACCAATTAATGTGGAAAGCTAGAAATTTATTATCTCAAGATTGCTACGTAGTTCGTTAGCTGAGACATGGATTTATTTTTTGCTTTTTGGATAAAGTGGAGACAAGATTATGGCTTCTGCTTATTTTGTGTTCCTCATTGGTTCTAGCTGTGTGCAGGTCAGGGTAGGTAATTAAATGCTTGTTGATCTGATTTGTTGAACAGCTAGAAGTCTTTTGCATGGGAGAACATTCTATTAGAAAGAATGCTAGACTGAGCCTTTAAAGATCCCAGTCTAATCCAGGTTCTGTGATCCTGTGACATTGGACAAATCATTTCATCTTTCTAGACCTCCAATAACCCAAAAGAAAAAATAACAATGTTGACATTTTCCTCTCCTTTGACCTTATGAGAGATCTATAAAAATATATGAGGCAATAGTATAATTACAGTATCTCATCTTTGTACAACCATTTATGATTTATAAAGTACTCACAGTATATATTTCCTATTGCATTTTGTCCCCATAGCCACAGTACAAGGGAAAGGCAGCATATTATGGATAGCATGTATGGATGGGCTGAGAAGTTTCCAAATCTTCAAGTTCTGGTTCCTTTTTGCTGAACAGTTCCTTCTTTAATTTCTCTCTCTCCTCTCACAATTTACTACAGTCAGGAACCTTCAACACTTTGCTTAGAAATTTCTTTAGCTAAATATCTGAGTTTATTACTTACAAGTTCTGCCTTCCACAAAACTCTAGAACACAGTTCAGCTAAGTTCTTTACCATTTTGCAAGCATTGCCTTCCCAATACCCAATAATATGTTCTTCATTTCCATGAGACCTCACCAGAGGTAACATCTATATTTCTACCTCTAGTCTCTTTAAGGCCATCTATGTTTTTCTAAATGTGCCTCAAAATTCTCCCAGCCTCTCCCCATCACCCAGTTCCAAAGCCACTTTCACACTTTTTGGTATTTCCAAAAGCAACACCCAACAACCTAACCAATACCAAATCTGTATTACTTTTCTGTAACAGAGTAGCACAGACTAGGTGGCGTAAACAACAGAAATGTATTTCCTCACAGGTCTGGAGGCTGCAAGTCCAAGATCAAGGTGTTGGCAGGGTTGGTTTCTTCTGAGGCCTCTCTCCTGGGATTGTAGATGTCGTCTTCTCCCTGTGTCTTCACATGGTCTTTCCTCTGTGCACGTCTGTGTTCAAATATCCTCTTCTTATAAGGACACTGGTGTCCTTATCAGACTGGTGCATTGTGTTAAAGCCCACCCTAAAAACTTTATTTTAACTTGATTCCCTCTTTAAAGTTTTGATCTCCATATATAGTACCTTCTGAGATACTGGGGGATTAAGACTTTAACATGTGAATGAGAAGGGAGGATACAATTTATCCCCAAATAGGCAGTAGACCCATAAATGAGAATTAAACCTACAGATGAGAATATCAATGTGCATAGAAACTTAAAGTCACATGGCTAGTATACTCAAGACCGAAATATTATGAGTTTTCTTATTCAGTCTGTTAAAGTGAAAAATATATATTGGAGGTATGCAACCCAAGTAAGTAGACCTATGAATGGTTGTTAGGGAACAAGACAAAAAGGTAAGTTGTGGTTATGGGTAATGCCAATGATCTTGAAAGGACTACTACGAATTTGATGGATCAAAGCATTGCAGCATGCCTAACGTTTTTTGTAAATTGTTTGAAAAGTTAAATTCATGGCAGTGCTATTATTTTAAGGCTTAATTATTTTTGTTGCATTTTTAGAATTCAGTGTTTTATCTGCCTCAGAATTGTAATCCCAGGACTTTTTAAGGGAAGAGATCATAATTTCATCTCTACGCTTTGAATGATACAAATCTCTTCAAACAAAATTTGAAACTAAATCTCTGTACTCAGTGACTATAAGAATAGACACCGTGAGCAGAATTGGAACTAGTTCAGTCATTATCAAGCCAACAAAATTAGTGATAAGAGCTCTGGTTAAGAGTGTATCGTCCTGAGTCTGACCTGGAAATCACCCAACTCTAACTAGCTGCCTCATTGCCAAGGTCACTGGCTTTGTTTCCATGCTAAAAAAAATCATCCTCTAATCATTCAGGTCGCTGCTTTGTAAACTGGGGATTAACTATCCCAGAGGCTTAGGATCACATGTGAAATGCACTTTACAAGTAAAACAGATATGTGTTTATCAAAGGTAAGGGAGACACATCTTTAAATATTGCTCTTCAAGTGTGAGTCTGTCCTTAGATTTGAAAATGTGTGTTTTAAGTATAGCACCATAGTGTATATTTATGTTTGAAAATAATTACACAATAGATTAAAACATCATAGTATAAACACAAAAGAGACATCAAATTGTCTTTGCTCTGTCCTTGAGATCACGGGGGGCTCCCAGAAGGAGAGAATACCTGGATGTAGGTCCGAGGAGTTGAGTTCGTCATGAACACATGATGCCAAATCATGATGAACAGAGCGCCTCCAACCTACATCCATGTCCTTCTTTGATTGGGAAAGTATTTATGACTATTGAGGGCAAGGTCGGGGCAAAACAAAATTAATCAGCCTGTAAATTGTCACTCACTTGGTGAGTCCAGAAAAAAAAGGTGATTGGAATCATTCCTCACCAACATCCTTTGGGGGCCAAAGATCAGCGTCAATGCACAGATTTCATCACTGGTCGGGACCACATCAAACCTCAAGACCCTTTTATTCAATGGCCTTCTGCACAGGACAAAAAGTACTTGTAGTTGTCAGGCAGTCCCAGTAAGGAAACAAGATCTGATGGTTACAATATTTCTCCTTGAGCTTGACTTTGGTTCTACGATAATTAATTTAAAAGGACACTTTAGCACTGTGCCAAAGTATAGAAAAATTAGATTAAAAATGCAACCAGCTGGTATCTCAACCTTCCTGGCAAGCCATGATCAGAGCTGCCCTTTGGTAAGCAGCTTCAGTGCCCCACACCTCTTGGCAGGCCTCCCAGGGCAGCTGGGCATGACAGGCGGGAGAGTCAGACAGCTTTACTGCTACTGGGGCTGAACCTGTCCAATGCTCTGTGCTTGTGAGCCAGTTGGTGGTTCTTCAAAGCCTCCCTAGAGGATTCTGCAGCCCAAATCTCCACCAGAGAGCCCAGTATTCCCATGGTCTCCCAACTGGTCTCCTTGCTTCCAATCTTGCTGCTCTATTCTCTATTTTCCACACAAAGTCCAGAGCAATCTTTGTAAAACCTAAGTGGAGTGATGCCACTCCTTTGCAAAGCGAACCCTCCAATGTCTCCCCAGGACAGAGAACAAAACCCCATATCCTTGATTTGGTCTGCACTACTTCCCTGACTTCATCAGCTACCACTTTCCCATTCTGTCATTCTGCGTCAAACTTACTGGCCTCCTATTTCTTAAATGTCCCTCCTCAAAGACTTTGCACATTCTGTTTCCTCTGCCTGGAATGCTCTTTCTTCAGCTAACTCGTGGCTTGCTCCCTCAGTTCATTCAGGTCTCTGGTCAAATGTCACCTTATTAGAGAGGTCCTTTTCTCCCAACTCTTTCATTTTGGAAACAATCTCAAACTTAATGACAACTTGCAAAAAAAAAAAAAGAAAAGAAAAGAAAAGAAAGAAAGAAATAGAAAGAACTTTTTATTCCTGAACTCTTTGAGTAAGTTGCCAACATGATGCTCCATCACCCTTAGACATTTTAGTTTGGAAGACGTACGACAAGAACATTTTCCTGCATAACCACCATGCAGCCACCAGAATGGGGAAATTAACATTGCTGCATTATTGCTATCTAATCCTCAAACCCCATTCAAGTTTCACCAATTGCCCCAACAATGTCCAAAGGACTCTGCACAGAATCCTGGCTGGCAGTTTCTTGTCATGGGTCTTTAGTCTCCTTCAACGCAAAACAGTTCCCCAGTCTTTCAGTGACTTTCATGACCTTCACACTTGAAGAGTACAGGCAATGGAGTTTGTAGAATGCTCATCAAATTGGGTTTGTCTGGTGTTTCAAATTCAGGTTGTATACATCTTTGGCAGGAATATCACAAAAGTGATGTTGTACATTATTTGCAGGTCTCAGTGCAAAATGCGAATGCAAACCCTTGTTTAAAAATATTAATAATTTCAAGATGGAGACAGCAGAGCATTGAACCAAGAATGGGGCCCTGTGTGACAGCAAACACCAAACTCCCACGTGTGGACTGTGTACCCAAATGTCAAAGCTGGCCTTGTCGGCGTCCTTGACGTTGCATCTGGTCAGATGGCAAACGATTCAGCTTCATCCATCACTGATGGTGTTAACTCTGATCACTCCATTAAGGTGGGTCAGCCAGGCTTCTCCACCATAAAGTTAATCATTCTCCCTTTGTAGTTAGTAAGTGCTTGTGGGAAGACCCATTCTGTTTACTTACTTATATCAATATGAACTCATGGCTTCCCATTGTAGTCAATGACTATCATATAACGCATGACTATCATTGTTTATTTATTTGCTATTATTTTTTAATTTACATACAGTCCCCTTGACATTGTTTGGCGTATAATTCTATGAGTACTAACCTGTATACAGACAAGTGTACCCTCCATCACAGTCAGATTACACAGCACTTTCAACATCTCAGAAGAACTCCCTCAGGCTGCCCTTTTGTAGTCAAATCTCCCCCCTCCTAGCCCCTGGGAGCCACTTAACTTTGTCCTTATGGTTTTGCAATTTTTAGAATATTATCAAAAAATGATTATACTGTATGTAACCTTTTGAGACCTGCGTCTTTCACTCAGCCTAATGCCGTTATGATTCACTCATGTTGTTTCCTGAGTAGGTTTCCATGGTATGGATACAGACAATTTATTTATACATTCACCCATTTGTTATATTAAAATTTCCTTATTCATATTAATGGTGCTTTCTGTCTTCAGACTGGATCCTCACTGGCAGAGAGTCTGCATTTCCAACAAGCTCCCAGGTGATGCTGGAGTTGCTGGCCCAGGGATGACACCCGCAAGAACAAGGCTATAGGGAGATCACTGTGACAATGATGTTTGAAAGGGGCAGGGCTGGGACCAGGGACATCAGTTGCAAAGGAGAGTATTGTGGCCATGCAGGTGAGCAATAGTGAGGGCCTGAACCAAGCCAGAGGCAGTGGGGAAGACAGAGAGGGACTGAGGAGACAACCCAGCAGGCTGGAGGGGCAGGGACACTGTTCCCAAGAACTCGGGAAGAGGAGCAGGAATGGGGGAGGGGTGCAAGGAAACGAGGAGTTCACTTGCAGTTGCTCAGTGTCCATATGCCAAGTGTGAGTGGGGTGGCGGGACATCAGGTAGAACTGTCCAGTAAGAAGCTGGCCATGCGTGTCTAGACCTTGGGGGAGAGAGGTCTGGGCTGAGGCCAGTGGTGAGTGTGGGGTGAGATCGCCACGGTATGAGAGTGGAGTGGAAAGCACAGCGGTGAGGGAGGGCAGGCCTCGTCCGAATGCTGATTCTACCCGGCTGGCTCCGGTGAAGAGGTCGGGTGCCACTCACTTCCCCTACGCCACCCCCACTTCCCGCCGCCTTCTTTCTTCTATTATATTTATGTATGGTTGGGCTCAGAGCTAAATCTTAGCATCTCAGGAACTTGCTCTGTGACTACAAGCCTCCAACATTAAAGGATAGTTGTTTGGATGGAAAAGTCTGGTCTTGGCTGCTTCTGTGTGGGTCCCAGAAGAACGCTGCTCCCTCTATTTTAGAGGCAAATTGTGGTATGCACTAAAGCTCTTTTCTGTATTTCTTCTTAGCACAGGTAAGTCAAATTCACATTTAAAAAGAATATATATATTTTTATCACTAAGCTAAAGGAAATAATTACAGAAATATGCATTTATTAACAATAGTCTACATTTTCAAAATTAAAGATTCTAATTCAAATGGCCCCATAAAAAACAAAAAATGACAAGGTTCCAAGACCTCAGATTCGCTTTCCCAGTATAGTGTATTCTAGATGCAAGGGTTTGTGCCAGTCATTTGGTTTCCTCTGCTTCAGTCCTGCACTTCCTCGGGGTGGCCAGGAGGAGTATAAGCATCACTTTATTTCCCTCCAATACAAGTTTCCCCACCCCCACTCAAGGCAGTGCAAAAGCCTTATTAAAATGAAACCTTTTTCTTCACTATATAATTTAAGTAAAAGGCAATATATTATGATCTCAAATTTTCAAAAATTTCCTCAATTTTTTCTGTAAGAAAAGTCAAGGAAAATGTTTACATATTTGAAAATTCACACTGCTCCAATTCCAGGTAGGCACAAAGTACTAATTAATTAGATGAGCAGTGAGCGAAAATCAATGAAGATGAATGAATGCCAAAGGAACAGTCTGGGGCAGCGTGTCTGCTCATCTTATGATGGATGGCTGCCTACCTCTGGGCTTGCAAAGCAGTGACTTCAATTCAGCTCTAGGCTTACCTTCTGTGGCTGCCTTCCTAAGCCCACCAAGTGATCACTCACAGACGAAGAACATCTCAGAGGGGAGTGGGCATGAGGGGGATGTTGTTTGGCCTTTGTGAATCAAAAGCAAGACTTGCAAGGCCCCACTCCTAATTAATTGCAGGGATAAAGGGGAGTGTCTCCTAGCCTAAACTACTTGTGGGAGCTGGTGAGTCAAATCCCTGAAAACCAGACCTCTGCTAGCCAATTAGCAGGTGCTCATCTGAGAAGACATGATATTTGGGGGACGGGGGGGCCTGAGGAACCTGGTGGTATTTTAAAATTAGCTTTGTTCTGGGCTACATGTCCAAACTGAAGGATGTAGGATCAAATTGTGGGGGCTGAGTTTTAAAATGCAAGCTGTACAGCTTTTAGAGGAAAGGTAGAAAATCAAATTGCAGCAAAGGGACTGATTGCAGTAAGTACGGTATTTGCTAGTACAGATGTAGTTTTTCTGCATTTGGCTTTATGATCTTGTAAAAAATATTAAGAGCATGCTTCGATTATAGCAAATAGATGTTCTTCTAAATGTATTCATTAAACATACGTGTACTGAGCATGCATTTGTATGTTTCACTTTAGCTGCCAAGTGTCACAGCATTTATGATAAGAAACTGATATTTCCCACGTAAATGGGAGCGATACAGGGTGATGGTGTGCTAGAGCCAGTTTGTATCAGTCCTTGAGAGCCAGTTTTTACATTTTCAGGATTTTTGCAAGCCAATTGTTAAATACAGCCATTATTAAAAACTAAATTATATAAATTTACACTGAAATTATATTAAAAATAAAGGTAATCAATACTCAAATTCATCCCTTTCTAATTATTGTACTGCATTTCGCTATCATCTATGCTCTTGAGGTTACTTTCTACTCTTATACCTGTGTCATGGAGATCGACGTGACATGCTTCTGCATGTCTCTGTGTTCAGGGATGTCACGTTGGTAGCCAAATCAGGACTTGATTTATATTTTTGTTGCTTATCTGGACGTAAGAAGATGATGAAGAAAATGTTAATGATACAAATTGAACTTAAAAGTGTGCCATATCTGTAGCTGCCTGACTCTGAATAGCACAAAAAGTTAGGGAAATAGTCTTCTAGTATTCAAAAACCATCATCAGTGAAAAAGTCAGATATTGATAAAGGAATGAGGTTCCTCCACGTCTTCTTTTTTTTTCCTCTGTAAACAAAATCACACACCAACATTCATGTTTAAACTACATGTATTTGTCAAATATGTGACTTTGCTGAATTGGATAGGAATAAACATTTTTTCATGGTCTGATTTATCAAGTCCTGGCCAAATGGCAACCATAGGTTGACTATGGAAATAAGAGTCCAGCAGTAAGCAACCAAAGCATTTTGTAAGAATCGATTGGCTATGTGGAATTTATAATAAAGAGTATTGTATCTTTTATAATTATTTGTAATTGTGTGCTACACATCCTTTATAACAGTAAAATTTATAATAAATATATATGTATATATGTGTATATATATATATATATATATATATATATATATATTTGCACCCTTTTTTTGAAGAGCAAATTGTTGAATGTTTATCAGTGAACCCCTTTACATGGGGTTCCAATAAAGGCAAAATAAAGCCACCATCCCCACTTCAGCTATATATCAACCACTAAAATAAAAATGACTTAATATGTCCTGAAATTTTCTATAATTATTAAAAATACGAACAACCAAAATGTCCTTTGATAGATGAATGGATAAAGAAGTTGTGGTATAGATACACAATGGAATACTATTCGGCAGTAAGAAAAGATGAAATAGGACCATTTGTGACAATATGGATGGATCTTGAGATTATAATGCTAAGCAGAATAAGTCAGACAGAAAAACTAGAGAACCATATGATTTCACTGATATGTGGTATATGAACCAAAAATAACAAAAGAACAAGACAAACAAATGAGAAACAAAAACTCATAGACACAGACAATAGTTTAGTTGTTACCAGAGGGTAAAGGGAGAGGAGGGTGGGAGATGAGGGTAAGGGGGAACAAATACATGGTAATGGAAGCAGAACTGACTCTGCCTAGTGAACACACAATGGGATTTATAGATGATGTAATACAGAATTGTACACCTGAAATCTATGTAACTTTACTAACAATTGTCACCCCAATAAACTTCAATTAAAAAAAAACAAGACAACAATCATAGATAGAATGGGCCATAATGGGCACTTTGTAGGCTGGTTAAATCAGTCACTTCCAAGACTGCAATCACTTCCAAGACTACAATATTAGGGTCTTAGAAGAAAGGTCCCCTTTTCTCCATGATGGCTTATTCCCCTACCTCTTTCACTCACAAACCATAGTATTCTGGAATCTGAAATCTTCCCTAGTTTGAGCACTGCTGAAAATTCCCATCACTACATATCAGTGACAACTGTTCATTGTTGTGGATGTTGTTGTAAATAGAACAACCAAAGTTATTTGGGAGATGCTGGAGGAGGTGTCAGAGAAATGTGTCGTTGGTTTGGTGGCTGAGTTACAAAATGGAAAAGCCAATAATCCAGAAGACAGGGTACTTGCGGCTGCCTCACTAACTAGTGATCACGAGTAAGCCACAAGTGAGGATAACGTGGCCACCCATTATTATTATTATAGGTGGTAAGATGCACATGGGCAGCTGATTTATTCACTGCTCTCCCCAGAGCCCTGCACAGGCTGGGCATTCGATGAATGTTTGCTGACCAAACTCGGTGATGATAAAAACAAATTCCGCCTTTTGTAGATGTTGTGAGGATCAAATCAGTTTGAGTATATGTAAATGTTGCATACTCAGGTTTTAAAATTATTATTTTACCAGTTTCCACCATTAACGAGCTGTTGTTTGGGTGCTTGCTCCCTGCTTTGATTTCTTCTCTCTGACCAAGAGTATCTCTGCAGACACAATCACTGTCTTGAACAGACCCTGAGCAAAGAAGGGTCGCACTCATAGCTGTTTTTACTCATGGACCTTTTTCACTAAAGGGTGGGCTTCTTCAAGGCAGGAATCCAGGTTTTTCATCTTGGTATCTTCAGCTTTTGGGACAGTGGCTGGCATCGGATGTATGCCCCAAGAAGAGTGAATGAAAGACTTGTGAACTATATTTGATGTATTCAACTCATTTGCATCTAGACTGTGAGCCAGACCGATAGCGACAGATGAATTGTTTCACTTCCTCAGAGTTCAGAAGTTGCCGCCACTATGAGACAAGGAATATGGGCTGCATTTCCAGTAGACCAACAACCACCTCTGTGGTGCAGCACTGTGTAGGTTAAACTAACTTTTGTGAACTAGCCTAGGAATCTAACTACCATTTTTAACAGATTTTGGCCATTTAAAAAATAACCTGTGTGGACAAAACTGCCCATTCTACTAAAAAAAAAAAAAAAAAAAAAATGCTACTCCATCCTATCACCCAGACCCAAATGTGCCATCAGTGATGTTAGTTGGCTTTGAATGGTTCGAGTCCTGCTACCTCCAAAATGTACATCGTGCACTTCTCCAGGTACTGGAGTTTGCACTGAGTTAATTAAATTGTAGCAGTAGCACAGCAGAAAAAAGTCAATTTGAGTTCAGTGCACCAGGGCTTGTAGGAATTGCTTTTCCCATTGTAATCGCCATGCCAGTTAATAAAAACACATTTGAGGCTCTGCTGATGTTTGTGGGGCAGGAGTCTCAAGTGCTCCAGCTGGGTTGGGGAGTGACACCCTTTCACCACACAGAGTCCTCGCCCCTCGGTCCACCCTCGTTTTCTCCTTTTGTCCATTGCTGCTTCCTGGGCTCCCTCAGTGAAGGGTGGGGAGCAGGACACTTGCTGGAGTGGCCCCCAAACAGAGGATGGGTTGGCTTTATTATCTGTATTAAGTTCTCAGAGCAACAGAGATGTCTGCAGAATGACAGAGCACATAAAAGGCAGAGCCCATAATTAATCTTCACGGAGCGTCCGATTCTTGGCAAGCTTAATAAGCGGATGTTCACCCTGCACATCGACACTCTCTAACTCCTCCACACATCAGGTAAATGGATATGAACCAAGGTGGAGGGAATTAGCATAGCCCACAGCTCAGAGCTGAGATCCTGCATACAAGATGGAAAGCTCCCGGGGTCCCCTGAACAGGTGCAGACACAGCAGGAAGGATGCTCACTGAACAGGAAATGGTTATATCTTTTTAATTGTGTGCCAGAGTCATTCCCTGCCTGACCAGCAGCGCAACTGGCATAGAGACAGTTGTTGCTTTGCTTTAGCAAAAAGGTGTCTTTTCGCTTCCTGTCCTTTGTTTTATGTTTGTGTGGTCCTGTGTGGGAGATCACCCAGGTCACTGGGCTATACGGGCTTCCTTGACTATCTTCCCCCCAAGCCCAGGAGATCGGAGGATTGACAGGAAAGAGAAGGGATTTTGCAGATGCTTGCCAACCCCCCAGGAATATATGTAAAGAAGGCTACATTTTGTGGTAGAAAGGAACAATGAACTCCCCAGAAATTGTGGGTGTGCCCACAGTCCTGCTAGGAAACAGATTGGTTGAATTAATTGAAAGGAGGTTCAAGTACCCAAGGCTGATGCTTCATACTGGATAGTCTATTAGATTCATGTGCTTCCTGACACCTTTGGTCAAAAATAATCACACACTCCCCTCCTGTAAGCAACAAACAGATCAACATGACCTGCCACTGTCGCTCCCTTGCATTTAAAGGTGCCCCAGGAAAGCTATCTCAAGCCTGGCTTCGAAGTGTCCTTAAAGTGTTTCTCTGCCGCACACACTGCGGCTGGGTTCATTTTAGCTCCTCTCTTTTATCTGCCCTGCCTTGCTCCTGTTTGGGAACCCAGCTGTTCTTTGCCCTCCATTCTCCATGCCCAGCAATTCAGCCACGATGCCAGCAGGCAGGAGAGGGTGAATAGGGGTCCTTCAAGTAGAACCCGTGTTGCTATTTAATAAGGATCACTCTCCCTTGTATGTGCATATATAAATATGTAATGTGAACATAGACAAAGATGGACAAGTCTTCCTGCTCCCTGTGTTAGCATTCCCAAGCTCCACGCAGAGGCAAGTGGGGAATCATGGGCTCAGCAGTTGGCTCTGGACTTCTGGGCCATGCCTGAAAGAAGACGTGGTTGGAGAGAGACCCCGAAGGCTGCACTCTTCCCCTCTCTGTATCTAGAAGGAATGATGCAGCATTGAGTTGGTACTGGATGTGGGGGAAAAGGTAGGAAGCTATAAGGGAGTAGCTCAAAAGAAAATGAATGCTCTCTGCCTGAAATGCTCACTGACCCGTGTTAGCCTAACCAATTCCTACTCAACCTTCAAAGCTCAGTTCCTTATTGCAGGTGTCCCTACCCCCATCCTTGGGCCCCTTCCACAGATTCCTGGCTCCTTTCTGTGCTCCTAGAACGGCACTGGTCATGGCCTCCACAGCCTGTGATACAACATCATTACCAACAATACCTGCGTTTTACCAGCTTGTTATTCTCCTCATCCAAGTCCTAAATTTGCCCTCACATTATTCCTGTGGGCTCCCAAGGCCTACTATAAAGGCGCCCAGCAACCCCTCCGTGGGTGGACAGTGTTGGTCTTCATCTGGTGATGCTTTACCCCAAGTCTCCTCGAGGAGGGCACCTCTCTTCTGCTCAGCGGATGCCCTTGTGAAAACTCATTCCTTCCTGGTCCCTCTGCCTTTCTGGGCTTCTCTGGTCTGTGGAGGAGCGCAGCGAAACAGCTCTCCCTCCACTCTGTGCCTTATTTCATCATCTGAGCCTTGAAACATTCTGTGTGTGCCCCAAGTCTGTAGAGCCCCTTCACCTTCTGTGTTCTCCCCATCTCTGTAGTAGATCCAGCCTCTCAGACCAGGTGGGAGAAGGGTGTCATGCATTTCTCTCCATGCTTCTGTCTTTCTCTTCATATCCCGGGGCCAGTTCTAAGATATACTTGGTACTCACTCATTTAGTTGAGTAATATTTACACAGCACCTACTACGTGCCAGGCACTCTTCTAGGCCCAATGATACAGCCATAAGCCAAACAAAGTGCTCAATCTCATGAAGCTTACCTTCTAGTCAGAAAGCAAGCAAAAGGCAAATAAACAAATGGATATATGTAAGATAAGTGCTAAGAAGAGAAAATAAGCCAGGTAAGGAGACGAGGTGAGGAGGTAGGGGGTCCTCTTAATAAAAATGTGTTAATTTGAAACACAAATAGACCTTTAGTTTGGTCCAGATGTACAAAATGTACCGGATTAATATTTGTGACCGTGGGTCATTATTCCTCCATAATGGAATACTGGAGAAATATTCCATTATTCCATCCCCTCCAGGGACCCACTGTGGGAAAGAATAATCCATAATCCGGCCAGTAGAGGGCAGCTCAATGCAAGACAATTTTCTGCGCTGAGCTAAGAGAAAAGCACCTCACGCCAGCAATGGGAAAACAACCCAGGTCATTGTCAAGTGAGTCAATCACCAAATAGCTCCCAACCAGGAAAAACTTCTTAATAGCTTTTTATTATTAAATTGTCACCAGGCCATAAGAATATTTCTACTATGTTGAGAATTTTCTTTCCTTGTGCAAAACCGATAGTCCAGCCTCATAGGAGAGCAGAGTTCAATTTTGGAACTGCAGGTGCTAGATACAAAGAATATGCATCCAACATTGAGGCGCGATAATAATTCTAGTAATCACTACCGTTTGTTGAGCACTTTCTTTGTACTATGCTCTATTATGCAAACATTATACTACTTACATGCATCACGACCACCAAATAATGATGTGGACATTCATACCCACTTTAATATGACAGAGGTTCCAACAGTTTCAGTAAGTGGATGGGTAAATAGAAGAGCAGGGATTTCAGGCTATCCATCAAAAGCTGTAAAACCTAGACTATCCATTAAAAGCTGTAAAACCTAGACTATCCATCAAAAGCTGTAAAACCTAGACTTAAATCACTACCTAATTCTTACTTGGTGGAATTTTCAGGGCAAAAAAAATTTTGAAATAAATAGCATCTACGGTAAAGGAAGGGCATTATAACCTGGAGAGAGTCATGACTCAGAGCCATGGAGGTGAAGCCCCAGTGGAGTGGCCCGGCAACCTGGAGAAGATGAAAAAGAATGAGTGAACTTTGATTTTCTTTTTCATGTTTTTATTCTACTTCACAGCACGTCCATTACTAAAATCACACTTCACAAGAAGAACTGGCAATTCATGTAATGGTGGGGTATTTTATTTCCCTTTCCTTTCCAAACATAAAACACCCGTTTTTGATCTGTATTTGTCCACAAAACCTTGTGTTTCTCAGAACCAACCGGAATATGTCATCAACACTGGACTATGTGAGCACTTGTAGCGTTAGGAGGCTTCTTCAGGACAGGGAACTGAAAGTGTTTCAGTGGTGCTCCATCTTATCTTCCCAATGTCCTGCGTCCACATTCTGTGCGCAGCCGGAGTCCCTGCAGGAGGTACACAGAGGGAATATACACACTTGAGAAGGCTATTTTGGGTGAGTCACAGTACACAGAAGCTTATTTGGCTCCAGGGAAATCTCCAGTTCCACTACACGGCGTATCCAGGAGACACTGGGGAAGGTACCTGCATGTAGCACAGTGGCGCCCCCTCTGGGGGATAGGAGAAGGAGCAGACTATCCTGGCATCCTCAAAAGGAACCATGAGTACGCGGTGCAGAACCTAGTGTCCAGGGTGCGCAAAGCCCTCCTCACTGCGGTGACCAGCAGGTCCTGATGTGCTCCTGTTCAAACTTTGTGAAGAAAGTAGACGTTTCATCTACAGTAATAGGATCGATCCCCCACAGTTTTATGGAACTCGGCACTTTAACAAACACTTGCACATCCATTACCATCTCATTTAAGGGAATGAATCAGTTGAGCAAAAGCAAGGTAATTCTTTCCTCAACACTAACTGCGAATGAGCCCGTGGTTTCTGTTCATTAGGGCTTTGCCCTGCTCATTACATCCGTGTAATTAGTGTCACCTCTGCTGCCGGCCTCCTGTGGTCCTCATGCTTCCTTGGGGAGAAAGGGAACCATAAAGAAAATCAAGCTGGGGAACTGAGCCCAGCTTAGTGTCACTTGCATTGATGTGACTCAGATTCCTGGTGGATAAATGTGTGTATCTGGGTCACCTACTTTTGGGTGAGTGCTCTTGGAGGTCTGTCCTCAACAAATGCCAGCCATGGGGCAAGACATGGAATCTGCCTTCATTCCGCAAACAAATACCTAGTTACATGGTATACGGAGAAACATATTTCAGAAGATTTGGTAAAGAAAAGGTTTTGTTGCCTGCTGCACGGCAAAACTTGGCCAAAGCGCCCATGGGCATCTCCCTGGCTCACACGCCCTGTGGGCTGCCACCACCCTTCCTTACGCAGCGTCTCCTGGCCTCTGGCCTTTTGGGTCCTTGGACTCTCTTTACATCTCATTCTTTTCTTATCAGGGCCTTACACTGTTCCCCTGCCTTCCTCAATTTTGTCTCCTCACCCCCACTCATTCATTCATATTTATTGAGCAGCTGCCCATGTATCAGACACCATTCTAGGTGCTGGAATTATAGTAGGAAATAAAACACAGTCCACACTCTTCTGTACTTTATATTCTAGCCAGAGAGACAGGCAGTAAACAGACACGTGTACAATAAATATACTATTATAGTAGGTAGTGAGGAGTGCTGGGAAGAGAAATAAAGTGGAAATAGCATAAGGCAAGATGGGAAGGGGAGTTTGGAGATAGGTCAGTGGTTTTCACCCAAGGGAGATTTTGCCTCCCATGGGACATTTCACAATGTCTGGAAACACTTTTTATTGTTACTACTGTACGGGAGCTTCTGGCATCTGGTGGGTGCAGGCCAGCGACGTTGCTAATCCTACAATTCACAGGAAAAGGCCCACAGAACAAAGAATGAGCCGGCCCAAAACGTCACTGGGGATGAACTTGAGAAACCCGGAGATAGTATATTGTCCAATGAGGAGACAAAAACCACAGAGAATCTTCAACACGGAATATTTAATATAAAGAATTATGACTAGATGATTGACAGGGAGGGGAACTGCCTGGTGAGAGTTACGGAGAATTCTGAAGAATACAGGAGCAGTGTCTGTAAGCTGAGACAGACGCCCCAAGGAAGAGCCCGCCCCCGGAGCTGAGATCTGGACGCCCTTGGAGAGGCCTGGGCTGTGGTTCGCTGACTGGCAGGGAAGTCACTGCAGGACATGCTGGAAATCTGCCCCCTGGGGAGCCAGGGGAAGCTGCTGGAAGTGGCTGAGCCCTGCTGGAAGAGGGCTGGAGAAGCACGCTTTGAAGAAGCCCCCGGCTGGAGAAAGCTGCGCTGCTGCCAGAGTCAAATAGTAGGAAAGTGCACTGTGCAGGAGGCCGACACTGGAGGACGCCATGCTGCTGCACAGGTCAAGCAGTGGAGACAGTGTGCGCAGCCGGAGTCCCTGCAGGCGGTACACAGAGGGCGCTCAGGAGACTGGACTGCAGGCGTAGGTAGGGTCTGGGTGGGGCACAGGGAGGTGGTTGCCCAGCCAGGGCTGGGGCTCGGGCTGCCAGCTCACCAAGGGTCTGCTGCTCTGCGCGTGCACTGCTGAATACGCTGTGAGTAGGAGCCGGAAAAAGCAAAACCACAGCAGCACTAGAACCAGGAAAAGGAGTCCTCCAGCACCCCCTGCTGACAAACTTTACCATGAAAGCTTTTAGAGTCCATGCCATTGTTGCAGAGCAGGTACTGAAGGGTGAATTTGGAGCTGAGTGGCAATAAGTTGGTAACTGCCACATGGCGGACTTCCAGACAGTCCGCACTGTTAAAACAGTGGGGGAGGGGTATGTGATCTCTCTGACTTTGAAAAACTTAAAAATATCTACCCAAAAGAACATCATAACTCACATTTCTAGGTATAGAAAGAAGAAAGAAAAATCCACCTCTTTCGCCATCCCACCCACCTCAGTTTCTCATAACCTCAAAACTGTAGAGGTGAGAAAGACTTTAAAACTCAAGGCTAGCTCACCCATTTTATAGATGAGGAAAAAGAGGCCTAAGCGATAGCAGAATTTGTAGGATTCTATGGACTGAGGCCTGGCTTTTTCTATGCATAGTGACAAGAAGAGCTCGCAGGTAGAGGGCTGCATTAGGTGGAGAGCTGCTAGAAGCAGGAGAATTAGAGATGAAGGATTCCAATCAATTCACCTTCAAAGACTCAGGGAGATTCCTCCTGGTCGACTGCCTGATCATTTCTTATTCATGTGCTTGCTTATTTCTTTATTCTTGTCTTCTCCCACTGAAATCTACCTTCTATGAGCACGAGCTCTCTGTATATCTGGTTTAGCGCCATAGCGGTTGTCCCGAAGCCTTTCCAGGCACTCAACAGGAGCTCAGTAACACTGAAGGAGAGCCCAGGCCTCCACAGGCCAACACTCCCTCACTAGTCAGAGGTCGTGATAAAAACGCCACCTCTGCCTCTTAGCCTTGGTGCCTCTTATTCAGGTGGAAATCCCCAATACAGTTAAAGCACAAATACAGTTAAACACAGCAGCTACTTATTTTTATTGTTGCCTGAAATCAACAATAAACTAGGTGCTTTCCTATACATTATTGGATTCTTTCCAATGTATTATCAAACTCCTTTTTAATCATGGACATTCGATTGTTAATTGCCTTATTAGTTAGGCCTTTTGTCTCGTCCCAAAAGGTTGGGCTGAACTTGGTAGAATCAATGCTAGAGAGGACATCACTGGGTTGGGAAGGTCTTGGGATCAAATTTCACCAGAATGATGTATGTTCCGGTGACCTGAAGTTACAGCCAGGATAGCGCCAAGATTGTTACCGAGAGAACCCAAGTTCACAGCCAGCAACCACAGAGCACTTCACATCAAATCCAAAAAGATGAAGGAGAAGGAGAAGGAGGAGGAGGCAGAAGAAGAGAAGGGAGGGGAGAGGAGAAGGAGAAGGAGAAGAAAGCATGTGAAGCAGAAAAGGAGCAGCAGTGTCTTCATTAGGAGGGTCCAGGTAAGGTGTCGTGATTGAGAGCAGGAGATGGGTTCAGCCTGAACTTCTAAATGTGTTTTTTATTTGGTGCCTGTGCCAAATGTAGGGAGAATGGGAGCTTAAAGGAGCTTAAGGAGAGGCACACCTCCCATTTCCCAGGCCCTGAGTGAATGAACGTGGAAGAGACACATTTTGACAGGGGATTAAGTCTGACAGGAACACAGTCCTTTTCTCTGAAGGTTTGCCACCACTTGCTTTTAATCCCACAAGGAACTTTAATGTGGGGTGAGAAGCAGTGAAAACATTCCATAAATGGTGTGTCTTTGCCATGTTTAAATAATTATACTAAAATAAAAAGCCTTTTTACTAGAGAAAATGGAAACTTTACATAAAATGGGCAGTTGAGATAATTCCCTAAATAGTTCAGAAAGAAACAAAGAAATAACTAGTCACACAGCAAAGGAAGCTCGGACTAAGCCTCAAGTGTATTGTCCGGTTTTAAATACCCCTTCTTTCATTCAGCAAGTACTGATGTCTCTCTAAACACCTGTCTTCACTAGATAATTCTGTCCTCTTCTCTGTGCTCCTGATACAGACACAATCCTTTCTCTCTCCTTAGAGAGAACCCATTGCAAGTTTCAACTACAGAGGCAGCTGGACCTTGAGGAATGTCCTTCTCTCTTGCTATTGGCAGTTTGTTTGGGTGAGTATTTCCAGCTCCATATCGATGCAACTCAGGAGGCAGGATGTAGTGACTTCACAGGGCCTGGCGAAGAATCACTAATCAGGATGGTTCCCAAGCATGTCTTCAGATGTCACCCCAATAAATTTAATAATTAAAAAAGGAAAGTGAAAGAAAGCAAGAGGGCAGAGATTACCCACAAATTAAAGCAGCTATGCCCAGCTGAGGACCAGTCAGGGTTCCAGAATCTTTGATCATGAAAACTAGATAATCGCTTGGAGATTCAGTGCAGGACAGCAGAATCAGGGTGTGCAAATCACTCACCTGGTTAATGGATTAGAATCCAGGGCAGCTAATTCCTCTCCTTAAACTCTACTGGAAGACGTCAGATTTCAAAACAGAAACAAATAAAACCGTGGATAGGTAATTTCCAAATCATGAGTTAGCTCAGTCCCCAATTAAATTTCATCCAGCATAGACAGCATAAACCCAGGTGAATAAGAGGCTTTGTCAGTAACAATAGGTGAAAATAAATTAATTCTCAAGTTTATGATTTTAGCCTGAAAAGTTTTTAGAAATGACAAAAAGAGGGCATACTTTATACTTAGAAATGAGGAGTGCCATGGCTCATTTATAGATAAAAGGGTCAGCTGAAAGCAGGTAGCTGGTTATTTTTAACCTGTAATTTTTTTCAGAAAATGAGGGGGAAAAAAACTTTGCAGAAATGTAATTTCCAGAACTTAAAGTAAAATATTTTAGAGAAGTTTCAGATGATATTTTCTTATTGTATAACCCCTATGAGTTATAGGGGGATATGTGTGTGTGTGTGTGTGTGTGTGTGTGTGTGTGTGTGTGTGTGTGTATTGGAAAGGGAGAGAGACAGACAGACAGAGAGAGAGACAGAGAGAGGGAGAGAGAGGGAGAGAGACAGCTTCTCTTGCCAGCATTTCTCATTTCTCTTTTCATCACTTTGTGTTTCTGTGTCCACCCTGCCAGCCATCACTCCCCTCCCCTATACCACCAGGCCCACTTCTACTGCTCTTAGATCACTATAAAATAGAAAACAAAAGAAAGAAAAAGAAATTTCTATAATTTTTGTATTTGGATAAATTTTAAAAGAATCTTACACTCCGTGATCTTTTTGTCTCCCTGTGGTTTCAGAAACCCGTCATAGAGATTTGGTTCTCCACCCCCCATTCTGCTGAGATTACATCATGAAACCCTTAGCACGGGGAAGAAATAAACATCCCTCCCATAAAGAAAAGGAAAATAATCAAGTATCGAAACATCAGCGTTTTGTTCACATACACAACGGTTTTGATTTCTCCAGAGCTCCCTTTCATCTCAAGACATCCTAACTTTGAATGCCCACTATCTACACGTTGGCCCTTTAGATGGAGAGGAAAGATATGCTGAGCTGTCCCCTTGCTGACAGTGGTGAATGCATGAGGCATAACAAAAAGTTGTTCCCCCCAAAAGGGAAGCACTGACACGGGGGAGGGGCTTGTGGGCATGGCCCCGCGAAGTGTTATTGTCATACTTTCAATTTTAAAAATCATTACTGTCCAGAAGCAGGATGAGCTTTTTTCTATTTCACTTTTCTTGCCTGTGGCCCAGTGCATATGATTCTCCAAGACTTGCACCTATCAGTGAGTGCGTGCTTCAAGAATTAGCTTTAGAAACAAAACTCCAGTATCTACCTGAGGTGCCAAAAAAATGTATACACGTGACTTGTACTAATCTTTTGTTACTGGTATATATTGAGTGTTACAATTTTAATACAGTTTTTTCCTTTCTTAAAATGTGTACACATTTTATTGGCACCCTCTGTATATATGTCTTATTTTCAAAGTATTACAAGGAGAGATTGATGTACTCTGCCAGAGAAAGCCCTGGGGCCGTGCTGTCTGATAAAATGAGGCCCTAGCAGGTAAGCGTCAATATAGAAACCAGCAGAAGAGAAGGTTTACTCATGCTAGGAAACCTTGATCTGATGCTGCATTCGCATATTAGTCAGGATAAATAACCCTACAAAAACACCCCTCCCCCAAAACTCAGCAGCTTGATACAGTATAGGTTTATTCCTTGCTTGAGTCACATTCAAAGCAGATTGGTGGCTGTCTTCCAAAAGCTGACTTAGGAATCTAAGTTCTTTCCATCTTGTTTTGCCAGCATCTTAAACATGTGGCCTTCCAAGTCATCACAGAAGGAGAAGAGAGAACATGGACCACTACACACAGAGTTTCATGCCAGGCCTAAGGCAGTTACATCTCTTCTTGCCACGTTCCGTCGGCCAGAACCCAGTCATGCAGCCCCAGCTAATGACAAGGGGAATCAGGCCACGCCTTCTCCCAGTGCGCCTGGAAGAGAAAACAGTTGATGTGCAGCCAATCTCCATCTCAGGAGATATTTTCTTCAGTCTATTAAGTCATGAAACTTTGCTACATAAGCAAAGATGAGAAAGAAAGGAAAGAAAAAAACGAAACAAGAACTTTTGTAAAATAAATAAATAAAATTTTACAAAAACACCTGAAACTAATGAAAAAAATTAAACTAATAAAAAAACCCTTTTGTTGGTCTGATACAATCAGATCTTTGATTGGGCTCAATATCCCCAAGTGGCAGACCAAATGAGAGCTAAACCAAGGTGGAAACACCCAATATAGAGACCTAAAAAGTTACTTTTGATTCCAAAATGTATGGAAGTCTCAGCCTACGGAAACTGTGGTACCCAAGGAGCACGCCAAGTCATGAAGCCACCTTTGCAACGTTGTAATGACCAGACCTGGAGGGGAGCGTATCCATAGGGCCTTGGCTGAGAATGAAGGCAAAAGACAGTCTTGACAATTATTCCACAAACATCCTGTTCTCTAGTGAAACCAAGGCCAGGGCTTTAGGGAGACAATTAGATTAGACAGAGCTCTCAAGGGATATGGAGGTCCAGGAGCATCCTTGGCGGGGGGCGGGGGGCTCCAGCAGGAAGCAAATCACACTATGTACCCCCACACACACTATGAGCTCCCTCCTGTGTACCCCACCCTAGGGGATGGCACCAGTCAATCCCACCCTGCTGACTCCACCTCCGGGCTCTTTCCGGAGTTCCTCCCACTTTCTTTATCCCACCACCGCCTCAGTCCAGGCTCATCGCTACTCCCTGGTCTCCCTGCCTCATCCCCCCCCATCCATACTCCCTGCTGCCATCACAGCACTCTTTCTAAAACGTAAAGCTGACGGCGTCAATCCCCTGCTTAAAATCTTGAAATAGTTTCCATCGCCTTCAGAAAGAAATTCAGAATCGTGGCTGTGACCAACAGACCTAACATAATTGGGTTCTTGCTTGGTCCTCCAGCCTTTCCCCTCACAGCACCCCTTCTTTCTAACACCTCACTTGCGCACTACACTCCAGCCAAGCATTACCCCTCAAGGTTCCCAGAGGAACACAGGTGCCATCTTCTCACAGGAGGGGTTCATCTCCTTCTTCTGCCTCCAACTCCTGCCCTCTCGCCTCCCCACCCCCACATTTCTTCCCACTTGTATTTGATAGGGCGAATGTAACGTTCCTCTGTGGCAAAACAGCAAGAATTTATTTGAACAAGGTGCTGCCATTCATCCTGAAGCAAGAATATGACGAGACTTAAATCATAGCCCCAGCTCATTGTTTGGCAAGGATTGAGGTCAAAATGTTGCTGTCAAGAGAAACATGCCTCCTTTCATGCAGACTAAACGGGTTCTGCCAGAGCAGCGCTCCACAGAACAGCCTTCTAAGTTTTCTTTTACGTACTTGGGGAGCACAGATGGCCCAGTGAGAGAGGTCTCACTGAACCGGAGATACCCACAGGCTTTCTGCCCTTGTCCTCCTTCCCAGGGCTCTGACCCTTTCCCCGCCCTCTCTTCTAGAAGTCTTCAGGAGCTGGAGCAAATGCAGACACCACTGACATCCAGCTGTAACTCTCAAGAAAGACTTAGGACTGGAACTCAGTTATTCCATGGGGGAAAGCTCGTCATGCCTGCCCTGAAGGAGAAGGCATGGACGCCAAGCAGTGAACAACCACAAGAAGAGACTGAGGAAACAGGAACATCTGAAGGCATAATCAGTGAATCCCCTGCTGATGGTTCAAGGAGGGGACTAAAAGCTGACAAGTGCATCCACACTCAATGGAAGGAGTTGTACCATCTGTTCAGGACTTTCTAAGGGGTGCCCTGAACCATTTTGGTGACCTCAAGCTTATCATCAGCTGCAGGCTATGCAAGTGGGGTGACAATGATCAGGCACAAGAAGGAGGGGAGGATTTCTGTTGCCCAAGGGACTCTGTGTTCCCTCTCCCTCAGCAGGAAATGGGAGGAGGTGCTCTTTTCCTTCCTAAAACCAGATAAAGGGACTTTAAAGGATACTGCTTAAAGAACTTGATATGACCCTAGAGTCTGAAGGACCCAAACAGAGACTGGTGCCTGACCCCTGCCAATAGCACTCTGAAAACTAAAGTCTGCCCAGCGGCCCCCGTGATGTGAGAACAAGGGAAAAAAGTAGGCAGTGGAGCAGCCTGTTTAGATAGAGCTTAGAGGAGTGAGTGAGCGTTTCCTGTGGACCAGCGGGGACCCTGCAGAAGGTCATGAGGCTTGAGCTGTCTTGAAAGGAGCCCTCCCCACAAGTCTGCCTAGAATAGGACCTGACCACAAAAGAAGAATCTATGAAGGGTGAACCTTCAGAAACAGAAGCTGACAGGGGAAATCCAAACGAACGGTCAGGGGGCCACCATCTGCACCACTGCACCAGTAAGCCATGCAGTGGGTAGAAGACCCCCACAGAGGGCCCCCCAGGGGGACATTTTCAAAAACTCACAAAAATCAGAGCTCCCGTTTGGGTATCTGGCCCTCCCGGAGGCAGGCAAGTATGAGGGCTTCTACGCCCTGCCTCTCCTCTCTTCCTCTACCTCCCCCTGGAGGCCGAGCCAGCCCAGGGAGTGGGAGGTGGGTGTAAGATGCAAGATGAGGAAATACTGAAGAAGCAGGGTCCACTGCTATTCCCCCCGCTGTGGGCTTCCAAGCCAGAAACTCTAAACTGGAGACACTAAAGCTTTGACAATAGATGTAGCTAGACTTTTTGAATCTATAAGGGAGTCTGTTCATTAGACCTAAGACTGACCAGGAAAGCTGTGGGATCAGACAGATACGTCAGAAAGTTGGAGAAGGAAAGATGACAGGTGGTGAGGAAGCATCAGGTTCTTCCTGCTCCTCCTGCACCAAGTCCTGCTCATTCAATGAACTAGTTACGTGAGCTCCTCTGGGGCAATATCCCCGACCATGTAAACCTTGGAGTTTACATGGATGAGGGCGCTTTCTGACATCTTGGATTGCCACTCCCTTGGGTTTCAGGTAAGCCAGTAAACAAAGCTGCTCCATAACCTTAACTAATCTTTTTTAAAGTTTGGCCATCCTGAGCGAAGGGGACCACCCTGGTCTCGACTCTCCTGAAGCCACTAGGGCTGGTTAAGCAGAACTGGTGATTGTGTTTGGAGACCATTCAGCTGTTAGCACAGAGCCCTGAGACACATTGTGTCTTCAGGGAAGGGAAAAGTCACATGCAGGCAGCCAAAGGAATTCTGCACTGACATCTTGGGGATTTGTTCCGTGTGCCTGGTGAAGGTTGTTGATTCCAGGCACAGACCCAAGAACTGGGAAATGTCAGGCTTTGCTCAGCAAGTGCCTTCTGTGATTGAGAGGAATGGACGAGTTTGGAGAGAATACAAATGGGACAACTGCTTAAAGCAGTTGAAAGAATCCACCAGCCTTTCTCTTACTGTTTAGAGTGAGCAGAAAGCAAAAATAAAAGAGTGCTCATCTCCCATTGGTCTCTCCCTCAAGTAGTGGAGACATGACTTTTCTGTGCACATGAATTTTTCAAAATCTAAATCTCAAGAACTGGTGAAGAGCTGTACCTCAGTATTCCTCCCTCTGTACATATTTTTTTGCTCAGAAGTTGTGTGTGTGTGTGTGTGTGTGTGTGTGTGTGTGTGTGTCAGTGTACTAGTTTCTTAGGACTGCTCTAACAAATTACCACAAACTGGGTGGCTTAAAACAACAGAAATGTATTCACTCACAGTTCTGGCGGCTGCAAGTCCCAAATCAAGGTGTGAGCAGGGCCATGACCCTTCTGAAGGCTGGAGTGGAGGATCCTTCCTTGTCTTTTCCGGCCTCTAATGGCCCCAAGTGTTCCTGGCTTGTGGCTGTATCACTGCATTCTCTGCCTCTGTCTTCACATGGCCTTCTCTCCTCTTTGTGTCCATATCTTCTCCTATCTTTTATAAGGACACTTGTCATTGGATGTACGGGCAATCTGGATAATCCAGGATGATCTTATCCTGAGATTCTTAACGTAATTACTTCTGAAAGACTCTTTTTTCCAAATAAGTTCACATTCACAGATCCGTGATGGATGTCTTTTTGTGGAGGGAGGAGGGAAAACCACATTCAACCCACTGAAGGCAAAAAGATAGCAACAAAATAATAAACTATTTAGGGCCCAGGAATACAGAACTGGGGTTCATGGGAAAGTTCCTCCATTTTGGAGGTATAAGTCCAGGCCTCACCCTCACAGGAGGCCCCACACCACTGCCTCTCTTGGAATCTCTATCTCTGCATCAGTTGGAGGCATTAGGACACAGGGGGCGCTCTCCCCAGGGCCGTGCACGGGACCACACTGCTTATAACAGAGCACCCTGTTATAAGCAAAAAATGAAAGGATGGGGAAAAAAAGAAGGGAGGGCGGGTGGGAGAAAAGGCTGCTTGATGAGTTTACAGCACTTGCTCATATATTTTACTTCTTTGTTTACTTAATTGTCTCTTTCACTACAGTAAGCAACCAAAGGGCAATAACTGTGACCTAACAAATTGTGTATCACCTGTGCTTAATATAGGGCCCAACTTAATCCCTTCCGACTTGTTAAGATAAATAACGTGTTAAGATATGCAAACAAATGAGAAACAGAAACTCATAGACAGAGACAATAGTTTAGTGGTTACCAGAGGGTAAGGGGGGTGGGGGGTGGGAGATGAGGATAAGGGGGATCAAATATATGGTGATGGAAGGAGAACTGACTCTGGGTGGTGAACACACAATGGGATTTATAGATGATGTAATACAGAATTGTACACCTGAAATCTATGTAATTTTACTAACAATTGTCACCCCAATAAATTTAAAAAATAAATTATTAAAAAAGATATGCAAACATTTTTCCCTTTCTTTTGACCACTGAAAGTACAACACAGTTCTCTCAGCCTTTACACTCTTGTTCGTGATTCTCATGGAGGTCAGGTGTGGTCAGAGTGTAAAACTTTCCAGGTTGCACTTAGGGCCTTTGTGTAGTTTGCAACCCACGCATTCTCACCACCAGCATGAGTGACTGAGCTGCGAGCCCACGGAGGAGAAAGCATGTGGATTATTTTTTAACCCTCAGGATTTGACGTCTGCTAAGCTTTTGTGGAGTATAGAGCTCTCTCATGTACATGATCTAAGTTTGATTCTCACAGCTGCCCTGCAAGGAGGTTATACCAGGTATCTCTATTTTGCACATGAAGAAACTGAGAGTAACCAAGTTATGGGAACCATCCAAACATCTGGAACTGGAACTTGAATATATGTTTTCTGACTCTCAGAGTAGGACTTATTCCATTTCTCCATAAGTAGAAACACATTATTGGTTTGTGTCTTAGTGTCATAGAAAACAATGTTCTTTGTTAATACCTACAGTCTCAAGAGTCTATATTGCCAAAACAGACATCAATTACTGATTTGATACATTGATAGGAAGAGAACAAGCTGTCACCTGCTCCCTGGGCAATAATTCTACTTAAGCTGTGTTTAATAGTACCCAACAGAGAGCTGAGAAGTGATCCATTCAACTGGAAAAAGAGCAGAGTGTACTGGTACTGCCAACCCTGGAGAGACCCTTAGAAGATAGCCCTCTGAGTGTCACGCTGGCAGAAGGAAAGCCCCCTGAACCGGGTGGCTGGGACCACCACATTGTGGTTCCTCCCAGTCCACAGTGACAAGCTCATGTGACCAAGCTTGGGAGGGTCAATCTGTTAAGGGTGCACAATTGAAAGAGCAAGATGAAGGAGACTCCTGGAGGTGGTGTGGGGAAGTGTGCTGGGCTGGCTGCTGGGCGACAGACACCAAGAGAGAAAGGGACAAAGGGCACATGTGGCTGCTCTGGGCTGAAAGGTACACCACTGTGCTCGGGTGATGCCATCCCTCAACCTGTTTCCTGAACCTGTGCATAATGTCACCAGGGCGTTGGCTTAGTGTGGAGATTTCTGTATACATAGTGGTGACAGCTAGAGAAATAAAAAAACGGGCTAAAAGCAAATCAGAGCCAATATTGTCCACCTCCGTGCTGCCCCCCACTTGTCCTCCCACCACGCACACACCCTGTACCCATAGCAGGCAATTTAGGTCACTTCTTTACTCTCTCGACTGTAAAATCCACTGACCCCTTAATATTTGTGAAGAGGCAGTGGGATGAAGATGACATGGCAAAAAGAGAACAAGTTTCAGAATCACACAAACCTAGCGAGATCCTGACTCTGCAAACCATGGGCGGGCAACTTAGTTCAGGTTGTGTAACTCCTCAGAACACCACTTCCTCCATCTGCTTTGGGAAAGATGGAAAATTCCACCCCTGAGAAGGGCAAATCCCCCATGAGGCTTTTGAGGTATCTGAATAAGGTTAAAAGCCTCAGGTACTGACCTAAAGACTTCTTCATTCATCTAAGACGTGGAGTGTTCACTACAGCAGGGGGCTGGTTGTACCTGACATGGCGGCATAAGCCTCAGGTGGAAACTATCCTTCATCACAAATAATAGAAAGAAGATAAGGCATGCAATGACTCAATTGTGATTATTTTCTCTGAAAAATCATATCCCTTCAATGGTGTGACAAATTAAGAATCCATTTTGTAGCAAGATTTTAAAAACTCAAACTCCTACTCTCACAGTTAGCACCTCCTTGCATTAAACGAACAAATGTGACTCAGCTTAATTTGGGCCCAGGAGCTTACATGCTTCCTTTCTTATTATCCCAAATCATTAGATCTGTGTTTTCTTAGTAGTCCCATTACTTTGGGGCTCCACAGAGTCAGGAGAGAGAGAGAGAGAGAGAGAGAGAGAGAGAGAGAGAGAGGAGGAAGGAAGGAAGGAAGGAAGGAAGGAAGGAAGGAAGGAAGGAAGGAAGGAAGGAAGGAAGGATAAAGAAAGGAAAAGAAAAATCTCTAGGTTTAGTGGGGCGGCATGTTACTTCTGGTTTCAAGTTCTACCAATTAGCTAGCTCTAGCACATGGTTTTTCTTGGCAGCTTTCTGCTTCCCATCACAGATGGCATAGACGAGCCTGACTGTTGACTTTCTGGTTTTTCTTTGCTATTTCCTCTCCCACAGCTAATTTAAGAAAGTCCACAGGATACAGGCACAACTGCCAGCCCTGCCTCATTTCCCCTGCCTTTACCTTCTCCAGCCACCCACAGCCACATTTACTGCTGGTCTCCTCCAGCACCCAAGCGTGATCAGATGGCAACCGGAGAACATAGCCTCCTCAGTCACATGAACCAGGGTGGTATGGAACTAAGGTCTAACCCCCAGATGGGGAACTGGTGACCCCATCTGTCAGCACTGCCTGCCCTTACAGTTTGGATCCCTTCCACAGAGCTGGGCTCCTCCTTGGCCCTGCTTACCCTCCTCATGTACCAGTCCCTCACCCACCCTAGGCAGGGAAGTCCTAAAGCCAGCAGTTCTTAAGCCCTGTGCTGACTCTCCCCACCTCACCTCACCTCATGGACAGCCGCTTGTTTCTTAGCGCCTATCGGTGAGTAGGCAGCACTCACAGGTCCTGTGTGGACCTGCCTATGATTCCAGGCCCCAGCCAGGCCAGCATCTCTGCCTGGATCACTCCTAACCCACACACCCACTTCCTTCACTTAGCTTCCAGAATGCCATAGCTAGTCCCCTGGGGCAGGCAGGGCAGAGCAGAACCGTGTGCTGGATGGGAGGGGCGGGAGAATGAAGCAGGACCCTGGCTCCGCAGTTTCTGATGATGAATGCCAATCTGAGCCTGTGGAAATGGAAAGAAGGGAACAGCTTTCCAAACATTGCAGGTAATGGAACAAGAACACCTTACTGATGGCTGACGTGACAGGACCCCTCTGCTGCCAAAGCGGGGCAGGCACCCTGAAGGGGCTGGAAACCCAAAACCAACAGCTGTAACTAGGCCAGGACTACAACCTGCTCCTTTAAAAAAGGAGTCTTTATTAAATATAGCTCTGACCCATCACACCACGACTTAATGACTTCTGATGGTTTCCTATTGCCTGTAAAACAGCTTGATCCACAACTTCCTTCACATTCCTGGATCAATACTGTATCAGTCAGGGCTTTCCGGAGAAACAGAACCAATAGGATGCATGCGTGCGTGTGTGTGCGCACATGAGCATATATATACAGCAGGTCCTCAAATAACGTCATTTTGTTCAACATAGTTTCATTATAGTGATGAGAAAAAAAAATTGATTCCTGGCCAGGGCCACTGTCTGTGTGGAGTTTGCACTTCTCCCCATGTCTGTGTGGGTTTGCTCCCACGTCCCAAAGATGTGCACATTAGGTGGACTGGTGTGTCTAAATGGTTCCAGTGTGAGTGGGTGTGGGTGTGGGTGTGAGCAGCCCTCCAATGGAAAGGCCTACTGTTGTTAGTTAGTTACTATATGCAGATCCAGGGAAAAGCCCCGCGGCTGGACCTCTACTTCCATAAGTCCAGGGCAGGGAAAGATGCAAGAAAGAGGCAGGCCACTCCAGTGGGACAGCTAACATGTTATTAAGGGAAACTTACATGGGAGGGCCATCGTGGGTGACCACAAGACGAAGTGGATATTCTCCATGCTTCTGGCCAGGCACCAAAGAATTATATAGGGTGAAAAGCGGCACAGGGGCAGGGGGTAGTCATGGGTACTGGTTCATGAATGCTAGCAGGTATGGGAAATTATTTATATGCTTGACCAGGTCAGGACAATGGCCTATTCCAGGAACCAGCACATAGTGGAAAGCATGGGAAAGGTACTGACTTTTGTCAGAATGAACAGATTTGTGGTAAGAAATCTCCATTCTGACGTGGGTCCAGCTAATGGGACAGACACTGGTCACATCATGACACAGTCTCTTCTGTACACCTGTCCAGGTGGGCTCCCGCCTTGTGCCCTGAGCTGCCGGGAGAGGCTCCAACCATCCGCCATCTGGAATAAGTGGCTTGGAAAATAATTATCTTACTTGTTTTTATTAATCTTTCTTCAGTGTATGAATAGCTCACATTTATTTTAATGTGTAAGAGTAGAAGGGTTTTGAGTCTTTACATAGAAGTTTGGTGATGTTTTTGTGGCCAGAAATATGCCATAGGAACTTAACTCTTATTTCTATCAATTAGCCTGTGGGAAAATTGCTTTTGTTACACATCATTTCACTTAAAGTCACAGTTTCTAAGAACCTATCAACAACATTGAGGACTTACTGTATATCTATCTCAATATATCCATCAAGTATATGTATCTATATCTATATCTGGAGAAACAGAGAGATTTATTTTAAGGAATTGGTTCATGTAATTTGGAGACTGGCAAGTTCAATAGCTGCAGAGTAGGCCAGCAGGCTGGAGACCCAGAGAAGAACTGACGTTGCAGCTCGAGTCCAAAAGCAGTCTGCTGGCAGAACTCCCTCTTCCTCAGGGAAGGTCAGTCTTTTTTCTATTAAAACCTTCAACTGGTTGGATGAAGCCCACCCATATTATGGAGGGTAATCTGCTTTAAATGTCCATGGATTTAAATGTTAATCTCATCCAAAATAAACTTTCAGGAAAAAAAAAAATCTAGACTAATATTTGATCAAATATCTGGTTACTCTGTTTGCAGCCAAAATGACACATACAATTAATCATCACAAACATGGTTTTTCATCCTTTTCAAACATGCTCCTACGTGGGCCTTCCTTCTGGCCACTCAGAGACTAGTTCCTAGGACACAGCAGAACCTTCAGGAGCTCTGGGCCCTCGTTCATCCCCGTGTACTCCCAGAGCCCTGTTCCTGTGTCTTACCACATGTCATTGTCATTGGCTGTTTACCTGCCTGTCTCCCACTGGATGTTTTACCTCCTCAAAGGCCCATTTACTCTCTATTCATCTCACACTGCCAGCTTCTGACATACCGCGTTTCCCGGAAAATAAGACCTAACCAGACAATCAGCTCTAATGCGTCTTCTGGAGTAAAAAATTAATATAAGATCGGATATAATATAATATAATATAATAAATATAATATAATAATATAATATAATATAGTATAGTATAATGTAATATAATAAATATAATATAATACAATATAATATAATATAATATAATAATAATATAATATAATATAGACTGGGTCTTATATTAATTTTTTTCTCCAAAAGATGCATGAGAGCTGATTGCCCGGCTAGGTCTTATTTTCGGGGAAACACAGTAGTAGTTGGAAATCAAAGAACTTCAGTAGATGTTTGTGGAACAAAAATTGGTCCAGAAAGCTGAAGACTCACACGAGAGATGATGGCTGAGGGTACTGAGCACAGACTGGACCATAGACTGACAAGGAGATAAAAGTTCAGAAAGTCATACTGAAGCCCAGGATCACTCTGACCCCAGAAATCACAGAAGGCTTTATCAGGGCAATGGCATTTGCATTCTGCCCCATGGGACTTCAGCAGGTCGAGATGCAGCAGGGCATCCCAGAGAAGGGAGTGCCTTCAGTTAAAGCACAGAAGCAGGGAATGGTCAGGAGAGTGTGTAGGTTTCCTAGAACATAAGCTACATGAAGGAGGTGTGGGGAAAGAGGCTGGAAAGGCAGGTGGGACCAGATTATTGCAGGTTGCAATGCCAGGCTCAACACCCTGGGTGTATTCAGATTCAGTGGTATACCATCAAGGTTGTCTGTCCCTATCAAGCAAGGGTTGGGGGGTGACATAATGATTCCAGCCTGGCTGTCACTTCTGCCTCTGCCCAGAAAATTATTGGAGTGAGGTCACTAATGTGCCAGTCCTGAAGGGTGAATTCACTGATACCTGAAGGAATTAAACAGGCGGTGTCGTGTGGGGCAGCCTGCGGGGTCTCAGCTCCCGCTCCCCACATAAGAATGCAGGACATGGTGAGGCCAAACAGGAACACCCACGGAGCCATAGGTAGGGGAGTCATACCACTATATTCTCGCTGGCGGCTGGGTTGGAGACACAGGAGGCAGGAGCCACACTATCCACAACTACTTCTCTCTGCCAACCAACCTCACTTGCTAGCTGCAATCCGCCGTGCTAACCACAATCCGCTCCTGCTAGCTCAGCCACCATCTTCTTGCTAGCTCCCATTTTGCTGCTAGCGTAGCCACAGCAGTTATATTAGTGGCCAATGGCTCACTGATTACAGCTGACGGCCAACTAGCCACAGTTGATGGCCATTTACTACCTGAGCCAGCACCTTTCCACATGCGGCCGAGTGCCTGGAAACTGCACTCCTGGCTCTGTCTCCACAGGTGGGTTGGCGAGGGAAGCCACCTTCGCTGTCACTCATTCGCACACCTTAGATAGGGCCGTAGATCTGACTGCTCCAGTTTCATTGAGTGGTGTAATTTAGACACTGTCTTTAAGAAGAGGTAAAGGAAAATGTTTCAAAAGCTGAAAAGACCAAAACAATGGCTAGGCTTTAGTCCTGGCTGCAAATGCAAGCAAACAAAAGCCTGGGTGGGATGACATTATCAAGACTGTCCCTAGGGTGGGTGGAAAGGCTGGGCTCAGTGGTAGGGGGCTGGAGTCTGCTCCTAAGAGGGGTCTGGAGGGCTAGGCTTCAAGGGCGCCTCCTTCCATGGGCCCAGGATGACCACAGTCTCTCCAACAGCCCGGCCTGAGTCTGCACGGCTCCAGGTGCACGGCTGCAGTGGGCTCTGGGTGAGGCCAAACCTGGGCTCCCACCCTAGAGCATTCAGAGAGGTGGCCTGTTGTCAAGCGGGAGACCCTGCTTGCTGCGCCATTTGTCGATCGTGGTGGCCTGCGGGGTCTCTGCTCCCGCTCCCCACATAAGAACGCAGAATGTGGTGAGGCCAAAAAGGAACACCCACGGAGCCATAGACAAGGGAGTCACACCACTATATTCTCTCTGGCGGCCAGGAGAGACACACGCAGTAGTAGCCACACGATCTGCAGTCCGCCCTTCACTTCTCTGCCTGCCAACCAACCAACCAATCACCGTAGCCCCGCAGTTACATCAGTAGCCAATTGGCCAACCAGTCACAGCTGATGGCCAACCAATCACAGTCAACTGTCATTCACACCCGATCCAGCACCTCCCCACGCGAGGCCCAGAGCCTGGAAACTGCTCTCCTGGACTCTGTCCCTACACCTTCTGTCCCTACACCTGTCCAAATGGGCTGTGGGCTACTTTGTAATTCCTCCACTTCTCCACTTCCCCACCCTCCATTTTGTTGCCCCTACTTCAGTCTCAGATATGATTATAAAGGAAGAGCTCCCCAAAACACTTTGTGCAAGCGATTTCTCTTGCCTCTCAGCATCCAGGGAAGAGTGAATCCCCACCATACTGCTCAACTGCTCCCCTGCTTTCACCTGTCCCCCTCCTGACAGCTGTTAGGAATGCGTTTCCAGCAGCCTTTCGGGCCTGCACCTCCGCTGGGGGACTGAAAGCGCTGTGCGTGCTGCGTGGCAGCGGCTGTGCCTGCTCTCCGTTCCGCACCCCGACTAACCTGGCCTACCGCTGCGCCCCCAGCTCCTCAGCCACTGGCGGCCCGTTTGGTGGGGTAGGACTGGACTCAGGCACGAGTGTGCTGGCACTGGGCATAAAGCTCTGTGCATAAAATGCTCAATGCCAATGTTTGGGGGTACAGGACAAAGGCTACCCCGTTGTGTGCAGCTCCGGAGAGCGAGATGGCAGGGCGGGTGCTCCGATCCGGCCTTGTGTTATTCCTGCCTGGTTTTTAGCAGCTTGGCTGCCCCACTTTGCTGATTGAAGCAGAGCGTTAGGGAGGAGAAAGAAGGGCAGAGGACCAAATATCCCAGAATAGTGCTTCATTTAAGGTCTCTCAGTGAGGAAACTAGACCAAGTGATTTTTCCATTTAAAAAAAGAAAAAAGGAAAACCACCTAGCCGAGACAAAGCAAATGAATGAAAGGCGTGTTAAGCACAGAAGTGTTTGGTAGGATAAATGGTCTGCCACCAGCCTCATAAAGCGTTACTGAGGCAAACGTCTCAAGAAAGATCACGTGGCAGTTTCATGGAACTGCACTCCATCCAGTAAAACTGCAGGGGGCCGGTAATTCCAAATGCTGTGCTGGAGGTCTCCCCACTCCATAAGGTAGAGCATGTGGAATGTTACAAACTCCTCCCCAAAAGAAGACTGAGCAACAAAAACAACAACACTGGATTTTGACCCCCTAAGAGCCAGGAGGGAAGCGGACCCTGTAAGTAGTAAGGTCCCTCCAGCTCTGCAATTTTGTATTCCGGAGGGAGGTCCTGGCACTGTGAAAGGGGGTGACAGGTCTGTGAGGAGAGTTCACACTGGGAACAAGAAGAGTAGATTCTTCCTGAATTGTGCCATTCTCCGCATTGTCTAACTTAATCCTCGCTGCAGCCCCAGGGTTAACAATGATTATCTCCATTGTTCCCATAAAAAAACCCGGAGGCCCAGAGAGGTTAAGTAATTTGTTTAACCTCACACAGCTGGCCAGTACTGTCTGAGCCCAGAGTCTGACACACCAACCTTTTTTTAACTATCTGCCTCATGGACTGGCCTGAGAGTTGCCATCAGCTCCTTTCTATACAAGTCCTGCCAATTGGCCACTCAGGGGCAGGGGAATGGGACAAGAAATATAGTTGAACAGAACAACCAGAACCTAAGTGTAAGGGGAAAAAAGAGGGACATAAACATGGGCAAACAATAAGCCATTCATTCCTCCAGTGATGATCCCAACTCTAACCCCACTTCTCCCAGGAGCCCCTGGGAAGGCCCATGACGCATCCATAGGACCACTTCTGCTAGCCATAGATTTCCATTTGCCCAAATGTTCTGGGTATTACAAATGTAAAACAAAAACAAGTCGAGTGAGACACAGCATAAGACAACTAGTATCATAT
Organism: Rhinolophus sinicus; assembly: GCF_036562045.2. Classification (NCBI taxonomy): domain Eukaryota; kingdom Metazoa; phylum Chordata; class Mammalia; order Chiroptera; family Rhinolophidae; genus Rhinolophus; species Rhinolophus sinicus. The sequence goes on from NC_133756.1 coordinate 65,176,940, forward strand.
ATAAGAACTTTTCCTTTCCCTCCCCTTTAGTTAGTGTTGCAATACGCAGGAGAACAGAGTATATTTACTTGTTAATGATGGTGTTTTTCTTCACCTTTTCTACTCTCCTCTGTTCAGCTACCTGGAAAGTTAAAGGGGTAGGGATTGTCAGGTGTGAAATAAAGATGGGGGAATGTCATTTTCAAATGTCTAACCATTTTTGAAGACCAGTTGCAAAGGCCAGTGCATAATCTGTCCCCTTTGCCAGGCTGCATGGTACACTCTGTTCCTGGGAACTCTACCCAGAGACCCGACAAATCCCAGGCTCAGCGTGGTGATCTACTGAGCTGCCCCACGTCAGAGACATTTTCTCCCACTTTGCACAAAATATTCACAAAATATGACAGGTGCCCAATTTGAAAGGCAGGATTTGTGAAGTCGGGCTTCAGGAACACGAGGTCTCGCACTCAGCACCTTTGTTTTCATTAGTTGAGAGTAAGCGAATGCAGTTGCTCCGTGTGTGTGATTAAACTCTAGCAAAACTTCTTTTTAATCCATTTTAGGAGTCACTCGTTTTCTACATCTTTATTATTACTTTCCAAAATCTTTGGAGGAAGGCTCCAAAGAAGCCTAATCTTGAATCCACTGTCTGGAGTTGTGGTTATGTGATGCCTGGCAGCCTTCTTACTGGCAGGGCAGTGGGAAGACAAATAGTGGTTTCCCATTACTGAGAGCAGTGGGGTGTCAGGATGGCTCAGTCGCTGGCAGTGTTTCAACCAAAGACCGAAGTCTCAAAACTCCCTGCCTCTGTATGCCATTGCTCCCTAATGAGAAAATAGTACTTACTTATTCCACAAAGTCTCTGGGGAATACAACTACAGGAAATCTGTTCAAATGCACAGAATCAAAATACCTCGTCTCGCATCTTGCGATGGGTTCAGCTATACCCTTTTCCTGGGATTGCTCTAGTCTTCTAGCATCCTTCCTCTTGCTAGTGGAAACATACTAGGATACAGTTAATACTTTCTCTCTGCTAGCAATCAAAATAAGTAAGTAAGTAAATAAATAAATAAATAAATAAAATAACATCAAATGTCTAACCGTTTGAAGAGAAAGTAAGCAGCTGTCAGAGCAATTTACATAAGAGACACACACTCAAATATTGGTCTACTCCCAAAATCTATAAAACCTATTTATAAAATCAGCAGTTGAATTGCTTGTGAATGCCTTTCCATAGATAATCCTGGCCAGGAACGTTGCTCCACAGTAGAAAAAGATTCTTAAGAGTCAAATGATGATCTACAAATAAAACTAAATAATTCATAGCACTATTTTCACTAGACCTGACTCCCTGTGCTTCCTTGAGCGAGTTGGTGTCAAGATAATTTAAATATTCATGTGGCAGACACTTACTTTCTGGTTATACTCCAACTTCCTTTTAGGAAATGCCTCCCCCCACCTGCCAATCCTCTGATTGCCTGGACCTGTCATTTCTGTAAATCTTGCCTTCCATGCACAGAAACGAGCACGGTCTGTATCCATGCTGTCTAAGAGAGGCAGCTTCCAAGATGCCCCCCAAACACCCTGCCTTCTGGTGCTCACACTCTGTGTAGCACCTGCCCACAGTGTACCGGAGTTGGTCTTCGTGACTGATAGCATACAACAGAATTGATGGCATGTCATTTCCAATATTAGGTTATAAAAGAAGTTGGCTTCTGTATTGGGTTCACTTCTTCTCCTTTCTCCCCTCCTCTTTCACTCATGGATTAGTCACTCTCGGAGAAGCCAGCTGCTACACTGAAGGGACACTCAGGTAAGCCTATGGAGGAGCCACATGGTGACTTATGCAACAACCAGAGAGAAACTGAGGCCTGCAAGCAACCATGAGTTTTAAAGGGGATTCTCCAGCCCCAGGAAGCTTTGAGAAGATGGCCATCCTGGACAGAGCTTGACTGCAGCCTTGTGAGAGACCCTGAGCCAGAACATTCAACGTAACTACTCCCAGGTACCTGCCCCATGAAAATTATTTGAGATAATAAAGGTTTTTAAGCTGTTAAATTTTAGAGTAATTTGATATGCAAATACAGATAACTAATACATTGGCCAGTCAGACTATGCCAAACTCCCAAACACATGGGACACAGTAATTGGTCCAGGGGTGGAAACACAATCAAGGCACAGCCAATCAGAATCCTTTGAACAATCGATATGGAGAATAGGTGACAGAAAGTCTGGCTGTTTTCGCTATGATTAAAGTAAGCCTAGAGCTTTGGCTCTAAACCACAGTCTATACTGCCTCCCTAAGGGGCATTTGCAAGTTTGGGGGACATATTTAATAATCACAATATATGGAAGCCCTATTGGCATTTGATGCCTAGAAGCCAGGGATGCTAACACTCCTGTAATATATGGGGCAGTCCCACACAACAAAGAGTTATTCATTCCAAATTGTCGATAGCACCCACATTGAGAAACCCTAGGCGACAACCTTCCTTCCTCCTTTCTTTCCTTCCTTCCTTTTTTCTTTCCTTCCTTCCTTCTTTCCTTCCTTCCTTCCTTCCTTCCTTCCTTCCTTCCTTCCTTCCTTCCAAATAAAGCAAATCTAGGTGATAGTAAAGAACCAATATATATTGAAAGAGAGAAAGATAGAGTCCTGATTATAGAATTTGAATCCTTGAATTCATTCTTGCCTGAAGATAGAAGCAATCGCTTTTCTTTTGTAATTTTTTTGTTGGGGAATATTGGAGAACAGTGTGTTTCTCCAGGGCCCATCAGCTCCAAGTTGTTGTCCTTCAATCTAGTTGTGGAAGGCACAGCTCAGCTCCAAGTCCAGTCACTGTTTTCAATCTTTAGTTGCAGGTGGCACAACCCACCATCCCATGGAGGGAATTGAACCAGCAACCTAGTTGTTGAGAGCTCGTGTGCTCTAACCAACTGAGACATCTGGCCGCCCCTCTGGAAGCTCAGCGGCAGCTCAGTTGTCTTCAATCTAGTTGTGGAGGGCGCAGCTCACTGGTCCATGTGGGAATCGAACCGGCAACCCTATTGTTCAGAGCGCGAGCTCTAACCAACTGAGCCATCCGGCCACCCTAAAAGCAGTTCCCTTTGATCTTGTCAGCTATATGAGCCAATAAACTTTCTTCTATGTTTAAAAGAGGTTAAATTGGGTTATTGATCTTTTCCACCAAAAGAACCATGCCTGTTTCATCATTCAATCATCCATTCAAATAATATTTATTGAGCCCTCACTATGTGACAGTCACTGGCTCAGATCCTGGGGCTACATAGTTAAAGATGGCACATTCCAGAATGACAAGGCATTAACTAACAATCACAATACAGAATGATATGAGGTCATTTACACACACACACACACACACACACACACACACACACACACAGCTTTCCTTACTGCAGTGGAGGAATGGCTGCTGTTGTTGGGTAGGTGGAGGTAGTCAGAGAAGTCCTCACTTAGATAAAAAAGAAAACTGATAACTTGTAAAGGACTGTCTAGAAACGCCAGAACAGGTAGAGGAGTCTTGCTTGATAAATACCAAAGTGACTCATTGCACAGGCCCTGGCTTTTAATATATCGTAGTCCTGGCTATTGAGGTTGAAATCACAGTGATTCGAGAATCACTTATAGGCCATTTGGGAAAACTCAGTGTAATAAGACAAAGCAGCATTGATCCAACAAACTGTCCCTTGTAAAGCACTCTGGTCATTTTCTTTCTCCACTTCTTTACGATCTCTAGTATTTCATCTGGAAAAATAAGTCTCTATTATGAAAGCAACTCTGTTTTTTAAAAGCAACAAAGAGAGGAAGATATTCTTTCCCAACCAGACTCATATGAAAGTAAGCAAAATCATTTTCATTATTCCTGACATTTTTACATCTCTTTCACCCAGCACACGGAATTATGGGAGGGAGTTACATGCTATTAATTGGTGCCATTGCAATAACTCTGCTTTCTAATACCAGGAGGGAAATAAATAGCCCCACTTGTTAAGGAGGCTCTCAATCTCTTGTGAGAACTTGGACTGGATCTTGGGTTTAAGTGGAGAATTTTTTTTCCACTGAATTTTTTTCCAGAGACATCCAAATATTTCCCCAACTCTGACATTTCCAGGCCACCAATCAATCACGTCACAATATCTATTAGGGTCAATGAGGGCAAGGCATTATTCCAGACACCATAAGAGAACATGGGGGAAAGAGCTACTGAACCTGATTTCAAAAAACTTACAATCTTTTTAGGGACACCACCATGAAATGACAAGAATCAGATGTGACAATGCTGGTGGAACTACAAAGGGAGAGTAGTTAGGAGGCAGTCTGTAAGTGCCCCTTGGGCTTAGAGCCAGGCCTACAGAATGGGTAGAATTTGATCAAGAGAGAAGAACAGTCTCTCACCACCCAGCAGCACCTAGAGGAAGATGATTACGCAGCCAAACTGAGAGGGTGTGTGCTGGAAAATAGAATCAGAGAGGCAGCGGGAGCCAGAAGGGGGAGCAGGCAAAGGCCAGGTGCAGCTATCAATCTATAGCTTCTCAGTCACGAATCCAAGCTTCTTCACCTGCTCTGTGATAAGAGAGCTTTAAGCATTTCCTCTTTGCAGCAAACGCAGACAGCTGTGGGTCCATGCAAGAGGAAAGGGCTTCTCTCCCTGGTTCTGGTGTGCTGGTGTCTTCTCCCCACCTTGGGCTGCATGGCTCCCAGTGGCTGTCCCCAGCCTGCTACCTAGCTCCTCACTGATGGTGACCACCTGGCCATGGAGCTCCTTCTGCAGACCCTGAGTGCCCCAGTTCTTGTACTGCCCTGCTGGAGAGCAGGCCCTTGACACCTACTGCCCTCTGCACTCTCCGGCCACCTTCAGCCCACCTCTACTCCAGAGGGTGGTTTCCTCTTTGTCCCACATCCCTGGACAACACAGAGAAAGAACGTAGGCTGTGGTCACACCTTCTCCAATGCTGTCTGAACCTCAGCCTAGAAGAGTGACCCCCTTTTAACCTTGTCTTTCCATGGGTGCCGTCCATCAGCTTTAGGGTATTCTTCAGGGTTTACTTTACCTCTTCATAGTTACTCCCTTGTTATTGTTCGTAAGTCTTTATACAAAACTTCCCATGTTCCAATTACTGTGTGGTTTCTGTTTCCCACTTGGACTCGGATTGACAGGCAGGCAGAAGAGTCTAGACGATGTGATTGGGGGGCCAGCCAGGTAGGGCTGGTGGATGTGTGTTCTAAAAGCAGGAGTGGGGGACCTGGACCCGGAGAGCAACAGGTACTACTGCTGCTTTCTTCCTGTTCTAACTGATAATCTCAGCAAGTGAAGAGGAGAGAGTGGAGAAGCAGAGGAGAGAGAGCAGAGTATGTGGGGAGAGCAAAGCAGCACGGTCTTGGAGAGCTCCTCTTCAGGCTGTTCGGCTGCCCGGCCATGCACCACTATCTCCAGGTAAGTGGCCTGGCCCTGCAGACCCAGCCTGAGAGTCACACAGGGATGTGTTTAAGAACGATGAGTCTTGGAAGTACTGGAGAAGGGATTGGAGTGGATGTTGAAGGGAGTGGAGGGGAAAATAATGCAGAACCTGAGTTGACTGGCTATGGGAGTGGGTCGTCCAAAAGAAGAATGCACAGCCGACTGAATAATGGCTGACTAGGTCTAAGCGACAGTGAAGGATTCACGGGGAGGAGTGAGGGAGGGAAGCAGTAGTTATTTCCAGGAAAACTCCCTTAAGAAAATAAGACACGAGGAAAGAAAGGATTGGCCTCTTTGGTGTGAGCAAGGCTTGGGCGAGCCATTGGCCCCTCTTACCTCAGCTTCCTTACTTACCCAGTAGGAACACTAATGTCTACTGCAGAGTGTGGTCTTAGGGAGTAAATGCAACGCACTGAGTGCCTTGTCTGGAATGCAGAAATGTTCATTATGCTGGAAAGTAGAGAGCAAGGGATGGGTGTCCTGATGGGCAAGCTTGGAACCAGGTAAGGGGGTGGTGGTGGTGGAAGGGGCTACTCGCAAGGACAGGGCTCCTAGAATCCTGGAAAAATAGGTCCTGGAGAAAGGAGGTACTCTGAGTAAAGAGAGACGTCAAAATGAAGGAGGGAGCAGAGCACACCTTCTCACAACTTTGCCTAGAGCTGGTGGGCTTTTGAAATTTCAGACTAATCACAGTAACATAGTTTTGGACGTTAGTGTTCTTTTCAGCAGGGAAGGATCATGAATGCATTTTTTTCATGGTAGTGTACTGCCTTATATGGGCACATGAGAGGTCATTTCTGCTCTGTGGTCACATCCAAATGTCAGAAGATAAATGCACGTGTTACCTTTGTCAGGGAACTTCCTGCCTCTAATTTTTTTTTCTTAAACCTATAATCTTAGAAAATTCCCCAAAGGTTAATTAAAAGCTTTACTTCTCAGCCTCTGGTGTATTGTACTAAATATGTTTGTTGGTTTGGATGTCAACAGCAACTGATATTTGTTAATAGCTTATGCAACATCAAAGAGGCGAGCAGAAGAAAAGAAAAAAAACCCTCAGATACTCTATGCCACAGCTGAATAATTCTCACCTCCAGTGTTTATTAAAATAATAAACACTTTATATTTATTTACCTGAAGACTTTGAATATTCAAACAATGCAAACTTTTAAATTAAATAAAGCACTCCAGTATTCATATTTGTGTATTAGAATATGATCGATCATTGATTGGGGTCAAGAGTAACTGACAAATATTATGTCATAAAAATAATTTTATCTGAAAGTCTTTGATGAAAACTTCTCTCTGTCTCTCTCTTCTCTCTCTGTCTCTCTCAAGCATACTCACATACACACACACTCACACACACACTCACACACACTCACACACACACTCACACACACACTCACACACACAACCACCACCCAGATGAGAAGCTGAGCAGACTCATTCATCACAATCTATTATATACATTAAAATGAAGAGTCAGGGTATTGGTCAAGACTTTTAACCTCTTGAACCAGGATTCTAACCTTTATTCAGATTCTAAAGATGATGATGGTGACTTTCCCTTTGAAAGAGCTCTACTCAAACATATTCTAAAGCTATTATAACAGCTAATTTCTCAGGAAGAGGCTATGCTAATTAGGGTTGGTACCCTTGGTTTATCAATAATTAGTTACCACTCAAAACACATTGCATTAAGTCCTTCTTCAAATCTGAACCCTGTGCTTCTATTAATGACTTAGCAATTATGCTGAGTATTAGGGACCCACTTGGAAACACCAGAAGGAATGTTAGAGCCATTTAGCACTTGCGTCCTTGGCTTCTGCAGTGAGTCAATATGTGGGGAAATAGAACTCAGAGTTAGTGGAATTGGGGAAATCAGAGCCTGGCCATCTCCTGCAGGTAACTCTCAGCAGGCACCATGGTCCTATTGATTCCATCACCCTGCCCCATCTCCACTTTGGGCCCTGTAGTCTGCTCTGTCAAGCACCATGTTATCACCACACTCGGGCTGTATCAGTTATTTCCTGCTAGGCTTTGCTCCATATACTCAGCCTATGCCCTTGACCCATGTGGCAACCACAGCAAGCTGAATGCTGGTCCACAAAGCATGCTTGCTTTTGAGCCAGATAGCTGGATAGGTTAAACCCACATTAGCCATTTCCTTGTCCATGAGTGAATCAAAAACTCTATAAAAATAACAAGAGGATGATGGAAATCCTGTGGAAAACCAGAATGAGAACAACAACAACAACAACAACAACAACAAAAAACATAAAAAGAATCAACTACCAGTGGTGAGAAAGTCACAAGTAATCACAACTGAATGTTGTTTCAAGATTTAGAATCCTAGAATGTCAGGACTGGATGGAACCTTAAAGGTTATTGTATGAGGTAAGATAACTGATAGTTGCCAAAACAAATAAACACAGCAATCTCAGTGACTTAAAAAAATAAAGGTTTAAAACTGCAAGCTAGTTGGGGAAGGTAGTTTAGTCAATGTCCAGGAAGAAGAGAAAACAGGTTAGTTGGTAATCAACCAGCTAAGCTCTACCTTAGTTCCCTAGGACAATCATTCATACCTCCCCTGTCTTGAAACACCTCATCCCCAGCTGGAAACCATGTGGCATATTCAGGCATACTCAAACAAGCAAGTAGAAATTCTGGGAGCTGTGGCCAGATGGCGTTCCGCAACCTGTTTCAGAAAAGAAGCACACCAAATGGGATTTAATTCTGAACTGACCCCAGTATGGTTAGGAATGGAAACTCTACAACCACAAGACAACCGGAAACTTGGAAAGCCAGCCCAATTTGCTTCTGGAAGGGTTGGAGAACAGCGAGTCAACAGAGATAAAGTCCTAGAGCATGTTTTTGAGTATCTAAGGCTGAGTGACTAACAGCAGGTCACTGTTAAAAATCATTGCTAATCGATTCTTGCCTACTTATTTGGTTTATAGGAATGTTGGGACGTTTTGTAATCTGTAAAGCTTTAGACACAGGTAAAAAAGTTGTCATTGCTAATTCAAATTGTTTGCATAATAGGTTTATTAGTGAATTCATTATTCCTTGGGAAAGATTGAAATAAAATGCAACACACACACACACACACACACACACATCCAACATGTCCTGTCTATTTCCACCTCTGTAGACATTCATATCATACGCTGTGCATCAGTCCTACACACGCAATCCTGATTTTTCATACTGGTTACTATAGTTCAATGTGATTCTATTGTGACACCTGTCACCTTGGTGAAAGTCAGATTGATCTGTAGTACAGAACGTGCTAATTCCTGACAACAACTCTAGTTGTTGTAAGCAGCAAAACACCGTGAAAGAGCATATAGAGAGATTTCACCTATCGAAAACTGATTGTGAGCAGAAGGAAATAAAGATGGAGTCAAGGGCTTCAGAGTAAAGACAGAAGAGTGTACTGAGCGGAACCCACTCTCATAAGATGCCTTTTCTTTTCGTTTTTTTTTTAAAGATTTTTATTAACATATAGGTAACATACAATATTATGTTAGTTTCAGGTGTATATCATAGTTATTCAACAGTGCCCACCTAGCACTAAGGTCAACTCTAATGAAAAATGAAGATGCCTTTTCTATCCTAAATTTGGGGAAGCCTGTAAACCTTGCCCCGATGAGCCCCATTCTGTAGAGGATATTCATAGACAGCCTTCATGTGTCAGAGGGCAACAGCAGTGCTTGTGTTTAAGCAGACCCGTGTCTCTGAATTCCCTGCGTGTTTCAAACACATGCACAAGCTTAACAGGACAGGCACAGTGAGGGCTTTGGAAATACAGCTGATGACATCTGTCAGCGGAGGCAGCAAACCCACGAGAGCACTGGGGCGGGCAGGAGGCGGATTACAGAAAGGGCAGCCATAGTGGGAGCCATCTGGGGTCTGTGACCGTTGTGGCAGGAGGAGCTGGGCATGCTGCTGGATGGGGCTGTGTTTCCTAGACGCAGCCAGGAGGAGTGACGCTAGCTCTGACAGCAGATGCAGAAAAAGATCTGAGGCTGTTCCACTCAAAATTAGCCTATGGTACTAATTCATCTCCTATGATACTTAACCTCAGGTGCCATATTATAGAAAGGTAATGGGGGTAACAGTAATTTCATTGAAGTAACTTACTTTTCGTGATATGGACACGTCCATTTCCAGCATACAATGATAGATTTTTCTCTCCTTAAAAAAACAAAAACAAAAAAACAAACAAACTTGATTGCATCATTTATTTCTCTAGCTTGCAATGTGGTCGAGTTCATCCAACCAGAAGTATCTTTAGCGTGCTATTTGAGGCTAATGGCTATTTCAAACACTATGACAACGCCATCCTTTATATGATTAATACAGACATACCTCATTTTATTGCGATTCACTTTATTGCATTTCACAAATGTTTGTTTTTTTTAAAAAATTGAAGGCAAGCTCCTCCACCAGCAAAAAGATTATGGCTCCCTTCATTGCAATACTGTCTTTATTGCAGTGGTTTGGGAGGAAGCCCGCAATATCTCCGAGGTATGCCTGTACCACATACTAATGTCTGGGGGGATACATTTTGGTTCTTATCCCGCCCACAAGAACTTATACAACAGGAAAACAGAAAAAGATTCTTGTTTTCCTAATGAAGTCAGAACATTTTAAGGCATTCCTCGTAATCTAATAACTGCTTTCTGAAATAGGGGAGATAGAAATCAATGTGCCCATTTCACAAATAGAGGAAAAGAAACCGAGGAAAGAGTTGCTCAAAGTCTAGTGGCATACTGTGCAGACAAATGGGGTGGCAGGTCACCCAGGACCCATGCAGATGAGCACCTAACAAATGTTTTCTGGTGATGACAGGAAATTAACCTCTGACCCAAAGCTGAGAAACTTGTTGACGCCTCTAACTTTTACTGACTCTCTAGACTTTATCTGACTTTATGTCAGAGAGATGCTTGAAAGTACAAGAAAGGACTTTCTGGTATGTAAAAAATGGGCATGGAGCCAACATCCACTTTGAAAGGGACCTTTATGATTATTTTACAGAGAGGGAGACGGAGACAGAGAAAGCATATGGCTTCCTCTGAACACAGCAGTAGTAGTGGCAGAGCAGATGAGAATGCAGACCTTCTGATTCTCCCCCCATCCTGTTCCCAGGTTGACAGACTCAAAGCTGAACCCATCTTTTAAGTCCCCATTCAACAGAAAACAGACAGGCAGAACTAATCACTGTTTTGGTAAAGTCTGTGTGAGATCTGATCAAACGCTGCAAGGAGGTAATCTCACTGACATTTTGATTTCTCAAATGTCAAAACATGTAAAGAATCATGAAGTTACAATTAAATCTCAGGTGAGTTGGAGAAAATTGTCAGGTATAAAAAAAAGACAGAATAAAAGAAACGAAAAAAAAACCACTTCGTCTTTCTCACATCACAGCGGGAATCATAGTTGGCAGTGCCCTGTTTTCAGTGACAAGATCGAGGCAGCCACGCTGAAAATGCCTTGTCTGGCTTTCCAACCTTCACGAAAGCATTCCATGAAGAAAGTTACCAGTGATAGGCTCTGGAAAATATTTGTAGAGGAGGTAGAGAGAGGGCGAGTCCTTGAAATGAAACTTATATATTGGGAAAATTCCAATAAAGGTGTAGGACAAGATAAAACTAACTCTCCTTATAGGTTGTCATTCCTTCCACCCTAAGGAAGCCATGAATTCTAAGAAGCATTTATTCCTTGGAAGAAAGAGAGTAAAGAAGAGGGAAGGAGGGAGGGAAGCATATGAATCATTCATATCTGGGAAGAGACGAATGAAGAGGAGGCTGGAAGGGAGGAAAAGGAAGAGGAGGGAAGGGGACCCCAAACAATAAAGGCCATGCACTCAACACTGTGTGGAAACACCTTCCCAATGTACCCGCTTCACCTGTTTTGCCTGCCAGGCACGAGTTAGGCACAGAGAAAATGTGGTACAGTTTCTCTGAACAAATCAGTAACTCTTGTTGTATTGTAAGAAAAACAATAGACGAGCAAAATGAGTTCTGAGAAACTGTAATCAGGGTGTACGTCTTAAGCTTTGTTTCTGTAGGCAGCATGACACGCTCACTTTCAAAAGAGCACAAAAGGCAGACTTGGCTGTCAAACTGCTGATGTCAAGTTGACAGCAGGACAAATCCAACAATATGACAAATGGAGGTGTGCTACCAAAGGGAGAACAGGCACAGGAGGGGTCTCTTGTAAAACCATTTGTAATTTTTCATGTCAATTGGAAGATAAAAAGGGATATTTTCCTGTCTGGAAAAGAAAATATTTCTGAGTAAAATCTCTAAGAAATGCAACGCTTCAGGAGGCATAAAGAGTCCCAACTCTGAGGTGTAAGTTTGTTCCTTGGCTCTGTGGCATCTCAGTGGGATAGGCCACTTCTTGGGGACAAAGAACAATTCCTGTAACGTTGTGTTAAAGGAGTCTTGAAGTCCCACAGATGAGTCCTTATTGGAGCAATGCAAGAGATGAACTCGACTTTCTATTGGAAATGCTCCCCTCGAATTTAGAGATGTCGATGTTTGTGTTCCTTGTTATGCTGCCTAAAAGGAAGCGTCAGCTGGAGCAGGAAGCGTGGCTCTGTGCCCAAGAGCTTTAATGGAAACACCTGAGTACTTCTCTCAGCGCTGCCCTGAGAATTTACCACTAGAGAGCTCTGGGCTATTCTTCTACCCTCATTGTGGAAGCAGCCTGAAACCCTCTGTTTAGGTCATAAAACAAGAATTTTAATAAGAAGATTTTCTATTTCACTCGTGTGCAGATCAGTTTACCACGGAGTTAGTCATTGCGGCAAGAACAGGAAGTGTTGCTGGGAAAAGTCATGGCAGCTGGGTAGTATGTTTCTTACAGCTGTCATGGCTCCTCATCATTCATACCTGGGAGGCCCATCTATGTCATTGCTGTGGAGATTTGCATGGATGGAGGAAATGTGTTGACTTTTGTTTTCACCCTGGAATGTGAAATAAGAATATGCGTTCTGATCTAGGCCTCAGTTATCCACCATATATATATTAAGTAAGAGAGCCAGTAAGTCAAACATCTAGGTTTACTTCTCAAATCTCTCTCCATCCATGTTCCCCCAGCTCGTTGATTTCCAGCAACAAAATAACAAGTTTCTTTTATCAAGATACTTGGGCAGATAGCAGCTTGCAGAACTGGCCTCTACCACGTGCAGCTTATGGGATCATTTCTGGCCTTCAATCTAAACTTCTATTTTCATCTAAACTTGGGCTCCCAAATGTCCCTTCAGGATGGCTATAGCATATGATACGCACTGGAAGTATAATGGGGGACGAAGATGAGAAAAACGGCCACTCTGCACTGTTTCTCATACAAAACTCCACAGCCCAAACCATCTTTCGTTTATAGTTAGTTATTCAACAACACTGTGTGAACGTCTTCAACTGGAAGAGAGCTAAGTAGGTTATACTGTTACCGAACTCAGGTTCAGTGCCACTTGGTGCCCGAAGAGTCCAAAACATGACAGTGACAAGGGCTGGTGAGGAGAAAAAGTGTCCTTTATTCTAGATGCCGACAGCTAGGGAAGATGGCAGACTCGTGTCTAAAAAACCACCTTCCCTGAGCCAAAATGATCAAGGGGTTTTATAGGCAGGTAAATGGGAAAGAACAAAGCACAGCAGGCCTCAGGGCTGGTAGCTGAGAAGTCGTCACCTGGGTCTTCTGAGGCCTCAGGTCTGTCTCAGTATTATGACGATAAATCTTACTGTCTACAGTGGAAAGGTATCACAACAACTGTTGGGAAGTTGAGTCCCAATACCTGGGTGACTGAAGATTAGGATGTTGATTAGTAAGGTGTGGGTAGCCTTGAGAAAGGGAATGGAATTAGTTCATCAGTGAGGGGAGAAACAAAGAGAAAACAGCTGCATGTCAGGATAAATCAAACCGTAAATTGACTAAGTTTAATTACATTGATCTCCCGAGTTTCACCCTTACAATATGACACACAGCACAGCCATTGAGGAACAGGAACTTATATCCTTGTGCCTTATTTAACAAAAGAAAGATAAGGGATTAAAGAAATGCAGGCTAGTTGAATTACATTTAGAAAATACTGGTAAGTATAAAGAAAAAAATGAAAATTCCCTGCACTCTGATCTATGGATACTGTGAACCTGTTGCCTTCAGTCATCCAGCTTCTTCTGCTTTTCTGCCCTGCAGTTGAAATTCTACTGAATACATCAATTTCTTTCCTGATTATTTTTACTTGAACATATAAGAAGAATATTCCCACAATTACCAGAGAAACCCATTGAACAAGATTTTTTTTCCAATAAATTGTTTTGCCTTTGTCTTCCTATGACAGAATCATTCATCATATTTTAAACGCTTTTATTTCAAAGTTTTGAGACAGGTTAGTGAGCATGTCGTTAGGTACACTGGAAGGTCCCTGGTGGAATACACAAAAAAGCAGCCATGTCCTGAAACTCCAGGTCCTGGAATGTCTCCTTCACTCCAGGACAGAGACATGAGAGGTTAATAAATAATTTCAAGTCGCTTCTTGCCAAAGGAGCAGATCTGAGAGATAGGGATGGGTTATTTCGTTAATCCCTTCAGGATGGACAAACAGGACAAACCTGATAGATGAATTCAATTAGAAACCTCCAGCCCCCTTCCCCAAGCAGGCAGGGGAAGGTATAAAAGTAAGAGCTTTTGCCTCAGTCACTGGGCACCCCCATTCGGGACCCCCTCCTGCTCGGGAGCTGCAACCTCTTCTCCTGCCTCTAATAAACTGTCTTCCTTTACAACTCTTTGCCTCTCCCTGGTCCGTGTGTCCATTCTTTGGCTTCACGAGACACGATCCTGGCCCACACCCAGAAACTGCCGGCAGATCCAACATCACCTACATCATTTGGGGACTCAAATACTCTTACTTCAGTTTCACTGGATTCTGATTAAGTGGGGGTTGGTAATGGGAGGATCTGGTGTTGCTGAGTTTTGTGGGAGTTTGTTTGAAATCCTGAGTATGAGCTGGGTGCTAGGGGACCATCCACACACACACTCAAGGTTTAAAGGGAAAACTGCTAATGTTGATGTGAAGATCTTCCCCTCCGATTGGAAAGAGACAGTGCCAGAATGTCGGGCTGACAAAAACAGAGACAAAGAGAGAGCAGAGGGATTACTGAGAAAATCAAATTAACTGCTGATCTAAATCCCAGATTATACTTCCATTAAGTACAAGCAGGTTCAAGCATCTTTTGATAGAGGGAAGCAAAGGTGGTTGGCAGTTAGTCCTCTGCGGAGCTAAAGAAACATGGGAAAGCTAATGGATTTCTGAGAGGAATTCAGGGTGAAAAGAAAGATGTGTTCTCTTTAAGCCCAGACATAGGGAATACCAAGGTTAGATGAGCAATACCTAAAAAGGGTTAAGAAACAGTGTAAATGACTATTCATTTTAATTAGACTTTTATATTTCTTGAGTTTTATATTAATTGCAGAGTTGGAAAGTGTTGGGTTGAATTGTGTCCCCTCAAAATTCATATGTTGACATACTGGCCCCTAGTACCTAAAAATGTGACTTTCTTTGGACACAGGGTTGTTGCACATGTAACTAGTTAAGGGGAAGTTCTACTGGAGTAGGATGGGCCCTAACTCAATATGACTGGTGTCCTTATGAAAAGGGAAAATTTGGACCCAGAGGCACAGGGAGAACACAATGTGAAGGTTGGCGTTATGCTGCCACAAGTCAAGGAACTGCTAAAAACTTGAAAAGAGGCCTGGAAAAAAATGGCCCCTTCCCTCGTGCCTTTACAGGGAGCGTAGCCCTGCTGACACCTTGATCTTAGACTTCCAGCTTCCAGAACTGTGAGGCAATAATTTTCTGTTGTTTAAGTCGTTCAGTTTGTGGTATTTTGCTACGACAGCCCCAGGAAACTAATACAGAGGAAATCCGAGAAGCTATTTCGTCCAACTTCCTATTTAATGCAGAGCTCCTTCCGGGTTGGATAGGTGTTCGCCTCAGTCAGCCTCTGGGGGAAACTCCCAGGAATATGGCCATTGTCCTACTGAGACAGGTTGGTTAATATATTGCTAGGTAGACAGAGGGGTCCCTGGTGGAATAAACAAAAAAACAGCCATATCCTGAAACTTGAGGTACTGGAATGTCTCCTTCACTCCAGGACAGAGACAAGAGAATACGCCTTAAAGTTAATAAATAATCTCAAATCCCTTCTGGCCAGACAAAGGAGCAGAGCTGATAGGTAGGGATGGGTTATTTGCTAATCCCTTCAGGATGAGCAAACAGGAAAAAACCTAATAGATGAATTCAATTAGAAGGCGCCAGCCCCCTTCCCCAAGCAGGCAGGGGAAGGTATAAAAGTAAGAGCTTTTGCCTCAGTCACTGGACACCCCCGATTCGGGACCCCCTCCCACTTGGGAGCGGCAACCTTTTCTCCTGCCTCTAATAAACTATCTTCCTTTACAACTCTTTGCCTCTCTCTGGTCCGTGTGTCCATTCTTCGGCTTCACGAGACACGATCCCGGCCCACACCCAGAGACTGCCGGCAGATCCCACATCACCTACATCATTTGGGAACTCACAGGAAAAATATTCCTACTTCACTAGGGGCAATGCAGTCAGGCACTTAGTAACTCCCATTATTTCTTCTGTGGGTATCGTGTTTTTGTAATACAATTATTAGCAATACAAGCAAAGGTTAAGCTTTGTTTTTTAAAAAATATAATGCTGTATTTCACATTCAATAAATGGATGCTGCATAGAAAACTATGTGTGCATCTACGGCTTAGCCACATAACTAAGCCACATCACCGTCATTCACTCAGAGGTAGCAAAAGTATAAGATAGTTGGGGGGAATAACCAGGCCCTGCGTTCTGGCCTCACTGACAAACTGAAAAGCAAGAACACACTTCACACTCTCCTTTGTAGCTTGCAGAGTCTTCTGCACAACAGTGCCCACCAAGAACAAATCAATGTTAACAGGCTGGACGACTGAGTCATAAAAAGCACAATTCATGAGCCAAGCATAGTGTCTTTCTTTCCTGCTACAAAAGGGCAGAGAAGGAAACAGAGCTGTGAGTCATAGGGTAATACTGGTAATGGGAAAATACCACTGGGAGGTGAGAAACATCTTCTTTGATACAGTCCATTGCATTCTGTTTTCCAGCTGGTCACATTTCAGACTTGATTGAGAGGTAGATTGCCGCCATCTCCCCTTCAATCCCATTCAATAAGTATTTGTTGAATGAACACTGACCATTTGCCCCAGGGAGAAATAACTAGAGTGATGAGGCTAATTAATTCTTATGAACTAGCTACAAGGAGGTGCCTGGGAGCTAAATGACTCATGATCAGAGATCAATGCTTTAGGAAGATACGGGAAACGGCTTTCATTTCCAGAATGCTTGGCTCTGGATTAAGGAGAAATTCTGTCCCTACTCTGTAATTGGAGATCTCCCTCCAATCTCCAGTGATGAGATCAAGCCATTTCACTATGGGAAGCAGATTCTGTATTTTCACAGAATGTTCAAGCCTCTTTCTACTGGGTGCATCCAGACTTCGTGTTTCAGTCACAATTTAACATTCACATTCAGATAAATTTAACAAATACTCCCTGAGTGGTATTTACTCTGGGCGAGCCCTGTGACAGGTGCTATAGTAGCTACAAAAATAAGGCCCAAAGTCCTTGCTTGGGTCTTGAGGAGCTTGGGGAGAAAGCAAGACAATTACTCTGTCTTCACTTGCTGGCATCAGTTCGTAGGCTAACATTTCTGTTTCTTTTTCATGTGGGAATCAGAGAGACCTAAGTTTATATTCTGGCACCAGTATTTACTTGCTGTGGAACACTAGACAAAATCCTAGGAGGAATTTTATAAAATTAGACAAACCAATTTAGAAATTCATAAGAAAAACAAAGGATTGGGACTAGCCGAAACAATTTTGAAGGTGAAGACCACGGTTAGGGGTCATTCACTGCAAGATATCAGAGTAAGAGCTGTGGAGAGCAATTGTGATTAACACTGGTGGAATATCATGGTGGAACTGACAAAGTAGAACAATGATGTCCAAGAGAAAGCCAGAAACACACTCACATCAATGTGTATCTGAAGGTGGAGCGGAGGGACAGTGACCATGGAACCGTAGAGTGTCTTCAGACCAAAAAAATGGAGCAGGCAAATTCATTGGGTATACAGAACTTATTGTAGGGTAATTTACTTACCGGGAAGATTGGGTCGGAGTGGATAAGACAACCCAGCAGTCTGCATACATTATTCTTCCCTACTAAACAGTGATTACATCAAATGTTTCCGTCAAATGTATGGCCAAAGTCCTACTGACTGACAAGACAAAGAAACAAAGCATGTAATCCGTGCCAGGCACCTCACCTCCTAGGGATCATTGTGGATGATTGCTTACTTAGCACTGATGCTAACATCAGTGCGATATTTATCTCGGTTGTTACGTCTTTCTGGCTGTTACTGACAGGAATCTTTATGATTACATTGTGTAGGTTTATAGAACACAGCTAATCATTAACTACAAGGCCGTGTACGCTGGCCAGGACCAGTTAGGCTAACCAAAGTTAAAGCGAGAATAGAGAAAGTGGGGGGTTTACAAAGATGACAGTCCATTTGCTCACATCAAAATCTATATAATGTGAAAACTTGGTACGAGAGAGGTGGCATTATAAATCAATCAGGAAAGCAAGGCCTCTTCCAAAAACGGTGTTGCAAGAATTAATCCAATAAAAAAATTATTTTCATTTACCAAATACTCCTCCTTCTGGGCCCAGGATGGGGCTGCACTTCCCTGTCCCTTCTGAAGCGAGACATGGTCACATGACTCACTTTGGCCACTGAAGATGTGCTCAGAAGGTGTGTGTCACCTCCAAGCACAGCTCTAGCAGCCAGTGTGTGACTTGTCATATTCCCTTCCTTGCTGCAGGGCCCTTGGGTGCTTCTGTCTAGATAAGTGCCCATTAACCAGGGTCCCTGAGAGACTGTGATAAGCAGAGATCCTACATATTCACTGTGGACAACAGTACAAACAAGACATAAATTTGGGTTAAACTTCAGAGATTTGGGGTTGTTTCTATAATGTAACCTAGCTTCTCCTAATTAACACAGAAATAAACTCAAAGTTAAACTGCAGGTGATTAAAGACCTAGACATGGAAACTTTAAACTTTTTAGAAAAGGATACAGATAAATATCTTTATGACCTCAGAGTATAGTAGGACTTCTTTGAAAAGTTTTTAAAAATTATGAACCGTAAAGGTGAAGATAAATGTATTTGACTGCATGCAGTTAAAGTCTTCTGTTCACCAATGAACATCATAAATTAAACACATAAGCCACAAATGAGAAAAGATACTTGTAGTGTGTATAAGTGACAAAAGATTAGTGTCGAGTATCCATAAAACATCCTGAAGATCAATAAAGAAAAAACACATAAGCCAAAAGAAAAATGGAAAAAAGATATGAAAAGATAAAAAATAGATGGAAGAACCGTTGAAATCATTTAACAATTGGCGAAACAAACATTAAAGCAATTGAAACCATTTCACACTAATCAATTTGGTAAAAATGTTCAATTTGATAATACGTAGTATTGTCAGGGACATAAAGGAAAACTACATTGAAGAGCAATTTGGCCAAATCTAGTGAAGTTGAGGACATTTATATCTTTCAACCCAATAATAATTCTTCTTCCCACTGTATTTCCTAAAGGAACCCTGTGCATTTGCACAAGGAGATATGTAATCAGGAACATTCTTTGCAGGCTTGTTTTTAATGGAAAACAATCAGAAACAATTCAAATATCTATCACCATCAGAGTAGATTAGTAATAACCACTTGTGTCAACATGGATAAGTCTCAAAAACATAACACTGAAAAATGACAAAAACACAATCTTTGTGGTTTTGCAGAAAGTTGTGTAGTATATGTTCCATTTACACAAAGTTTGAAAACATGTACACTTCAATAGATACATACATACATAGTACAGTCACGTAACACTTAATGATGGGGATACATTCTGAGAAATGCATTTAGGCAATTTCATCATTGGGCGAACATCACAGAGGCACTGATACAAACCCAGGTGGGACAGGCCACTCCACACAGGCTCTGTGGGGTAGCCCTTTGCTCCCAGGCTGCAAACCTGAACAGCATGTTACTGTACGGAATACTGTAGGCGAGTATAACACAATAGTGCACATTTGTGTATCTAAACACATCTAAACATAAAAGGTACAGTAAAAATACAGCATAAAGGATAAAAAAAATGATACCCCTGTGCAGGGCACTTACTCTAAATGGAGTCTGCAGGACTGGAAGTTGCTCTGGGTGAGTCAGTGAGTGAGTGGGGATTGAAATGTGAAGGCCAGGACATGACTGCACACTGCGGTAGATTTTATAAATACTGTACACCAGCATCACCACAAACACCTGAATAATGCATTGTGCTACAACATTACAATAGTACAATGTTACTAGGCAATAGGAATTTTTCAGTTCCATTATAATCTTATGGGACCACCATCATATATGTGGTCCATCATTGATCAAAATCCCGTTATGCAGCACATGACTATATATACAGTAAGAGTGTGAAAGCTCGCACAGAAATGACCAACACAATTGGAGAGAGGGGGTAATGGAGTCAGGAACACAGGAGATTTCTAATGCAAATGTATCACTTTACGTATTAAGAAAAACAGAAACTAATACAGCACAACTTCAAATTGGACTGAGATTGGATATATCTGGGATACAGATGCTCATTATGCTGTTCTCCGTACTTTTCCATTGATGAAATACTTCTCTCTTTTTTTTAATATGACTTCCCAAAGCCTCATACTGAGCAAATGGCAGATGAACCCAGATCAGTATTTTATTCACCACCCCACACTTAGGTGAATAAGTTTAAAATGAATGCATCCTAACATTTCTGTACCTCTTTCTGCAAACTCCAGCATCTTAAGACATTGATTCTTAAATTTGGCTACAAGTGAGAATCAGTGGGGTCCCTGGCTCCCAACCCCAGCGATGCTGATTAAATTGGTCTGGGATGTGGCCTGGGTGATAAAAGTGTTTAAAGCTTCCAGGTGATTCTAATGTGCAGCCAAAGTGGAAAACCACTGCTTTAGAAGAAATGTAGGGCAAGAACTCAGGTTTGAAAATCCGCCCACTGTGGGAAAGAACCTCAGGTCTGTCACTGCTTTGTAACGTTGGGAGACTGCACTATCAATTTCTCTCTTGGTACAATCAGGATAATAACATCTATTGCGTTGGATTGCTAAAAGAATTAAATAAGAATGATGTGTTTAAATTACCCAGTATCTTATTTTATGGAAGTAAAAATTAGTTACTATTCTGGACGATCTTACAAGAAATAAATACGAACCAGATTGCTCAGATCCAAGGAGTGGGCTGAGCTTCTTAACACCATCCCCATGCGTGCCCCAGTCTTCCTTCTCTGTACTCTTCCATCCCACTGCCTACACTGGGAAATGGCCTCTAATCCTGCTGCTGTAGCAGCCTATCTTATTTAAATATGTGTTTGGAATTTTGAAAAGCCACAATTGCATGTGTACACCCAAAAGACAGCCCTTCAGCCAACAACTTAGTCTGTTGCATACTCAATATTTCTTCTTAATGGGTATATTATCTCAGTGTGTCAAATAGCACCATCAAAATGATGAATGGAAATGTGTCACGCGGGGTCTCAGCTCCTGCTCCCCACATAAGAACACAGGACATGGTGAGGCCAAAAAGGAGCACCCACGGAGCCATAGGTAGGGGAGTCACACCACTATTACCCAGTATCTTATTTTATGGAAGTAAAAATTAGTTACTATTCTGGTCACTGGAGGCTGGATTCACACGACTTTTCTGCCGACTGACTGACTCCCCTTACTAGCTTGCTCGCTGAGCCACCATCTTCTTGCTAGCCCCATTTTCTGCTAGCATAGCCACGCAGTTATATTATTGGCCAATGGTTCACTGGTTACAGCTGACGGCCAACTAGCCACAGCTGATGGCCATCCAATCACAGTTGATGGCCATTTACTACCCAAGTGAGCACCTTTCCATGTGAGGCCGAGAGCCTGGAAACTGCACTCCTGGCTCTGTCCCCACAAAATGCTTCTCATAAAAGGTTGTTACAATAGAGTGAAAGATGTCATATTAAAAAGCCACAGTCTGTTAAACTACTTTGCTCATGAATGAGATTTCTCTTGACTTCAGAAGATTACCTATATTTTCAAAGTCTACTGCTACTCATTCTGCATATTATGTATCACAAAAACAAATTTATGTATTTGTCATTTTCAAAACCTCTTTTCTCAAATCCTTCTTTTATTATCTGAGAAGAGGGGAGATGAGGAGTCTAGATACCCAAGACAATAAGTATGTAGTTTATCAGGTGATTTTGCTGACCAATCTTTCTCATGAAACATAGAAGCAAAAACCCTCAACAAAATATTAGCAGGTCAAATCCAACAATGTATAAATATTATACACCAAGACCAAGTGGAATGTATTCTGACTATGCCAGTCTAGTTCAACATTTGAAAAAAATCTATCAATGTAATCTACCATATTGATTGGTTGAAGAAGAAAAATTATATGATCATAATAATTGATTCAGAAAAAGCATTTGACAAAATCCAATACCCATTTATGATAAAAAAAAATTTTTTCAGCAAACTAGGAAAGAGGGAAATTACCTCAACTTGATGGAGAGAATCTATAAAACACTATGTAGCATCATAACTAATGTTGAAAGACTGAATGCTTTCTCCCAGAAGTGAAGAACCACAAATATAGTCAACTGATCTTTGGCAAAGGAGCAAAGACAATTCAATGGGAAAAGGAAAGTCAAGAACAAATGGTTCTGGAATAACTGGACACCCACATTAAAAAAAAAAAAAAGATCTTATATATAGACATTAAACTTTTCACAAAAATTAACGTAAAATCGATCATAGACCCAAATAGAAAACACAAAACTATAAAACTTTTGTATTTTTATTTTTAGGAGAAAACAATGGAGAAAATCTAGGTGATCTTGGATTTGGCAATGAACTTTTATACACAACTCCAAAATCACAATCCATGAAAGAAAAAAATCAATAAATTGGACTTCATTAAAATTAAAAACTTCTGCTCTGAAAGAGACACTGTTAAGAAAACGAAAAGACAAGTCACAGTCTGAGAGAAAATATTTGCAAAATACATGTCTGATAAAGTGCATGTATCTAAACTATACAAAGAACACTTAAAAATCAACAATAAGAAAACAGTCTAATTTTAAAATGGACAAAAGATATGAACAGACAACTCACCAAAGGAGATGTAAAAATGCAAGTAAGCATATAAAAAGATGTCCAATATCATTTGTCATTAGGGAATTACAACTTAAAACAATGAGATACCACTGCCCACCTATTAGAATAGCCAAAATCAAAAAAACTAATAAAGCCAATTGCGAGTGAGGATGCAGAGAAATAGGAACTCTCATTCATTGTTGGTGGGAATGCAAAAGGTACAGCCACTTTGAAAAACAGTTTAACAGTTTCTTACAAAGCCAAACATCATCTTACCATAAGATCCAGCAATCATACTCCTAGATACTTACATAACTGATTTGAAAACTTATGCCTACACAAAAAACTTGCATGTGACTCTTTACAGCAACTTTTTCATAATCACCAACAATTGGAAGCAACCAAGATGCCCTTCAGTAGGTGAATGAATAAACAAAATATGCTGCACTCATGCAATGGTATACTATTCTGCAAGAAGAAATGAGCTATAGAGGCATGGATGAATTTTAAATGCCTATTGCTGAGTGAAATAAACCAGTCTGAAAAGAGTACATACTGTATGACTGTAATTATATGGCAATCTGGAAAAGGCAAAACTACAGAGATGGTAAAAAAGATCAATGGTTACCAGGAGTTTGTGGGGAGAAGGGAGGATGGAATAGGTGAAACAACAGGGACATGTTAGGGCAGTAAAATTATTCTGTACGACACAGTAATGGTGGATACATAACATTATGTATTTGTCAAATCTCATAGAACTTTACAGCACAGACAGTGGACCTTAATGTATGCATATCAAAAAATCACTTAGGGCATTGTGGGATCCCAGGATGGAATGCAGAATGTCACTAAATAATATAAGTGTATTATAAATGCCTGAAACAACCTCACTGAAAAAGGCAGGGGGAAAAGGTGACTTATATAAGTAATTAGGAAATGAATGGAGTCTATAAGAACAAAAGCAAAAGGAACTATACAAAAACACTGTACTTTAATTGATAAAGTTGTATCCCATGAAGATATGGGTTAACAATTCGGAAATGGATGTACATGTATACTGGAAATGAACAATTAAGTACACAGGTGGTGAATGCTGGCAGCCAAATGTCTTACTGTGAGAGTGGGATTTTATAGATAAGCAAAGAGAGGAGGCTAGAATTATCCATGTCCTAATGGAAGAGAGTTGGACACCATATAAGAACTCAGGTTTCATTTAACAAACAGATGGTCATATACAGAAATATTGATAGATTTGTGTATATCCAAGTTAGCGTACCCACATGTGTGTCCTTGCTCTGCCAGCTGAGGGGACAACATCCCGTCGCAACAGCATCCTTAGTGCCTGCAGCTTGGTTTCTAATACCAGTCTCCAATGAAAAGAAGCAGGGCCCTTTGGGAAGTGGCTGATTTTAGGGTAGGGACAGGAAATATACAAGATGAGCCTGGAACATCTTGCAGTGCCAGAAAGTAAGAATGTGCTCGAAAACCAAACCAAAAATCCACCATGAAGGGGCTATGTCAGAGGGAAATGAGCCTAGTGGCCAGACATGGAGCAATTTGAGCAACAAAATAAATAAAGTAACAGTAGGTTATAACTGGAAGTATAAAATACATATCCATGAGTCCATACTGAAATAAGCAAATTATTGAATAAATAAATAAATGAGGGAGAAGAGACAAATCTTCCACAGAGAAAAATTCCAAATAATTGGGGTAGATACTCTACCCTCAAAGAAATGGAATGCAACTCCCTCTCTTTAAGTGTGGGCTGCCCACAGTGGTTTCTTTCCAAATAAGACAATGTGGAAAAGGGGGAAAAGAGTAACCTTGCAGCAGAGAAATCTGACAAACATGACCTCAGCATGTGATGAAGGCCAATACCGACCATGATGTCATGTTGACAGTACGTACTATAAGATGTGTTGAAAATGGAGCTTATCTCCGTGGTCTTCCTTCCCAAACCCAGTCTGATCATGAGAGAAGCATCAGACAAATCCCAGTGGAGGGACATTATACATAATACCTCAAACTCTTAAAACTGTCAAGGTTTCCTTAAAATGACTTGCCAGGCTCCTTCAAACTGTCAAGATCATCAAAAACAAGGCAAGTCAGAGAAACTGCCTCAGGCGGCAGACAGCTAAGCAGATAATACATGTGGTATCCTGGATGGGATCCTGGAACAGAAATAAAATTAGGGCAAAACTAAGGAAATTTAAATAAAGTATGAACTTGAGTTAACAACAATATATCACCATTGGTTCATTAATTGTAACAAGTGTACCATATTAATATTAGATATTAAAAGAGGAATCTGGGTCTGGGGTGTATGGGAACTCTTTCTACTATCATCTAAATTTTTCTGTAAATCTAAAGAAATGTTTTCATGTAAAGTTTTAGAAATGTTTATTTAACGCTGCTGGGAAGCATGACATTAAACCATTCTCAGAGTCTCCATCCCAAATCAACAAAAATCTGGGATCTTGGGAACCAGAGTTTAGGGAACAGGGAGAGGCAGCCAGTCATAAAGAAATAAGCCGAGGAGATGAAGTATATTATTTAAATTATAAACACAATCCATGGAAAGATTATAAATAGCATTAACTAACAAAACTGGAGAAAAGAGTAAGTGGGAGGTCATGTGATTTAAATACTACCACTCTTAGAGAGAGGAATCCAGAAGTACTGTGTAAAGTAGACATGTTCATTTTTTTTTTTTTTTTTTCACTAATTAAAAGGAAATACTTCCAGGGAGTAGAGCTGGGTTTGGGGAAGGAAAACTCTTATTTTTCATCCGGTAGTATCCTGAATTTAGCTCCTGAATGAGGACAATAGGATTGCTGTGATAAGGGACTGAGCTACTGCACATAAGACAGTTCAGCCCAAGTGGGGCACTTGGTAAGTAAGTGCTCAGTGAGTCCCAGACAGGAGTAAGTCCCAGCCCAGGCACTGCAGGGCTTCCATAAATGTATGCTGCAGGAAGAGGGAACAGGCTCAGATTTCTTAGGGGGTCTTAATTCATAAGCAAATGTAACTTAAAAAGTGTAGGAAATGACTTTATCACTCAACCGAGTACTTCCCTTTACTGCTTAGTATATATATCGCATGTTATAATTTTGCAACCCAATATTTAACAGTAATTGGCTGATGTACTAATGTCAGATACTTTTAGACAACAGACTCCAGTCTCACATTTACCTGCATAATTGAAAACAAATGATGCCTGACAAATGCTTAATTATTTCTGAATTTTATATTAGAACAATGTCAGCATCTTACAAAATAGGTTTTGATGAATAACTGGGCCATGGTAAACCTTTTCCAAGAAAAATACTGGCTTTGATGGTCTGAGATTTTCAGTTTATGAGATCATTAATCATTGCAAGTGTTGTGTGTCTCATTTGTTCTGGGGAGTTATTTTATACCCCTAGGACCGTGGTATGTTTATTAAACTTAAGTTAAAAAAGAAAATCATTTCTGCTCATGGCTATTCAAATTCTATTAAAAATAATTTCAAACCAGCAATCATGTTTCCATCTCTTCATTAAATATAGGAAAGTAGGCTTTAAAAATAATCTACCAGGCTGCCTTGCACATTTTCGACAGCTTGATGAAGTGAGATGATACTCACACCCACTGATAAAGAATCTTTCTCTTGGGTGACATTGCTACTGAAAATGGGTGTCTCTCTTGGGATTCTGAACTCCAAGGAAGCCCTACCATGTTTCAGGTAGAATCAGTACATGACATTTCATGGGCTTTTTGAACATTTTAAACCTTCATTGTATTGTGTGTATACCTCAACCGTATTATAAGAAAAGTCCTCAAATTTCTGGAACCTGTGGGAGCTCGTTGGGAATCACCAGCGCGAATAAATACTGTGAGCATACATTTTACTGAAAGCTGCCCCTAAGCCTGCAGTAGGAGTGAGTGGCAGAGGCGGCGAGGAGAGGAAGGGATGTCAAAAAGAAGCTAGCTGATTCACGCACAGAACCTTGGAAAAGCTAGAGAATTAGAGGCACCAGCTACCTCTGCAGATGTGGGTACGGAGTGGTTGAGAGTTGGCATACAGGGAATTAGCCTCCCAGATCTTCTTGCCTCCTCCGCTGGCCCAACAAAGATCAAAGCTTTCTTTCTAATGGGGTTGCATCCAAGAAGGCCTGTCCCCACAGAGAGCAGGAGCACCTGAGGGTGGAGGTGAGGAGTCCTCCTGAAAACAGAGGTATTGAATGGCAGGCTCTATATTGAAAAAGGAATCCAATACCTTCCTCTCCTTGCTCGGCTTCCAAAACACTGGAATTTCCTCTGTGGAGAAACTCATCGACTTGAAAGACCTAGAGAGAGTGAAAATTGAGCGTGTGCCAGTAAAACAGGAGAGCCTTCCCCAGAGGCCCACTATTGAGAAGCCCCAGCCATACTTAGTTTCCAACTGGCTTGTTTAGCTCCTCACTGAACTGAAAAGACAGCTAAGAATCAGCGAGTTCGGGGATGGTTCTCTATAAAACACAAAGACCAAAAATAAACAGACAAAATTAACTCAGAGGAAACAGAAAATGCAGGGAGCAAAAGAACACATAAAAACTCTAGAATTAATATTCTCACTAAGGTGAAAGAAGGATACCGTGTTCATGAAACAAGAAGATAATACCATTTAAAAACAGAACAGAAACACTCAGAGAACAAGGAAGCACTCTGAGAAATCAAAAATGACAAATAAAATTAAAGAGAAAGGTTAATAGATAAAATTGAGGAAACTTCTCGGGAATTAGATGAAAAATGAAAAAGATGAGAAATAGGAAAGATAAGAAAAATCAGAAACTCAATCAAGAAGCTTCAAAAGCTGATCAACAGGAGTTTTAGAAACTAGAAGAGAAAAAATGGAGGGGTGGATAGTTTGTAAAAAAAAAAAAAAAAAAAAAGAAAGGAAAGAAAGAAAGAAAGAAAGAAAGAAAGAAAGAAAGAAAGAAAGAAAGAAAGAAAGAAAGAAAGAAAGAAAGAAAGAAAGAAAGGGAAAAAGAAAAAAGAAAGGAAAACAAATGCAAGAGCATTTCTAGAATTGAATTGAGGCATGTGAATTTCCATATGGAGAGGACATACTGAACAGCTAGTACTATAAATGGGGAAAAAGCCACATAACAGTATTTCACTGTGAAATTTCAATAAACATAAACAAAATGAAGACCCTAACAGTTTACAAAATAGAAAAAAAAGAAAGATTACACACAAACTTGGGGTTGCAAGGCAAAGAAGCAATGAGGGAGAATAATTTCTAGTCAATTAAGCCTAAGGCTAGAATAAAGATATTTTCAGACATATACAGTTTTCAAATTTTTACCTCTTACACCTCTTTTTCCCCCCTGCAAGATACTGGAGAATGTGCTTCATAAAAAGATGAATGAACAAACAAACAAAAAAGATGGCATGCGATTCAAGAACAGAGAATTCCCAGGATGACAGGACGTCCCTGGATGACAGTCACGCAGAAAGCAACTCATCTAGATCAGATCAGGACAGTGCAGGGTTCCGGGAGGGTAAATGGCAGGTAAACTGTCACGTTTGACAGGAAGGAGAGATTTCTGAGTAGTCAGAAACTCTGGAAATGATTCAGGTATAAGTACAGAGCAATCTAGGTAAATTTTTTAATGAGGTAATAAATTCCATGGAAAATTCAAAATTGTATAAGAAGATACTGGTGGTTACAGGGGCTAAGAGGTGGGACAAGTAGGGAGTTGTTGTTCAATGGTTATAAAGTTTCAGTTATACAAAATGAATAACTTCTAGAGATCTGCTGTACAATATAGTGCCACAGTTAACAATTCAATATTTTACACTTAATAATTTGTTAAGAGGGTAGAACTCATGCTAAGTGCTCTTACCTTGATTGTGATGATGGTGTCATAGGAGTATGTATATATATCCAAACTCATCGTATTGTGTACATTAAATATGTCCAGTTTGTATATCATTTATACCTCAATAAAGTTTTTTTAAGAAAATGTAGAGAGATCCAAGAATGCAGAGTAGACTGTACCTGCATCCTTCTATGAACACATTAAAATTACAACTAAATTATGAAACAATCAACCTAGAGAACCATCTGAAATCTAGCCATACACAAGTCCTATGACTGAAAATATAAAGAAGCCACATCGAGATTGGTAGGAGGGACAAGACACGGAACAGGCCCCAAATCTATGTGTGTCAGTTGAAAATCAGGAGGGATATCTTGGCTGCGGAGGCTCCCCCTGGAGGACCGAGGGACCCCAGCTCCCTAAACCAAGCTCCCCAGCCTGTACTGGTGCCAGGAAGAGGAGCCCACACAACATCTGGCTGTGAAAAACAGTGGTGATTCCCCTGCTCAGGTGGGTCAGAAGGCTTTGGGAAACACAATTGTCCCCTTAAACTGCCCACACACAGATTCACTCGCTCGCAGGCATTCACCTTGGGCTCCAGAGAAGAGATGGTGACTCAGGAGGCATCGGAGACATACGGGGAGGGGCAGGTGGCGGGGGAAGACTGGGAGTATAGCTTCAGGCGGAGGACTGAAGGACATAGCATTTTCCCTGTGTGAGGTCCTCCTTCCATGCAGCTGGCAGTGGGCACCATCTTTCCTTTGTTGAGCCCACCCCCACCATGACCAAATCTGAATATGACTGGCCTGATGAGCCACCCTGCTGACTCACTGGGACACTGCTCCACCCAACTCCCCCAATGCTGAGATACTTTCTCCACAAGCAACCAACCCTAGGTGAATTGCATTCTTTCTTGGAAAACTATTGGAGTCTGGCAGATCCCCAGCAGGCAGTGACTGGCCTTGGTGTGGTCTGAGACTTTTGCTAAGTAGCTCCAGGCTCAGCAGTGGCACCAAACCAGAATTTACATTAACCTGTTGACCACAACTCTTCGCACTCTAGTGATTCCCTGAAGCAAGGCTTCACTCAACTTTCATACCAAATGAGGCTCTATCAGCAGCTGAACCTTAAGGGAGCTGGCAGGTAGCACCAGGCCTCGGGGGTGTCGTGGCTTTTTGCAGAGCTACCCCAGGCCCAGTGCTGGTGGCAGACATCCTTGGTTAGCAGCATGGCCTCTTCCATGCACCTTCAAGTGTAGCAGAAGCAGAGACAACTGCAGATCACTTTGTAGCTCCTACCAGGTAGTCCCCAAAGAGTCAGAGGGACCTGGACCTGAACCGGAGCCCCTTCCAAGAGGCCCCAAAACCAACATACTTGGAGATTGGCTTCAGAACACAGCAGAGCACTGCCCAATTAGCCCCACAAGTGGAACACCCAAAAGCTGGTCTCAACAGGTTCCAGAGCCCAATGGGGCAAATGTCACTTACTGTGCAAGACCCCGCACAGCAGCCTATAAGCTGTCGACATGACCAAACCCCACAGCCAATCAGCCTGAGGGTCAATCCTACTCACTCATGCTCCAATAGCAATCAAGCCTCAACTATAACAGGAGGGCACACACAACACACACAAGGGACACTTCTGGAGCACCCAGAGCAGGTGACCATGCAGACTACCAGGGCCCCACAGGACACCTACTACATAAGCCCACCCGGCCAAGACTGGGAGACATAGCAGATCTATTTAATACATAGAAACAAACACAGAGAGGCAGCCAAAATGAGGAAACAAAGAAATGCATCCCAAATGAAAGAACAGGAGAAAACTCCAGAAAAAAGAACTAAATGAAATGGAGGCAAGTAACCTACCAGAGACAGAGTTCAAAACAATGGTTATAAGGATGCTCGAAGAACTTAGTGAGAACTTCAACAAAGAGACATAGAAACCATAAAAAGGACATAGAAAACATAAAAAAAAGTCAGAAGTGAAGAATACAATAACTGAAATGAAGAGCGCATTAGAAGGAAACACCAGCAGGCTAGATGAAGCAGAGGATCGAATTAGTAATTTGGAAGACAAGATAGCAGAAAGCACTCAATTGGGACAGCAAAAAGAGAAAAGAATGCACCAAAAAGTGTGGAGAGTTTAAGAGACTTAGGAGACAACATCAAGCATAACAACATTCGCGTCATAGGGTACCAGAAGGAGAAGAGAGAAAGCAAAGGATTGAGAACCTATTTGAAGAAATAATGACTGAAAAATTTCCTACCCTGGCGAAGGAAAAAGACATACAAGTTCAGAAAGCACAGAGAGTCCCAAACAGGATGAACCCAAACAGGCCCACACCAAGATAATATTTGTTTTATACATTATAATTAAAACGGCAAAGGTTAAAGACAAAGAAAATCCTAAAAGCAGCAAGAGAAAAGCAACTGGTAAATTATAAAGGAGGTCCCAAAAGACTGTCAACCAATTTCTCAACAGAAACTTTGCAGGCCAAAGGGATTGGCACGAAATACCCAATGTGATGAAAATCAAAGACCTACAACCAAGATTTCTTTACATAGCAAGACTAGCATTTAAAATTGAAGGACAGATAGTTTCCCAGACAAGAAAAAGTTAAGGAGTGCATCACCACCAAACCAGTACTACAAGGAATGTTAGAGGGACTTCTTTAAGATGGAAAAAAAAAATCAGAATTATGAATAATAAAATAGCAAAAGCTACATATCTATCAACAATTACTTTCAATGTAAATTGATTAAATGCTCCAATGAAAAGGCATAGGAGGGTTGAATGGATAAGAAAATAAAACCCTTACATATGCTGCCTACAAGAGACTCACTTCAGATCAAAAGACACACACAGACAGAAAGTAAAGGGATGGAAAGAAACATTTCATGAAAATGGAAATGAAGAAAGCAAAAAAAAATGGGGTAGCAATACTTATGCCAGACAATATAGACTTTAAAACAAAGGCTATAATAAGAGACAATGAAGGACCCAGAAATCCCACTTTAGGATATTTATCCAAAGAAACCCAAAACACTACTTCAAAGGGATGTCTGGATCCCTATGTTTATTGCAGCATTGTTCACAATGGTCAAGATGTAGAGGCAGCCTGGGTGTCCGTCAATGGAAGAATGAACAAAGAGTAGGTGGTACATACATACAATGGGATATTTCTCGGCCATGGAAGGAAATGGGTTCTTGCCATCTGCAGTGACATGGATGGACCTGGAGGATACTGTGCTGAATATAATATGTCAGACAGAGAAAGATAGACGCAATGTGATTTTGCTTATATGTAGAATCTAAAGAACAAAATTAACAACCAAAACAGAAACAAACTCATAGATACAGAAAACATTTTGATGGTTGACAGATGGGAGTGGGGTTGGGAGTGTGAATGGAAAAAGGGGAAGGGATTAAGGAATACAAATTGGTTGTCAAAAAGTAGTTCTGGGGATATAGCGTATAACAAAAGGAATATAGTCAATAACATTGTAATAACAATGTATGGTGTCATATGGGTACTAGATTTGTTGGGGTGATAGAAAAGAGGGGCTTGAAGGGGAGGGTGAAAAAAGGTAAAGGGATTAGGAAGTACAAATTGGTAATTACAAAATAGTCATTGGGATGTAAAGTAAAGCACCGGGAATGTAGTCAATAATATGGTAATAACTATGTATAGTGCCAGGTGGGTACTAGGCTAGTTAGGGACAATCCCTTCTTAAATTATATAAATGTCTAACCACTTTTCTGTACACCTGAAATTAATATAAAATAATATCGAATATCAAATGTAATTGAAAAATTTTAAAGGGGCAGGGAGATAAAAGGGAATAAGAGGTTCAAAGTTCTTGGTATAAAACAAGTAAGTCATTGGGATGTAATGCACAGTATAGGAAATATCATCAATAATATTGTGATAGAGTGGCACGGTGTCACACGGTTGTTGGACTTATGGTGATCACTTCTTTAGGTATATAAATGTTGAATAACTATGGTGTACTTCTGAAACCAATATAATACTGTATGTTAGCTATATTTTTAATAAAAATCTTTTTAAAAACATCTGACAAGTTTTCCATATACTTTTATACTTGGTATATAAAAGTGTAAGTACCAAAGAGGATTAAGTAATCAGCCGTACAATCTTCCTCCCCTGTTCCAGAACAGAATTTAGTATTCTTTGGTCTCCTGGTACCATTTCCCTCCGTCCTCCACTCTAGCAGCAGAAAAGTCTCACAAAGTTATGGTACAGTTTGCTCTCTTTCAACTGGCGATCAGAGTTAGTCAAATTACAGTCTGGAAATAATTTTACAATTTTTAAAACTCTAACCAGAAATAAATTTGTAATGACAATAAACTTAAACATAGAAATACATAGTTCTAGCTGAAATATCTTGAAAAATCACATCAAATTTAGTCAACAACTAATTCATCACATGACTAGGGATAATCTCCATTGCTCAGTAATGGTGAATCCTGTAAAACAGGAATAATTACCTCTAAGACAAGTAGCTTGACTTCATGAGAAGTCATGAATGTAGATGGTAGAGGACACAAAAAATATTTTTAAATGGATAATTACCAATTTGCAGAAGACAAATATGGTTCTGTTTCATAAATCTGTGTTTCATAAAATGTAAAGACTTGGTGTGTGTGTGTGTGTGTGTGTGTGTGTGTGTGTATGTGTGTGTGTGCAGGAGGTATGGAGGAGGATGGCAGTGAAAAGCACTGGGGTCTTCTATAAATGTTATTAAATCAGAAAATGGGAAAAAAGGAAGAGTGTAAGAGGTTTGGGCTCAGCATATAACAAAAACAAATGTTCATTTATTGACTAATGATGTTATTTAGCATAATAATATTTCGTAGCTAAAGTGTTTTTATTCATTTAAAATTCCATGTTAGAAGATAATGTTTCTTATTTATATTCTAACCTATTGAGAAGAAATTTGAAACGTTAAGCCAGCTCTTAGAATTATCTGACTTAGCCTCCCATACATTTATTAACCAAGAGATAACTGATGATTGGCTTAACCAAAATGGAACTGTATTGGCAAGAATTAGGGGGAGACATTAAGTTTAGAATTATACAGCATATATTTTACTTAAGAATAATGCTTATTGATAATTTTAAAAAATGTAAACTATCGATTTTATTACGTGAGCTGATTGAAGCTCTGCATACATTCTATTTGCCACTCAAGGGATTGAAAAACTTAAAAATGGGAGTGTACATAGAGAAAGTTCCGCAATAGTATGAAGACTGGGGAACATACAGGGAACTGTATGGAAGAATCCACTGCCTGGAAGGGATTTTAAGAAAGGAGGGAATAGTCAGACAATGAACAAGAAATTATTCTGGCCAAACAGGATCACTCTGAAGAATAAACTGAGGAGTGAACTAATTACTAGAATAAGAAGAAAATGGAACTGCCTAAAGTGAAGAGTTCAAGAAGAAGATCTAAGAAAGATTGAAGCAAAGAATATGAAGTCGTAAGAGAAATGACAAGTAGTCCAAACATGATTTGGAATATAATCAGAAAGCTCATTAAGCAATTTAAGCAAGAGAGTAAAAATGTGTTTCAGGTGGGTGGTTAAGAAACCCAACTGGCATTTGGAAAGTTTGAGGCTAGAGTCAAGTGCATTATTTACAGGTTTGAAATAATGTTATTTCACAGAAGATTTGGGATTCTGAGGTTATAGAAATTATCTCATGAGATAAAAGGTTGTTCTCCATTTAATTTTATTCCTTCAATAAAAGATGCATTCCAATATTAAGATTTACCGAAGCTTTAGACAGGTGTTGGCTTCCACGAC
This sequence comes from Rhinolophus sinicus, assembly GCF_036562045.2. Lineage (NCBI taxonomy): Eukaryota > Metazoa > Chordata > Mammalia > Chiroptera > Rhinolophidae > Rhinolophus > Rhinolophus sinicus. The sequence goes on from NC_133756.1 coordinate 65,211,413, forward strand.
TCTATGTCCTCCTTCACAACATACTATCTGGACCATACAACCGGACCACCTCTCTTGAAAACCTTCAGTGAGGGGGAAGTTAGTTCTCACAGAGTAACACATTCCAAATCTTTGGAAAATTAAACAATTAATGCAGGCAAGGATCATCCTTGGATGTTAAGACCATCAAGTAAAAATTGCTAGGGAAGATGATACTTGCATGACGCCAAAGTATCACCCCACAGATTACTTGCTAATTGCACGGGGGAGATGGCGAGACCTGGAAGTCATCATCCCGAGTGATGAGACAGTATTTCAAATGATGGACAACCTTTCATTTATGTCTCCTGATGTGATGCAACACCAAGTACATAGCATCATCTAAGAAAAGGTCTTGCCCCAAATCTGAATCCAGTCATGTTTTTAAAACTACCTTTTAGTTTACAGGAAATACAAGTGATGGAAGAAGGAGTTAAACACCAACTTGAGGAAACAGTTGGACAAATCCAGAATGTGGGACATTATACAAAATAACTAGTCTGCTTTCTTTTAAAAATTAATGTCATGGGAAAACAAGGTGTAGTGCCTATTCTAAAATAAAAAAGAATAAAGTACATAACGACCAAGTACAATATATGAAGCTTGACTAGATACTGGTTTGTGTTTTGGGTTTTAAACTATAAAAGATATTTTGGAAACAAGTAGAAAATTTTGAATAGATTGCACATTAAATGACATTGGGGAATGTTTTTATTGTCTTAGATATAATACCGTACTCAAATTAGAGGATATCTCTTATTTTTAGGGGAGAGAAAAAGCAAATATAGCGAAACGTTAACAGCTGACTCTAAATGGTAACTGTACCAATGATAATTATACAACTCTCTCAACTTTCTGTGTATTTGAAAACCTTCACAAAAAATCTTGAAAAACCTAGTTTTAAGTAAACTAATCTGAAATCTGCTTCCATTTGTATTCACCGAATCATCCTAATACCACACCTGTTCTCTTGGTTCTGGTGACCACATTCTCCAGTTTCCATTCCTCACTTTCCTCTGGCTCTGCTGACCCAACGCAATCCCTTCGCCCTCTCCTCTGCTTCCATGTTACAGCCTCAGAGAGCTCAGCTGTGGCCATCCGCTCTCTCCCACTCTCCACTTCTTGACTCCCTTAGCTTCAGGGGCTATTGAAATGCCAGAGATACTCAAATGTAAGCCTTCAAGCCAGACCATTTATGGGTCTGAACATAGAAACTTTCTTACCTAAATCATCGCATTTCATGGGCAAACCAAGATCGAAAATGACCTACTGAATCAGAGCTCATTCTTTTCTCTTATGAAATCCCAACCATATCATTTAAAGGGGAAAAATTAGTATGTTGCAAATCTAATGAACTCCTGATTAATTAAAATGTTTGCAGAATAACTGTTCCAGGTAATTGAATGTTTTAATTAAATCAAGTTTCAGCCACTTTTAAAAATACATTAGTACATATCCCTACTTAGTATACACAATATTTAGGATAAAATTTAATTTTTGATTTTTTTATTCCTAAATTTAAAGCATGTTTATGTCAAAACCACAAATATCTGTACACTGAATATACTTAGATTTATATGATACCAAGATTTAAATGATATATATGAGCAATTGAGCTGAATCTGTATTGCCTAAGGATTCACTTGAAATTTACTGAAATTTCAAGGTTTTATTCACATTCTTCTTTTTTTAATCTTTTTACACAAAAGTAAACTTACAAGGGAAGACTCAATACTAAGTCTCTAGTTTCTTTGGGGAGTAAAAATTCATAAAGTGTTTGTAGCGAAGAGTAGTAAACATCTAAGAAAAGGGCAGAGACGTGGAAAACATAAGACTGAAGCTTTAAGAGCAATTGGTTCAACTTTTTCAGGGACCATTAAGGCTTTGAGGAAAGCTCTAGAATATGTAGTGTTTTTGTGATGTTATCAAAAGAATCAAGAATCAAGGCAAGTATTTGTTTTTTTATCAAGAAGAGTATGCAAAAAGAAAAAGTCTCAAAAAAAAGTAGAAATATGTAGAATTGTAGTTTACCTCATTGCACTGTCTCAAGTGAACTTGTTTCAACTTGTTCTGTACCTCAATAGTCACAGAGCTCATATATATAACTGTTAAATCAGTTTGCCTATCAACACAGGGTCCCGTTGCCTTCCATGTCGACATGGTTGAAAATTTCTTCAAAACCAGGGTGTGTTTGAGGCCTCGTATCTGTTTTACTACCAGGCAAACGCTCATCACTCAAGGGTCTCTCAGCAGATTAGCTCAGTTCACACTCATGCCATGACTAGCACAGGTAACTGCTTTCCTTAACCCGATTCTTTGCTCGTTTATGTAGAGATTTTGGAGTGAATGAAACCATATCTCTGGATTAACACATGGTACCAGTTCACTAATTAGCATAAGCATCTAACTGCTATATATTCCTAAATTATTCCTATTTTGCTTAACAATGGTCATATTTAGATATCAGGTAATTTAAAAAATTTTCTCCATCCACATAGGTTAGATTCCCCAGCCCAAATGGATTCTATTTTTTTAAGCACTTTGGAAAAATCTGGAAAATGAATAAAACAAATTAAAATTGAAAATTGTATTAAAAGATAAAAACAATATTTTTGTTTCATTTTCTCTAATTTTTCTTCCCTGTCTTTTTTCTTTCTTTCTGTCTTTTTTTTTTTTTCAAGCATGAAGGCTTTTAGAGGTGGAATGGGTTAGATTAGACTTGGAAGGGTCTGAAAATCTTCAGGCATATGATAAAGGCATTAGCTGAATCAAGGTTTATAGAAATTCAGGTTTGCAATTATCTAAGGTAAACAAAGATCTAAAGTAATCATTAAATCTTAACAGTGAGTCAGAGAAATCAAAATTCTAGTTTGGAAATAATAACAATTTAATGGACAAACAAAACACTACAGTGAACAAAATATTGAAGCATGTCCTTTTTTCATTCAACAGCATGAAAAGCTTTTTTTGTTGTCATACATTTAAAGTCTTTACAATCAAATCAACTTACTAGCAACCAAAAAAAAAAAAAAAAAAAGACCATCACAGTACACAAAGAGATACAAGTTTAAAACTGCAGACATACAAATAAGCAAAATGCTTAGTAACCATGTCCAAAGCTTTCTATAAATCTCATCATATGATAACTCACCAACTTGTCTGCCGTTACATTTCTAACATCAAATTTAACATCATCTTCGGTAGATAAAATGAGAATTAAAAAAAACAAAAAACACAGCCTTGTAAATATATAAACCCAAACCACAAAACATCTCCTAACCCTTGTATTTACTCTAAGTACAAATGGATTTTTGGAAATTGTATTCACAATGCTATCTAAACTAGATTTTATGAAATCATAAATGTATTTATTTAGATGTGTCTTGGGCTTAAATTCATTGGACCACATCCTACATATACTTTCCTGTCATACTTACCTTGGGCATCCATATTCTCAAAGTTAATAGTTATACGATTAAAATCAAACTGCTATTCTAGAAATAAGTGTCAATTTTTCCTGAATTAGGAGATTGGAACTGGTCCACTGTATATATCACACAACAAATGTTTCATCACAAACAAGTTAGAGTAGTCTGAGTAATGCCCCTTTCTAAGAGTTATAAATATTTTAATGTTCATCACCAGCAATGGGTTTTAGAGACTAAAAAGCTTTTTGTTGCCTAGTTTCCGTGGACACTCTATTCCCTCAAACCTAAAATATGCTAAACAATTTCTTCTCATAAATATATACATTCAACTGCTCCTACATCGTGAAACCAAATTCATTAACTCAAGTCACATAGCTTATACTTTTATTTGAAATAAATTGTGTAAGATCTTGAAACCCTTCTAAAATAGACTTCAACACAAGGAATAGCACTCTGTGAAGTTGCAATCTCCATCTCCACTTTACTTCCTGGAAGGGTCTTTTCCAGCAGGGCGTCAGCTTTGCGTGTTTCTTGCCCAACCTTTTGCTTGGCCTGCTGCAACACAGTCTCGCACATAAATCTAAACCATTATATTTTGGTTAACTCAGGAGAGTACAGCAAAATATTTAGGTTCTCATCACATCAAACTGTGAGCCAGAACACCTCATTCATTGTTTCTGGGTTTCCACTGCCACAATTTACCCCCAAATTCTTATGGGATTAAGTTAAATAAGTCCACAATAGAATTTAAAATACAATGGGGGTAAAATGAAAAGTCCTCATAAATTTTTAGTAACTAATTTAAATAGAACCTCATTCAGGATAAGGGGTGGAGTTTATTGAACTATGTGGTTTAAAATAAACTAAACTGTTTTAAGGAAAGACACAAACGAAGATTTCCATGAACAATAACTGTTCTGTGAGAATTTCAAAGAAAATAGAGAAGACTGGAAAATAAACATGGGGAAAGGGTGTGTCTCAAACACAAGTGGCCACATTCTGTCATGAAGTTCACTTCGTCGCAAATGGCTTAATGTTTTTAATTCTCTTTAGTAATATGGCAAACCAGATATTTAATTGAAACCACATGAAGGAATGAGGCCGCGTTTCCTCTTGGCAAGGGAGCATGTGCAAAGTGATCAAACACCTCAGCCGGGGTAGCGCCCACAGAGAGCAGCACTAACCTAAGAGAGAAAACAGCTGAAGGGGGTTCAGGGGAGCACCACGAGCTGAGCTGCGGAAGGAGTGAACTCTTCAAATAGATGTGTCTTGGAACAGCCCTCCTCTGGTGTCCGCCCTCCATTGTAGATTATTGATGACGATGAGAAGAGGAATCAGTTCATTCCGAACCTTCCACAAAGACCTCTCCTGCAGCCTAACCCTGCCCCCGCCACTGTCTGCCTAGCAGGCCCGAGTGAAATCCTTAGTTTACACAGTTTTGCTTCTTTGCTAACACTAAATAGATATGAACATTTGTACTTCCAGCATACAGGAAAACCAACTGTGTCAACATGTGATGGAACACGGGCCTCAGCCATAGGGCCAATGGCTCTGTTGAGGTCATGAACGCTAATCATTGAGAATATAAAGGGAAATAAATGATGAATTACCTAACTTGAAACATGGCAATGTGTGCCCCATTTCTTAGTTTGCTTATCGATTAAGAAGGTGCCATACAATCTAGAAATTCATGACACACGCACTGGCAAAAACCATACACCATCAGAATAACAAGGCTCGAAGGGACGAGGCTGACAAAGATAACCCCAAGGGTGACCTTCTTTGAGACCAGCAAGTAGATCCCTAGGGGTAAAGAGCTGAAGTACAGCAAACCGAGCAACCAAACCAACACCCGGATGGATGTCTGAAACAGCAGGGAGGTACAGTTCCACACAGTCCAGTTGTGTGACACAGTGGTGACAGAGTCGAAACTTGCAGGCCTATAAAATTCTACCACAGGAGTAGAGCTCAGAGATGGGGAGCTCTCTCTCTGCACCTCCATGATGGTTATAACCAGACAGTTGGAGGAAGTGTGAGAAGGACTGACGAGAGAGGCCAACCTCTTGGGGGTCAGCAGCAGCTCGGTGGGGTTCTCGGGCAGGCACTTTTTGCCTTTGCCTCCACAAGTCAAGTTCACAAGGATGTTGTTGTCATCGGGCAGGCTGCTGACTTCGTCATCTGGCAGGCATGTCTCAAATCTGCAGAAAGGACAGACGATGACACCTTGGGTGGAGTCGCCAAAGTCTATGATCTTATAGAGGCATTTGGCACAAACCCTGTGACAACACTCCAGCACTTTGGGTTTCCTCTGTTTCAGATTGTACCGATTATAACAGATCTTACACTCCAGCTCGTCGGAGACCTGAGACTCAGCAGTGTCTTCCGGCGGTTGACTAGCCATCTTGAATTATGCATACAATCTTTGGCCGGATATGTCTCATTGAAGAACTTCGATTAAGGTGTGCCTCTGAGTGTCACATCATCCAAATCAGGCACAGATGCAAAAAGGCAGGAAAGGTAGTGACAGAAACCAGAAACCTTCCAGGCATTTTCAGCTTCTAGGTATAAATCTCTGTCTCCAATGCATATTTAAAAAGGCCATATGGGTCTGCAAAGGAAAAAAAAAAAGATTCTAATATAGTGAAGAGTTCTAATGAAAAGTGCTTTATGGAATTTTCTGAGCTTTACCAAAAAGAAGCAATAGATTTAAAAGGTTAAATCCCTTTCATCTTTTCACACATTCCTGCCCCAGAACAGGAAAGTGTTATCTTCATGCTTAGCCTTTTCAGTCCACATATATGATAGTAAAGAAGGACTTAAGAACCTTTCTTAATGGTGTAAAATACACTCCAGAGCACTGTAAGCATAGCTAGATACAGAGATTTGTCTCTTTGAAACTTGTAACAAATTCTGGCTTCTTTGAAAATAGAATGGCACACAAATCAGAAATAAATACATTTGTAATCAAATTCCATTCAATATAGGCTAATGAAGGGTGTCATTGGTGTAAATACCAGTTGTCTAAATACCCTCATTAGTGCTTAGGAACACACAAAAGAAGGGAAATCTTAAGGATAAATGCTTACATTGTGTTTTCAGAAAGTACTTTGATAGAGATGAAAGCATATTTAAATACAGCAGACTGCTCTCACCTTCCCAGTGTAAAGGAATCTGTTATAAATGCCTTTATTATTTGACTATTCAATTTCAAACTTTTTGTTTCAATACTAGTCTTGAAAACCATAGTTGTACAAACACATTTGCTCAAGGAAGCGTGAAGCCTATGACACCTGACATAAGCATTATAAACAAGTCAAGTTCAATTCCCAAGCAAGAGAAGTAAACACAGATAACACATGCACAGTTGTATCTGCAAACATGAAGAATCGTGCATGCATAGCTATCAAGAAATACTCAGCGTTCACCTACTTGCCTACTTTATTGCATATAAACTCTCTTTCTATAGTGAACAGAAAACGTAATACAATCAATAGTCCCTAATGCTGACCTTTAGCTGCTATTACTGGCTTTGGACAAATGGCTGAAGGTTGATTTCATATGCTCATGTTAGTTCTTAATTATTAGTACTAATGGAAGGGAGAAACAATATGGGAAATCACCAAATAAATTTTATTTTGCTTTAATATATGTGGTTTTTTGGGGTAGTAATTTGCCTTAAATTATGTTTTTCTTGGAAAAATATCAAAATGTGCTTGAATTTTTGAGCACACCCCCAAGCAATAATAGCAGAAGGCTGCCATGACAGTGGTGAGAAGGAGAACGCAACTATGCTAGAATCTGAAATTTCCCTATGGATCACACTGCCTTCACAGAAAAGAGGCAGTGGATAGCTAAACTTGGATAATTTCTGAACTCATGAATAATTGGTAAATGAATACATATTACCTTCCTTTTTGTTTATGACTTTAATTTTTAACTGACTTCATGTAATACAAGAATGCATAATATAGTGTATTTCAGTGGCAAGGTATTCTTGGTGGGAAAAGGAAGTCAATAAATCAAATCTCTGACATCAGCCAAAACATGTAGGTGGGATTTAACAACAACAACAAAAATACAGTTTACTCTACATGAAAGCATGTATTTCAAAATTGCTACCATAAGCCAATTTCTGTATCTCTCCTCTTACACAGACACAAACATCAACTCTTCTCTCATTTTCCTTCCACGTGCCCTAAATACTTTCTCATTCCTGCTCCTGCTCCTGTTCAGCATACATGTGCCCGCATCACCGCAAAACATGACTTTACCTGGCCCTTAATTCTACGAAGCTGGCTTTTGATTCTCCTGCGGGATAAACATCCTTAGGATGATAGCCAAGGAACAAGAAGGTGTTCTGTTGCTGTCACCACACCCAGTCCTAGCTGCTTTGACAGAACGGTCCCTAGTCCTGGGCATGTCATTTGTGATCCACTTACTGGATATTTCCCATTCATTCAGCCCTCTGGTAGCCACACACAGACAAAGGCCCATCAGAAACGAACGCGTTACAGTCTCCTTGCAGCTGCCTTCCCACTCAGTCTGACTGCCCTCGAAACTCCAGGCATGCTGAAGTAATGGTAGAATTTGCACACTGATTCCCCTATCACCATCAAAAGGACTGATGTATGTGAAGTCGTGTGAAAAAGAAAAACAAAGTATGTAACCATGTACATAAAGAAGAAAACAGAGAGTAAAATATTTAGTGAGGATAAATAAGCAAAATTACATCTAAAAGCACAGAAAGCAAGAGCATACATATAGATATATACGTATATAGTTACAAGAAGTGGAGTACAGCATTGGGAATAGAGACAGTGAAATGTAATGGCTGTATGTGATGTCAGAGGGGTAGCGGATGGAGGGAAGGGAATTGTCACTGTGTGGGATATAAATGATAAATGTCTAACTATTACATTGTTTCATACACCTGAAACTAATAAAAAAAAAAAGAGCACACATATAGAAACACCAACAAATAGCCTACGATGTATGTGTAATGAAACTAGACCACTATCTTACACCACTCACAAAAATTAACTCGAAATGGATTAAAGACTTAAATGTAAGACTGGAAACCATAAACTCCTAGAAGAAAATATAGGAAAAAAGCTCCTTGACATAGTTCTTAGCAATGATTTTTTGGATATAACACCTAAAATACAAGCAACAAAACCAAAAATAAACAAGTGGACCTACATCAAACTAAAAAGCTCCTGTACAGCAAAGGAAATGATCAGCAAAATAAAAAGATAACCTAGGGGTGGGAAGAAATATTTGCAAACCATATATATGGTAATGACGAGTAGGGAAGAGAAGGAGGGACACAGGCTAGAGTGGGGCTAATGAATTTATTTAGTAATAGCTAATTAAGTTATGTAGCAACATGCAATAGCAAAAGACAGGCAATAGAATGTGTTAATGACAGGAAGTAAAGGTGGTTAAGGCTAAACTATATACATTGTTAACAATGTCGCTTCAAAGGAGTACATATACATACATATAAGTTTAAGAGATCCCAGCATATGTTTACTATTGATCAAAAATCACTTGGCTAAATACACAAATAACATCAGTCAGGAGTATCCAAAAACAGTCATAAGCTCTAGATGATAGTAACTATTACAGTAGATGTCAAAAGCTCACCAAGCTGGGGGACAACAGCACTGAAAAAGTCATAAATCAAAACCTTGCCAGGTCTGCAGCTGAGAGAAACTCAGGCGTGTCCCACACAGCTGCTTGCTAGTTCCCAAGATGCTGCTGTTGTTGGCGTTGTTGTTAGAAGTGAAGGTGTCTTCTGATGTTGTAAGCTGCAAGCTGCATATGTTTTCAGGTGCTAACAAGTTCTCAAGAAGGCTAACCATGGGGAACAACACTGGAGAGGTAGGAACCAGCCAGACCTCACCAGGTTTGCGGCTGGAAGTCAGGACATCACCTAGTGTCGTAAGCTGCATGTTGCTGGAGGTCCTCAAAATGTTAGAATGATGAAAAATCACCAATGACAAATGACCAAATGATGAAATAAGAATTATTATACTGTCAACTGAGGTCTGTCTTATATATTTTTCTCAGATGTACCTTGGAGCCAAGTTTCTTGTTCCTGCCTCCCCCTCCGGGAATGGCCAGTTCTGGGAGGGTCCGGCAGTTACTGATAATGAATGTTGCCTATCCGGCCAAAGGGCCAATTCATCCGGACAAGCAATATCTGCTGTTCTTGCATGAGACCATCAGCCCAAGCCCTTCCAAAGCCTGGCAACGTGCCTGTCACGTCGTCCTGATATAACTTTGCTACTTCTTCATTTCATCTGCTGATGAGGGCGAAACAGACAGAACAAAAAGGGAATTTTCTCAACCCCTCATCAAGAATTTCTTTAACCCTAAGCTAAACATCACCTCACAACACGGACTGAACAACAAACATCATCTCATATCTCCCCTACTCGAGAGAATGAGACCAAACAGAAAACCTCATCTCATGTCTCCCCTGCTCGGAAGAATGAGACCAAAGGGGGACTTTACTCAACATCTGGTCACAGCACAGAAATCACCTCACGTACAGGAACAGATCAAAGCTAACAGACAAAAGTTCACATCAACCAATGAAGACAAGTTTTCTTCAACATCTTCCCTACAATTAGGCCTCAACATTTGTATTCATTGGTAATCACATGTAGTCTCTTATGTGAGAGAACAAAGAGTCAACAGACATAACTTAACCATCACCTCGTATGCAGTCTCTCATGTAAGGGAACAAAGAAACAGACAAAAGCTAACCATCACCTCACATGTAGTCTCTCATGTGAGGGAACAAAAAGCAAACCAATGACAAAAACTCACATTAACTAATGAAGACAAATTTTCCTCAACATCTTTCCTACAATTCAGCCTCAAAATTTGTATTTATTGGTAATAAGTCATTATTGTCACCCGTGTACTAGTGGCATTTTAGTACACATGATAAAACTGTAAACAACCTGTATAATTTATAGCTTAAGGTCAAAGCTTCAGTATCCAACAAAGTCCAGCAACAAGCTAGTAATTGTTTTTCAAAGGGGTATAGGCCTTGGCGGCCTCTGGCAGCCTTTTTGCTCCAAAAACCTGATAAGCAGTTAACAAACACCATCCACACCTAGTCAAGAAGTTTCGTTCCCCCCTTTCCACGACTGTCATTAATGCCTGCCGGAAATCTTTTGGTTCGGCATGATGCAAAAGCATCCCAGTTTTTGTAGAAGCCTGTCCCATGAGACCATTGCTTCGCTAACAGCACGAAGCGGGTGTCCTCCCATCTCAGGATGTGGGAGGAGACCCCAGGCCCCCAGGACTTTCGAAATAAGGCCACCCTGCTCACTGCGCCAATTATGTAATGAAGGGGGGGGGGGAAGGAGAAGGGACACAGGCTAGAGTGGGGCTAATGAATTTATTTAGTAATATCTAATTAAGTTATTTAGCAACATGCAATAGCAAAAGACAGGCAATTAATAGAATGTGTTATAATGACAGAAAGTAAAGGTGATTAAGACTAAACTATATACATTGTTAACAATGTCATTTAAAAGGAGTACATATACATACATATAAGTTTAAGAGATCCCAGCATATGTTTACTATTGATCAAAAATCACTTGGCTAAATACACAAATAACACCAGTTAGGAGTATCCAAAAACAGCCATAAGCTCTAGATGATAGTAACTATTACAGTAGATGTCAAAAGCTCACCAAACTGGGGGAGAACAGCACTGAAAAAGTCATAAATCAAAACCTTGCCAGATCTGCAGCTGAGAGAAACTCAGGCATCTCCCACACAGCTCCTTGCTAGTTCCCAAGAATGCTGCTGCTGCTGCTGCTGGCGTTGTTGTTGTTAGAAGTCAAGGCGTCTTCTGATGCTATAAGCTGCAAGCTGCACATAAGTTTTCAAGGTGTTAACGATCTGAAGAATGTTGCTGCTGTTGTCGTTGTTAGAAGTTAGGACGTCTTCTGATGCTGTAAGCTGCAAACTGCACACAAGTTCTCTAGATGCTAACAAGTTCTCAAGAAGGCTAACCGTGGGGAACAACACTGGAGAGGTAGGAACCAGCCAGACCTCACCAGGTTCGCGGCTGGAAGTCAGACATCCCTGGTGGTGTAAGCTACACGTTGCTGGAGGTCCTCAAAATGTTAGAATGATGACAAATCACCAATGACAAATGACCAAATGATGAAATAAGAATTATTATACTGTCAACTGAGGTCTGTCATATATTTTTCTCAGATGTACCTTGGAGCCAAGTTTCTTGTTCCTGCCTCCCCCTCCGGGAATGGCCAGTTCCGGGAGGGTCCGAAGTTACTGATATGAATATTGTCCATCCGGCTGAAGGGCCAATTCATCCGGACAAGCAATATCTACTGTTCTTGCTTGGGATCAACAGCCCAAGGTCTTCTAAAGCCTGGCAATGTGCCTGTCACATCATCCTGATATAACAGCTACTTCTTCACTTCATCTGCTGATGAGGGCGAAACAGACAGAACAAAGAGGGAATTCTCCCAATTCTTGATCAAGAATTTCTTGAACCCTAAGCTAAACATCACCTCACAACATGGACTGAACAACAAACATCATCTCATATCTCCCCTGCTCAGGGAAAATGAGACCAAAGGGGGACAGAAAAGCAACCTCATCCCGTATCTCCCCTGCTCGGGAGAATGAGACCAAAGGGGGAATTTACTCAACCCCTGATCACAGCACAGAAATCACCTCACATACAGGAACAGATCAAAGCTAATAGACAAAACCTCACATCAACCAATGAAGACAAATTTTCTTCAACATCTTCCCTACACATATGATCAGGGTTAATATCCAAAATGTATAATGAACTCATACAACTCAATACCAAAAAACCCCACAAATAATCCAACTTTAAAATGAGCAAAGGACCTGAATAGACATTTTTCAAAGAAGATATATGAATGGGCAACAGGTACATGAAAAGGGGCTCAACATCACTAATCATCAGGGAAATGCAAATCAAAACCACAGTGAGATATCACCTCATACCTGTTAGAATGGTTATTATCAAACAGACAAGAAACAACGATTGTTGGCGAGGATGTGGAGAAAAGAGAACCATTATGCACTATTGGTGGGAATCTAAATAGTGCAGCCACTATAGAAAACAGTATGGAGGTTCCTCAAAATATTAAAAATAGAATGACCATACGACCCAGCAATCCCACTTCTGGATATAGTATACATCCAAAGAAAATGAAAACATAACGTCAACTAGATATCTGCACCCCAAGGTTCATAGCAGCATTCTTTATAATAACCAAGACATGAAAACAACGTTGGTGTCCATCAATCGATGAATGGATAAAGAACTTGTGATATAGATACACATATACACACACAACGGAATATGATTCAGCCATAAAATGGACAACATGGATGGACTTTGAAGGCATTATGCTCAAGTGAAATAAGTCAGGCAAGTACTGTTTGATCTCATATGTGGAATCTAAAGAAAACACACATAGAAAAAGAGATCTAAAGATGAGATTTCTGGTTAACAGAGGTGGGGCAGCAGGGGGAGTCATGAAGGTGGTCAAAAACTACAAATTTCCAGTTATAAGATAAATAAGTACCAGGCATATAATGTAAAACATGATGGCTATAGTTAACACGGCTCTACGGTATATTTCCAAGTTAAAAGAGTAAACCCTGCAAGTTCTCATCATGAGGAAAATCATTTCTTTTCCTTTTCTTGTATCTATATGGGATGGTCGATGTTAACTAAACTTACTGTGGTACAGCACAATATATGTAAGGCATTACGCTGTGCACCTTAAATTTACACAGTGCTGTATGTCAATTATATTTCAATAAAACTGGAAAAAATGAAAACTAAGAACGGCTCGTGTATATGAGAACACATTATATTGTCAGCATTCACAATCAACTGGTCACATTAGTACTTTCTGTAATAAACTTCTCCCCATTGGAAGAGTAATAGGAATGTTCTATATCAGGCCTGTCACAACTTCTAGTTCATAATTCAGTGAATGTACATTATTTGCTTAGATGAATTATTGGGTTATTATTTGAAACAAAGCTTTCTTTTTTCATAGAAACACTCAATCAGATCTTTCACTATGTTAAGATATAATGTCATGTGAGCATACTGTTCATATTTATAAAAATTCATATGGGGGCTTAGTAAAATGCAAAGAAAATACTAAATATTCTAATAGATGATGAAAAAGATACCTGCTTTAATTGTAAGGCCGATTTTAGCAAATCCACGCCACCACCTTGAAATACTGCATCATGTCCTGCCTGTGAGCGTGGCACTTCTGGGAAGGACTGGCTGACAGCCTTGAGCTCTGGTAGCACCGCTGGAAACGCAGCCAGCCCAAGCGTTTCTTCCTGCAATGGCATAAGACAGCATGGTGATTGTTTTTCTCTTGGGAAGTTGGGGTACCAACTGCCAGACTGCTCAATAAATACTTCATCTGCTTCATTATGACTCTAAGGTCCCTCCAAGAACTCGAACATATAATAACCTAAAATCTGTAACTTCATAGGGTTACAATTAGTGTGAGTTGCTATTTGGTTCTTGAAATGATATGCATTCCAGCCCGTTCCTCCTCTGCCTTCACTGCGTAATTGTGGGTAACCATGATGATGTTCAGTGAAGGAAGCCAGACCCTAGCGAGCACATACTGTATGGTTCTATTTCAAGAAAGCTCAAAAACACAGGCAACGCTAAGCTGTAGTAGGCATGCAAGTTTGGGTGGTAAAACTAAAAAAGAAAAGGCAGGGAGTAATCAGTATAAAAGTCCAAACAACACATGCCTTTCAGGGGACCAAGCGTTGGGGGAGAGCACGGGCCCAGCTGCCCGGAGGCTGACCTTGTTTCTCAACCTTGGTAGTACTTACAAGTGTTTACTTTGTGTTACACCACCGGGCAGTACATTTTTCTGTACTAGTGTTTAAAAAAAATTTTTTGGCTAAATACTTTAGCTATTTTAATAGACCAGATTGTTCTGTCAATGGGTATTTTGGATCCACTTATCCTTTTTGCCTCTGCGAGTTGCAAGCTCATTAATTTTTTTCACAAAAATTGAAATATCAGTCATTTATTTATCATCTAAATATCCAGGCATTATTGTAAATCAATGTTAAGATGGATGAAATCTTTAGGATGAGCAAGTGTGGAGCATTCCTTGATGAGAACAACTGTTAAAAGTATGTCTCACCAGGTACACAGGAAAGAATCTGGCATACGAAAACTGCCTTAAAAATAAATACATGTAATTATGTGAGGTGATGAATGTGTTAACTAACCTTATGGTGGTAACATTTTGCAGTATACATGTGTATCAAATCATCACATTGTACACCTTAAACTTACCAAATATTATGTCAATTATATCTCAATAAAGCTGGAAAAAATAAATACATAAGGTTTTCTTTTCCTAGAAAAATACATCACATATTCAATATATGAAGCTAGTATTCCTTATTAATCACTTAAGTCTTTAATCCTTTTATAAATCACCTGGGATAAGAATACACAAATAGATAATTACCAACTCTAATTCTCGTAAGTCAACGTAAGCTCTTGGATGAATGACAATTTTCCCTGCCCTAAATGTATATATAGTGTTATCTGACTCAAATCTACTTCTCCCACTGTTCAATTCCTTTGATACTGAAGATGCAAACTTGGCTTGTACAGCAGTTTGAAGCAAAGGGCCCCAGTAGTCATCTGTTGCTTTGTTTACCTAGAGTCCTTTTGTCTACCTTCAGACCACACTGCTCCCATCTCACCTGCCACTGCTTCTTTGGGGAAGTTCCCCACTCACTCCTACTATGTGAGTGTGGTTGGGCTGTGCACACTAACCACAATACTGCACCTCCCTTCTCTCCAATGGTGTGGACTTGTGAGCCAAGCCTGGCTAATGGCAGCAGTCCATTACCCTCCTGCTGGCGGGACCAGTCTGTGTGGGCATGTGACTCAAACCAGGCCTGTCAAAGCTCTTTCCTAGGACTTTTTCTATTTGAAGCTAGGGGAAGAGGGAATATGCTAGAAGCCAGGGGAGGGAGCACAGAACCAGGAAAAAAGATGTATGAAGGAACTGCCATGCCATCCAGACGGAGAATAAAGTCAAAAATAAAAAGAGAAGGAAAGCAGGAGGCCGAGCTACAGACTGCAGCAGAAGACAGACACCGGATGACAGCTACACTGAGTTTTTGGCTCTAATTGCATGGGAAGGCTCCCGTGACCCATAAATCCCCTTTTTTTGCTTATGCTAGTTTTGTTGTTTGATTTCTGCTACTTATGACAAAAAGAACCATGATACAATTACCATGCCATCTCTGACTGAGAATTTATTGTTTTCAGATCTAGGTTCCTACTTAGTATAGTATTCCAGAAATTATAAATAAATAATTGAATAAAACCCAGAGCCAATAGGAATTCTTTATTTTTAAATTTTCATTTGCACATGTACACACATGCATGTGCCCATGCATATACAAATTTATATACATAAATATAAAAAGTCATACATATTGTTATTTATTAGTGGTCTCTGCGTGTGTTTATGTTCTTTTTCACTTGGTCAATTTCTTCTCTTCACTTCCCTCCATCCATATCAACCGGAATTTCACCCCCTTATCCCCAGTAACCCATATTAACTACCTGGTGTATTTTCTTCCATATCTATTTCCATGTACATATATTTATCCATGTACATATTTTAATGGCACACATATGCACACTTTTTCCAACACTTTTTTCTAACTACTATATTATAACCAGTTTCCTGCATCTTGCTTTTCCCATTCAATAATGGCTCATGAAAATCTCTCAACTGATAGATCTCTAAATTCCTATCTAAACAGCCGCAAAGTATTTCACCATTTGGATGTATTGTTATGGAGCCAACCATGCCTTTCCTATTAAGCATTCATTTATCTCTATTTTTTTCCCCAACATTACTGCAGAACACAACCTTGTAATACATAGCCTTACATACAGATGTTAGTCATGGGGTATAAAGTACAGCCCAGGGAATATAGCCAGTGGTACTGTCATAGCTATGCATGGTGTCAGAAGGGTAGTAGACTAGTTGGAGTTATCACTTTGTGAGGGGTGTAAATGTCTAATCAATATGTTGTTTTGTACACCTGAAACTAATAATAAAAAATAAGTAAGTAGAATAAAAAGAGATCCTGGGTCATACAGATATTACTTCTACCATATGCTACCAGATTACTTTCTAAGACTGTAACACCTACAGCAACTAGAAATATGAGTATTCTTTCCCCCTAACAGCAAAAAATGTTTCTGAACTTTTAAATTTTGCCAATTTGAAGGGTGATATATCATCATTTGAGTTTGAGTGTCTTATTTGCTAGCCTTCTGCATCTGCTCTTCTCTGAACTACGCCTTCACATTTTTGGCTGATTTTTCTGTTGGGTTGTTGGGCCTTTGTAGTCAATTTGTAAATGCTTTTTGTCATTATAGATATTAAACTCTGTCCTCTGTATTGCAAACACTTATCCAAATTTACGATTTATTGGCTTTGCTTAATATCCTTTGAAATACAAAATTCTTAACTTTTCATGCAGTCATGTTTATCTTTTCTCTTGTAGCTCTGAGTCTCTAATCTTAGTTAATACTGCTCCTAGTATTGTATGTGTATTAGTTGTTTTCTTACAAAATTTGTCTTGCTTTATTTTTAACTTTTTTTTTTTCATTTTCATATGTGGTATAACATAGGATTCTAATTTTATTTTCTTCCAGGTCAGCAGCTGTCTGTATCAATCCCATTTGTCGAATAATCCATTATTTGCTGATTAACTAAAATACAATCTTTGTCATGTATTAAATTCTCATACATTCTGAGATCCATTTCAGACTGTCTATTATATTCCACTGATTTATTCGTCTAGCCATGGGTCTCGACTGTAACAATTTGAATACCATGGCTTTTTAGTATAGTCTGATACCTGGTAAATCTCTCCTCAGTAGTCTTTTTTTATTAACTCATTCAACTATTTACTGTCAACTGTGTTCCAAACACAGTTATAGCGACTGAGGATTCAACAGGGAGAAAAATCTCTTCCGTCATGGAGTTTACATTCCAGTGGTTTGGAGGGAGGTGGTGGAAGGATTCTTTCCTCAGCTATTACTAGTGGCACTTAACCTTCTGTTACAAACTTTCAGATCATTTTATCAAATTGGAAAAACAAAAACTGTTGGGACTGGAATTGGAATTGCATCAAATGTATCCTTCAAGCCAAGAACATGGTATGTCTCTCATTTGTTCAAATCTTGCTTTATGTTCTTCATTAAGACATTTTCATTTTCTCCATGTTTCATGCCTTTCTTTTAAACTTATTCTTTAATATTTGTATGTTTTTTCCCTATTGTGATTATTTCCCAGTCCTCATTTCTAAGGACCTATTGCTATGATGGCAGGTGGAGGGATTTTGTTTATGTATTTTGAATCCAGCCACTTACCAAATTCTCTTATTCATTCTAATAAGTTCTACTGGGAGTCTCTTGGATTCGAAAGTCATACAATCATATCATTAGGAAAAGGAGAGAGTTTAAGCTTGTCTTTTCTAATATTTATTCCACTTATTTCATTTTTCTTGTTGTAATGAATTCACTAGAAAATCTGAGACAATGTTAAATAATAATTCCCACAAAAACATAAGCTCCACGAGTCATAGTTTTTTGTCTTCTTTATTCAGTTCTCAGAACATACAATAATAGCCTGGCCCAAAACAGGTGCTAAAAAATATTTGTTAAATGAATGGGTGCATAGTAATAGCCAGACTGCTTAATTCCTGATACTAATTGTAATTTTATTGTGTTTTGCTGTTTAGGATGACACCTACCGGTACTGTTGGTAAACGGTGGATTATATTAAAGTAGTTTTTTCCATTCTTTTTGTTAATTTATACATTTTATTAGTGTCTACATATTTTGTTAAATGCGTTTCCAGTATCTATTGATGTGACCATATGGTTTTTTACCTTTAATTTGATCATGTGAGGGATTGCACTGATTTCCACTCTTACATTCTTGGAATAAACCTTACCTGGTCATAGCTGCATCTTCAAATAAGCTGATGGGTTTTATCTGCTAATATTTTATTTAGAATTTCTGCATCTATATTCACCATTAAATAGGTCTCCAGACTTGCTTTATACTCTACTGAGTTTTGTAGTTAAAATGTATGCTTACTTTACAAATGAATTAGGAGCTTTTCATAATCTTCCGGAACAGTTTAAATCATGGTAAAACTATTAGGTTTTGAAAGATTACATAAAACTCAGCTATAACTCCGTAGGATCCCACTGTCTTTATAAATGGTAGGCCTTTAATCACTTTTCCAATCTTTTTAATGGTACTGTCTCATTCAATTTTTCCACTTCTTCCTTAGTCAAATTCGGACATTTATATTGGCAAGGAAATAATCCATTTCTTCTGGTATTTCAAATTCTTTGCCATAGAATTGAATTCTTATCTTTATTATCTTCTTTGAATCAGTCCTACATCTCTGATTATGTCCTTCTTCTCATTTCTAGTCTTGTAAATATTTTACTCTTTATGAAGTTTCCAATCAGACACATAAATCTTGTATCTATTTTATAGTTTCAAAGAACCAGCTATTATAGTTATCCTTTCTGTAATTTTTTGTTTCATTAACTTCAGCTTTTATCTTTAATTATTCCCTCTTTCTAATGTAGTTTAGGTTTTGTTTTGTTTTTGTCATTCTCTTCTCTCATTTCATAATAAGGGTGCACTTTGTCTTTATTCTTAAATAATGGAAACATCTAAAGGCTGCAAAATTTCCACTGGCCATTATGTTCACTCCATCCCACACCTTTTGGAATAAACTGTGCTCCTTCTGTTGATTTCTAGATACCTTGTAAATTAACTCATTTTCACTTTTGATACAAAAGTTATAAAACATGTTTTGAAATTTCCAAATAATAAAGTTTCTCTTCTATTTACTTTCTATTATTTATTTCTAACATTACGAGATTATGATCAGAGAACAAGGTCTATAAAAATCTCTTTTCCTTTGAATTTGTTAAGGTCTTCTTTGTGGTCCAGTATATGATTAAGTTTTGTAGAAATGCAAAAAAGCGCATTCTGTATTGAAGGGACGTAAGGTTCTAGCATATCTATTAAATATAACTTCTTTATTTATTCAATTTCTCTATCTTAGGGGTCTACATAAAGTTCAGGCAGTTTGATACAGTGAGAGAGGCTTATTAAAGTGTCTCACCATAACTATATTTGCATTTCTAATACTTTTGCTTTACAGACTTAGTGGCTATGTTATTTTATATATGCAAGTTTATTTATCTCCTTCATACTGTGCCTTTTAAAAATCATTATATAATGTCTTTCCTTATTGTATTTATGCCTTTAATTTAAATACTATCTCTCTAAACCTATTATTGCTAGCTCTTACTTTCTGTATTTGCCTGGGATCCTTCTCCGCTCTTTTATTTTCAACTTCCATCACTTTGTTTGAAGTGTTTCTTATAAAGACGATATGTCTGAGTTTTGCTTTTTTAACTCCGTCTAACAGCATCAAATTTTTAATGGGAAAATTCAGTTCATTCACATTCAACGTAAAGACTTATATTTGAACTTATTCTTTCCTTCTTAAGTCGATTAATTTAGAAAAATTTCCTCTGCTACTGTCTCCCCTCATCTTGAGGTGTTTCTGATTAATTTTTTGTTTGGATGCTTTTTTGTTTGATACTCTTTGCCTGAGTATTTTTGTTAAAAATGGGTGATGGACATCTCTGGTTTCTTATATAACAGTCAATGTCATTTACTCTGACAGGGAAATGACATCTTAGCTATGTGTGTGATTTCCAGGCTGCTGGCTTTTTGTCTCCACAATCTACAGAAGTTTCTCCATAATCTCTAGCTTCCTGTGCACAGATGAGAAATCTGCTGTTAGTCTGATACTTCTTAATGGTAGTTAATTTGTTCTCTCTGCCAGTAAGCTTCTAAGATTTTGCTTTTTATTCTTTTCCAATATATACAGAGATGTCTATTTTCATAAATCTTGCCTGGAACTTGATGAGCATTTGAATACATAGACTCAAGTCTTGATTCTTAAGCTCAGAAAATATTATTTAAGCTCAAAAAATTAATATCTTATATTAATTGAATTATTGTCTTTCCTCCATCTGTTCTTTTTTCTCCTTCTGGCTCTTCTATTATTCACATATTGTATTTCCTAGATCTATTTTCTCTTGTGAACTCCATTCCTTTATATTTTTGTTCTGTGCGCTAAGATTCTTCCACTTGACCAACCAAACCACTAACTCAAGTCTCAGGAATGATCATCATCTCCTTCAATTCATTTACTGAAATGTTCGATTTGGAAAATCATGCATTTCATCTCTAGGAAGTCTTTTTGTACTGCATTTCAATCCCCTTATGTGCCTTACTGTTTTTTGTCAGGCTGTCTTCTGTCTCCAGCTGTCACTCTATCACATTAACCATGTGTTCTATCTGTCCTCATAGCTGTCTTCTCTTTGGCTGTGGTGCCATCATCTCCTTTTGTTTTATCACTGGGGTGAAGTGAGTGCCATTCTACGAGTGGTGGGAGCACAGTGGTCTCTCCGGCTGCGATCCAGCTGTGCAACACCAGGAAGGTGCCAGGGTCCTGCCAAGGGAAGACTTTCTGCTCCACCTCCTCACACTCTCCCAGCCTCCAAGACAGTGAGGACTCAGCCCAGGAGTTCATCTTCACCTGTGTCTCCTGTAGGAGACACACACACACACACACACACACACACACACACACACACACACTCATGTACATACAATGGAGTGAGGGCGATTTTCAATTTTCTTTCCAGTAGGTCAAGCTCTTTATAGTATCCAGTGCATTCTGACCCTCCCCCAGGGCATCAGATGCCAGTCTTCAGTGCCAGCCCAGCCCAGGAAAAATGCCCCCAGCTGCTCCCTTCCTCCTCAGCTCCCACGGAGCTCAGGGCTTCACCTGTACACAGGGTTCTACAGGCTCCAGGAATGCTCTGGGTCAGCAGAGGCAGACAGCAGAATTGAGAAAGGCAGAATAACCTGCCACATTACCCTGCTATATCCCAGAATCCTTACCAACTATAATTCCTGGATTTTTCCCACAAATATTTATCCAGATGGGAAATCTGAGAATTTGTGATTAAAGTTGTAATTTGGGGACAATACTGGCAGTTCTAATCATGTTCAGTGACTATTACAAAAAGATACATATCAAACTGATACTCATCCCTAACTTCGTAACTATTTTTGAAAATCTTTTTACAAATTTTCCCTTCTGCACATTCTTTTGTTTTCCTTCTATAGCAAAATGACCCCAAGAATCCATAAATTTGACACACAAGGAGACAAGAATCTCTTTACTTTTCCCTTGGCTACCCTTCCTAAATAATACCATACAAACTGTACATTTTAATTCAGTGAGTTGGTATTAGTGCATACCAGTTATATAAAAAAGCCATTAGATAAGAATTTTTCATGTTTCTATTTCAAAACATTCATATATACTTCGTAAAACTGTTTTGGGTCTCTCCACTGTTTTCGTCTTAGGCTGTTTTGGGTCTTCTACCTCAGCTTTTCACGATATAACTCTTCTATTTCAATTCTTTTTTTTTTTTTTTTTACTATTAGGCAATGTAGTTTATTATTTTACACGAAAGTTGGGGACCAAGGCCACAGTGCTGTTAGACACCTGCCTCCCCACCCACCCACTCCTACCCTGCTATAAAAACAGAACACAACCCAACAAAATACCACGGTTCAGGCTGAGACTTCTATTTCAATTTTAAATTTATTAGTAGACCATTTACCTAAATATCCTTTGCCCTTCCCTTATCATGGGTAGCAGATTGTTTGTAAATGGCTATAATAATTCTCCACAGTGTGTACAGCCTGTGAAATGTGACTTTCCATTCATCCCACCCACAGGTGGAGGAATCTGCTTCCCTTGCCCACCCCTTAAGTCAAGGCTGGCCTTATGACTTGTTGTGACTAATAAAATAAAGCTGAAGTGACTCTGAGAGTGCTGAACCCTCACTTCAGGGTGCCTTGCAGCTTTTGCTCCTGCTGTCATAGAAGTTGTGTGAAGAAGTCCAGGATTGTCTCCCTGAAGATGAGAAATGAGAGAGAGAGAGAGACAGAGAGAGAGACAGAGAGACAGAGAGAGAGACAGAGAGAGAGTCAGAGAGAGAGACAGAGAGACAGAGAGAGACAGGGACAGAGAGAGACAGGGACAGAGAGAGAGAGAGACAGAGACAGAGACAGAGACAGAGACAGAGACAGAGACAGAGACAGAGAGAGCAGCCAAACACTATCATAGACCAACCAGCTTCGGTGAACCACCGTGATTACGACCATTGGAATGGGTGACCCCAAGAGAGACCAGCAAAAGAATCATCCCTGCTGAGCCCAGCTGAAAATGCTGATCCGCAGAATCACGAGCAAATAAAATGGCTGTTGTTTTAAGCCACTACATTTTGAGGTGGTTTGTGTTGTAACAATAGATAACCAACACATCAAGTTCAACTATCCCTTTCCAAACAATTCCAAAGCTCATCACTGTCAAGAGAAATTATTTTCTTCATTCATCAATGGCTATCATTCCTACCCAGAAGACTTTCTTATGTACTTTGAAGCTGCCTGACCCTATAGTTCTTACAATTTTTGTTTGTGTTAGAAAATTCTTGGTCAGAATACAGTTTCTATATATTCTTATGTATATAAACTTGTATCATTTCTATTATAATAGTGTCTGTTAATTAAGGACAGTTTCTCTAAGGAGCTCTAAATTTTAGGGTTTCTCTAAAATTTTTAGAAACATTGCATAACCTTCACAATAGTGAAGGACAATAAAATTCCCATTTAATAGATGTATAAATGCCCAAAGAAGGTAAGCATTTTTTCCAAGATTACATAAGAAGTCAGGACAAAGGGAGCCCAAAAACTAAGCTGTCACTGAAATCCTATTTTATGCTTGTCCAGGGCTCTATCCTGTGTATCACTCCACTGTCCATATAAATTACTTTTATATGTCTCAGAATGAGTTTAGTTTCTTCCAAGTAGTTCTCATACAGGTTTCATTTAGCCTGACTCATGTTTGCAGGGTCCATCAACCATTTTAATTTGGCATTAACGAGACAGGTTATATTTTTCCTTATGAAACAGCAACAACTGCCAAGTTTCAATTCTCATTTCCTGGATCCTCTTCCCATTCTCGAAAATAAACATTATTAACATTGCTCTCTACATGATGCGACAACATATTTCAAAGGGCTCTCTAACAAAAAATTGATACAAATTAAGGAATTGTCATTTTCATTATCTATGGTTCCTGTTTTTAAGAGATGGTGTTAAATTGCTTCTGTGTTTGATTTTTTGTGTGTGCAAAATGGAACATCACTCTTCAAACATTTTCATTTCTTGATCTTCAGTTTTTATGACATCCTAAATTCTTTGACTAAGAACTCTGCCCCAAAATACATGAGAGATTCTAGCACTTGTAGCAACATTCCTCTTTGTGAATAACTGAGGCAGAACATTGGTTTTTAAGCTCGGCTACTGATTAATGATATACATTTGTTGTCGCTCTAAGGTCAAGCCTCTCATTCACAAAACCCTATGCTCCAAACCTTAGAATTTATGGCATTTCCATCGCAAATGAAGTTTAAACCATACATGTGGCATCTACCCTCAAGAAAGCCCAGTTTTTCCATCTGGAGATTTGTAAGTTGGCTTCCAGTTAGAGTGTGAAAGACTCACATTACTGTTTTAATAAGTACACCTGAAACCTATGTAACTTTACTAACAATTGTCACCCCAATAAACTTTAATTTAAAATAATAATAATCACTAATCACCAATAATATGCTGGTCTCAGTCCCAATTACCATAGCTGTCCCTTAGGGAACATTAACAACATTTGTAGTTTTGTTTAGTGTGATAATCTCAGAATTAAAGTTTTTGCTATGTCTTTTCATTGAAAACAATCCTTCTTGCTATAATAAAAGGCTCTAATTTAGAAAACACTAAAAGAATAGGCTCAACTGGTACCAAGCACTCATTACTGAAGGATCAACAGCTGACTCTAAATGAATTTAACCTATAACACCAATAACCCTTAATGGTTGCTTAGCAGCGTACTGAGCGCCTTCCAGAACACTTCCCTTAAAGATGAAAACTCTTACTTTACCACTCCTCCAAGACCAAACAACTTAATTTGATGAGGAATCATAATCGACGTATTAGAATACAGTCAAGTTAATGATCTAGAATTCTAGGCTATTAATTTTGAATGAGAGGCCACTACTGATACGTATGAAGGAGGGATCTATCATGCAGTGTTTCCCCGCGGTTTTAAACCAATAAATGTCCACCAACAAGGGAGGAAAAACAGGTACTCCTCACCCTACGTACAGTTATCCACATGTGCAACCTCAGGACCTGGCTGTGCAGCCAGGAGCATGACCACACTTGCAGGCGGTCTGAAATGGAAGAACATACCATCTGGAATCAGGAGACCTAGACTTGGAGCCTGGAGCTAACATTGAAGGTTATGTGATCTTGGACTCTGAATAACATCTGCCTCACAAGCTTATTGTGAGGATTCAATGAAATCATATAGGTATAAATATTTTTCAGAAATAAGCACTATATGGATGCTATTAGAAATTTAGAAATAAGGTACCCACTGATATTTTTACAGTACTTCAGCGTTCTAAACTGGTACTAGATATAAGAATATACTGGTACTAGATATAAGAATATGCATTGAACACAGTATCAAAAGGTACATAGGTTTTCTGTCCATAGAGAGAGCACAGGCCAAGTGAGTATAATCTACCAGTTTTGCAAATAGTGATAATCTCCACTATTTGATGAATTCATTATTTTTTCCTTGCTTATTCTTTGCTTTTACTATGTCTATGGGGCACTAACAGATAATGTATAAGTCTTGTAAGTTTAGATTGTTTGCTTCATACCTTACACTTTACTTGGAAGAGAAGAAAATATAACTTAAGACGATCAAGAATTAATAAAAATACAGGCTGCAAATTACATTATTAAAAGTTACTGAGTCCTTTCTCACTAGACAAATCTCTTTGTTATTAACTCCTTCTTCCCTAATTTCCCTTGGCCAAATTTTAATAAAACTCTCTAACCATATTAAGAAAGAATAAAATGTCTAAAGAAATTAACATAGGTGCTTTGCACCATTTCTACAATTTCAAACTTAGGTAGAAGTAGGTTATTTTGATGCCGATTTCTTTAAATAAAACTAACTCTCTATCTCCCCTCCCCCCCACCATATTCTTCTTCCAAACCAATTTGGAACCACCTTTCTTTTGGGAGACAGAAGTAATATACCTACTGATCAAAAAAGTACACAATTATACACCTGGAGCCATGACTGAAAATCACAGACTTTCAATACATTTTTATCAATATATTAGTAATTGATAGGAAAGTCATCTTCAACTGCTAAAGAAACTCACTTAAAAGAGCAACAGTTGGATTTTAACTCTTGATAGCTCATGATGTAGCCTTATTTTGATACTATCTCTCATTTAACCATTCAACAAGTATTTACTCAATGTCTATTATGTGTCAGGCAATGGGCTAGATTGTCGGGCATGCAAAGACAAATAACATTGGATTTCTGAAAGCAGAAGCTGATTATAAAGGTAAATGGATCCTTTTCTGCCATTACCTTGTTTCACCTCTCAAAGATTTTCTACCCAATGGCCATGCCTTTCCTCCTGAAACCCTCTCTTCTCCTTAGTTCCGTGATGTCATACTTTTCCAGTTCTGTTCCTGACCACTCTTTCTCAGTGTTCTCTGCCAGCTCCTCTTACATCAACTTTCTAAATGTTGGAACACCCTTGTACTTGGTCTTAAGCCATTGTTCCTTCTCTAGCTGCACTCTTTCCTTTGGATTATCTCATTTACTCCAACAGCTTTAAATACCACCTTACTACTCCCCCAGTATTGTGTCTGCAGCTCATCCCTTTCCTCTCATTTCCAGACTGCTTACTGGACACCTCCAATTGTATTCTTACAAACATTTCAAATTTAACTTAAGTCTAAGTCAAGTCTTAATCCTCTCCTCTAATCCCCACCCAACACAGTTTCCCCATCATAACTAAGGGCACCCCCATTTTCTCAGTTTTTAAGGTCAAAAAGTAGGAGTCATCTTTGATTCTACATTGTACCTCACTGCTCGCACCCAATCCATTGGCAAGTCAAGTCAATTCTACCTCCAAAGTGTGGCTCCAACCTTCCAACTTCATCCAATCTTTGACCTTGCCCTTTATAACACTGCCTCCCAAATGATCTTCTTGCTTCTCATCTTGCCCCACTACAAACTATTTTCTTTGTAACAGCCCAAGGTGACCTTCTAAAAATATAAATTACATGATACTTACTGTCTGTTCAATCATTTTCCACAGAGATTAAAATCCAAATTCCATAGAGCAAGGTGTTATACATTCTGGCTGCTGCTGTCCCTATAGTCCCATCTTGAACCACTGCCCATGTCGCCTTCCTGTCACAGAGACCCTTGTTAAGTTTCATAAACAGTCCAAACTCTTGCCTGCTTTAGGCTGTTTCCTTGATGAAAGATGTCCTTACTAGAAATGTCCTTACTGAGCTCATCCCTTCTCATAGACATCAACTGCAATATAAAATCCTCAAGACTGTCCTCCTGAAATACCTTATTTTAAAAATCCCTGACCTTTTATTTTCTATGACCCTGTTTACTTTCTTCAACAAACTTCCACCCACCCAATTTCACTAATGTATTTGTTTGTTTGCTCTCAATTTCCAATACTAGAATACAACTTCTAAGAATACAAGAGCCATTGGTATGTTGTTTACCAAGGTAGCACAGGCACCTATCAGAAGTCAGCACAGAGTAAGTAATCATTAAACACTTGCCATGTGGATAACTATAGTGAACTGTCCCCAAGGTTCCTCCTGTCTCCATCAGTTTTTGATGGTAAGTGTGGGGAAGTCGGCACTTTGTCTTGATAAATATTCTTGAATGCTATGAATTTTTAATCTAGATTTTAAAATTATAAATCTAATACCCTATAATTTCCATAAATAAATATTTACTCTGATCAGCTAAACTTCCCAAGAAACCTTTAACCATAAAATAAAAACTGTAAAAAGATTCATAAATCATAGCATCTGGAAAGCCCTGGATATATGTTGAACAAATAAATGAATTCCTTTCTCTACCTTCATCATTGAAAATCCCAATTTTCATAAATACTTGTCCACATCAGCTTCAGGTTTAGACTCATCAAACATATCCATTAATACAATTCACAGAATACAATCCCTATAGGATTGTTTCTCTGTAAATGTCTAGACATCAACATGAAGAGGTATATTTTGTGCTTAAGGCTTTTAAATTTTTTCTGAATGTTCCCTTATATATTGAGCAAAACAGTCACCACTACTAAATCTAAATACTCACAGCTTTCTCAAAATTATAAATACAGTAAGAGCTAGAAAGATGTTATTTTATAATATTATTCTAAAATATTTTTCATTTTCATCTCTCCCAAAAGTGTTTTGTTCACCTCCCATAATTCTCAAAAACATATCATTTCTTCTCCAGCATTAATAAAAATGGCTATAACATCTCTGGAAGTGGAATATATTTATACTTACCAAAGTCCAACTGTACACTGACTTAGCAAAATATGACCAATCCAATTAATGAAATGTTTCAATTAATAATGGACGAAAAGTTTTTTTAAAGGAAAAAAAATCACTTTTTAAATGCTACCACATTTACTAAATGTCTTAATCCAACCTTGGCAAGGAGAAATAGAAACACAGATTAAATTTTATTAAATTTATTTGCCCTGAATGGCTTTTCTCAAAAGGGCTTTCAGACTCAATCTTAAAGTGCCACGTTGCAACACAGCTACATAAGGTGGCAGTATTGATTGACATACACTCAGCTGTGAAGATTAGGAGAAAGTACAAAGCTGTAATATTTTTTAATAAATAAAAATTATCTTTGTATAAGAAACGAAGCACACTTTTAGAAAAGATAATTCTATATTTACTACATATTAAGGTTAAGTGATTTTGTTGTGCAACAGACATACTAAACACTCCATCCTCAAAAGGCAAACCTAGAAGGGCTCTGCTTCCTTTCTTATCAGCCCAGAAAACATTGGGTCTGGAAAAGCTTTGAAGTTATGACAAAAATTGCTCCTCATTTTATCATTGAGAGAAAAACAGCTCAATTGCTGGTATCCCTGAAGATGGTCAGAATTCGTCTGGAAAAGCTGCATGTGAAGAAGGGAGACTTGCAGTGAGTGGGACAAGGTATATTAAATAGAGAAAGAATGTCACAGAGGAGTCTAACACAAAGGACCGCCAGCAGACATTGGGTCAAAGCAGAGACAGGGTACAGCAGGAGATAAAAATAGAAGACAACTTTTAAAGGCTTTAAACCCATCTTCAAAATCTTTTCATTATTCAGCTAGCAACCAGGGGGGCCATGAGTGACATGAATACATTTAAAAGGTACCTCAGGAACATGACGTACTCTCCTCTCTTAGATTTTATTTTCAGTTGTTAGGAAAAATAATCAAAGTTTAAACATCTTATACTTGGCAGTAAATATAGAAACATCAGATCTCAGAATTAGAGACAGAGTTCTAAATGTCACCTGCATGTGGGGAATAACTGAAATCGTGAAAATAACACTGGCAAACTATAAGCTTCCCAAGGATGTTAGAGAAACTTAAAGAGAAAGTGAGAAATGCTGAGGATACATAAAACAAGACTCAGGAACATTGTTCAGGGTTGGGGAAAGAGAAGAGAGAAAAGGAATCAAGAGAATGAGAAAGAAAAAAAGCCTAAGGAAAGTGTGAAAAGGAGGCGTCAAAACCAGCAAGTAGGTCAATGACAGGAACACTTGGAAGAAACTCCAGGTAACCACAGAATACCTAAGGGGCAAGTGGACCACAGTGGGTTTAGGGTGAAAGTTTGGCTACGGCAGAGGGAAAACACAGATGATGAATCTGAACAGCTAAAATAACAGAGAAAAGCAGCAAGGAGGTACATTAGAATAGTCAACTAATTAAAGTGAACTATGGACAACAAGTCAGGAGAGAGCATTTTGATATGTACAATAATGTTAAATTTGAGCTCTTTAAATATGTCCATCTTTTTTCCACTTGGCACTAATGAAAAACCAAGGCTATTAAAACAAATTTCAGATTGTAGGCTAACTAAATAATATTGCATTACGAGCATTTTAATGTCCATTTTGTTTAACAACAATGACCTAGTCATGATAAAAACAAGTATGTTAACACAGATTTAAAAATATGTACAACTGTGAGAAAGAATCTAATTTCTGAATTTGAAGAACATTAAATGTTTTTCTCACCTAATAAAATGAATACTGCAGCATCATGTATTTTAGAGCTGCAGACAGAGACCACTGATTTATTTTATAACTACACCGAGCCATTCTGCCACGGAGCTGACAATGCCTCAGGAGGGCCACAAGCTGCAGTGTGACTGTTAGCACACCAGCCATGGCCCCTCC
The DNA here is from genome assembly GCF_036562045.2 of Rhinolophus sinicus. Taxonomy (NCBI): domain Eukaryota; kingdom Metazoa; phylum Chordata; class Mammalia; order Chiroptera; family Rhinolophidae; genus Rhinolophus; species Rhinolophus sinicus. Next base: position 65,241,513 of record NC_133756.1, read on the forward strand.
TGTGTGCCTGCAGGTCGTCTAGGAAAACTGAAACATCAAATATGTTAAAAATCCATAATTTCATGATGATACTTTAGAAAGAAACTGATCACCTTTGGAAGATGCTAGGAAACCAACTCCTTATTCTGGAAATGGGTACTAATAAATAAAGGGAAAGACTTGAACATTTATCCTACTGTTCTTTTACAAACAGAGTATTAAAGTAACCAAACAATTGATAAGGCAAAATTCTTCTTTATAGACACATTTCGATTAATAAACAAAGGGTGACAGAATTACAATATTTTGCAAACCCCAAGGAAATAACTGATGTAGGTCAGGAGTTGGCAAATAATGGCCAGAGCGTCAAATCTGATCTGGTAAATAAAGTTTTATGGGAAAACAGCCATGCCCACTCATTTACACATTGCCTAAGGACGCTGCCACACCACAGTGAGAGAGACCAAATGGCCAGCAAAGCCAAAAATACATTCACCATCCAGCCCTTTGCAGAAAAAGTTTGCCAACCCCTGATCTAGACAATACCAATGGGGCTACAACCATGAAGCCAAAAGCAGATGGGGAAGTTTATAACGAATGGATCAGGCTGACAACACCTGTGCTCGCTGCTCAAGTTTAACCTCACGAGGAGGGGGAGGCAAGGTATTATGTGCCCCCTGATGCCTTGGAATAGAAAGTACATACCCCACCTCTGAAGTCTTCTTGCCAAAAAGTGGAAAATCTGATAAAAGCTCTGGCTCTAATTACCAGTTTACAGGAAATGCAGGCGACAGAAAACCAAATTAAACTACACCATGGGGACACAACTGGTAAAAATTTATACGTGGGAAATTCTATAGGCAAAGGTTCTGGTTTCTTCAATACAAAAGTTGCAAAACAAACAAACAAAATGGTGAACCTATAGATTAAAAGAGGCCTAAGCGATTTATCAACTAAATACATGTGTGGTCCTTATTTGGATTCTGATTCTGATACACCAACCAGACAAAAAATTTACAAGACAATCAGGGAAATTTGAATACTGATCAGATATTTGATGACAGTAAAGAATTACTGTGCTATTTTCTGGAGTGCTAATAGTGTTGCGGTTATATTTTTTTAAAAGGCAAGTCTCTTTATTGTTTTAAAGATACATACTGACGTATTCATAGCTGAAATAAAATGACATCTGGGCTTAGTTTAAAATAATCCAGTGGGTGAAGGGGGAGATACATGAAGCAAGATTGGCCAGATGTTGATCATTGTTAAGGCTGAGCGATTGGTAAAACGGGATTCATTCTATCATTTTCTCTACTTTTGAATATGTTTAAAGTTTTTCCATAATAAAAACATAAAAATGAAAACCATTGGCAAAGCTTTCTGTCTCAACTTTCCAACAATTGTGTTCATGGATGTTTTGTTTCTCCCCTGCCCATCGACCATGTATATCCGTTTATTAACCAAATATCTATTGAACACTTACTGGTGCTAGCAATAATCTTACCTTCAAGGAATGTACAACCCAGAAGTGGAGCCCCACAGGTAACTCAGCTATTACAGCACCTGATGATAAATGCTGCAAGAGAAGGATGCTAAGGGAATGCTGTGAAGGGGAGATACATGTTCTTGTGATCCTCATTCCCACCCCTTAATGTTCTTTTGCAGTATATTTTCTATTTTTTATCTCCCAAGCAATAGAGTTCCTTTCTCTAAGTGACCCTGACTTACCCTATCTTAGATAGGCAATACCCTATCTATTGCCTATTCTGTGACTTGATGAAAGTGAGACATTGAATTCTGCTTCCACTCTGTTCCACACAGGTCCTTTACTTCTATGGTGACTTTCTCTGACAGCCCCAAACTCCTACAATGCAATAGTGTAAAATTAATAATCCCATTACAAAAATGGGCTAGGGATTTGAAAAGACATTTCACTAAAGACATACAGATGGCCAACAGGTACATGACAAAATGTCGTGTCACAAATCATCAGGGAAATCAAAACCACAATGAGATATTACCTCACAACCTGTTAGGATAGCTACTATTAAAAAAAAAAAACACGCAGAAAATATCAAGCGTTGGCAAGGAAGTAGAAAAACTGAAATCACTGCACACTGTTGGTGGGAATGCAAAATGGTACAGCTGCTATGGAAAACATGGAAGTTCCTCAGAGAATTAAGAATAGAACTACCATGTGATCCAGCAATACTACTTCTGGGTATTTAGCCAAAAGAATGGCAATCAAGATCTCGAAGCAATATTAGCACTCCTGTGTTCACTGCAGCACTACTTATAATGACCAAGATGTGAAACAACCTAAATGGCCGTCAGTGGATGAATGGATAAAGAAAATGTGGTATACACCGCAATGTACACCTGAAGCTGAAGCTAAATAATAATGAATGTCAACTATAATTTAATACATATATAGTCACAGGATGTGGAGTACAGCATAGGGAATAGAATCAGTGGAACTGTAACAGCTATATACGATGTCAGAGGGGTAGTAGATCGGGGGAGAGGGTTATCACTTTGTGAGGGGTATAAATGTCTAACTATTACATTGTTTTGTACACCTAAAACTAATAATAATAATAAAAAAGGAAAATGTGGTATATATGAGGTGTGATCACAAAATGTGATGAATGTTTCAATTTAAAAAAAATTATTACAGTAGAAGACACATTGCCATTAATCCCCCTCAAACTACTCCCCCTCGCTTTGAACACACTTATCCCATCATTCTTGCCACTTTCTGAAGCAGTTGTGGAAGTCCTCTTTCGTGAGTATCTTTACTTCATCCTCCATCACGACAACAATCCATGTCACACATCACTTCTGGTATATGGCAATTTTTGTCAAATAAAAACATTACGGTGTGTCATTATCCACCTTATTCACTGTGCAACTTCTGGCTCTTCCCCAAAGTCAAAATGACTATGAAAGGAAAATGTTTTGAATCAATTCAAGACATTGAGGCAGCTACAACAGCGCAAATAAAGACACTCAGCAAAGAGGACTTCCAGAACTGCTTCAAAAAGTGGCAAAAATGATGGGATAAGTGCATTCAAAGCAAGCAGGAATATTTTGAAGGGGACTAATGGCAATGTGTCTTTTACTGTAATAAATTTTTTTAATTTAAACATTCGCCATATTTTTTTTATCACATCTCATACACACAATGGAACATTACTCAGCCATAAAAAGAAGGAAATCCTGCCATTTTCAACAATATGAATAAACCTTGAGGACATTATGCTAAATGAAATAAGCCAGTCACAGAAAGACACTGCAGGATTATTCCACTAATGTGAGGTATCTAAAGAGGTTAAATTCATAGAATCAGAGTGGAATGGTGGTTGCTAGGGGGAGGTTGGAGGGGAATGAGGAGTTACTAATCAACAGGCATGAAGTTTCCATCAAGCAAGATGAATAAATTCTAGAGATCTGCTTAACAACATTGAATCTATAGTCAACAATATGGTACTACACACTTAAAACTTTGTTAGGAGGGTAAAGTTCATGTTAAGTGTTTTTACTACAATGTTTTAAATGGGTTATTTTATTACTAAAAAAAAAAAAAGGCAGAGAAAAACTGTCAACATGAAATTCAGCTATAGCAAAAATAGAGGGAAACAACAAGGGGGAAAAAAACTCTGCTTGCGGTTTAACACTTCTAAAACAGCATAAGAAAGAGAAGTGGTATACTTCAATCTTTGAAATTTTTAAAACACTGTAGTGATCACATTTAATCAAAAAAATTTTAAAGGTTTGTTTTTTTTAGATTTGTGTTGGTTGTTTTGTTGTTGTTGTCGTGTTGCTATTACTTTATTTTTGCTTAAACTGTAGTATGGGAGTAACTCAAAAGAGACTCGGCAGATTAAGAATGATGCGTTGGACAACAGAGAGCTCTGCTAAATCACCTGATGCGCCTAGCAGGGACAATCTTGAGTCACTGTCATCGCCACCTTTGCAATTTTACCTTTTAAAGTTATTTCTTTAAAAAAATGTAATGGCAACACCGTGGCAGTTTGACTTTTGATAAATATATTCTGCGATAACAACATCTGAAGGTAAACCCCCAAATTGGGTGACAATCATTTTAGGTTAAACCAATCCCAGCTTTCTCTAATGAGCAGGCTGTGAGACCTTAAGTAAATCACTTGGGGAAATCACTTAACCTTTCTGGTCATGGCTTTTTTCAATTAAGATTCTGGACTTGATGGTGGACTTGATTCTGGACTCCCTGTTCCAACATTACGGGGACCCACGATTAGGAGCAGACTTCCTATATGCATTGTGATGTTTGCAGTAACTCAAATGACAACTGGGGGCATTTATATCCCAACAAAGTAAAGTATTAGTAACACTCTCATTTTCTCCTACTTAATGTTGATTAAGCCTTGCTAAATTTTCTTCTTAGGACTCGCCACAGGGTAAGCAGCTTATCTACATTAACTGTTACTAATGTAAATCACTTCTAAGAAAATCAAATTGCTACACAACAATATTAAAATGCAGACTGATGATCAGAGGATGGCACTTTGAAGTAAAAAAAATCTGGGTTTAAATCCCAACTCCACCAATCACGAATTATATGACCTAGATCATGTTATTTAAACTGTCTGAGCCTGTCTCTTGATTTAATATGGATATAGTACTAACCTCACAGGGTTATTAGAAGGATAAAAAATAACAGATGTAATGTGTCTGGTTAAACAAATATTAATTAGTTCCTTCTCCGCTATCCATGGACATTAAACTCTTCTAGTTATCCCTGATCTCCACCCATTTCTGGTTTCATCCTCGATTTCCATTCATAAAACACCCTTGCTTGCTCTGTGTTAATGACAAAGACTCTCTCCTTGACCAAACTTTAGTCAGGGTCCTCTGAGCTCCCTGCTCACCTAGGCCTCTCAACCTTGGCCTATAAGACCAACTTTTAGCACAATCGATTTCATCCACCTCCCACACTAAGAGAATTAAACAAACACCAGCATAGTTTCTATTAGCTCAAGGCCATGTTCCTAGAATGATGACCTAGCTTCCTGAAAAGCCTGCCTGAGAAAGCTCAATGCTGCCAAAAGAATTCACTGTTTGTTCCAGCCAAAACCTAACTATAGGCCACTGACCTCCCTTTTCTTAGAGCATTCACTTTAAAACGCTTGCAATGATAAAGACTTTCCCTGCTCCTTTAAGATATAAATCATCTACCAACCAGAAATGTCTCTTTAAAATGTAGACATCTAGGGAGCTATCTGTCCTATCTCCCAGTTCTTGTGGGAGAGTAAGAGCGTGATTCCAGTGGGCACCTTGCTCCAATATGCAAAACTACTTCCTGTCCTAAAGATATGAGAAGTTTGTTTCTCATCCAGGTAAGTGCCAAAGAACAAACCCAGATTGCCGAACCACACAGACCAAATTGCTGGAAGGACCATCAGTATCTCTCCTGTAGCACACCTACCACAGGCTCTAGAAGGCTTCCTGCCTTTTGTTTCAGTGGCATTGAGCTCAGTTTACAATAAGTCTCTCTCCCCTACCGCAGCAGTACTAAAGAAAATCTGACTTGTCATTTTCTTAAAGTGGTGCAAAATTTTCCTTTAACATTATTCACTTAGCCAACATTTACTGAATACCTCCCATGTGCCAGGTACCATATCTCTAACAATGAGCAAGATGCTGTCACCTTCCTCACAGAGCTCATACCTAGCAACAGGGACAGTCAAATATGCAAAATAAAGCAGTTAAAAGGCAGTGAGGTAAGTGCTGGTGGTACACAGTTCTACTGGTATCTCAATATTCATTTGTCCAGTAGTATAACTTATACTGTAAAAAATCCTATTTCTCTAGCTCCATCAAAAAACCATGGACTGCAAAGCACAAACCAGCTCCATGGGCCTAATAGTGCTGCCTTACACTGTATGGCATTTTGTAATTTTATCAAGGGTTGTGATATACATCTTTTATTGGATATATGCTCTGATTTAGATGAATGCAATTATATAGCACTTTATAATATAAAAACAAATTTCACTATTTAGACATCTATAAGGTAGCCATTAGTGTCCCCTATGTGTAATTAAATATGTGTAACTCTATTAAAGGCTTACTTTATATCTACTAACCTACCAAATAAGAATTTCAGAAAAAGACAAAGAACAGAAAATGGTTTCCTCTCATACATTCTCAGAAAATCATTGATTTTCCTTTTTCATCCTTCAGTGTACTGTATTCATAAACTTAATACTTTGAACAACAAAATCTTTATTTTAGAATACTATAGGTTCAACTTTTAAGCTTATACTAATTCAAAATCAATGCCTATCAAACACACACACAAAGTCATTATAGTTCATCATAATATTGGTGGTTCACTGCAGTGATATATAGAAAAACAGCTCCGAACATATTTAGGTAAACAATTTAGAGATAATAATTTAAAAGTTTCTCAAACAATATATCAGGATAACACTGGTATATCAGAGTAGGTCAATGTAATTTCTGTGAATCTAATAATTTTTTTGAAGACTTCATTTTTTTAAAGCAGTTTAAGATTCACAGAAAAGTTGAGAGGAAGGTACAGAGATTTCCCACATACTCTCCTACACATTCATAGCCCCTCATGTCATCACTCACCAGAGTGGTACATTTGTTACAATTGATGAATAATTGTTAAAAGCTATTTTCAAGACTGATTTTTGCTTTCTATATTATAATGAAAAGAATTAAATCTTAAAGAAACTAGCATAAAAAAATTAACCATTGTGTCATTTCACTAAAAAACTAAGAAAATCATTTCACGTTAATGAGTTAAACATTTGTGTTTTTCTAATAATAAATGCAAATAATGTTGGTCTTAATATTCTACAAATTAATAAAGATCTACTCTACAAGTCATTATCAAATTTTTATAAAATTGCTTTATATAATTAGTTGATTTTATTGTAAGAAATAATAAAGAACTAAGTGGCTCAAAGAAACTAACTATTCAAAAGACCTATAATATAGTAACACTGCAGGTCAGTTTATCCTTTTATACAAAACAGTCTCTTAGTTATAAACCAAGTAGAATTTCCCTAGTCCAAATTTTACAGGACAATTTTTTTAACCTTTTCTGTCTGGTCATTGCATCTTGAAGAGAGTCCTTGATTGTTCTAAGACAAGACCCTAATCTAGACAAAAAAATTGTATGATCACACATCTCTTTGTCAATTTAGGTAAAATAATGACACTAAAGAATGCTTTTGTGACATTTTGGTATTTTTCATCTGACCGTCCATATCAAATGTTCCCATCTAAACATTATCCAAAATCACGGTTTATTATCAAAAACTTTAGTCCTTATGTCTAGTGGTACTTTGAATCGTTTATATAGTAGTATTGCAGCAGTGCCTACAGGATTTTACGGAAAATTGGGATAGTCTCCACGACCACAGCTAAATAAATAAAGCATAAACTACATGCCTTAATCTTTTTTGAAAAGGTTATTATTAATCTTTTTTTTTTTTCCACGCAGGGACTTTCTAGCAGTATGACTGTTACCTTACTTGAAAAGTAGTAGTACCCAAACACTTTTAGATTCTTTAGGGTTAATGTAGTTTCTAAGTCAGCTCCCAGTTGTTTCATCTCCTTTACCTGCATTTATTTGGTGTTTGTCTAAAGAAAGGAAAGAGGAAAGCAAATACAAATTGTACTATTTCTGTTAAATCATTGGGTTTTAGTGGTAAACTTACTTCAGGGTAGGGTGTTAGAAAAAGAAAAACTTCGTGTCAGGCTGAAGAGCTAAGTGATTAAAACATTTGACTTGATGATGATGGTTTGTTCACTCTTTCAAATGAATTTGCTTTGGAAACAAATGAAGAGCAGCTCTCCTCCTTTCCTCCACTCAGTGTTCAGGTGTGGCATGCTCAGGTGACCCTGCTGGAGTCCAGCTGGAGCACTGTGCTACCCTTGTGTTCCAGCGGTTGGTTGTTCCTTTCTTGTATTCACCAAAGTGGGCACAACGACATGATCCCAAAGACATACCTAGTTCATTCCAGCTAACAGCAGACCAGAAACATTGTAAATGGATGGCTTGGTATTGCTGGAGACAAAAAACAAAAAACAAAGGGCCTGGTTGGGGGGAGAAAGAATGCTTTTGGAGTTCCACTTCCATAAAGAGTGAAATAATTTGTATCATACCAACTCTCCCTTGAAGAACAGTTGGATAAAATTTACAGAAGCAAAAAACTGTTAAAGGCCTTAGCAACCAAAGCAATCGGGACTTGAGAGACCAAGACCCTGGAGAGAAGGGAAACGCACTGAAGTGAGCCTGACATTCTCGGCTACTTTGTTCGTCAAGGCATTTGCCAATTTCTATGCATACTCGAGAGCCAAAAAACCAAGAAGAAAGCAGCAGCTCAAATTTTTGGCTTACTGCACCATGTGCTCAGAAATTAGAGTTCCGTTTACCTCCAGGAAGGACTGGAGGAGCCAAGATCCCAAAAATAAGAGGCGAGCAAAGAAGACAGACCAACATTCTGTGTAACTTTTCTCATCAAGATTCCTAAGTGGCATAACACGAGAAGCCAGGAAACCAAAGAGAAAGTGGCATGTGTTAGGTTAAAATACTACACAGAGCTTTTGGTAGAGTTCAGAAAAAAAGAAAGTGGAGTTCAGGTTCAGCAAGGAAGAAGGCCCCAGTAAACATCTCAGTTTGGGATCTCAAAAGGCTGTGCCCTAAGAATAAAGAAAAAACAAAAGTAAAATACATAGATTCCTCAAAAAGAATGAAAGAATCAAATGTTTTCCATCTTGACTGAATCAAAATAGGCCACCTTTACTTTGTCTTCTAGAGGATAATTAAGTGTACTCTGAAGAAGGATAAGATTGTCCAGAGCTTCTACAATTTTTCAAATACACTGTCTGACATTCTATCAGAAGAAGAAGAAGAAGAAGAAGAAGAAGAAGAAGAAGAAGAAGAAGAAGAAGGAGAAGAAGGAGAAGAAGGAGAAGAAGGAGAAGAAGGAGAAGAAGGAGAAGAAGGAGAAGAAGGAGAAGAAGGAGAAGAAGGAGAAGAAGGAGAAGAAGGAGAAGAAACACACATACTAGGGGACGAGAACAAATGAGTAAAATCCAGGGCAGAGGAGAGAGGAATGGACTAGAGAGAAAGTGAACCACTGGTGATCCAAATACTGAAGTTATCAGACATGGACGTTAAAAGTACTATGATTAATATGTTCAAGAAAACAGATGACAAGGGAAGAGTATTACCAGAGAACTGGAATCTGTTTTAAAAAGAAAAAAAAGGTAAGAATCAAATAAAGATTATAAATCTCAAAAATACAATAACTAGAACAGATTTACTTCAGCATGATGGAGGGAGGAGACTGGCAAATCCTCTCCCCACAAAACAACTACAGAGTTGGTCAATTCTGGCAAAAACAATCACTTCATTTTCAAGTCTGCTCTGTTTATTTTTTTAATGTTTTTCTCTTTATTCTTCAAATTGGATAATATATCTTTATTTTAACATCTGATCACCTTTGGATGATGCTAGGAAACCAACTCCTTATTCTGGAAATGGGCAAGAAAACCAAATACAGTTCACCAAGAAAAACAAGTGGCTAATAAGCACTTATAAGGTACTCAACATTATTAAGCATTAAAAGAATGCAAATTAAATCACAAATTAAACTCTATATACCCACTAGAATTGCTGTAATCAATAATAGTTGACCAGGATGTGAACTGAAACCTTCATACATTGCTGGTGGGACTATAAAATGTTACAGCCACTTCAGAAGATAGTTCCATGGTTACTTAAAACGTTAAACACACATCCACCACATGACCCAGAAATTGGCCTCCACTTCTCTTACCTAAAAGAAATGAAAACATATGTCTACACCAAGACTTACATGAATTGTCATGGCAGCATTATCCATAGTAGCCAATAACTGGAAACAATCCAAATCTTCATTAACTGATGAATGGATGAACAGACTGAAGTATATCTATATACTATCATACTATTCAGCAACAAAAAAATAAAATACAAATGCATGCTACAATATAGACAAGCCATGTAAGCTTCAAAAACATTATGCTGGGTGAAAGAAGCCACATACATAAGACTGCATATTGTATGATTCAATTAATATTAAATGAGTAGAAAAGGCAAATTTATGAAAACAGTGGCCATCTGGGGTTAGGGATGGAAGCACAGATTGCAAATAGGCTCAAGAGAATCTTGGGGGTAGATACATGTTCTAAAACTGGATTGTGTTAATGGTTACAGAACTCTATAAATTTAACTATCATCATTGAAATGTATACTTACAATGGTTGAATCTTATCGCATGTAAATTATACCTCAATAAAGCTGTAACAAAATAGAAACTCAATAGATGCTTTTAAAAGCAGATTAAACATCAAGAAGTGAGCAATAATGCACTGTAAAATAAACCATTAGCAAAATTTCCAAACTAAAGCAAAGGGGATAAAAGACAATGGGAAATACAGAAAAGAGTTGAAGAGTCAAATAGGACATAGTGAAAGGGTCTAACATATATGTAAAATTATACTTTTGGGAGCAGAGGAGAGAAACTAAACCAGAAGTAATATCTGATGCAATAATTGCCAAGAATATTTTAAAACTAATTGAAGAATCTCTATTATCCCCAAGCAGGATAAACTGTAAGAAAAATATTCCTAAGCACGTTATAATAAAATTCCTCAATATCAAAGACAAAGAAAAAAAATTTGAAAGCAGAGAAAAACAGCACATCATCTTCAAAGGCCCAACAATGAGACTGAGCTGATATTTTAAACAAAAATAAACTACACAGAGAATGATGTAATTAAATTACAACTTTAAAGCACTGAAAGACACTGACAACCTAGAACTCTACATGCAGTGAAAATACACTTCAAGAATTAAGAAAAAAATAAAGAAAATTTCAAACAAACAGAAATACAAAGGAACGCTAAAGGGAGTTTTTCCAGCACAAGGAAAATAATCCCAGAGGGAAACACAGAGTTGCATAAAGGAATGAAGAGAAATGGCAAATATAAATAAATACTAACTGCATAAAACAGCAATAATAATATATCATGTGGTTTACTCATATGTGAAATTAAACAAATGACAGCAGCAGTACAAAAAGGAGCAGGGTCTTTTACAGAGTTAAAGTACTCTCAGAATCATGCATTGTGAGGAAAATGATTAAAATACTAATTTAGAGTAAATGCATAAGAGAAGGATAGATGATGTAGGAAAATGGCAAAAGAATAACAACAGGATATATAATTAACAAGCCAATAGAGAAGAAAACTGAATGTTAAATACTTGATTCATCAAAAAAAAAAAAAGGCGAGAAAAGGGGAAGAACAGATGGGATAATTAGAAAACAAATAGTAAAATAGTAAATTTAAATCCAAGTATATTATCAATTACTTTAACTGTAAATGAACTATCAGAGCTCCCAAAATTTTCAGGTGAGATAAAGAAGCAAAACCCAACCATATGCCACTTATAAAAGAAACAACTCAAAAATAAGAGTCCAAGAAGTTAAAGTATAGGAAAAGATAACACCATGCAAACACTAACCAGAAGAAAGCTTGTATATACAGTCTAATATCAGACAAGAAGATTATAAGAACCACTACTAGCACTAAAGAGAGGCATTTAATAGTGATAAAAGGGTCCAACATAATAAGAAAATATAAATTTGTATGTATCTAATAATATATCCTCAAAATATGTTTGAAAAAACTGATTGAATTAAAAAGATAAAAATTCATCAACACAATGAGAGATTTAGCTTATTTTTCTCAGTAACTGACAGAATAAGTAGACAAAAAACCGATAGTTTGATCAATACAATTAATAAATTTTATCCAATCTATCTGTATAAAACGCCGCACCAATAACTACAGAATATAATGTATAGTTTATTCAAGTTTACACATATCATTTACCAAAAGTGACAATATTCAGGCCATAAAACAAGTCTTAATAATATCAAAAGACTAAAATCTTAACAAGTTATTTGATAATAATGGGATTAAGCTAGAAATCAATTTTAAAAATCATTAGAATATCCCAAATAATTGGAAATTAAGCAATAATTGTTTAAATAACCTATAGGTCAAAGCAAAAGGTACAAAGTCCATTTTAAAATACTTTAGCAGAGAAACTAAGATACGACATCAAAACTTGAGGATGCTATCAAATAAGTATATAATAGCAAAAAAAGAAAGAAAGAAAAACCAAGTCAACATAGGCTCACTGACAGAATCATAAATTTGATAAACCCCAGGCAAGACTGATCAAGAAAAGAAAAAGAAAGCACAAACTGTCAACATCAGGAGTGAAAAAGGGGAACTACTCAGATCCCACAAACTTTAAAAAGAAATTAAGAGGATTTTACTATCAACTTTTACCTGTAAATTTGAAAATTTAGATGAAATAACCAAATTCCTTCAAAAACACGACCTACCAAAATTGACTCAAGAAGAAATGGAAAATCTCAGTAGGTTTATAGTTAATATAATTGTATCCATAATTTAAAACTTTCCTACAAAGAAAACTCCACTCTTAAATAGCTTCACTGATGAATTTTCTATCAAGCATTTAAGGAAGAACTAACACCAATCTCTTTGAGAGTTGGACAAAAAGGGGGAACACTTCCCCTTTTATAAGACCAGCCTATCCATGATACCAAAACAAGGCAAATTCATTACCCAAAAATGAAATTACAAGCTACTCTCTCCCCTAAACACAGACACAGAATTCTTAAACAAAATATTAGCAAATTGAGCCCAACAAAACACAAAAATGATACCATATCTGTTGGGTTTATAAGACTACAAGATTGTTTGAATAATTTTTTTTAATGTGATTACCACATTGACAAAATAAAGGACAAATAACTCATATGATAATCGCAACAGATTCAGAAAAGCATTTGATAGAACTCAACACATGTTCATGATTAAAATGCCTATCAAATTATAAATAAGAGAATTTTCTTAATCTGACAAAAAGTTTTCAACAATACTCCTCAGTAAGTAACTGCCATACTTTAAATATTGAAAGCTTTCCCCCTGAAACTAGGAATGAGAATGAGATAAACACATGCTATCATCACTACTATTCAAATTCATAACCAAGGTCCTAGTTAGTGTAATGAGGCAATAAAAAAAAAGTGAAAGTTATAAGAATTGAACGAGAAAAAATAAAACTCTATCACATAAAATGATTATGCACATAAAAAATCCAAAAGATTCTACAAACTATTCAGACTAAGAAGTAAATGTAGCGAAATCTTTCCAATCAAGGTCAATACACCAAAATCTATTGCATTTATATATACAGGCAACAAAAAATTAGAAAGTGAAACTTTAAAAGATGTAATTTACAATAACAAAAATAATCAGCCTAATGAAAGATATACAAGAATGCTACAGAGAGAACTTGAAAACGTTGCTCAGAGAAATTAAAGACAACCTAATTAAAGGGAGAGCTACATTGTGTTCATTGGTTAGAAGACTCAATATTGTAAAGATGTCAACTCTCCCCAACGGATCTACAGAGTCAATGCAATACCAATAAAAATCTCAGCCAGTTTTTTGTGTGTGCAAATTGATAGGGTGATTCTAGAATTTATATGTAAATACTAAATAAACAACAAGAAAATGCCAAAAGAAAATCAAGAAAAACAAATTGAAAGACACTACAATAATTTAAGGCATTTCATAAGACAAATAGCCCAATAGCAACAAAATGCAGAGTCCAGAAACAAATTCACAAACATACAATTATTTAATTTACGAAAAAGGTGCCATTGCAATTCAGTGGAGAAAGGATGATCTTTACAATAAATAATGCTGGGTCAACAGGACATTTACAAAGATGAAAATCATCTTGACCTCTATCTCACATCATACACAAAATTTAATTGCAAGACGGTTGTAGACCTAAATGTAAAAGGTAAAACAAGACTTGTTAGCACAGAATACCTTCATGACACTGAGGCAAGCAATATTTTCTTAAACAAGACACAAAAAACACTAACCTAAAGCAAAGATTTATAAATTGAAATTCATTCAAATTAAAAATTCCTGGTCATCAAAGAAACAACATTACAAGATTAAAAAGCAAGCCACAGTGTAATCTGCAACGCATATATCTGACAAAGGACTTGCAACTGGAAAAATACAAAGAACTCCATAAAAATCAGTAAGAAAAAGACAGACAAACCTTTTTTTAATGGGCAAAAAACTTGAACCAGTCTCTCACAGAAGAGGCTATTCAAACGGACAATAAAATATACAAAAAGTGTTCAGCATCATTTATTAGAAAAGAAAAAATAAAACCACAATGAGATATCACTTTTCATCCACCCCTATGATTGCCAGTACCAAATGTGAGGAAGAATGAGAAGCAACTAGAACTTTCATACACTGATGTTGAGAATATAAACTGGTAACATACACTTTGAGCAACTGTCTGACAGTATCAAACGTAAACCATGGAGCTAACCTACCACCCATTCCAGTGCTCGGTATACACTAAACAGAAATGCCCACATATGTACTTATATAAGAATGTTCATGGCAGCACTATTTGTAACAGAGAATAAGTAGAAATGACCCAAATGTCTATGAATTGTAAATGGGTTTTAAGAAATGTGGTACATACAATAATGAAATATCAAGATGTGGGGGAAGAAAAACCAAACTATTACTATACCTAGCAGCATGGATGAATATGGTTAGTGACAAAGAAATGGTTAGTGACCAAAAAGTACATATTGTATAATTCCCTTTATTTAATGTTTTAAAATAGGCAAAACTAATCAATAGTGATAGAGTTCAGACTAGTGATCACGTTTTGGTGCAGATAATGACTAAAAGAATGCAACAGATAGATTCTGGGGTAATGCTAATATTTTCTTTTTTTATGTGGGTAGTAGTTACACAGGTGGCTTACACAGTTGTTACAAGGGTGTGAAAATGCATAGATCTATAACCTCATGAGTTGTGCACTTTTCTGTATGCATGTTAACCTTCAGTAACAATAAAAACAAAACAATGCTTCCTTATGTCTATTCATGATATATACAACACAAAACAGGTAGAAGGATGTTACGGTTTTGTTAAAAGTCTACACGAAGCACCCAGAAGGATTTTCTAGAATTCAAATCTGATCATTTACTCCTCCCCTGCTGAAAATATTTTAATGTCTTCCTAATCCTACCTCTGCCTTCCTGAGCAGCCACATCTCACCCCTTACCACTCCCTCCTCCTCCCCTACCTCACTCCATTCCCTCCCCAACTCTACCTACTCTCCAACAGAAGCCACACTGTCTCTAGAATAGCCTCTGGGCTTTTAGTCTGCAAATTCCCTCTTACTAGCACTTTTACCTGCTTGCACCATTCAAACCAGCCACATACCTGCCCCCTTGCCTGGAACACCTTTCTTCAGTGTAGATATTAACCATGCCCAAATCTGGTTTGGACACCTCTCCTACTGAGGCAGGATAGGTGGCCTAGGAAATTGACAGCCCCCTCCAGGGCACAACTCCTCACTGGTGACACAAGTAACAAGTGACTGTATCCAGCACCTGCAGCTAGAGAACAAGAACCAGTTTCATCCAGCGAGGCTGATCCCCTTGACCAGGACCTGACCTAGTATAGCTAATTATAATGTCATTATAATCTCATTTACATTGCGGTTACTACGACTCCCAGCATGCATCTGATGCCATGACTGTCCGAGGAGCCAAATAAGGATGAAAGAGCAGGAAACTGAGGAACCCACCTAATGGGAGGAAACTGACAAACCACGTCCATGGGATGTCACCAAGTCCTGCCCCGAGGAGGTGCAAATGCCCCGGTCAGGACTTCCTTGGCACAATTCGCTGAGTTCACCCACACTTCCTCTCAAGTGTGTACTTCCGTTTCAATAAACTCCCTATGCTTCCCTGCATCTATCTCGCTCCTAAATTCTTTCTTGTGCGGAAACACGGACCTGGTCTCTGCTACTGGGGGCTGAGTCCTCTCTTGGACAGCCCTGAGCCTCAGGCAACACTACGTGCTTCCACAGGCATCACATGCCCCTCACATCACACTCCAGTGTAACAACCAGTCACAAGGCTGTTTGCTCCAGGGGGGTGTTCATCTTTGGGTCATCAGTGCCTTGCATACGGTGGGTATTCAATATGTACACACTGAATAAAGTAATTAGGAAAGCAGAATCCTGAAAACGCATTTACCTAAAGACTTTCCTCCTTTCTACAATGCAAGATTTTCACATGTGCTGTCTAAATTTTCTCTGTTTTTAAGCCGACTTTCTCTGGCAGAAAAAGCTATCATTTACAGACCAATCAACCATGACCTAGAGGTTAACAATCAAGCCATTTAAGTTTATTCCAGATCAAAGAATAATTGAACCTCAAGTCCAGGTATAATTTTGAGTTGTAAAATGCTTTACGCTCCTCCTAATTATGTGTCCCACTGTTGGAGTAAAACTGTTTAAAGGTTTCAAACTCTTCCATCATTATCTATAAAGATAGGGAAAAGGAAAATACTAAATTGGTTATGTTGCTAGTTCCATACCCAAACCATCTAAATCAATATCACGATCCATTTCAAATGTCCCATTATAATAAGTGAGGTCGATCTTAAATGAACCACAAATGTCTTATTTTGTAATTCAATATTTTAAAACATCTTTTGTATATATTCAATGTAAGATACGCTGAGTAACTCTTCTGCTCATACATTACCATGATTAAGTGATCATAACCTCAACACTTTCAGTGACATCATATGGTTTTAACCAACACGCTATCTTTTTTACTATCAAATGTTCTCACAGAGTCCCCATGAAAATAACCTCCACCTTTTAATATGTAGCTTATAGTAGTTCCATTGTCAAAATAAGTGTGAAGGACTTGCAACTCTACTCTGGATATCTGAATAAAGACCTTGATATTATGACTTTATGAATTATTTCCCGCTAGCCAAAATAATTTCTTTAGCCATGATACATGTATCTATCTTCTATGTGTGATGTAAAGAAAACACTGAATTGATAGTTAAATCAATATAGATGGAGTTATATCTTAGTCATTATTTCCCACAGTCCTCATCTAGTCACTCAAGTACTGCCATGTTTCCCTGAAAATAAGACCTAGCTGGACCATCAGCTCTAATGCATCTTTTGGAACAAAAATTAATATAAGACCTGGTCTTATTTTAATATAATAAGACCGGGTATAATATAATATAATATAAGACTAGGTCTTATATTAATTTTTACTCCAAAAGACGCTTTAGAGCTGATGGTCCGACTAGGTTGTATTTTCAGGGAAACACGGTAGATAACCGAGTGCCCATATGGTGCCAGACTCTGGACTAAATACTGGGAACACAACTTTAAGCAAAAAAAAAGACATTGTCTCTGATTGTCTCTGCCCTTAAAGAGCTTACAGTGCAGTGAGGACAATATCAATCAAATAATCATATAAATAAATGCAAAATTACAATTTTAATAAGTACACCATCTCTCACCTGGACTACTCAGTAGACTCCTAACAGTGCTCCCTGCTGCCACCCATTCTCTCATGATCCGATCTACATATAGAAGAATATTTCTAAAATGTAAACCAAATTATCCTCATTTCCCCTAACCACCAACTCTACAAAAAGCCCTCCAATCGCTTCCCATCGCATATAAACTAAAACCCAAGCCCTTACCCTGAATTACAAAGCCTTGAGCAATCTGACCACTCCTTCCCTCTCTAACCTCGTCTCATACCACTCTCCTGCCTCCTCCCTGCCTCACGGCCTTTGCACTATTCTTTAGTCTGAAATGTTCCGCTCCTGATCAAGGCTCCCCTTGTCACCCAGATCTCAGCTTAAATGCTACCTGCTCATGTAGCATCCAATGCTTATTTTAATTATTGCATTTTATTTGTCTCTGCTAATTTTCTTACTTATTTGGGTTTTCTTTGGCGGGGGGAGGGGTGTATGTGTGCACACACATGCAAGAATCTCTTCACTAGAATTCAAGCACCACAGAAAAGGAACCTGTCTGTTTATCTCTCTAGATCTTAGAACTCTGCCTAGCCCACTGTAGCCACTCAGTAATTATCTGTGGAATGAGCAATGGAGTTTGACCTGGTCAGAATGTAAGGGAAGATTTCCATAAGGAAGTAACAACTAAGCTGAAACCTGAAAAATAATCAGGAGTTACTGAGTGAAGAGAGAAGGTAAGAACATTCACGCAGAAGGAATAGCCAGTTCAAAGCCCCAGGAGCAGGAGGAAGACTTGCACAAATGGGGGATTAAAAGAAGAACCACGAGATGAGTTCAGAGTACCAAAAAAGTATAGCTAAGAAAGATGTTAGGAGAGATCTGTTACCTATTTGAAGAATACAAAGGTAAGTATTATACAATGAAACTAATACCCTTGTCAGGTTTGAACAAAACAAGCACTCTGCTTAAAAAATCACTACAGAATTATTTCATAATAATAAAACCAAATTAGACATAGATGACAAGACAAAATGTATTCAATTAGTAATACTTTTAGAACAGGATCTACTGGGCGGGCCTGGTGGCTCAGGTGGTTGGAGCACCGCCTGAGGTCGGGTCTGATTCCCACATGGGCCAGTGAGCTGCACCCTCTATAGCTAAGATTGTGAACAACAGCTCTCGCTGGAGCTGGGCTGCCGTGAGTGGCCGACTGACCGACAATGACCCACTGCCTCAGCCGGGGGAGCGCAAGGCTCATAATACCAGCGCGGGCCTGGGAGCTATGTCCTACACAAGTAGACTGAGAAACAACAGCTTGAACCAGAGTGGGGGGGAGGCGGGAGAAAAGGGGGAGAGGGGGAAGAAAAGGATCTACTATAACGTATTTAACCTAAATCCCACAATTTAATCATATCTATTCTTATTTTTCTGACCTGATTTCAATAGATTGCTCCATCTAAAAAAAAGAAAAAGAGAAAACCCTGCCACATGAAAATTGTTTTATAAAACACATCAACTGAATATCAGTTGATGAAAACTTATTTGTAGATTTGGTCTAATAAGAAAACCTGATTCTACTCATTGAGATATTACTGACACTATACTGAGTATGTCTGACATTTTAATGTTATACTATTAATTTTTTTAAATAGACTACCATGTAGTTTTTAAATTATATAGGACTCACATTTGAAGAGCAGTGTAAAGAACTTTGTGAATGGAAAATAAACAGAGACCTTGAAAAAAAAAAAAAAGATAAAATGCCACAATTACTTTTTTAAGTAATGATTAAAAATGATCTTTAAGGATAAGTCTTCACCTCCTAGGGGAAAAAGGCAGAAATGAGAGGTCATGTGATAGAGGGAAAAGACACCAAATAGCAAAGGGCTACCAATTATTAAGTGTATTTTATCCATCACGTGTTGTACATTTTACATCCATCCATCCATCTGTCTGTCCATCCGTCTGTCATTCATCCTCACAACGACCCTACCAGGGGATGGCATTATACCCATTTTACAGTTCAGTGTCCACTGACTCCTGGTTTCTTCCTTGTACATGTGCCATTCGTTTTATCTGTGCAAATGTACTCTGTAAATGAATATAGTCTCTTATAAAACCAACAAAGTCCTAAGCAAAGTACAGGATTCACACCTTCAAAACTGTACATATAAGAGTTTTAAGAGAAAGAGTTACTTACCCTGCTCTTTAAAACTTCATACCATCATCATTTGTCATTAGGAAGAACTTGCTACTTTATCCTAACAGATTTGTTTCCAACATTCTCCAAATTATTGAATCTCAGCCCTCTCTCCAGATGTTGAACTAAATCTAATTACTTCCCACCTACAGACGATACCAGTTGCAAGAACATGCACTCCAATTCTGGTGCATGTACACTTCAGTGAACCTGCCATCACTTACAAGGGAGCTAAATGACAAAAACATCTTTAAATCAACACAAATCAATCCCCACTGCTAGAAAAGTTTATATCCAAGGTGGTTGGTTATACCATTTTTCCATGTAACAATGTAAACTACTATCCACTTCTATTATAATCTCCCCAAGCTAATAATACTGTATAACCAATAAGAAACAATAAATGAGCTGATAATAAAAACATACTATTGTCGTGTCAGTGTCCGAGTGAATGGTGTCCCAGGAGTAAGGTGTCTACAGGGCTTCTATGTGGCAAAGGCAGGATTTGGACCCAGATCTAACTACTAGGAAGCCCACACCCCTCACATCCATGCAATGTGGGCACAGTGAACCAGCAAGGCAGGCTACACACCCATGAAAAACTCTTTATTTCATTTCCATCTTTCAGTACCTAAGAGCTGATTTAATAATCTTCAGTGAGTTTGTTCACTTTCGCAGGGGACATGGACACAAACTCAAAAAGAAAAAGTTCGTATGACACATACACATCAGATACAATAGCAATTTCTTTATTTTAATTCCTAGGCTGGGAGGAGGAATGTATTTTGTTTTTTCTATAGTCCTGTTCATATTTCAGTGATTAAGAGATCATTAAAAGCTTTGCTAAAGCACAAATTTCCAACCCTTCCCCCTGAAAAAACATTTACTTCAGATTAAAAATAGATAAAGCAGCAAACTATTGGACTTTCTTGATTTTGGACCTTCTAGCTCTTGAGACACCATGTTTTTTTAAGTGCTTGTTATTATCATTACCATTTGAATATCTTCAAACTGCTAATTCAAGCAGAAGTTTCAGTGTTTTCCTTTTATTTCTTAGCTCTAAAATTGCACATAAGAAATTCTAACTCATATTAGCATTAGTAGGGGTTCAAAATTATTTCAAATGGTCTATATCTATTTTTATAAAGACTTGAGAAGCGGAGGAAACTATGCAGTACCTTTTTTTAAGACTTCAACAAAACAGTTAAAATATTATTAAAAGCCCTCACCCAACTGAAAAAGTCTCTGCCATAAAATGCTCATGTCTCAGTAATTATAGATGTCTCAAGTTTTACCAAATAAATAATTCTGATCTGTTTATCAGAACAGAGGATGGCATTTTCTGTGCTATTTTCTGGAATCATTTAATGAGCTACAGAGACAACCATTTGACAACACCAACCAGATAGAGGATTGACTACAGAAATCTACAGCTCTTCTATAATGTTCTAGAGTTTTCTAAGACTGAACCCCTGTGCTAGAAACAGGTATCATATAAAATTATTTTATTCATTAAAGAAATATTTATTGAGCACTTACTATATTCCTGGTGTTGTTCTAAAAGCTGAGAATAAATAAATAGAGCCACTGTCTTTATGGATTTTATACAATAGAAGAGGAAGACAAACAGATATACACTTTTTGTTTGTGTATGTGATGTGCCAGGTGGTAATAGTGCTATAGAAAGAACAGGTAAGAGGGATAGAAAGTACAGGAGACAAAAAGATTATAATTTTTTACAGAGTGCTCAGGAAAGGCCATTCTGATAACATTAGAGTACAAACCTGAAAGAAAAGAGGGGGTGAGCTTACAAATATTTGGAGAAAGAGCAGTCCCAGCAAAGGGAACAGCAGCACTAAGGTCCGGCGGCCAGAGCAGACTTGGTGTGTTTAGAAAACAGCAAGGCTGGAGTGCAATGAGCAAGGGGGAGATGCAGTGGGGGCTAGCAGGGGCCAGAGCGTGGAGGCCTCGTAGGCCCCTGAAGTGGCTCTGCCATTGATTCTGAGTCAGGAGGGAACCAGTGCAGGGGGCTATTTTGTTTTCTTTTGGCATCAGAGTCTTTTGAGCAGGGAAGTGATAGGATCTGATTTCAAGTTCAAAAGGATTGTTCTCACTGCTACATAGGAAATAGACTGTATTCTGCCTTATAAGGGCAGAGGTTGGGAGACCCATTAGAAGATACCTGAAGTAAAACAAAAGGGAAATGGCAGTAGATTGTACTACAGTGGGAGAAATGAACAAGTTTAAAGGCAGAGTCAACAAATCTACTAAAGGACTGAATTTAAAATATTAAGGCAAAAAAGGAAAAATCAACTTATGAAGAAGTCAAGTCCCAAGTTATAGCTAAGGTACCTGAAGATGCTATTTATTAAACTGGGAAAACGGAAACAGCAGGTCAGGAGGGGATTGGTACAGGGAATCAGGAGTTCGTTTTTGGACATGTTGAGTTTAAGATGCCTATTTAGTCATGAGATGAGATCAACTACCTAGGAAATGAGGGAAGACAAAAAAAAGGAAAGAATCCACAGTCTGGACTTGAAGGCACTGCAAGGTTTAGAGATATCTGCAGAAGCCATCCAAGGACACTGAGCGGTAAAGCCAGTGATGGACAGAGCATCAAGAAAGAAAGGTGTCCTGGAGGCCACATGTGATGTGCTGGATTATTATTCGGCAAATACTCACTCCCTTCCCTTTCCAATGGTGGTTGCCATACGCTGCGCTGCCCACTATGTGAATTTCTTTGGCCAATGGGAGTGTTAGTGGGCAAGAGGAAAGAAAAGGCCTTCAGTGAGCTTCTGTAGCTTGATTTTGCTCTTGGACCCCAATAATATGCCACAACAAGAGCATACCCTGGATAGTCCCTTCGCATAAATCCCAGAATAAATACATGAGGAGTAGATCTAAATCCACTCCACAGCCAGGACCAGGGCCACCCAACTCAGCCGATCCTAGATCAGCTCAAAAGCAACCAACCTAGGAGACCCATGAACAAAAAATTGGATGTGAGCTAATGAGTTTTAGGGTGGTTTGTAATGCAGCATTACTAAAGCAACAGCTAACATATATACCAAGTGAAGAAAGTCTTTCAAGAAGAAGGGATGGATGGACTGTCAAATCTCACTGATAGGCTGGGTAAGAGGAAGATTGGGAACTGATCTTGGATTTGGCAAGGTCATTCTGAAGCACTTTCAGCAGAGTAATGGGTATGAACCCCTAACTGAGATAGATTCAAGAATAAGAGGACAGAGAGGACAATCAAGATGGTGCAGTAGGTAAATGCTGTGCTTACCTTCTCTTACAACCACATCAAAATTACAACTAATCTACAAAACAACCATCATTGAGAATCACCTAAAATCAAGCTGAACTGAAGACTTTCAACTGAGGACATGCAGAAGAAGCCACCTCTGGACTGGTAGGAAGGGCAGAGACGTGGAACGGACTGGTCCCACACCTGTGTGTGACCATTAAAGATCAGGAGGGCTATTTCAGCTGTGGGGGTCCCCTCATCCCCTAAAGGAGCGAGAGATACCAGCCCCACCCAAGCCCAGGGTTCCAGTGCTGGGGAGAGAAGTTCCCATAATTTTTGGTTGTGAAAAACAGCGGAGATTGTGACTGAGGGAGGCAGTGTGGCTGCACTCACAGGTGCTCCTCTTAAAGGGACTGTGCATGGACTTACCTACCAGTGGAATCACTCACTCTGAGCTCCAGCGCTGGGGCAGCAGCTGGAAAGGCAGCAGGGACAAATGGTGGGAATTGACTTGTCCAGCTTGGGATGGGGGCTGGAGAGGTGGCTTTCTCCTGTACTGGGGAGCTGGCAAAGGCCATTGTTTCTTTGTTGAGCCCTCACCCTCCCTGACGCAAGAACACAGGCAGCCGCCATTTCTGAATCTCCGCTGTTCATTCGCCATGCCCTGGCAATTTGAGACCTGGCCCAGCCCAATTTTTGGGCACACCCAGGCACTATCAATGTCTTTCTCATGCAGACCGCCTGCCTTGGCTCAAGCTGCACTTTCCTAGGGTCTCTCGAAAGTTCGCAGAACCCAGACAAACAGCATCTGGCTTGAGCATGTCCTGTACCTCTGGCTGAGCAACCGTAAGCCAGCACTAGTGGCAGCCGGCCTTGGTTCATGGCTTGGTCTCTCAAAGGCACTTCCAAGCATAGCATGGACGGGAGACATCAGCGGATTTCTTTCTGGCTCCCTCTAGGTGGCCCCAGGTGGGGCACAGGCTGTGGCTGAAGTAGACCTACAGTGGATCCCCTCCAAGGTGGTCCTGGGTCTAGTGCCCCCAGTGGCTAGCTTCAAAATGAGCTGGAGCATCACCTAGCCATCTCCAAGTAGGACACACCCAAGGGGTGGATTGGGCAGGCACCAGAGTCCTGCTGAGGCAGATCCTGCTCTGTAGGATCAGCCCATGCACAACAACACTTCCACTGTGGTCAAGGCCAGTCCTCACAACCAGTGAGCCCAAGGGTCAGTCCCTCACACTGATGTGCAATTATCAACCAAGGCTCAACTACAAGAGGAGGGCACACACAACCCACACCAGGGACACACCTGGAGTACATGGCTCAGTGACCAGAAAGACTGTGCCACTGAACCCCACAGCACACCTACTATATAAGGCCACTCTACTAAGACCAGAAGACAGCCCTACCTAATACACAGAAACAAACACAGGGAGGGAGCCAAAATGGGAAGACAAAGAAACATGTCCCAAATGAAAAGAATAGAACAAAGATCCAGAAAAAGAACTAAGTGAAACAGAGATAAACAATGTATCAGATGCAGAGTTCCAAACACTGGTTATAAGAATGCTCAATGATCTCTTAAAAATGGAGATGGAGACCATGAAAAAGAACCAGTCAGAAATAAAGGATACAATAATGGAGACAAAGAATATATTACAGGGAATCAACAGATTAGATGAAGCATTTGAGGATCCAACCAGTGATGTAGAAGATAAGGTAGCAGAAAACACCTAACCAGAACAGAAAAAAGAAAAAAGAATCCAAAAAATTGAGGAGAGTTTAAGGGGCCTCCAGGACAATATCAAGCATACCAATATTTGCATTATAGGGGTACCAGGAAAAGAGAGAGAGCAAGGAATCGAAAACCTATTTGAAGAAATAATGACAGAAAATTTCCTTAACCTGGTGAAGGAAATGGGCATACAAGCCCAGGAAGCACAGAGAGTCCCAAACAACATAAACCCAAAGAGGTTCACAGCAAGACACATCATAATTAAAATGCCAAAGGTTAAATACAAAGAGAGAATCTTAAAAGCAGCAAGAGAAAAGCAGTTAGTTACCTATAAGGGAGCCCCCATAAGACTGTCAGCTGATTTCTCAACAGAAACTTTGCAGGCAAGAAGGGAATGGCAGGAAATATTCCAAGTGATGAAAAGCAATGACATACAAACAAGATTGCTCTATCCAGCAAGGCTGTCATTTAGAATTGAAGGACAGACAGATAAGGAGCTTCCCAGATAAGAAAAAGCTGAAGGAGTTCATCACCACCAAACCAGTATTACAAGGATTCAGAGAGACTTCTTTAAGATGGGAGGGGGTTTAAGGATGGGTGAAAAGGGAAGGGATTAAGAAGTACAAATTGGTTGTTACACAGTAGTCATGGGGATGTAGGTTATAGCATAAGGAATATAGTCAACAATATTGTAATAACGAGGTATGGTACCAGATAGGTACTAGATCTGTCAGGGTGATAGAAGGGAATGGGGTTGGGGTCAGGGTAAAAAAGGTGAAGGCATTAAGAACTACAAATTGATAGTTAATACAGAATGGGGACTATGATCAATAATGTTGTAAAGATCATGTAAGGTCACAGATGGGCACTGGACTTATCAGGGGGATCACGTCATAGACTGTGTAGATGCCTGACCAATGAGCTACACACCTGAAAAGCTGAAGTAGAATAATATTGAATGTCAACTATAACTATATATATATATATATATATATATATATATATATATATATATATATATGGTCACAGGATGTGAGTACAACATAGGGAAGATAGTCGATGGTATTGTAATAGCTATATATGGTGTCAGATGGGTAGTAGCTTGGGGGGGTGGGTTATCACTTTATGAGGGGTTTAAATGTCTATTACATTGCTTTGTATACCTGAAACTTAAAAAAAAAAAAAAAAAGAATGAGAGGACAGAAATAGGGAAGAACAGTGTAAACAACTTTCAGAAAGTTTTGCTAAGACGAAGAACAGAGAAATGCTGTAGAAGCTGAAGAAAAATGTAGGGGTTCAGTAAGTATTGTATTGTGTTTGTTTTGTGGGGTTTTTTTTGTTTTTAGACGAGCTTAAATGACTTCAGTTTATAATATTACAGTATGTGAACTGATTAAAACGATCCAATAGTGGGGGAAACTGATGATAGAGAAAGACCATTATCCGTGAGTGGGCAAGAAGGGATGATACACAATGCACAACAGAGGAGGTGGCTGCTGAGAGGCGCCCAGTCACTTAGGGTCCCGTTGGAGGTGGCAGTGTGTATGGGTTCAGAAGGAGGTGAGGCCACAGATGCAATGGTGGAAAGTCTGTGGAAGTTCTCTAGAAGCAAGGTCATCTGCTTCTAGAGGGGTCAGGAAGGAGGAGGGGGTACAGGTTTGAAGGGAGAAAAGAAGAGAATAAATGATTGTCTAGAAAAGCAGGATAATGAGCAGACCAGGAAAAAGGAGGAGGGTTGCCAGGCAGCATTTGAGCTCACACCTGGATTACATTAAAGTCTTAGCATTTCCATCTAAACGGCAAACTACCTTGGATGAAACAGAGATGTCATAAGCTCACCCCACGGTACCTCCTTCAAAACTACTACTGCTGTCGTAAGCGAATGTTTTTAATTGTGTTAGAAGCCACTCAGAAGATAGACAAAAGTTGGAACAGTTGAACTTAATGAAATGACATTAAAATGCCTGTCGAGCCAATCAGACATCATTAAAATGACTGTGAGCTAGAGAAATGAGGAATCCAGCTGAGTGAAGGAAGCCATCTGAAACAGTAGTGGGACACAACCCAAAGCAGATCAAAGAATTAGCTGAAGAACAGGTCTGAATCAGGGTTGCACTATCCACTCTGGGAGCCACTAGCCACCTTTGGCTACTGAGCGCTTGAAACGCAGCGAGTGCAACTAAGAAACTAAAATTTTAATTTAATTTAATTTTTATTCATTTTAATTTAGAAACTGAAGCAATGTAAAATATTTTTCTATCTGATACAACTTTACCATTTTGCAAGGACTATCATTCATTGTAACTGCTGGAAATTTAGCATCCAAATTGAGATTACTCTGTAAGTGTAAAATACAGACTACATTTCAAAGACTTCATGCAAAACAATAAAAAGAATGTCAAATATCTCATTAACAATGTTTATATTGATTACCTGTTGAAATCATGATGATATTTTGGATATGTTGGGTTTAATAAAGTTAAATTAAAATTAAAATTAATTACTTTTTGCTTTTTTATACTATGGCTACCTGAAACTTAACATTACATATTTTATTGGACAGCCCTGGTCTAAGAATTAAAATACCAATTCTATCTGAAAAGCATGGTTTGGAGTCACCTGTTGTCATGGTGACTATAAATGAAGGCCAAGCCTATCCACTGATGTCACAAGAAGAATTATCCAGGATCTATGCAGCCCGGGTGCAAGTATCTAAGCCTTTAATCTGTAATCAATAAGGATGTTTTCATGAAAAATGGTCAAGCCGTAACTTGAAATCAGAATGGAATGGTATGATAACTAAAGCTCATCTGAAATGGTACCTCCAGCTTATCTGAGATAATGAACTTCCTCCTAGTAGGTAAGTAACTTTCCAATCTAGAGAAGGTCTAGAATTAAATTCAGACATGATGACGAAAATCAGACTCATATTAATACT
The DNA here is from genome assembly GCF_036562045.2 of Rhinolophus sinicus. Taxonomy (NCBI): domain Eukaryota; kingdom Metazoa; phylum Chordata; class Mammalia; order Chiroptera; family Rhinolophidae; genus Rhinolophus; species Rhinolophus sinicus. The sequence continues at coordinate 65,269,147 of NC_133756.1, forward strand.
TTTCAGAAAAGCTTAAAAATATGTTTTACATTAATTGGAACAGTTTGTGAACAATTGTTTTGTTTTTAATGTTTAAAACAATCTGATATAAACACACAGATTAGCCTTATAATTCTAAACTAAAATGTGTGATAAATTTAGACACATGATTTATTTAGATTGAAATGTTTAAGAGGATTTGGCTATGTCTATAAAATATTAATTTGTAAGTGATGGAACAGTCAAAGAAACTTAGGGTAAGTATTTGGAAAGGTTTTATTCATATGGGTCATAAATTTGCCCAATAAGCACCTGATTTGTGTAAACAGAAAACCAAATTCATTAAATTTATATATGCAATTGAAAATATTTAAGGGTTTAAATCTAGCTAAGTTTATAAATGGGGCTGATAGTTAAAGGAACTGAATCTGTTCCATCTGAACTAACGTTTCATCAAAGAAAACGTAAATGTGATTGCTCACATTTACCAGATTTATAAACAGAATAAGACAAATATATTGAACATGAAGGCCTAAAGAAATCTAGATTTCTATTTGTACCTGTGAAAAAATAAAATATTAGTTGTCTTTCTGTACAAAAAGCTTACTTGTGATAGCTAATAATTAAGTAGCTTACAAATATTAATTTGTTTAATCTTCACAACCCAGAAAAGTAAGTAATGTTTTTCTCCCCATTTTACAGGTAATAAAATTTTTACAGCATTTTACAGCACGATTAAGTAGCTGCCCCAAGGTCATACAGTTAGAAGGTAGCCGAGCCAGGATTCAACTCCAGGTTGTCTGGCTTCAAAATTCATGCTATAAACCACAAAGCTTTACTGACTTTCTTTCTTTTCTTTCTTTTTTTAATTAGTTTCAGGTGTACAAAACAATGTATAATAGTTAGACATTTATCATTTATATCCCACACAGTGATAACCCCCCTCTCCCCATCTACTACCCCTCTGACATCACATATAGCCATTACATTTCCACTGTCTCTATTCCTAATGCTGTACTCTACTTCTTTTAACTATATATGTATATATATACATATATATACATACTTTATATATATATATATATATATATATATATATATATACACACACACACATATATACATATAAAATTGTAGTTGATATTCATTATTGGTCAGCTTCAGCTTCAGGTGTACAGTGCAGTAATCAGGTATCTACATCTTCCCTGAGGTTGTCTCCCTAATGAGACAAGTGTCCATCAGATACCCTACAAAATCTTTACAACATTACTGATTACATTCCACAAATTGACATTCGTTCCCCATGGCGATTTTCTGGTTACCGACTGTGCTTTCTAATCCCCTCACCTTCCCCTTTATCCCGCCCCCATCTAGCAACCCTCAGTTTTTCCTCTATGTCTCTGAGACTGTTTCTGATTAGTTCATTCATTTATTCTTTTCTTTAGATTCCACATATAAGTGAGATCATATGGTATGCGTCTTTCTCTGTCTGACTTATTTCACTTACCAGAGACAAGGGAACCCTCATGCACTGTTGATGGGATTGCAGATTGGTGCAGCCACTATGGAAAACAGTATGGAGGTATCTCAAAAATCTGAAAATGGAACTACCTTATGACCCAGCAATTCCACTCCTAGGTATCTATCCAGAGAAATCCAAAACTCTAATTCGAAAAAATGTATGCACCCCTATGTTTACTGCAGCACTATACACAATAGCCAAGGCATGGAAACAACCAAAATGCCCATCGGTAGACGACTGGATTAAGAAACTGTGGTACATTTATACAATGGAGTATTACGCAGACATAAAGAAGGAAATCTTAGTATTTGCAACAATATGGGTGGACCTTTACTTTCATCCTGTCCTTGAATGTGAAAAAAAGCTCACATTGACAAAAAGAGTAACTAGTTGTTCATAAAAGAGAGCTTTTGCATGCTGTTGAGACTATAACTAAAAGTCCCTTGTTCCTCTTTTTTCTCAGTAGTTATCAAAAAAGGTTTGTACTAGGAATTCCAGGGAAAACTAAGATGTACAGGAGAATGACCCAAATGAGAAGAGTTTTCAAGCCTTCTAACTTCATCCTGACCCTATACTCCAGACCTCTAGCACCCGAAGGGAAGGATCCCCTGCAGTAACATAGAGCCTCAGAGAAGTCCAGCCTAAGGTACACAACATTTATTGCATTACTTCTCATTTCATTTCTTTTCATCCTATTCACCTCTATGGCCCTTTTCTGTGTTAATTCCCAATCCAGGTCACAGTATAAAATTAAATGAAATTCAGGAAAGAGAAGACAATTTCATTTAATTTTGTATTTAATTCTAAAAATAGATTTGACAGGAAGCGTTCTCCCCCTCCTTCTACCCCCAAAACCCACCTGGAGTCTGCAGCAATAAGCATAAACAAAAACTTACTTTTCTTGGTTACCTCCTAAGAACCATCTCCCCTCTTTAAACTGACCACACCTACCATTCTGAATCTGCCCCACCAGGCAGTCTGCAACTGCCACTTTTTCCAAAGCATACAAACCAGACAGCATCTTCACTGAAGCAGGAAGTAGTTGTCTGCTGGTAATTAACAAAGCAATCACAGTCAACTTCAGATTGTGATTTATCCACACAAATCATGTTTTTAAATTTACCGACTCTGTGTGATCTTGGATAAGGTATTTATTAGCATTTTATAGATAAGGAAACAAGAGTTATTGTGAAGATCAAAAGATAGTTTGTGTAGCATACTTAATAGAGTACCTGGCACCAAATAAGTGCTCAACAAATTACAATATTTATGATTTAAAGAACTTACAGAACTATGCTTCATTACTTGTTTTTATGGACACCTGTCTCTTATTTATTTAATCTTACTTTTCATATAAATGAGAAAGACTCCCTGAAATGAAAATGTTAAATGACCCTTCTATGGAGACAGTGTAAATATGTGTTTACAGGGGGGATGAAAAGTGGGGAGGGGAGGTAAAAAACTAAAAGTATTATAAAGACAAATGTAAATGATTTCCGAAGATCCATTTTTTGCTGTCTTTAACTAGAATAATCAGAAGTTTATCATCCATAATTGCTAGTATAAAAATTAAGCTAGATAGTGTTCTTTATGCTTTTTATATATATCCTTTTATGACATGAACATCAGGAATCCAAATAATTGAAAATGGAATTGTGATATTTGATTTCTAATGCTGTATTTCAAATACCTAAATGCTCAAATTAAATTTATAGTGCCCTAATTATACATTTTGAAACTTAGATAACTGAAGTACCACTACTACAAGAAAATTGAGTCAGTTTCCTATGCCCCTAAAATTGACTTTCTTAAGGCCCTCAATACTGACTTTGGAACTAGATTTAAAACATAATAATTTTATATCTCATAAAAAAGTATTCAATTAAGCAAAGCATACGTGTACCTACTTTGTCTTTGGAAATGAGTAGGACATAGTACTTTTTCTTAAGAAGCTTGAAAGTCCAGCATAAAAAAACACAGATGTATTTTCAAACAACATGCTAAATTGCTTCAAAAAAAAAAAAAGGTATACACAGAGTTCTCTTGGACGAGAGAGAGTGACAGAGGAATATCACTTAGTCCTTAGGACAGGTTAGAGTTAGCTAAGAATAGGAGACCTAGAATGATGGTAGCCCACATAAGGTAATGAAAAATAGAGAAACGTTTAAAAGATATATTTCCATGTATATAGCAAGGCTAACACCATAGAAAACATGTATTTTTAATGTATCAATACAAATAATAAGTGAAAGAACTATCTTCAGAAAGTATCTTCTCTTAGTCTATTCTAGTGTCTTTGTACAGAAAATACTGGTACATGTCACAATATGCCATAAAGAAAGGCTTCTTGTTTTATGACTTTAGGTTTTGTTTCTTTTTATTAAAATAAGAAAAAAAGCCCAAGTGCCATAACAATTAGTGCCTTTAATTTCTATACTTAAAACATGTCAGTGAATTGAAAAGTAAAGCTTGCTGTATTCCTTGACATAAAGGAGTCAGGATTCTGGCACATTTTGTGTACCTTTGGGTTAATATGACAGAGAAAGCACATCAGTTTCCTCATTCTTAAGTCTGGGGAGTATTATAGTACCTAATTCATAAGATGAAATAAATTAATATTTGTGAAGTGCTCAGAACAGTGCCTGGCCCAGAGGAAGCACTGGAAAGGTCTGATTGATGGATAGAAGAAAAGATGGAACTGCAACCATATTAAACAGGGTCTGAAGAAACCATATATAACAAGAGGAAATGCCAGATAAGACCATATAGAAACATTTGATCGCAGATTTACAATTCAAGAGTTTGGTTAACATCTGTTCTTCAATACAACTATGCCTGACACATGACATAGTGATACAACTGTGTAAAATGTCATGGCTCCCTTGAATGACTATGGTTATAAGAGAGGGAAGACGATTTATAATGTACTGTTACTCAGAAACACAATTTCTCATTTAAATATATCAAGTATGTTCGGTAAACACATAGTTTTATTTCATAGTTCCCTTACTGTCCTGATTATCTAACTGGCCTACTTGACTGATTAGATTATACAATACACCCATGTGGAAAACCTTTCTTTTTTTGCCCTAATTTGTGGTTTATAATATTCAAAGTGCACTACACCACAATTCCAAGGAATCACTTTTTAGTCAGAAAAGGTGGGAGTAAGCATCCAGAACCAGCATCTCTGTTGTAGGAGTGGCCAGCCTCTGGAAACCATGTAAATAGCCCTTGGGTAATTGCTTCAGGATTCTGGACCTTAAGGTGTTGAAGAGATTATTAGTGCCATCAGTCTTTTTTCCTCCCCTCCCCTTTACCACCAAGCCCTGCAGGCTCTCAGTGTATATTAATCTTTCTTTTTAACTAACATTTTTTAACGCACTGAAGCCTCTACGTCAAGATCCTTTGGCTTTCACTTCCACTGATTATAAGGTAAAGAAGTAGGGATCTAGTTCAAGACACTCCGGGCAATGAGCAATCAAACACCTAACAGGATCCCAAATTTTCCTACCCATCATACAACCTCTATAAATGTCGAAAATGTGAAATTAAGGATTACAATATGTGTTTTTCTAAATGCACACCATTATAAACTAAGGTTCCAATATTCTTCTGGTTGAATAACAAATTAACCAAACCATATTTTTTAAAAGCCCTGGGAATATAAAATCATTTTAAAAGCATTATGGATTGAACTGGTAAGTTTTCCCCTAAGAAAAGGAAAGCTGAAAACTAGGCCAGAAGAGACTATTTGGGTATTGTACATAATGAGTTATACATAAGATAAAACAAATACTCATAATAGTTGGAAAACAAGTAATTTCTCATCCATAAGAGCTCAGATGACTTATATCAAGCAATATGGAGTACATAGAAGGAAACACTTGATAAATATTTGTTTGCTGATGTCCAAAACTATAGTATATAATTGCTACAAATAAGTGACATGTAAGAAAATCAATCATTGACTTCAAACTATATTTACAACACTCCAATTATGTGCCAGACAGTATAAACGCATGCATTTTCCCCTGCACTGTGGTTTCTGCAATGGCTTAAGACAGTTTATCTTCGTTTTAACTGAGAGCATAAAAAAAATGAAACACATACCACAAAAGTTTTTCAACCACCATCAATCACTATTAATAATCCATGTCACAAGCCACCACTTCCAGTGTCTTCCCTGCTTTTCTTCAGCACAGTAGTTGTGATCAATACCCACCATGCACAGCAGGTCAGGTTAACAATACCTTACATTTATTGCCCTTTTTCTGCGAGGTCTCAGGGCTGGCTACGTTATCCTCCCCAGCCACAAATCCAAACCTAAGTGTTTTGATAATGAATAAATCATTAAAAAACTATCATCTTTCCCAAATGCGCTTTTATAAATGCTACAGCACATTGTTCTAGATGCTAAATTACCACCCAGTCATCATGTTAACACAGTGCAAAGAGAAATTACAAGAGAATGTTGACCCAGAAACAGGCAATAAAGGCTTCAGTGGCCTTATGCTCCCCATGCGGGCTCATATGGTTACAAACAACAGACTTTCAATGGCAGAAGTATAATGTTAATCCTAACTTAAACGTGAACATTTCTTGGCTCGTTTTATATCTTTGGGCACGCTTGATAAAGCTAAGTTAATAGAATTCTTCAGGTAAAACAATGGCTGTGGTTACAATTATAGACCATATTTTACAACTTATACCAAAAATGGGGACCGGTTTTACTTCATAAAATTAAGACTCTTTTAAGTCTAGAAATGCAAACATGTCATAGCACTGTGAATCAGTGAGAGTGACGAATGGTATTATACACCTGAGGATGTGCTGTGCTGTTCCCTACTTCCACCAGGTGGCTAATCTAAACCACGGACATAAAGCACACTTTCCATTTGTATTTCCTAAGGAGCTAGATATTGTGGATATCACAGTATTTTTTCCTTTCATTACCAAGTTATGCATACATCTCTGAACACTAGTAACATATATAAACACACCAAATTATTGTTTTTCACTGCACTGACAAAGCTTCATTTCATGCTTCAGAGCTTGTGTAAATAAAACCACTACAACAAAGCAGTGCTTGCAATACAAGATTGTTTCTGATGTTTACTGACTTTATTTTTTGGCAGAAAACGACACAGTTTTAAAGATGCCAAACTATATTGAATCTCCTGGGTCTTGTGTGAGCTAGCAGCAAAGGCAAAACGTAAGTCTTTATTGTGCTGAATTAACATTAGATATTTCCATTCTTCAGAATACAAACTTGGGGCCACAGCATAAATGTTCAGGCTAGAACTCACAGTGAGAGTTCCATCTGGCTAGAAAAGTAGGTCCGGAGTCATTGCACTTGAATGTTGGATCTGCTAACAAAGATCTGAATAAAGCTATATACTCTTAGTATCTCAGAAACAACACAAAACATGAAATAGCATTCTGTGCCTAAATAATAAGCCTAGGCTTCAATATTCTGATTGTCTTTTATGCTTAAATGAGAAAATCCTTATTTTCTCACCCGGTTATCTTCTCAAAACAGATCTACCTCATTTTAGTCAATGTATCATTTCATTACCATCACCAAAGAGTATTTAGCAGAGCGTCTGTGACTCACTCTACAAGTAAAATTCAGTTAAAAACAAACCCAATTGTGAAATAATCTCCAAACTGTTGTTGCAACTTCATCCTTTTAATTTCCAATACAGTCGTCTAATGAAGTGACATTACTTAAAATTGCTAGCAAATAGGAACAGGCTTAGAAACCTAGTAATCAGCAGGTAACAGATGTTGAAATCCCAAAGGAGAGAAGAGGAATATTAGATAATCACTTTATGCCTGACACCTCAAGTAGCTTTAATATCCATAATTCTAATTAACTTAACTGCAATTCAAAATGATCCGTGCCATTTGGATCATTGGTTTCTTTTCATTAACTACCTTTTAGCAAAGATGTAATTTCTTGTATTCCATGTAATGTTCGCTAACTGACTGATTCCAATTTACAAATTATTTTACTAAATTGGGTATACAATTCAGTTGACTCATTTTCCAGTTATCAGTGTGACATCTCTCACCAATTAAAACAAATAATATTCACAAATATATTATTTCCTTCTGAATTGATCAGCCATATTTCTGAAAATGAGTAGTGTTCTGTCTTTCACATTACTACACGTAAGATGATATTTAAGTAGCCACAAAACAGTCTTCACAATTATATTTTAATGCATTCTTTGCATCTGCAACAAACTAAATATCACGAAATGATGGCAAGGCTTGGGGCTCTCAGAAAAGCGAGGGTACATAACTTGAGCAATTCCCCAGCCGGTACCCCTATGCCCTTGGCAACGGCATCATAACCCTTATCACACTCATAAACACATGCAAACACCACCTAGCCACTTGCCTTCAGAGGTGCTTTAGATTGCTTCCTTACATATAAAAACGCACAGCATTTTCCAGTTCTTAAAGCATGAACACAATACCTGCCAGAAACAATAGCAATGACACAGGTGCCAAGGACCTAATCTACAAAGTACTGGTCCTGCTATTAACTCTGGTACTGCTGGATTGGAAACCTGGGCTACCTTTCCCATTTAGTTCCAGGTGCAACTACACCCTCCAGAGATAAAGGTCGTTATGTTTAAAATCCAAACGAACTTCAGAAGCACCTCAAAATGTTTCAGTCGCAGGCATAGAAAAACGAGCTCTGCTTTCAGAGACTGTAAAAAAGGTCTTAAGTGTACCCCTTACAACCCTCCCATCCCATCCTCAAAGAGAAGAAACTATAAAACATGAAACTCCAAAGATAAGACTTTCATTTTTTTTCTAAAAGCCTCGATAACGAGAGAGAGAGAGAGAGAGAGAGAGAGAGAGAGAGAGAGAGAGAGAGAGAATGAGAGAGAGAGAGAAAATGAATATGAATGTAGGTAGGTACCACCCACCGCCTCTCTGTAAAATCACATCCAAGGAGCACACGGCCGAAGCTCCGAGCCCAGCGGGGCGAGGACCGTCGAGTGGCGCCAGGACCGTGGCCCCGGCCGTCGTGCCCGGGAGGAGGCTCAGCCCGCCCGCGGCCCCTGGCGCGAAGTTTGCCGCCCGGTCGCTGCCGCGGTCCCCCGGCCTCAGCGCCCCGGCGGCCCGGCGGGAGGCTCCCCGACGCGGGGGAGGCCGTCTCCCAGCTGGGACGCGCCCCTCCGGGACTCTGATGCAGCCGGGCCCGGCGCCCGCTCCCTGCGGCGGGCGGACCCCCACCCCGGGCGCGCTCCCGACCCCTCCCCGGCCGCGGGCACGCTAGCCTTACCTGGCCCACCGCGGCGGCGGTAGCGGCGGGCACCGGGCCGAGAGCCGCTCCGGCGGCGGCGCCTGGGAGGGAGGGAGGTGCCCACGGAGGAGGAGCTCGGGCGAGAAGCGAGCGGGCTGGCGGGCGGCTTTGTTTCCACTGTGCGGAACCGCCGACCCTGCGTCACCATGGCAACCGCGCGGGGCCCGTGGCCTAATGGGGACCCTTGGGCACCCAAGGTCCGGGACCCACCGAGCCATCGCCGCCGGGACTCCCGCCCTTCTCCTCAGCAGTCTGAGAGCTCCGAGGGGACAAGGACCCCCAAGGCGCCGCCACCACTACAAATACACCCCTCTCTCAGTCTTCCTCACCAAATCGTATGTCTTGCCCCAGCAAGAGGGGAGAGGGAGAAAGAGGAGGCCCAGGGTCAATCTTATTTCCTTCCTAGTAGGCACCCCCTTTGGCTTCCCACATGGGACATTCCAAAAGCCCCCAGCACACCTTTCTTCTATGGAGCTGAACCCTCAAAATGGAAATACACAGAAGAGAGAAGAAAGAGCAGTGCAAACTGATAAAGTGTTGAGCAACTGGTATTTGGCGCTCCTGTTGCCACTGCCGCAGCGTGCACGGAGCTGCCAAGGGACAACGTACCTCCTCCTCCTTTCACCAGGGTTCTCCTCAAGTGGATCTGGTCTCTCTTCACCCAAATCCTGTATCTGTCTTGTGGAAAGCTCCAGGAGGAGAGGGGGAGAGGGGGCTTTAATTTTTTATTGTAAACACAGGATACACTTACAACCTCAATAGGCTAAAACACAACTTTCCTGGTGCATTGTGAATCTCAGCTGCTGCCACTGCTCAGCTGCTGGCTGTGACTGCTAGCATTTACCATGAGCACTGACTTACTCTCTGCCAAGGACCCTCTATGTACTGCAGGCCATGGCGCTCCGCAGAAGAGAGGCAGACGCTAACCTTGGCACACGCTAGGCATCCTCTGCTATGGAAATTCTTGGAGAGGGAAGGAAAAGTACTAGCAAACCTACAGCGAGGCTTCCTCTAAAGGACAGAGCTAGAAGATAGCTACCAAGGGTGAATGAGTCATCAACCTATACTATGTCTTCTTGAAAGATGGGTTACTGAGTCCAAAACCCACAGTGTCTTCATTTAGACCCCAGGGAGCATGGCATTTATTTTCTGGCATTTGTGAATCACCAAAAGAATGTCAAAAACATAATAAAACCCCAGGGTAGCTGGTGTTTTCTGTGTTTGCTGCCTACCTGAGAAGCCGTAAAGCAGAACAATGTTATTACCGATTGAAACCACACATATTAATTAATGGAAATATAAGATCCATTTTATGGTGGAGAACAGAAAGTTTGTTCCTCAGAAAGAGTGGCCATTTTCCTGTAACAGGAACATTGGTATTTCCAGTTGAAGTCAAGAGACAAGGTCTTTCCCACAGGCTGATAAGCAGTTTGGCAGTGTTTCAAAATTTAAAATGTATATACCTTTCACTCAGCTAACTCGATTCTTAGAAATCTTTCAAGCAGGAATATACAAGCGTGCAATGATAGATGTACAAGGATGTGTGTTGCTGCAGTTTTTATAACAACAATTTTGTGAAACATCTTGTATGTTCATCAACAGTGATGTAGTTAAATAAATTTAGTATATTCAGACCATATACTATGCAGCCATTAAAAAGAATAAAGTATATAAAACACATATAAAGATATTGATTTGTTATTAACTAAAAAGAGGGGATGCACAACAATATACATGGAGTGATTTCATTTCTGTACAAATAAAGTTCTAGATAGATAGAAACATAGATATAGACACATTGATAAATCAGGTATGTATTCTCCGAGAATGCATACCTAATTGTTAACAGTGATTATGTCTGAAACTAGAGTAGGAATTGAAAGGATTATTATTACTTGTTACTATAAACAGCTCAGTATTGTTTGGTTTGTATGGTTTTTCTTTTCAATTAGCATATTTTAGTAATTTTTCAATGAAGAACCCAAAACAAAGATCCTTAATAAATGTTTGTTGATTTATATATTAGTGCCTGGTTGGGAACTGAATACAGAACAATAAGGAGCTATTGAGTTGTCCATCTCTGCCCTCAGATGCTGAATGATTGCAGAATCCACACTGGGTCCACACTCAGTGATTTTCCTAGTGACCTGGTTCTACATTATTCTGTGAGGTGGGTATTCTTGCAGACATTCATTTTGCCCAAGGATATTTAGTTTTACCTTAGGGTCTGCTCCATTCTCACTCTTAGACAAAATTACAAGATTATAAGGAAACCATCCTTCTAAAATTTGTAACCTTACCTGGTGGGGATATTATTTAAACAGGTTAAGTGGCAGCTGTTAATCCAATTAGTTGAGTTGGAAATGAAGGAACTAAAGCTGAGAAATTATTATATGGATGCATAACTATCCTTTCCTAGTCTTACCATTTTTAAATATGTAAAATAGTGAATTTTACTTCCTAAAAAGATCTTCTATAGTTGCACTGTCCAATTCAGTAACCACTAGCCACATGTATCTATTGAGTACTTAGAATAGGGTCACTCCAAAGTGACATGTTCAGTAAGTGAAAAATACACATCAGATTTTGAAGATTTGGAACAATAGCCCCCCAAAAGTATATCTCATCAATAATGTTTATATTGATTACATGTTGAAATAATATTTTAATATATTGGGTTAAATGCTGTGCTCACCTCTTCCCATGACCACATCAAAATTACAACTAAACTACAAAACAACCATCATTGAGAACCACCTGAGGTCTAGCTGAACAGAAGTCCAATAACTAAGGATATACAGAAGAAGCCACGTGGAGATTGGTAGGAGGGGCAGAGATGTGGATCAGGCTAGTCCCACACCCATGTGTGGTGGTTAAAAACTGGGAGGGATATCTCAGCTGCAGATGTACCGCTGAGGAGCAAGGGGTCTTAACCCCACACCAGAATTCCCAGCACAGGGTTCCAATGCTAGAAAGAGAAGTTCCCATAACTTCTGGCTGTGAAAACCAGTGGAGATTGTGGCTCAGTGAGACAGACTGTGGCTAAAGTCCCAGATGTTCCTCTTAAAGAGCCCATGCATGGACTTACTCACTGATGGACTTACTGTCTCTGAGCTCTAGCATTAGGACAACAGCTCAAAAGCCTCCAGGGACATGTGGAGGAGAAACTGAATTATCTGGCTACAGGGGAGGCTTGGAGGGGCAGCTTTCCCTCAGACAGAAGTGCAGGCAGAGGCCATTGTTATTTTGTTGAGCTCTCCCCCCAACCAGCATGCAGATGTAGGTGACTGCCATATCTGAGTCTCCATCTACCTGGCCAACACCATTCACCCACCTTGGTGATTCCCACCTGACTTGCCGGCCCATCCAAGCTGCTTCCAGTGGCTTTTCCATACAAATGTCCTGTCTTGGCTCATGCTGTAGACTTTCTTACAATCTCTCAAAGGTTCACAAAACCCAAACAAGCAACATCTGGCTTTGGCATGTCCCATACCTCTAGCTAAGCAGCTCCAAGCCTGGCACTAGTGGCAGCTGGCCTCAGTTTGTGGCTTGGCCTCTCGAGGCACCTCCAATCTCAGCACAAGCGGTGGCCATCTGTGGATTGCTTTGTGGGTCATGCCAGATGGCCCCAGGCTGGGCACTGGCTATGGCTGAACTTGACCTGTGACAGGGCCTTTTCCAGGAGTCCCTGGGACTGACATTCCCAGTGACTAGCTTTAGACTGAGACAGAGCATTACCTGACCACCTCCAAGGACAACACACACAAAGGGCAAACTTGGCGGGCACCAGAGCCCTGCTGAAATAAATCCTACTCCATAGGGTCAGCCCCTGTATAACAGCTCCTTCATTGCTGTCATGGCCAGTCCTCACTACCAGCCTGAGGGTCAATCCTTCCCACTGACATGTAAACAGCAACCAAGGCTCAACTACAATAGGAGGGCACACACAACCCACACAAGGGATATACTGGACCAACCGGCTCAGGTGGCCAGGGAGACTGTGCCACTGGGACCCACAGCACACCTACTACACAATGCCATTCTAAGACTGGAAAACATAGCAGCTCTACCTAATACATACAAATAAACACAGGGAGGCAGCCAAAATGGGGATACAAAGAAACATGTCCCAAATGAAAGGAAGAACAAAGCTCTAGAAAAAGAACTAAACAAAACAGAGACAAGCAATCGGCCAGATGCAGAGTTCAGAACACTAGATATAAGGATGCTCAATCATCTCAGGGAGAACTTCAACCACGAGATAGAAAACATAAAAAGGGAGAAAGAAAACATGAAAAAGAACCAGCCAGAAATGAAGAATACAATAACTGAAATGAAGAATACATTCCAGGGAATCAACAGTAGATTAGATGAAACAGAGGATCGAGTCAGCGATTTGGAAGATATAGTGGCAGAAAACACTCAATCAGAACAGCAAAAAGAAAAAAGAATCCAAAAAATAATAATAATAATAATGAGGAGAGTTTAAGGGGCCTCTGGGACAACATCAAGCATAACAATATTCACATGATAGGGATACCAAAAGGAGAAGAGAGAGAGCAAGGAACTGAAAACCTATTTTAAGAAATAATGACTCTAATATGGTGAAGGAAACAGACATACAAACCCAGAAAGTACATAGTGTCTCGAATAAGATGAACCCAAAGAGGCCCATACCAACACACATCATAATTAAAATGCCAAATGTTAAAGACACACAAAAAAAAGAATCTTAAAAGCAGCAAGAGAAAAGCAGTTAGTTACCTACAAGAGTCCCCATAAGACTGTCAGCTGATTTCTCAACAGAAACTTTGCAGGCCAGAAGGGATTGGCAGGAAATATTCAAAGTGATGAAAAGCAAGGATCTACAACCAAGATTACTCTACCCAGCAAAGCTATCATTTAGAATTGAAGGACAAATATCGAGCTTCCCAGACAAGAAAAAGCTAAAGGAGTTCATCATCACCAAACCCATATTACAAGGAATGTTAAAGGGTCTTCTTTAAGACAAAAGAATAAAAATAAAAATAAAAAAATGAGTAATAAAATGGCAATAACTACATATCTATCAACAATCACTTTAAATGTAAATGGATTAAATGCTCCAATTAAAAGATATAGGATGGCTGAATGGATAAGAAAACAGGACCCTAACATGCTGCTGACAAGAGACTCACTTTAGATCAAAAAACACACACAGACTTAAAGTTAAGGGATGGAAAAGATATTTCATGAAAATGGAAACAAACAAAAAAAAAACTGGGGTAGCAATAGGTATGCCAGAAAATTAGACTTTAAAACAAAGCCTATAACAGGAGACAAAGAAGGACACAGTAATCCGACTTCTGGGTATTTATCTAAAGAAACCCAAGACACTACTTCAAAGAGACATGTGCGAACATGTTTATTGTGGCATTATTTACAATAGCCAAGATATGGAGGCAATTTGAATATCCATCAATGGATAAATGGATAAAGAAGAAATGGTACATATACACAATGGAATATTATTCAGACATATAAAAGAATGAAATCTTACTATTATTGCCATCTGCAACAACATGGATTGACCTAGAGTGTATTATGCCAAGCGAAATAAGTCAGAGAAAGACAAACACCATACGATTTCACTTATACAAAGGACTGATGATTAAGTTCACGAACTTGTTGCAACGATGTTTCTAACCTTTTTTGACATCAAAAGGACTATTCATTATGAATTTGTACTAACTGGACAAACAGTTAACCAAGTTTACTATTTGAAAGTGCTGAAAAGTCTACATGAAAAAGTTAAATCACCTGAACTTTTCGCCAACAATTCATGGCTCTTGCATCACGACAATTGCACCAGCTCACACAGCACTGTCTGTGAGGGAGTTTTTAGCCAGTAAACAAATCACTGTGTTGGAACACCCTCCCTACTCACCTGTTCTGGCCCCCAATGACTTATTTGTTTACCCAAAGACAAAGGAAATATTGAAAGGAAAACATTTTGATGACATTCAGGACATCAAGGGTAATAAGACGACAGCTCTGATGGCCATTCCAGAAAAAGTTCCAAAATTGCTTTGAAGGGTGGACTAGACGCTGGCATCGGTGCATAGCTTCCCAAGGGGAGTACTTCGAAGGTGACTGTAGTGATATTCAGCAATGAGGTATGTAGCACTTTTTCTAGGATGAGTTCGTGAACTAAATTGTCCAACCTTGTACGTGGAATCTAAAATACAAAATAAATGAACAAACAAAACAGAAACAAACTCATAGATACACAGAACATTTTGACTGTTGCCAGATGGGAGAGGGTTGGGGGTGGATTATAAAGGGGAAGAGATTAAGAAGTACAAATTGGTATTTTCAAAATAGTCATAGGGATGTCAAGTACAGCATAATAATATTGTAATAATTATGTATGGTGTCCGATGGGTATTAGATTTATCAGAGTGATCACTTCATAAGTAATGTAAATATCTAATCATTATATTGTACACCTGAAGCAAACATAATATTGTATGCCAACTGTAATTGAAAAATAAAAAAATATATTAAAAAAATGAAAAAAATATATATATATGGTATTGGGTTAAATAAAATATGTTATTAAAATTATGATACTTGTTTCTTTTCACTTTAACATGATTACTAGAAAATTTTAAATTACATATGTGGCGTATTGGACAGCACTGTTTTAATTGGTGTTTATGTTAAACTATCATTAAGAAATCCAAAGTTAGCTATTCTTATTAGCTTTTCATTAAAACAAAATATAGTTACCTCATATATAAAACAAAATATAGCTTCCTAATTCATAGATATGCCATAATATAGCAATTTATGTTAAATAATTTCAACCTATTAGAAAAATTTTATATACAGCTCATTTGGTTATGTTTTAGAAAGATTTTACTAAAGATGTTAAAGTTAGATTATCTGTTCCTAAGTCCCAGCTCTGCTATTTATCAGCAACATGACCTGGGCAAGCAGTTTAATAACATCTGGTCCTCTGTTTCCACATCTGTAAAATGAGGATCGTAATGGTGCTTACCTCATTGAGTTGTGAGAATGAGAGCAATGAGTGAATGAAAAACTCTAACCACAATGCCTGATTTTACACAATGCTGAATAAATTGTAGGTATTACTATTATTATTTCATTTTGTCAGATCTGTCACTTATTCTATTAACCTTCAAGTCAGGTTAGTCTATATAATAAATCTTTCATCTGCCTTTAAATAAGCTAATTGGAACTGTGAGTGAGCCATCAAAATTTAATTCTCCTCACCCCTGAACTGATTATAAAATTATTATCTAAATCAAAGAGACATTTGATACATTTTAAGTTAGCAAAATAAATGAAAAATTCCAATCACCAGATCAGCATTCATAATAATTTCATTTTGATAAATACTAAAATTTCCAGGTTTAATAAAGTGTAACAAATATCTAAAATGGTTTCTATTCTGTTTATTATTGTCAAATCCCTAATGTGTAAAATAAATAAGTTATCCTTACCGAATTATTTGTATAAAAATTTTCTCATTCTATAATTGGAATTTTCTTACCCAAATCCTCATTTTTTGCTCGATTATAAGTCATAATAATAGCTAATATTTATTGCCCACTGTGACAAAATTCACACAGTTACTTAGTAGCAGAATTACTGGGCTCTTAACCACTACGCACTAAGAAATACCTTTAAATTATTTGAGAGCTTGAGTTCAAATATGTTTTATCCCAGTAAGCTATGAGTTTTGAAACAGGCAGAGAAAAAAAGCAAACTTCCATGTTCTCTCATTACAACCTCATTAAGCAACAACTCCTTCTAGTCATGTTCTGACATTGTTGAATGAGATAGTTTCAACACACTCAAAACCCGTGAAAAGAAATACTTCTGTTGTCTTTGTCTTAAAGTTAGTTCTCCTTGTGGATAGTTTTAAAATTTGATTGGAAAACCCAGCTCCAGACATTCAGAAGGCTTGGAAAAAGAAAAATAAACACCCTGCTGAGTCTATAGAAGCTGAAAATTGAGAACTCACAAATTCTTCTTCTCCCAATAGCTCCCCTAGGGCAGTAGGTAAATATTGACTACCAACCACATCCCTGAAAGTAGAGAAAATGCCCTCCTTTAGACACTCTTCATAGTGGTGTGGACATCCTGGCTCAAAGAAGGTATATTTGTCCTTTGGACTAAAAAACTGGCCATGCAGGAGAGTTTAAGTCATATTTGTTTCAAAACTCCAGGAGATGCCCAATTCACAAGCTCAATTCCTTCATCATGGTTAATCTCTTACAGAAGTAAAAGATGCAGCCAAATGACAAGAATGTTACCTAACCTGAAATGAGCTCTGTGTATAATGTGTTAGGCTGTGGACTGCTCTAATGGCCTTAGCAGTAAAGAAATAAAAAGACATCCAGCTTTCTTATCAATGCCAAACAGTTTCATAATTGCTTGTAGAACTGAAGGAAACTAACTTCTCACTGCAATCCAGTCCAGAAAGATAAGATGAATTTTGAAATGACCTTGCTACTTAACCAAGTATTATGAAAAATGTTGTTAATAATTGGTAGCGGTGATATATTTCACCACCTAGCTATCTATCAGTCGGTTTCTGTGTGAGAAAACATGTGCTAATTAGAGGAATGTATCTTCTAGGAATCCTGGAGAACACAGCATAAGTCGATGTGATTCAGAAGGTCTGTCTTATGCATCATTTCTTATTCTCTTGCGTTTATTGTACAGCCCATTTAAAAATATATACATATTATTTACCAATGGGGAAAACGTAAGAGAAACAGAGAGTTAAAGAAACAAATACATCACAGCTGTTTGCCAAAAGCTCCTTATGGAGAGATCCAACATGATATCTCAGCCAAAAGTATAATTTGATATTGATCAGATCGCAGCTTAAACTTTTGATGTGCTTTAATCTGATTTAAGTAAGCTTTGTTTTAAATAAATTAACTTTTGGCTGTGTTCAGAAGAGTTGTATTCAGAGAGTGAGTGTAAATATGTTGCTTCCTATTCTTGGGCCATTAAGTAGAGGCTCACACCTCTTTCTAGGGTTTCTGGCATCAGAACGTCTCCACACTCATAGCTTATCTCATTTCAGTGGCAAAAATATGCAGAATATGAATTAGTTCCAATATTATTGGTTTTAAATTCATAGATTATTGACTGATTGATTCCTGACACAGCTGCAAATGAGCTCTTTGCCGACTAGAAATAATTTGTTTCTAGTTTCTTCATCTATAAAATGAAGTTATTGAAGACTTCTCATATCCCTAGGAAAGTATTTCATAAGTTTGAATTAGATTGTTCAGTAAAGCTCATTGATCAAAGGTTCTGTGTGACTCTAATGCCATAATATTACGGGAGCGAGAGACCAGAAGAGGTATCAAAGGGAAAGTATGGTGCTCTACACTTCATTATAATAGTAAAACTATTTTAAAGGTTCTCTTTGTGACTAGATCTTTTGAACGTTACAAATGAAGACTTCTACACCATCAAAGCAAGCCAAGGGTGCCGTGACCAGCAGGCTCTTCCTCACAGATGAGGTACACAATGTGTCAAAGGAAAGATGCATGGCAGCATGTCCACTGAGGCCTCCCCATCACTTTGAGAGCACACCTTGCTTGATAGATAGACACAGGCCACAGGAAATACCCAGAGATGGGCTTGTTCACTGTCACCAGATATGGCAGATTTAGGCAGGAGTGGAGATCTGGAACGAGTTCTGTTCAATGGGGTGGGGAGGACACTAGGCAAAGGGCAGGGTAGAGTTGCCAGATACAGTACAGGAGGTGCACTATTTGGGACAGACAGATACAAAACTTACTATCCTTTGTGTCTATTTGAAATTCAAATTTAACTCAGCATCCTCTATTTTTATTTGCTGTCAGGCAACCCTAGGCCGAGAGCAAGGGAGGATTTCAACAGTGCAGATGAGACTCCTAGGAGGAACGCATTCTAGTGGGCAGAACAATATCTGTAGTCAACACGACCCGAATCAATGGCTAGTAATGGTAGTGCAGGTGAGTGGTGAATAAAGGCAGTGAGGGCAGATGTGGGGAAGCTCGGGGAGAAGAGCACAATTATTTATTAGAACTGGGCACAAGATGAAAGCCACACTAGCTTGACCGAGCCGATGCTGAGTTCTAAAACACTTCGCTGGAGTGGTGGTTCTCAATGTTTCTGTATCCACACCATCCCCAAAACCAAACACTTGAATCAGTAATGCCTTACTTTATGTCTCCCCAGAGGCATTTCTCTCAACAAAGAGGTAAGGTCTGAAAAATCCACCCCAAAGCTTCTACCATACATCACCACCACAAATGAGTTTATCCCTCCAATTAGCAATTTTCTGAAGATCATTCTTTTTTACCAAGAACGGATTTGAGGTGAGTAAGATGAAAGCAAGGAGACCCATGAATACACTAATTCAGTAGATCAGGTGAGAGATGATTTGAGTTGGACAGGGTGGGTGGTGGCAGTAGAGACTGAGAGATGTGAAAAGATTAAAGAGGCCTTTTGGAGGAAGAATGGAGAAGTGTCAGTAAGGGGTTTCCTCCAGGACATAAGTGAAAGTGCCAAGAATGCCTCCTAGGTTTCTGGCCAGCCATGAAGGATTCTGTGTTAGGGGAGAGGAGCTGGGCCAATTAGATTATCTCTCCTGAAAGAAGAAACTGAGACCAGATGGTGGAAGTGGATATAGTTGAGATGTCATAATACACGGCTGGAGGTAACTGCCGTACTGATCTCAGAGCAGGAGGGAGATAAGCAACAGCAAAGAAGAAAACAGAGACAAGAATTCCATGGCCCCTCAGAGGCGTAAAGGCTGGCCTTGCAGGCTTTCTTTCTGTACTTTGAACACATCAAGTGCATTTCTATCTGAGTCCCCTGCCCTTCTGTTTCCTAACTTGGAATGCTCCCCCCCCCCATTTATCTCCTTTGTGTGTTTCATCTACCCACTCAAATGCCACCCACTCAAAAAGAACTTTCCCCCACCACCCAATCTGAAATAGCACCCAGTTTTTTATTATCACATTACTCTCTTCTATTGTTTTCAAAACACCATCTTCTGAAATTGACATAGGTTTACAAGTGTCCTGTCCAGCACCCCACCCTCTAGAATGCAAGCTCGCAGGCTGCAGGGACTTGTCTGTCCTTTCCATGCTGACTCCCCAGCCCCTAGAACAGCGCCCTCAGAACAGGGTGCGGTGATCCCTCAGTAAACACCTGGTGAATGGGGTTCTGGCAGATGGTTTCCCAGTTCCAGGTTCTGACCATAGCTTGTTTTCCGCCCTTGCGTACTGTAAAATAGTCATGTCCTTATAATAACCCTTTCTTTTCCTTGATCTCATTTAAATGGCTTCTTTTCCTTACCAGCAACAGGGCTATCCCAGAACATACTTAGGAATCTAAATAAACAGAGGGGCTTGATGAAGTCTAGAGGATATGTCAACCCTTCATCAGGGGAAGAGCCACAGATTTTTAAAAATTAGAACAGATATATCAAGAGAAGGAAAATGCACTAAGTAAGATACTAGCCTACTACCTGTTAAAGAACATTAGCCAATGCAAAGATTTTATTCCTTTGCGTTGCCTCTCTTTCATGTGCAATCTGTGGGCTAGGCCACAGATCTAGAGATGAAGGGGCGGCCCCACCCCTGAAGGAAGGAAGTCTTCAGAGGGTAGATAAGGGTGACAGTGAAGGCAGTACAGGTCGTAAGCGCTCTGTAGCAGTCTGCAGATCATGCTTGGGCCCTGAAGGCCACCAAGGAGGTAATTTTCCCATTGGCTCTTGAGGTAACAAAGGAAGGGAGGTCATTCCAGGTAGAGGAAACAACAGATGCTGAGATGCAGAGCCAGCATATCAAGTTCTGAGGGTTCAATTCAACATGGCCAGAATTCAGGGTATTTACAGTCTAGAGGCCAGCAATCGTATTGGGACGGCAGCAAGGGCCAGACTGTATGGACCTGTGTAAGGAAAAGTAATTTTCTTTAGTAAAATTAAAACCCAGAATAGTAAAATCTATCCCCAGAAAAATGCTTTCCTGGTGAACAGGACGTCACAGAGCCTAACTCTGTTCCCTCCCAGATTTTCTCCACCACTGGTAACTCTCAGTGCTTAAGCCTCAGGGGACCCTGGTCCTTCCAGCTGAGGAGCTGGGACTTTATTGCCTAGGTGACCACACACACACACACACACACACACACACACACACACATCCTTTCTTGAAGGCTCTTTGAATTCTCTGTGAGTGCCTTAGAAAGAGCTTAGCAAATATTAAAGTTGAGTGGGATTAATAATAAAGTGTGTTGGAAATTAAGAGGTCCGCTGGTCCCAGTCCAGGTTCCCATGGATGGATATCCCGTGTCGCCAAGACCAGCACCATTGTTAGCCGCATCAATGACAGCTTGCCAGAGAAAGGCAGCGAGCCAGAAATCCTCCAAAGCTGCCTGTTGTGTAGGCTGATGGAGACTGTAGAATCACAAGGGGCTTTAGTTAACTCATTTAACAGGAAAGACATTCATTGGAACTGCTTGATTTTAATGAAAACAAAACCTGTAGGCTGGGAGGTTACTCTGTCCTTTCAGAAACTCACATTAGAGATGAAAGCCTGAGTGAACTTTTTCCTCAGCGTTCTGGCCATGTGCCCCTCTCTATCAACTCTTTATATTTAAGTTTTAAATCCATCTTCCTACTCACTTTCATTTCCATAACCTTAGTAAGGAGTCTACTATACTTTATCTGAAGTATCATAATAGCTTCTAACTGGACACGTGGTCTTCAATCCGCCCGTCCCCCTCCACCTTCAGTCACCTCATTCATTGTTGCTGGCCCCACTTCTTAAAGCACAACTCTGAACATGTCATGCCCCCGTCCTGAACACTCTGTAACTCCCCATTGCCCCTAGAATGACAACTTTTCCAAACTCTTTTGCTCTCTCCATGATCTGACACAGACTTACTTTTCCCATCGTAATGCCTCCTACATTGTCTTAATACCACAGTTAAACTGAAATATAGTCATGGTTTATTCTACTCAGAATGCCTTTTTCTCCACTCTCCCCACACTCAAATATTACCCACCCTTCAAAGCTCACTCCAAATGCCCACACTTCCACAAAGCAATCTTGCCTCCTGTTGGGAAGATGGAATCTCTCCCACCTGGTATCTCCTACAGCACATGACCTTGTCTCTCTCTCACAGAGCTTACTACCTTACATTTTGTGCTATGGTGGTATTTGCATAGGTCAGGAATAAAACTCCTAACCCACGAGGTTTGCGGTCTTATCTTTGATCATCCCATGGAGCCCCTAGCATGGCATCTTCCCTCCTGACAGGGTGTCTTGCCCTCCATTGTAGTTTGTTTGTTGAATTAGTTAAGTATTTCATCCCACAGAACTCCCAGCCCAGGTGAAACTCTATTGGACTCATTGCTATGACATTTTATTTAGCTGTCAAATGAGAATGCACATCAAGTACGAGTATTTGTTTTGCCTTTCTATTTTGTGTGGAAGGTGGTGGATGATTGTTTGGGGTTTGGGGTGAAGGCAAACTGAAGAGGTGCCAATTTGTAAAATGTGACCTGGAAATTAATGTGTCCCATTGCTCTGAAGGCACCCTTATTGGCACAAAGGCACAGCTTTGGAGTTGCAATCCGAGCGTCCTTTCCTACGTCCCTAATTACTTATGTAGGCTTCTTTTGTTGGAGGTTTTTTTTTCCATTCTTGGACTTTTGCCCTGCTTAACAGGCTTGAACATGCTAGCACTGGAGACACATTTGTTTCATCAGCTGTTACTCCTAAAGGATTTTATAGGATCAATTTGTTTAAGCAAACTTTTAATTTGGTTTTGTTTTCTCTTCAGGGAATTTATTTGTAAAACTGGAATGTGTATACACAAAATCAGATGATTAAAGTGAATGAAATGCCAGAAAGAAGAAAGAGAGCACAACCTCGCGGGACATTGGGACAAACTAATGGCAAATATCCCAGATGGTGTCTTGAATGTTTTCACATTTATAGCAGCAAATTGTTAAATTATTAAAGTACCTGTGTCTTAGCCTGTTCGTGCTGCTATAAAACAAAACAAAACCGTATATTGGGTGGCTTAAACAACAGACTTATTTCTCACATTTTTGGAGGCTGGAAGTCCAAGATGAAGGTGCTTGTACATTCACCTTGATGAGGGCCCACTTCCTAGTTCATAGCTCATTTCTCTCTATACCCTCACATGGTAGAAGGTGAAAGGCTTGCTGTGAGCTCTCTTTTATAAGAGCACTCATCGCATTCATGAGGGCTCTACCCTCCTGACTTCAGTACCTCCCAAAGGCTTCACCTTCTAATCCCTTCTAATGCCCAATCCCCTTGGGCATTGGATTTTAATATATGAATCTTGGGAGGACACAAACATTCAGACAACAGCAACTTATATCAGGTAGGATGCTTTAAACTACAGGAAGGAAATAACTGACTAAAAGTAGTCCAAATAGTAGGTGTTTCTTTCACAAAACAAGACGTCTAGAGGAAGGCAATTCCTGCAGATCATAAGATCAGCCAAAGGTGGGTTCTTGCCATGTCTCTGCCCTCCTCTCCCAGTAAGTCGGCAGTAGTCCTTCTTACAATCACAGAATGACTGGCATGGCTATAAACTTCGTGTCTTCACACAACTATATCCAAACAGGGAGAAATGAGATGTAACAAAAGGCCTTTCTCATCACATTACTCCCTTTAATCAGAAAGGAACATTTCCCCCAGAATTCCTCAGCAGCTTAACTCTTAGTGGACTCAACTGGGTCTCATCTCTTGGCCAATCACTGTCATAGAAAAATCGAAAACGATGAGTAGCGGAGGCCAATCACATTCCCTGGAGCAGGGCACAATGCAGGATGAAAAAAGAAATGGGGTTCTGAGAGGAAGAAAAAAGGGAAATGGTTGTTGAGCTGATAAGCCAGCCACTGTACCTGCCAAATGCTACAGTATGTACTGCTCTCCATCTAGTTCCATATGGAGAAGGTACTTTGTAGGCAGTTAATCGGTACTGATAGGAGTGGATGAAGGACTTTCCATATACAGGCACACCTTGTTTTAGTGCACTTTGCTTTATTGCACTTCACAGATGTTGCGTTTTTTATAAATTGAAGACAATACCCTTCACCAGCAAAAAGATTATGATTTTCTCTATTGCAAGACTCACTTTATCATGGTGATCTGGAACTGAAACCATATCACCAAGATATTCCGGTAGATTAACCCAAACCCAACCAAATAATAATAATAAATTGTTATTATTATTATTGTCGTTATTATTATTAAAAGAAATGATGATGAAAGGCTGACTCTAAAAGACCAAAACTGTCTACCTGCTTTAAGCTGTTGCTTGTTTTATTGTCCTGAATATTGTTATACAGGGTTAATGGAAACATTTCTCTTATGTTTACTTAAATTAAGCTGAAAGGCCATCATTATTTATTCTTTTCATGTTGGTAGCTAAATGAAATAGTGGCTTATGTGTAATTACTGGGCCTGGAGGCTTATCCTTACTTGTGGGAAAATTCCTCTCAATCTGTCCATCACCATAAGCTTTCATTCAAACTGAGTCACCCAACCTTTATCACTTCCTGCGAGCCTGACTACAGCTGTCATTTATTTTTTATTACTGCTTCACAACACGCTTCCTTCTATCCTTACTTTTTTGTATTGTTCTTTCTCACCTCAAATTTATTTTACTTACTTTTGCATGGATCGCTTGTCCCCTTGTGTCTTACATTCACATGTTCACACAGTGTTCTTTGATCACGCTGCAATCTAACATTGCCCATGGATATATAAATTCCCCCTAGGGAAAGCTTCCAAGCTACAAATCAAATGTAAGACTCCAAATATCAGAGTGCTCTTTGAAGCTGTGCTTCATATTGAGCCATTGAAGAGACAGCAGTGGGGATGAACAGAGCAATTGAGCAATTCGAGGATGACTAAAATGCCAGCGAACAGAAAGATAGTTCGGCCTCAAAAAAAACTCAGAAACCCTTGAGCCAAACCGAATGCCAATATTGTAAAGAGACAGAAGGAGCACAAAAATTGTCAGGGGTCTGTTACAGGACGCTGATTTAGGTAAACAAGAGAATAATGAATGAAAGAGAGCTGTGAGGAGGAACAACGACAGGGAGTTTGATCAGATGCTAATTCAGAGGCTTTCTTTGATACTCTATGACCTTAAGTCACTTTAACAGAATGTCAAGGGTTGTTCCTGCGTTCCCATCTTTCTCCATTGCCTGTTGCTATCCACCCACTTCCTCATTAGAGTTAACACTGAAGCAGACATAGAATACAGAATACCTAATAGTTTCTCATATAAAAAGGAATCAATCTAACTTCAGGCGAGAGCTTTCTGCAAATTTAGTTCCCTTGAAATCTTCTGATAATACATAATGAAGAATGAAACGGGCACTTCATTTCATGGACACGCTTGTATATTATTTCACTTTACCTCTCATAGATTCCCAAATCCCCAACCAATTTTGTTGCCTGCTCCTTCATTTTCTTCTTTTTAACACTCCTCCACCACCATCTATGCATTCTGACCTACCTCTCCTCCCAGATTCAAAAACAATAACAATAAAGTATAAGAAAAAAACTGTCTTCCTGTGTAAAGCAATGGCTCAGACTTTGTCCTTGCCAACCCTTTCACAACTGGATGTTATGATGTAATGCAGAGTCCCAGACAGGGAGCAGTAGACCAGGCTTCTGTGCCAGCTCCACCCTACCTGTGCCCTTCCACCCCATATATAAAATGAGAAAGGGTTTAAGTAGGTGATCACACACAAGGAGTTCCTCTCTCACAGGCAGTATGGCCTATAGTTAAGAGCAGGGATTCATTTGGAGATTCTCTAGTTCTACCCAAGTGATTCTGCCACAGACTCTCACAAGCTAAGTAACCATGGTCAAGATCCCTCATGCCCCCGTGTGTTTCCCTAACTATAAAATATGGAAGATTAAAGTACCAACTCACTAGATTGTTGTACAGATTAAAAGAGTTAACATATACTAAGTACTTAGAATACTACCTGGGAAATAAATTTTACGTAAGCAGCTATAGCAGACTATGGATTCTGTCTCTTTTTTAAAAACTTCACTGAGGTATAATTCATATACATATAATTCACCCATTTCAAACGTACAATTCAGTATATTTACAGAATTGTGCAACTATCACAATTGATTTTAGAACATTTTTATCACCCCAAGAAGAAACCCTGTTCTCTTTAGCTATCGACACCTCAAGCCCCAAAACCCCACTCCCCAACCTAAGCAACCACTAATCTACTTTCTGTCTCTACAGATTTGCCTGTTCTGCACATCTCATATAAATGGATCATACAATATGTGGTCTTTTGTGACTGGCTTCTCTCACTTAGCATAGTGTTTTCAAGGTTCATCCATATTGTAACATGTATCAGTACTTCACCCCTTGGTATTGCTGAATAATATTTTATTGTTTGGATATATCCATTCATTGATTAATGAACATTTGGGCTGTGTTCCTATTTTGGCTATTATGAACAATGCTGCTATAAACACCCATGTAGAAGTTTTTGTGTTGACATAACATGTTCATTTGCCCTGGTTATAGATCTAGAAGTGGAATTGCTAGGTCCTATGGTAACTCTATGTTTAATCATCCAAGGAACCACCAGACTGTTTTCCAAAGCTGCTTCACCATTTTTCATCCCCTGCAGTAGTGTATGAGACTTCCAATTTCTCCACATCCTCACCAACATTTTTTGTTTTCTGACTTTTTGATTCTAGCCATCCTTATAGGTGTGAGGCGATATCTCATTGTGGTTTTGATTTGTATTTCCTTAATAACTAATAATGATGAGCATCTTTGCATGTGTTTACTGGCCATTTGCAAGCTATGGATTCCTATAAAATACCTCTTGTTGATGCTTCAGGAGACCTTATATCACCAGAGATAGTCTGAGAGCAGACCCAGATCCTGCTTCCCGTGAGTCTGAGAAAATCCAGTTTATACAATTTGGCCCCTGTAAGGTGCAGACACTAGCCATGTTCTTAGTGTTATTCCAATCAAGGGTAACTAGAAGAACAGGATGGCACATCTTGAGTTCAAGAAGGCTCCTCTTTAACTCCCGTTTCCACATATGCCTCTTTCATTTCTATGAAAACTCTATATTCCAGTGCCTTCCAGAGAGCCCAATTACCATAATTTGGGTTTTCTCAAATTCTGCTGCCTTGATATCTTTTTCATGTGTGTTAGCCCTCCCAGTGCAAAGTCTTCAAGGATATGGAACAATTATACCCTTCGCGTTGCACCTGGAAGTAATCTGTGCATACTAACTGAGAAGGTCAAAGTCTTACCACATCTCAAGAAGGAGATTCTTCAACTAGCCAAAGCAGTTTAAATCAGATTTGTAAACTTGAACAAGTTGATTCACTTCCATTTTCTCATTGGTCAAATGAGATTCATAATCTCTAATTTATAGAGCTCTTGTGAGTAGTAAATGAGTTGTATATAATGTATTTGGCACAGTGCTAGACAAATAATAAGCACTGGAAAAAAGGCATAATATATGCCTTTTATTTTATGTGTGTGTGTGTGTGTGTTTGTGTGTACAGAGGGTGCAACAAAATGTATACACATTTTAAGAAAGGAAAACTGTATTAAAATTATAATACTCACTATATACCAATAACAAAAGATAAGTACAAGTCACGTTTGACTTCTGCAGTTACAAGAGATGATCAAAGTGGTTACCATCAACGTCCAGACACTTCTGATTACGGCGAACTACTGCTTGAGCAACGCTGACCAAAGTGTCCACTTGTATACATTTTTTTGGCATCCCTGGTATATATACACATATATACATATGTGTGTGTGTGTGTGTATATATATATATATATATATATATATATATATATATCTTAATAACAAATATGTATATCAATTTATGCCTATTTTAAATCAGTATCCTGAAATTGTCTGTGGGTTGACGCTCCAACTTCATAGGGCCAGTGGTGCACAGCAGGACTCAGATAGAGGCTGCCTCAGAATACAATTTGCCTGGCAGTTGGGAAATAAGAGAAAGGGATTCCAGAGCCACAGGGACCCAATGACAAGGCTGAATTAGCAGAGGAACTTCCATTTTTTAAAGCTCAAGCTGAATGAGTAGAGGCAAAAGGCAGAAGGAACTGAGCATCCAGGGAAGCGCCAAGCCACGTGCCCTCCCGACATGACGTTGCCCATTCCATCAGTGCTCCTGGGGTTCATCTCTTTAAGCCTCAGAAGAAGAATCAAAACAAAGTTCTCCTGCTCTGAAGAGAAGAGCCGCATCTCAGACAACGAACTGAAGCATCCTCCAGAGATGTAATCTGTCATCTTCCATATTCTTCACCACGGTTTTAGAACACATGCTCCTGACAGCGACTGGGTAGCGGTCCAGAGATTCGGGAGAGTGGTCACTTGCTGCCATCTATAGGTAGAACATTAAAAGTGACCTAAGTGGAAATGAAAATTTCTCACATCCATTACTTCAATTTAAATGTAATTCTACGGAAAGCACAAAATAAATTTTTCGTTTACTCATTGATATTCCTAATATGAATAAATATAAGAAGGAATATTTAGGATATCTGGCAACCCTATAATAAATATCATCAGATCTGCCTGAGAAGAGTGATTGGCAGTTTATGCTCTTGGTTTGAAAAATAAATTGATTCTGATTTGTGCAGCCCTCCACAGCCTTTAACTGGGAGAAAGCTAAAAAACAGAGATCAAATTAGACTAAGGGATTTTTAATAACAAAAATTGTAATTGTTTTAACTAAAAATTAAGCTCATCATACCTATTATAGCAAAGGTCTATTTGTCATGGTTACCATGGAATTAGGATTGTAGCAATTATTTGAAAAAAAGCAATTTCTCTCCACAACTAAACACTTCTGCATACAGACAAGATAATGGACTTTAATGAGAGAAGCACAATTGTGTCCTGAAATATTTATACCAGCTTTGCAAATAAGTATAAAACATTTACCCGGTTTTCCCTCCAAACACATCTTTCAAAAGGAGAGAAAATCTCTAACTCACCAAAAATACAAACAACAAAAGAAGTTATTTTGACTTACCTGGTCTGCCAATTTTAGGCAAATTGAAAATTCTGGGGTAGGGAAATAGAACAGGAAAATGGAAAGTAGCAATTTTAGTTAGGGAGATGGAAGTAGACACACTTGTGCACAAAATTGTTAAAGTATTCATAATATTTCTTGTTCATATTCCTATCTCCGAGCTAGATGTGAGATCTTTGAAAGCAGAAATAGTGTTTTATTTACCCTTGTATATTCCAAAGCTATTCCCAGTGCCTGAAGTTTAGACAATAAATGTTTGTGGTATCTAAGCAACAAACATTTATTTTGCATCGACTGTGTACCAATCACTGTTCCAGGTGCTTATTCTAGGCACTGTTAGAGGCAGAAGGAAGGAAGGAAGGAAGGAAGGAAGGAAGGAAGGAAGGAAGGAAGGAAGGAAGGAAGGAAAGAAGGAATTATCGTGGGTTTTGAAAAGATGGGTGGTAACTTTAGCAATGCAGTATAATATAAAACAGGAGAAATAGAATCTTGTAGAGCAGATAAGCTGACAAGGTTGTTTTATTTGGCTAATGTTTGCTATGGTGTGTAGCCTGCATTAATAAGAAGATGTAATGCACAAAGGCTAAATTTTGGTGGGGTATGTTGACTAAATTCAAGCAGATCAGTTGATTATTTCCAGCTGAGAAAGTCAACATCCCCTTTAGGGGTAAAAATAGATTCTCATCTATTTTGTTTATAACTCTGTCTCTATTACTTACAACAGCTCTTGGCCCACAGGGCTCAATAAACATCTATGAATGAATATTAATATCATACTCTCCTACTAGAGGCCATGTCTGGCATACTTGTGAAAATGAGGCCTTCAGAGAGATGGAATGGTCCTCCCAAAGAGGACCATTGTTAATAGTTTAGCAAGACACAATTTGAATTCCAACTGGTATACAAATGCTTGATTTCTGAGGTCCTAAGATTAGTCTTCCAGCCAGACCATGGTATACTGCTCAGACCTCAGATTCCAGTCCTACGGACACTGGCAAATAAACCTACACTAAGAAACAAGTATAGTGAATCCACAGCATCCTCACCCGCCTTTGCTGCAGAGCCTTACTCTGGCGACCTTCTGTCTGAGGCCATCTGAAGGGTTCCATCATAATCACTGAATTACATAACCCAACTATCCAAATGAGACTGCGCTTCCATCTGTTAAGGGCCACCAGAGCCCCCGTGCAAAGAATTTCAATTTAAGGAGCTTTATGTCCCATCTGGAGCAAGAGGATTCATTCCTGTACAAGAGGAAATGATCATTGCAATTTTAACCTGGTTTTAATGGAAATGACTAAATTCAAATTTTAAAATGTAAATGATGTTTCAATATTGTATGTGTCAGCTCACTGAGAGGGAATGATCTTGCTAACAATTATTTTCAAAGTCGCATTTTCACAGCAGTATAAGTGCATTAAAAATAAACCATATAAACAAGAATTCTCATTGTAGCATTGTTTGTAAGAGGAGAAAACTTGAAACTAATCCAAATGTCTATCAAAGGAGATGAAATAAAGAAATTGTGTTATGTTCATACCATTCAGCTATGAAAAAGAATGAAGTAGATAGATCTACATGGGCGAATGTGACACAACATTTAACATTTACTAATAAATGAGAAATAAGAGGCAAAAAGCTATGCATGTTTGTAATACAACAATAACAGTAATAAATATCAGTATATGCATGTCAAAAATCTGAAAGAATATACAACAAACTATAGACAGTAACTACTCTAGGAAATAGTGTTGTGCAGTAATTTTATTTTCAATCTTATTCATCTCTGCATCCTGTAAAATGTTTACAATCATCACATATTACTTCTATAATTTAAAAAACTGCTTCCATCTCATTTTAAATATAAATAGGTATAATAAATTTAAAATTAATAAACTGAAAGTTTAAAAATGAGTTTATACATAAACTGAATATATCCTTTTAGAAAGTTACCCTGTGCCACAAGCTTTGTGTGTGTTTATATTCTTTTGTCCTGTAATTTTTAATACAGAAAACCTTTATTCATAGAGGTGTTTATTACAGTTCTATTGTAATAGCAGAAAACTGGAACCAACCCAAGTAGTTAACGGAGGAATAGTTAAATAAACTGCCATTCTCAATAAATATTATGCAGCCATTTAATAAGAAGTGTTAAGTACACTATGAAATAGCATGAAATGGTCGTTATAATGTTAAGGGTAAATGGCAAGATATAAAATTATATATTCAAATGTGTGCAGTAAGATCTCTCAAGGGAAAATAAATGAAAGAAATTTACCAGAACTAAGAATAACATTGTTTAGACGGTAGCACTCTTGTTTACTTTTTTCCTTACACATTTTCATATTTTCCCGTTTTCTAATTAACCATTCACTACATTTGTAATGGAAAATAATGCAATCCCTGCTCTTGATGGGATATTAAAGATAGCCTGGCATTTAAATATATTCACATTTTTTTACTTCATTCAGCTCTTGGGTTCATTTTAAGGAAAAGCAAGTTCTAATCCTACACTGCCCCTAACTTGCTCAGTGCTCTGGAGCAAACCCCCAACCTCTTCACTCAATAACTGTAAAATTAGACTATTTCATTAGGCTAAGTGAGAAATTAAATAGCTTATGAAAAATGGAATTCCCACAAAAGGAGATCTATTCTTCTAGATTAAGCTCAACATCGCTGCTGAGCAACTAGATTGCTGGAGGGATCCACCAACCAACAGCAAAGTTGAGTTTCAGTCACAGTTCAGACACTCAGTGAATATTCTTTCTGCCAGTTATTTAATCCCTCCATTTTTTAACTTTTTCACTTATGAAATAACTGGGTTGAACTAGAATCTGAATTTTAGACTTAGAATTTTCCTAAAATAGAGGGAATTGGAAGTAGCTACTGTGTGCCAGAAAAATATTAGAGAGATGTTATTACCTGTAATTGATGTGTAAAGAGATGAATAGACAAAAAGGATATAAAAGTTGACCAAGGTGACTGAGCTACCTAGGATTCAGTCCCAGTCTGAGTCTTTCTGTTTAAGATTTTGTAGGTTAGGGTAGTGCAGATGCCGAGGGCAGGATAATTTGTCCAAGGTGCATAGCACGTTAGGAGCTAGAGTTAGGGCCAGAACTCAGGGCTCTCGATGCCAGTCATAGATTTACTTTACTTTGTTTTCTATTTTTTTAAACTCAGATGCAGATCTGAGTTACTTATAGTCCTCTAGTCATACTTCATTATCATCAATTATCAGTATTGCCTGGTCTTTTTTAATTTAATTTTTCTCTTTTGTTGCCTATCCTCACTGTAAGTTGCCTTCTGGGAGTCTTTCTGAATCTGATATTGCAGTTCACTAATTTGTTCTTCAACTATATACTTTCTATGTATCCTATCTGTTGAGTTTAATATTTTAAACCTTTTTAAAAAATATAATCAGGATATCCAATATATTCTCCTTTATACCTTCTTGTCCTGCATCATATTACAAATATCCTATCATTGAAGTTTTGTCTTGTGCTTATTTGTAAATTCTTGTTCTATTTAATTATTTCAAATTCCTGCAGTGACAGGAAAGTCAGGATAGGATAGGATGTGCTGCAGTAACAAGTAATTCTGGAAATTTCCGTGACTAACACAAACAAAGCTTTATTTCTCACTCACAGGCAACTTTCCATGCTTTTCTCCAACCATGACCCAGGCTGCTTCCACATTGCAATTTCACCATTTTGGAGTTCTTCACTCGAAGTCAAAAACAATAAGGGGGGAAAAACATGGAGAACTTGTATTCATTAGCTAGAACTAGTCACTTGGCCTTAACACAACTGCAAGGAAGGCTGGAAGATGATAGATGAGAAACAGACATTTGGTGAGCACCAGTTATTTCCACTACCAGGGTGGCTTGCTCAGTTTGCCGTCTCTCTCTTTTATTGTGTTGTGTCCCTCAGGTGTCTGTGAGCTCACTTTCCCCTGGGAGTTCATTGTTCCCTACCCCCATGTTGGCTAAAAATGTATGCCTGTGGGAGGGGCCAAGTCTAGGCCCTAACAGTTGTCATTTTTGTTAGATTTAATGAGGGGAAGTATGTGGCTCAGGACAGAGTACAAAGTCCCCTGCATCACAATCTGAGTTTGACCACCAGCCCCACACACAGAGCCCTGCCCCTCAGGTAAGCTTTTAATTCTCTGCCCCAAGCATTGTTCTTCAAGATAAATTTTCCCAAGAGTAATCACCTACTGTAGCTCAGGGTGTGGTGGGAAAGAAAGAGAGGAAGGAATGTTGGTGGACCTGTGAGCTGGCTCCACTGCCTCCCTGATATTCTCCCTACCCCATGTCCATAGCACAGGACAGATGCTGAAGCTGCTGTCGTCCCACAAGGCCATAGGACAGGGGTGAAAAAAGAAGAGGTGTGTTCAAAGTCTCAAACTGTTGAACGCAAACTTCCTTCCCCTAGCAGTTTACAACCTTCTTTTCTCTGCCTGGGGATTTCCTGTTCTTCACTTCTCAGATTCACATGCTGCTTTAATTTCTCAGGGATCCCCCAGGGTAAGGCTGGGGCGGGGAGGGAGCAGGGGCCTTTCCTAGGTCCCTGGCTTGTCAGACTCCACACTGCAGAGCATTTCTGCTGCAGCATTTATAATGCCTCCTTGGAAATGGTTAAGATCCCTAAGATAGTGAGCTTTCCCAAAGAACACAGAACTACTTCTTTCAAAATATGCAGGTCTCATGAGTGTGGCCCAAAGTGTACATTATCACTCTTGCACGAAGCCTGAACTCGCACACCCTCTTTTCTCCAATTATTGTTCATATCTGGACAGTACTTAGAAGAATCGGATAAAAGGTCAAACATGAAGGTCATAAAGTGGCTAGATTTTCTAGTTTGTATCCTGCATGGAAGTTGACTTTTATGAGCATAATTAAACACCAGGAAGCAACTAGATGAGATAATACTGTCAGCATTTTTTGTTACCAGGGGAAAGTATGTATATTTTGCTTACAACAAGTGCTTAAAATATAATAAATATAAACATTTCAATCCTAAAAGTATAACCTAAATGGCAATTAAAAAGAAATCCTTATTTCTCCAACCACTTAATTGAAACACAACATACCATCAGAAAAGGGGAAAGGTAAAATTACTTTTTATTTATTTGCCCAACATCCCCACTGTAACTTATGCTTTGGTTGCCTACTTCAAAATCATCCTCTATCTGTTTTTCCCTTACCTACCTCAAATTATAGAGGATGCAAACCTCAGACATTTGCTTCGCCAACCTACCTTATAGCCCAGGTTGCTAAACAACCCAGTTCTGGCCTAAGACTTGTAAGAGAGACCTCCTTGGAGGAGCAAGGATTATAAACCTAATAATGGACCACTCCTAAGAAGAAAGATCTTTGCCACCCTGCCCTTCCCCTCTCTTCCACTGCTTCCTACCTTCACATGTAGTCACGATACCTGAGCTGTTGTATGATCTGGCAACCAGGAAGCAGCAGTTTAGCAGGAAGAAGCCACACAATTAGGATAGCAGAGCAGAATGATGGAAGGGTGTTCTGAAAGTGCTCTTGAGATGCTTGTCCCCAAACTTCCTGTGAATTAAGATAATGAAATGCTTTACAGCTTGAGCTGTATTGTTAGTATTATGTTTGTTAGTATTATGTTACTTGCAATCAAAAGTATTCCTAAGAATTAGCATATCTTCTTTGGGAAAAGGTCTTATTCAGGTCTTTTGCTCATTTTTTAATTGGGTTATTTGGGTTTTTGTTAGAGTTGTATGAATTCATCATATATTTTGGGTATTAATCCCTTATCAGATATATGGTTTGCAAATATTTTCTCTCATTCCATAGGGTGCTTTTTCATTTTGTTGATAGTTTCTTTCGCTGTGCAGAAGCTTTTTAGTTTGATGTAGTTCTACTTCGTTATGTTTGCTTTTGTTGCTTGTGCTTTTAGTGTCATATTAAAAAAGAATATTTCCAAGACTAATATCAAGGAGCTTGTCATTTATGTTTTCTTTTAGGAGATTTATGGTTTCCAGTCTTATGTGTAAGCCCTTAATCCATTTAGAGTTAATTTTTGTGAGTGGCGTAAAATAGTGGCCCAATTTCATCCTTTGGCATGTGAATATCCAATTTATTACCAAATTTATTAAAGAGACTATGTTTTCCCCACTGAGTACTCGTGGCTCCTTTGTCAAATATTAGTTGACTGAATATTCAGGGCTTTATTTCTGGGCTCTTGATTCTGTTTCATTGGTTTATATGTCTGTTTTTATTCTAGAACCATGTTATTTTAAGTATGATAACTTTGTAGTATAGTTTGAAATCAGGAAGTGTGATTCTTCCAGCTTTGTTCTTCTTTCTCAAAATTTCATTGGCTATTTGAGGTCTTTTGCGGTTCCATACAGGTTGTTTTTTCTATTTCTGTGAAAAATTCCTTTGGAATTTTGATAGGGATTACATTGGATCTGTGGATGACTTTGTTTTATTTCTTTTTCATATAGTTCATTGTTGGTGCATAGATATGCTATTGAATTTTTTTTTTTTTTTTGGTTCATTTTGTAAACTTCAACTTTACTGAATTTGTTTTTTAGTTT
This sequence comes from Rhinolophus sinicus, assembly GCF_036562045.2. Lineage (NCBI taxonomy): Eukaryota > Metazoa > Chordata > Mammalia > Chiroptera > Rhinolophidae > Rhinolophus > Rhinolophus sinicus. The sequence goes on from NC_133756.1 coordinate 65,304,697, forward strand.
TAACAGTTTTTTGGTGGAATCTTTAACGTATTGTATATACAGTCATCCCTCACTATCCATGCGGGCTTGGTCTCAGGACCCCCTGCAGATACCAAAATCCACAGATGCTCATGTTCTTTATATAAAATGATGTAGTATCTGCATGTAACCTGAGTACATCCTCCCATATACTTTAAATTGCTATTCAGATTGCTATCTAGATTGCTTATAATACCTAATAAAATGTAAATGCTATGTAAACAGTTGTAATACCATATTGTCTAAAGAACAATGACAAGAAAAATTCTGTACATATTCAATACAGATGCAACCATTGTAGGTCTAGCTACATAGTACACATCAGCTTTTTTTTAAATATTTTTATCTATGGTTGGTCGAATCCACGGATGTGGACCACATGGACACAGAGTGCTGAGTGTAGAAGATCATGTCAGCACCAAACAGAGGGAATTTTACTTCTTCCTTTCTGATTTGGGTGACTTTTATTTCTTTTTCTTACCTGATTGCCCTGGCTAGGACTTCCAGGACTATGTTGAACAGGAGTGGTGAGAGTGGGTACCCTTGTCTTGCTTCTTCTTTTAGAAGAAAAGCTTTCAACTTTTCACCCTTAAGAATGATGTCAACTGCGTCTCTCATAACTGGCCTTTATTATGTTGAAGTATGTTTCTTCTATACCCAATTTGTTGAGAGTTTTTATCATAAAAGGATATTTTGCCAAATGCTTTCTCTGTGTCTATTGAAATAATTATATGATTTTTATCTTTCATTCTATTAATGTGATGTATCATATTTATTGATTTACATGTGTTGAACCATCCTTGAACCTCAGGGATAAATCCCACTAGATAATTGTGTATGATCCTTTTAATGTGCTATTGAATTTGGTTTGCTAGTATTTTGTTTAGGATTTTCGTGACTGTATTCATCAAAGATATTGTCCTGTACTTTACTTTTCTTGTAGTGTCTTTATCTAGCTTTGGTATCAAGGTAATGCTGGCCCCAGAAAATGAGTTTGGGACTGCTCCTTCCTCTTCAATTTTTCAGAAGAATTTGAGAAGGATTTGTGTTAACTCTTCTTTACATGTTTGGAAGAATTCACCACTGAAACGATCTGGTCCTGGACTTTTCTTTTTTGGGAGGAAGACAGCTCCATTATTTAGATGCTAGTTCAGTATATGCTTCAGAGTGCTTTAACTCCAGTAATTGCTAAGTTTTCACAAATTTTTAACTTCACTAACTATGCCTTGGCTGAAGTCATATTTAACACAGTTTGTCAATCCAAAATTGAATTTATAATTTAAACGACCACAAGGCTACACAAATTCCTGGCACAATGCATATAGGACCACTATTGTTAGCTAATGCCTCATCCCTGAATAGCTAACAGCTCTCTAAGAACCAAATAATCGCCTGGAAAGAAAGCAAGGGAGGGCAGGTACTAGAGATTCTAGAGGCTTCCATGACTACCCAAACAAACACTGGATCATATGTCTGCCTGGGAACACGGTAAGAATTTTCATTTTGTTCAAACTTATTGTTTCTTACCTTCTACTCATACTCCTAGGAAAATCCTCAAAGAGGGGCATAAGTGTATGTTTTTAATTACCTAAATTATTTCCTAAGTACCCTGACCTATTCTGCCACATACAATGCAAGCACTAGTCAGACATAATCTCTCGTGTCTTGCAAATGTTGCCAAATAACCTGAGATTTCAAAACCTGAGGCTTAAAAACATACCAACCGCAATGGACATGTACAATGGTAAATATTTGTATTTTCATTCAGTTACTGGGTCTGTAGTTAAAGTCAACAAAACAGGCTGCCTGTTGGAAAGGAAGCTGTAAAGTTAAAACAGGTTTCACATATTTTTAGCAATGTAGTAACTCCAAAAGGAATCTAAAGAAATAGACAATGGGTTTATAAAATGGGTCACAGTGGTTGAAACTTTATCTGATATTCTTTGTTTTTGGTTTTTCAACTACTAAGGATTGTACAAATATCATTCTTCAGATTAGTGATATTATTACATCTTTTTTATATATATAAATGGTGTTTATCCTCAGAGGATAGGTTCTTCAGTCACACTTAGTTTGAGTCGTGCCAAAGCAAAGATATGACTATGCAGTATATACAGATGAAATAAGTAGCTACATGTCCTATAACGTGAGGGTCATAGAAAAACTCTTTGGGAACAGAGTCTAAAACAGGGAGGCATGAAGTTGGTTCATTTGCAAGTACTCTCAGGAGATGCACCTGGAAAAAATGATAAAGGCAGGAAATGGGCAGAGGGAGAAGCTGCTTTGCAGTGCGGTTGTGACAGAGGCCGTAGCCCATCCTTCAAAGACCTCTGGAGCTGGCACGGCCCTTCAGATTGTCCCAAATTGAGGTAGAAGAATATCACAGACTGAACTGTGTCCCCCAAATTCATATATTGAAATCCTAACCCCCATCGCCTTAGAATGTAACTGTATTTGGAGATAGGGCCTTTAAAGGGTTAATTAATGTTAGATGAGGTCATATGAGTGGGTCCCGATCCAACAGGACTGATGTCCTTATAAGAAGAGGAAGAGACACCAGAGATGCGCACACAGAGAAGACTATGTGAGGACACAGCAAGAAAGCATCCGTCTGCAAGGTAAGAGGGGCCTCAAAGGAACCAACCCTGCTAACACCTTGATCTTGGACTTTCAGCCTCCAGAGCTGTGAGCAAATAAATTCTTGTTGTTTAAGTCATCCACTGCGACATAATCACCATGAGGACAAGGAAATAATTCACATTTCTCTTCACTGGGCACAACACCTATGGCCGCCTGAGCAGACGACTACAGACAACCAGGCTACTATTTGTCAAACTGGTCCTCCACTCCTGCCTGAAATTCCATCCTCATGAATTCCTTTATATAATCAGCAATTTAATTCACTCGTTCACCAAATCACCATCATCACCATCACCATCATCACCACCATCACCGTTATCATCATAACCATCACCTTCTCTCTGTCAGGCACTAACAGTACGATAGTGAGCATGTTAGCCATGGTTCCCGCCCCTTGAAGAATACAGACAAAAAAGTAATTATGATAAGGTGGAAAGGGCAACGATATAGGATGAACAGTGTACCATGGAAGTGCTGATGTGGGGCACTTAACTAGACTTGGGTGGACACGGAGGGCTTCCAGATGAGTAGGAGAGCTTAGGCTGAGAAGGGGAAGGAATAATCTAGGAATAAAGAACAGCATGTGCAAAGGATGTGAGAACTGATGGTGTATTAAGTAACAGAAGGGTGGAACTTAGGGTGAAAGGAAACAAAATGGTAAAAGAAGAAGCTGAGGGATTATACAGTGCTTGGGCCATCCCAGGAGTTTGGATGCTACATGAAGACTATGGTGAGGCTCTGAGGGGTCTAAAGCAAAGGGATGAAATAAAATCTTTTTGCAGAGAATCATCTGGCTGTAAAATGGATTAGATAGAAAATGGAGAAAAGATTAGATAGAAGATGGATTACAGATTGAGAATGAATTAGATGGAAGATGGATTGCAGGTGGAAAATGGATTTGAGAGGATGAGTGATGAAGCAAGGAGACCATCCCAGCACTTATGCAGTAAATCAGTTGAGAAAGCATGGTAGCCTCTCGTACGGAAATTGCTGTGAGGACATAAAGAACCCTTCCAATCTGAGGCACAACTAGAGGCAGAAATCAAGAAGACTTTGTAATTGACTGACCATCAGTGGTAAAGCAAAGGAAGAGTCATTTGGAAAAGTAGGAGGATGGTGGTACCCTTCCCAGAGAAAGGATTAAAATACAAAGTAAACTATTGCCCCATTAACTGCCATCATCACATTCAAACCCTGCACATTATATGTGAAAGTATTTGCAAATATGTCACCCCACTGAGATATAATCACCTTGAGGGCAAGGAAATAATTCACATTTCTCTTCTCTGGGCACACCTCCTACTGCTTGATATACGTACTAGTAAAAACATAGACTCTCAGGTCAAGCAGACCTGGGTTCAAATTCCAATACCACAAATCATTAACTATGTGAGTTTGGGGCAAGTGGTTTTATTAGGTTGATGCAAAAGTAATTGCAGTTTTTGCAATTATTTTTAACCTTTTAAACTGCAATTACTTTTGCACCAACCTAATATTTCTCTGAGCCTCAGTTTCCTCATCTGTGAAATGGAGTCACTAACATCTACCTTACTGGGTTGCTGTGGGGATTAGTGATTATTACGGATTAGTGTATATGCTAAATTTAACATATGTATTCATTCATTCATTCATTCACTCACTTTTAAGCACCTGTTATGTGCCAGGTATTGTTCTAGGCTTGAGGATTCAGGAGGTACATTCCAGTAAGTGGGAGACAGACAATAAACAATAAGCCTATAAACAAGATAATTTCAGACGGTGATTAGTATTACGAAAACAACAAAACAGGGAGAGATAATATAAAGTAGGAGTCCGATTAGGGGATAGGATCCGATTAGAGGATCTTAGATAAGATCATCATGGAAGGCTTCTCGGACCAAAGTACATTCAGCTGACACTGAATGACAAGCAGGAGAAAAAGCATTTTCAGGTAGAGGAAATAGCAAGTGCAAAGGTCCTGAAGTCTGCACTCACTAATTATTAGTCCCTTTCTTACTTTCTTCCTCTTATTGAAGTGAATAAAATCACTCAATTTGTTACAAATTCAATCTCAAGATTCCCTAGCGATAAGGGCCCTAGCGATAGGCCCTTTCTCTTCAGCTATTAATATTTTGTGGCAGCAATTCTCAGACTTGCCTGGACACTATTAGGGAACAGCTTCTAATTTAGCATGAGATGGGCCTAGACTTTTACCTTATTCATAAGCTCCACACCTGATTCCAAAATTTGAGAAACACTGTGTTATACATAGGGCTGTGAGCCCCAATTTAGAAATGTAGTATATTACCTATAAATGTCCTTCTTGGAGTTTGAAATTTGATTCTTTGTTTCCTTCATAGCTCTCCAGCCAAATTCAGAGTTAGATAAAGACTTAATTATGAAGCGAGTTAGCTCTGCTCCAAGTTAGAAGAAGAAATGTGGCCGCGTTTTGGGCACCATTTAATTGGAGGTGAATATTAACATATTGGAGAAAATCCAAAGAGCAATTAAGGAGGGAAAAGAACTAGCAAAATCATAAAACCAGGAAGTGTTATTTCCAAAAGCTGAACATACTCTGGTCCATAACGATAGGGAGAAAAATGAAATGTCCACAGGGGGATTTATAAATGCCAAGAACAAATGCTTCAGAGGAGAAAAATGTTTCATTTCTCAAGTATAAGCTTCTTGTTTTACACAGATAAAATTTGAAGTTACAAATGAAGGAAATACTTACATCAGTCATGAAAATGTAATTTATAAAATAGAAACATAACTATTGTGTTAGAGAGACTACTCGTACATTATTTTCTGAAATAGGTATGTTTTTGAAAAGATGTGATTATATCACTTCAAAACAGAGAGGAAGAGACCAGGAATGAGGGAGTGGAGCATCTTCCTAAAGAGGCCAAACAAGAAGGGAAGGAGAGAGGAAGGAGGAGGAGAGAAATGATCAATGCCCTTTCCTAGGGATCCAGACGCGTTTAGCTGGGTGGGACTAGCAGCTCCCTGAAAAATGAGGTCAATGGCACTGAGAGAGGTAAAGTTAAAAGGAAGGGGCCGCAGCAGCACAGGGTCATATGGAGTTAGCAGAAGGAGAAAGCCTCCAGAGCAGTGTAATGTGGCACTTGGGAGCAGTGGCTACAGAGGGACAGGGAGGCAGGGCAGACGGTCTCCACAGTGACCTGAGCACCAGGGGCCAGGTACTGCCAGGAAGGAGAGGCAGTCATGAGGTGTCCCAGAGATTCACACACACGCCCAACATGCGCACACACGCGCACACACACACACACCACTTGCTCACACACATACAACATACTCATACATACATGCCCCATATGCACATACATACACACTCACACACGTGCTCACACATATTTTCACATTTAGCCGGAAGGAGGAATTTCAAGGTGTTGCTAGCCAGAAGTAGCTGGACTACTTATAGCCTCAAATTCATTATTTGTCCCTTTTTTCTGTTACTACTATGAATATTTAAGTGGGAAACCAAAGAAACACCTATTATTGTAGAAACTATACTTTAAGGGAATAAATCATGACCCAATCAGAAATGCATTACCATCTCAATTTTAATTAATCTCCAACTAGCAAGGATCCTGAAGTCTTTAAAAGACTCTCCCACAACAAGCCAAACCACAGCCTGTCCCTAGCAGAGAATAAATGGTAGTGCTATTTGTGCTGGGGGGGTGGGGGGTGGGCGGGCAGCAGGCGTCCTTCTGTGGCTGTAATTAAAGGAGCAGTGTAGTCAGGACCAGAATTACCCTGTGTAGTCAGGACCAGAATTACCCTGTGAATCAGACACATCTGCAGGTTAGGAAGCTGATCCTGTGATAACTTTGGATAACAGGAAAAGTTTAAAAAAAAAAAATGTATTTTTATTTTATCACTGTAAATCTTTCTGTGAAGTTAAGGTCCTTGTTATGATGTGAATAATACTGCCGTTCCCAGAAATATCTACTGAGGGACTCTATGTATTATTCCCTGGGAATCTCTGCCCTTCTGGAGCTTATGTTATATGGGGGTGGGGGAGAAGAGGAGGGAGACAAAAATCAAATGGATAAGAAAAATACACACTATGTCAGATAGTGGTAAGCTCTGTGATTAACAAAATAATAATACGTTAGATAAAAGAATCCAGACAACCACCTCAGCTCTTCCTTCTGAGTGGTTTTCCATCTTCTTGAGGTATATCTTTTAGAAATTCTTTTAGTGGTGATGTGTTGGTGATAAATTCTCAGTGTTTATTTATCAGAACTGTCTGTATTTCAGCCTTTTTGAGGAACAGTTTTGCTAAGAATGTAGTTCTAGGTTGATAATTATTTTCCTTCGGCACTTTAAATATGTTGTTTCCCTCTTTTCTGATTTCGGTTTTGCTCTTGATACTTCCACTATCAGTCTATTTTCATTCTTTTCTGTGTAATTATTGTTTCCTCTCTACCTATTTTAAGAATTTTGCATTGTCTTTGATGTCTTGCAATTTTATTACCATATGTCTAGTTGCACATTTCCTTTTTTTTTTTTTTTTTTTTAAAGATTTTATTGGGGAAGGGGAACAGGGCTTTATTGGGGAACAGTGTGTACTTCCAGGACTTTTTTTTTTCCCAAGTCAAGTTGTTGTCCTTTCAATCTCCCATTCAGCATCAAGTTGTCCTTTCAGTCTTAGTTGTGGAGGACGCAGCTCAGCTCCAGGTCCAGTTGCCGTTGCTAGTTGCAGGGGGCGCAGCCCACCATCCCTTGCGGGATTCGAGGAATCGAACTGGCAATCTTGTGGTTGAGAGCCCGCGCTCCAACCCACTGAGCCATCTGGGAGCTAGCGGCAGCTCAGCTCAAGGTGCCGTGTTCAATCTTAGTTGCAGGGAGCACTGCCCACCATCCCTCGTGGGATTCAAAGAATTGAACTGGCAACCCTATGGTTGAGAGCCCACGGGCCCATGTGGGAATCGAACTGGCAGCCTTTGGAGTTAGGAACATAGAGCTCTAACCGCCTGAGCCACTGGGCCGGCCCATGCATATTTCCTTTTATTTATCATTCCCAGAAATTTGTCTTTTTGATGAAACAGCTTTTAACTTTGTTAAATTCTTTATTGTTTCATTTTCTGTTACATTGTTCTTCTCTCCTGAATTTTACCTTGCTAACTTTTCAGCTTTTCTTTTTGTCTAAAAATGTGTCATGTAATATCTCTGCAGCTGCATCCTTTAAGTGTAATATGTAATATTATTATCATTCTATTTTTAACATTTTTTAATTTTCATTGTGCTTTTTTCTTTAATCCACAAGGTCCTTAGAAATGTGTTTTTAAAATTTCTAAACACATGGAATTTTTAGTTTTCCTTGTTGATTTCTAACTTAATTTAGCTGTGGTCAGAAAATGTGACCATTGAAATTTGTCGAGATGGACTTTATGGCCCATTCATGATCAATTTTTGTACATGTTCCATGTGTTCTTACAAAAAAAAAAATCTATTCTCCAATGTTTTTGATGCAAGGGTTTATAATATGTCATAATATGATATTGTTCGTAATATTTTTGAAATCTTCTATGTTCTTATTGAATTACCATCTTTTGACCTTCAGTAATTGAAAAGTGTGCTAAAATATCTCACTATGAAGTTAGATTTGTCTATTTCTTCTAATGTTTTTTTTTCCTTTACTTATTAAAGGCTGTGTTATAAAGTACACACAAGTTATTTCTTTCTGATAAATTTAATGTTTATCATGACGAAGTGACCCTCTTTATGTCTAGTAATGTTTTCTGTCTTAAGCTGTAGTTTTTCTGGTGTTAATATAGTTACAACAGCTTTCTTTGTGTTAGTCCTGGAATCCAGCCTCTAGAAGTATTGACTACACGATAGTGATTGTCCAGCGGTGGTCCCTAAACAAACTCTTTTAAGGATTCTCAGCTCACTCAGAACAAATGTGGAGAAGACTTATCCTTCTCAGTAACTGACAATGACTTTGCGCCCACTCCCCCCCAGCCCCCCAGCCCCACCCCCGTGCCCTAGGAGCGGGAGGAGAAGAATTTGAAAGCTAGTAATTAACAGTGTTTCAGAATCTCAGGTAATTTCAGTCCAGGTGAGTAAACTGTAGTTTCATACAGCCATGAACATGTGTCATTTGGGGTCACTGTCCAGGTGGAGCCCCTCTGGGGTGGGGTGTGGCCTGCCCACTCCTGCCATCACCAGTGACTCACCTGCGCTGCACCTCACGTGATCCTGGTCTCACATCCCTTCCTACGGGTCCCGGCTGCTGGTGACCAGTGGCTGATGCTAGCTTTGTCCTGTGAGTCTTGGGTGGGTTTCGAGTGCCCATTGGCATTTACTCCACTAACTACGAAGGGGTGGGACCCCATGGAGTGACCTCAGCATCCTCGCTGGTGCTCAAGTCTAACAGAGATTCTGGTCCACGTGAAATGCCAGAATTTCCACCGGGATGGCCGCTTCTCTGAGACAAGGGGCCAGTACTCCCCTTGCCCTGCCCTTGATGTGCCTCTGCGTGTCGCCAAGTCCCTCCCCACCCACGCAGAGTGCTAAGTTCTGCCTCACCTCAATTCTCAATTCTAGAGAGGGGTACTCATTAACTTTTTGCATGGATAGGACAAACAGATGGATGCTCCCTTCTTCATACTAGGAAGGGCAAAGGGAAGGAATAGTTGCCTCCTCATTAATTCTGTTCTCAAAAAAAAAAGAAAAGAAAAAAGAAAATCCACCTGCTCTCTCCTCCACCATGCTTTATCTCTTTCCCTCTAACTCTGTCCCTCAATATCTCTCTCTCTCTCTCTCTCTCTCTCTCTCTCTCTCTCTCTCACACACACACACACACACACACACACACGCACACACAGACAACACAAACCGTTTTTTCCTCCAATTCTTTGCCTCACCAGGAAAAAGTCACTGTTTATTAGTCAGTTCTGGCTGCCAAAACAAAGTACCACAGACTGGGGGACTTAAACAGCAAAAAATTGTGTTCTCACAGTTCTGAAGGCTGGAAGTCCCAGATCAACATGTCACTAGAGTTGGTTTCTTCAGAGCTGCCTCTGCCTTGGCTGCCTCCTTCCTGTGTCCTCTTGCGTTCTTTCCTCTGTGCATAAGCACCCCTTATGTTGTCGCCACAGCAAACACATCAAGCCCTACTATTCACAAATATTGGTGTGAAACTCCATCTTAACTGCTCCACATGGGTGCCATAAGCTTGTCTCCAGTGGTTGTTTGTAAAACAAAATGTGGAGGTTTGGGTGGAAACAAACCTTTCCCTTACAACAGACATAACTTCCAGTCATGCAAAAAGAGTGAGCCACACATACAGACAGGAGGTTAAAAAGTGCCTGGAATCACTCTCACCAAAAGCAAAGAAAAAAATGAAAGCAGAAGTCAATGGTGCTCGAGCTGGCTGAGCCCCAAGACCTCACTTTGAATAACACTGCCTCTTTGGACATTTTTCTTTCACTGCCTAAGGCTCCCTGGAAACTATTAATGAAAATTGGAGGTGGGGTTTGTTTCAGGAAGCATTTCACCAAAGTAAAACTCAGCAACTTTAGCTGTCCCCCAATCCGTTCCTCCTGAGTATCTCTTCACTACTTTTTACTTCTTGTTGAACTTCTGGAACAAAACAGAATTATGAGCTTCCCTTTATACCTACCAGAACACCATAACTTAATAGGGTTTGTTTCCTCTTTATCCTGATTGAGTCTATTAAAGCACAATAAATGGCTGCGATGAGCCCATTTTCTGTGATCCCAATTAACTTCTGCATGGTGATGCATTTTCTAGCTCAATATATCTTGTGCTCTGTTTCTTTAACCACTGCCAAGAGCTACTGCCTTCCTTTACCCAGAGCTCCCCCAGGCAACTGATCTCAAGTAATTGGAATGCTCACATCTTACCAGTTAAAAGGAAAGGAATGTCTCACAACCATTAGGATGGCTACTATTAAAAACACAGAAAATAACAAAGTGTTGGCAAGGATATGGAGAAATCGGAACCTTGTACATTGTTGGTGGGAATGGAAAATGGAAAACAACATGGTGGTTCCTCAAAAAATTAAGAATAGAACTACCAGATGGTCCAGCAATTCCACTTTGGGTCTATACCTAAACAAACTTAAAGTAGAGATATTTGTACACCCATGTTCATAACAGCATTATTCACCATAGCCAAAAGGTGACAGCAACAAGCATCTAACAATAGATGAATTGATAAGCAAATATGTTATATACATACAATGGAATATTATTAGCCTTAAAAAGGAAGGAAATTCTGACTCATGCTACTAGATAGTTGGTGAAAAAGTAATTGTGGTTTAAAAGGTTAAAAATAAATGTGAAAACCACAATTACTTTTGCACCAACCTAATAGACACACCTCAAAGATATTATGCTGAGTGAAATAAGCCAGTCACAAAAGGACAAATACTGAGATTCCACTTACATGAGATACATACGAGTTTGGGCAATGAAGTTCACGAACTTTGTTGCAGTGATGTCGCTCACCTTTTTTAACATCAGAGGGATTATTCATTATGAATTTGTACTAACTGGACAAACAGTTAACCAAGTTTACTACTTGGAAGTGCTGAAAAGGCTGCATGAAAAAGTTAGACAACCTGAACTTTTCGCCAACAATTCATGGCTCTTGCAGCACGACAATGCACCAGCTCACATGGCACTGTCTGTGAGGGAGTTTTTAGCCAGTAAACAAATAACTGTATTGGAACACCCTCCCTACTCACCTGTTTTGGCCCCCAATGACTTATTTCTACCTGAAGATAAAGGAAATATTGAAAGGAAGACATTTTGATGACATTCAGGACATCAAGAGTAATACGACAGCAGCTCTGATGGCCATTCCAGAAAAAGAGTTCCGAAATTGCTTTGAAGCCTGGACGAGGTGTTGGCATCGGTACACAGCTTCCCAAGGGGAGTACTTCCCAAAGGGGGTGCAATATACACTGTGATATTCAGCAATGAGGTATGTAGCACTTTTTCTTGGATGAACTCGCGAACTTCATTGTTCGTAATCAAATTCATACAGACAGAAAGTAGAATGGTGGTTTCCAGGCTAGAGGAATGGGAGAAATGGGGAGTTACTGTTTAATGGGTAGAGAGTTTCAGTTTTGCAAGATAGAAAAGAGCCCTGGAGATGGATGGTAAGGATTGCACAACAATGTTAATGCACTTAGTGTCACTGAATCATACACTTAAAAATGGTTAAGATGGTAAATGTTATATTATGTGTATTTGTAGCACAATTTTTTAAATTAGAAAAAATCCATAAGTGAAGATGTAAATTTAAAAATAGAATATTTTTTTTTAAAGAGAAGGAATGAAGAATGAGAGTCAAGGTTAGGATGGGGGCCAGGAAAAGTGCCAGTATCTGTTAAGTATGTTATTGGTAATTTTTAAAAGTCAAATGATTTTTTCAGCATGCAACAAATTATCATTGTCAAAATGGCTGTGTCAAAATATTGATCACCCCTTTCATAGTTACACAGCAAAAATGGCATGTCACCCAAATATGCCTCTCCTAAAGGCCTCAAAATGAGACCAACCCTGTAGACACCTTCATCTTGGACTTCCAGCCTCCCGAACTGTGAGGAAATAAATTTCTATTGTTTAAGTCACCCAGTCTGTGGTACTTTTTATGGCAGCTCTAGAAAACTAATACACACCCCTTCCTCAACAACCTTGAAGAGTTACCCAACTTTTCAACAGAGGGTTAGTTTGGTACCCTAAACAGAATCTACTTACTAGTCTATGGCTGTACAGTTATGGTCACTAGATTGCCAGCAGCTCTGGGGACTGTCTGCTGACGTTGTCTGCTCAGGAACTTTGGGGCCTGTCTATTCCACCCACATCTTCCCTGTCACTTACCATGTCAAAATGCAAGCCCTACGGCCACATTATCTTCTCAAGTGGAAGCAGCTTATTATACTTCACTTCTGTCTTCCCAGATAGTGGAGTAGCCACCAGGAAAGTGGAAAGCAAGGGATTCTTAACTGTCTTCTCTTTTTGCTTAATCATCAAAGTTATGGCTTTTAGGTATTTGTTTTTCTTCCTTATTTTTAAATTTGTGTTTTATTTCTTTCCTGTTTTCCTTGTTTGGGAGCAGAGACTGTTGTTTATCAAAGACTTCTGTTGAATTAATTTGTATCCTCTTGAATCATCACTGAGTTCATGCATTTTCTAATAAATGGAGTAGAAACTAATATATATATATATATATATATATATATATATATATATATGCCTCTTCTAGTATCTCTGTCTTTTTAGTACAGACATTACATGAATATTACCTTCTCCAAAACCCACTTACATTTCAATTCTTTTATATCCAGCTAGATGGGATGCACTTACACTGCTGATCAGAGCAGCCATTTTAACATGGAGGGTGAGGGGAAGAGGTTTTGACCAGCTGTGTGTCAATTGAGTCAAAACATTACATCAAAATAAAGAAATGCTAAGGTGGTCAAACATATGGTGATGGAAGGAGAACTGACTCTGGGTGGTGAACACACAATGTGATATATAGATGATATATTATAGAATGGTACACTTGAAACCTATGTAATTTTACTAACCATTGTCACCCCAATACATTTTAATTTAGAAAAATGAAATGCTATTTTTATTGCTTATTAATATTTCACACAAACATCACTGACACTTAGCCCCACTCTGGCCTCACCCTATCTCTGAGCCTATCTCATTCCCTTACCCCACACCAAAAAAACGCATACAAATTGTAAAAACGGTTTATTTTTCACTATCAGTTTTCATCATAGACATGTTGATATATCCCTGATCTTCATCCCAAATGCCCACCCTGTTCCATTCCCCACACAATGATGGAAAGAAGCTCATAAAAATTACATGTCCAAACAGGGTGAGACATCAGGTGCCCATATTAACGAGAAATTGCAGCAGCCTCTTTTGGTGTCCCATGTCCCTTCCCCTGACTCACTTCTGATTTTGGTCACAACTGTAGTAGACAGTTCCTGCTAGTTTAGACTCGCACCTGCGAAGTCCACATCGAGCCTTCACCTCCAGTCTCCATGTCCTCCTCAAGTATTTCTCTGAACTCTCAGGAGCCCACTTGGCTCTCACGGAAACTCAGCGTGGACACACCGAGCAAATAAGACTCCTAGGGTGACCTTAACCAAAGGAGATCAGCAGCACTGGTGGTGGATAATGCCCCACAGTCTCATCCTGCACAGGCAATTTGGGGAGGTTGCCTGTACCCTGCTGGCCCAGGTGGAACTGAACCCCCATCACCTGCATAGCTCACCTCTTTCCTGGCCTACCTCTCTCCACTCCTTTCTTATTGCCTAGAATCACCCCTCCCTCAAGTCTTTGATTCAGGCTCACCTTTGAGATCAACGTATACTAAGATGATTATTTTTTTTCAAACCTGTATGTTTCGTGTTAGCTTTTTATTTTAATGGGGCTAATTTTTTTAAATGGTTTAAACAAAAACAAAACATACTAGTTATTTTCTGCAGTGCAGTGTCATTGTGACCTGAAAAAAAGTTCATACAATTTCTATTTTGCTCGATGGTTCTGCATCAGCCTACAAATGTGTAAAGTAAACCCCATAATAAGGTGTGTGTGTGTGTATTTGTGAGTGTACATGTAGCTATTACTAATGTAGGTTCAGTACTAGGACAGGTTTTTTATTTTACTTTTTAAGGCATCTCTAAGTTCTTGCAGAATTTATAAAAAGATGCAAATAATACTTGTGTTCAAAGAGTATTTAGATATCATCTTATCCTACTTTATAGGTGGGGACGCTCAGGCCCAGAAAGTTAAGCAACGTGCTCAAGGCATCTCATAAGAATAATGGTAAAATTGGGATCAAACCCACTGATTCTGAATCCAAGTCCAGTGACCCTTCATTTATACCACATAATATTTCAAACACAATAAAGAAGCCCATTATTTAAATGATGATGATAATAATAATAATAATAATAGCATTTAGTGGATACCTACTGTGTGCTCTGATGGCTTTATCTACACAATTTCATTTACTTTATAAAAACTTGAGATATGTACAGTTACCATCCTCATGTTGCAGAGGGGAAAACTGAGGCACAGAAGTATACGGTAACCTACCCTGTATCTCATGACTAATAAGCAATAGAACTAGGGCCTTGCACTCAGGCAATCTGGCCATACAACTTAGAGTTTTCACCCATTTGCTCAAGTGAAAATGTATCACATGATTCCTCAGCTTTATGAACATATATTTTCTTCATGTATAGTCAAAGTCATGTCTTTGAGAGAACAGGAAAAAAATAACATTGTAAAGTATCTTTTCTAGTTTCACAGGGAACTGTGGCACTGGTTGCTTTCTTAGGAAAAGGCCAGAGCTCAACTGCCACAACAGACGGCACTTTTCTTACTGCCAATGCAGTGACAGAGAGACTGGCCACAGTTATACCCTTCGTCTGTAAAAAAGGGTAGTCCTCTTTCTTCCTTCTTCCCACAGACTCCAGAATCCCTGAAGTTCATTAGAATAGATGCTTCATTTAATATAGATTTAATGTCTGATGCCTACAGTGGATATTTCACAGAGATCACCTTTGATGAACAACTGCCAAAAAGGGCCTTCATCAAGACAAAACAGTCAAATTTGAAAGGAAATGTGTTTCCCAGGTTCACCAGTATCAAATAATTATAGATATGTGACTACCTTATGTCCATATGGATTGTATTCTCAAAGCACAAAAATTATGTCAGATTCCATATCGTTCTTTAAATTACACATCTGAAATAGAAAAGACACATCTCTGGAGTCTATTATAAACTTACATTGATTACAGAAAGAAAAGTACAAGCAAAGTAAAATCTATTCTTTTTCTAACCATATTGCTAGCCACTATATACTAAAGAAGTTTCCTTAATTTGAGAAACATACCACCATAGCAGTTAAAGGCACAAAATGACAAATGAGGCTTCGTTATAGTTTTCAGTGAGAATTCCCTTGTGGATGAAATTCCTCACCTCCTTTTACAACAACATAGTAAGAAAGAATTATCAGCTTTGCTTAAAACAAACAAACAAACAAACAAAAACTGATGGATGGGCAACACAGTTACTTTGAAGTATTTGTCATTTATCATAACATTGAGTGATAAATGTGAATCACACCACCGTTGATTAGAAATGTAACCCTATTATAGCCTGAGAACCCACATAATCCAGTTTTGGGAGAGCTACAAACTCCACACAAAAAATGTCCAGCAAACAAAAGTAATGAGGGAAAATAATTCCAGGTCTTATTTTTACAGTTTCAAAAACAACAAAGAGGTTCCATTTCCTCTCATTTCTAATTCTTTCAAATTCCATAACTGCTTCCGCTCCTTTCATCTTCTTCTCACTCTCAATTCTCCCAAGAAACTCTGCCAACACCTTTACTTGCATCCTCTTCTTTCCTCCTTCTCTCTTTGCCTCAATGCTCCTCCCTCCTGATCAAACCCTGCTTCCCACCAAGTTGTTTGGTAAATAATATTCTTCGTTCATGAAAATTTTCTGTGGAATAAAATTCTTCACCTCTTATATAACATAGTAATGAAAATTAACTTCTGATTAAAAAACCTATTGAGGGAGCAATACAATTATATTACTTTCAAGCGTGTTCTCTTTATAACATTGAGTAATAAATGTGAAAATTATGAGTAAGGAAAGTGTTCTTGATGATAGAATAATAGAAATAATAGGAAAATAAAAACTTTCTTTAAAGCGAAAACTAGATCTAGTCAAATATTGTATTTGTTCAACGGTATTTTGGTGGTCCAGCTAGGCACTTATAACAAAAGCAATACCTTTACATTGAAATGTCCATAGGGAAAACAACTTTTTAAAATTGTTGTTCTGTAACTCTAATTCCTAACCTTCCTTTTCTCAGTAAAACAATTATAATTGTGTGGGATTTGACCCTCCTCTATTTCCCATTAATTGTAATGTGTGGGATTTGACCCTCCTCTGTTCCCATCTTACTGCTTTGTAAAACAGAGATAATGGGGACATCACCTTGCTGCCATACGGGACCATTAGATATGAGTGGTCATTCAGTCGGCTGTTTTGGAAATATATTACTTCTCTACAATAAATATGGATTTTAAAATGACAGACAATGGTTATGATCATCCATTGAAGTAAATGTTTGTACACTGGAACCCATGCAGGTGTTTCTTCCCCACCAAATGCACCTTTCACACCTTATCAATCCTCTTTTCAAACTTCTAAAACCTCCCTTCCAGATCCTTACTTTCTGAAACGACCTTGTTTCCCATTTCACTGAGAAATAGAAGAATCAGAGAACTTCCTCCTGGTCCCACCACAAATACCAACCTGCCTAAGTCACGAAGTCTGCACTCTGGTTCTCTCCATGTTGTGAATGAACTTCAGAGGGTGCCCGTTCTCCCTGCACTCCAGGAGCATCCTCTCCTCTACCCAAGAGCACTGGTTGTTGCCACGCAGCAGCCTACCCGTCTGTCCCCTCATGCCTGCCCCTAAAGAAAGGAGGGTCTGTGACACGGATCCTTTCAGGGACTTTGCTTCACCTTTGTGCTTACACCTTATGTCTCCCTATTTGGCCCCAGAAAGATAGCTGGCTAGTCAAAGATGGGTACGACTCCCCACGGGGGAGGGGGGGCAACCCAAGCCAGACACAGCCGCGTGGGGACCAACAGGAGGACCCACGGGGTTCATAGAGGTGTGCACAGCCCCCCACCTTCCCCAGCTAAGGAGAGCCTCTGCCTCTGTGGCTGCATTCCTTCCCACAACCTGCAGGGGAAGTGACGCAATGATGTGCTCTCCATCTAGTCATATGCATAAAGGTTTTGTCCCTTGGGGAAGTACTTATCCTGAGACTTATGGTTCCGCTGCCTGCAGGCAAGGGTGATTGGCTTGAATCAGTTTCCTATTATAATGTATGGGATTCACAGATCTTGAGATTGACAAGCTTTGTCTCCTTTACTTCCTCACCTAACTAATAAAAGCCATGCGTTGGCCTGATTAGGGGCTCAGGCTTTGAGGCTGCAGTCCCTTGCCCCTGCTTGCACTCTACTCTCATCTACTGTCTTTTTTAACCTTGTGCCGCCCTCCTCACTTCCCACAACACTTGTCGTGATGGATGGGACAACTCGTCCAGCATTTTTCTCATCGCACCCCTGAATCGGCAATTTTCCTCTCTAGAGGATCATTCTCATTAACATAAACATACTGTAATTACTCACATTAAAAAAAATTTAAGGTCTGGCCCAGTGGCTCAGGCGGTTAGAGCTCCATGCGCCTAACTCCGAAGGCTGCCGGTTCTATTCCCACATGGGCCCGTGGGCTCTCAACCACAAGGTTGCCAGTTCAATTCCTCGAGTCCCGCAAGGGATGGTGGGCCCCGCCACCTGCAACTAAGATTGAACACGGCACCTTGGGCTGAGCTGCCACTGAGCTCCCGGATGGCTCAGTTGTTTGGAGTGCATCCTCTCAACCACAAGGTTGCCGGTTCTACTCCCGCAAGGGATGGTGGGCTGCACCCCCTGCAACTAGCAATGGCAACTGGACCTGGAGCTGAGCTGCAACCTCCACGACTAAGACTGAAAGGACAACTTGAAGATGAATGGCACCCTCCACAACTAAGATTGAAAGGACAACAACTTGACTTGGAAAAAAGTCCTGGAAGTACACACTGTTCCTCAATAAAGTCCTGTTCCCCTTCCCCAATAAAATATTTTTTAAAAAAAATTTAAGTTTCTCTTGATCCCACTAACCCCTTCAGCTGCCATCTCATTTCTCTGTACTCTTTATAGTAGAACCCTTTAAAAGTGTTACTACTACAATTGCTGTCTCCAACTTTTCTCTGCCCATTCTTTTGAAACCCGCTTCAATCTAGCTTTCCTCTGCCTTTCCACCAAAATGAGTTCTTGTCAATCTCACTAATGACTTTTGTGTTGCTAAAGTCAATGGTTAATTCTTAGTCCTCATCTTACTTGATTTGTTCAGATCTTTTGAACTAGTTGATCTCTCCCTCCTTGACACTTTCTAAACACACCTTCCTGGTTCTCCAGATGCCTTGGGTTGCTTTCCACTGTCCTTTGTTAATTGGCATGGCCCAGAGTTCAGACCTTTTTTCTTCTCTGTCTGCATTCACTCCCTTTTCCTTCTCATCCAGGCCTGCAGCTTTAAAAGACATGCTGACAGTCCAGGCCTTTCCCTTGAACACCAAGCTCAAATCCACCCGCTTGCACAGCATCTCCACTTGAATTCATCACAAACAGCATATCCAGAAACAAATGCATATCCAGAGACAAATGCATATCCAAAAACAAACTGTGATCCCTACCCTCTCCCAAACCTGCTCCACTCACCATCAGCCCCATCTCCATCACAAGCAATTCCATCCTAGTTTTCTAACCTTAAGGTCAACCTTGACTCGCTTCTCTCACAGCATTCATCCAAACAAAGCCAATAGCAAATTTTGTTGCTTCTACCATCAAAATACATCCAACATCTGACCATTTCTCACTACATCTACTGTTACCTGACTGGCTCTAGACACCGTCATCTTTCCCCTGGATTACTGCAGTATGCTCCAAGCTGCTCTACCTGCTTCCTATTACAACCTATTTACCACACAACAGACAGGGAGCTACCTTTAAAGGTCAGTCAGATCAGGTGACTCTTCTGCCCCAAACCATCCAGTGACTTCCCCTCTCACTCAGATAAAAGCCCTACTAGGGCCTCTCTAATCTCATCTTCTCCTAACTCTTCCCCCTCAATCTGTTCAATTCACACTGGCCTCCTTACTGTTCCCTACATAAGCTAAGCACACTCCTACCTCAGGGCCTTTGCACTTACTGTTATCTCAACTTGGAATTCTCTTCTGATATTTACTAGATTCTTTCCAACACTGATTTCAGGGCCCTGCTCAAAAGTTACCTCATCAGTGTTGCCTTCCCTGATTACTTCATATAAAATAGCAAACCTGTTCCACACCTTCCAGCATTGTCTATTCCTTTTGCTCTTCTTTATTTTTTCTCTACAACATCTGTCATCATCTGTCTTATTTATTTATCCATGGACTCTCTCTCTCTATTAGAATGTAAAATCCATGACGGCAGGGTCATTGTCTGTTCTATTCCCTGACAAATAATTAAGGTCTAGAACAGTTCCTGACTGATCATGACTAGTTGTTGAAAGAGTAGACAAATGAATGGATGAGTGGAACATTTTTGTTATTATGTTTTCCTAATAACATAGAGAAAAAATTTAAATTGTTCTAAACCAATAAAAATATCCACCACAGGGAAGTAGAACGTGATTGGTAAAATACAATATTTGGAGAAAAATTTTTGAGGAACTAATTAAAGTCATTTAAAGTTGTCCGGAAATTCATTGGCTGTAAGAATGGTACAATAAAATACACAGCAATGAAAAATAATGCATTAGAACAGTATATATTATTGACCTGAAGACTTGGCCATGATATAATGTTAAGTGAAAAAAATCAAACTACAAAGTAAGAAGATTAGCATCATTCCATTTTCTTTAAAGTTTCAATGACTATGTTATATAAATAAATATATGGTATTTGACCATAGGAAACATAACTTCAAAACGGATAGAATTAAGGTGGGAAATCTCAAACCTGAATTATAAACTCCTATACTGCTTACCTTATTGAAGTAAGCATTTATTATTTTCGTAAATTTTTTTAATCCAAAAAGTCTTTTAAAAGTGTTAATGTGGGACGTCATAGGAATGATGGCAGCAGGGCGCACTTTTTGAGTTCTCCTCTGGAGTTTATCACAAATGGGACCTCTATAACCCATCAAAGGACTCTCTGCTCATCACGCAGAACAGCTAAGAGACTCGTGCAAGGATTACCTAAAGGTGGGCAAATTGGACGAGCAGGGGAAGAGGGAAAGGAGCAGAGTGGAGATGCGGTCCGCATTTGCGGCTGTGGGGATACAGCCCGCACCTTAGGCTGTGGAAATGCGGCCCACATCTGCGGCGGTGGAAACACTGCCGGCATCCGCAGCTGCAGAGACGCAGGGGATCCCAGGACGGAACAGAGATCACAAAAGCCAGGAGGTGGGCTCTTTCCCTGCGTCCCACAGCTGATCTCTCCCGCCAAGGGGGCAGCATATCCAGCATTTGAGGCAATAACCTCAGCTGAGACCTCCAGCTGGGCCCTAGGCCAGACAAAGGACACAAACTCCATACCTGGGCCCTTTCCCCCCCCCTTCCAATCCTAACCCCGCCCTTCCAGAGACTTAAACTGGCCCCTGAACTGAGGAGTAGTGTCAGATTACAGAGTAGTGCTCAGGCTCTGGGAAGAAAGGTGAGCAGTTCTGACCCAGGGAAGAGGCTGGGAAGAGTGTGATTTTTGCTGGGCTAGGAGAGAAGAGACTCCTCCACCCCCAGCCACCACCTTTTCTGGCCTGCGGGAAGAGTGTGACATGGCTGGGCTGGGAGAGAGAAGACCCCTCCATCCCCAGCCCCCACCCTTTCTGGCCTGCCTTCTGCAAGGCAATTACAACTGTGGAGACACTCCCAGGGATCAGCAGTAGGCGGCAGATGCAGCTCTGAGCTTTCAGCAGCTCAGAAATCTCCCGCCTGCCACACACACACACACACACACACACACACACACACACACGGAAGAAGTGCCCTAAGACTCAGTAGAACTGGACACAGGGCTGGTGGTGCTACTCTCAGTGCGCATATGTGCAGGCAAGGGAAGAAACTGCACTGACTTTGTAGAAACTACCATCCAGACCCCTCAGCCCCATGCATCTAAATCTGCAGTCCCAACGTCACTCTGGGCATCAGGTGACCGGCTCTGCCTGCACAATATACAGAGGACTCTTTGGTACAGCAGAGGACAACCTGGAGATTACTTAGTGGGCTTAAGCCAAGACTGGCACTGCTTTTTTGTTGTTGTTTTGTTTTGTTTTGTTTTGTCTTTGCCTGTGTTGAGTGTGGGTTGTCGGTTGTTTTTACATGTGAATGTATTTGATTTTTTCTTTGTTGTTGTTGTGCTTGGTGATTTGCTTTGTTCTGAAATTGCCCTACACCAGGGTCCAGCTTAAGAGGCACAAGATACAACACACCCAGAGGCCAACTCCAGACCAAACCAGAGTACTACCGGGTTTGACCTACAACTGACACACCCAGAGGGAATTCTCTACAGGCACAAGAGCCCATAGAGGCCAAACCTCATTTAAGTGGTCAACCCTCATGCAGCAGAACACCTTGCGGTGGGCAGAGACAAGTCTCACAACTAGTCAGCCTAGGAGTTAACCCCACCTACTTACAAGCGAAAAGCAATTAAAGATCTTCTTTAACAGGACAATATACACAACACAAGAGTCACCTTTGGAGTACACGCAGAGAAGAACGAAGTAGTGCAAGTCAAATATAAAGGACACATACTACATAAGATAACCCAGCAAGAACTAAGAACTCTAGGGGATCTACCTAATACATCGAAGCAAACACAGAGAGTCAGCCAGAATGGGGAAACAAAGAAACATGTCCCAAATAAAAGAACAGAAGAAACCTCCAGAAATGGAACCAAATGAAACAGAGGTAACCAACCTATCAGAGACAGAGTTCAGAACACTGATGATAAGAATGTTTAAGGAGCTTAGAGATGACATAAAGAAGGATAGAGAAATCATAATGAACAACCAGTTAGAACTAAAGAACACAATTACTGAAATAAAGAACTCACTTGAAGGAATTAACAGCAGGTTAGATGAAGCAGAGGATCGAATCAGTGACTTAGAAGACAAGTTAGCAGAGATCACCCAAGCAGAACAACAAAAAGAAAAAAGAATAAAAACAATGAAGATGGTTTAAGAGACCTCTGGGATAACATCAAGCGCAACAACATGCGCATCATAGGAATACCAGAAGGTGAAGAGAGGGAGCAAGGGATCAAGAACATATTTGAAGTAATAATGACTGAAAACGTCCCTAACCTGGTGAAGGAAACTGACATACAAGCCCAGGAAATGCAGAGAGTTCCAACCAGGATAATCTAAATAGGTCCACACCAAGACACATTACAGTTAAAATGGCAAAGGTTAAAGACAAAGAGAGAATCCTAAAAGCAGCAAGAGAAAGACAGAGGGTTACATACAAGGAACTCCCATAAGACTATCAAATGACTTTTCTACAGAAACATTGAAGGCCAGGAGGGAGTGGCAGGAGATACTCAAAGTGATGGAAAACAAAGGCCTACAACCTAGATTGCTTTATCCAGCAAGGCTATCATTTAAAGTTGATGGAGAGATAAAGAGCTTCCCAGAAAAGAATAAGCTAAAGGAATTTATTACCACCAAGCCAGCATTGCAAGAAATACTAAAAGGACTTCTGTAAATAGAAGAAAGATGAAAACAATCTAACTACAAATTTAAAAATGGCAATAACTATGTACCTATCAATAATCACTTTAAATGTAAATGGATTAAATGCTCCAATCAAGAGACATAGGGTGGCTGAGTGGATAAGAAAGCAAGACCCTTGTATATGCTGTATACAAGAGACTCACCTCAGATCAAAAGACACACACAGGCTGAAAGTGAAGGGTTGGAGTAAGATATTTCATGCAAATGGAAATGAGAAAAAAGCTGGAGTTGCAATACTTATATCTGACAAAATAGACTTTAAAATGAAGAAAATATTAAAAGACAAAGATGGGCACTATATAATAATAAAGGGATCAATCCAACAAGAGGACATAACCCTAGTAAACATCTATGCACCCAACATAGGAGCACCTAAATATATAAAACAGATATTGACTGACATAAAGACAGAGATCAACAGTAACACTATCATAGTAGGGGACTTCAACACACCTCTGACAACAAGGGACAGGTCTTCCAGACAGAAAATCAATATGGAAACAGCAGCCTTAAATAATACATTGGACCACTTGGATTTAATCGATATTTTCAGAGCATTTCACCCCAATGCTGCAAAATACATGTTCTTCTCAAGCGCACATGGAACATTTTCCGAGATGACCATATGTTAGGTCACAAAACAAGTCTTGGTAAATTTAAGAAAACTGAAATCATACCAATTGTCTTCTCTGACCACAGTGCTATGAAATTAGAAATGAACTGCAGGAAAAAAACTGGAAGATACACCAATTCATGGAGGCTGAATAACATGTTACTAAATAATGAATGGGTCAACCAGGAGATCAAGGAAGAAATCAAAAGATATCTCGAGACAAATGAAAATGAAAACACAACAACCCAAAATCTGTGGGATGCCCCGAAAGCAGTCCTAAGAGGGAAATTCATAGCATTGCAGGCCTACCTAAAGAAACAAGAAACATCACTAATCAACAGTTTATCTTCACACGTAAGGGATCTGGAAAAAGAACAGCAAAATAAGCCCAAACGGAGTACAAGGAAAGAGATAATAAAGATGAGTGGAAATAAATGAAATAGAAACCAGAAAAATAATACAAAAGATCAATGACTCCAAGAGTTGATTCTTAGAGAAGATAAACAAAATTGACAAACCTTTAGCCAGACTCATTAAAAAAAAAAAGAGAGAGAGGACCCAAATTAATAAAATCAGAAATGAAAGAGGAGAAGTGACAACAGACACCGCAGAAATACAAAAAATTTTAAGAAATGACTATGAGCAACTATATGCCAACAAATTTGACAATCTGGAAGAAATGGACAATTTTCTAGAGGCATACAACCTTCCAAGGCTAACTCAAGAAGAAACAGAAAACCTGAATAGACTGATTACCACCAGGGAAATTGAATCAGTAATCAACAATCTCCCAACAAACAAAAGCCCTGGACCAGATGGCTTTACAGGTGAATTTTACAAAACATTCAAAAAAGAATTATCACCTATTCTCCTCAAGCTCTTTCAAAAAATCCAGAAGGAGGGAAGACTCCCAAACACTTTTTACGAAGCCACTATCACCCTGATCCCAAAATCAGACAAAGACACCACAAAAAAAGAAAACTACAGGCCGATATCGCTAATGAACATAGATGCAAAAATCCTCAACAAAATATTAGCAAACAGAATTCAGCAATACATTAAAAAGATCATACACCATGATCAAGTGGGATTCATCCCTGGTATGCAAGGGTGGTTCAACATCCGCAAATCAATTAAAGTGATACACCACATTAATAAAATGAAAAATAAAAAAATCACATGATCATATCAATAGATGCAGAAAAGGCATTTGATAAAATCCAGCAGCTATTTATGATAAAAACCCTTAAGAAAGTGGGAATAGAGGGATCATATCTCAACATAACAAAGGCCCTCATGATAAACCCACAGCTAACATCACACTCAATGGGGAAAAGCTAAAACCACTCCCCTTATGATCAGGAACAAGGCAATGTTGCCCACTTTCTCCACTTCTATTCAACATAGTGCTGGAAGTTCTAGCCACAGCAATCAGACAAGAAAAAGAAATAAAAGGCATCCAAATCGGTAAGGAGGAAGTAAAATTGTCATTATATGCAGATGACATGATACTATATATAGAGAACCCTAAAGACTCCACCAAGAAACTATTAGAGCTGATAGATGAATTTAGTAAAGTAGCAGGATACAAAATTAATATTCAGAAATCAGTTGCATTTGTATATACCGATAATAAAACATCAGAAGGAGAAATTAAAAAAGCAATTCCATTTACAATTGCTCCAAAGACTATAAAATACCTGGGAATAAATTTAACCAAAGAAGTAAAAGATCTGTACTCAGAAAATTATAAGACACTGAAGAAAGAAATAAAAGAAGATACAAATAGATGGAAACGCATACCATGTTCATGGATAGGAAGAATTAATATAGTTAAAATGTCCATACTGCCTAAGGCAATATACATATTCAACGCAATTCCTATCAAACTACCAATAACATTTTTCACAGAAATAGAACATATAATCCTAAAATTTATATGGGACAACAAAAAACCCCGGATATCCTCAGCAATCTTGAAAAATAAGAACAAAGTGGGAGGTATAACAATACCTGATATCAAATTATACTACAAGTCTACAGTAATCAAAACAGCATGGCACTGGCATAAAAACAGACCCACAGATCAATGGAACAGAATACAGAGTCCAGAAATAAATCCATGCCTATATGGCCATTTAATCTATGACAATGGAAGCAATAATGTACGGTGGGGTAAAGACAGTCTATTCAATAAATGGTGCTGGGAAACCTGGACAGACACATGCAAAAAGATGAAGCTGGATCACCTCCTTACACCACATACAAAAATAAATTCAAAATGGCTTAAAGACTTAAATGTAAGATCTGAAACCATAAAATTCCTAGAAGAAAATATAGGAAGAAACTTCACAGACATTACCTGGAGTAAGATTTTTACTGATATATCCCCTCGCACGAGGGCAGTAAGAGAAAAAATAAACATGTGGGATTACATCAAACTAAAAAGCTTTTTCACAGCAAAGGAAACCATCAATAAAACAAAAAGGGATCCTACTGAATGGGAAAGAGAGATATTTGCCAATGATATATCTGATAAGGAGTTAATATCACAAATTTATAAAAAACTCACTCAATTCAACTCCAAAAAAACAAACAACCCAATTAAAAAATGGGCAGAGGACATGAAGAGACATTTTTCTAAAAGGGACATACAGACGGCAAACAGACATATAAAGAAATGCTCAACCTCACTAACCATCAGAGAAATGCAAATAAAAACCACAATGAGATACCACCTCACCCCAGTCAAGATGGCTATCATCAATAAATCAACAAACAACAAGTGCTGGCGTGGATGTGGAGAAAAGGGAACGCTGGTGCACTGTTGGTGGAAATGCAGATTGGTGCAGCCACTATGGAAAACAGTATGGAGGTATCTCAAAAATCTGAAAATGGAACTACCTTATGATCCAGCAATCCCATTCCTAGGTATCTATCCGGAGAAATCCAAAACTCCAATTCAAAAATCTTCATGCACTCCTGTGTTTATTGCAGCACTATACACAATAGCCAAGACATGGAAACAACCGAAATGCCCATCGGTAGATGACTGGATTAAGAAACTGTGGTACATTTATACAATGGAGTATTACACAGCCATAAAGAAGAAAGAAATCTTACCATTTGCAACAACATGGATGGACCTAGAGAACATTATGTTAAGTGAAATAAGTCAGACAGAGAAAGACAAATAGCATATGATCTCACTTATATGTGGAACCTAAAGAAAAGAATAAGTGAATGAACTAATCAGAAACAGTTTTGGAGACATAGAGGAAAAACTGAGGGTTGCTAGATGGGCAGGGGGCATAAGGGGGAAGGTGAGGAGATTAGAAAACAGTCAGTAACCACAAGATTGCCACGGGGTTCTGAAAATTAATTTGGGGAATGTAATCAATAATGTTGTAAAGATTTTGTAGGGTATCCGATGGACACTTGTCCCATTTGGGAGACCACCTCAGGGATGATGTAGATGCCTGATCACTGCATTGTACACCTGAAACTGAAGCTGAACAATAATGAATGCCAACTATAATTTTATATATATATGTATATATACATAAGTATATGTATGTATATACTTACAAGAAGTGGAGTACAGCATTCGAAATAGAGACAGTGGAAATGTAATGGCTCTGTGCGATGTCAGAGGGATAGAGGATGGGGGGAGAGGGGTTGACACAGTGTGAGGGATATAAATGATAAACGTCTAAGTATCACTTTGTCTTGTGCACCTGAAACTAATTTAAAAAAAGAAAAAAAAAGTGTTAATGTGGAAAAGTGAGCACAAAGCTATTAATGGAATGTGATGTAGATATTGAGCAGCTTTTGGATTTATGACATAGCTAAATCGAAAATGAAAAATTAAATTCCAAATGCTTGAGCCAAACTAAGGAAAATATTTAACTAGATAAATTAAAGTACCTCCATATTTTTCTTTCATTGCTTATGCCACTCAAAATAAGCAAATAAGCAAATAAGGAAAATATTATGCAACTCAAAATGTTTTCAAATAGTTTAAGTTTAGAATGCAAATACATCTAAACTGGAAACAATCCAATTTATTTTTGAAGAAGGAAATAAAGAAATTATCAAGGAACCATTTCTTGATTTTGTTCCTATAGAGGATGATCCAATTGTTGGATTTGTATTAATTTGGGGACTCTGTTAGTTTCAGTGATTTGGAACTTTCAAAGTGTCACAGAGCTATGGTAGAATAAATATTATACAATAAATGGAATATATTCAAGCATAAAAGCATAAGAGAATGACATTTAGAGAATGACAGTGCACACTACCCAGTCCAGATTCTCAATTTCTTTAGCAACAAGACAGTAAGTAAGAGCCAGAAGTATCTAATTGTTTTGACAATGTTTAAAATACACTTTTTTTATCTACAGTTTGAATCTTGATATTTGCTTCAAATTCAATTCCAAACAATTTGGATACTATATTAAATTAAATTCTGAACCAATGGGTGACCCCTTTATATAATATATATTACATAAATGTATGTATATTATTATACATATAAATACATATTTTATATATAAAATGTTTATATAACATTTGCATATTATAGACTTAATAATGTAAAACTGTAAAACTGAGTTTTTCACACTATTGGAAAAAGTGAGTTTTCACACCCTGAAAAATCTTCTTTGAATTAAAAGAAGGTAATAAAAGTTCTTGGCTGTTTGGATTAGCAATGATCCTCAAAATTTGTATTTGTTTATTATTCGCAATACTTCAAAACAAGGAATAAATAACATATTTCCACACAAAGACTTATAAGAATGTTCATAACAGTCTTATTGATAATAATCAAAAATTGGAAACAAACCAAACGCCATCAATAGGAGAATACATGACTAAGTTGTGGAATAATTATACAATGAAATACTACTCGACAATAAAAAGAAACTAATTCCTGACTTGAATTTAAAAAAAAAGGAAATAAAGGAACTAATTTCTGATACAACAATGTGGATTAATCTCACAGATATTATACTGAAGATAGACACAAGGCAGGAGGAAGCCAAACCCAAGGCAATCCTTATTGTATGATACCATTTGTATGAAGTTCCAGAACAGACAAAATTAATCTGTGGTGATTGAAATCAGAAAATGGTTGTTTCTTGGGAGGGGGTGGTTTATCTAAAAAACTGGAAAGAAACACAAAGGAACTTTTGTAGAGTGATGAAAATGTTCGGTATTTTGTTTGGGTGATAATTACACGAGTGTATACAACTGTTAAAAGTCACCAAGTTGAAGTAAGATCTGTGGATTTTTATTATATTCAAATTATACCTCAACTTTAAAAAATTGCAAAGGACTATCGTTAAATAAAGTTCATGCCTTAGTTTATTTAACCATTCCTCTAACGTTGGACATTAATTATTTCCACCTTTTCACAATCATTAATTATAATACAATAAACATCTTTGTGCATATATTACGTTGATCCATATGAGGTTACCAATCTTACATTTTCAACATATAAAAATGGCAAGTTCCTATGTTGCAATGTAACAGATGTTTAATATTTGGATTATTCCCTTAGGTTAAATTTTCAGAGTTGGGTGACCTGAGCAAAATTTATGAACATAAAAGGTTATTGATATGAGGTGTGAGCAAACAATATGGTGAATATTTAAATTTTAAAAATTTATTACAGTAAAAGATACATTGCTATTAATCCCCCTCAAAATACTCCCTCTCGCTTTGAACACACTTATCCCATCGTTCTTGCCACTTTCTGAAGCAGTTCTGGAAGTCTTCTTTCGTGTCTGTAATTGCGCTGTGATGGCTGCATCAATGTCCTGAATCATTTTGACTTTGGGGAAGAGCCAGAAGTCACACAGTGCCAGATCTGGTGAATAAGGTGGATGAGAACACCCCGTAATGCTTTTATTTGACAGAAATTGCCATATACGAGAAGCAATGTGTGTGTGATATGGAGCATTGTCATGATGGAGGATGATTTAAGGCACACATTTTTTTAAAAAAATTTTATTGGGGAATATTGGGGAACAGCGTGTTTTCCCAGGGCCCATCAGCTCCAAGTCAAGTCATTGTTTTCAATCTACTTGTGGAGGGTGCAGCTCCCTATAAGGCACACTTTAAAACACACCTTCTCTCAACCATAGCTTACATCCGACTGACAGCACCAAACAAGTTGAAACTTGTCACACATCGTTACTAAGGTTTGACATGCTGCTTCCTGTATTGAAGATCCCTGCCTTTCCATTGGACGGCACTCAGCAGCAGCATTCACGGTATTTGCTGATCACAACAGAAAGGATCCATGTCACACATCACTTCTGGTATGGCAATTTCTGTCAAATAAAAACATTATGGTGTGTCCTCATCCACCTTATTCACTTGATTTGGTAGCGTGCAACTTCTGGCTCTTCCCCAAAGTCAAAATGACCATGAAAGGTAAACGTTTTAAATCAATTCAAGACATCAAGTAAGACACAACAGCGCAACTAAAGACACTCACAAAGAGAACTTCCAGAACTGCTTCAGAAAGTGGCAAAGATGATGGGATAAGTTTATTCAAAGCAAGGGGGAGTATTTTGAGGGGGGTTAATGGCAATGAGTCTTTTACTGTAATAAATTTTTTAAACGTTCACTTATATTTTTAATCATACCTCGTATATATTGCTAAATCATTTTCCCTAGCAGTTTTACAAGTGTATAATTACTACAAACCTTTTATGAAAGTTTCTACTTGCACCTTAATACTTTTCTTTTTAATTTGATAGACATTTACATCTCTTCCACAATCATATGCACTCTCTTCTATCTTAGCAGCACTCTGTAGCTCTTATGGCTCATAAAACATTCTTCTTTCGTCATGTGTGTGAACATACGGGTGTGTAAGAAAACAACTGGAGGACAAGAACAATCTCATTTTTCTTTATCTCTTAGCCTGGTGCCTTGTGCATTTCATTCCTTCATTCAACGAACATCTATTGAGTTCATACAATAACTGAGATAGGTGCAATAGTCACTAAAAACGTTCATGGAACTGAACACCACTAGTTTCAAATATCCTTTTATTGTACCAGTAGGTCTCATTTAACATTCATGCCCCAGGTTTTAAATTTCCAGATTGAGACTTTCTCATTTCTGTGCACTAATCCGGAAACAAAAACTCTGAAAGTTTAGCCTTTAAATGTATTAACTATGTACACGCCGTTCAGTCTACCTTGTTAGTAATTCTTTCAAATGCACGCCAGCGCCATGCTACGGAGGACTTCGGCCCAGGATAGCAAAATTTTGGATAGCATGCTGGAGCAGGGATTTTCACCCAACTCTGACAGGCGCGACGGTAATTAATTTCTCTATAAGGACACCAGGGTAACGAATATGAAAATTTGGGCAGCACGCACTCAGTACCATTCCGGGAGAGTCCGAAGCCCCACTGCCTTCCGCGCAGCCTACAGAACCGGGCACTAGCTCGTGCGGGGCGGGACTCGCTTTCTTCAAGGAACCTGAGACGAGCCCCGCCCCGCCCCGCCCGCCCCGCCCCCTGCCTGAGCCCGGAGCCCCGCCCTCCCGGCAGGAAAGGGCGGGCCCGACGCGGCCGCCCACCCTCTCTCCTGCTTTCGGATTCGGGCCGCGCCGGGGCTGTGCGTGACCGGCGCTACGGGCGAGCGCCATGAGCGCGCGCCCGTGCCTTTGACATCCTCCGGGATGGACTGTGGCCGTGTCGCCGGCGAGAGGCCGAAGCGCCCGCGGGACCGCCAGCGGCTTCTGCTCTTCCTACTCGCAGGCCGCTGTGGGAGCCTGGGCGGCCGCGGCGTCCTGGCGAGCCGTTGCCTGTCTGCGTTTCCGGGAGGTCTTGGGGTACTGCGCCCCCGCATCCTGGCAGCCCGCGGCAGCGCGTCACGTGCCTCCGCACTGCTCCTCCTGGTGCTCGTGCCCTCCCCGCGCCTGGCCGCTGCGGCCCCTCGTAGGCCGCTGGGAGATTGGGAGCGCTCGCGCCCGGGGACTTCGGCTCCCCAGGCCGGGCGCGGCGGCACGCGGAGGTGTCAGCTGGGTCTCGCCCCGGGCGTTGCCTGTGCCGCAAGCGCCCTCCACCTGTGCCACGGCCGGGTGGCCGCCCTCGCTTCCTCGAAGAGAGGTAGGGCCGGGCGGGCGGAGGAGAGGGGGCTCGTCTCTCAGGGCCGGGGCTGCGGGGCGGGACGAACTTTGGCTTTGACCTCCCCTGGCGAAAGGCGGGGAGACCCAGAGGTCCGGTCAACTGAGGTCGCCACGCTCCTTCTGGGGCGTGGGGACGAAGGTCTGGCGGGCCCCGCCCTGCTGGTCCGCGGTAGCCTGGGCTTCGCCAGCTAAGAAAATCAGAATTACTCGGGATCCCGGGCACTAAGGTTTTGGCGCAAAATTGGAACGGGATGCGGGGAGGGCAGTAAGCTGATGCACGCTTCGGTGCAGAGCTACCGCGAGGGCGCCGCCGTACTGGTGGCTGTTTTGTCAGGTACTCAGCTTGTGGCTACTTGAGTGAAGGATGTGCAGGAGGCTTGAAAATTTGAGAAGCGCAGCTCTGGGAAATGAAGGACTTGTTTACAATTTCATTTTAAACTTGAATGGATTCGGTAATTCATTAAACACTAACGCCTACTCTGTGCCTGGCACTTTCCTAAATACTTAGAATCTATCAGTCAGCAAAATATTTTTCTTCTTGGAAGTTAATTATGGCAAAGGAGATGATACACATATATATTTAAATAGGTAGATACAGATATAATTTATGTATACATATACAATTTGCATATGCATATATAATATTTATATATAAGCTGATAAATACTATAGAAAAAAACAGGTGGTAAGGGTTAGAAAATGAGGTGGGCCTCCAGTTACGAATTTAAATGACATCATCAGAATAGGTTTCATTGAGAAGGTGACTTTTGACTAAATAGTTGAAGGGGGTGAGGGCGGTCACTGACCTGCATGAGATTAAGGAAGTCTAAACAGGCTCAATTTACTAGATAGTAAGTTGTTGATAAAAAAAGTCATTTTGGCTAATATTAATTAGCAAACTTGGCAAAAATACCATTTTGGGTAGTCCGTCAGTAGCCATTCGTAACCACTCTGATAGCCTTTTTTTTTTCCCCTCAACTGAACCACCCAGTAAATGTTGGCTGCATCTAAAATTTAAGAATACCTTTGGCTGGGGGAGAAACTGATTGGTAGAGCAACAAAGTGAAGGAAGCTTTACATATTTCTGTACTTTGCCTTTTGGTGCTTTTTTTTTGACAAACTGGAAACTTGTGATTTATTTTCCGTTGTAATTCAAAATTATGGGGCCAAAGGAGGAGTGTTGTTTCTCATCAGTTTTCTAACGTTGTATCAGTAAGGTGGTAATGTTGGATTAGTTTCAAATGCTGTCATTCTTCACAGAGTGTGGATGGATTCATAAATACCGGAAACACAGCCAAACCAGTTAAGGAAGCATGTAAGCCCATTATCAGCAGATGAGAGTTTTCTTCTTTGGTCCTCAGCCTACTGGTTTGTTTGGTGCCCAGGGTTCTCAGTAGGGCTACTTAGACTTACCGTGTTAGGAATAGGAAGTTTGTATTTAGTTCCTTCCTCTATTCAAGGCTAACTTGGGGCTTCTTTTGTAAGTATGTGTTTTTAGTATCCTTTTGGTATGCAGAAGGTCCCCCAGAGGAGAATTACATATTACACTTTAACATAGCTCAGTTTACTTGCTTCCTGGTTATTCGTGGGAATTCATGGTTCTTGGGCCTCATTTTGTTGTCACAATAAAGGAGGAAAAGTGAGTCAGAGGTGTTCTGAATGTCAGAATAGTGCTGTGTTCTCAGGCATTGCCCTTTGACAAGCTGGCATTCACTTTCCTTCAGCAAGGGTTGGAGGGCCAAGTGGGAAGTGGCCAGCCCTTTTCTCCACTTTTCAGATAGCAGTGTTTCTTTGAAATAAGCTTGCAATTGAAATAAAGTCCGATCGTTTTTGAAAAGAAAAGAAACCTACAGTATTTAAATTGGAATTAGCTCTTGCTCAGAAAGTAGTGATACTTTGTTTTGGGGGGGGGTGTTTGTGTGTTGAGTGTGTATATAAGATGTTTTGTTTTAAATTATACGAATTTTGTTATTATGTTATTAAAAACAAGGAATTTGGGATGAGAATAATCCCATCATTCTTCACAAGCCAATTCTGGACTCGAATGTTTTCAAGCTCCCTACCCTCTGGCAGAGTCCAGCACAGTTCTAAGGGTAGTGTGGCCTGCAGAGGGAACTTGGAGACGTACATTCATTCATTCACCCCTCACTGCTGATAGAGCTAGGTCTGTTCTCTGTCAGGCAAACATTCAGGATCTCTTCTCATGGAGGCCAATTTTTGTCGAGGACTGAAGATGAAGAATGAAAAAAGAGGTACTCATTTATGTGAAAAGAGAAGACCATAGGTGGAGAGCATCACTTGCTCCTATGATTTTTGTGAATGTGAAATAAGATGTGCCTCCTTTAACACAGTATCTGTTACCCAATAATTGTTGATACTTTTACTATTTTTGCCGTTGTTGTGTCTTCTGATCATGATCCCAGGCCCTGTCCACACACATAGTGGACTCTCAGTTGCTGTGCCTGGACATTATGATTCTGCCCCCTGATCATAAGTGGCTGGGCCCATCAGGGCCTCTCGAAGATCAAGAGGTTGGGTGTGCCCACTAACTGGCTGTGTGGCCTTGGACAAATGTCTCAACCTCTCTGAGACTTAGTTTCCTTGTATGGAAAATTTGTGTCTTAATAGACTTTCATCCCCCATAGGATTGCGATGAGGATCAAATGAGTAGCATTTAGCATGGTGCCGGGCACATGGTCAGGACCTTTAGATAGTAACTATTCGTGTTACTATTGATCCATTTGACTTCAAGTTGAGTGCCTGTTATATACCAGGCAGTGTTCTAAGTGCCGCAAGTAGAGCAGTGAACAAAACTAGGCACACCCTACCCCTGCAGGGCTTAGATTCTAGGAGAAGAAAATAAACGATAAACAAGGAAACATGTCTGGATGGGAGCTGTGCAACAACGAGCATTACAGCAGGTTGGGTCTACTGATATAGGGTGTTTAGGAAAAGGGGTAACATTGAGCTGTTCACTGAATGTTTTGAGCTCACCTTCTAGACTTTTGTGACTTGCTTGGCCAACGGAATGTGAATAGAAGTGATAGTTGTCACTTCTGAGTGGAACTGCAGAGCCACTGTGTGGTTCGCCACATTCAAAAAAAAAGGCACCAACTTTGTAAAAAGGGAAGACTAGGTGAGGAGGGAAAGGAATTGATGTCAATTTTTCTTTCTAGACAGTTTCACGATCCAAATCTTAGAAATCATACTGTTGAATTTTTTGTTTTTAATTTTTTTCTGGCCTGCAGCATGCCAGGCCCTCTGCTAGATGCTGACAATACAAAAATGACTTAAGACTGGCTGCCCTTGGGACTCTTGGATTAATATATGGTACAGATATGGAAATAATGTACTGAGTGTCATGATCGAGCCATCTGTACTGGGCTGAGAACACAGATAAGGGAGCAATAAAGGCTGCTCCCTGACCTGGGTGGAGTAAGCAGAGAGAAATGTAAATTTTATAACCAGAACCAGAATATAAGGGTTGCTTAGTAAATTGTCAAATTAAATGAAGAGGGGTAAAAGGGATACTTGAAATTTACCTGTTAAGAAAGGAGAGCAAGCCAAGCTTAAGGATGGAATACCGAGATATGAAAGTTCAGGAAACAGAATAGTTTACGTAGATGGCTAAAAAGCAAGCTGAAAGAGTAAGTGTGGGCTAAATTGTGACACGCTTTGTATGCCTTGCCAAAGGACCTTATAGTACAGGCTAGCGGTTCTTTGACTCTAAAGGCCTCTTTTAACCATTAAATGCACACATACAACAAAGAGTGTTGCATTTTATATTTTGTCAGTCTGCAAACAGTGAGTGGTATAGAGTGATTATTGGATCTCCTGCACTGATCTTGATGCTAATTGACCACAGCAACCCTGCTCTTTCAGAGTCGCCAGTAAGTTGGGGACCGCTGCTCTAAGCTTGCAGAGAAGAATCAGACAACGTCTGTGTCACGTTTTTGCTTACTCGCAATTTCTTTTAGAGTTTTTAGGGGTGAAGGATTGAGAATAGTTGATTAGCTGAAGTATCTTTCTGGTTATTTAGGAGACCTACTGAGAAAACCTTTGAACTTACAGTTAGTAGATGACTTATCTCGTCTACCACTCTTCTACAACACCTGGCATCGTTGAAAAGTAAGGACAAATATGTAGCAAGATTTTCATATAGCTATGTTAATTACATTTAAGTGAAAGTTTTTTATATTGTTCATCTCTTTTTATTCCTTTGCTGTCAAAATGTCTTTTTAAAATATGATTGTAATAGTAAGAAGCTATTACATTTAAATGTCCATCTTCACAAAATTGCAAATTGGCACTGCAGTTGTTCCATATTTTTAAAAATTATTTTGGTGGTTCTTGAAATACAAAAACCAGGAAACTATTACTATGCTACCTCTTTCAAATGAGTACCTTGAAATAAGTTTAAAAATGGGTTGGAATCTGTGGTTAAGTGCATAGAAATTCATAAAAATGGTGATATACAAATTGTTAGGACATATCTCTCTAAACATAGGCTTTTGCAAAAACATTACCAGGAAAGAAAACTACAGATCAATGGCACTTATGAATAAGGATACAGAAATCCTCAACAAAATACTAGCAAGCCAAATCTTGCAATATATAAAAAGGAGTATACACCGTAACCAGATGAGATTTTGTCCCACAAACACCAGGTTCATTTAACATCTGAAAAATCAATTTATATAATGCACCATATTAACAAAATAAAGGAGAGAAATTACATGATCATCTGAAAAGAAAGAAAAGGTATTTGACAAAATTCAGTGCCCCTTCCTGATTACAAAAAAGAAAAAACAAAAAACAAATTAGGAATAGAAGGGAACTGCCTCACCTGATGAAGGCATCTGTGGAAACCCATGGCTAACATCGTACTTAATGGCAAAAGATGGAATGCTTGCCCTCTAAGGTCAGAAACAAGGATGTCTGCTCTCACCATTCCTCAACATTGTACTAGAAGTTCTAGCCAGGGCAGTTAGGCAAAAAAGTGAAAAGGCATCCAGATTGCAGAAATTGATAAAACTGATCCTAAAATTCATATGGAAATGCCAGGAACTCAGAATAAAAACAATCTTGAAAAAGAACCAAGTTGGAGGACTCATTTCCTGATGTCAAAACTTACTACAAAGTAATCGAGAAAATGTGGCACTAGCATAAGTACAGACATATAAATCAATGGAATAGAATGGAGAACCTAGAGATAAACTCTTATATTTACAGTCAATTGATTCTGACAATAGTCACAAGACAACTGAAGGGAGAGAATAGTACTTGGACACCTGGACATCCTATCATCAAAAAGGATGAAGTTGAACCCCCATCTCACACATAACAAAACAACTCAAATGGATCATTGACCTAAATGTAAGAGCTAAAATTATTGGAAGAAAACATAGGTGTAATTCTTTATGTACTGCAATTAGCCAATGATACCAAAAGCACAAGGAACAAAAGAAAAAATAAATTGGACTTCATTAAAATTAAAAACTTTTGTGCTTCATCAGGCACTATCAAGAAAGTGAAAGATAACCCACAGAACGGGAGAGAATATTTGAAATCATATATAGATAAGGAACTCATCTCTAAAATATATGAAGAACTCTTACAACTCAGCAATAAAAAGATAACCCAATTTGTAAAAAATAGGCAAAGGTCTCAATAGATATTTCTCAAAAGAAGATATTCAAACGTCCAATAAGCACATACAAGGATACTCAGCATCATTAGACATCAGCGAAATGCAAATCAAAACCACAATGAGATACCCATTAAGATGGTTATAATAAAGATAATAAGTGTTGAAGATGTGGAGAAATTGGAACCCTCATACGCTGCTGTTGGAAATGTAAAATGATGTAGCCACTTTGGAAAGCAGTCTGACATAAACTTATAAGGTTAAAGATAAAGTTATTATATGGCACAGCAATTCCACTTCTAGGTATGTATCTAAGAGAAACATGTCCCCACAAAATTTAACACGCAAATGTTCATAGCAGCATTATTCATAACAGCTCATAATAACCAAGAAGTGGAAACAAGTGTCCCTCAACTGATGAACAGGTTAAAAAATTATTTTGTGTGTGTATTTATACAATGGAATAGTATTTGGCAATAAAAAGAAATGAGGTACTGACACACACTAGAAGGTGAATCTTGAAAACATCATGCTAGGTGAAAGGAACCATTTACAGGATACCACATACCTTACAATTCTATTTATATGA
This sequence comes from Rhinolophus sinicus, assembly GCF_036562045.2. Taxonomy (NCBI): domain Eukaryota; kingdom Metazoa; phylum Chordata; class Mammalia; order Chiroptera; family Rhinolophidae; genus Rhinolophus; species Rhinolophus sinicus. The sequence goes on from NC_133756.1 coordinate 65,342,774, forward strand.
GATGTCCAGAGTAGGCAAATCCATAAAGACAGAAAGATCAGTCGGTGGTTGCTGGGAATGGGAGATTCGGGAGATTGGGCATAATACCTAAAGAACGTAGCGTTTCCTTTGGGGTTGATGACAGTATTTTAAAGTTGATTGTGGGCATGCTTATACAATTCTATAAATACACTAAAAGCAATCAAATTATACACTTGAAATAGGTGAGTTGTATGGTATGTGAATCATAGCTCAAAAAAGCTACTGTAATACAGATGGCCAATAGACGTATGAAAAGATGCTCAACATCACTGATCATCAGAGAAATGCAAATAAAAACCACAATGAGATATCACCTCACCCCAGTCAGAATGGCTATCATCAACAAGACAAATAATAACAAGTGTTGGAGAGGCTGTGGAGAAAAAGGAACCCTCATACACTGTAGGTGGGAATGCAGATTGGTGCAGCCGCTGTGGAAGGCAGTGTGGGGGTTCCTCAAAAAGTTAAAAATAGAATTACCATATGACCCAGCAATCCCTCTCCTGGGTATCTACCCAGAAAATCTGAAAACATCGATCCGTAAAGATATATGTGCTCTGATATTCATTGCAGCTTTATTTACAGTGGTCAAGACATGGAAACAACCAAAGTGTCCTTCAATAAATGATTGGGTAAAGAAAATGTATTTATACACAATGAAATACTACTCTGTCATAAGAAAAGGTGAAATAGTGCCATTTGCGACAACATGGATGGATCTTGAGATTATTATGCTAAGCGAAATAAGTCAGACAGAAAAAGCAGAGAACCATATGATTTCACTGATATGTGAGATATAAAACTGAAAGCAGCAAAGGAACAAGACAAAGAAACAAAAACTCTTAGACACAGACAATAGTTTAGTGGTTACCAGAAGATAAGGAGGGAGGAGGGATAGTAGTAGAGGGTAAAGGGGATCAAATATATGGTGATGGAAGAACTGACTGGGTGGTGAACACACAATGTGAGACATAGATGATTTAATACAGAATTGTACACTTGAAACCTATGTAGTTTTACTAATCGTTGTCACCCCAATAAATTTTAATTTAAAAAAACAACCAGATAGGCTTTGAGGTATGTCTGATTATTTTATGTTGCTGAGTTGTTTTTGTTTACCGTAGGTCCTGTTTTGAACCCTATTGTCCTTTTTTGTTCTAGAGCTAAGCCTCTCTGCTGGGTGCCTGCAGCTGGGGCGGAGAAACCAAGATTTCGCCTCTTTTGGGAATAGGAAGCTCTACTTTGACACCCATGCCTTGGTGTGTTTACTCGAAGAAAATGGTAATCCTTTCTCAATGGTCATTCAGTGCCATAGAAAAACACTATAAATTATGACTTCTCTTATGGTTTCATCTACTTTCTCATGTTTCTCTTTGACTTTTAAGTCTACAAGTAATCTTTTGATCAGTCTTCATTTTTTTAAGTCCTCGTTTTCGGTTGAAGGACATTTTTTCTTCCTCAATACAATTGAGATTTTTCTCACATATTTTGCCCAAGTGAAGTGTATTCTTGTAACGTCACTCTGGAAATATAGTATGATAGAAAAAATTTAGACACAAGTCAGCAAAACTCAGGAGTGGTTCCTATGCCAACTGTCTGAAGCACTAAAGTGATAGTTTTATTAGTGTGCATCTTGTGTGCTTTTAAAATTTTTATGAAATTAAAATGTTACTGAACAGCAATTATTGGTAATATCAACTTATTATATTCTTTTTAACAAATATTCAGACTAACATTTTCCTTTATTGCTATTGAGTCAATATAAAAGATTGCTCTGACATTTATGGCATTTATTGAACGTACACTTAGTAGATAGGTAACATTCTCATATTTAATCTTATGTAGACAAATACACTAATTATAATTCTCTATACTGTGATACATATTCTCAAAATCAGAATCTTGAACATCATAGATTATGGCTTCGAAATAAACATACCTGTTTTTTACTTCATTGTATAGTTGTTTATCCAGTTGGGCATGTTCTTATCTGCAAAGCTGCCCTCTGTAGATGTACTTCACGTGCACAGATCAAAGTGATGGAATGAATTCTGTGCTCATGTGGGGGAGTGAGAATCTCTGGGTTCAAACTGCTGGGTTCCAGCTGTATAGCCTAGGCTGCCCTTTCTTCCTTCTCAGTGTCCATTTCCTCATTGGTAACGTGGGCATAATAAGAATCCTTTTGAGTATTAAATAAGATAATGTACTTGAATGCACGTTGGAAAAACTGTCAAATGCTGTATAGTAATTTTTACAGCTTTTCTTCTCAAACTTGAAATAGTAGGCCTTTTTTTTTTTTTTTTCCAAAATACGTTTTTCATTAGTCAAAAAGAAAAGTGGAAGTGAGAAGGGGGCATCTAAAATTATCTAGATAAGCAGAAGTCTTCCTACTTTTCTTTTTTGTGGACGTTGTGTGTTTATAGTCAAGGTAACCAATTATAAAAAGAGATATTAGAGATAACGGGGGCATTTCAAGATACACTAGGTGTTTGATGATATTAAGGAGCATCAATAATTTTGTGAAGTGTGACAATGGCAAGGTAGCTGCAGTGGACTTAAGATGGCCACCAAACCTTCCTCCCAATGTGAGGTGGGGTTTATTTCCCCTCCCTGCCTTTGAAAATTTATTTATTTGTTTTTGAGAAATAAAAATTGCAAATGTTTAAAATGTGATGTTTTCATATATGTACTTCCTGCTTTTCTTGATTTAAAACCTTGACCTATGAATATTTGCATATTTCAAGACCCGTGATGTTAGGCACCCACTGAAGTGTAAGGTGTAAAGGCATTGAGAGCATGATGGGATGTCAGAGTTGTCTGGGTTAGGATAAGGCCAGGAAGAACCCTTCAAGGAATATTCCATCCTTTATCATTTTCTCCAGAGTTAATGTCTCCTGATGGACAAAACTTCCTATGTATCTGTTATCTCACCAACCCTGATTGTGTCTTGTTCTTTCATTCCTACAAAAATTTAATTTGTATCTGGTAACCCATTAGGTTTTCAGGTTTAACTTCTGCTTTTTCTTATCCCTTTCACCTCCCATACTGGTGGTAATAAATTATAAGGCTTTGGAGTTTATTTGTTTTATTATCAGTGTAAGTTCTCTTCTAGTCTCTGTTTTTCTTCATAATTGCCAAACCTCATTATGTTTAACTGTGAACTCTTAAAGTTTTAAAAACTACAAAACATACATTCATTTTCAAAAAATTAGGAAGACAGAAAAGAAACAAAAAAAACTATTCTGAATCCCAATACCCCACGGCTAAACAACGTTAACATTTTGGAGGGTAACCTTTTGGTTGATTTTTCTAGATGTGGGCGACAACCCACATGTTAAAAATTAAAGGATTTTGAAAGAAATGAAGGGAGTAGGTCTTTGGAGTTCTTTTTGGTCTCCTTTAAATCTGTGTCTTTGTTTGTTGTTGTTTTTTACACTATAGTCCTATGCTTAATCTCATCTACATTGTATCAGTTATAACTTTATTCAAACTAATGTGCCATTAATTAATTACAAAAATCAACAGGTTCTTCTGAAGTTCTTACAGATGGACGTATTTAATAGAAAGAGTTATTTTCCAGGGACTTGGTTTTAAACATTTTATTAGAGTTTCCAATGTGAAATGCAAGTTACTATCCAAAGTTATTAAAAACAGTAATACTGCTTGAGTTGAATATTTGTGTTAGGTTGGTACAAAAGTAATTGTGGTTTAAAAGGTTAAAAATAATTGCAAAAACCGCAATTACTTTTGCACCTAATATAATTCAATGCAGCATCATTTATTGAGTATCAATATTTTTTTCCAGTTTGGGCCCCTGTCACTAGTGACTGACGAGAATTGTGGAGGAAAAATGAAAGAACTGATTTTAACATTCTGTCTTTTAACACATTAAATTAACTGACAACTAAATTACTATTTGCATAGTCAATGATTTGACTGATTTATTCTAGATATAAAATAACTGAGCTTTTCTACTTAAGTAAATTATATCCTGCTAATATATACATTTTTAAATTAAGGAAATCACATCCATTGTAGAAAATTCAGACAATACAGAAGAAAAAAATTACCTAGAATCTTTGTTAAATTACAAAAGCAAATAATTGTATCTATAATTTTGAGTCTTGCTTTTTTTTTCATTTGACCTTGCATTGTAGGCATCTTCTGTGTAATTAGACACTCTCTGAAAACATGATTTTTGACAGCTAGGGAAGATGTTAGAGAACAGTTAGCCCAACCCCTCATTTTACATGAAACAGTCTCAGATGTGTTATACTTGTCCAGAGTGACGAACATATCATTGCCTGTGACTGTAGTCTCTTCATTCTCCTACCTCACTAGGCTTTCTACCAGCTTCCAAATGTGTAAGTTTGCATTTTCTCCCTTCCTATAAAGGATTTTTTTTTTTTTTTGACAACTAGAGTCTCCTGAGTATGATTGCCTTTGTGTGTTTGCTTAGGGTTTACTACTCAGCAAGCAGAAATCATTGTGTCTGCGTTGATCAAGATCACGGAGGCCAACATGGAGATCGTCTACAAAGACATGGTCACCAAGATGCAGCAGGTCAGCTTCATCGGGGCACCTTAGCAAACTTAAAATCTAAAGGGAGGATGTTACTTGTAACATACATTTTTGGATAATATGTTGAAAAGTGTGTAGTAATTTTAACCATAGTTGAGAGGCAGATGGTTGCAGTGGCATAAAAAATATGTGTTCATAGTGAACTCTAGTAGAATGATGCTTGTAAACTGACTGTTCCAGTCGACCGTACTTTAGTAAATGGAGACACGGCCAGAGTTACAGCAGCGTGTTCTCGAGCTATTGGTCGTCAGACTGCCACCCTTTCAGCTGATTCTCTTGATAATAACATTGGACTTGAGTTTTTATTCATTTCCTTTTCTCATTTTAACACAGAGGATGACCTTGCTGAACCTCTTTTTTGGTGTCCACATTCTTCTAGTTTCTCATTAAGATGGCACCAGCTAAAAGGTGAACTTCCTAGATTAGACTGGGTTCTATGTTTTGTTCTTCTTTTCCTAGGAGATCACTCTTCAGCAAATAATGTCTCAGATTGCTAATGTGAGAAAAGACATGATTATTTTGGAGAAGAGTGAATTTTCAGCCCTCAGAGGAGAAAATGAGGTAAGACTACACAGCCACTCACAGTTATAAAATGCTTTATATTCGGACATTGAGATATAATATGCAGACACAGAAGTGCACAGGTAAGTATATATCTCGATGAGTTTCCATAGGGTGTACACTGCCAGTCAACAACATCACCGGTCCACCAGAAGGCCTGCCTGTGTGTCCCCTTCCAGTTACTCCTCCCGCAGAGGAGACCACTGTCCTGGCTTCTATTACCATTGACTGGTTTTGCCTATTCCAGAACTTCAACTAATGGAATCTTACAGTGTGTCTGGCAGCACTAGGTCCTTCTTTTTCATTGTCTACAGTGTTATATGAATATGCCACATTATTCTACTGTGATGCATATTAGAATTATTTCCCTTTTGGGGTTATTATGAATACATGCTGCTGTAAAATATCTCTTAGTTTGTTAAAATGTGGCATATGGGATCAGCGTTTAAATAAGTGCTGTCTGTGCATCTTCCTTTTGTTCTTAGTCCTATTGAAGTCCCTTAAAGGAAGTTCATTTATTACCTGTTAGTCTTACAAGAAACCTGGCAAGAGTCCTTCTTTCGCTAGAAAAAGGTAAAGTTTGAAACTCTCAGATGTGTCCTTGAAGTCAGCTGTTTGAGGGCAGTTAAAAGAAAAATTAAAGGAGGTATTAAAGACAGCAAGGCCTCTGAAGGCAAATGTATATGTTAAAAAAAGATTGTACTATCCTAGCATGACAAATAATCACTTCTGGTACTGAGACTATTCAGTTATGTTGTATTGTGAGTGTAGCCGACTTCGTGTTGAATGAAGGAAGAACTTGAAGAACTTGTGCATAAATACGTGTTCTACTGTTTGTTCATTATCAAATTCTATATTTTTCTTCTAACCTCCTAAACATATCCTTGACTTGTTTCTTTTTAATGTGTTTTTAGAAAATAAAACTTGAACTACATCGGTTAAAACAACTAGTAATGGTAAGATCCTCATTCCTGTTTGCTTGTTTATAATTAATAAACTAAGTAATAAATATGTCAGAAATAATATACATGTTCTTAAAAATTATGTTAAATATTTGTGTACTATGTCTCCAAAGCACACATTGGAAGATTTATCTAAAAACAAGCCAATGAGTAAATTCCTGACGTCTGTAACCAAATTCATTGAGAACATTATGTTCTAGGAGAAATTAAATAATTTTTAAATAAAAAAATTTCTAAAGTAGCCATGTGGGAACACTTAGTTTCTCTTAGAGGACACTGTCTTTAGAAAATCACATGTGATTTTAAAATGCTTGCTGTGCCAGTTTGATTTTATTTTTAAGTGAAAATGACATTGATGTTAAAGAAGAAAAGATTTTGGTGGGTGTCAGAAAGAAGGCTTTATTTAAGCAATAATGTAATATTTTACTTCTTCGAGTCCATCTCTGCTTTCCAAAGTTGTCGGAGGAACAGCTTTAACCATAAATTCCACAAGGAGATTATCTTGGGAATCTTGAGATTAAAAGCAACAATAACCCACTCTGGGCTAATGTAAACATAGAAGGCGATTATTCGCATATGAAGGGGATCATTCATGTATATAACTGGGAAGTCCCAAGACAGGGCTGACTCCAGACGAGGCTTGACATCACTATCCCCAGCTCCGTTTCACTGTGAGCCCCCTCCTGCCCCTTCCCTGGGCTGGCCCTCGAGGGTGGAAGCAGTGGAGGCAGCTTTCCCAGGCTTCACATCCTCAGAGGGTTTGGATTTCTTACTTTGGATTTATTTCTTTGTTGTTTGCTTTCCCACTAGGATGAAGTGATCAAAGTCCGAACAGATACCAAATTAGACTTCAATCTAGAAAAGAGCAGAGTAAAAGAATTGGTACGTGTCTTTAATAAATAAATGAATTAATTTCTTTGCAGGATGGAATGCTTGGTCAAGTCTAAGTTTATATACAGTTCACAAGTACTGTTAAATATTTACCTGTATATCATTGTCAGACACAGTTCTTTTTAATTTTAATTGTGCTTTGGATTAGGGCTTAAATTTGATGCTAAAAGTAACATTAAAATTAAAGTCTTGGTCAAATCAAGTTTGAATCTTTTTTTTGTTTCAGAGATACTAAATTATGTGTCACTTCGGCATTAATAAAGAAATTCAATCTTGATCTATTTAAAACTGATTTAAACCCTCACAGATCCTAATTTTACAAAAGTTGATTATCTGACTTGAATAATGTTAAATTATTAATATAAAATAATATTAAATTCTATATCAAAATTAAAGATTAAAAAAATATTTCCATATGGTCTGTTTTAAATAGAGAAATCTTAATGACTTTATTGCATTGTTTTGAAATGTAAATTCTAAACGATTATTTAAGTTATGTTAACTTGAAATTTTTAATTACAAAAAGTAGTGCTGTACATTTGTTACCAAAAAGATGTCACAAAATGTAGGTTGTAAATAATTAAGCTGAAGGAAATACCTACCTGCGCAATAACTTGTGGGATCATGCATAGGACCTAAGAAAACTGGAAATACAGCCCTGCTCTCCTTTGCTTTTTCAAAGATAATGCATATAAATACAATTTTTCCCCCTCAGAGTTTTCACATTAACACTTCTTTTTTTAAATGGAGATGTAATTGACATATATTAGTTTCGGGTGTACAACATGACTCAGTGTTCATATACATTGCAAAATGATCACCACAGTTTAAGTCCAGTTAATATCCATCACTGTACATAATTACAAAAATTTTTTTCTTGTGATGAGAACTTTTAAGACTACTCTCTTAGCAACTTTCTAATATACCATACAGTATTATTAACTGTAGTTGCCATTCTGTATATTACATCCCCATGACTTATTTTTGAACTGAAAGTTTGTACCTTTTGACCCACTTCACCCATTGTGTCCATCCCTCGACCCTGACAACCATCAGTCTGTCCTCAGTATCTGTGAGCTTGGGTTTTTTCTGTTGTTTTAGATTCTGCATACAAGTGAGATCACACAGTATTTGTCTCTCTCTGACTTACTTCACTTAGCATAATGCCCCCAAGTTCATCCATGTTGTCACAAATGGCAAGATTTCCTTTTTTATGGCAAAATAATATTACATTATTTATACATATATCACATTTGCACATATATGTGTGTATATATGTATATATATACATATATACATATATATATATACATATATATATAGATATATATATATATATATCACATTTTCTTTGTCTATCAGTGGACACTTAGATGGCTTCCATATCTTGGCTATAATAAATGCTGCTATGAACATGGGGGTACAGTAAGTTGTGTGTTTTAATAAAGATATGTGTTGGGTTGCCTCTAGTACTTTTTAACCCATCTATCTTCTTGTTCAGGCTTTATTTGAATTTGGTAACATTGGATAGATACTTTTTTGATTTTTAGCATAATAAGACATAGGGCATATAAAGCATTTTTCACTAACACAGAATTGAATACACATGCAGAAACTGAGCACTCAAAATTGTTCACTGTCTTCTCATTTTTTTAACAATTTTCTTTTAATCAAAATGTGCCACAATGATAAATGAAGTTAATATTTAAACCGAAATAGGTACTTAACTGTATTTTGGAACTGCGTCTAGATTTCAAGAGTTAAGTTGAGCTTCGTTATACCAAATAATTATGCCCATGTTACCTGTCTTTCTAGTCTTAAAACACTTTTCAATCATGAAGATGAAATCACTTAGTATCACCAAAATATTTAATGATCACTAGCATATGACTAGTATCTGGAAGAGGAGAAACTCTTTTGGTTACCTGTGTCCCCATGGGTTGTGTACTTAGCAAAAATTTTGAATTCACTTGATTTAGGAAGGTGCCTATAGCTAATCAACCTGGGAAGAAATACACCTTATGTGAGATGTGAGGATGGATTAAAGCCAATGTTAATTTGTGATTTACTAACCTAGCTGAGTTGTTCTTGGTAATCCTAAACTCAGATTACTCTGAAATGTAGGAAAGTAGTATACGGTTATGCAGCTAGCATGTATTTAACATGTATTGATGAAGATAAGTTATTTGACCCTCTGATTCCTTTGTTTAATAAAGTTTAAGTGTCAATTACATTAACTGTGGTGATATTTACTGCCAGTTTCAAAAGTAGTATGGCTTACTTACAAATACTTCGTTACAAAAGTAGTATGCTTTGGGATACAGGGAGATGGAGCCACATAGAACTTACTTTTAAAAATCACAGCAATGTCAAGATTTACCCTCTTCTCTCTTGTGGCTGAGTCAGTGGTGACTTACTGAAGGCCAGAGTTTAAAGGTGTGCAGAAAATCCAGATCCACCCTGCCCTCTGGTGGTAATGTGATGCATAGCTCTCTCATCTAAAACCCCGGCATTTAAAGATGGAAATGAGCATTCTTTGCTCCTATGACTGGCCTTTTGTTTGGGGTTCTGGGGTTTTTTCTAGTTTCCAAGTAATACTGTTTTTCTATTCCCCTGGTATACTTGGGGAAATTTTATACCTGGAAAGTTTCTAGATACTTCAAAAGCATTATTTTCCCCTATAACAATATTAATCTATTATAGATTTTCACTTGTTGAATTAAATCATGGTCCCCACTACTAAGGAGATATGTTTGATTTTGGTCTCAGTGTCAACAAAATTGCACTAAATCTTTGCACAGACATTAACAGCCAAAAGCAAGATAGCATTTTATTATAATTCTGGGAAGAGCTATTAGTTCCTTTAGTAACACTAGGTTGTGACTATGCCTAAGTGGGTTTGCTTGTTTATTTTTAATTAAAACCAACATGTGATGGTTTAGTGTATTTTCTTGTATCTGTGTAGTCACATTGTGTTTTAAAATCACAAAGCAACATCTATATCACAGAATAATATTCCCTGAAACTATTTTTTCCCAACATAATATCTTTCCTGTCTTTTGTCTAAGCCTCGAGTAGTGACCAGTTTTGTGTGTAGTTATGATGGGATAGCTCGTAAATTGAAATTATTTCCCACTTTTTTCAACTCTCTCAAAGCCAACAAGTATATGACTCAGAATCCATCAAAATTGGTCCCAGAGAATGCTGTTGTAATAGTGGGAGGAAACTAGAGACATCACAGCAAAGAGATGAAAAGAGAAAAGCAGCAGAGAGAGAGATGAAGGATGACAAAAGGGAATCCAGATATTGGAGTGATGAATGAACATAAATAAGATACTTCAAAACAACAGATCTAGAGGAGAGGGTTAGGTAGGCTACTTACCCCAGAGGTGATTTCTAGTGTTACGTATTCTTGGAAATAGTTAGACCAGAATATTTAAGGTGCTAGAAAAGGAGGAGACAGAGAAAGGAATAAATCAGAATCTGACCTATGTGACATATTTGTTTCAGTATTCTTTAAACGAAAGGAAGCTGCTGGAAATGAGGACAGAAGTGGTGGCATTGGTAAGAAATGAGACTGACTTTTCTTGGTCATTTTATTCATCTCTGCTTCAGCCCATGCGTGGTTGCTATTGCTTTTAATGATGTGTTATTTGAAAACATATGGAGGTTTAGTGTCCTAGGTTGTTTTAGTTGTGGTAAAATCCACATAAAAATTGCCGTTTTAACCATTTTTCAGTGTACACGTTAGTGGCATTAAGTACTTTCCCATTATGCAGCCATCACCACCATCCATCCATAGAACTATTTTCATCTTGCAGGACTGAAACTCTCCCCATTAAACACTAACTCCCCATTTCCTTCTCCCCCTAGCCCCTGGCAACCACCACTCTACCTTCTGTCTGAATTTGACTATTCTAGGCACCTCATATAAGTGGAATTATACAATATTTGTGCTGTTGTGACTGGCTTATGTCACTTAGCATAATGTTCTAAAGGTTCATCCATGTTTTAGCATCTGTCAGAACTTCCTTCGTGTTTAAGGCTAAATAATAATTCCATTTTATTGCTATATGCCATTCTGATTATCCTGCCTGTGGACACTTGGGTGGCTTCCACCTTGTGGCCACTGTGAGTAATGCTGCTGTGAACGTGGGCAAGTAGCTGCTGTAGTCCCTGTTTTCAGTTTTTTGAGTATAAACTCAGAAGTGGATGGTCATAGGATTTTTTTGCGCTTAACCAAATACTTGATTATCTTAATAAAAATTTAAATCTCAGTTATTGAAGAATAATAAGGAATGGAGATAGATGTCTTCATTGTATTTTTAACTCATGGCATGCATTACTTGTTTTCCATCCTCTGTTACCTTGGACCTCTGAAACCTACAAGAGACTTCCATGAGAGACTTCCATTGGATGTTCCTCTGGAATAGTTTTCTACTCATCCAGGCATTTATTTCCTTAATCATTACCTGAATTGTTAGCCATAGGGAACTACTTACTTGCTCTAGGATTTTTAGTGAAGCATTTCCAGTGCTTTTATGCATTAATGAAATATGACAACCCCTTTATAACATCCGCCAAACTCACTACCCTTTGTGGGTAATTATGTATTTAGTTTAACTGTATTATATTGGGCAAAGAACATAAGTAGGCCTTTGGTATAGCCAAGCCTCATAATAATAAAACACTGGTATTTGAACATAAAAGAAGAAAACTTTTAAAAATGTGAATAGACATAGTGTCAAAGCACGCACTGGTGGTTTCAGATTATCCAAGACTCCATTCAGTTTTGAAAAGCATTTTTTGTATACCTTTCACTAAGAAGGATTTACAAGGATGGGACCTATTCATTGCCACTGAGAACAGACTGGCTTCATAATGTTAACCTTATTTGTGGAGCAATCTATAATGTACAAAAGCTTTTTTACATGGCTTACCACATTTGATTCTCTAAACAGCCTGTGTGAAGGCAGGGCTAATGGTACTTATGTTTCCTTTTTTCAAGCAGAAGGAAACAGCCCTACATATATTAAAAGCCCTGACCAACACAACATAGCATGAAGATAGTAGAACTAAAGACTAAAGCCCAGTCTGTTTAATCTTACCCCAATTTCCCTTGACTGCACCCTATTGGGAAGGAACTCTCAGGACTGAGAGAGAAGATGTCATGGTATATCCCAAGAGGTTTGATGCTATGAATCTCTTTCTTTTAAAAGCATGCCCAGCAAGATCGGGCCGTCACCCAGACAGACAGAAAGATAGACACTGAGGTTGCTGGCCTCAAAACCATGCTCGAGTCGCACAAGCTTGATAATATTAAATATTTAGCAGGTAAGCTATTTTGTATCTAAGTAGTTAAAAGAAGCTGAAAAGAAAATAAATAACATTTATAAAATAAGTCAGTGACAGATAATGCATTTCACTGATTCTAACATACACTTTTTCATATTTTAATCTCTCTGAAATTGGAAGGTGTCTTATAATTTCCAATAGATGGAGTATCATAATTGGCATATTTTTTCTTTCTTAATAGTAAATAAGGAGATATTTTGCTTTTGTAAATTTTGAGCCAAAAGAGGAAAAAAGATTTATATACAAAAAAAAAATTACTTAGCCATTATTTAAACTCAAATTTAATATTTTGGGTTGATCAATATTTTAGTAATAATAGTGTTTAGAAGTGAAATTTTGCTCATAAAGTTAAAGGGGATGTCCCTATGCACCATATATATATATATATATATATATATATATATATATATACACACACACACACATACATACTTTGTGACCACAGAATTTTTGTGATTCTAACCTTTATTAAAAAGTTTTCTTGACTACTGGATACATTTGTACTTTGAAGATAATGATTTCAAGACATGGAGTTTTTTTAATGGGCAAGTGTTTCATGGAAACAAATCAGTGAACAAGTTAGGTTTCTGGAGTTTTTTCTTTTTTCTTTTGGTGGAAAGGTAAATAGGTGTCTGTATGTTTTCTTAATAAAATGATATTCCCTCCAGTAACTGCTAATATAACTAATACTATGCTCAATTATTTTTTTCTTACAGGGTCTGTATTTACATGCCTAACGGTAGCTCTGGGATTTTATCGCCTATGGATATAATAAAATATCTATTTAAAGAGATTTCTATTGTTTTGCCTTAATATCAAATTATTGTGCTTTTTTCCCCTTGTTTCAAATGTTAAACCTGATTTTTGTTTGATGCATATTATTTATTTTATGCAAATTATGGACATAACCAAGGTAAAGAAGTCAGGAATTGCATAATGGCTCCCTTTTTCTGTGTAGTTGACTTTATAACAGTGAGTGGTGGTGGACAAAGCATGGAAGACTCCACTCAGCTGGATCAGTGAACTTGGTCTAACCTGTGGGACATACCAACAGTTAATATTTGTATAACTCTGCACTTTTAAATCCTTTGTCACATAGAGGATTTGGGTCTCCATGTAAAAGGCACGTTGGCTGTACCAAGTGCTGAAGAATCACTGAAACTAAACCTAGAGCTCCAAGTCCTCCTTACTACTCACCCCGTCCTTAACATCAACCAACCCTGTGTTGGAGGGTTGTGTTTCAGCTCTAGTTGGTTGGTGTGTTAATGATATAGCTGTACTTTACATCCACAGGAGAGTGTTTTCTTTTAATTCCATTTCTTAGTTACTGTTGGGGTTATTTTTTAGGTGCCTTCCAGCTGGACGATCTAGTTGCCTAATGAAGTGTTGTAATTGTAATGGGGACTCTTTGTACCTCTAGATTTATCTCCCTCTCATTTGCTCCTTCTTTCTCTCCCTCATGATTTGAGAGCTATAATAATACTCCACTTGTGTCATTGCCTGCCTAGAAAACTTGCTAATTCTCAGCATGGATGTCTGCTTCAGTTTGGGGGACAAGGTCTACTGGTTTTCTTCTGCTTTTTATACAAGGGAGGTAGTTTTCCTTCTGTAGCAATAGCTAGATGTTTAGTTAGTATATGCACTTGTTAGAAAGGCCTTTAATGAATGTGTCTTTGCTACACAGACCATAGGCTTTCAAAATCAGAGAGCTGTCATACCAGGAACCATCCAAATGTAGGTGGATTTCTTTGGTGGTTAAAGACATTCTTATACCCACCTTATCTCTATATTTAAAACAAGTAAATTCATAGAAACAACTGGGCTTGTTTTGGAGAAGCACAGTTGCTTATTTGAATAACGGGTGTGTGGGACAAAATAAGCATTTTAGAAATGAAGGCACGGCTAGCACCTTTTCTGCCTTTCTCCACATGCGCACGTGTGCACGTAGTCTGCCACAGTGGAGAAACCACTTAGAGACTTCCTGATCAACCTGGTGGGTTAGATACCCACCGTCACTGTTCCAGCCACACTGGCAAAAAAGTTACCTTTTGTGCTTTGGATGTCATTTCTAAACTTTGGAAAATATAAGTCGTTGCCTTTTTTTAAAAAAAACATTTATGTAGCACAAAGGTTCTGAACTCCAAATAAGTATGGAAATCAAGTACTTTTGCATTAATGGTATCAGTTTTAAAGTGAATAATACAGTCTTTTTCAACTAGATTCAAAGTTATCTTAACTGCTTCATAAAATATTTTATCCACATATCCTTCCCCTTCCCAAAAAGATCCCCAGAAAATACTGCACATTAAACAGTTGCCTTAAATATTAAAGGCTGAATGAAGTAAAGGAGATGCCATTAAGACCATATTTGCAACTACTTAATGTAGTTACAACTTTGGTTAGTAAGAGCTTGAAGAAAGACACTCTTCCAAAATAAAGAATTCCTGAGGAGATGGTATTGTGTATAATTATGTTTCAAAGCAAACACTAATTTGTGTAGGTTAAAAACAGTGAAGTGAGCTTACATCCTGATAAAATATGTTTTAGATAACATTCAGTGGGGTGACATTCTTTCATCCGCCGAAAGTATTCCAAATGACAAGCCTAAGGTCATACTGGGCTGCCTCAGTCCGTCACTTGGTTTGGGCCACTGACTTAGCTGCAGTTCTTTACAAAACAGCCCCCCCACCCCGAACAATGAGTTTTCCTTTGGATGGAATGGATTGTATGTATCTGTGGAGGTTAGAAGGGTTAGGGACGATCTTCCCTGTATTTTGTCAAGTGTATTCTATTTGAAAATTGTATGAGCCAAAAATACAAGTTTCCTTTTCCCACTGCTAGCCCAGACGTCTGTGAACAGTATAAGCATGCTGTGACGACACAGTATGACAACTTCCTGAGCTAGGAAGCTTTCAGATCACTTGAGGAAATTAGGCATTAGCTCTCAGAAGACGGATGATGCCTGGAAAAACTACCAGAGACCTGTGTCTAGCACATGGGGAAATTAACCATAGCTAGATCTTAAAAACACCCCTCTAGGCACAGATGCCTTAAGGACAAATGCCTAAAGCTGAAAGTCAAATGGACAGAAACTGTATTTCCTTTTCATGCACTAATTACTCCATTCTTAAGGGTTCCTCTGCATTCCTACTTTCTTCTCTCCCCTTGCCTGCCCTTTACTGTTTTAGAAGAACCTAAACTCTTAATTCCACTTCTTTCCTGGCCCATTAATAAGCAAAACCTGTTTGTGTGGACAGTTCTTTACAGGAAACACGAATTTTGTGGAGGTCTTATTCCTCAGCTGGTTTTCCAGCTTAATACCTAACAAAACTAAATCTGACTATATTCCTTTTCTTCCCCCTAACTATGCCAGTTGAGAAGTTACACATTCGAGAAGAGAAGTTCGACTCAAACCAGACATCTTGCTGGAGTTTGAACACTTGAAAACCAAACTCCTGAGCCACTGTGGACATGACCCAGCCTGAGTTGTCTTGGGCTCGGTTTGTGCTTTTCCCCCCTCTGGCCCCACTTAGTGCCGGGTTTTTCCCTCTCATGTTCTGGTCTCCTCCTTTCCAGCCATTCTGCCTGTGAGTTAACCATGTCATATTAGCACGCGTTTCTCTTCCCACACCGTAATATGCTGTGTTCTAAGAATTTTGGCGTCATTTCTGAACAAATATCTGAGAGACGGCACTACAGAACTCATGTCTGGAAAACTGGCTTCAGCAGATGTTTATCAAATTGTGATTTTTCTGACACTAAAGCAAAAATATGCTAACCAGAAATAATTTATTATTTATGTATATAAAGTGTTTGAGAATGTTTAGCCTTTTATTGAAATTTTATTTGGAAAATATCTTTCTACAGATTTATACTTACGTTCCTCTGATTATAACCCAAAGCATTTCTTCATCCTTTTATTACTTACACAAATATTCAGTTTCACTTTACTATGTATTAGAGTGAATATAACATTTTTGTTATCTAAAATAAACTATTTAATTCTATGTGACTAATATACTTTTCTGTTCAAATTGACTGACAGCTAGAACAACTTCTGCCTACACTGTATTTCAACTGTTATTCCATCCGATTGTATATAATAACGCTGGTGTATTATAAGAAAATCTAGTACCTAAAAATGTAAATTTACATAGAAGATAAATTTGAAAGTAATTATTTGATTTACAAAATAAATGTTTTTCAAAAGAATTCTTTTAGCATGCTCGTGTAAAATGTTTGAAGGGAAGTGAGGTTTTTACACTCGTTTTTAAAAAGTGATAGAAACCCAAATCAAGCCAACTTGAGCAAAAAGAAAGGAATTTCCTTTATTTGGCTTCCATAGTCAAAGTTCAGGAAGAGCAAAACTACACCATCGGAACTCATCTCTCAGGCAAACTTCAAGTGCGGAGAGCTGGAAACACCCAGCACATGCCCCACAACTCAGTGACTGGAGCGTTCCCACTTTGGAAAACCTAGAAGGAAGTATCCAAAGCAAGCAGCTAGGGCAACAGCCGGCGGAAGGGTCCCGAGAGCGGTTCTGTGGCGTGCTGCTTCCCTGAGGGCCTGTGAGCAGATGCCCCACCTCTGGGAAGCCGAGCTCCCCTCGCGTCAGCCTCCGCAGGCTTATCTTGGGTATCACAAACATCTGCTCATGCGAAAAGCAAAGGAACACCTTGGGAAAAGGGGTGCATGAGAGAGCCCAGAAATTGCAGGTACATTTCATTTTCTCCAACCAGAAATCTTTTACCAAAATTAGAATCGAATTAACTCGATTTGAGGGTGAGCCATAATGTTTCTGAAGGGCCCTAAATAATTTGAAAACTCAGCGTTTGTGTTTCAAATGGCGTGCCATCGATGTTTCAGACGTCAGTTGTCAGTCTGCATTCTCACCTCAATCCTACCTACCTCTGTGGTGTGCAGACATACTAAAACCCTTTTTGTTGCCTTGGGCCTTTGATTTCTTTAAAAATAACATTTATAGCCATGGCTTTCTCTCTGGAATCTACCTCTGGCATTGCACGGCACAGCCTCACCATTCCTTGTATGGCCAGTCATGGCTCTACCTTAATTTTGCAGTTTCCCCTTGAGAATCAGACCGTAGGGCCTTGGGGAGGGATTGTAGTGTCTGTCCACTGACAGCCAGAAGGTTCTGAGCATTGGCATTCTTAAAACAGAGCAAGCACCTCGGTCGTCTTGTACATAGCAGAGGTATGCAGACAACTCTTTTTAGGCCAACACTCAGGAATAAAGTTGAAATACTGTGGGCATTTTACAAGGTCCTAACTTTTCAGGTTTGTTTTGTATATACTCTTTCAGTAAATCCTAATCAGTTGTTTTGAAGTCTCAAGTCAGCTTAATATTAAAGCCCAGGAAGCCGCACACACAGTTGCAGCTTAGTGTGTCATTTCTGAAGTTACTGCCTTTAGTGGTTTTTTTTTTTTTTTTTTTTTTTTTCAAACTTTCCTCCTCAGCCATCTAGATTCCACAACACCCATTCTCCCAGGAGAAAAGAAATAGCTGCTTAGTGGCAACTTGTCCCTTCCGACATGAAAGTCAGTGTCTGCCTAACACTGTATTTTTTTACTATTTCTCTTTAATTTGACAGTACTTTGTGGTTTGGATGAACCTCACAGCGTCCCAAGTGGTGCTGTAACAGGCAGTGTCTCTCAAACCTTAAGAATTGCTATCTGTGAAAACCTCTGGTTTAAGACTTTGTGGGGAAAAGATGGAAGCCAGGAGATCAAGATACTCAGTGAACCCATGAGGGCACTTACACAATTTTTTTTTTAACATTTGTGTCAGTTGATGCTTTCAAGTGCAAGTAACATAAAACTAACAGTGGCTTATGCTTAATGAATTTTCTTACTTGAGTCTAGAGATAGGTGATCCTCAGGGCTGGGTTGGCTGTTCAATGTTGCTTTCAATGACTCAACTCTTCTTACCTTCCTGTATGTGTTAGCTTTCAGCTTCCGCCTTGGTCACAAACCAGATCACAATGTTGCTGCCACAGCTCCAGGCATCACATCCTCACTTGGCAGCATCCAAAGCAAAAAGAGAGAAAGGTGGAAAAGAGAGGACGCTCTTCCCCTCCCACAGAAATCCCCTTATGTCTCATCGGGCAGGACTAGGTGACATGGCCACCTATGGCAAGACAGGTTGCAAAAGGGAATGTTTAGCTTTTTCAGCCTCTCTAGTAGGAGGTGGTCAAGGAAGAAGGAGGCTAGAAATAGTTGTTGGCTTGGCATGCAACAGTGTTGGTTATAGTGTTCATGAAAATAAATCAGGCCGCACACTAAAGAGAACCATACAATTAGCTTTAAGTTACCATCTTTTAGTGGCTAGAAACAGTTCAGAATGTCCCTTGACTTCTAGTAATGTGGGCAGTTTTATTCTATGTCACGAAATATTTTTACTGGCTCTCCAACCAAATCTTCAAGTCCTTTTTTTCTTTTATAAACTACTTTCCAGAATTCCACCATTGTTCTGGATTAATTTGCATGCTTCACGGGGGGGGGGGGAGTTGTTCATTAACAAATTCACATTTACACTTGGGTATTTCTCAGAACTCATCAGTATACAGGATTATATGTCCTTAGCTTCACCATAGTTTTTGAACCAAAGCACAGTATATCCCAAACACCACTCCCCGCACCTTCAAAGCAGCCTTCCCACAGCTCCTGCACCCCTCAGTTCCCACAGATTTATTTTTGCCTCAGTGGCCTTAAGCTGCATGGCAAAAGCATGTCTCCTGCACGCCATCGCTCCTCTTGTTTTCCCATCTTATCCTGCTTTCCTCTTTTCTGTCTCTTACAAGAATAACTCAGAGATGGTATATCCTTATCTGAAATTCGCATGGTTGCAGGAAGTGTAAAAAGTAAGTCGACATTTGGTAGAATTCGATCTTGGAGAGGGATGATGGCATAGCCGGTGGTCCTGGGGTTTGTCAGGATGGTGGACCTAGAAAGCATTGTGTTCTGTGCCGGAAAGTATGTTCTTTGCGGGACGCTGTAAATTACTGATGTGTCCAATTCCTTCATGCAACCTAGGGCAGGAGTACCTGCAGAAAGTCTGCTTATGATGCATGTATGCAATTAAATCACAAGGTCAGGCGCTCATGAAAACAAAAGGCTGTTGGTCCGTCAGTTCAGAATAGTCTTCATGAATATTTCTGTGAATGCTGTGGCTTGGTTATCGCACCAGCAAGTTCTATTAGACGAGCAGTAAAGAGTCCCCAGAGTTTAAGAAAACTCTGAGGGAAAAAGTGTAAGATTGAGGTTAAGTCTATTAACATCTTCCTGCCAATTAATAAAATCATGATTATTTTGTTTTAGCAGCATAATATCTTGGTCTGGTTGCAAAACACGAGTTTTTACAGGCAGATGATTTCACAACCACTAATAACGATGAGATGGATGCCCGGGGTTCAGGTGCCAGCCTTGCCACTTTAAACAATTTAACCTTGCCAAGCCTTAGTTCCCTCTTTTCTAAAATAAAAACAATAATAATGGGAATAAGTATAGTGCTTTTGTTTACTATGTTCCAGGCACATTCCACAGCCTTTGCATGCTCTTTGAATCTTCATCACATCGCCATGAAGTAAGTACTATAGTGATCGCTATTTCACACATGAGGAAATCAAAGCAGAGAGAGTTGAATTACCTGGCCCAAGAGCACCAGCCGCTAACTGGTGACTCCAGATTCAAACCCAAGTATTCTGATTCCCAGGAACAGACCCTACCCAGCTGATAGCACTTGGTAAGGCTCGAATGAGGTCAAATACATGAAAATGTTTTGTAAACTATAAAACCATACATGCATAGGAAACAATGCAGTCTGTGTGCTATAACTGGAATTACTTAATAGTAACTACTGTAATGTTATTTGCACCACCACCCAAACAAGTCAATTTCCCTTAGTATACTGCCCAGCAACCACTCCAGGGTACCAAGACAGATGAGTTTAATGAGAAAGATGCAATGTCCCAGCAAAAAACATAATCCTTTGAACAGCTAGGATACAGATTGTAGTAGGTATTGAAGGAATAAGTAACCTGTAAGAAATCAGCATGGCTCTCAAGTGTTACACCACACCAGCCCTTCCTATAAATCCCAGGGTGGATGTTCCTAATTTTATTTGGAGGTCTTTATATAAAGGGATTGATGCTGACATGAGCCCACTGCTAAGCCTAAGATTCATCCAAAGTTTGGGCCTTAAATAATTCCTTATTGTTTAGTGTAGTACCCTTCTTCTTGTGATGCTATAATTAGGATATTCTTAATCAACAAACTCAACCAACTGTGTGTAGCACTACATGAAAAAGTAAAATTTCAGCTGCTTTTCAAAAGTTTCCCAGAAAGCTGGGCTACCAAATCCTGACCGCGCCCTTGGGGACATTCACATCTCATTCCCATCCTGTTTTATGTGTATAAAACCCTTCTTGCCTGCTTGCAGCTTTCCATGGGAACCACGTGTCTCCATCTCTTCTCAAGCAAAGCAGGACTTCAGATCTCAAAGAGGTGGGAGAAAAAATGGCACACTTGTAGGGCACACTATGCTTTTCACCCCAATCTCTCGTGTGTTGAAAAAAATGATATATATATACACACACGCACAACTTCACTAGAACAGGCGAATCCACAGAGACAGAAAGTAGATTGATAGTTGCTTGGGGCTGGGAGGTGGGGGAAATGGAGAGTGAGTGCTAATAGGCAGGGTTTCTTTTTGGAGCAAAGAAAATGTTCTAAAAATCGATTATGGTGATGGTTGCACAACTTTGTGAATATACTGAGAACCACCGAATGGCACACTTTAAAGTAGGTAAATTGTATGTTGAACTATATTTCAATAAAGCTTTTTTTTAAAATGTCCATTCTACACCTTCAATTTACAGATGGAAAACCAAAGCCAGAGCACCGTGCACTTGACTGCATGGGTCGCACAGCCGGTCCCCGAAAGCCCAGACTGGGATCCGCGCGGCCAACTCCTCCTTCCGTCCCCCTCCCTGCACGCCCACCGCGTGACTCCTGACTAGTCTCCCAGGATGACTCTTTGGTTGCTGTTAAATCCTAAATTACTTTTTATTAAGGCTCAGTGGTAACTATATGAAATAATCTAGTCATCAGCTCTATTTTTAAAATCTTTTATGAGAGGCCGAACTAAGTCCTGGTCAGCACAGGGAGAGAAACTGAACTCATCTATTTATGAGCTTGTCTCCCCAGCGGCACTGTAGGTGAACTCCCGCCACCCCATCCCCACCCTCCACTCCCCCACCCACCCCCGCCTCCAGGCAGGGTCAGGACTTGCTGATCTCTCATCCCCAGTGGTCAGCGTGGTGCTTATGGCAACCAAGTGGGGCAGAGCCACGGATCCTGACCACAGGACCTCGCCTAGAGAGCAAGTCATTGAGGGGACAGTAGGGGGCGCTATAACAGGCACGGAGGCGCAGGGGTTACTCATCCAGGGGGCACAGACCATTCGATGCCACAGAAATGTCCGCTGTCAGGACCTCAGCCATTACCTCCCTCCACCCCCAGCTCTGGACGGACCCAAGACAATGTAGGCAAGCCAAGCGTACCTTAGAATTTCCCAACTGTGACCATCTTCTTAGACTTCCAGTATCATCTGAGAAATGGCCATCGTTCTCTGCTCTTCCTATCCCAGGCCCAGCCCATCTCAGGCTGCTGCAACCCTGAGGCCACTACGGGAGGGCGTGTGGGATGGTGGAAAGGCCCTAGACAGAATCAGGAGGCTGAACATGCTGATCTGGGCACCACAGAAGCTCTCTGAGCTTTAGCATTTCCCTGTCTATAAAACAAGGAGGTGAACCAGGTTATTTGATTGTACTTTCCAGACCCACAACTCTGATTCTAAAGCACTCAGCCTTGGAACTCAGGGCAAACAGGGCCCCCAGTACCCAATACTCATGGAATGGTAAAATTATGGAAGAGGCTTTCGGTTAAAGAATGTCCATCACAGTCATTAAAAGTAATACAGCAAAAAAAGAACCTATTTTTTTAATCTAACTCATTCTCATTTACCCCCAACACTTTCCTGAATCTCCATCATTCTGTATCAAAACTTCACTCTTCCAGGAACCTGTCTAGATCAACCCCATTCTTCTCCACGTCCCTCCCTACTAGCTTGCTGTGGTGTGGTTAGGAGCGTGGCCTCCAGAGCCAGGCTGCCATGGGTTGAATCCTGTGTGACCTTGGGCAAATGACTTAACCTCTCAGTGCTTCAGTTTCCTCGTCAGTAAAGTAGGCATAATAACAGTACCTACGCCACAGTCACTATGAGGATTAAATTAGTTTATATACGTGAACACCCAGTACCTAGAAACAATCTTGTGTTATCTTATTATCTTGAGTGTGTTATTTCCTACTCATTGACGTATTTTATAGTTGTTTCTAAACATCATGGGGAGGACTGTCCCCTACCTGGTGTGCTTTCCCAGTGCTGAAATAATGTGGTGCACACAGCAGAGACTTTGATAAATGCTTGTTTGTTTCCCAGAGCAATCTGTTTCAAATTGGGAGAAAGGCCTTCATCTGAATTTCTACCAAGGATAATCTGCACTTATTTTAAACTCTGGGTGAGTGTTGGAGGAAGAGTTGTCACTTTCTTGTTTACCTTGTTTCTCTGAAGCCTTGTTTCATGTTTTCTCTGAAAGTGGCCTTTAGCTATAGCCACCCTGGTACCTCGGGACCTCCCTGTACTGGGCTTCAGATTACAGGTTAAAATTAGCCACATCACCCTGTGAGGGGGGACCAAAGCAGGCAGGAACGGGGTGGGAGTGGTACCTCCCACCTGCAGAGGAGACAGTGGTATGGCGGAATAGAGGCAAGAGCCCCCTCAAGTGTTGGCATCCACTGAAGGGTCACAGAGCCTAGGGATCCCCAAGGTTATAAAAATCCTGAATTCATACCACGGCGTATGTCTCTTGTGCAAGGTCTGCTGCTACAGTTTTGCTGCGTTGACAACTGGAATCTTCCAGATTGTTCCTTTTGTGATTACAAACTGTCTTTAGAGTAGCATGGTGTGGGTGGATGCAGTTTATAGAACTGCTTGGACCAAGCAGCCTACTCCTCAAAGGAACACTTGCTTTACACTCTTTCAGTGTCATTTTTGCAAAACAACATAATATGTCAATCTATTTGGGGGGGAAGGAGAGGAGAAAGGACATCATTCAATTTAAATACATGAAGAATTACCAGAGCATCGGTCAGCTCTGAATAAAATTCAGCAGGAATTATCTGTTTTTTATGCGTCCTCCCTTCTCTCTCTGGACCTTTTCCTCATTTTATGGTACCCATTCTTCTGTCAAATGCCCCCCTGCCTTCATGTATTCTCAGTATCCTAACCCACCAACAACAAATACAAAACCCTTTATTCTCAGGAAAGGAGAAAATCTTACCTTTTTAGGCTTTATTATTAACGTGAGCTCTGACAACAGAGAGACCTGATTCCAATCCTAGCTCTTCTTTTTCCTAGTTGTCTGAACTACTGCAGATTACCTCACCTCTCCTATATAAAATGCAGGTCATAACGCTCACCATACCTAGCATGTGCTTTAAGCTGCAAGTAGCTAAAAAGCCAACTCAATTGGGTTTAAACATGAGGAAAGTTATTGACCCATATAATCAGAAGTTCAAAGGTGGGACAGGCTGATTGAACCCCCACTGGATGTCCGGCACCCAGGTTCTTTCTGCATTTCTGCCTTTCATCTTCAGTGTCAGCTGCATCTTGAGGCTCTTTTCACAGTCAGAGTGGCTGCGAGCAGGACAAAGAGGGCCATTTCTGATTCAGTAGTTCCAGAGAAGAGCCTGAGAATTTGCCTTTCTAGCAAGTTCTGAGGTGACACTGATGCTGCTGGACCACACTTTGAGAACTACTAGTATAGACTAATCAGGAGTACCTCTGAACTGGGGTGAATTCCCCAAGTTGCACAATGAGGATGGGAGTGAAATGAATGTTGGAGGTCACTGTGACCTTCAAAACTTTGCAGTCAATGTGGAGATTGTTTCAGTAATCTATTGCTGTGCAACAAAACACTTCAAATCTTAGTGGCTTAAAACAGCAATTTATTACTATTTCTAATGGTTTTGGGTTGACTAGGCTCATCTGGACAATGTTAACTTAGGGCCTCACATGCAGTTGTAACCAGAGGTTGGTTGGGGGCAGAATTATCTGAAGGCTACATTGAGCTGGACGTCCAAGATGGCCTCTTCATTCACAAGCCTGCTACCTGGTTTGGGAAGGCTGCAATCACTGAGAGTTGGCCAGGCGTCTCTTTCTCCACCTCAGACCCTCCACATGGCTAGCTTGGGATTCCTCACAGCATGGTGGTTTCAGGAGAATTA
Organism: Rhinolophus sinicus; assembly: GCF_036562045.2. Classification (NCBI taxonomy): domain Eukaryota; kingdom Metazoa; phylum Chordata; class Mammalia; order Chiroptera; family Rhinolophidae; genus Rhinolophus; species Rhinolophus sinicus. Next base: position 65,367,507 of record NC_133756.1, read on the forward strand.
GATTTCTTATGTGACTATTGACTTTCCCCAGAATGACCATCCAAGAAGCCAAGGCAGAAGCTGTAAGGCTTCTCCTGACCTAGCCTTGGAAGCCAGCCAGACAGTGTCACTTCTGCCCCATTCTACTAGCTACTCATGAGTCACAGGCCCAGCCTAGATTCAACGGGAGGGCACCACACAAGCAGGCAGAGAGGCAAGGGTCATGGAGGAGCCATCTTGAGGACTAGCTACCACAGGGACTGAAGGAGATCACTCATTAAAGTCCTGTGTATGAAGGTAAGTAAAGCATTTACCGTAAGTAACTGCTCAGGAAACGAGCATTATTATTATTGCTGTTCTTTCGGGGGGGGGGAGGGGGGCTTGCTTATTACAATTGAGCTGTTATTGAGGAATTTAAGGCTTTCTCAACTAGCGAGGATTTTCTGGCACTAGCCAGAAGGTGAAGCAGTGTTTTCTGGGAGTGTCATTTTTCCAGTGTCCCCCAAACCATACTTGCAGGTAACTATTTTCTTAGCCAGGAGGAAGGCCTGCACTCCTAAGTACATCTGCTGTTCAATGCAAACGTTCCTTTTCGCGTGGCTTCCGTGTGGCTCCTACAGCACAATGTTGGCTTTTGATGAGAGATTTTCTTTTTTCACTTGGGCTCCTGTACATTGGCTGATTTTAATAATTATGTCGGCTCTTTTATTCTGTATCAGTACTTACATAAAAGCTAGTCATCCAATGTCCTCATTCACATTTCAGTTATGGAAAGTCTCTAGGATAACAACTTAACAAGTTACTCTGGATCACTCCCTTTCAGCCACCTCTATTCTGAAGACAAATATACCTTCCCAATTTGAACACTACACATCGCTTAGTTTCAGAATGGCCTCATAGATAGGATGATTTTTCTGTTTATCTCGGCCAAAGATATATATATATATCTTAGTTTTGTACTTACTGTTTTTTTCCCCTTTTCTTTAGAGTGAGAGTGAGTTGGGTTTTTAGTCAACTGCATGATCGAGAGAAGCTTGAGGAGCTTTCAGTTTCTGCGCATTGTTGGGGATGGGGGAGGAGAGGTACAATCTATAAGAGGAACCTACTGGCTCAGAGGGAAAAAGCAAGGAGAGCCTGAGGAACTAGAGTATTTGTTCTGTCAGCTAAGGTAACCATGTGGCCCTGCCAAGCTCTGATGTGTTTAGACTTGAGCTTCAAGGGGAAGATTGCACAAAGGCAAGTTCCCGGGATTTGTTCTGTGGTCTGAGTCGGCTGAGGTGTTCTCACTGGGCTATTTCTGTATAAAAAGCTGTCTGGAACCATCTGAGAACCCACTAACCACTGTGGTTTACTGCAATATATCTTCTAGTCACTCTCTGTTGCATCATTTCCCTTCCATTTTATGCTTAAGAGAATGAGTGTGTGCACATGTGTCTGTCCATGTGATGTGTGTTCCAAAGTTACGTTACCATGGAGAATTGTTTGGAAAAGGCACCTTATGGACCATTTCAGCTGAAGATATAAAAATGCATTTCAAAAATCAAAGCTCCTCTTATATGCATAGATCCCGTCTGGAAGGACACATAAAAGATTTGGTAACAGTAGTTGCCTCTGGAGAAGGGAACTGGGGGGTTGATCAGTGGGCTGAGGGAGACTTACTCTTCACTGTGCACTGTTTCATTTTTTCTTTGTACCATGAGCATGTCATACTTTTTAAAAAATTAAGCCTGCAGTTGATATGCCAAGGCTGCTTTTGGAAAACATTTGCTGGCTCATATATCCTCTTTGACTCCTGCACTCTACTTCCCAGGAGGAAATTGGGACTCTCTGAACAGTCACGAGCTGAATATGAAGAAGGAAACTGAGTGCCTTCTTGGACACTATCCATTCCAGTGGATAAAGTATGTTAAGGGGTGACACCATGTCTGTCAGATTCAACAGTAATCCATAATGACTTTAAACATGTTCTTCCTGACAGCAGGGCAGAGACAACACAGCCCCAGGGAACACAGCGGCCGCTGACTGCAGGGAGCTCAGCATATATGTGATGCTGCCGAGCCAACAGGAAACAGGTCATCCAGGTCGGACAGGGATGCTCCAAACTTGGTCATGTGAAAGAATATTAAACACTTTCATAATGGGTCTCCGTGGGTTTTGATTCCCGAAGAGATGGTGGCTCAGACTTCAGAAACTGTGGTGACTTTATTGTATATTCTTACACTCTCTTTGCTAAGCTTAGGACCCACTTCCAAACCAAGAGTACAAATTATAAAGGAACATCCCAACAGCACTCCCTTTTCCATATTTACCAAACTGGGAGTCCATTAAAAGGGTGTCAACACAGAGCCTCTCGTACTCAGTGTGGCCTAACTGATTGTACTGGACAGAGTTCTAGTCATTGGAAATCATTAGCCAACACAAAACGGAGGAAAACAAAAGAAAAAAAGAAAAACACTGCCCATCACAAAAATAACTCTAGAATTGTGCAATCTGCCAACATTGGTGATTTGTGTTAAACTTGCTTTCAGCACTCTGTTAAATATACCACACCCTACCACTGAAGCGATTACGCCCTTCCTTTGAATAGCATAATAATGGGAATTAGAAAAGCTCCTGTGAATTTGGCAAGGTTAAAATGTTTCCATTAAATCTGGCAAAGGTGAAGGTGGGAGAGGGAAAACTGTCCATTCATTATGCTTTGGTACTGCCTGTTCATTCGTTCAAGGCTAACTTTTGGAGGTGAAGCCATGGTTTCCTGGACAAGAGAGAATGCCCGGACCTAGTATACTTGGCTGACAATATAATTTTGCTGCACAGGTTATTGTTGTGTTGTTCCAATATGTTTGAAATTATCATGCAACTTCATGTAATGCTGAATATTTTCCCATGGGAAATATTCCTATTTTGCACATAGAGCTACCCAATCTCAAAGTTTCCTGTTAAGGACATTGTGTTACTCCATTGAACACAACAGGGCAGATGTTCCAGAGGATTTCAGTATAACTAGGAGAAATTTTCTGACTGCCAGACACTTTCGTACATCTTCATGTGTTTTTGACAGCAGCTCTGAGAGGCTGATGTCATCGATTGTGCTTTCTAAGGGAGGAAGCTAGAGCACAGGGAAGTAAGTGACTTGTATGCGCATGCCCTCTGTAAGTGACAGAGGTGGGGTGCACACTGGGCCCTTCCGGCCCAAATGCAAACTTCTTTCCCCACAGCAGTGACAATGCCTTTCTACCCTCTGAAGATCAAGGTGGGGCTCATAGCTTGGATATGGACAGGGGGGCTGACCAGACCATGAGTGGGACATTGATGAGAATGAGGACCTGGATTGGGGGCAAGGGGTCCACTAATTGACAATACAATGACATCTAGGGAGTGAGGGGTGAGATGCCTGCTAATCTAATAGCAGCTATATAGGGACTGTGTTATGGGGGCAGGATTGCAATCTCTAGAAAAACTGAGGAAGAAAAACCAAAGCGGACCCTTTGTCAAGGAGCATAGAAACCATGAAGGCATTGACTCAGAATCAAAGTGATCAAAAGGGTCAGCATGGAAGCCCAAAGGCAGGACTTTTGTCACGTGGAACATAACAATGGCCAATAAGGAGAATCACGTCAGAGCAAGGCCAGCACCAGCCTGACTTGATTCTGAATCTCTGCTGTGTGTCAGGCACTATTCTAGTTGCCATGGAAATAGCAGTGAACAAAATAAAGTCCCTATCTTTATGGAACTAGAGAGAAAATTAAGCTAGTGAGAGAAAATTAAACAAATAAACAAGGAAATATACATCAAATGATGATAAATACTGTAGAAAACAATTCAGCTGAGTGGGGGATAGTAATCTTGGTGATGGAGTGCCTGCTATTTTATGTAAGGGAGTCAGGAAGGGCCACTCACTCTGGGACATTTGAGTAAAGACTTTGAAAGAAGTGAGGGAGTGAGCTATGCAAATATCTGGGAGAAGAGCCTTATAAGCAGAATGAACAGCAATTGCAAAAGCCCTGAGGCAAAGGGTACTTGGGGCATTGGAGGATGAGCAAAGAGATGAGTTTCCCAGGTTGGGTTCCCCAGGAAGCAGTTTCTAAGGGGATGATGAATGCATAAAATGTTTAATAGGGTGTGCTCTTGGGATCAACCTGTGGGAGGGATTGGAGGGGAAGGAAGCAAGACTGGGCGGAAGACAATAAGCTGTGATACAGTCCCAGCAAATGCCTCAGATAACTCAAGGGGAGTTCTGAAGGTAGGATGACCCTGCAGAGCTGTCCCATTGGGGAGAGGGGGCTGGGCTCTTGCATCCCCATGGCATTCAGTTGTGGTTGCCATAGGAAAGTGGCAGGATGAGAGGCAGGAGGCAACTCTCCTCAACCGAGCTCATCCTCTGTACCTGAGGGCTGTCAGCCAGCAGCATTCCCGGTAGTATGTCCTCAATTCCTGAAGGGGGATCTGGGTGGCACCTCCCACCAACCACTGCATGCTGGTATGATTGGACTAGTGACAAAATCGGCTCAAAGAGGTGTTCAGGGGCCAGATCATGCATGCCCTTGTAGTCTTATAGGTAAAGAAAGAGTGAAGGCAGGGAATATATAAAATAGAGTCACTTTAACCAAGCTGCTAAAATTATTAACGTTATGAAGCTTAGGGCATGAGAAAATGATTCTACTCTTGTCCTAACTAGCTTGGGAACTCAAACTTTTTTTTCAATTACAGTTGACATACAATATTATATAGTTTCAGGTATACAACAGTGATTAGACATTTGTATAATGTATGCAGTGATTCCCCCTGATAAGTCTAGTACCCATCTGACACCATCCATAGTAATTACAATATTACTGACTATATTCCCTATGCTATACCATCCACATGACTGTGTTCATAAATGTGTACTTCTTAATCCCTTCACCTTTTCCTCTCATCACCCAATCCCCCTCCCATCTGGCAACCATGAATTTGTTCTCTGTATCTATGAGTTTCTGTTTTGTTTGTTTGTTTACTTTGTATTTTTAGATTCCACTTCGGGGTGTTTATCCAAAGAAATCCAAAACATTAATTTGAAAATATATGTGCATCTCTATGGTCATTGCAGCATTATTTACAATAACCAAGATATAGAAGCATCCTAAGTGTCCATCGATAGAAAAGTAGATAAAAAAAGATGTGGTACAAATGTGTAATGCAATATTACCCAGCCATAAAAAAAAAAAGAATGAAATCTTACCATTTGTGACAACATGGATGGACCTAGAAGGTATTCTGCTAAATGAAATAAGTCAGACAGAGAAAGTTTAACTTTTGAACTTTGTTGTCCCATGTCCATGCCAAGAGATACATCACTACCTGGACATACACCAGACCTGCAGATAACCATCTGATTACTCTCTGAAGGACACATGTAGCTAAGCCACCTGACATCTGTTATCAAGATCACTATACATGACCAGACCTCCTGGTAGACATCTGACTAATAACCATCCTGGACCAATGTTAAGGTTAAGAATGCAGGACTGATAATTCTCAAGAATGTACTTTTTTTTTACTGTAAGAACTCTTAACTTTTTTCTTCTTTGAAGCACCTCTGGGATTTTTGTCTAGCTGTGTTCCCAGTTTGCAAACTCTAAGAACCTGAAGTAAATCTTTATCATTTATTTCTAGCCAAAGCCTCCAAACTCTATTTGAGTTCACTTGACATAGGCCTTAGTAAAGACTTGGGCTTTTACTCCGCTTGCGCTGGGAAGCCATTGAAGGTTTTGAGAAAGGAATGTTAAGCTCTAACTTATGTTTGACCCTGATCACTCTGGCAGATAAGTGGACTAGACCATAGATGAGGAAGGAGGGAGAGATAATTCCAATATAGAGGTGATGATGGTTTAGATCAGGGGTGTCCAAACTGCTGCCCGCGGGCCAACTGCGGCCCACAATCCATTGTTAATTGGCCTGCAGCAAATTCCAAAAATATATTTAGTTTCCTTAAATAAACCAGGTGAGGCAATACGTACTTCACCTCGAGTGAGTGGCCCAGCTGTTTGTGTATTTTACCACATATGGCCCTTGGTGAAAACCGTTGAAAAAAGTTTTGACACCACTGGTTTAGAGCAAGCATTACTGGTAGTGATTGGGAAAAGTTGTTAGATTCTGGATATATTTTGAAGGTAGAGCCAATAGGATTTGCTGATGGATTGATTAGACGTGGGATGTGAGAGAAAGGAAAAATAGTGACAACTCCATTGTCCCTCTGGAGCAACTGAAAGGATGGAGTCACCACTTACTGACTTGGAGAAACCTATGTGTGCTCATTTCCTATTGCTGCTATGACAAATTACCAACAGCTTAGTGGCTTAAAACGCTATGAATGTATTCTCTTACAGTTTTGGAGGTCGGAAGTCTAGTCAAGGTGTTGGCAACATTATGTTCCTTCTGGAGGCTTCAGGGGAGAATCCGTTTCCTTGTCTTTTCCAGCTTCTAGAGGCTGCCTGCCTTCCTCGGCTCATGGGCCTTTCCTCCATCTTCAAAGGGCATCATCCCAACTTCTGGTTTTGTTGTCACGTCTCCTTTTTCTCTCTCTAACTCTGATCCTCCTGGAGCCTCCATGTTATAAGGACCTTTGGGATTGTATTGGGCACACCCACGCAATCCAGCATCTTCTCCCCATCTCAAGATCCTTAACTTAATCACGTCTGCGAAGTCCCTTTTGCCATGCAACGTATCATATTCACAGGTTCTGGGATTAGAATCAGAGCTGAGCTGTGGACATGTTAAATTTAAGATATCTTGTTAAATATCCACTTGGCAGCGTCAAGTCAGCCGTTGGATAAATAAGCCTGGAATTCAGAGGAGAGGTCCTAACTGAAATATGAATTTGGTAGTTTTCATGATGTATATAAAGCCACATGAGCAAATATATCACCTAGGGAGTGAATGCAGAGAGAAGAGAGAAGAAATCTGAGGATTGAGTCTCAGAATATTCCAGTAGTTGGGGGCTGGGGAGAGGAGGAGGAACCAGCAAAAAGTGACTAGTGGTGAGGTGGGAAGAGACACATGAGAGAGTGCTGGTCGAGCAAGTAAAGAAAGGGTTTCACAGCGGAGAGAATAGTCAGTCAGCTACTGAGAGGTCGAGTAAGATGAGTACCCATTAGATTTGGCTGGTGGCCTCAACAAGAGCAGTTTCAGAGGAGTGGTAGGGTGAAAGCCTGGTTAAATTGAGTTCAAGAGATAATGGGAGGAGAGGAATCGGAGACGATCAGTATAAACAACTTTTGGAAGAGTTTTGTTGGAAAGAGGGGCATAGAAATGGGACAATAGCTTGAGTGGGTTTGGGGTCAAGAGGCCAGTGAGTCGAGGATTTTCCAAGGACAACTCCAGTTCCATCCAGAGTCTGAGCTGGGTAGAGTCTATGTACAAGCACAGAGGAAGCCCAACTGATGGTTAGAGATTACGGGGTTATAGGAAGAGAGGCCAAGAAAATCCTAGTGTGATAAGTGGAGGGCGGGAGAAAAGAGCAATAAGATATGCCTCTTTTTATACAAGGAATATCTTCCTACAGATGCTGAAAAGTTAGCTATGGATTGAATTTTTTAAAAATGTGATCTCATTTTAACAATAGTGGGGATATTATTTAGAGGAAACTAGGGGTGATTTTTTGTGTGTGTGTGAAAAATCCTCTTCAAACATAACTGTGGTATGAGAATTTCCATGTATCAGTTTTTCCAAAAACTGGGTACACCTATCATTACACTTTTGGTTCTCACTATATCTAGTATGAAACTAAATATAACTATATAATATTTTCTTCAAAGGATATTAAATGTTTCTTTAAAACCAAGGCTATCAAAATACGACTGTGAGATTATAGAATGGCATGTAGTTTTTTAAAAAGCTGACACATAGAACAGAGGAGTTATTTTCCAGATGTCACTGAATAAGCCTGGCCATGCCTGGCAATGAAGCAAGAGAACAGGAATTCAGGGCCAGAAGGCTGGTCACCCTCAGGGCCCAAGGGAGATAGATACATATCAGGAGCCAGAAGGAGTGGTTTCAAGGCTTTGCGAAAGGCTTTGAAATTTAAAGGACTAGCATCTATTATGAACGGGAACCTGGAGAGCAGCTCAGGGGCAGAGGGACAGAAGACGGAGGGCCTGCATAGCGAATGGGGCTACCGGCTTTGGCATGCACCGAGAAGAAGGTGCCCACCCTGTGCTTAGAGATGCAAGGCTGTAGAGGACAACCTTGGAAGTGACATCTTCAAGATGAGCAGGCCACCTCGGGGCCTTTGACATGGTGTCCCCTTGGCTTGGACTACTCCTCCCTACCCTCTGCCCCTGGCTGACTCTTACTCATTCTTCAGGTCTCATCTGAAATGTCACTTGGTCAGGAAAGCCTTTTCTGAATCCCCTGGCCAGCCTCATTTCACCTGAGTCCAGTTGTGGGCCAATTTATTTGAAAGCTGCAAATACTTCTTCTGGCATAAACTTAGAATACAATGAAAAAATTTTTAAAAGAATGTCAGCCTCTCATTAAATGAGGTATCACTGAGGCCATTACAAATGCTTTGTAAGCTATGCCAATTGCGTGGACGCTAAAGCCCACAGTAGTACAAGCTTCTGGCCCGTCCAGGTCTCCTGTGGGCAAGGCCCATAACGTTTCTGCCCACAGCACTCTCGCTATAGAGGTCTGCAGGGCCGGCCCTGCCTTCCTCTAGGTCTCTGCTATCCATCATCAGAGGCAGCATTCCTGAACACTCTATATAAATAGCAAGTCCACCCAGGCCACACTGTCTCCATCCCGCTTGCCTTGCTTTTTTATGGTTCGCCATAGTCTCTGATGACATCTTCACATGTTTATTTGCTTATTGGCTGACCTCCTCCTTCCCGTGAGGACAGGGAGTCTGTCTTGTTCACTGTTGTATCCCCAGAGCCGGGAAGAATGCCTGGAGAGTTGTTGCTTGAATGAGTGAGTGGCTGGATCAGTGTCATACAGCGGGGAGGGCGGGCTGTCATGGCACTGACCTGGCCCATCACAAAGGCACTGACCTGGCCCATCACACGTCCCCAGCCCCAGGACCCCCGGCCTCCCAGCCAGGAAAAGCCTCCCGACTGCCCTCGTCTCCTTTTGATTCCCTTTCTGCAGCACATGTGTGGTCGCCTGGCTTCTCTGTTTCTTGGTTTGGTGCATCTGCTGTCCCAGTTCTCCTCTCGCCTTGTGCTGGGTCTGATTTCCTGATTCTTCTTGGATTAACGCAAGCCCCTGACAAACAGCCCTTTCACTCACTGCAGTCTCCAGCTGCTCCCCTCTGCCTTAAGCTGCAACTTTGAGGTCAGGCCCACCTGTTTTATGAGGTAGAGCATCTCAGCAGCACTATATCCAGTTCCTGAAAAGATGGTCACCTGCTTGCTAGTTATGCTGGGGAAAATGTCTTAAGGAAACATCTCACTCTCCTGACTGAATAGTGATCACCAGCGGTCTCCCTAAAGAAAAACATTCCAAATAATCACTGAGAAGCACTCTGGCGTTTTTGTTTGTTTATTGAGGTATGATTGACATACAGCATTATATTAGTTTCAAATGTACAACATAATGATTCAACATTTGTATATATTGCAGAATGATCACCACAATAAGTTTCGTTAACATCCGTTGCCAGACATATTTACAAATTATTTTTTCTTGTGATGAGAAGTACTTTGATTTGTGTAGAAGTTGCCCTTAAAACTTCCCGTTGTTTGTGGAGTCCTTCCTGTGTAAGATTTCAGGTGACATATTTTCATGAGGTTCTGACTAAAGCACCAGCAGAGAATGAACATATCAGAAGACTTCACAAGGTCCTGCATCATTTGCTCTTTCAAACTTTCAGCTAGCAAGGGAAAGGACAAGAGAGAGAAACAGAGATTAGGGCATTACCTTCTGAGGCTGCCCCATCAGTGCTGTTGGCTTTCCCTCCCCATAACCAGGGCAAGACTCAGGCCATGTGCCTTCATGAGAATGCCCTACTCAGAAACAAAGCATGGGCAGCCAACTTGCATAGGTCTGCTGAATTCTTACCATGTTTTCTTCTCCCAAAAGACACACATGGCTAAGACATTTCAGACCCTACTAGCCAAAGACTTTCTGTGGTTTGGATTTATGGTGTGAAGGCTGCTTCCTGGAATGCCAGGGACTACAGACAGACTGCCTTCACTCACCACGGCCACAGCCACTGTTAGCTGCCACTTCAGGTGCAGGGCTCAGTTACAAAACACCAGCTGCCACCAAGCCATCCTTTGTTTACTTTTTGAGAGCAATGCCACCCACAGGTATAATAACAGGTGAAGACGCCCCTGCAGTTAATGAGGTTTTAAGAAGTTTCACCCTCGCTTCTATGGCTGTGTCTTTACACTGGTAGGTGTCAGAAGCTTGCATCCCCAAGGCTTTCAATGCAGTATCATGGAGTCAGCACCAGGTTTTTTCTGGGTGAGCTTCCTCTGAGGACACAAACTCTCTTTATGCATTGTTGTCCATCCAGCACATTCGAGGGTGCCAGGCACAGACAAATATTTGTTGAATGAATGAATAAATAAATGAACATTTCAAGATGGTCTTTGGGGACAAATAGGGCTGCATCTTACTAGCTCAGTGACTTTAGGAAATTTACAGAGCCTGTCCAAGCCTCAGTACCCCTGTGTGGGGCCAAACCCCAAAAAGTAGTTTCCAGGCTCTCGGCCTCACATAGACAGGTGCTGGCTCAGGTAGTAAATGGCCATCAACTGTGATTGCATGGCCATCAGCTGTGGCTAGTTGGCCGTCAGCTGTAACCAGTGAGCCATTGGCCACTAATATAACTGCTGTGGCTATGCTAGCGGAGAAGAGAGAAGGAAGATGGGGGCTAGCAAGAAGATGGTGGCTGGGCTGGCAAGTGTGGATGGCGGTTTGCGGACAGTGTGGATCCAGCCTCCAGTGAGAGTATAGTGCCGCCAGAGAGAATATAGTGGTATGACTCCCCCATCTATGGCTCCGTGGGTGTTCCTTTTTGGCCTCACCATATCCTGCGTTCTTGTATGGGGAGCGGGAGCAGAGACCCCGCAGGCTTCCCCGCACGACAAATGGCGCAGCGAGCAGGGTCTCCCGCATGACAAATGGCGCAGCGAGCAGGGTCTCCCGCATGACACCCTGTATGTCTAAATGAGGATGAGAATACTACCTAGTATTTCAAGAGATTAAACATGACTGGACAACATGGCATATAACAGTGTCTGGCTGTCATGCAGGGTGTCATGCAGGGTCTCCTGTCCCACTCCCCGCATAAGAATGCAGGACATGGTGAGGCCAAAAAGGAACACCCACGGAGCCATAGATAGGGGAGTCATACCACTATAGTCTCACTGGTGGCTGGGTTGGAGACACAGGAAGCAGGAGCCACACTATCCGCTATCTGCCATCCACTTCTCTCTGCCAACCAACCTCACTTGCTAGCTGCAATCTGCCTCTCTGCAATCCACAGTCCACACTCCGCCACTTGCTAGCTCAGCCACCATCTTCTTGCTAGCCCCCATTTTCTGCTAGCGTAGCCACGGCAGTTATATTAGTGGCCAATGGCTCACTGGTTACAGCTGACGGCCAACTAGCCACAGCTGATGGCCATCCATCACAGTTGATGGCCATTTACTACCCAAGTGAGCACCTTTCCACATAAGGCCAAGAGCCTGGAAACTGCACTCCTGGCTCTGTCCCCACACTGGCACATCGTAAAAATCTCAGTACAATATCCTTATTGTTTCCTGTTTCTTTTTCACCCTCTTCTCCTCATAGGGCCTAAAATTCCTGGATCATAGTTGGGAAACCAAACAAGAGGAACTACCATTTTTTGTATGTCTCGGGCACTGTGGTTCAATATTATGTAAGTATTCCTTACCAGTTCCTGCAGGTATGAGCTTCTGTGATGTAAAATGGGATTTAGCTGATATAGTTTTTCTGTAATAAAGTACTTTCCTATTGAAAATGATTCCTTGTTTGTAAATTATTGCTACCTAATCAACAAAGATCTGATGAACAAATTCGCATTCGTATATTAATGTCTAATGATAGTATTTGCACTTTAGGAAGCATTGTTAAGTGGCGGAATTTGGGGCAGCTAAGTGTAAATTGCAGGGTAAATATCTTTGTAAGGCATTACTGTTTAACATGTGGTCCTTGAACCAGCAGCACTGGGATCCCTGGGAGGGCTTGTTAGAAATGCAGAATCTCGGGCCCCACCAGACACCCCGAATCAGAATCTGTACTTTAACGAGGTCCCCAGGTGGTTCACATGCACTATAGTTTGAGAAGCACTGGTCTAGGGGACCATGAGATATTGGCCGTTCTATGTATATGGAAAACATACTGTGTTAAAAACTGAAGCAGGCAGATGGATGTAGCCAAACTCGCACAGGTGACACCCGTTTCCCACCTGTTTCTGTTGCCCCTCCTCCTCACCTCTGCTAAAATCCCCTTGTTATCATTATTAAGGTCCTCCCCACCCTACACACACATCTTGTCTAACAATGCCACACAAAGACACACCTCCACATACCATCAGTGGTGAATATTTGAACCTATGTATCTATTTTTACATTTTTGCCATTCATTTGTAAAAGAAAAATGGATGAAAATAAATCTGTTGTTAATTGGCTCCAATTTTCATAATAAAGGAAATAAACTCGGTTATTTTATCTTTCTAAATAAATCCCCATTTCAGTTCATTAGGAATGTCCTCTCTGAGTTGGCCTAATTTAAAACAATTCTAAATCCTGCATTCTTCACACATGTATTATGCATAAATTTGTCGATTCTCCTCACCCTGATATCTGTGGGAAAACTGAAAAAAGCAAAATTATCAGTTTGGGTTCCATCATGCTATAATGACAAAAAGAGAAACTATTAAACACATTTTTGGTTTTTTGTGATACATGCAAAATCTGGAGGACGGGAGGGCTCACTGCTTTTCTGCATAGTAACAAGGGGGACTTATATTTCCTAAAGAATAAAACCAGGGCCACACTCAATGGCGGAACATTCTTTCCTTGATATAGGATTCATCTGACCTTGGACCCCAAGGGAAACTGTCTCTGTAATGTAGCTACTTCATAGATAACTTAAGGAACAAGCCATCCACAGCTCTTCAGGTGGGAAAAGAAATTAAAATTAGGTGGCTCAGTATTCAGCTTCTACCATAGGAGCCATATTAGACAGGGTTCTCCAGAAAAATAGAACCAATAGGAGATCATATATCTATATCTATATGTATATCTATATGTATATGTACATCTATATCTATATCTATTATATGTATGTATGTATGTATGTATGTATCTATCTATCTATCTATCTCTCTATCTCTCTCTCTATCTCTCTATCTATCTATATACTGGGGGTGCAAAAAATATATACAAGTGGACACTTTGGTCAACATTGCTTGAGCAGTATTTCGTCGTAATCAGAAGTGTCTGGACGCTGATGGTAACCACTTTGAGCACCGCTTGAAATTGCAGAAGTCAAACGTGACTTGTATTCATCTTTTGTTACCAGTATATATTGAGTATTATAATTTTAATAGGTTTTTCTTTCTTAAAATGTGTATACATTTTTTGGCACCCCTGATATATATATATATATATATATATAATATTGGATTTTATATATATATATATATATATATATTGGATTTTATATACACACACACACACACACACACACACACACACACACACACACATAAATTGGTTCATAAGGTTATGGAGACTGAGAAGTCCCAAGGTCTGCAATCAGCACTCTGGAGACTCAGGAAAGACAATGGTGTAAGTTCTAGTCAGAAAGCTGGCAGGTTCAAGACCCAGGAAGAGTCAAAGTTTCAGTTTGAGTCCAGAGGCAAAGACCGATGTCTCAGCTCCAGGCAGTCAAACAGGAAGAGGTCGCTCTTACTGACAGAAGAGTCAGCCTTTTTGTTCTATGCAGGTGTTCAACTGATTAGATGAGTCCCACCCATATTGGGGAGAGCAATTTGCTTTACTCAGCAGTCTACTGATTCAAATGTTAATCTCATTTAAAAACACCCTCACAGACACACACAGAATAATATTTGACTAAATATCTGGGCACCCTGTGGCCCAGTCAATTGGACACATGAAATTAACCATCACAGGAACACAGACTAACAATGAGGCAAAGAAGCATGTCAGTGTTGTAGTCAATACTTGAGTTTCCTGGGTGACAAGAAACCTAAGGGGGAAATCCCTTCTTGTAAAAGGGAGCATGACTTTTGAGTCATGCCAGTTTTTGTTTGTTTTTTTTCAATTAACTTTTACTAAGTGCTCCTGTTTTTTCTTTTCATCCTGGCTTCTCTCTTCTCCTCTCTTCCCCTCCCAACCTCCCCGTCTCTTCCATCTTCTCCCCCCAACCCCCCTGTGTTTTTGTGTCACTTCCCTCCCCCCTGCTCTCCCTCCCTTTTTCTGTTTTCCTCCCTCCCTTTCTCCATTTTTTTTTCTTTCCTGTGACTCAAAAGCTTGTGTATCAACACTCCCCCAAATCTGCTGTACCAAAGGTCACAGTGACCTACATTCTCACCACCTATTCCAAAGCACTCTCAAATATTCATCTTAGATGAACTGTTGGCCAAACTCAACACTGCTAATCCCTCCAATCTAATAGAACTTGCAGCTCTTTACTTGTGAGACACCAATCTGTCTCTCTCATCCTGCCCCCAAGACTGTATTGTCTCAGCCTCCTCTTTTTCTCTTCATCCCTTCGAGGGATCAGCAAACATTTCCTATAAGGGGCCAGATAGTAAATATTTTAGATTTCATGAGCCATATGGTCCCCATCACATATTCTTTGTTTTTCGTTTGTTTGTTGTTGTATTAAACCCTTTTGAATGTAAAAGTTGTTCTTAGATGAGCACGCTGTTCTTTGTGGTTTTCCTTCTCAGTCTGTGGGTTCCTCTGGGCATTCCACCCACTGCCGTCACTCCAACACCCCCCTGTAACCCAATAGCCTATATAGTGGTGTCCTTTAAGTTCCATCTTTCCATGAGACGGGTGTTAAGGATGCCCCACTTTCTGCATTCCAAGAAAAACTGTAGCTGTGCCAAAGAAAAAGGGCAAAGCATATGAACAGATGACTTCCAAAATAACAAATGTCAATGGCTTTTAAGCATATTAAGATTCTTAGCCTCACACACAATAAAAGAAAGACAAAGTAAAACCACAATGAGATGTGGTTTTGCAATCTTGCAGAATAACAAAAATGAAAGCATGATAACAGAAGGCGCTGATGAGGTACTGGAGAAATAAACACCACCCTTGTAGGTGGACAATTTAGCAATACTGATCACAATATAAAATGCTCATATCTCCTGACCCAGCTGGTCCATTTATAGATAGTTATATGAGAAAGGTAGAATGGGGAATACAAGTTATTACTTGCGTTAATAAGGCATGAGGAAAATATATGCATATCCAATAGATGGTTAAGAGAGGTTAGGATGGGGCAAAAGCTAGAGTTCTGGGAGGCAAGGGTGAGGAGAAACTTAGTTTTTCACTGTGTATCTTTTTGTATTGTTAGGATATTTTTATCTTATGCATATTGTATTTTTACCAAAAAAAATTAACATTAATAAATGAATGAATGGATAGATAGGTAGATAGATGATAGATATTAATAGATAGATAGATGATAGATAGATAATAGAAAGGAGAATCTTATAAACAAAAAGAGAGAAAGAGTTGAGATGGAAGAGGCCTTAAAAGTATCTAATCCAACACCATCATTTGCTGATGAGGAAACTGAGTCCAGAGCAGCTCTGTGACTTTCCTAAGCCCTTACTGTTATTGACTAAGCTGAACTTGAGTCCAGGCCTCCTAATTCTCAGTCTAGCACTTGTCCCTCTACATCAAGTTACATCACATCTCTTAAATGACCCCCGTGATGCAAGAAGTTCATCTACATATTTGAACTTGAAGAGGAAATCAAGGCATTTATAAAACTGAACATTTGCAATATATATATAGATATAGATATATATATAGATATAGATATGTATATATACATATATATATACATATATATGTATATATATATGGTTTTTAAAAAGGTCCATTCTTGTATTTTAAAATGACCAAGCATTAGATGCTTTGGTGTCTAGAGAATTGGTAGAAAATTTTAATAACGCAGAAGTGTATTGTAGTGTTTCCTCAACAGACATTCCACCCTCCCCTACCATGATTGATTTGCATGGGCCCAACCCTGCTCCCAGCTCCAGAGGACACACTGATTGATCTAAACAGGCTTCCAAGCCACAGTGATTTATTTAGAGTATATAATAGGTCCAAGCCAATCAGCACTTGCCAGTCTCCCTGTCACAGGGGTTCATTCAGAGTTGGTCCAATCAGTATTGAACCAGAAGACTTTTGCTGAGAATTATGAGACATAAACATGTCTCTGCTTTGGATACCATGGGTGTACAAATGTGAAGCCTGGAACTACAGCAACCTTTTTGCGACCATGAGGGAATCTTGCCTAAGAATTCAACTGACACAACAAAAGGCAGAGTACAGAGATGGAAAGAAGCCAACTCCTTGAAGACATTATTAAGATGCCAAACCTGGTATTGTCAAGCTGCCAAATCACACCAGACCTCGGAACCTTCCAGTTATGTGAGCAAAAGTTCACATAAGTTCACATTGTATTTAAGCTAATTTGAGTTAGGCTTTCTGTTATATACTAGGTAGAGACCTAAATGATACATATTTAAAGTAAAAAAGTGAAAGTCTCCCCACTTCCACACCCAAGTAATAACCACTGTGAACTATTTGGTGTGTGTCCTCTTTTACATACACACGTATAGTTTTGTTTTTTGTTTTTAACGATCATCAGTTATACCACTCATGATTTTTACAACTTGTTTTGTCCCTACTCAACTATATGGCGTGGGTGGTTTCCCTATCAGTACAAACAAAAGTACCTTCCTTGCTGCATAGTATTCCATGGTATGACTTTAACTTACTTATCAAACCATCCTTCTAACTTTAGAATTTTAGACTTATTCTCTATATTATAATAATGCTGTTTAATAAGGGTGTTTTATATATGTTAGACATATATCTTCCTGCATGTATGTGAGATATGTTAAAGGGAGTGATTATATGTCTGGGCTCTGGAATCAGACTGCCTGGATTTAAATCCTGACTTCATTAATTACTAGCTGTGAAAACTCAACTTTCCTAAGCTTCAGTTTCTCCTTCTGGAAAATGGAGGTAATTATAGGCCCACACTCAACAGGCCATCTTGTGAAGGAAACTAGGTGGTCTGTGCACTGCACCTGGCATGGGAACTGGTACATACCTATTTAGTGCTCAGTTAAGGTTAGCTGCTGTTATTATCATTGGAATCAATCCCTGGAATTGGCCTTTCTGGGGACAATCATGTTTACCTTTTACATGTTGATAGATGCAGCTAATTGCCCTTCAGAAATAAACCAAGTTACGCTTTCCCCTCAGAGTGCTCTTTGACCCCCACCTATGCGAGCACTGGATTTTTGACAATCCAGTGGGCAAAAAAGTTATTCACTGCTGTTTTCATTTGCATTACTTGGCTCAGGAGCGGGTCCTTTGATTGTCTGTAAGCCATTTGTATTGCTAATCCACGAACTGTTTGTTCACCCTTTGCCTCTTTTCCTTTTGAGGTTTGCCTCTCTGGCTCTTTGTGTGCATTTAGGATACTAAACCTTAGTGTAGTATATATGATGTAAATATTTTATTCTAGCCTGTCATATGTTTCTTAACTTTTTTCAATGTCTTTTGTTTTTTAGAAGTTTCTATATTTTTTTAATGTAGTCAAATCTGTCCTTTTCTTTTTTACTGCGGTTTCCAGATTCTGTCCTTTTAGGATAGTTTTTGTTCAGATTTCTATGCACATTTCACTTTTCTATTTAGAGCAGTGTCGCTCCTGGGCTTAGGGCATACTATGAGATTTTTTTTTCTTTTCTGGAATAGTCTGGGCCTTCTGGACATTATTATAAGCTATTAACTGATTGGTCTGAAAAAGGTATAGAGCTCCCAGCCTGGGTTGTTGAGACTGTGTCCACAGCGCCCTCTCCTGGGCACCACAGGAACCCAATGTAGAAAAGGCTTCGTGAGCAGAGGAAGGTAGTGGGCAGTCTCTGGTCCTCAGTTAGTTTAGTCTTTATCGAGTGCGGTATTTAGCAGTGACATACAGGAATTATACCGGGTACAGAAATGATGTAATTCCCACCTGGAGGTGCCTGGAGGGAACTGAGAAAAACCGACACAGAAACAGATAACTTCATCTTTTCTGCTATGCCTGATGAACAGTCTACCCTATGTTCATAAAACATTTAAATATGTGTAGTGATGTTGACTAGATTACTTCATTTAGTATTACAGAATTCTACTTTTTAAAAAATGGATCCAAGGAGTTATGATCTAAGATTCCACAACAACCAAAGAATTACCTTCTAAATGAGACTAACAAAAATAGCCTGGTGTAGATGGAAGCCACTTACTTGAACAAGAGTTAGTTCCGTGGATTCTCAACTGGGTTGTGCCAGGAGCAAGTCCTGTGATGCAAGGTACACCTTAAACCTTTGAGCTTGGTTTTTTCCTAGTTGGCTCTCAGGATCTTGTGGTGAAGGGAGTTTGGGTGAGAGGAGGGCAAGTCAGGGCAGAGATGCCTAGGGATTGTTTTGTTGTTTTGTTTCGATTTTTAAATATCACATTGAAAACTTCTGGCCTTTATATCAAACTCACATTTGGTTTACAACGTACTTTGTAATCTGCCCTTGTACACACCCAGCTGCATCTTGCCCTCCTGTTTCTGTTCCCGGGAAAGACCTATATTCTCTGGTTTCTGGGAAGCCTGAGCATGTGCTTCCCTGGCCTTCTACTCTGGACTTCCTCCCATCACTTCTTCATCCACTGTTATGGGGTGAATTGTATCCTTCAAAATTCATATGTTGAAGTCCTAAACCCCAGCACCTCAGCACATGACCTTATTTGGAAAAAGGGTGTTGCAAATGTCATTAGTTAAATTCAGACGAGGTCATACTGAAGTAGAGTGGGCCTTTGATCCAGTAGGACTGGTATCCTTACAAAAAGGAGGAAGTTGGGACACAGGGACATGAGGAGAGCACCACATAAAGATTGGAGTTATGCTGCCACACGTCAAGAAACGCCATATTTGCCTGTAAACCACATGAATCTCAGGGAGAGGCCTGAGAAGGAAAAACCCTGCCAATGCCTTGATTTTGGACTTCTGGCCTCCAGAATTTATAGACAATAAATTCCTGTTGTTTACATCACTCAGATTGTGGTCCTCTGTTACAGCAGCCCTCAGAAACTAATGCACCCATTTCGGGACTGCTCTCATGTGTCACCTGGAGGCTTTTCTTGGGCCCAGTCTGGGTGACCCGACATTCCCAGGGACTCACACAGCACGCAAACCTTTTCTAAGACTTCAAGTGGGCCTCGCCACCGCCCTTAGATGCTGCACCCCACATCCTAGTACACATTAAAATGCATCCACATCCCAAATTAAATATAATTTTATGGTGTGAAAGAATATGTTGTATAATGTTAATTAGAAAATGTATTATTTAAATTTATAGTTGTTTATATTGGCAATCATTGTGCATATCTGGGAATTGTAGGGAAGTGAAAAAATCTAGCTTACAAATTGTTTTCAGATGTAATGACTTTTTATAAATAACTAATTTGGATGTGGTTGACATAATGTTACATTTTGTAGACTTTCAATTACATATGTATTTGATATTGTCATGTTCTTTTCATATTTTGGACATTATATATATTTTTTTATTCAGGACTCAAATATTTTTATAGTTTCCAGGAAAGCTTGCAGGCCTTAAGTTTCTATCTATGGTACCTAATGAATCAAACACCCTTGAGCATCCTTGAGCTTATTTCTGTTGCAGGACGTGGCTGGCACTCTGGGGTATAACTGACATTTCCTTGTGTTTCTCTTGCAAGCCTATAAATTCCTTGAAGACCAGTCTCTGCCTTATTTCTCTTCGTATCCCACGCAGCATATTATCTAACATGCAGCTGGTTGTTCAGTAGACTCATTTAAGGAACAAATGTGCAATTTTTAACAAATTCTACCATTTAAAGTTACTACCATGTTTCCCCGAAAATAAGACCTAGCCGGACCATCAGCTCTAATGCGTCTTTTGGAGCAAAAATTAATATAAGATCCAGTCTTATTTTACTATAAGACCGGGTCTTATATAACATAACATAACATAACATAACATAACATAACATAACATAACATAACATAACATAACATAACACCAGATCTTATATTAATGTTTGCTCCAAAAGATGCTTTAGAGCTGATGGTCCGGCTAGGTCTTATTTTTGGGGAAACAAGGTAAGTGTGGCAACAATTAATGTTTCTACTTTGAAGCTTAGAAGCAAGGAATAGCTAAACATGAAACAGAAAAACTCAGGACACATTTTTTAATTTGAGTGCATTTATATTATGAGGAAAAACCTACACTTTTACAGCATGAGGACAAAATCATTGTCATCTTGCTACTTCTAAAGAGTAGATGATAAGTGTTGGTAAGTAATGTAAGTGGACTTCTATCTCTGTTGGCCTTTCCCCAAGGCCTTGGCTCAAGGAGGTGGATCTGGCATTGAGTTCAGTTTAAGAGTTAGAATAAATGCTAGAGAGAAAAGGTCCACAGCAGAAAAACATTGACATGACAGAGGAGAGAATGAGTGGCCTTTGGAAAGAAGTGGGCACGTGGGGAAGTGGAAGGCAAAGTGGGAAGAAGGCGGTTGCCTGTATAATAACGATGCTGCTGCTGAGATCATAAGCAGGTGAGCGACCAAGCAGGAGATGAGAGTTTACTATTGCTTCAAATAACACCATGTTTCCCCAAAAATAAGACCTACCCCGAAAATAAGCCCCCATTAAGATCGTCAGCCAGAGGGACGCATTTAGTATGTTATGACGATGTTCCAGAAGAAGATGACATGACTGTATTTGAATAAATGTAGATTGTTGTACATGAAAAATAAGACATCCCCTGAAAATATGCCCTAATGTGTATTTTGGAGCAAAAATTAATATAAGACCCAGTCTTATTTTCTGGGAAACATGGTATAAGACCCGGTGTTATTTTGGGGGAAACATGGCAGTAAGTGCTGGTGTGCACTGTCTCCTTTCACCCTTCTGACAGCTCTGCACCACACTTATTGTTCTCCGTACTACACTCGTGAAGAAACTTGGGTTTAAAGAGGGTAAGATGAGATGAAGGTGAAGGTCTTACAACTGGGGATGGCAGAGCTGGGACTTGGAGTTCGTGTGGCCCCAGAGCCCACACACCTAGCTACCATCACCCCTCCAGCAATTTGTATGTGTGTTTCTGTCACTACAAGATGGGCCCCTTGAAGGCAGAAATGTTATGTCCACATTGTGTTATAAGTAGGCTTTCTGATGTTTCTTAATGGAAGGATATCATAATTGCTTACTGAATCAATTGATTTTGACTGAGGAAAACACATCACACTCTCCAAATTCATTTCGCTCATTGTTCATCATGATATTTATTTGACAGCAATAATTCTTTGAATCAAGACCTAGTCTATAAAAATTATCAAGCACAAGCAGTGCTTAATCTTCACTAGGCAGTTTCACTAGCTTTGTGTATATTAACTCATCTAATCCCCTCAGGAACCCTCCGAGCAGAGCAGCGGCCTACAGTCATGCAGGTTGTGACTAGTGTCCCCTAACATTGTGCGATTCTCAAAATCTGCACAACTGATGTGATGACTCTGCCCGTAACCCTTATTGTGCCCATTTCACAGATGGAGAAACTGAGGCTTAGAGATGTTCAGGGAATCTTTCTTAGGTTCAGAGTTTAATCAAACTTATGTTAACTACATAAAACTGCAAAATTTGGTAAGATGAAACATCATTAATTCAGTCCAGTTGCAAAGATGGGTGTAGAGAGGTGGTAGAATTTACACTACTTGTAAAGTGTATGAATTATAGAGTTACCGTATTTCCCTGAAAATAGCCAGACCATCAGCTCTAATGCATCTTTGGAGGAAAAATTAATATAGAACCTGGTCTTATATTATATAAGACCCGGTCTTGTATTATATTATATTATATTATATTATATTATATTATATTATATTATATAAGACCAGGTCTTATGTTATATAAAAATAAGACCAGCTCTTATATTAATTTTTGCTGCAAAAGACACATTAGAGCTGATGGTCCAACTAGGTCTTATTTTCAGGGAAACACGGTATTTATAGAATTATAGAGGTATTTCTAAGGAAATTAGTTCTAGTACATTGAATTGCACTTAACCAATTGGTTAAGTACTATCAGAGTGTCTATTGTGAAGCACTGTCATGGTCCTTTAATGAACATTGATATCCGATTTGCAGTCAGGAATAATTAATGTACAAAAATCCTTAAAATTACAAAAGGCTGGCTTTATTTAGTCAGTTAAATATGCCCCCTTACAATTCTATTAACTAGCTTGGCAATTTATTTACTCAATAATTTCTTCTTCACTTACCCAAAGACTCTACCATATTTCAAATGAGTGTATTACAGTTCATAATTGAGTTTCACATAATAAGATTTTAGTATATTGTTAACGACTGAGTTAGAAAAGCTGTAAGCAGGAGCTTCAAGAGAAAAACATCTGTAAACTTTTGACAGAAGAACTCTTAAGCCAATGACAAGGTAGGATATAAACATGGTTTATAACCAATGTAATACAGATATTTTTTTGGTCTAATTTCTAGAATAAACTGTTCAGTTAAAAAAAAAAAAAGTCCACAGAATTTTAAGTAAAGTTTTCCTATGCATATATTAATATTTGTTATTATTCTTATAAAACTGATTTTAAGTGTTGCATAGTGATTTGGGCTTCAATCTTCCCAGCCCCCAATGTGCACAAGACTCCCCAGAGGATCTTGTTACCCTGAAGGTTCTGATTCAGTAGGTTTGAGGTGAGGCCACAGAATCTGCACATCTATAATGCTCCCAGGTGAGCTGGCCGGTTACCTCAGTTGGTTAGAGGGCGGTGCTCATAACACCAAGGTTGCCGGTTCAATCCCCACATGGGCCAGTGTGAGCTGCGCCCTCCACAACTAGATTGAAACAACTGCTTGACCTGGAGCTGATGAGTCCTGGAAAAATACACTTAAAATGATGATGATAATAATAATAATAATAATAATGCTCCCAGGTGAAGCCAATGCTGAACAGTTTAGAACTCAGACTCGGGGAGCCAGATAGCTGGAACTGGATGAAAATTCTGCCACTTATTAGATCAGTGTCCTTGGGCAAGGACCTTAACTTCTTGGTTTCCTCATCTGCGAAATGGGGTAATGCTAATAGTATGGACATCATAGGGGTGTTGTGAAGATCAGATTCGTTAATGAATGTACAGCAACTCAAGCAGAAATTTAAAAAACTGGCATTAGACTACACATATGGCTGCAACTTGCTCTTTTCACTTAGCAATACATCCTGGGCATCTTTCCATGTCAGTAGAATAATATCTACACCGTTCTTTCTAACAGCTGCATACTATTCCACAATTGGATAATCTTGATTTGCTTCATTCCAATGGATTTTTTTTTCTAAATTGTAGCAAAACACATATAACATAAAATTTACCCTTTCCACCATTTTAAAGTGTACCTTTCAGTGGCATTAAGTACATTCACATTGTTGTGCAACCATCACCACTCCCCAACTCAAGAACTTTCTCCATCATCCCAAATGGAAACCCTATACCCATTAAATTATAACTCCCCATTATGCCCAGGCCCTGATAAACTCTATTCTCCGTTCTGTCCCTATGAATTAGCCTATTCTAGGTCACTTGGATAAGTGAAGTCATACAATATTTGTTCTTGTGTCTCCAGTAGTTTTTGAAGGACATGTTTTCTCAACGGCCCTTCCTGCAGAATCCACACTCTAAATCCTGAAATCTCTGTGAGGTAGGTGGTTGTCCCTATCTATGGCAGGGGCAGGGATTAGGTCTGATCTGCTGACCGTCAGTGATGCGTAACTTCCTTTCGCTGGCTTCTGACTCTGTAATTAACAAAACCACCATCACTTTCATTCCCTGAATACTTCAGGCTGTTCTGTGAGGTGGGAAAAATGACCCTCATTTTGCAGATGCAGAAATTGAAAATCAGAGACTCTTAGTGACCCACCTGCTGTTAGTTAGTTAGGGACAGAAGTGGGTTAGGTCCAATGTTTTGCTTTTTAAAAAATAGAACATTTGAGTCTAGTTCTATACAGTAATAGACAGTTAGGACCTAATAACAGTTAGGTCCAACTCCAAATCTCAAGCCCTTTCCAATATCTATTAGTCCAGCAAATGAAAAAGCAATCGTTTCCAGGGTTTTTCAACCATATTCTGATTAATACAGGTGGAACTTAAATTAAGCAAGCCTGATAACTGAAGATTCAGCTACAGAGCCAAAATAATTGGGGTATTTACTAAACAAAAGAATTCATCACAGAACCTCTCTTGAGCTAAAGTTTATCATTTTTTACTTGGTTTTTCAGATAGGGAACATTTTCACCTGCTTGTGTGTTTGAGCAGATTTATACTGCCTGCTATGGTCCAGCCTACTTTTTCATGGAGTCTCTTCCTCATCACGAGTGTATGTCGGTTTAGAGTGGTAGTTAAGCAAACAAAGGACTAGGAGAACCTCAAGAAACAGCTCCTTACAGAGTTAATCCTATTCTAAAACACTGCAGCCTTTCTCTTCAGTGCTGCAGACGGAGAGAGAAAGAACACTCAGAGCCAACCACTCTGATCCCTGACATACATAACAAAAGTCAAAATGCTCGATTGGTATCTTCAGATGGATTCCCTGGCCAACCAAATGGGCAAGTGGTGTGTGTTGTGGACACATGTGTATCTAATTACTTTATAGAACTAGACTCAAATGTTCTATTTTTTAAAAATCAAAACATACTTTTAAACTTGTTGGGGGGAAAAATCCTCTAAAAATGGCTACAACTATCACATCTAAAAATTCCATTTCTTTCTCCTATGAGCTATCTTTTGTCTCTTGTTTTTGCCAAGAAGCAAGAGCCCTGTTTACGTTTTGCATCACTCTTCACGTGCTCGCGTTTGGGATCGTCTTCACCAGGCTCACATGTTGTTTTGGCAGTCCGCACGCATTCTTTCCTGCTTCTGCCCCTTAAAGGAGCCATGTTCAGCTGAGTAGAACTGGGGCTGTCACCCCAGCAGTGGCAGGATGGGTGTACTGCATGTTGTGATTGCGTGATGTTGTGCTTTGGGTCTGTTTTGACTAACTGGCTTTTAGATCAGGGTGATTAGGGAAAGCTTGATAATATTGTTAAATACGATGTACAACCCCAAACCACTAAATTATCATTCATTATGAACACAACAAGAAAGAAAAGAATGGCAACATCCACAAGGACTCCTGGAAGGTGTACTGGTCAGAAGGGCAAGATTTTCCAGGTCTGATGCTTTTTAGTGACTTGGGTCAAACTCGTTAATATTTCTGTGATGATGACTCATATCCACCCCCTACACAGTTACGAGGGATTTTATTATAAGGCAAGCTTCTGATTTATTATAAGTAAGTCTGACATTCAAATCAGGTGTAGCTCTATCCACTGCATCGCTTTGAAGGATCCACAAAAAGCAACTCCCTTAAACTCCACAGCTGTGACACAATAAAAGGCTGAGGGTACATTTCACACTAGGACATTATTATTTTCTTACTGCAGCAAAAATTGCTGCCTTTCTTAACTCACACCCTGTATCAGAATATCTTCATCTTTGATCCCACTTTTTCAGTGGTTTGTAAATATAATTTCATATCCATATGCAGCGAGACTCCTCTAAGTTATGGGGCTTGTATTATGTACAGGGTCTAGAAAAATGGGGGTAAAATAAAGCTATCCCTCCAGTTTTATAAGCATGTCATTAACCATCCATTTGGGGTAGCTGAAATACGATGCATGTGGCTTCTGGGGTCCATGTATTCCTGAGAGACTGTGGTTACTGTATATGCTAAATTATAATTCAGTACACATTTATGAAACATTTGAATGCTGTGCTTGCCTTCAGTCAAGAGACTGAACTAAACAAGAGAACAAGAGACGAAATAGCTAGTGGCAACCCTTCTGAAAAGGTTCCCATCTTTTCCTCTCCACCTCAGGATCATGTCCCCACACAGGGTGGCTGGTTTCAATCACTCAACAAGCATGTGAGAGACACAATGAAGTATATCTAGTTCAGGAGAAAAGACGTGTGTACATAAAAGAGCTAGAGATCAATGCAAGGTCATAGAGAATCAAGCACCAGGATGTGGTAACAAAGAGGTGAGTATGGATTGGAATTTTAAAAGGGGATAAAATGGCTGGTTTAAGGTTAGTGAGGGTCTTCTATGGAAGAAGGAACCTCACGAGCTGGCCCTTGAATAAAGGGAGGAATTGAACTCATGTAAATAACAGAAAAGTGGGAATCTCAGACAGGGAAACAGATGATCTCAAAGCAGAGCGCTGAGGTAGAATGAAGACTCTGCATGCCTGTTTCTCTTTGTCCTTCCTTTATATTTGTTTCTGCTGCTTCACACATCAGAGTTCCTCCAACTCCAGCTAATAGGCGGCACATTTATAGAATAACCACTGTACTTTACACCATCTGTTCAGGGACTGTTTTGTACCTACTCTCCTATCTTTGGGGGAGGGGAGAAGAATTGTATTTAATGAGGAAGAAATGGAATCATTAAAGAGACATGTGCTCTTTTCCTTCATTTCCTTCCCTTTCTTCCCAAATGATTCATTCCTAAGGTATTCGATGGGGCAGAGTGAAGCGGACATCCAGGTGATGGCAGCCTGAACTCCGGATATCAGAGCTCAAGCAGTGAGGAAAGCCTCTGTAACAGGGGAGGGGTGGCAATGGAAGATAGGAAACTGATCAAATAAATAAATATATGAAAGTTTCTCCCCATCAGAGAAGGGAGTTACGGAGATGGGAAAAAATTAATATGAACACTGTGGTGTTGTATTGGAATTATGATGTTCAAGATGGAAAAATAGCAGATAGACAGATAGATAGATAGATAGATAGATAGATAGATAGCTATAGATGGATTGATTAGAAGGTAGAAATATAAACACAGATGTACATACGCATATATATTTGTAGCAGGCCGACTTGAAGATGGTCCCCAATCATATACTTTGGCAGGTCTGGGTCTCCCCTGCCTCTTTCACATGGAGAGGTGATGGCAGTAAGACACTCTTAAGATGGCTCCCAATGATCCACACCTCCTGGTATCCATGTCTTTGTGTAATTCCCTCCCCTCGAGTGTGACAGGATGCATCACTTGCTTCTAATCAATTTAATACAAAGCAAAGTTAATAGGATGTCATGTCTGTATCATGTTACATAAGATTATAAGTCTCTCTTACTTAGAGATTCTCTCCCGTGCTGGCTTTGGAGAAGCAAGCTGCTAGGTTGTGAGTTGCCCTGTGCAGAGGCCCATGTGGCAAAGAACCGAGGACAACCTCCAGCCAACAGCCAGTAAGAAGCCCTCAGTCCAACAAATCCACAAAGAACTGAATTCTGCCACCACATAAGCTTGCAAATAGGTCTTTCTTTAGGTGAGCCCGGAGATAAAACCACAGCCCCAGCTGATACCCTGAAACAGAGGAGCCAGCTGAGACACACCAGGACTCCTGACCTCAAACCATAAGAAAATAAATGTGTGTTGTCTTAAGCTGCTAAATTTGTGGTAATCTCTTGTGCAGCAATATATGTAGTATGTATACCTTAGCTCTCACTGAGAAGGCCTAAGGGCAGCGATACTCCAAAAGCAATAAGCACACCTGGTACCCAGATTTGGGTTTCTAATGTCATTTTCAACTAAAAGGAACCATGGCTCCTTAGAGAAATGACTGATTCCAGGGCTGCAGCATGACAAGTACAAGATGAATCTGGAACATTTTGTTGTGCCAGAAAGTAAGGAAGTGCTCAAAGAATAATGGGGACATGTCGAAAGGACATAGATGCTGAGTTTGAAAGGGCTCCCACAGGGCAAATCAGGGATAATTTTGGCATCAAAATAAATGATAGTACTAGGATTATGAATTTATTGAATAAAACAGAAAGCCATGAGCCCACAGAGATATAAATAATCAAATGAATAAATTGAAAGTTTGATAAGAAATGAGATATTTAGATCATTTCAAATTACTTCTCCACAAAATATTTACTAATTACAAAGAGGAAAAGGACTAACTTTACAATGGATTAGCCTGGCAGATGCCACCTTTATTAAATGATCAAAGTTAACATCATCATTAACGGGAGAATTAAAATCACGCAGCACCTGTAGGATGCACCGAGGGGAACACAGACATTTATACGATATTCCTGCCAGAAATGCATACCTTGAATCTCCTATCAGACAAATTCAAATTGGGGGATTTGAAAATAACTGGCTTGTGATCTTCTAAAGTGCCAGGGTTATGAAAGTCACGGGGAGACTAGGAACTGTCATGGCTACAGAAACATGACAACGAAATGCAATGCATGGTTTGGAACTGGATCCTTTGGCTATAAAGAATGCTATGGGGGCAATTTGAAAAATCTGAATAGGGTGCAAAGATTAAATGGTGGCACTGCGTCAGCGTTCCTTTCCTGATCACGACGCCATGCACTGTAGCTGTGTAAAAGAATATCTTTGTAGGAATTCCACACTAAAGTATTCGAATGTGATGGGCACTATGTCGGCAACTTATTCTCAAATGCCTCCGTCAAATAAAAAGTTCTTTGTACAGTATTTCCAACTTTCCTGTAACTCTGTGATTGTTTCAAAGTACAAAAAAAAATAAATTTAAAAAAAAAAGAAGAAATTCTAGTCCGGTGTTTCTCAGAGTGATCCCCAGCCTAGAAGCATCAGCACTACACTTGTGGAAACGCAAATTCTTGGGCCTGTTGGATCTATTCTTCGGTGATTCTGATGCACTCCTAGTGTCTGAGAACTACTGTACTACTTCACGTATTCAAAACATAACATTCAAAAAGCCATTTCTTAGCTGAGTGGAACTCCCACTATTGAACACAAGTAATATTGGTCTTTTTGATTTGCTACCTCTATTTCCATTGATGATCCATTATGAAGCTGACAAAATTGATACAAGTAAAGAAAGCGAGATAATAGATTTTAAAACTGTTTTTGAAAAAAAGGAACTGCTCTTTATTGAGAGCACAGCATACGCCAGGTTTCATGCTAGGTTCTTTCTGGTAGGAAAGAAAATCCATAGATTTTTAGGATATTCTCCAGAAATTTAAAAAGTTAAATTGAGCAGACTCCCCGACCTTACTTGCTTCACCTTCACTGACTATTTCAGTTTTTCAGCAATCTACTCAACATTTTGCATTCCCACCAGCAGTGTATGAGGTTTCCAATTTTTCCACAGCCTCGTCAACACACTATTCGTACATGTACTCTTGGCATCATAATGAAACAGTGAAAAAAACCACATTCTTAGAATGAAAACCATGAGGTGGGTTATAAAGACCTGGAATCAAGCATTATGAAACTAGCTTGTTCCTAGCGTCGGGAAGTATTTAAGGAGTGCCTGCTTGATGTGGGGCATTCGAATAGGAAATGGGCTCTTTCAAGGTGTAGCTCTCATGGTTGCATTAAGTAATGGGGCACCTATGACTCAGATTTCCCTGGCAAGCTAGGAAAATCTTAGGTCTGGTTCTACAGGCAGAGCAACGTGACTGAAAAATCTGGTGCTTTCAATCACCCACTGTGGGCACAAGCAAATAATAACAGTTTTGGGCTCCTCAGTGAGCCAAGCAGAGATGTAAGAGAGGAGAGCACATTCAAGACATCTGTATTTGACCTAAAGGTCCAGCTCTGGGTTCAGACCCACCTTTAGGCCACTGACTGGTGACCCACTAGCCGGATCAGACCCACAGCAGTGTTTTGTTTCACCTGTGCCATGCAGTGTTTCAAACATTCTGATTTGAATTCCTTTACACTCTCCAGTGTGTTACAGCTCCCATTGCTGTTTCATACGTAACCTGGTTCCCTCTTTTACACAATCTGTCTGGCTCCCGGAGGTATTTGAATGTGCGTGTCCTGCTTAGAATGATGCCTGAGTCATATGGTTAAAGCCTGGACAATTATTAAGTAGAACATTACTGACATCATCAAAAGGCAACTAGTCAGGTATTTACACTGCAACCTCAACAAGAAGCAGTTATTAAGCAGATAATTGTGCAACATGCTACAAAGAAAACAATCAACAGATATGGCCTATACCTACGAGGACCTTACAGACGAAAATAAACCACACTGACACAGACAGACATTCACAGGGCCAACAGAGAATGGAAAAAGACATACAGACTGTGAAAATAAACAGGATGGAGGTCAGCTCTGAGCACGGCACCACAGCCAAACTCATGACTGTGCTTTTGCTTACACACGCATGCTGAAAATGGATTTCTTTACAAGACACTCTTCCCAGATTACTCCTATGAAAATTTGCAAGTATTTGCTGATTATAATATGATTTGTAAGACTTATGAAATTCCAGCACTCTTCAGTAATGCAAACATGGTTTTTTTGTGTGTGTGTGTTGTTTTTTTTTTTGTTCTTCTTTCAGAGAGCTCTCTTATGGCAGAGGTACTCACTGAAATGATCAGCTGTGTGATTAGAAATGCCATTTGAAGTGGAGCCCATGCATCCCTAAATGCTGTTGGTGCCCAGACTAGTTCCCATGACCTGCCAGTTTGCTCATCTTGGTCTGCTGTGTTAGTTGCCAACGGATCATGCCACACCCTTCTCCAGAGAATTGCCTTGCTTGAAGGAAGCCTCCTTCCCCAGAGATGCCCAGGATGTTATGTTCCCCCAGGGAGGTAGGTGGTCTGCAGCTAATGAATTATTAATACAGGTTATAAAAGTCCTGGACTCTTGCCTAAGCTGAGGCAATTCTGCAGTGCCAGACACACTTCAGAGCTTCCTCTGGGGTCAGGCTGAAGCCAGACTTCACTGAACCCTCATTTTTACCTTGATTTTCCCCAGGCACTATCCTGCTTCCCTTATTCCCTTACAGATTTCACTTGAGAGCACTCCCTCAAAAAAAAAAAAAAAAAAAAAAAAATCACTGGCATTACAAACCCTACCTCAGGCTCTGCTGGTAGGAAACTGTATGTGAGATACCTAATCTATCCTACAAAGTTATTCTTATGGGATCAGAATTTTAAATGGCCGGTAAAGCATAATGCACATGACATTAGGCATGTAATGGTTAAAAAGTAACACCCTTGAGCTGTGGCAGCCAAGATGACCCTCCAATAATATGCTTACGGCAGTTTTACGGCATTTATGCTTCTGCTCAATAGAAGAGACATTTCCGTCATACCCCAATCATAAAATTATCTTTCCATCAAACCAGAGTGCTTATAATCCCCTCTTTTACTAGAGAGAGATTGAGAGAGACAGAATCAATTATGAAGACAAGTAGTGAAACTAGATTTGCCTTATTGCGATCTGCCATTTATATGACCCATGAACTCTGAAGTCTTACCAAAAAAGTATATTCAAATAAAGAGCATTTCAATTTTTATGAGGGAGATATGTTATGTATCACTATGGCTTCCACAATACACAGTATACCTAATCTTAACAGCTTTGCACAACTTTTTTCCCCCATAACCTAAAAAAGTTTCAAGTGTGAGTATATGTGTATTGGTTTTTCTGTGGCTGCCATGACAAATTACCACAACCTTGATGGCTGAAAACAACAAAAGTTTACTCTCTCACAGTTCTGGAGGTCAGAAGTCTGAGGTTACGGGGTTGACAGGGCTGCACTCTTGCCACCTTTGTAGGGGAGAATCCATTCCTTGCCTCTTCCAGATGCTGGTGGCTATTGGCATTCCTTGGCTCGTGGCTGCAGCTCTCTCTGCCCCATTTTCACATGGTCTTCTCCTGTGTGCATGCCTTCTCATTAACTGTCTGTCTCAAATCTCCCTTTGCCTCTCTCTATTAGTACACTTGCCATTGGCTTTAGGGCACACTGGGATAATCCAGGATTATGTCATTTTGAGATCCTTAGTTCAATCACATTTACAAAGACCCTCTTTCCAAATAAGGTCACATGCACAGGTCCATAGGTGGATATTTGGGAAGCCATTTTGGGGTCTACCACAGCATTTACATGTGTGTGCTTCTACAACCACACCAAGATAAAGAGGGGTGTGCACATTTGAAGATTCTGACCAGGGCCATATTTGCACACTTATGCTCACATTGAACACCCAGTCTTGACTCTTTAGAAGTAGGCCAGAAGGTTCTTGTCATAATTCTGGTTCGTAATTTTGCCAGCACAAATTGTATCACATGTGTGAGAACGTTAGTGCACTGTATGGAAGGAAGTATGCACTTGGTCATTGAGTAGCCTAGGCAACCACCCAATATCCACATGCCCGCACGGCTTTGTTGTTCTCTAGTCACACGGATCATTTTCATTATACTTATGAAATTTTATGGGATGGCATAATATGCTATGGTGGGATTTGAAATTTAAGAATTAGAAAGGTGTTAGGCCTCTTAAGAACGCCAAAGATCAATTATCTACGAGAAGTTTTCAGATGGATAGCGGCATAAGGGACATACGAGGGATGAGAAGTTTGGTGATATCAGGAGACAGACCAGCAATTCCACGGCTAACGCCGCTCTTCTTTAATTGACGTATTTGACTAAGCTAAATATTTGTAAGATAAACTAACTGCAGCTAAAGGCAGAAAAATACTAAAGAAGTCTTTGAAACAGTTTATGCTGCTTTTTAAGATACAGATGTTCCGAACATCTTTGAAATACGACAATTTGAAAAAGACTCACATATTGCTGGGCATATTTTTCCTTGCATATATTTAAAGGCACTTAAGAAAAACAAACAAATGCTATAAAAAATTAATGACCAAGCATAAAGTAATATACAGCCATGATGAAATAATGAATTGTGAAATGAATTGTGTCACTAAATTACTTTC
Organism: Rhinolophus sinicus; assembly: GCF_036562045.2. NCBI lineage: Eukaryota > Metazoa > Chordata > Mammalia > Chiroptera > Rhinolophidae > Rhinolophus > Rhinolophus sinicus. Next base: position 65,400,589 of record NC_133756.1, read on the forward strand.
TTTTGATATTTACTTAGATTGCAAATCAGGCCTTGCACCTTCTTTGAGGACCACCATGATAAAGGTGTGTGTGTGTGTGTGTGTGTGTGTGTGTGTGTGTGTGTTATCTCCATGCTGTAACCCAGGTACAAAGAAACTTAAATTTAGAAATTAATTCATTTTACTTATAACAATGGGTTAGGCTGGAGAATTACTTTTCCTAGAATATTAGAAAAATAGCCACGGTGTTTTTTGTCTCTATTATAACACTTTTCATGCTCTACTCTGAAAAAAATTGGTTGTTAATAATATTCTTTCCTACAAAACTATAAACTCCTTGTGGCTAAGGACCTTAGGTTCCTTTTTTTTTTTTTTTTAAATGTCCACCTCTGCCTAGCACTGTGTATTGCATATAGCAGGTCCTCAAATGACTGAAGAGCATATGACTGAGCATATAGCCCACATCTCAGTTAAATAGGGAGACGAACCCCCAGTGAAGAGGCAAGTTATAGCCCACAATGATGTCTAGCACTTTGGGGAATTATTTATCATTTATCATTTAAGGACACATCTTTTTTTTTCCTTCTTCTATTTTTTTCTATTTTCATCTTTCTTTTTCCTGTCTCTTCTCTAACTTTGTAGTTATAAACTGAAAGTCTCTGTCCCCCCAAAATTCATATGTAGCAACTTAATCCCCAATGTGAAGGTATTTGGAGGTGGGGGGCTTTGGGAGGTGACTGGGTCATGAGGGTAGAGACCTTGTAAAAGACTCCAGAGAAACCCCAGAAAGAAGATGGCCATCTATGAAACAGGAAGCAGGTTCTCACCTGCTGGTGAGAACTGAATCTGCTGGTTTCTTGATCATGGACTTCCCACGCCTCCAGATCCATGAGAAACAAATGATTGCTCTTTATAAGCCACCCAGTCCATGGCACTTTGTTCTAACAGCCCGAATGTACTAAAACACCATTTCTTTGGCTGCCTGCACCCTACAGAATCCACTGAATCCATAGCCATTTCACAGGCCAGTCGGTAGCAATGACTGGAAGTCAGGGCAATTCTGGGGCAGCCTTCCCATTCCATGACTCCATCAAGAGCCTCATCATGCCTACTCGACAACACGGAGGGAGACACTGCAAAGGAAGTGAGTTTCTGCTATCTGCTTCTTGTTGTTACTCCATTTTGGATGGACTTTTCATATCACTATAAGGAAACAAGAAAGAGGGAATACAGAACTCAGTATGTAAGAAAAAAATGTGAGTTTTGACAAATGAAAGTGTTACAGTGGACTAGAAAAAGCAGAAGGAAAAATTAAGAGGAAAATCAAGAGGTTGTTAGATGAACTTGTGAAATAATTGTTAGCTCAGATTCTTTAAGACAAACTTGCAATTTTTGTTTAAATTCTTCTAGAACAGATTAATAGTTTCCTCTAAATTCAATAACTTTCGTTTTCACACAAATTTTATTAATGAACACTGAATTGTAATGATTATATTCACATATGAATATGTGTATTCCATGTGATTCTGCAGATCCTTTCACCCTGAACTCTAAGCCCCAGAAATACTCTCTTGGTTTGTGGTTATAGGCAGCACCACTTTCCCAGTCTGGCCGAGACAGCACGCGAAGTTCTCCCTCATTAGACGTTGTTACGTGGACTTGGACTCTTTGAAGCCTTTGTTTCTAAAGAGCATTAACTGTTTCTCGAAGTTCTTGCTATTTAAAGGATGGTCCATGGACAAGAAGCAAAAGCATCACCTGGAAGCCTGTTAGAGATGCAGAATCGAGGGTCCTCCTCGGCAAATCCCCACATTCAGGTTTGAGAATCTTACTGCTTTAATTCATGTATACCAATCTTGCCTCTCCAACGCTACTCTATTCACTGCAGGAACAGGTTCAATACTGCCTCGTTTGTCTTTGTAATCCCTCTTTCGTCTTTTCCTTACTCCATGCCCAGAACTTAACACAGGGTTCCATACATAATAGTTGCTTAAATGCTGACAGAGCACTAGTCCCAATTTAGACTCCATCCTGCTGTAGTTTCTTAGCATTGTTCAGCCACTTGCCACCCATTCCAGTTTACCACACATTAGCTGCCAAAAAATCCGGACTCCATTCGCATATGGCATTAAGCTTGTCCAGGACAAGGGTGCAGCAGCATTGCTGGTAATAAAGTGAATTTATTAAGTCCTGGGATTTCACTGCCAGTGTCTTGGTCTTGTCATTTAGTGTTGAGAATAGTTTATAAGGAATATTGATAAAATGGTCTAGAACAGAGATCACAAAGTACAGCCTGCAGGTCAAAACCAGCCTGCTACATTTTTTCTTTTTGTAATAAAGTTTTATTGGAACACAGCCACATCCATTGGTTTATGGATTGTCTGTGGCTACTTTTCATTCACAATGGCAAAGTTCAGTAGTTGTGACAGGCACCACATGGCGTATACAGTCTAAAATATTTAGTACCTTAGCCATTACAGAAAAAGTTTGCCAATCCCCGGCCTAGAGTCATATTTGATGTGTATGTGGCAAGTGCAGTCCTCCTGGGTTCACCGGAAGTTGCAACGAGCCTGTGATAAGCAGCTTTCAAAGATGGCCTGCAAGATCCCTGCCTTCTGGAATTCATGCCCTTGTATTATCCCCTCCCTTTGAATATGGGCTGGTTGTCCAGCCTTTTGGTCAATTCTGAGAACCACCCACTATCTTTCCAGTAAGTTTCTGCTGCTTAAGAAAGCCAGAATTGTCTCCTATTGTTGGCTATGAGAACCTCCAGATAGATATACATCAACATGATAGCAATACATGGTAAAGACTGAAAACACAGGTGGTGCAAAAAGAGTGTGAAGTTAAAAGCTAATGGATTTTTATCACTTATCTCTCTATGTACAAGTTTAATATTTCATAATAAAAATTTACTTTTAATTATGTATTACAATTGTCCATTATAGAAATATTTTGGGATTGCCCTTCATGTCTTCTTGGTAACAATTTTGGCAATGTATAACTATTGCATAGCCTTGTTCCATTTAGCACATCTAAATCACTTTCCCATGTCTTCAACCATTTTGAAGAGGGCACATAATATTTATTTCAGTTTGTTCCTGTGAAAGAGAACTGGAGAGAGTGGGTCTGAAATTGAGCCCAACATCCACTAAGTCAAGAGGCAGGAGTGTCTTTCTATTGGTTTGCCTCATTCTTTTGTTAATTCCTCTGCCCAAAGGGGGTGCATTAAAAAAAAACACACAAAAACAAATTTGAACAAATGTGCTATATGTGCTCCTGCAGTCCTAATTCCATTGAGTGGGGCATACAATGCTTTCTTCAATTAGTCCCTCCATGTTGAGCATTTAGTTTGCTTCCTTATTTCATCTACCAGTACTTTCCTGTTGAACATTTGTAGGCCTCAGTTTCTTCCACAGTTTAGATTTTGTTACTTGGTTTCGATTTTTTGGTGGGAATTAGTCAAAAGGCATGAACACCTTCAAGTCTTTTTCTAACTATCATCAAATAGGTAGCTTTCTAAAATGACGTTATCAGTGTTCTCTGCCACTTTCAATATTACTGCCCATTTCACATCACCCTCCCCAAAACTGAAATCATTAATTTCTTGAGATTGCTTGTTTGGAGAACAACCAGTCACTCCTATAAAAGGCTTTCGACATAATGTCAGATATTTTTATTCTCTCAACCATTCCCAGGACATGTAAAGTTCTAAATAGTTTCAAAGTGTGCTAACAGAAAAAAGTACACCTTTATAATTAAAACCTTGATGATGATTTCAAGAAAGTTAGTTGAAACCCATTTGGAACCCATTTCGTCTACTTTGGTCAGCCTTTTAAATAACATTTAAATAGAGACTGGCTTACACCTAACTCATTGTTACTGAAATATAAATGAAAGTTTTAGAACAAGTTCAATACAAGGACATCTTGTGATTTAAAGTGCAGTGACTTGAAAAAGTCACGAAACAATAGGTTAGAATTGTTGGGTATTTTTATTAAAGAACAACAGGGCATCTAGTTGTCTGGGTAACTGAGGGAGAAATTAGACTAAAGGACTATTAGTTCTGGTCAGACATTGAGGGCCTTCAGTTAAATCACCATTTACCTACTCTCATCAAAACAAAATAAACAATTCTCTACTCAGCAAATAGTTCTTTCTTATTTGGCCAAACAATTACCATCCTAATTTCTTTGGAAGCAAACAAAATACCAGAATTTGTATCATGTATTTTACATGTGTAAAGCTCAATTTTACCAGCAAAGGAAAGGAGAATGCAAACAAAGGGAAGTGGTGAAAACAAAATAGTAATGCTAGGATGGGTCAGAGAGCAACACTTGGCAAATTGTGCCAAATTAGTCGACCAAGCAAAGCACTTATTGGGAATTGCAAAGTAGGAAGTCCTATTTTTGACTCTGCTGACCTCAGTGAATATTTCCTTGTTTTAAAAATGGCATAATTCTTTGCTACCTAACAAAGAAGCCTGTTATGAAAATTAACGAGTCTATAAAATGTTTTGACGTCTCTAGAAGCCCTTCCTAACTACACATTACCTTGTCTTCATGCAGATCATGTTCCTGTCTTTGAAGATATGCCAGTGTTTTAGCATTCCTCTTAACACCTTCTACCACTACAAGTTCACTTTAAGTCCTCATAAAATTAATTAATACAATGCTCACAATTTTAAGCGGGAGACTTTGCGTTCAGAAATGGTTTCCATCCCCACTGTGATAATGTTAACGTATTAAATACTGTGAAATACGAAGAACAGTAGGTTCATAAAGAGGGAGGCGGCCAGAGGGAACCTGTCCTGGGGAACCCGTGGGCACTCTCCAGACTGCTCACCTCGGGGACTCGATTGGGGCTCCAGCAGCCGGGCTCGCGGCCGCCCCAGCGGGGCTCGATTACTTTCGCCTGGGCGAGAAGCAGCACCGCCACTCCAGCGGGAACCCTACGGTGGGGAGGTGGGGCGACGACAACAAAAAGAAGTGAAGTAGGAGGAGATTCTCCCGGGGAGGGCCCGGGCGGGCGGGGGAGGAGGCAGGGACTCCGCAGGGACCCCTGCACCGGGAGCCGCGCGTCTCGTCCGCGAGCGGCCTGCGGGCCGGGGACCAGACTGCGCCGTCGGGGCCGCGCGCCTCCCCCCACGCCATCCCCGGGACCCCCGGGAGCCCGACACCTTCCCCCCCACACACCCACGCTGCCCCGCCCCTCGCGCTGCTCGCGCGCGCCGTCCCCGCCTCCTCGCCCAGCGCCGCCCGCGCGCTGCGTCTCGCGCCGGTCCGGCCCGCCCGCCGGGAAACAGCCGCGAGAGCAGCGGCCGCGGCGGCTGCCACCGCGCTTTCTCCACCCGCGCTCCCGCCTCTCCCCCGCCCTCGGCGCCTCGGCCAGGGCCCGCGCCCGCGCTCCGGCCAACGTTCTCTCGAGGCCTCCCCGGGCCCGCAGCCCACTCCCAGTCTCCGAGCCCCCCAACCGTCGCGCTCTCCCTCGGCGCGCGGCCCGCCGCCTGCTTCCGGGGCGGGCGGACTGGGCGCTTGGTGCCCGCGGCCGCAGCGACAGCGCCCCCGGGAAGCAGAGGAGGAAGGAGAGAAGAGGTAGAGGTGGCCGCAGGCTGAGTCGCGGCCGGGATGTCCGGGCAGCCGCCACCGACGCCGCAGCAGCAACAGCAGCAGCTGCCGCCGCCCCCGGCGGCCGTGGCCCCAGTCTCCGGAGTCGTCCTGCCGGCGCCGCCAGCCGTCAGTGCCGGCTCCTCTCCGGTCGGCTCGCCCGGCGGCGGCTCGGGGGGCGGCGGAGGCTTGGGGGCCGCGGCGGCCGCCCTGCTCCTCCACCCGCCGCCGCCACCGCCGCCGCCCCCGGCCACCGCGGCTCCGCCGCCGCCCCCGCCGCCCCCGCCACCCTCCTCGGTTGCCGCCCCCGCCAGCGCGCCCCCAGCGCCCCCGGGTCTCGCCGCGGGGCCCGGCCCGGCCGCAGGCGCCCCGGCCCTGGCGGCGGGCAGCAGTTCTGCGGCCCCCTTCCCGCACGGGGACTCGGCCCTGAACGAGCAGGAGAAGGAGCTGCAGCGGCGGCTGAAGCGCCTCTACCCGGCGGTAGACGAGCAGGAGACGCCGCTGCCTCGGTCCTGGAGCCCGAAGGACAAGTTCAGCTACATCGGTCTCTCTCAGAACAACCTGCGGGTGCACTACAAAGGTACTGGGCGTGTGTCCTGCGGTGGGAGTGGGGCCACTGACCCGAAGTGTCCTGCCGCCGCCGCCGACTCTCGACCCGCCCGCGACCCCCTCCCTCCCGGGGCTCGGTGCCCTCGGAGGTGACCCGCCGCCTGTGCTGCTTCTCCGAGGGTGGGATGGGGGTCGCGGTGAAAGGTGCGAGGGAAAGGGGCCAGATGCTTGGAAAAGGAAGGTGAGTATACTGCTCCTCGGTATAATGGAGCGGGTAATCCTAGGCCAGGGGTAGGACACCTTGAGGGAATCCAGGATGACAGGACACAACTCGCTTTCTGATTTCCCTTGAAGATAAATCTTAGGGCTTGGATGGAGGAATCCATGGACTCGGAGTTGGGTTACATTGTTCTCCAGGTGGCGGTGGGTCAGGCGTTCTCCTCTTACGTGGTGGGGCGCGGGGGCGGGGGGGGGGACACGATTCTGAGGTATAATATCTAATTAAGGGAGAGCAGGGATATATAGGGAGAGGAGTAATCAGTGGAGATTTCGTCCAGAATTAGGCTAGAGATTGTCTAGGGGGTACAAAAGGACAAGGGGCCCAAGTTTGCCATCAGTAGCTCTTACTAAAAGCGACTGGGAGGGTAAGAGAGGTGAAACCTCAGGAGTCCGCGTTTTCTTCGGGGAGCAGACACCTACCACTGCTGATTGGAAATGCTCTATATTTACGTGTTGGCATTATATGAAATCTGGTTGAAAACAAGGATCTTTTGAAAAACGTTATTTAGTATTTTTTTTTAAATTGGCTTGTGTTTTACACCTGCAGTTAAAAAAAAGCCTTAGTCTTCTGCTTGTCTCCTTCCTCCCTCATCTAGCTCTGCTATGTTAAAACAAAGCTTTAAGCAGATCAGCTGTATATAAAATTGTAAATTGCTATGGGAATTTTTGAAACGTAGCCCAAATTAATTGCATGAGTCAAGTTTACTTGTGTATGGAGGAGGGGAAGGAACAAGCCAACGTATCGGTCAGTCTGGAAACAAATCCAGTTTTTTTAGGCCCCAAACCTGAATCAGGAGCTTTTACATTCAAAGCAGCCTCATTTTGATTGGCTACAAAGGGAGGGTCTTAATCAGATCCTAGTGACATGGATATAGAGGGTATAAACAATCATTGTGTTTAAATTCTTAAAGTATACCGGACTGAAATTTGAGAACAGCCTTGATAAATAAGTTACTGTTTAATCAGAAAGGAGAATGGCGACAGAAATTTACCAAATGATTTGGCTGCAAGGAATCACGCACAAAAATAGGCCTTGTTGAATATTTCCTCTTATCCATACCATAGATGGATAGAAGAACTTTCAATTTTAAATATGCTCCTTAGTCTAAATGGCTGAAAATTTCAAAATATTGGACCTTTGATTTTTCTTGTTATGACGTTTTGTTTATACCCGGTGAAAGCTATTATTTATTTAATTTTGAGTTTTAATTGGTGTGAACAGTGCTAGGTATGTTCTAGTGTTTACCTCTGATCTGGCCATCAGAAAGGTTTTTGTTAGTCTTGACAAAACTTTTTAAATTTATGGTTGATGGTTAATATTTACCTTATAAAACCAGAGGTAGAAGATACGGAAGATTATTGAACAAAGAATCCTAGCTTTCCTGAGTCCTGCAGTCATTTGTGATTTTAGACATGTTACAAAACAGGGCCTCAGTTTCTTCCTCTGAGTGATGAGGGAGTTGAGCTGGATAGTTGGGGAGGAAATTTCCAGCTTTGAATTTACATGGTAGCTAAGATTCATGATTACAGTTTATTTAGCACTGTAACATGGCTTGATTAGTTTTACCAACTCCTTTTACATGAAATTGATGATTTGGGTCAAAGTACATGGCGTATGTGAAATTGGTTGAAATTTGGAATATTTATGACACTGCTGTCTGAATTAGTTTTCCTGTTGGCTTCTTTATTAGTTTCTGTTGTGTAACACTAAGATTCATTTTCTGGAAACTTCACTTTTATAAACATAAACCATTATTTCCGGAAGAACAGATTTTGTTGTTTGTCATCCTTTTTCTTTCTGTCCGTCTCTTCTATCTCCCCTTTGTCTCTCCCTTCCCCCTTGTCACAAATACAGTCTCTTTTTTCCCCTTCTACTGCCTCTTCCTCTTGTCTTGTTATTTTAATGTATTGGGTGGTTTTTTTCCTGTTGTTTTTCTGTGTGCCTTCTCAGTGGACCACACCAAAAGTACTGAGCAACTCTGTCCCAGTAATAAGGGAAGGGAGCAAAGGGGAAGTGTCATAGGTAGTGGGTAATAAAACTTTGAAGTAACAAAGTAAGAAGAGTGAATTTTATTTAACCTGTCATTGCACTGCATTGTTTTATCCTAGCATTTTGAGACAATTTTAACAGTAAAACTACTGTTCACAAAGTATGTTTACATATTACAGAATTTCAAAGTATGGATGGTAATTATTTTCCAGAATGAAGCCTTTTCTTACCGTCGAAATAGAAGTATCTTGGTTTCTTTTGCTCTGACCATATTCTGATTTTAAGAGGTTATTCTAGTAAATTGGAATTACTGTTTTTGGAAGCAGTATGATTCCTTAAGTGATTTAAAGGGATTAATGTTAAACAATGCCAGGCAAACAAAGTTGTTTGGAATGCAGAGGAATAGCAGGGTGTGTATATTATATGTTAAAAGTTTTAAAAAGACCTTTTGCTCAGGAGTCGCACACTAGCTATTGAAACACTCCGGGCATGTTTCTTTCCTTTTATTTTTAAAATTTTTGTCAGCTTTGAATATGTACAAATGTGACAAGTTTAGACTTAGTTATAATGATAACTTATTTCAACTTAAAGCATTTTAATGAATATGACAGTGGATTCGATTAGTCTAAATTTTTCAGTTACAGATTGCATTTTTATATTTGTGAAGTTATCCCTACTTGGATATTTTACACAGCATTTTGATACAAGTGAATTTGGACAAGATGGTGGAATTCTCATTTTATATGAGAGAAAGAAAGTGGGAGCACTTGGAGGTTAGATTTTCCCAGTCACAAATAATCCAGGATTGAAAACTAATTTTCACTGATTCTAAATTTAGTGTTCTTTCCACTATACTGTATTGCCTATTTCAATTTGTATGAGACTTAATTATCTCAAATATGTAAAATCAGTGATCACATTTAGAACTTTTTGAAGAATCATTGACATTAAACTTACTTCTGGGGAAAAATGTTGCCTGGAGCACACTAATGCCATGGAAAAGTCCAGACACCTTGATTGTACTGATTTAGGGCAGCTTAGAAAAAAATGCAAGATAAGTGAATGTTGGAAATGATAGGAAGCAATGAAATAGCAAATTGCACTTTTTAATTGAACATTATTCACTAACCAAATAGGTTGACGTTTGGTGTGCTTAACTCCCCTCCCCTTCAATATTATTGTCATTAGACTTTTAGCACTTCCTAAATTTAATTGCTTATCTGATTTATTGCACTTAAGGTTGAACAGATATCTCAACAAATATTTGCTTGTGTGCCTTCCAGTACAGATGTCTTATAACAATTATGGGGGTGATATAAAAATGCTCATCAAAATCAAGAAATTTAAAAACCAAACTGAGCTTTTTCCAGGGATCCCTTTGCAACATTTTAGGAAATTTAGCTTTAAAAATGCCAGTTGACAACTGCGAGACTCAAACGAGTCTAATAATCATACTTACAGAAAAATAGACAATAGTAGTGATACATTTATTGAGCAATTGCTGAGGGCAGATGTTCTGCTAGACAATTTATGTTTACTTATTCATTCTTTCATTTATTCAACATGCTTTTAGTGAAAGTTTATTTACTTTGTGCCAGGTTCTGGGCACTCCAAGGTGCATGATACTGTCTTTGAATTCAGAGCGCAAAGGACATAAAACGGTGAGTGGAGTAAGGAAGTGTTTCAGGAGTAACACGGAGGACAGGAGGAGCATCGGCCCCAGATGGACCCTGGAAGGGATGAAGTTGGTGGGTCAGGGACAGCTTTTGGAGGGGATGAGGCCAGTGGTCAGGCTACAGGGGAGGAGGAGGGGCTGGACCTCGCACTAGAAAAAGCATAGAGAATTGTTGTATATGTTTGTGTACAAGAATTGTTGTAAGTGTTGTATGTGTGTAAGCAGTTTTGGGTTGTTGGGATTTACCTGTAATAAGGAGAAGCTGGAGAAAAATTGTTGAGAGGCCTTATAGAATATTTTATTGAGCTTAGATCTTTTATATTTTAATTCTTTTCTTTTCTTTTTGGAGCTTAGCTCTTATCCTATAGGAGATGAGGAATCATCGAAGGATTTTAAATAGGAAGTGATTGGCTCATATTTTCATTTTTGTCGAGATTGTACTACTAATTAGGAGATAGAATCAAGGGGTACAAAACTGAAAAAAGCAAACTCATTTAGAAGGCTGTTGCAGCAGACCATATAGAAATAAGGACCTGAACTTGGTCAGTGGTAGAGGTGGAGAGGAGCTGGTATTTTTTTGTGATGTTTTAAAGTAACATTGACGAGATGTGATGGAATGATGGAGAGAGAAATCAAGACTGATGTTTGGGTTTCTAGCTCTGTTAGGTTCTTGCAGTGAACCAGGAATCAAATAATGATTGCAAAGAAATACTACAATATATTTGGAGATAAGTAAAAATCGGAATCTTACCCATGTGATCTGACTTTGTGAAAACCAGAAGAAGCCAAAGAAGCAAGCCGTACAGAAAGAACAGAAACAGGTGTTCTGGAGTTAAGGTGTCTCCAAGTTATCACAACAACTGGCGTTCATGACTTTTCACTTTATTTTGCTGCTAAAGTGCCTCAGCTACAGTCATTAGTTTCTGGTTTTCTTTTTTCTTTCCCCCACCAACTGGCTTTTTCTTTCCTTCCTATTTCAAATTCCTGAGAGACTTACCAAATTGGCCTAGCTAACTGTCATCATTCTTAGTTGGGTGGAGTTTTTCATTATACGCTGTGGTGTGAATTGGTGGCCTTCACTCAAGTGCAAACCTTTGCTGAATCAGCTATAGAGGTGTGAGGGTAGTTATGAAATACAGAACATCCTCCTGGCACAAAGATAGTCTGGGCTCCACTTCTATCAGTAGGGACTGTATGGGAGGCAGTTGCTCCTGGGAAGGTTGGCATGAACCGTAATCGACCTGACTTGGGAGAGATCTAGGTCATGACTGATTTGGGAGTCACCTCTAGGTGGTAGTTGAAACTCAGAGAGTGTGTGAGAGTAAGTGAAGTGAGAAGAGCAGGGGGCCAAAGATGGAACCCTGCACAACAGATGGAGCCCAAGAATGAATAGTTAAGAGGTACGTGGAGAGAGGAGAGTGTAGTGTCACAGAAAGCTGAGCAGAGGAGTATCAGAAAGGAGGAAGTGATCTTTAGTGTCAAATGCAGCAGATAGGTTTAGTGAGATAGGCACAGAAAGTTTTCCACTGGATTTGGAAAGGAGATCATTGTGACCTTAGGTAGAGGGTTTGAATTGAGTAATGGGGGCAAAAATCAGAATAAACAGAAGGGACCAAGCAGAGACAATAGTGAATATAGATTACTCTTGAGAAGTATAGATGAGGAGAGAGTAGGCAATACCTGGAGAAGGATGGAGGTTAAGGCAGGATTTTTTTTAATGGCTGGCTGATAGTGGAGTTACATTGTACCTGGTGATTAGCTTCTCATGTCAGCATGTAAGATGAAAAGCCACATAATCAAAATTCTCTCTAAAAACACCTTTGGAAAGTACTCTTAGAGACTATTGTATCATTTCTAAGTCTCATTTTAGTTTGGTTGTGTGGGTAAAACTGAAGTGACATAAGTTAGATAAGAGTATGTTAGTGCAAGGCATGGAGTCCTAATGTCTACAAAACTTAACGTTTTTAACAAATCTGTAGTAAACCATACCTGTTTTTATTACCTTAAAGCTTTTTGAAAATTTTCATTATGCTCACCACCAACCCCAGTGCATTACTGACAGTGATTTATAGCACAGGAGCATATATTTTATGAAAAGTGTAAACATTTTTGGGATACTGTGCCCTTATAGATTTAGGAGAAGGAGAATAAAGAGGGAAAGGATGAAAATATAAGCTTGGGAGGCTGACAGGGCTTGGAGAGAGGAAAAGGGTTCAGGAGCATAAGATGGTTAGTGTTGAAGAGAGAGTACAATGTTCCTTGGATAGTAGTGGAAGAGGTGAAGACTGGTGGACACAGACCAGTTTGTGTAGGAAAGTGGAGAATAGAATGTGACCATATATGAGGTCGGACAATTAAGTTCGCAACTTGTTGCAATGATGTTGGTAACCTTTTTTGCTATCAGAGGGATTATTCATTATGAATTTGTACCAACTGGACGAACAGTTAACCAAGTTTACTCTTTGGAAGTGCTGAAAAGGCTGCGTGAAAAGTTAGATGATCTAGGGGGTGGCCGGTTCCTCAGTTGGTTAAAGCGTGGTGCTGATAACACCACGGTTGCTGGCTCGATCCCGGTTGCTGGTTCGATCCCGGCATGGGCCACTGTGAGCTGTGCCCTCCTTTAAAAAAAAAAAAAAGAAAAGAAAAACTTAGATGACCTGAACTTCGCCAAAAATTCATGGCTCTTGCATCACGACAATGCACCAGCTCACCGGGCACTGTCTGTGAGGGGTTTTTTAGCCAGTAAACAAATAACTATATTGGAACACCCTCCCTGCTCACCTGATCTGGCCCCCAGTGACCTCTTTCTTTACCCTCAAGATAAAGGAAATATTAAAAGGAAGACATTTTGATGACATTCAGGACATCAAGGTTAATAATGATGACAGCTCTGATGGCCATTCCAGAAAAAGAGTTCCACAATTGCTTTGAAGGGTGGACTAGGCACTGGCGTCGGTGCATAGCTTCCCAAGGGGAGTACTTCGAAGGTGACCGTAGTGATAATTCAGCCGTGAGGTATGTAGCACTTTTTCTAGGATGAGTTCACGAACTTAATTGTCTGACCTTGTATAATGATGCACCCCATTTAAGTCTCGTGTTATGATGAAGTGGGCAGGGTAGTTTGCTTACTGAGTTCAAATAGAGGACTTAAAACTTAAAGTGAATGAGGAAAATGTGGACTAGCCACTGTGGGGAATGGGCAATAAACAAAGGTTTCTGCGTCTATTGTTGGTAGCAGTGGGGGAGCCCCGCTGACATCTTGAGTACGTAGCCGCGGCTATTGGCAAGATCCTTAGACTTGATTCATCATCGGCCAACTGCCCAGTGCAGGAGAAGGGAAGGTATTGATCTAAGGCTTTTGTCTCGCTGGTTGGGCATGATGGAAGGACAGGCATGTGAGGGAAGTCAAGGCTATTTGGGAGCTTTTAAGTGATTAGCATGTAGCCCATCCTGGAAGAGGAAAAAGGAAGGAAAAAACAAACCCAGAAAGTGTCCAGGGAATTGGAATTCCCTTTGTTGGAGAGGCAGTTGTAGAAGTGAAGTCTTTAGAAGGAGAGAGGAGAGGATGGTGCGTCCTAGAGGAGAGTATAAGTATTTCTGCTATAATGCCAAAAGTGTGTCGCTGGAAAAGCCTCATGTTTTCCACAGAATGGCACTCTAAAGGTAGCAGGGCTTGTGGGAAAAGTGGGCCTCGGGCAGACCACTTAAAACCTGTGGAACTTTGTCACCAGAGCCCTACAAAAATAACAGTCTTAATAACATACAAGCCTGGTTAAATTCCCACTGGCATTTGTGCCCAATGTCACAGGCTGCTGATCCTTCACGTTCTTAAGCCCTGAGGTTTGGGCTTCATTCTTAGCGACGTGAGTGCTTGCTGGGTCTGCTCAAAAATAAAAGTCGGAGTCAGGGTTTAGCCCTTTTCACTTTTTTTTAAAAGGGAGAAAATACATACCTTCAGCTATTAGAATGGCTAAAATGCAAAGAAAACCTGAAAATGCCAGTTGCTGGTGAGGCTGCAGAGCAACAGGAACTCTCAAACATTGCGGTGGGAATGCAAAATGGTCCAGCCACTTTGGAAGATGCTTTGGCAGTTTCTAACAAAGCTAAACATAGTTTTACCATATGATCCAGTGATTGAGCTCCTTAGTGTTTATCCAACTGATGTGAAAATTTATGCCCACACAAACATGTACGTGGATGTTCATAGCAAGTTTTCTCATCACCCAAAACAAGCAACCAAGATGTCTTTCAGTAAGTGAATAAACTGTGGTACATCCATGCAATAGAATATTATTCTGTGATAAAAAGAAATGAGCCATCCATCCATGCAAAGACACAATGGTACTTAAATGCATGCTGCTAAGTGAAAGAAGCCAGTCTGAAAAGATTTTATATTGTATGATTTCAATTATATGACATTTTGGAAAAAGCAAAACTATAGAGATAGTGAAAAGATGAGTGGTTATCAAGGGCTTGAGGAGAGGGAGAAAGGGTGGAATTGACAGAGCACGGGATTTTTTTAGGGCAATGAAAGTATTTTCTGTATGATACTGTAATTGTCAATAAATGACACTATCAAACCCATAGAATTTTATAGCATGAAGAGTGAACTTTAATATATGCAAATTAAAAAATCCTTTAGAAGGGAGGGGGAAATCCCAGGATAGAATGCAGAACTGACCACAAAAGCTTTTACAAATGTATAAAACAGCCTAAGAAAAGGGGAGGGGAAAGGTGCTGACCTAAGTAACTTTGGAAATCCGGAGAGTGTAAAACTAATGGTATTATATATATATATGTGTGTGTGTGTATATATATATGAACTCGTTGATAAAGTTGTATTCCATGGATATGAGTTTACAATTCTGATACTGCTATACACTTATACTGGAACTGAACAATTAAAGAAATGGATGGCAGATGGTAGGAGCTAGGTTTCTTACCGCTGGAGTAGAATTTTACAGATAAGGAAAGGGAGGTGGTTAGAGTGATCCATGTGATGATAGATTAGAGTTGGGGACATCAGTATGAACTTATGTTTAGTTTAATATCAGCACAGATGATTACCTATGGAAATACAGGTATGTGTATATACAGGGGTTTAGTATACACACATGTATTTCCTTGCTCTTGTCAATGAGAGGACCTAAAAGTAATGACACCCCAGTAACAATGAGCATACCTAGTACCTTGAGCTTGTATTCTAATGCCATTTGCCAGTAAAAAGAGCTAGGGCTCCTTGGAGAAATGGCTGATTCTAGGATTGGGGCAGGAAACATAGATGATGAGCCTCTAGCATCTTGTACAGCCATAAAGTAACAAATGAAAACGACAGGTATTGGAATTATGTCAGAGTGCCAGAGGAGCCAACTGCAAAAGCTCCCAATAGTTAAAGGGGGAACAGTTTGAGCAACAAAGTAATATTCAATTATAACCCAAAGTTTAAAATAAATATGTGTTTACAGAATTGTACACCTGAAATCTACGTAATTTTACTAACAATTGTCACCCCAATAAATTTTTAAAAATAAATACATAAATATGCGTGAGTCCATACTGATATAAACAAAGAGGAAATGTGTTAGCACTTTTTGATCTGTACTGCAGGTCAAAGTGCATTTCCCAAGATGGCTTAATATAGTGGAAAGTGTAGCAGTTCTTGAAGCCACTAAAACATTGGGCATTACAGGAATGCACTTCTGTAGGATTCCCAGCCTTGTTGACTTAGGACCTTTTGTATATTGCTAAATTTTTCTAATTCATTAATGTACCGTTTCCCCGAAAATAAGACCTAGCTGGACCATAAGCTCTAATGCGTCTTTTGGAGCAAAAATTAATATAAGAACCAGTATTAGATTATGCCTGGTCTTATGTAAGACCCGGTCTTATAGTAAAATAAGACCGGGTCTTATATTAATTTTTGCTTCAAAAGACGCATTAGAGCTTATGGTCAAGCTAGGTCTTATTTTCGGGGAAACATGGCACTGGGAAAAGTTGCGTTATGAGCTCAATGACTTATTATGCTGACATCATTCCTGTATTTATCAAGTGCGTATGAAGTAATTTGTATTCAAGAAGTGTGTTTTGTAGCAGAACAGACTTTATGAGAATTTAATATTTTTGAGGTGGAATAGTTTCAGGTGATGTCAGAATCCAGACTGTGGCTCCAGGAGGGAATGATGGAAGTTAGGGTGGATGTCAGTAGGAATTAAATGTAAAAATGTCCAGGAGTCAAAATGCAAAAACAGTAAAATTAATCACAAGTTAAGTGTGAAGTGTGTTAATGTTATATGGGAGAGATACATGTTGCTGTGAGGGCATATAATAAAAAAGAGGTTAGACCAAGGCAGAGAGGGTAGAGAGAATAATTGAGGAAGTAAAGCTTGAGCTAAGATCTGAAGGATGAGTGGACCTAACCAGGCGGGGAAGGAAGGGTAGAGCTTTCCAGTCAGAGAATCACTTGGGCAAGACTGGCCTGGCAAGCATGGCTGGAGCAGAGGGAGGAGGTGGAAAAATTCAGGGGGAGGGCGAGATCAAACAAGGTTTTCAGGAAGTTTATCTTTTTCATAGGCTAAATGGAAGGCTTTTAAGAAGGAATTTTAGTTGTGCTGAGGGATGGTGGTACAAGGAAGGCTGATTTATCTTCCCAGAGAGGCACTTGGAGCTTGGAGGGGGATGGGGATGGGCCTTATTCACACCCTTTCCATTTCAATGAAATACATCTACAGGTTGTTGGAATAGAAAGAGCTAGCCTTAGAATAGAAAGAGCTAGCCTTAGAGTTTTGAAGCAATAAATGTATTTTCTTCCTGAACCATGTAGAAAACACTTAACATTGAAGACTGTTTTTAAAAGTTTATACTTTGGTAGTGTGAGGTTGTTTTTTGGTCACCACAGAATTTAAGGTAATAAACTTCCTGCTGATTAGCGTTATTAGGAATAGGCCCTTTACTCTGATAATACTAGTCTCTTCCAAGAAATAGAACCGTATGAATCCTGTTAACCTTACATCTAAACTTTTTCCTAGGTCTTTAAATATAAATTTAATTTAGAAATGAACCAGATCCTTTGAACATTTACAGAATTTTTCTACATTGTTTTAGTAGAGCATGATGAATATAATGGAACTTGAAGAATTAGGATTGTGTCGTTTTTACAGTTATTTTTGCATAACAGAAAAATGTAGGGGATCTTAATTTATACATAGGTTTAACACATGATTCTACTAATTTTGGACAAGTTATATAACCTCTAAAATTTTTCCATTTTTAAAAATGAGGTTAAATAATACCTACTGCACAGGTGTTGAATGAGAAAAAATCTATACAAAAGCACCTATTATTTACAGATTGTTTATCCTAGATATTTCCTTTCTCTTTTCTCATAGAAGTAACAAGGGTAGGAGATAGGAACACATGTGAAGTGATCCCAGGATGCTCATTGTTACGAAATCCTTCCTGTGGGTTCAGAGCTGTGCTGGATCAGGCTTGTTGAATTTAAATCCCAGCACAAATCCTGGTTTGGAATTCTCACACAGCAGTATGACCTTGGGCGAGTTTCTTTATCTTTCCTTATTTTCTCAACTGTGAAATAAAAATAAATACCTACTTCATACGTTGTTATGAATGTTAAATAAGTTAGTAAATATAATGCTCTTAGAACATAGTGTTAAATGTATGCTATCATTTATTATTATTATGTATACCTTGAGATTACTTTATCCCTAAAAATTTCGATCACTTCCCTTCTTAAAAAAACAAAACCAAATATAAAAGCTAGTTGTCTTAGGATTCCAGGGTTAATCAGGGTTTTCTTTGGATTATTTTTAACTGTCTAACTTTTAAAAATGCATTTAGTTTATATGACCTTTTCCCAGGCAACTCAATTATCTTAACATTTTTACTGAAAAAGGTTATTTGTTAAGAGAAAGATGTTTCGCTGAAACCATAATTTATTAAATGTCCATTTTTTAAAAAGTGAATGGTGTCGTTCTGCAGATTTATGCTATTGTTTTTTCTTCTGCTTAGCTTAGTGTAAATCTATTACCTGCCTATGTTAAAGCAGTTTTAGCAGCATCTGTATATTGCTGCTTCGATTTTTATCTTCTTAGCCAAGTTTATTCCCTTCCAGTGGTCAGTTACTTCTGCTCATAACACATTTACTTAAGACATCTGTGGACACACGTTTTCATGGCTGAGTTCATTCAGTTTCTTTTGGGCCATGTGAACATGTACTAATTTGCATTGCAAGTGTAAACTTAACTGTTTAATGATAGGGTACTTTATGAAATTAGTAATTTCATAAAGTGTATGGTGAGGGAAGATATGATCTCATTAGTTTGTAATGGTTATTATATGGCTAAGGTATAATTTTTAACTTAAAAGAAGGTTTTTAGTTTTAAACAATCATGGTAAATTTGAGGAGGGGGAATTCTGCTACCCATGAAGGTATTGTTATAGTGTGACTGAAAGATTAATGACGTAAGTTTGTATTGGGTAAAGCATATCTAACTAAAACACCTGAGTAATGATTTAGAGTATTGTTTCTCATACAGCCTCTTTGGGGGTTGTGGAGACTTGTCTCACTTACTCTCTTTGAGTACTTTCTGACCAGCTACTTCAGCTTTTGCCTTTATTCTTCTGTAGTTTATGGGCGTATTTTGTCTTGCTTACTTGATTGTGTTCACATAGTAGCTTTTCAGGTAATTTGTGTCTTAGACGAGTGACAAGGGAGATGATTGTCAGTAAAGGAAACCCTCTGGGATTAAAATTGTGGAATAGCTAGTTTAAAAAGTTTAAAAGCCATCATCTAACACTTCCTAACAATGTCAGCAATGGTATGGTGTTATGTTTCTTTCTTTAAAAAGAAAGAAAATACAACTAGAGATTAGATATAGTTCTCAGGCTGTAATTGGCCAAAGAAATTTCATGGATCAGCCTTTTAATGATGATACGTCAAAGATCAAAATTCTAAATTCTTAAAGTAAAAAAGCTGTTTTGCTAATTCACTCTAATTGTGTAAAATTTAAGTTAAAAATGTACTCTATGATACAAATGCTTCTGGCTTAAAAAGCAGGCCATTTGGCAAAAGAGTGTTGTTTAGGAAAAATTTTATAAATGATATGTAAATTTCGGTTAATAAAGTTAAGGTCAGATTCTCATTATGTTCTTCAAATGCAGCCTTTTTTTTCTCTTAAAAATATAGTATACTCTAAAATACTTTTAATTTTCACAAAGGACTGCTAGGTTCAGTGTGTTCAGATTCTGAAATTTTATTAAAATTGGTAATGTGTGAAGAGTTCCATGGCTAACTTGGGCTATTTTGCGTATTGGATTAATTATGATGATAAGTGTTTCATTAGGCTTTAATTATTTGTGCTGATGGGAGCATAAATGTACATGTCATTCTAAAAGCCATATTCCTGAATTATATGTTACAGTTTTCATTTGAATATCTCATTTGATTTTTTTTTTCGTTTCTGTTTTGTATGCAGGTCATGGCAAAACCCCAAAAGATGCAGCGTCAGTTCGTGCCACACATCCAATACCAGCAGCCTGTGGGATTTATTATTTTGAAGTAAAAATTGTCAGTAAGGGAAGAGATGGGTAAGTATAAATTTTGGTGGGAAAATTGTTTGGTATTCTTGGGTGATTATTTTTGTTTTGATTCATAATGTTTATGATGTAATTGGAAAATTGGAATCTTGGAAATTTTGGTAACTGGAAAAGTGGAATCTGAATATTCCAGTATAGCAGGTTAGATCTGGTTTTGGTTAAATATTAGTTG
The DNA here is from genome assembly GCF_036562045.2 of Rhinolophus sinicus. NCBI lineage: Eukaryota > Metazoa > Chordata > Mammalia > Chiroptera > Rhinolophidae > Rhinolophus > Rhinolophus sinicus. Next base: position 65,420,451 of record NC_133756.1, read on the forward strand.
AAGTTAACGCTTGAATTCATGAAATTAACCAAGTCTTTCTGGTACTTTTGTCCACAAAATGGAGAATTGGAATTAAACAATAGCAGTGACTCATTTTCCATGCCTTTTCTTACACCGTCTTTTTTTTTAATTTTGAGAAGCTAGTTAACCAAAGCCAAAAAATTCATGGTATTTTACAGGGGCTGGGGCTTAGAATTTCAGGTTTAGATCAGGGAAATGTATGTTTGTATGCTCTCAGTGGGAGGCAATTCCCAGGGATTAGCGTGTGGTTTAGAAGCTTACACTTAGAACTCCATGTAGATCCTGGAACCAACTTTTATATCATTGCTTTACAACTTGGAATTGGTATGGAGAGAGAGAGAGAGAGAGAACACACATCAGAATCACTGTGGAACTGTTAAAAATACAGTAGTTTGGGCCTTACCCCGAATGTTCCTGAATCAGGAATTTTAGAATTAGAGCCTGAGCAAGACATGCATTTTGAGAAAAGCAACTTGGAGAATTTTGGTGCATATCTCTGGTTAAGAACTAATTACCTAGAATCATTGGCTCTGTCCTATGGTGTTTCCTGATAACTTCATTGTGGTATCAGAGATCCTGTAAAGCATCCATGGAATCATTTGTTCACCTACCAAGATAAAGTTATTGGGCTGTATAAGTTGCCCTGTATTTGAAGTGGATCATTTAACCCATCTTACTGCTTCTGTGTTTAACTGACAAAGTAAGTGTATTCAGTAGATTATTCCTCTTTATTTGCTGAATATTCTTAATGTCAATAATATGGAAAGTAAAAAGTGAAACCTTGAAATTCAGTGATAACTTTTTAACTGCCTCAGTTTTTGCAGGGTGATCAAGCCAAAGATAAAATCAGAGAAGCCTAAAGTGGTTTAGAGATGTAGAGTAAAATAGGCACGTGATTGTAACCATTTCTAATTCTGCTGCATACTCAGTAAGCCAGTTCTTTTCATACGCAACGTTATATCATCAACCCCATAATGCTGGTGTTGTGCAGAGTGATTCCCAGGGTTCTCTTTACCTTTCACTCTACATATTCTACCTTTGCATGATCTTGACCTTATATTTTCATGGCTGCAAATACCCTGATGAATCTCAAATCTAAACTACATCTTAGGCTATTCCCTTGAGCTCTGGACCAATATATCTAATCAGATGTTTGCATTTGAATGTCCCTCAGGCATTTAAATTTAGCTTGTTTAAAATCGTTTTCTCAATATTAGCTTGGTTAGTTGTTCACGAGTGCTAGAAACTTGAGAATTTCCTGCTTTTATTTTCTGTGTCCATCTATACAATCTCTGCCTTAGTCAGGTCTTAGTAATGTATCCCCTAAATTATTGAGGTGGTTGGTTCATTGGTCTCCCAGTTGCTCCCCGTTTTCCTCTCCGGTCTATAATTATTGTCAGTGTTCTTTCTAATACAGAACTGAACTGTGACTTTCCCCTTCTTTAGATCATTTAGTACACCTGTTACTTCGAGGATAAAATCTAAAACTTTGTTACCGAGCGTGGGCTCACTTCCTGACACACACAGGAGCCAATACTATGGCACTGGCTTTTGAGAAAAGAAAAAAGCTTTATTGCAGGGAGACAGGAAGCAAAGCTCAAATCTGTCTCCCTCATCCAGGGTTTGGGACAAGATTTAAGGGGAACAGGCTGGTATGTGGAAGTGCGGGCAGGGCAGGTTTCCATAGGAGGGCTTTGGAACTTGGCCACTTGTGGTAAGATAGGGTGAGGGACTTCAGCACCAGGTCTTCCTGGATCTTTCTGGACAATCGACACTTCACATCTGAAAGGATTCTGGCGTTTAGGTCCCAGTCATGTCCTGGTCCTTTGGTTCTGGGGTAGGGGAGAAACTGGTTCCAGGTATAACTGGAGGTCAAAATTCTCTGCTCTGTGCGTGCTTTGGCTGCATGACTTGTGGTTTTGCTCTGTTGTCTGAAAAAGAGGTCAGTATCTTGTTAGAAACATGGTAGGGCCAGTTTGAGCTTGTTCTATGATTACGACTTCTTAGCAGGGTCCTTCATGAAGACTAACTCCTTTTAATTTTCAGTCTTATCTCTTGGTTTCCAGGATCCCTCATTCTTTTTTTCTTTCATTTTTAAAGTTAGATTTATTTTACATATAGTAAAATTGACCAATTTTAGCCTGCAGGTTTGTGAGTTTTGACAGATGTGCATGGTCATGTAACTACCACTACAATCAATACATAGTACAATTCCATCACTTCACTCCACCCCAAATTCCTCCATACCCGTTTGTAGGCAAATCTTCCCTATTTCCAGCCCCTGGCAACCACTGGTTGGTTTTTAGTCTCTAGTTTTGCCATTTCAGGAATGCTTTTTAAATGGAATCATATAGTATGTAGCCTTTTAAGTCAGGCGTTTTTCACTTAGCACATCGCATTTGAAATTCATCCCTGTTGTTGCATGTATTGCCAGATCAGTCTTTTTACTGATGATTGGATGAACCAACTGCAGTTTGCTTATCCGCTCTTCATCTGAAGTGCATCTGGGTTGTTTCCAGTTTTTGGTAATTAGGAATATAGTCACTATAAACATTTATGAACAGGTTTTTGTGTAAGTGAGTTTTTATTTCACTTGGGTAAATATCTAGGAGTGGAATTGCTGGATGGGATGTTAGGTGCATTTTTAACTTTATAAGAAACTGCCAGATTGTTTTGCAAAGTGGCTGTACTAGTTTGAATTCCCACCAGCAGTGTATGAGAGTTATCTGCCTCCCCAGTAGCACTTGGTATTTTCATGTTTTTTATTTCAAATTTTTAGCCATTATAATAGGTATCTAGTGGTTTCTTGTGGTTTTCACTTACATTTCCCTAATGACTAATGATGTTCAAGAATCCTTAGTTCTTACTTGCCCCCCGTTTTTTTTTTAGAAAAACAAACTCAATAATTCCTTTATTTTGGTTTTAAATTTATCACTTGTTGACAACTGTGGAAATGGTTAAGAAATGACTTTAACAGGTAAAAATACTGAATTGACAGCTAAATTGAACAGAATGTTTCACAGGATACTTCGCATTTTGTTACTTCAATTAAATTCCAGCTCTTTATACCTCATCTCTTTCCTGAGCTGTGGAAGCTCTAACTGGGGCATTTGGTTAATTTCCATTTCCACTTTTCTGAAAGCTTAGGCTTGGAGAAATACGCCCCAGAAAATAGAAAGTAGGATGCTAAACAGAGTTCAATCAACATAAAGTGATCCCCACAAGAGAAGGATGGAACAAACGTTTTAGGTTAGAAAATATTCCCATGGACCTGTTTCTAATCAGAATCAGCACCTGCGAAAAATGCACGGGGTAGATGACAGTACGTGGTGCCATAAGATACTGTTTGTAGTTCTCTAACTGGGCGTGCCAGCTCATAGTTCTAGTGTTACATGCAGGCTCTTTTCCTCCTTATAGCTTACCTTCTCTTGGTCGCTTTCTCTATCAGAGTAGCTTAACTAGTTACTCTTCAAGCTCTAGTGCAAAGGTACCGTTTTTGTGGCATTTTCTCCTCCCCAAAATAGGATCGTGCCTTTTCTATGCTTCCTTTACATTTGGGCAGACTAATTATAATATCGATACTGTTTTTGATTGCTTACTGGTGGTGTATAACTGTACAGATTCAAGAGTAGGGGACTACTTTATATTTCTGTAACTCCAGTACTTAATTTTTAGCTAGTATTCATGTGAATGAATAAGTGAATGGATGAGAATTAGTACCTACCTCCTGTATATTCTTGGAGAAATCTTTTGTATGTCTTTGGTTAAATATTATTTATCTTTCTGGTAACTTTTTGAACAAAGTTCTAGGTCCAACCCCATGCTTTTGGAAGGGAAGAACAATTCATTTATGGGAAGAAAAGCAAGTCATGTTGCTATTAATAATTTTTGGCCAGGTAATAATATCTTTCTGGAGACGTATTGAACTGTATCAAGAGATATTTTGCAAAGAAGGGACCAGAAAGAGCAGCTGTTAGTCACCTTTCATTTGCGGTGTTACATGCCTATCTGAGAGTTTATTATACTTAATTTAAAATTGAATTTTCTTTTAAACATTCTGTTTATCCAAGATTAGGACAGATAAATATTTGGAGCCAAGATCATAGTTTTTTAAAGAGAAAGTGTCACTGCAGCAAGTTTTCTCATAAAATGGCAAGATTTAGGTATGAATTGCCTCTTAGTTTATTTGTGATATGCGTTATTTCTAAGTTGGCCTTGGAAAATTTGAATATGACTATAATGATTGTTACTTGAATTTCTTGCCTGAGAAATAAGACTTGACGGAAGTTCCTTTTATTGAGTGAAAGAAATAATGTGTTTTGTTCTCTGCCTTGGATTTTCATTTAAACTAAACATAATTTTTGATATGTTCAGCAAAGTAAGTTAATTTTTTAGGCTAAAGTAGCCTGTTTAAATTTTGTGATTAATTTAAAAGTAAAGTTCTCATGCATTTTGCATAACTTTTTTAGGAGACATATTTAAAGAGTATATACAGAAGGTGCCAAAAAAAGTATACACATTTTAAGAAAGAAAACTGTATTAAAATTGTAATGCTCAATATATTCTGATAACAAAAGATGAATACAAGTCACGTTTGACTTCTGCAATTACAAGAGGTGCTCAGAGTGGTTACCATCAGTGTCCAGAGACTTCTGATTTAGGCGAACTGCTGCTTGAGTCATATTGACCAAAGTGTCCACTTGTGTACATTTTTTTGGCACCCCCGGTATTTACATTGTGTTCTTGTTAGTGATTGTTGACTGTCAAGATGAATTTCTAAAAGGAGTCTGTCTTATGAATGTACTTCCAGTTCAGGAATTTCATTCAAGTTTTAAATTATGCATACTAATAGAGGCAGTTAATTCTAAATGTAAGAGAAAATAAACTTTTCATTTGAAAATTTTTAGAATTATAATTTATTATGAGTGCAGTATTTTTAGCTCTTCAAACAAAATACTGATGCTACTCTGCCAGTAATTCAGGAAAAACCAGCAAGTAATCCAGTCTCTCTGTTCTATTTCTAAATTCTTCTGCTGATAGAAATAACATTCTATGCTTGCTAACTTTCTGGCTTATTTCTTAGGGGAGTGGAAAAAAATAAGTGACTTCTTCCCATCTAGCTTTACAAGGCTTTAAAAGGTCTTTCCTTCTGGTTTCAATTGGCGATAAGCAGCAAATGGAAACACAGATGGAAAAACATGAACAAAGGCATCAAGGAAGCAATATATTTATTAACTTAACAAATATAACTGAACACGTAACTGTCACAGTTGAGTAAGTATATATAAGGAATTATTCATCTCTGTCTTATCCATAGTTCCTCGTAGAGGACCTGGCACTTAGTAGAAACTCAGTAAATGCATTGAGTGAACTGAATGTGGGCCCTTGCCCTCAAGGTATATCTAGTCCAGTATTTGGAGGGCACAGTAGGGCAGGGTAGGGAGCAGACATGCAGATACCTCTAGATTAAGACATACTAAGTACTTTGAGAATGAGAGAATATATGGAAGATCTGAGGAGAGAATGATTAATTCTAGCTCAAGGTAACGGATTTAGAAAGGAGGTAGTATTTGGTAGGCCTTATAAAATGAGTAAGAATTTGAGAGGCTTTGTTGGGGAAAATTATTTTAGACAGATAAATGGCCTGACTAGTTTCGTGAGTGGAGTGGAACTATAATGTATAGTGTCTTTGGCTGAGGTATATGGCTCAATACTGTTGGAGACTTGAGGGATTATAGTGAAGAGTTTACAGAACAATGGAATCAAATATTAGCCTCTATGACAGTTCTAAGGTGGAATGCTCTATAGGTAGCAGGGAGGGAGCCTTTAGTCTTTTTGAGTAGGGCAGTGATATATCTGTTTTAGAAAGACAGTACTGGGTGGGGAGGACATGCAGTTGTGAGGCAGTGTAAGGTGGCTCGAGATAGGAGTTAGGTTATGAGGCTGTTGCTTAGGGATAGATTGTGAGAGAAATTAAAAAAAAGTAGAGGAGGAGGAGGTTTAATTTGTTGGGTACCTATGACGTGGCAGGTATTGCACTAGGATCCTAGGATTTACAAGGATGGGTTGGCCAAGACAGGCTACCTGCCGTCCAGAAGTTTGCAGGTTAGAAGGAAAATGAACATGTCAACAACTAAATATAGTATGAAATATATGTAGTAATAGATATATAGGCAAACTGCAGAAGAAGTGTGGTGGAGGAAGTGCCCAAGTCTTTTGGAAGATGGAGGGGTGATTTGGAAGCCTCCATAGAAAGCTTGCATAGCTCGTACAGCTATGGAAGAGGAAGAAAGTTAAACATAAGTCTCTCTCACTTCCCTGTCCTTCGGCCACCCATTACTGTCCTTACACTAATTTCCTAGGGATCCCTCCAGAGATAGTCTGTGAGCAGAGTTTGCAAAGATGAGTAGCCGTTTTAGGAGCTGATTAGTTACTTTTGCTAAAAAAAAATATAATGAAGTATTTTGGGATTGATTAGATGGAGAGTTGAATATTGGCTCTGCCACCTATTAGTTCTGTGGCCTTGCACTTTTCCACAAACTTGTTTCCCTATCTGTTAAGTGGAAATAATAGTGTCAGCTTCATAAGATTAGATTAAATAATTCATTTGAAAGCACTTATTCGAGTAGGCCTGCTGCACATACTTGCTGCTGTTGTTACTGAAGGAGAGAGCAGCATGGAGCTTTGTGGGTGCGCCAGAGATCACAAGGGACTGCGAATGCTAATGGCTGTATTGCCTTTACCTTTTAGGTGCTAGTTGGAAGCAAGGGAATGACAACAATTGGCTTTGCATTTTAGACAGGTCACCGTGATGGCAGTACTACCATCACAGTACTAGAGAGGTTCCAGGCTGACATCCAGAAGGACCAGTCGCGCTAAAGTGATTTTAAATTGAGGGCTTAATTTTTGTAGTGGAGCTCAGCAAGCAGACAGATTTGCTGTCTACGTGGGACGGTTAAAGCAAAACCAGCTTGATTAGGAAGTGGGAGTGGTGAGGGTAGCTGTTGAGAGAGAGAGAGTGAAGGATGGCTTCCAGGTTTCTGGCTTGGACAGTTGATCCAGATAGATGGTATTGTGGCTACACAAGGTACAAAACATTGGAGGGAAGTGGGACTTGGAAGTTGCAGATGATGGGAACAATGTTTGAACTGCTGTGAGACATTGAGATGATTAATTAATAGCAAAGCTTTGACTAAAAATCAGTGGCATTTAGGAGCGAGAGAGCAGAGCTGTAGGTGAATTTTGGAGTCATCAGAATCTAAGTTGTTGAAGCCATGGGAATTGATACGATCCCCCAAGTATGTAGCGTAAAGAAAGGAGAGGGCCTAGCATGGACATGAGAACCATTTTTATAGTATATTAGGAGGGGGAATCTAGCTAAAGATTCTGAGAAGGAATGGTTAGAGAGCTAGAAGGAAGATCCTGGAGTATTGTGTGTTGGAAGCCAAGGAAGTCAATTAAAAGGAGAGCTGAAGTGTCCACTGGTTTGTCACTTAGGGGTTGTTAATCCTTGTTATAGCAGTTTCTTTAAAATTGGGATGGAAGCGGGTGCAGTGTGTAAAGAGTTAGATTAGGGTAAGGAATGGGGATAGATAGTGGAGCCAGTAGACTTGTGTAGCTGTGTTGCTGTTGTGGAAAACAGTCATTCTTAATCCATTCAGAAAAATCTGCCAATTGAAAGATTCAGAGGGTAGTACAGAAAAATATAAGAAAGATGTTGTAATATTGTATCACCACTATTAATAATTCAACTTGTTTGCTTCCAGTTTTTATATATATACCTTTTAATATCTTAAACATAGTTCTATTTTTCTTACAGATTTTTACATGCTGTTTTTATTATTGATTTACTTACACGTATTTATTACTAGGTATTTCTTACGTAATTAAAACCATTTTCCAATAAGATTAAAAGCTCTATCTGTTTTTGTTTTTTGGCTGCAACACATTCTGTTGTATGTATGTTAAGGCATATCCATAGCTATTCTCCTATTGTTAAGTTGATTCTAACTCTTTTTACTATTATTAAGTAATTATCACTCATGAAATCCCTCTCTTTAGGAAAGATTTCTTGAAGTAGAATTATTGGATCAAAAGAAAGGGCATGCACATTTTTAAGACTCATCATAATACAATGGCCAAATTACTCTCCAGAAAGATGAGTCTAGTTTCCGTTGGGGTGGGAGAAACTTGGTCCTATGTATCAGTTGAGGAGATGACTCACCCGTGAGTCCAAAGAAAGATTGAGGAGGTGAGTTCTTTTGCTGAGGGCATAGAGGTGGGGACTTAAATATAAATTAGGAATATGGGATGGAATATGGAATTGATTGGAGCATAAATAGTTCTACTTCAGGAAGCCTGTCTTGATAACCTACCTTTACACCTCTGTATTAAGTTAGGCTCCTCTGTTATGTTTTCTTAGCACTTTGTACTTCCCCTGCATAGCATTTAATCATATTCATAGTTATTTATTTAAGATCTGTCTTCCCTTTTAGTGTCAGCTCCATGAGAGCATAGACTTGTTTTTTTCACAGCTTAATCTATGTTGTCTCACACGTACTTAGTAAATATTCATTGATCATGGAAGTAAAAGTATTGAGGAATTATGAGGTTTAAAACCTTGAATTTGTTGTGATGGCAGTTTACATACATAATACCATTTTTGTCTATATACTCAGCTGGTTAGGGAGGCAAGTTGAATTATATGATTGACGCAGGATAGGAAATTACAGGCTAGGTAAGTTGGAAGAACAATTGTAGTAGTTGAGGTAACTAGTGAGGGGATATTTAAATGGACAGTTTTAGTTCAGGCTGGTAAGGAAGAAATGAAATCAGTAAGGAGCTGATAAACTCAGACAAAATGGAGACATTTATAATATATAGTGGGGCTGTTTTTAGTGAGGTTTAAGAAGACATGTGGTGGGATTTCTTCAGGTGGAATTGCTGAAGATGCCACATAGGGTATAGCAGTGAAAGACAGCTTCTGTGAAGAGAAGCCGAAGGGATTGGACGTCCTTTTTATTCAGTACTGTATGTATCCTGAGTGCATAGAACAATGCAGGGCACAAAATAGGTGCTGGATAAGCATGTTGACTGAGGGGAGTTGGGTAGGCTCAACATCTTCTGTAAACCCCCAGCTCTGTGCTTGTACAGCACGTCAGTACTTGGTGTTTGTGGAAGTAACTGAGTCTTGGATATTGGATACTTCTTTACCTACGTTCTGAAACCATGGTAGGAGTCGCATTTTTTGTGGTGAGAAAAATACCAGTACCCAGTGGATGTGGGAAAAGTGACCTAGACATATATATAACCATGACATTTCTTAAATTATTCTTGGGTTGGTTATCTTCAGTGTAGTTGAAATTCCGAATCACCCTTACCCCATAGCTCTGTCAGTTATTTTTATACCCAGCAAATGCATTTGGATTTTTTTAAGAGAGTTTTTTTTCCAGTTATACAGTATAATGCACTCTTAATGTAGAACGGGAAATCGGGCGGCCAGATGGCTCAGTTGGTTAGAGTGCGAACTCTGAACAATAGGGTTGCCGGTTCGATTCCTACATGGGCCTGTGAGCTGCGCCCTCCACAACTAGATTGAAGGACAAATGATTTGGAGCTGATGGGCCCTGGAGAAACACACTGTTCCACAATATTCCCCAATAAAGTTTATTTAAAAAAGGGGGAAATCAGACAGATCGTGTGAAATAATAAACAGCATAACTATTATATTTTTAAAAGCATCTGGAATCCTACCGCCCATATTAAACTACAGTTGACATTTTGCGGTATATATTCCCAGCCTTTTTTCTGTATTCAAACAAATTTTAACATTAGTCTAAAAAAGAAAAATTGGTTTAAGATGTATTTCAATCACATAAAATAGATTTTAAAAATGTATTAATCTCATGTTTACCATTAGTTACACTTTAATAAAGCTTTGAAGATACCCATAATCCTTCAGTATAACTTTAAGGTTGTATATCTTTGTCAATAATAAATATATTAGTTGAAATCATATTTCAGTTTTTCAAAACCAGAAAAGCAGTTTTTAATCAGTCTATTTTTGTTTATCTCAGGTATATTTTTTGCTATTTGCCTACTGTTGGAATCAGGTGAAAGTAAGTGTTACAGAATAAGGAAAAACAGTCTATTGGTCCTAGATCTTTTGATTTTTTGTGGGTGATTTGGCAGTTTGGGTATGTGTTTCTGGAGGAGTGGTTGAAATGTTCAAAATGATTACACAGTAGTAATGGTTTTTGGTTGGAAGCACAGGCTGGTTAAGAGCTGAGGTTCATCCCAGAGTTTCTCTCTTGGTGATTTAGACAGTACAGAATGTAAACAGTTTTCCTCCTCAACATTTTCAAGTGTACATAAGAGTTAATACAGTGAACACCCGTGTGTCTACCACCTGGATTTTACAGTTAGAATTTTGCCATGTTTGCTTTATGCCAAATCTGTTCATTAATCCATCTTTTTTTACATTAAAAAAAATTTTTATATTGGGAAATAGTGTGTTTTTCCAGGACTCATCAAGTCCATGTCAGGTCATTGCTTTCCATCTAGCTGTTGGGGGTGCAGCTCAGCTCCAAGTCAAATCGTTGTTTTCAATCTAGTTGTGGAGGGTGCAGCTCACTGGCCTATGTGGGAATTGAACCGGCGACCTTGGTGTTACGAGCACTGTGCTCTAACCACTGAGGTAACTGGCTGCCCCTATTAATCCATCTTATTGTTTAATGCATTTCAAAGTAAGTTGCAGACTTTCCAAATGAGTTTTACTTAAATTTTCTAATTTTACACTTGGATCTCTTTTTTTGCTCTGAAAATCTTTGTTTCTAATGTTATTGACATGATTTTTTAATTTGCTTTGTCCTAGAACATAACTATACATTCTAAATTAAAATACCAAAATAATTATTAACAAGAATATTGATTGAATACAATAGGATTTCTTTACAGTTTTTTTTGTTGTTAGACTAAACCCCAGTAGGGATAGATACGCAAAATACTGTGCTTTATAGTAATTGTTTTCTGTGTGTTTTGGCCGTCAATTAACATATTATTAGTTTCACTTATTTAAATTTATCTTCCTTTTTCGGGATTGCTTTTTTTCTTATGTAAAGCATTTAAACATTTTTACATTATTCTAAAATTAAAGTTGTACAAGAAGGTACTTCACAGAAAGCTCATTTCAATCCTTCTCGCACCCCACCCCCCCCATGCCGGCAGGTAACCATTTTTGTTGATTCTTGCTTTATCTCTCCATTATTTCCTTTTGAAAATATAAGCAAATAATGTCCTAGAAAACTGCACATGCATCACAGGTAACTGGTGACACTAGTTGCTTTTAGATAGGGGAGGAAACTTGAAACGTTTGTCACTTTTGAGTTTTGTTTTTTAATAATGTTTATTTTCTTTGCTATTTTTTGGGGAGGCGGGGGAGGTTAGTATATTTTTATGTTTAGAAAATTACTTTTATACTAACACCAGCAGTTCCCATCCGTTTAAGATATTCTGTATTGTGAGCAGTAATGGAATTAGCTGGTAACCTCTTCTTCAGCTACCCTTCCCTCTTCTCTGGTAACTATTATTTTGGCATTTAAAAATTTATTACTGATTTGCATGCAGTAAAATTCACTTTTTTCAGGGGGATGGATATAGTTCTATGAGTTTTGACAAATGCATACAATCATGTAACAACCACCACAATCACGATATTGAATACCTCCCCAAATTTTCTCTTACTCCACCTTTATAATCAAATCCTCTTCCCACCCCTGACTCTTGACAACTGATTTATTTTCTGTTCCTATAGTTTTTCCTTTTGAAAAAAGAATGTCACATAAATGGAAATGTCACATAAATGTAACCGTTCGAGTATGGTGTTTTTTCATTTAACGTGAGGCATTTGAGCTTTATTTAGGTAGACCAGTGTATCAGTAGTTCATTCCTTTTTTGGTAAACTCTCCCCTTTTCCATTTTGTTAATTGCATTATATCCATATGTTGTAGAAGCAGGTAACATTTGCATATACAACTCTGTTACTTTATCATTTAGTGTTAGTTCTAAATTCAGTATGTTTAATAATCACTACCAGACCTTGTCGCAAAGCTTCTCTTAGGTTTTTTGGTTGTCTGAAGCACATTCTTAACTAGAGAGCTCAGGAAGATCTCATGGGAACAATATTTAAGTCTTTTCTGGTTCATAGCTATTTGTTTATGACTGTTAGACCCATTATATTTTGAAGATTTGATTGGATATAAAATCCCTGGCTTACGTTTTCTTGTGAGCTCCGTGGACTTGGATATGAAGTATTATTGTCAGTCTTAAGCCATTCTTTTTCCTTACAAGAACCTTGGCCTTTTCCTTAGATGCTCCAAAGATCTTTTTTTTTCTTTAAAGTAGCAATACATGAATCTGTCTTGGTGTTAACCTTCCTGTGTGGCCTTAAATAGTAGGTTCAAGTCTTCTTTTATTTCAGAAAAGTTTTCTTGTATGATCATTTTTAGTATTTGCCCTGTTCCTTTACATAGGTTTCTTTTCTGGGGACTCCAGTTATGAGTGTGTGTTGGATCTTCTTTGCCTAACTTCTATATCATTTGTTCACAAAACCTTTTTCTTTCCTTCTTTGTTTATTTAAAAAATCTCCTCCATTTTGTTCCATTTTTTTCCTGTGGGGCCTGTTCACTCTTTTGTTCCATTTAGTTTGCCTTCATTTCTGATAGAAGTTTTCTTTTTAAAAATTCTTAATATGATGCAAATAAAAACAATATTTTCCCACTTGTTTGTATTAAAACGTGGAGACATCCTATGAAAAAAGTCTTAAGATCCAATGTAAATTTTTAAGTCATAACACTTGTGAAGAGAAATGTTACCATTGGAAATTCAAATAGTAATATACATCCCAATATCCATAGTTTTATAGGTACACGTCACTTGGTATGATGGATAGTACCTGTCAAGTTTATAAAATTCAAATGTGAAGTAGTTTCTTACTAACTTATTTGCATGATTTGGAATTGCTGCTTTTCATTGTTCATAAATTTTGTAGTGACGTACTGAAAAATAAAGAGGATTTTAAATACAAATTACAATATAAATAATTTTACTAACCCAAAATTTTACTTTACTATATTCATAAATAATTTAGTGCCTGTGAAGTGAAAAGTAGGATTTGTTTTATACATATAATGTGATAAATTATTTTCCTTAACCTACATTTAACACTATAACAGACTACTTTAAAAAGTCAGGAAGCCAAGTTATGTTTATTTGTTCTTGTAATTACAGATGAAATTACTTGATAAAGTTTTTAGAGGAATTCGCTAACTAGTAGTGTGCTTTTGTTGATCTTAGAGATTTATTGTCTTAATTATTAGTTAAGAGGCAAAACAAATGAATAGGTACTTGTAGGCCATTTTAGTACACATAGCCAGGCCTTAATTTAAGGTATTGTATATATCTATAGCTCTTTGAGACGTAATGAGAGAATACAAAACTGAAGGAAGGGTTGATGTATATTATTGTGGACTTTCTAGAGGTAAGAACTAGAGCCTATTAATTTTTGTTTTCCATGATCCTTCTGCTTTGGGAGGAATGAGTGAGGGGTAGACTATATAGAGAGGTAAGTAGCTACTTTGCTGTCAGTGTAGAATTAGAATTGGACCAAATTGTGCATCACAGATAAATCAGAATGCTCTAGGTTTATGTTACTTAAGCTGTAAATTACCTCAATTCTGTTGGCTCAGATAATCATCTAGTGATTAGTATTTAATTTATAATATTTTAGATATGCATGTTCTTAAATTTCTTTTATATATTAATAGTGGCTGTTCTATAGATGGATGTGTTGAATGTGGTATGGTAAAGTTGTGGCCACATGAGGAAACTAGAACCAGCCTTGGAAGGAAATTTATTATACTTTCAGGTCCCATAGAAGGAGTCTTGCATGCCACTCAGGGTCACAGGGGAAGCCTCAGGTTTTGGTCAGGTGGCAGAAGATAGGAGGGAGGGGAAGTCCTAGGCCAGAGCTTTTATTGGGGTTTCTGAGGGAACGACAAGGCAGGGCAGGGTAAACCGTTTAGGATTGGCAGTTTTGAATAATTCCAGTGGGATTCAGGCTATCGGAGTGGTCTCTAGTCGTCTGGTACCTGACCTTGGGATGAGTTAGGGGAGGGGAAGTACTGGCTTGTGTGTGTGTGTGTGGGAGTTAGATAAGGAGATGGCTGGGCTGCCGACTTGAATTGGTTGGTTTGTATATGAGAGAGATGGTCCTGCTCAGGTCCTTCAGTAGGTCTAAGGGCTGGCGTTGGGATGAGCCATCTCCCTGGCCAGAAAACTTTGTCCAAACATATAAGATACAGACAATAAAAAAACACCACTAGTACAGTGGCCCAGTAAAGTTTAATCTGCTTACACTGTCATATCATTTCTGATGTGTTCACGATCTTTCACTACCTTAGCTCTCTAAGGATCTCTTGTTTGCTAGCTTTTTTATAAGTTGTTAAACCTTTTTGGTTAGTGATTGCTTTTTTCTTTTAACCCTGAAATACGCATGTTTTAAAAACCTGATTGAAATATTTTCAGAGGAGCAACTTTGAATGAAATATTTTTGGTTTAATTTTACAGCACTACTATATGAAGCACCAGGTGGGTATATATCAGCAGTTCGCTTCTGATGTTTGAAAGTAGTTATATGTTTCTTTTTCCACATAAAGAAGAAATGAGTATGTGTTCGTATCTTTATTAAATGTTTAAGATTGGTCATTTGTGAGTGAGTTACAGAGGAGTATCCTGGTTCTAGTTATTTTCCCTGTAAGCATTTTTGTAGCTTTTTTATTGGATTATTTCCTTTTTTAAAATTTATTTTTAGGTAACATATAGTAATATTTACCTTTTTTTGTTTGTTTGTTTGTGTGGTTCTATGAGTTTTGACTAATGCATAGAGTCCTGCAATAACCATCACAATCAAGATACAAAATAATTCCATCACTCCCCAAATTTCCCTAATACGGAATGCCCCTTCATTAATCTTCCCTACACTTGTAACTTCTGACAGCCACTGACCCATTCTTCTTCCCTGTAGGTTTTCTTTTTCAAAACTGACATATAAAAGGAATTGTGTAGTATGTAACTGTTTGAGACCCACTTTCATTTAGCGTAATACGTTTGAGATGAATCCATATTGATGCTTGTACCGGTAGTTCATTGCTGTTTATTACTGAGTAGTGTTCCATTGTAAGGATGTATCACAGTTTATTCATCCCTTCACCAGTTGAAGAATTTTGGGTTGTTTACAGTTTGTGTTAATTATGAGTTTAGATTTACAGAAAAATTAAACAAGTAGTACCGGGAGTTCCCATATGTACTCTTCTGCCTTATACCACCCCAGCTTCCCCGGTTGATAGCCTTCATTACTGTGGTACATTTTTGTAATTGATGAACCAATATTGAGGCATTATGATTAACTAAAGCCCACAGATTACATTAGGGTCACTCTGTGTTGTACAGTTCTATGCGTTTTGGCATATGCGTAATGTCATGTATCGACTATTATAGTACCACACAGAGTGGTTTCACTGCCCTAAAAATTCCCTCTGGTCCACCTATTCCTCTTCCTGCCGCCCCCTCCATCTTCAACCTCCTGGATCTTTTTACTGTCTCCATAATTTTACCTTTTCTGGAGTATCATAATTGGAATTATACAATTATGACTGGCTTCTTTCACTTAGCAATGTGCATTTAGAATTTCTCTATGTCTTTTCATGGTTTGATAGGTCATTTCTTTTATCAGTGAATAATATTCTAGTGTATGGATGTAGCACTGTTTATCCATTTACCTATTGAGAAACATCTTGGTTATTTCTAGTTTTTGACAGTTGTGAATAAAGCTGCCACAAACTTTCATGTGCAGGTTTTTGTGTGGACATAAATCTTCAGCTCATTTGGGTAAATGCCTAGGAGCATGATTGCTGGATCATATAGTAAGATTATGTTTAACTTTGTAAGAAACTGCCAGATGTCTTCCGAAGTGGCTGTACCATTTTATATTCCCACCCAACAAGGAGAGTTTCTGTTGCTCCACATCCTCACTAGCAGTTAATATATCAGTTTTTTTGGATTTTAACCATTGTAATAGGTATATAATGGTACCTAATCATTGTTTTAATTTGCAATTCTCCGGTGTCATAGTATGTTGAACATCTTTTCAGAAGCCTGTTTGCCATTTTGTAGATCTTTGGTGAAGTATCTTTTCAGATCTTTTGCCCACTTTTTAATTAGGTTGTTTGTTTTCCTGTTGTTGAGTTTTAAGACAACTTTGTATATTTTGGATACAAGTCCTTTATCAGATGTGTGTTTTGCAGATATTTTCTCCTGATATGTGGCTTGTCTTCGTTCTCTTAACACTATCTTTTGAAGAGCAGAAGCTTTTAATTTTAGTGAAGTCCAACTCATCCATTTTTCATTCACAGATCTTGCTCTTCATTTTGCATGTATAAAGTCATTGCTGAACCCAAGGTTACCTAAATTTTTTTCTGCCTTATGTTGTAGACATTTTAAAGTTTTGTGTTTTATATTTAGGTCTATGATTCATTCTGAGTTAACTTTTGTGAAAGATGTAAGGTCTTCGTCTATATTCACTTTTGCAAATGGATGTCCATTTGTTCAGTACCATTTGTTGAAAAGACTCCTTTCTCCATTGAATTGCCTTTGTTCCTTTGTCAAAAATCAGTTGACTATATTTTTGTGGGTCGATTTCTGGGCTTTCTCTTCTGTTACATTGATACATTTGTCTGTTCTTTTTGCCAATATCATGTGGTCTTCAATACTGGAGCTTTATAGTGTGTCTTGAAGTTGGGTAGTGTCAGTTCTTTGGCTTTGTTTCCTTTACTGTTGTGTTTGCTCTTCTGAGATCTTTTGCTTTTCCATATAAACTTTAAAATCACCTTGCTGATATTCATAAAATAACTTGCTTGGAATTCGATTGGGATTATGTTGTATCTGTAGATCAAACTGATATCTTAACAATATTAAGTCATCTTGTCCAGAACGTGGAATATCTTTCCATATGTTTAGTTTTTTGATTTTGTAGTCAGTTTTATAGTTTTGATCATATAAATCTTGGACATATTTTGTTAGATGTATACCTATTTCCTTTTTCTTGGTGCTAATGTAAATAGCACCATGTTTTAAATTTCAAAATCCAGTTGTTTATTATTGCTAGTATGTAGTGATTGATTTTTGCGTATTAACCTTGTATCTGCAACTTTGCTATAATTGCTTATTAATTCCAAGAGTGTTTTGTCAATTCTTTGGGATTTTCTACATAGACATTCTTGTTAGCTGCAAATAAGGACAGTTTTATTCATTTGCAATATGTAACCCCTTTATTTATTTTTATTGTCTCCTGGGTTACTAGGACTTCTATTATGATGTTGAGTAGGAGTAGTGAAAGGTGACCACTTTGTTCCCAATCTTAATGGAAAAGCATCTAGTTTCTCACCATTAAGTACGAGTTAACTGTAGGATTTTTTGTAGATGTTCTTTGTTAAGTTGAGAAAGTTTCCCGCTATTCCTAGTTTACTCAGTTTTAATCATGAATAAGTATTAGAGTTTGTCAGGTGCTTTTTCTGCCATCTATCGTTATGATCATAAAGTTTTTCCTCTTTAACCTGTTGATGAAATAGACTATTAACTGATTTTCAAATGTTGAACCAGTTTCGCATTCCTGAAATGAATTCCACTTACAGTGCTTAATTGTTTCTTAATACATTTTTGATACACTAATATTTTGGGTATGTTTTACATCTGTGTTCATGAGAGATACTGGTTTATAGGTTTCTTGTAATATCTGTTTGGTTTTAGTATTATAGTAATGCTTTCCTCATGGAATAATTTAGGAACTACTCCCTCTGCTTGTGTGTACTGGAAGGGATTATAGATAGTTGTTTCATCTTACTTAAATGTTCTGGATTCTCTAATTAAACCTGAGCCAGGTGTTTTCCTTTTTGGAAGATTGTTAATTACTGATACAGTTTCTTTAATATATAGAGGCATATTCAGATGAGATCGGGCGCATTCAGGGTGGTATGGCCGTAGACTATAGAGGCATATTCAGATTATCTGTTTTCTCCTGTTTGTGAATCTTGGAAGATTATGTCTTTCAAGCAATTGGTCCATTTTATCTAAATTATTAAATGTGTGGGCATAGAGTTCATAATATTCCTTTATTATCCTTTTAATGTCCATGGGATCGGTAGTGATACTATTACTGAAAATCATAATTGCCGATTTCTTTCTAATATTGATAATTTCTCTTTTCTCTTTTTTCTTGGTTAACTTGGCTAAAAGATTATCAATTTTATTGACCTTTTCTAAGAACCAGCTTTTAGTTTTGTTGATTTTCTGTTTAATTTCATTGATCTCTGCTTCAGTTATTATTATTTCTTGTGTTTGCTCTAGGTTTATATTTTTCATATTTCCTAGTTTCCTAAGGTGGAAGCTTAAATGATTGATTTTAGATCATTATAACATTCAGTGCTGTAAATTTCCCTCTAAACACTTTTTTGCTACATCCCACAAATTTTGATAAGTTGTGTTTCCATTTTCATTTACTTCAAAATATTTAAAAATTTCCCTTGAAATCTTCTGTGATCTATTTGTTATTTAGAAGTGTGATGTTTAATTTCCAAATATTTGAGATTTTCCAGCTGTCTTTTATTGATTTCTAGTTTAATTCTATTGTGGTCTGAGAGCATACTTTGTATTATTTCAATTTTTAAAATTTGTTAAGGTTTGTCTTAGGGCCCAGAATGTGGTCTGTCTTGGTGAATGTTTTTGTGAGCGCGAGAATAATGTATATACTGCTGATATTGGGTGAAGTGTTCTATAAATGTCAATGAAGTCAAGTTGATTGATGGTGCTGTTGAGTTTTACTGTATCCGTAGTGGTTTGCTACCTGCTTTGTCTACAAGATACTGATGCAGATTTGCTGGTGTCTCCAGTTATAGTAGTGGATTTAACTGTTCTTTGAAATTCTATCAGCTTTTGCCTCACATCTTTTGATGCTGTTATTAGGCACATAAACAGTCAGGATTGTTATCTTTGAGAATTGATGCTTTATCATTATGATCATTATGTAAAACTCCTCTTTATCCCTGATAATTTCCCTTGTTGTGAAATTGGCTTTGTTTGAAATTAGTATAGCTAGTCCAGCTTTCTTTTCACTGGTGCTAGCATGGTATGCTTTTCTCCATACCTTTACTTTTAATCTATCTGGGTGTTTGTACTTAAAGTTGGTTTTTTGTAGACAACATATAGTTGGGCTTGTTTTTTATCCAGTTTCTCTTAAATGGTTTATTTAGACCTTTGAAGTTGAAAGTGACTATTGTTATATTAGATTGATATCAACCCTATCTAATCTATAACTATATTGTATTCATTGCATTCATTCCTTGTTGCTTTAAAAAAATTTTTTTTTCTTCCTCTTCTGGTTTTGAGCATTTTATAATTATATTCCTCTCCTATCTTAAGGTTATCATTATACTTATTTTTAAATTTTATTGGTCGTTGCCCTAGAGTTTGCAGTAGACCAGGTCAACTAATATAAGTCCTTTTTCAAATGACACTTTATCACTTTACAGGTAACACAGGTGTTTTATAACAGATTATAACCAATTCTTCCCTCCTATCCCTTTAATATTGCGTTCACTCATTTCATTTATCCATAAGCTGTAATTACCCATCCATTGTTACTGTTTTTTGAACAGTTACTTAAGATCAATTCAGAATAAGAAAATTAAAAGATTTTATTTTATCTTCATTTATTTCTTTCTGACCCTCTTCCTTTCTTTATGTAGATCTGAGTTTCTCACATGTCTTTACCTTCTCTCTGAAAAACTTTTACTATTTCCTGAAAGGCAGGTCTGTTGGCAACAAATTCCCTTAGTTTTTGTTTATCTGATAAAGTATTTGTCCTTAACTTTTAAAGGAAAATTTCTCTAGGTATTAAAGTCTAGGTTGGTTTTTTTTTCTTTGTTAAAAATTTCAACACTCAATTCACTCCAGTCTCTTTTTGCTTGCATGGTTTTTGAAGAGAAGTCATATAATTCTTACTTGTCTTTCATATAGAATTTTTTTTTTGGTCATTTAGCTTATTTGAAGGTTTTCTGTTTGACTTTTGCAATTTGAATATGATAAGCCTAGGTGTTCATATTTTGCTTTTTATCCTCTTTACTGTTCTCTGAGCTTTCTGGAATTTTGGTTTGGTGTCTGTCATCAATTTTGGAAAAAGTCTCAGTCATTCGTACTTAAAATACTTCATTTCAGCTTCTCCCTCTCTTCTCCTCTAGTATCCCCCTTATATGCATGTTACATCTTTTATAGTTGTCCCACAGGTTTTTTTTCCATTTTTTTTTTTTGCCAATTCCTTTTTTTTTTTCCAATTTCTTTTTTTTTTCCCCCTTGGCTTTTCAGTTTGGGGTGTCTCCATTGACATATCTTCAACTTCACCGATTGTTTCCTCAGTTGTGGTTAGCCCATCAAAAGCATTCTTGAGGGGCCGGCCCAGTGGCTCAGGCGGTTAGAGCTCTATGCTCCTAACTCCGAAGGCTGCCGGTTCGATTCCCGCATGGGCCGGTGGGCTCTGAACCACAAGGTTGCCAGTTCAATTCCTCGAGTCCCGCAAGGGATGGTGGGCTCCGCCCCCTGCAACTAGCAACAGCAACTGGAGCTGAGCTGCGCCCTCCACAACTAAGATTGAAAGAACAACAACTTAACTTGGAAAAACGTCCTGGAAGTACACGCTGTTCCCCAATAAAGTCCTGTTCCCCTTCCCCAATAAAATCTTTAAAAAAAAAAAAAAAGCATTCTTGATTTGTGTTAGTGTTTTCGATTTTTAGCATTTTGCTTTCATTCTTTCTTACAGCCCATAGCATATTAATCACGGTTATCTTAAATTCTTAGTGTTATAATTCCAAAATCTCCGTCATACCTGAGTTTAGCTGTAATGCTTGCTTTTTCTCTTTTGAATGTTAATTTTCTTACTTTTTAGCATGTAGTATAGTTTTTTTGTTGAAAACTATGCATGATTTGTTGCGTAATAGGAAATCAGGTCAATAGATAATTGCTGTGAGGTTTATAATTATTGGGCTAGGATTTATGCTGTGTTTAATGTTTGCTAGGTGTTTGTATTATTTGTACCATGTTTCCCCAAAAGTCAGACCTAGCCAGACAATCAGCTCTAATGTATCTTTTGGAGCAAAAATTAATACAAGACGCGGTCTTATATAAAACCTGGTATTATATTGTATCATATATCATATCACATCATATATCATATCATATCATATCATACTCGTATATAGTAAATAAGTATACATATAGTAAAATAAGACCAGGTCTTATATTAATTTTTGCTCCAAAAGATGCATTAGGGCTGATTGTCCGGCTAGGTCTTACTTTCGGGGAAACACGGTAGGTGTCAGAGGTTTCATTTTCTTCTAGTTTCCTTGTTATTGTCTTCTGGTTGTTTTGTGTTTCCCTAGAAACTCCTTAAATAGTGTGTGTCTTACAGCTCTCTCACTTGTAATCTGTTATTATACTGGAGCCTTGTTGATATGGTGATAAAGTATTTCGGGAATGGAAGTGTGTTCTGTCATCTTATGATTAAATCTCAGTTGTAGTGAACGAGAGTTCCTGGGCTGTGATCTCCAGAAGCTTCTAGTCTTTTTTCCCATCCCCTTACCTCAGTCAGGAAGGCTAGCTGGTCTGTGTTGGTACCAGATTGCTTTTCCCCTCCCCATGTCCAAAACTGGAAGGAATTTTTTTTCTTGATGATAACCTGGTGGAGCTCCTGAAGGTAAAACCCATAAATATCTGGAGGCTTTTTTATAATGGGAAGGATTTTAATCGTCAAGCTACTGTTTCCCCGAAAATAAGACCAGGTCTTAACATTAAGTTGTCCTCCAAAAGACACATTAGGGCTTATGTTCAGGGGATGTCATCCTGAAAAATCATGCTAGGGCTTATTTTCCGGTTAGGTCTTATTTTTGAGGAAACACGGTAGTTCACACAGTCTCCAGCAAATTCATCAGTTACCTTTAAAGAATTTCTACCAGTTACTGTCTTTGGAGGCTCCTTCCTGGTCCTGGTAAGCTCTGATTCTTTGTATTCACTTGTCTCTTCAATTTTACTGGAGGCGTTTTGCCTGATGAATTCAGTTTTCTGATGAGTCTAAGAAGAGTTGTTGATTTTCAGTTTGGTCACCTTTTTCCTTGATGTGAGGATGGGAGTGACAAATTTTCAGCTCTTTATATATTGGAGATGAAACCAGAAGTCCTCTTGTTTATATTTTAATGAGAGTTTTATTGAGACATAATTCACATACCATAAAAACTTACCCCAAAAAACATACATTTTGGTAGTTTTTAGTGTATTCACAGAATTGCATAACCCTTAGCTCTGTTTAATTGTAGAATATCTTCATCACTTGAAAAAGAAATCTATACCCATTAGCAGTCACTTCTCCCAGACCTAGGCAACCTCTTACCTACTTTGTTTCTATGGATTTGCCTATGCTGGACATTTCATATAAATGGAATATATAATAGGAGACCTTTTGTTCCTTACTTAACTTTACATCTTCCCAAGATTCATTCATGCTGTAGCATTTATCAGTACTCTATTCCTTACTGTTGCCGAATAACATTCCATTGTAAGGATATATCATATTTTTTTAATCCATTCATTGGTAGGTTGAAACACTTTTTTGGCTGTTATAAATAATGATGTTGCAAACATTTGTGTAAACATTTTTGGGTGGATGTGTTTTCATTTCTTCTGGATAGATACCTAAGAGTTGAATTGCTGGGTCATAAGGAAACTCATTTCAAGTTATGTTTTCTTAGTGGTTGCTCCGGAGAGTTACTCAGGTAATATCTTAATACAATTTGGATTAATACCAACTTAATTTCAATAGTATGTTAAACTTTGCTCCATGATATCTCCATTTTTCCCTCTCCTTTTTGCTATTATTGTCATAAAATTGCACACAGTTGAAGCCCAGAGAGTTATAATTATTGCTTTATGTCTTTTAAATTAAGAAAAGAGTTACAAATAAAAGTACATTTGTACTGTTTTTAACGTTTACCAATGTAATTATCTTTGCTGATAGTCTTTATTTCCTTGTGTGTATTTGAGTTACTGCCTAGTGTCCTTTCTTTTGCACCATACTATTTCTTAACAGCACAGTTCTGCTAGAGACAAATTCTCTATTTTTGTTTATTTGGGAATGTTTTAATCTCTTGATTTTCGAATTATAGTTTTGCTGGATATAGAATTCTTGGTTTACAGTTTTTTATTTCAGCATTTACAGTTCGTCACGCCAGTGCCTTCTGGCTTCCATGGTTTCTAATGAGAAGTCCGTTGTTAATCCAATTGTGTTGCATAGCATTAATAATGTAAAGCAATAACAGTAACCTGTCTATAATAGGAATTAAACTAACCTACTCCTCTTAGTTTCTGTTATTTGATATTTGACACAACCATTATTTACTTAACAATGCCATTAAGTTTATGATGTGAAATTACTTGTTTTGATACATTGTTCTGGAAAATATTCATGTCCATTTCCCTTTCTAAACATGTATACCACAATAATAAATGTCTTGTCCATGTACTTAAATCTTACCACTCCCTCACTTCTGTTGAATTTCAGCTTGTTTTTGTGTGTCGTGCAACACCTCAAACATCTAACCAGCTCTCTTGGTTCACTGTGCACTATGAGCCACACCCACGCACATCTGGTGTTGCAAATTTTCCCGTCAAATAACTCCCCTTCCACCACTTTACAATGACTAACAAGCTGCAATCTTTATGTCACCCACTCCCCCAAGTAAACTTCAGGTCTTTTCAGTGTAAATTTTCATGTTTATTGTAGTATTTCTTAACGTGTAAAACTTTTTATTTAATTTTAGCGTTTAAAGTTTGTTTTATTTCTTCCTTTTCAGTATTTATGCCTTTTATTTTTATTTATTGTTTTATTGAAATGTCTAGGATTTGCAATACAATTTTGGATATAAATAGTGGGAGGTGGCATTCTTGCCTTGTTCTTGATATTAGGGGAACAGCATTCAATATTTTACTATTAAATATGCTAGATGCAGGTTTTTTATAATTGTAGGTTGAGGAAGTTCCCTGTAATCCTAGTTTGCTAAGAGTTTTTATTGTGAGCAGTTGTTGGAATTCTGTCATACATTTTTTCTGCAACTATTTAAATCATCATATGTGTTTTCTCCTAATTTGGCAAAATGAGTTGATTGGTGTATGACTGTGAAACCAACCTTGTATTCCTGGGCATTCCTGGGAAGACCTTTATACCTGGTCTTCCTTTATTATCATTTTGATATATTACTAGAATTCCATCTTACCGTAATTTACCTAATGGCTTTTTAACTATATCTCTTTGCAATGTATAGTTACATCTACATATCTTACAAGCTGCACAATATGTGTTATTTTGCTTTGAAGAGTGATACAGTGTCAAAAAATTAAGAGTGAAAACAGTCTCATTACATACCATGTGCTTGCGGTTTCTACTGCTCTTCATTCCTTCCTAATAATCCAAGTATCTATTTGATGTCATTTCCTTTCCATTTGGCAGACTTTCTTTACCATTTTTCTTAATGTAGGTCAGCTGGCAACACATATTATTATTTTTTTATCTGACAGTGTTTTTATTTCACTCTTCTTCTTAAAGGATATTTCCCTGAATATAGCAGCTTGTATTGGCATGGGTCCCCTACTCCCTTTTCCGTACTTTTAAATATTTCATTCCACTGTCTTCTGACCTTGTGAGAAGTCAGTGAATATTCAGCTTGGTGTTCCTGTGAAAGTAGTGTCAGTTTTTTCTGGCTGCTTTCAGTATTATCTTCTTATTGTTAGTTTTCAGCAGCTTGACTGTGATTTGTGCCTAGGTGTGCTTTATTTTAAGCTGCTGAAGTTTGCCGTCCTTGAATCTGTAAAAATTTTTTCCCCAAATTTGGGTAACTTTTCTCAATTTTTTTGCCCATTCTCTTTTTTCCTCCTTGTGAGATTCTGGTTAGGTGTCTGTTAGACCTTCTGATACTGCCCCAGGGACTCCCTTTTTATTCCCTGAATTTTTTTTTCTCTGTTTTTCAGATTAATTCTGTCTTCATGTTTAGTTACTCATTTTGCCTTTTCCAGTGTACCATTAAGTACATTAGTAAATATTTACTTCAGGTATTTTTCAGCTCCAAAATTACCATTTGGTGTTTTTTTTTTTTTTTTTAAGATTTTAAAAAATATAGCTAACATACAATGTTATATTAGTTTCAGGTGTACACCATAGTTACTCAACACTTATGTACCTAAAGAAGTGATCACCACAAGCCCAGCAACCGTCTGACACCGTACCACACTATCACAATATTATTGACGATATTTCCCATGCTGTATATTACATCCCCAAGACTTACTTATTTTATACCTGGCAATTTGAACCTCTTACTCCCCTTCATCTTTTTATCTCCCTTTTAAATTTTTCAATTACATTTGGTCTTTTTTATTGTTTCTTTTTCTTTGTTGAAATTCCTATCATTTTATTCAATACAAGCATATATCCTTGTAGCGTTTACATCCTTGAACATTATAACAACAGCTGCTTTAAATTCCTTATCTGCTAATTCCAACCACTTGATCTTCTCAGGGTCATTCTCTTTTGTCTGTCTTTTCTCTTGAATATGGTTCGTGTTTTCCTCTGTCTTTATATGTCAAGTAATTTTGAATTGTATTCTAGATTATATGTGGATTATAGATTTTTAAACTGAACAGTATTGTTTACTGTTCAATAATTAATTTTAGTGACATATTTCATCATTTTCTGTGCTGATTATCATTTCTTTATCCCATGCATTTTTTGTTTTTACTGTCTTTCTACTGAAGTATGTCTTCAAATAGTTCTTTTGTTGAGGGTCTCTGGATATTACAGTGTTGGCTTTTAATGTCTTAAGATATCTGATTTTGCCCTTAGTATTGAATGATGCTTTACCTGTGGGTTAAGTTCTAGGTCAACAGTGCTTTACTTTCAATATTTTGAATATATTGTGCCATTGTTCACTGTCATCAGCTGCTGCTTGGGAGAAATCTGCTGTCAGTCTAATTGTCATTCCTTCAGAGGTAATCTGCCTTTTCTCTTTGGAAGCTTTTAGGATTATGTCTGTTAATTGATAATCAACAATGTGCCTACCTGTGAATTTATTTTTATCTTCCCCAGTATCTGGTATATACTTCGAATTCAACAACATTTTTCAATTCTGGAAAATAACGAGCTAAATTATCTCAGTAACTATTGGTGCTCCTCTGTGTTTTTTAGTGATAGTGATTTCTTTTTCCTTTTAAACATCCTAAGTGAATTTAAAAGGTTTTTCTGGTCATACTGTTCATTGTTTGATGTCATCTAGAATGATTTCATGTTCCAGCTGTATATTTTATTGGTTTTATATATTTTTTGGTATATTTTAGAATTTTGTTTTTGTGGTCTCATTTTGATTGGAAGTTTAAATTTTTTCTTCATTTTGTTCATCTTTCTTTTTTTGCACTTATTTTCTCTTCATTACAGTTTGTACTTGCTTTCTAACTCCTGGGCCTCTCGTCCAAAACCAGGTACATTACAGTTTTCAGGTTTTCTTTAAGGTGGTATTAGGATTATTGCAAATTTAGTGACTGATCCATTCAACAGCTTTGTTCAGATCCTTGTCAGGAGGTTACTGCTTCACCTTTTCCCTTAATGTAGCTGTGTCTCTGCTCACAGCTTTGAATTTCTTCTCCTCAACAGTAATCTTGTTGTGCCTTAATTTTTTTTTTTTTAATTGTTACATTCTGTGTTGTATTTGGAACAAAGGGGCTGAATCAATACAAACTTAATGAGTCTTCTTGACTAGACATCTAAATGTTGTTTCTTAATGTTGTCTCACTTGACACATGCTCTTATTAATAATACTGTTTTTGTGAATTCAGTTAACTGAGTTTTCATATCTAGTAGGGCAAAAATTATGTTTTAAATTCTTTTGTGATCAAAATTCTATATTTTTAGATATGAACTTTAAAAATCCTATTTTCCCATTTTAAAAATTAATTTGGACTCTATCTTGAATCCCATTACATGTATATGTTAACTTTAGAAAGATTGCCATTTTTGTGCTGTCAAGTTATCCAGACACATAGTATACCCATTTTTTGTTTTTTTTTTAAGTTTTTGACATATTATTTTTGAGCCTTATTTAGAGATCTGTATTCCTGTTTTATGGTTTCTGTAAATACTGTGACTGGTATACTTATTAAAACATTCAAAACCTTGTTTAACCATTGTAGACATCTCCATGTTCCTGATTTTAATGGAAATGGCTTCAGTGTTTCACTGTTGAATATCTTGTTGTTATGAGATTTGGAAAAAAGTCATATTTAAGTAGTTCCCTTTTATTCTTATTTTACTTCAGGAGTGGTAGCTGAAGTTTGTCAAATGCCATTTTAAATTTTGATACAATTACAGTCATTTAGCTTTTTAACAAATTGGATTCAGTTTGCTCTTTTACTTAGTGTTATTTTTTTTTTTGCATCAGTACTTATAAGTGTATTTATACTTTTCCCTTTTTGAACTATATTTATTGGGTTCTATTAATATTTTATAACCTTTTAAAAATGAATTTCATACCTTAATAATTACCTTTTCCTCTTGTATTTCTTTCGTGGAGATGATTTTGTTCTTCTAGTTTCATAAATTAATTGAGTCTCATGTTTAGGTCAGTTTTAACAATTTGGCAAAACACTTTCATAAAACCACTGTATAGATACCCTTCAGTACACACTTTTTAGTATAATTTCATTAAATATTTGAGATATTTTTGTATGAATTTGACATATTTTCCAAATATGTATCCATGTTCTTTTTTGTTGTTGTTGTCATCTGAATTTTTACTGTGTCCTTTTGGAAACACGTTTGTTTCTTATTTAACATTTCTTTTTTCTTCCACAGGTCCCTCTATATTTTTTGTTTAGAAGTCTTAATCCTAAATGTTCATGTGTAGATAGGTTGGAAAAATTTTTGTAGTCGTTAGTAGAATGCATAATTATTACCAATCTTTTGGGTGTATTTATGAATGATCATTATAGGAATTGGTTGTGGTCTGGGTTTTATTGTTGCTTAACATTGCCCTTTTTGCTGTTATTAAATTGCTCTAATTAATTGCAATAACCGTTTTTGTAGCTACCCTATGGATTTCAACTTGGGCTTGGTTCTGATAATGTTTGAGATTGGTAATTTATATATACATAACCATTATATAACCATAATAACTTGCTTTTCTTCCTTTTTTTTTTTTTTTTTTTAACAGTTACATGGGAATTGGTCTTTCTGCTCAAGGTGTGAACATGAATAGACTACCAGGTACAGTTGTAATTGAATTATAGTACAGTTTTATAGCTATCTCTTCGTGGCTAAATTTTCAAGTAATAACTTGAAATAGTTAAATACAGTGATTTTCTGTATTTTTAATCACTTATGAGTTCAAAATGGAAGTTGAGTTTTTAAAATAAATTTTATGCTATCTAGTAAAACTTATATGCCAATGTTTTGTTTTGTTTTTTGCTTACTTTGGGGATTTTGTTTTGGTATTTTTAATTTCCAATGTATAGTCGTATCAACTACTTTACATATTTTAATGTGGTTGGTTCCATTTGCTACCCAACACATTTTTGCTTTTTAACACATTTTCAGTTGTCTAATATTCTGGGAATGTAGGCTGATATTAAAAGTAAACTAAGGAAGGTGTGAATTGAGATGGCAGAACGGTTTCTCAAAACCATTAATCAGATGGAAGTGAATATTCGATTATATTTTCTGGTATTCTGTTTACTAATGTTAAAAATTAATTGGAGAGGGAGTTTTTGAAAATAGATGGCAGAGAAATCTCTTAAAGTGTGTGTGTGGGGGGGGTAGTGTTTAAACCAAATCAAAGCAAAATTCCTTTGGTATATTAGCAAAGGAAACATTCATGGAAAATGTGTCCTGCTATGTTTTTTTTTCTGGTAGGAGTTCTCTCTAATACATGTTTTCGTGTACTGTGTGCTGGATTTAATTTCCTTAATGTTGTAAACAGTATTTTAATACAGAAATTATGTAATATAATTGTTGAGAATTTAAATGTGCATTTGGGGGTTTTATCTCTGTACTACATCTGTCGTTCTCGTCTTGCTTATCTTGTCATCATCTTAGTGAATAGCTCTAGTACAGAGGAACCTTGCTGATCATTGTAAATATACTGGAACTTTCTCTCTAGGCTGGGATAAGCATTCATATGGTTATCATGGGGATGATGGACATTCATTTTGTTCTTCTGGAACGGGACAACCTTATGGACCAACTTTTACGACTGGTGATGTCATTGGCTGTTGTGTTAACCTTATCAACAATACCTGCTTCTACACCAAGAATGGACATAGTTTAGGTACTAAGATAATGTATTGCATGTAAAATAACCAAATACTGTGATTATTGTACTTACAGCATGGTAGTCATATTTATCGTGTAATTCTTCTTTATTAAATAGATGCCTCTGAAAATTACTTCTTTGTTCCAGGAAGAAGTTGAGGAAATGGTGAAAATTTATATCCTGTGAAAGACACATTTTATCACATATATAGGAATAACTGGAGAAATAATTCACATGCTCAGATATTTATTTTAGTAATAGATATACCAAGTGTTTTCTGCTTTGCTTTGAATAAAGCCCTTCACAGTATGACCTAATTCTCTAGGTAATAGGTACTACCTAGGTACTCAGTAGCTAGAATAGGTACTAAGAAAAAAGGGCTATC
The DNA here is from genome assembly GCF_036562045.2 of Rhinolophus sinicus. Classification (NCBI taxonomy): domain Eukaryota; kingdom Metazoa; phylum Chordata; class Mammalia; order Chiroptera; family Rhinolophidae; genus Rhinolophus; species Rhinolophus sinicus. Next base: position 65,450,361 of record NC_133756.1, read on the forward strand.
AGTTTTTAGTAAAGCGTGGTGGTAATAATGAAGGAAAAGTTTGATGCAGCCAACCAAATGAAAGGCATTGACACACTAAAAGGTCATGCCTGCTACAAAGATTGATAAAGGATGTTGACTATAAGTTAGTTAGGCAAAAGGGAGCAGAATTAAAACAGATAATAGCAAAACTCCTAAGAATAAAAGACAGGTGACTGATAAGAAATAGATTAATGAAAACATAAAGATACCTAGTCATTGTAAGGCGAATAGAAAATTAAGGGTTTAGTTAAATATACACTTATTATACTTGAAATTTAAATTGTATATGGTTGTTATACTCCTTTTCCTTAGAAGTTGTTTTAGTTTTTGTTTTTATGTTACAGAAAGTACGAAGGATAGCAAGACTGATGCTTTAAAAATAAAAAGGTTTCACATTATTTTTACTGTTTGAAATGTCCTTAATTCATGGCAGATTATTTTGATGAGATAAAGTGAAAGGAGGCAAAACTAAATAACCCCAGAAGGCAGAAATTTCAGTTTGCTTATAAATAATGTTTGAAAATTAGACTGCAAATAGTACACTTAGACATGCAATAGATGTTCTTTAATATAACACAAAAACTATTGTTTCTGTCATTTCATGGTAGAAAATTCTAAATTTCTGGCTGCATTGGTAATAGTTTTTCTTTTTTAATGTCTCAACATACCCTAATATACAGTTAGTATCTTCATATTTATATTTGGCGTTAAATTTTTCCTTCTGATTATTAATATTGATTCTGAAGTCTTGTTATCCGACTTAAAGGTTGTCCCAAGTTCACAAAAGATCCTTATACATGGTTGACCTTTGAACAACACAGATTTGAACTGCGTGGGTCCACTTATATGTGGATTTTTTTTCAATAAACACGTACAATACTGTAAATGTATTTTGTCTTCCTTACAATTTTTCTTAACATATTTTCTCTAGCTTAATTGTAAGAATACAAAATATTGTAAGAGTACAGAATAGAATACATGTAACATACAGAATATCTGTTGACTATGTTATCAGTAAAGCTTTGGTCAACAATAGGCTGTTAGTACTTAAGCTTTTGGGGAATCAAAAGTTATATGAGGATTTTTGACTGCACAGGGGGCAGCACCCCTAACCCTTGCTTTGTTCAATGGTCAACTGTATTCTTATCGGTACAAGAATGTTAAGGATGCCATGCAAATTACATGTGTATTTGTAATTTGGTTGTTGTGGCCAACTGGTTTTTAGAAGGATACAGGCCCTTCAACTTATTTATTACCATTCTGGCTTTGACTTATCAAGGAAGCTAACTAGGATAGTCTAAGTTGGCTTGGCTGCTTAAGATATTTAATTAATCTTGAATTAGACCAGGAGAAATCTTTTAGGAATGACCTTTGGTTCAAAAATTCAATAGACATGTTTTTAAAACCAAAATTAGTCTTTTTACAGTTTTTCAAACTTTATTCCAGAGATTTTACTTGGGGAGATGGGAAGATCATAGGCGATGTGCTTTTACTTTTGTCTGTTCAGTTTTCCAGAGACGTTTAAATTGAAATTTTCTCTTGAATAAGAAAGCTATTTTTAAAATGTGAGATTTTGGGGGTGGGGGAGCGGCCACTTAGCTCAGTTGGTCAGAGTGCGGTGCTCTTAACAACGTTGCCAGTTTGATCCCCACATGTGCCACTGTGAGCTGCAGCCTCCACAACTAGATAGAAACAACTACTTGACTTGGAGCTGATGGACGCTGGAAAAACACACTTAAAAATAAATGAAAAGTTAAAAAAAAAAGATTTTTTTTTTCTTTAAAGGGAAGGGTACCTAATGATGAAATTACATTCTAATTTTAAGTAAATTTGAAACATTCGGTATTATTTATTAAATTAATAAATATTAAGCACATAGTATAATAGTGGTTAATATGGATGGGTTCTTTGGTTGCCTGGGCTTGTCTCCTGATTTAGGCCATGTGACCTTATGCAAGTTACTAAACATTTCTGTGCCTCAGTTTATAAAGTAGTGTCACTATAATACCTACCTTATTAAGGTTAGAGTGAACTGAAATGATGCATGTGCAGTTCTTAGGTGCCTGTCACGTAGTGAGTACTCACCTAGTGTTGTTTATTGTCTTTGTTTATCAGACTTTGGGCTAGATGCCAGGGATGCAGTGGTAAAACCGGTGAGCAAAATTCTTCCTTTAGAACAGAGGTCACCGTGGGCCAAATCGGTCTCCTGTTGGTTTTTAACTCAAATTTTATTGTAGCGCAGCCACCTCCATTTGTACTGGGTATGGCTGCTTTCTGCTACAACAGCAGAATTAAGTAGCTGTAACAGAGACCATATGGCCTTGAGAGCACAAAATATTTACTCTTGCCCTTTACAGGAGACGTGTGCTTGTCTCTGGTCCAGATTCTAGCGTCCAGAAGATAAAATATTCAGTTACTGTTCCCTTGTACTTCCCAAAGTAGATAATTTTTACCCCAAAGCTTTAGTTTCTGACTCATGAAGGTTTTCAAAATGTATATTTATATACCACATATGGACAAATGGAAAGGTTTTTATTTGAGAAAATAATTAAAGGAGAAGCATTTCAGTATCCAGGTTAACTTAATTTGAAATTTTTTGACTTTGTTTTATTGAATATCATTCATCAATTGCAGATCACTTTTCAAAGAGCCTCTTGACAAATCAGGAATTATAATAAAAATATTTAAAAAATTGGTTTCAGTGTATTTAAATAATTCTACCAACTTGTTAAAGTGGCATCTTTTTGTGGTCTGACTGTATAGGCTGTGGTAGCTATATTTGGCAATGGTGAAAAATGTTAATCTGTAAAATTAAGTTAGAGTTTTCACTAGAGTTTTTATTAAAGAGTGAAGATTTTAGTAATTAATGACAAAAATGAGTTTTTGTTAAAACCATAAATTTTGGCAGTCTTTGTTATAAATAGTCATCTTTGAAGAAAATAATTCACTAAGCTGTTACATAAAATGGTAAAGATATGTATAGTAATATTTTATTCTTTATTTTCTGTATCTTTTTTGGTCTTCTGAAATTTTTAGTATAAATTTTCATATTTGTCCCACAGTCAATTTGCTTTCTATTTATTAATGAAGCTAAAAATAATCAGGATATTTTACCAGGGTTGGCGAAGGAAGGACCTCTATCTTTTCTTTTGACAAGCAGCATGAACTGACTATAATAATTTTTAAAGGGGCTTTAACTGCAAAGCACTATATTTACACATTTATTTGAAAACATGTACAGTAGAGATTTATAGTCAGTTTGTCTTTTAACTTTATTACTTTAGTAGTCAGATAGTTTTCTGATGGTATAGCACAATTATAGAGCCACAGACTCTCAAGTGGGAAGAGACCTTAAAGATCATTGAATGCAAATGGCCTTATTTTTTGGAAAATGTGTGGTTTATTGTTTTGTTATAATGTCTGTTTAAACTGGAAGATTTGAGATTAACTCACCAATACCACCTCTCATTATACTAGAACTCAAACTTTTTAAACATACGAATGAGGTCCTATAGAAATATTTGGTTTGTTTATTATTTTCAGATAAGCAATATATTTTAATATTTGAAGGGAGATTATTGAATTGTTCCTTTGGGATGCCAGTAGACTTACTCCAGTGACACTAACATTGTTCAAGTGTATTTGGAGCATGACTGTTGAAATTACTGTCAGAGGACATCCAAGAGAAATTCTCAACTGTGTAAATCTTCATGCTTTGAAGGAAGAATTATTTTTTTCCCCAGAGTGGTTAAAAGTTACTAAAAAATATACTTTTAAAAAATATTGTATTATTTTAAGAAACAAAAATACTGCATTTTCCATTGTTTACCTTTTTTGGTAACAGAAAATCTTTCTCTTCCCCCCCCCCAGATTATTTAAAAGCTAAGTCTAGGTGAGAAAGATTAAATGATAAAACTGGATAAAGCATTTTGGGTATCAGTCAAAAATCAAATGTGACTATTTTGCAACCAATTTTCTTACATGGTTCCTAACATAGCTTTGAAGATACATCTGAAATCATTTCAGAAATCCTGGAGGCAATAGCAGTACCTCCAAAATAAAATTGATGTGTGACTAATAATGATGATGATCTTGAAAAAGGGGTCAGGATTCACTCAGACCTATGTTAGTGTTGAGAAAAACATCACTCTGGTTATTTTATATTTAGATTTTTTCCTTTTCTGCCTTTGCCATTTTTTTCTTCATTTTAGTTAGAAATTTAGCTTGTCACCATAGTCCGCCTTTGAAAAATAGCTTCTAATGCCACCTTTTTTTTTTTTTTTTTTCCCAGGTATTGCCTTCACCGACCTACCGGTAAGACTTTTTTTTTTTAAATGCAGTTTTGCATTTTTAGCTGAATGAAGTATAAAGAAACCAGTACTAAGCATGTTTAGAATACATTCTTTATAGAGCTCTTTCTCTAGCCACCATAGGTGTAGACCTTCAGAAATTACCGTTATTTTGCTGTGTATAATGTGCATCCACGTTTTTGGCTCAAATTTCAGGGGAAAAATAATCTTTCCTAATTTTTTAATTCAAATTTTTATTTGTTTACATTTAGTACTTGTTTTTTATATTATTAAAGAATTTTAGCATTTATTTTTTAATGTATTATGGTACAAGAAATTTTATGTACGGGTTACAAGTTTACGATATTTACATATCATAGAAGGCCAAGGACTCTTCGCGAAGTTCGTTGTAAGTTCAAAACCAATTATCATATTCCAGAGTATTATTTTGCATACAGATATCGTTATTGATTTCTAGAATTTTAACTCATAAGCATAAATAAAAGAATTAAAAACATTTCTATAGATATGGAATTAGTACTACCCATGTATAATGCACATCCTTATTTTTCCCTTACAAACTTAGGCAAAAAATAGCAAACTATACATGGCAAAATATGGTATGCTTCAAATTGCAGGGGGCACCATTGCACAAGTGAACTTTGTTGTAGCTAAAAAATAAATCAGAGTTGATTATTAAAATACCCTGTTTAATGTCACTATGCATTCATTTGAAATATGTTTCTTTGGTATCGTTGGACTTTTCAGCAAGTGATTGTACAGTAATGGTAGTCATTTATTAATTCAGTGTATATTCACGCCTGCTGTGTGGCAGGTTCTGTGCTTGGATACTTCATTCAAGAGAACAGGTAAAGGTCTCTGTCCTTTTGGAGTACTCAAGCTGGGGAAGTTAGAGAATAAACAATGCATTAAAAATAAGTAAATTATAACATCTTTAAAGGTTTTAAGTACTTTTCAAAGAAAGAAAAAAGTGTGGGAGTACCATCCACAGAACACTGCACGTACAGTTTGCTCACCTTTGCTCAAGGTAAGACTTGAGCAGAGACTTGAAGAAGTGAGGGCGTTAACTAAACAGATATGTAGATCAAGAATGTTCTAAGCAAAGGGAACAGTTAGGGGAATGAATGATACTAAAGCAGGAGCATGTCTCGTATGCTTGAAGAATAGCATGAACCGAGGTAGAGAAACATGAGGAAGGCAAATATTAGGAGATGAGTCAGAGATAATGAAGGGACGATGAGCTAGATCATCTAGACCTGGAGGGCCATTGTAAGAACCTGGGCTTTGACTCTGAATGAAATACAAAGACATCGCAGAGTTTTAGTTATCAGGGGATACTTCAGTTTTTAAAGTTATAAAAAAAGTAGGCTGCTGGGTTGAAAAATGACTGTAAGGGAGTGTAGGGGTAGAGGCAAGCAGACCTGAGAGGGGCTATTGCAGAAATTCAGGCAAGAGAGGATGGTGACTCACATCTCTAGAGATGTGAGAACTGGTATGATTCTAAATACCGTATTTACCAGATCTAAGGCTCTATTAATTATAATATGCATCACATATGACATGGGGGGGGAGCTAGCAAACTGTGATATAATGCTTTTTTATTAGAATTTTTCTTTTATATTTACCCATTGATCTCTTAGGGTATTTAAATAGTAGATTTTAATCAATATCACTTGTTGCACACCTAAAAATGGTAAAATATGCAATATAAATTGATTAAGGTGTTCCCGAAACCTCATGTTCAGAGTCCAACCTTTTAAACCACTTTTTTAGAGTTGATGTCTGTGTTTTCTATACGACAGTGTCTTGTATGCCATCAAGAATGTTTCCTCAGAGTTCCTCACTGTGTCCCTGATGTTTTCTTCCAAGCACCTGATAGCACTGTGCAGGTTTTCATGCTATCTATCACTTTCTTAACACCGCCAGAGGTATTATCAGAAGTTTTTTTTTACAATAACCAGGATTCTGATATTCCTTTCTCCGTTGGCTTACTGACTAAAATGTCTTAGGGGTTGCAATCATCCAGCTGTTTCACTAGGAAAGTGAATCAAGTTCTGGAGTTTTTAGTGAGCTATTCTTGAACAAATTCACACCTGTGTAGTTGGTGGCAGCTGCCTGGCCAGATGTAAGGTGCCGTTGATTATAAGACACATTTCAGTTTCAGAGATGTTTTGAAATGACAGGAAATTCAGGCAGAGAATAGACATTCAATCTCTAGATTGTTAATATTCCTGAAGAAAATCCTAGAAAAACAAGAATCTGAAGTTGTAATAGAAAACAACTTTGCTAAACCAAAGAAAATTCAGAGTCCTCAGATCAAAATTGCTCACCAAGAAGCATTATTTACTAAGTAGTGATGGAATAAGTGTTTAGCCTTTTGAAAAAATTCATAATCTTAGGATTTTGTCTTATATTTATACCAAAGTAAGTTCCAGATGGATTAAAGAGCTTAAATAAGTAAATAAATATTTTTTAAAAATCCAACTGAGAGCCAAGAGAATTGTCTGATGAATTGGAAGTGAAAATGTGAGAAAGAGGATCTGACTTCAAGATTTTTGGCCTGAAGAATTGGAAGGATAGAAATTCCACTTACTGATATGGAGAAAGGAGGCTGTGTGTATATGGAGCAAGTTTCAAGGGGGGAGATCTGAAGTTTAATTTTGGATAAATTAAAGTTGTCAGGTGTGCAGTTGGTAGTACAAGCCTGGAATTCAAAAGAGTGATCTCAGCTGGAAATTAAAATTTCCAGTAGAGTCAATGGCATTTCAGTGTTTAAATTTAAAATCATGAGACTGGATGAGATTGATGTGGCAGTGTGTATAGACAGAAAAGAGAAATGGACCAAGGATGGGTTCTGGGGCATGCCATATTTGGGAGAAGAGAAGGAACCTACACATAGAAACTGAGAAGGAGCAGTCAATGAGGTAGGAGAAAGACTAAGAATTGGGTGTCCTCAAAAACCAAGTGAAGAAAATGTATCAAGAAGGAAGGAGTAATCAGCTGTGTCAGATGCCACTGGGATACATCACAGAAGGTAACGACCAAGAATCAACCAGTGGCTTTAGCAGAGTGGAGGTCACTAATGACCTTTTCAAGAAAGTTTCAGCAGAGTGATGGAGAAATCCTGATTAAAAAAAGAAAAGAGGAAGAGGGAAATTATAGACTGTGGACAACTTTGGAGGATTTTGACCACAGTGGGGAGTAAAGAAATGGAATGTTGTAACTAGTGGTAGAAGTGGGGGCAATAGAAGAGTTTTTGTTAGATTTAGCAGGATGTTTGTTGGCTGATGAGAATGATTCAATGGTGAGCAAAACAGTTGATGTGATGTATAGAGAGGAAAGGTAACAGTGATCATACCCTTGGTAGACAAGTGGGGATGTGATCACTTGTGTAAGTGGAAAGGGGTAGGCTTTAGAGAAGCGCATCTGTGGTGGTGGGGGGGGGGGCGGTGCTGAGGGTGGTCACAGCGTGTAGGTGCCCATGCTGGTGAGTGGGGCGGGTGCTGGTAGGTGGGTTGATGTGGTTCGGAACCATAGCAGAGGCTTTGGAATGACTTGAGTTTCATTTGGAATTGCTTAAATAGCTTAATAGCTGTTTTTTTGTGTGTGTTTCTCTTTTTGTGGCACTAAGCAACTTGTCAGCGGGAGCAAATTTTTTGTTCATTTTTGTTCCTCGTTGATAGATAGTGTGATCATTTGGAAAAGGCTTAGCTGGTTGTAGATATGTTGACTATTTTTGTAACCTTCTAATTATTTTTTATCCCACTTTTGAATCACGTTACATTTTGCCTTGTCTATAGTTAACCAGTGGTGATATTCAACTTTGTAACTGGGTGAAGTGGTGGTTATGGTGGTTGTTATAAGTTCCCTTTTAATATAGTGGTTCTGATAGCTCTTTAGTTTTATGACTGAGATATTCTGGGACTTCCACATGCAACATACCCTTCTTCTACTTAAAAATGAGGGAAAAAATTAATCTTCCCCCTACAGGAACCATCAAACACGTGTTTATACATTCTGTACCCATGAGCTTTCACTCTCCTGTGGTAGCATAAAATCCTGGTAGAGTGTTTTTGCAGAACAAAAGTTTATCTGGTCTGTACTGTACCTATCATGGAACATAGGGTGTTTCTACAGCTTTGAACACCTTCGATTTTCTTCAGAATAATCTTTCTTCCCCAGCTCATATTACCAAGTTAAGAAATGTCCCATCTATAAACTGACTAATTCATTTTGGGGTTAGGAAATTCCTTTTGTTATAGAAGCTATTCTTACTTAAAATGATGCTGCTTTCTAGTTCCTTAGGCTGATTTGAAATCTACTTTTTATAGATACGTACATTATTTGTGTTCCTTTTCGTGGAAAAAAATCTTTTCAATGTTATATAATAGACTACAACTGCTATTGAGAATATGATTTTATTGTGTATATTTAGCTTTCGAATAGTATTTTTTAATATTTACCTTTGTTTTTTCATAGGGTAATAGAAATGAGATCTGTTTTCCTAGTCTTTTCATAGAGTTAAATTATTCTCACTGTCTAATTCTACATAGGCAGGAGTGATACTGTGTGTGTGTGAGAGAGAGAGAGAGAGAGAGAATGAGAATGTGAATATTTCCTGGGAAACATTGTTTTACATAAAACAATAATCTAGATACATGCTATACAACATGGATGAACCTTGAAAATGTTATGCTAAACGAAAGAAACTAGTCACAAAACACCATATATTGTGTAATTCCATTTATACAAAATATCCAGAATAGTCAAATCTGTAGAGTCAGAAAGTAGATTGGTGCTTGTCAGAGGCTACAGTGATGAGGATATGGGAATGGGAAGTGACTACTAATAGGTAGGGGGTTACTTCTTGGAGTGACGAAAATGAAATTAGTGACGATGGCAGAACAACTGTGACTAAATTAAAAACCGTTACCTTATTCTGCTGTTAGAAATCTATAACAAGTCAAAAATTCTGTTATGTATTTTTAAATTTTTAGTTGAGCCAGTTAAAAGCTGTGTTCTTAATCCCCTTCCCTCAAATTCTTCAGTTTTTTAAGGTTAAGTGGTATAAAAAGTATAATTACTTTTTGTTTTCAGTTTTTTATCGCTTTCTGATTACAGCAGTAATATATAGTGTTAAATATTCAAATAATAAGTGTTTATAAATACAGAAATGTTCAAAAGAGAAGTTCCTCAAAATCCCAGCCTCTTTAGTTATGATGACTATGTTAAATTGAGTGATTATCATTCCTGATCTGTTTCTAAACTTAGGCTAGCCAGTGCAGCCATCATTTAAATGTTTACAGAAAAGATGGGATCGTAGTTGATGCACTATTCTATAGCTTGCTTTCTTCAATTAGTAATATATATTGGATATCTTTGTACACACATTTTTTTACTCTTCTTTTTGCTTGTTATTATAATGTATGATGTACTACCACAATTCTAAGGTGCACATTTTTTCATATTTTAATAGTTATGAAATGGGGATGCACCTTAAGAGTTTAATGGACAGTATTTTTGTCTTAGACATAGAATAATGGCATATCTTATAATTACTGGAGTCTGAGCTTCGATGAATGTGGTATATAATAATACCACCAATAAATGGACACTTCAATTGCCATTGCAGATAATGCTACAGAACACATATCTTTGCATGTTTGTTTTTCTGTAGGATATTCTTACAAGTGAAGTTGCTTAGTCAATTTTAATAGATTTTACCAAATTTCTTTCTTAAAAGATTATATAAGTTTACATTTCTGTGTACAGTGGATGAGAGGGCTTATTTTCTCAACCTTCATCCACATTGGGTATTGTGAGTCTTAAATCTTAACCTGATACACAGAAAAAATCATCTTGTTTTTATTTGCATTTTAAAAAATTGAGTGAGGTTAAGTGTCTCTATATTTTAATTGAACTAGTAATCTTTGTCCTCCTGTGTTGTGAGAGTAGTTTTTGTATTTGGAATATTGATCCTTTCTTACATGTATGGCAGATTTTTGTCACATGAAGTCCATTTGTCTTGACATTTATGGCATGTTTTGTCACAGTGAAGTTTTAAACTTTTTTATAGCACATTTTTGTCAGAGTATTCATAAATGGTGATTTTCTTTTATAGTGTTGATAGGAGTTATTTTCCTATTTTCTTGTCAAGAAAATTTAGCAAGCGATTTTAAAAGCATCTCTGTTTGGACATTTCTGAGTGTCAGGATTATAAACTCGGCTTAATGAAGATTGTCTTACTCTATTGATTTCTTTATGAAGAGTCTTTGACTTTATAGACTTTTGTTTTAAAGTACGTCATACTTCTGTAATGGAATTTAATGGAAAGAAGTAATGTACTAGAAGTAGAGAGACAGGATTTGTTTTTATCCTTTATGTGTGCCATTAATAAGCTGTGTGCTTTTGGATAAATCCCTTAAATTCTTGGTCTTAGTTTTCTCACTAGTGAAATGAGAAGGTTGTAGTAAGTATCTCACTTGTCTTTAGATTAAAATTCTATTAACTTGCTAGTTTTGTTGAGTATTAAAAGTCAGTGTACATTTGTGTACCTTACAATACCATTTTTCCCCCTAGTCTAGTGCAACTATATTTCTCAGTATTTTAACAAAGTACTCCTGTTGTTTCTGATTTTGGTTACTTGGGTTGATCTATTGTTTTTAAATATATCCTCTTAGGTTTTCGCTGTGAAAACTATTTAAGCATCTTACATTTACATACAAATTATTCTCTCTTCATCCTTACCTAATCTTGTACTGAAAATACTTGTGATAACCATTAAAGCATAGAATTAAGGCATAAATACTAGTAGTGAAGACGAAGTAGAGTTGGGAGTTCTAGGAAGAAAAGGTGAACTTAGATTTCGTGTCAGACCCCCCTCGGCAGTAGTGTAGGATGACCATGAGCAAGTTAATATGCCTCTAATACTCAATTTCTGTATTTTTGTGATCCAAATGATAATAATTACTTCATAGGGTTATGATAATGGTTAAAACCTGCCATTTAGTACACATTCAGGAACTCATTCTTCTTTTGGATGTAACAACTAGTGATAGAGCCAGAAGAAAGAGTCTTGCATTTTTTGTATCCTTGAAGCTATTAAATTTGATTGTTTAGCTTAGAAATATTGGAGTATATCTAAATGAATTTCTTTATGAATTTGAATATTTAAATCCATCTTTTCCTCTCTTGAAATGTATGCATTTGAGTCTTTCATTTTTATATGGAGAGTCCCCACTCTCAATGGCATTGTTTTACTTAGTTATCACCATTCCTTTATGAAGGCATCCCATGTGTGCAGATACTTAAAGTGCTTAAAGTAGCATGTGCCCAGCGAGGATTGTAGTTGTCTGGTAACTAGCTTTGACATGCGGTTTCTAGAAATGTATCATATGTATCATATATAAAAGGTAAACCTGTGTTACATGTTTATACTTGAATCTCTGTGTACTATATGGCATATTCTTAAGAGCAAGAGTTGTCTTCATTTATTAGTATATTTTCCACATGGTCTCTGAATAAATAAAAATAGGTGGGGCTGAAGTTGTTTCATATTTCATCCTGGTGATTAGATTACATGAAGTGATGTTTTTCATCTAGGGCACATTGTATTTAGATCATTTGCTTTAGTCTTCTCAACTAGTTTTGGATTGAGATTTTAAAATATTCATGAGGTAAATTTGTAGTTGTGTTACTTTAAAGGTAGCATTTGGAAGAATGAATACATTTTTAACATAAAAGGGACAGACACTAAGTGAAATGTGTTGTTTTACAGCCAAATTTATATCCTACTGTTGGGCTCCAGACACCAGGAGAAGTCGTCGATGCCAATTTTGGGCAACATCCTTTTGTGTTTGATATAGAAGACTACATGCGGGAGTGGAGAACCAAAATACAGGCACAGATAGACCGGTTTCCTATTGGAGATCGAGAAGGAGAATGGCAGACCATGATACAAAAGTAAGGAAAGAATTTTGAATTGACATTATTTAGAAATACATTTTTATAAAACATTTTATTCTAGTACAAAAGATTATTTGTTGAAGCTTTTTACAAAAGATTATTTGTTGAAGCTTTTTAATCTACTCATTTATATCTTAATTTTAATGTATTAATATTTTAATCTCTATAAAAGTAATTCACTATATTTAAACTATTAAAAATAATGTTTGATTTGGTGGCACACATACAGAATTATATTTTAGTCTGGCTTATTAATTTGATGGAGGAAATAAAGTGACACTAGATCGCTTAGGTTAGGATAATTCATTTGCTATCCTTAGTAATAGGATTTAATGATTTCCATAGATTACATGATTCAGCTATTAATAGTGCCAATGCAAAAGATAAAGTCAGAAAGATAATTTAGATTGTATAATTCAGGATCGTGTTTTTAGACATGAACTTGACTATGTTGGTCAGCAATAGTTCAGATATTTATGGGGAAAAGAATAATTGTTCAGTAAGAATAAGCGTCAAAATAATGGTGTAGTTTATATACTGGAATACAGACTGAATATATGCACTTCACTTTTCAGGATTTGGCTAAATTTTTCCAATGAATGGGTTACCTTATAAGAATAATACCAGCTATTTTTGCTTACTAGTATCTCTTTTTTTGCTAAATGTTTGTTATTTATCATGTGGACTCAGGAAAGTTATAATTGCCCCTATTCTAAATAAGAAGGCCTGACCAAAAGCCTCCAGTTTAAGGAAATTTTTAAAATCTTACTAATTATTTTTGATGTCATTTATTGTTACTTACTGTTGGACATTTAAGATGAGGTAAAAGGAACTAAAACCAAGGAACAATGAACATGGAGTTAGGATTCCTAAATGCAGGATGAACACTGAGGAGGCAGTAATAACAGTGGAGGGGGGTGGGCAGCAGCAGTGGGCGTCAGTACAAGTACCATAAGATGGTACAAGTACCTTTATCTCAACTCATTCTTTACTAAAATTATTCAGTTTGTTTTATTAGGGAGCTTTTTATGAAAAAGTAGAATTTCATTATGGAAGCATGAAAATATAATACCTGTGGTAGTCAACTTTTTGGACTATACCTTTGCTGAAAGACTAGAGGGCACACTTGGATGTCAGTAGTGCTGAATGGTAGCTCTTAAATCTGAAAATAGAGACTTAAAAATTAAATAAGTACCGGTAAGTTTAAATAATCACTATCACTACTTAATCTAACCCAAGAAAATAGCAAAGGCTTTCGGAGACCATCAGTCTGACACAATTCATCTTAAATGTCTGTAAATTGCTTGGAACAATCTTAAATTTATAAATCTAATAATGTCTTTTGTGTGTATTTTTTGGAGGATATAATGACTGGAAGAAAAGACGATTATGAGAACATGCTTCTTTCCTAGAGCTATTATCTGATATTACAGAGGCTCTATACTAGTGTTTTTGTCTGGCACAGTTGGCAGAATAATGCACCCCAAGTCAGAATCCCATAGTTGTTACCAATGAGAGCTAGGATAGGTTGCTCTCTTGGGGTCACATCCCTTTGATGCTTTAAAAATGGTCACCACTGAGCATCATGGCAAGGTAGAAGTAGAGGAAACATTATCTTAATCCTGTCACCAGAGTTCCATGAGGGTCCCCACTCCTACCCCATTCTTCACAAAATTGAAACTCATCATGGCCTCTTGGAATGTCCATTTTAAAAGGTTCTCCCCTACTCTCTTAAATTAATTTGAACAATAGATGAAATAAAATGAAAAAAATCTGTTTCTTGGGGACTTTCCCCCCTGCCCTCAATCCCACTTTTTTGAACCGTTGCTTCCCATTGTTTTCTAATAGTCCCTTAGTGCTGCCAGATAGAGGCAGGTTTAAGAGTTGAACATTTGGATATATTTGTTATTTGAGTTAATATTGCTGAACCAGTCAACAGTTTTTCTAACATTTTATGGTTAGATGTAAATCTGTGTTTTGACCACTGGATGGCTTTTTAAAAAATAAACTTGTTCCTTGGAAGTGTGTCACTTACATGTAAATCATCTTTGAGTAATCTGTGCACAGTCATACTAATTGATTTAGATTAGAAGGCCAACTTTTCATCGATTAGTGTTACTCTCAGACTTTCTTCTGGAAGATCTGTCTCCAGGTTCACTTTAGTACCATATTTTACCGTGTATAATGCGCTTCCATGTAAAATGCGCATCCACATTTTTGGTCTAAACTTTCAGGGAAAAAAATCTTTCATTTTAATTTTTCAATTCAAATTTTTGTTTATTTATATTTAGGTACCTGCGTTTGTATTATAAAAGAATTTTGGTATCTATGTATGTATTATTACACTTAACTCATTAGCATTAAAAAAAATTAAAAGGTGGGGGGTGGGAGATGAGGGTAAAGGGGATCAAATATATGGTGATGCAAAGAGAACTGACTCGGTGGAGAACACGCAATGTGATATATAGATGATGTAATACAGAATTGTACACCTGAAACCTATGTAACTTTATTAACAGTTGTCACCCCAATAAACTTTAATTAAAAAATAATTTAAAACATTTATATAGATAAGCCTGTATAATATGTATCCTTATTTTTCCCTCACAAATTTGGGCAAAAAAGTGCTCATTATACATGGCAAAATATGGTATTTCTTGTGTTCATACCTTGTGATCCCATCTAATGTAACTGATGGGTAAAGAGAGGGGTTGAACTCTAGATAGAACACAAAGAGTTAATCTGTTATTTTAAATGTGTTTGGCAATTCTTTACTGGGATAAGTCCTACAATGTGAAACAAATTGGTTAGTAGGACTGACTCTAAGGATGGCAAATAATAGGAAGGAACCTGAGGAAGCTGGGGTGTTCTTGATTCTCTAGTAATATTTATTTTTAGGGAGAGTAATGTCGACATAGCATTTGCTATATATTCTTAGAAATACATGAAAGAGCAAAATGATTTTTTTGAACTTACTTCAAAGTAGAGGTTACTAAAGCCTTATTTGAAGGGAATACGTGTTTTGTAACACCTGAGTAGACCTTGTTTATGTAAATTGTAGTATGAAGCATATATTCTCTTAACTAAAAGTTGTGTGTTTCTTTTTATTTTAAGAATGGTTTCATCTTATTTAGTCCACCATGGGTACTGTGCCACAGCAGAGGCCTTTGCCAGATCTACAGACCAGACGGTTCTAGAAGAATTAGCTTCCATTAAAAATAGACAAAGTAAGGACACTATGGTACATGGCTAACACTTGTTTTCAGATTACAGGTTTGGTTATATCGATTTTTAGAAATTATGTTTTCAAACTTAAAATTTTTCAACTAGATTAATTTAAATTGATGCCTCTGAAATTTTTTGCATTGACATTTTTGAAGATTACCTTTAAAAAATTCACATAGGACTTGTTAATGTTCTGCATGTAGAAATACGGAATTTTGGAGAATTTTTTGTAAGAAATGTTTACCATTTTTTCTTAAAATTAAAGATGTTTTTGTGAGCTTTCAGAAAATAAACATTTAATAAAATGTTTTTTTTTTCAATACATAAAGTATTGTCCCATGGTTAGATGTTAGTGAAGATAATATGTGAAAGAAATTTACTAATAAGTATCTTTGTATTTAAATTGCTATCTAAATTTAAGATAGTATTGATTTTACGTGTTTTATTGCTTAGGTCCTAGTGCTTGAGGCCAGAGCAGTAGGGCCTGTTCTGACAAGGGCAAGTCAGCATGATAACTGTTCCACAGTTAGCCATCCTAAAATTGGTGTGGTTAGTCCATCAAGGAGTGTATGACTCAGTGTGAATATAGGCATAAAAACAGAACATGATGGGTGAAATCATGACGAATGAAAACAATTGTTTTATGGGTCGTGCTGCTATAATGACACTGACTATATTGTGTTGTGGCTGTTGTATACTTGTCTGTCTTCTCACTATAACAAACTGGTGAACAGATTAGATGATCACTTAACTCTTTGTATCCTCGTTATCTAATTTAACAAATATCTGACACAAGGAATGCTCAATGAGTGGCTGTTGAATTCAGATCCTAACTCAAAGTCCACCATTCATTTAGTTATGGGTTCAAAGGTTCTTATATTTGATAAAACATTTTTAATATTGTTTCTTTAATGTTTCTTAGTGTCTTTTTAAAAAAACTACTTTAAAAGATACGATTGCCGTATTAAAAGCTGTACATTTTTAGTGAATATAATTTGATGAGTTTGGAGATCAGTATGTATCGGTAGTATATATCGTGAAACCATCAACACCATGTATACCATAAATATAAATTAGTGTTTAATATTTCAATATTGTTTAAGAGGTGTTTTTCCTATATTACTTGTATGATAGTTTGTGATTTTTTTAATAGTTAATGAAAGTACTGGTTTTTCTAATTTTTTAATTGTCTGAAATTTTCCCTTCATCACCTAATAGAAACTATGATTCTAGAAAAATGGAAATTAATCACAGTAACTTAAAAATATTTTACTGTCTTTTTTTGTTGAGAATCCACTAAGTTTATGTTTCTACTCTTAAAAATTAATCATTTGCTCCCTTTTTCTAAATAGGAATTCAGAAATTGGTGTTAGCAGGAAGAATGGGAGAAGCCATTGAAACAACACAACAGTTATACCCAAGTTTACTTGAAAGAAATCCTAATCTTCTTTTCACATTAAAGTGAGTTTATTTAATAAAATGTTATATTTATTATATGTGTGTATGTTGTATGTAACCAAAATTATTCCCATGTTTTAATTTTTATTTTACCTTGTGTTAGATATTTACATATAATTTTGTAATACAGCACATTAAGTAACAGGTTATAAAAAACACTTGTATTGAGGACTATAAGCAGATGGCATCTTTTGTTGTGTGTTTGCTCTTCTGTCAGTCTATCTCTGTGTTTCAAAATGTGGAAAATCTTATGTTTCACAATGTGGAAAATCTTATTTAGAAGGTGAGAATCTATTTTTTCTTCTGCAAAGTATCTTATAAGTAAGTCACAGACATTTTTAAAAACTGTGGTAAATATACATAACATAAAACTTGTCATTTTAACATGTGCGGTTCAGTAGTATTAAGTACATTCACGTTTTGCGACCATCGCTAACCATCCGTCTCCAGAACCTTTTTCATCTTCCCAAACTAAAACTTGGTATCGATTAAACACTAACTCCACATTTCTTCTCCCCCCCTCAGCTCCTGGCAACCACCATTCTATTTTCTCTTTGTGAACTCGAATTTAACTACTCTAGGTACCTCACATAAGTGGAATAATAAAATATGTGTCCTTTGTAACTGTCTTATTTCCCTTAGCACATTGTCCTCAAAATTCATCCATGTTATAGCACATGTCAGAATTTCCTTCCCGTTGAAGGCTGAATGATATTCCTTTGTATGTATAGACCACATTTTGTTTATCTACTCATCCATTAATACACATTCGAGTTACTTCCACTTTTGGATATTGTGAATAATGCTGCTGTGGATAGAGGTGTGGAACTACCTGTTGGAGCCCATCGTGTTCTTATGTACTACTTGATTTGCTACCAAGTGCAAATATTATTTTGATTAAATTATTCTTAGCTTAAAAGTCCATTTTGCTTTTGCTTAGTATAGCTAAAGATAGATTTTCGTTTTCTTAATAAATCTTGATTAAAGGAGATAGTATTTTGCATTATAGTTTTCATTTTTCTGAAAAGTTTTAAATTCATTCTATGCAATACAGTATATAAAACCATATTTAGTATTTTTAGCATATTATCTAAAGGCCAAAGTTATTGATCAATACAAGTTCTTAAAATATCTCCTTTCAGAACTCTGTTGCTATTAAATAAACAAACAGCTATTTAAAGATTATCTAAATAAATTTTTCTTTTCTTTTTTTAGAGTTCGTCAGTTTATAGAAATGGTGAATGGTACAGATAGTGAAGTACGATGTTTGGGAGGCCGAAGTCCAAAATCTCAAGACAGTTATCCTGTTAGTCCTCGACCTTTTAGTAGTCCAAGTATGAGCCCCAGCCATGGAATGAATATCCACAATTTAGCATCAGGCAAAGGAAATACTGCACATTTTTCTGGTGAGAGTCAGTCTTATGCCATTATTTTTACATTTTTGCCCTTCTTTATATTTTTGAACCAAAATATTTTTTTAAAAATCTAGACACGTCTGGGCCAGCCCGGTGGCTCAGGGTGGTTGGAGTGCTGTGTTCCCAACACCTAGGTCACGTGTTCGATTCCCACATGGACCAGTGAGCTGTGCCCTCTACAGCTAAGACTGTGAACAACCGCTCTCCCTGGAGCTGGGCTGTGTGAGCAGCCGGAGGTCGGCGTAAGCTGCCATGGGCTGCTGTTTGCTGCCAGGAGCAGCTGGTGGCCAGCGTGAGTCGCTGGCAGCCATCATGAGCGTCCGTGGGCTACTGTGTGCTGCCATGGGCTGTTCTCTGCTGCCATGAGTGGCCGGCAGCCATCGTGAGTGGCTGGCAGCCAGTGAGAGCTGCTGGGAGCTGCTATGAGCGGCTGACCAATGACTGGCGACCGACTGCCTCCGCCGGGGGGATGGGGGGAGCGCAAGTCTCATAGTACCAGCTGGGCCAGGGAGCTGTGTCCTACACAACTAGACTGAGAAACAATGGCTTGAACCGGAATGGGGGGGGCGGAGGCAGAAGAAAGAGGGGTAATCTAGACTCGTCCGTGTAGCTGTTTTGCACATGTGTATACTTGGTCTCAAGATGTTCTGGAAGAAAAATAGTGGGTATGTTTTTAGTAACTTGAAGATCTGTTTCTGAGAATAGGTTACTATAGCAGATTGTCATAGACGAAGGCCAATTTCTAGAATTGTCTCTAGAAATTAAGTCATAGATATTTGGTAATGAAAAGGCAGTTGTGTGTTTTAGTGAAGTTTAAATGTAAAGGTGGTGATGTGGCTGTGATGTCGTAGGCCACCAGTCGCCACACCCAGCTGGCTGCCCGCCATTTCTTTCTTTCCCAGCTGGCTTCTTGCAGGAGTCCACTCTGCCCCTTCATTTCCTCCTGTCCCTTTTTGGCTCACCAGCCTTACTATACTCTACAAGGCTTTTGGTGTTCTCTTAATTGGAATTCTCTCCTTTCTTGGCTTTTATGACATCATTTCTACAGGTTTATTTCTGATCCTTCTTTGTCTTCTTTACTTGTCTTTTTCATTCTGTTTTTCCCCAAGGTGTTATGTTTCCTCTGTCCATTTAACTTTCTAAAACAGAAGTCAAATACTGTTTCCTTTCATAGAGTAACACCTTTGTTTTTTCTCCATCAGCATATAACTTTCTACATCACTGTAATACCTCTATTTATGTCACAATCCCGTACAATGCAAATGATTCATGTTTGTATCCTTAGCCACCACCCCTCTTGAGTATCATACAGTCACTTCAGGCTTGGACAAATTCTTAAGCTGAGTATATTCATATTTAAGGTGGGGGTGATGGTAACACTGCCCTCATGAGGGGTTGTGAGGAGTAAATTAGATCCATAATGAAGCCTTCAGTAATGTTAGAGGAGATGATCATTACAGCTCACAGTTAAGCAGACTTACAGCCTTTCAAAGAATTTAATCGTTTGTTTGCTCTCTAAATAGTCTGTTGACTCTCCTATATTATATGAGTTTTAAATACAAAAATCAGAATATGGGTACATTATTTACAACCTAATAAAATAGTGTGTGTTTGGGTTTTCATGAGCTACCTTTTTCTTCTTTTTTTTTTTTCCAGGTTTTGAAAGTTGTAGTAATGGTGTAATATCAAATAAAGCACATCAGTCATATTGTCATAGTAAACACCAGTCATCCAATTTGAATGTACCAGAATTGAACAGTATAAATATGTCAAGATCACAGCAAGTTAATAACTTCACCAGGTAAGTGATTTCCCTATCTCTTGCATTACTATAAGCAACCTAAGTATAAGTGTCATCATTTTTAATAATTTGAAAAGATTGAGTTAGATGGAGCATAACGGGGGTCTGGGCATTCCTAAGCCCCCAGAAAATAAAAGGATAAAGAATGAGTTCCCCAAAGCTTTTCAGTCTTCATGTGCACATAGGCTCTTCCCTTTGTTCCTTCCTCTTACTCTCCATTCCCTCTTCCCTCTAGTGGGGTTATAAGGACAAATCCAATCTTCCTGCCACCACAAACCTATACAGATGATCACTTAAATGCTATTTGTTATGTTTCCAAGTCACAGTAGCGTATTTAACATCTAGGATTAACATATATGTTTACAACTACTTTTCCCCCCGATATGTGCGTTTTTTGGTGTAAACGTGTAGAACATTATCCTGAGTTACAAATAACTAACTTTACAAAGACTTTTTTGAGAGCCGATCTTTAAGTAGCTTGTATATAGCAGATGTGGTTAAGTCCTTTTAGTAAACATAGAGCGTGAGGATTAGTATTGGGGATCTGGTGGGTGTCAGGCATTCTGCTAGACAGGAAGCACGCCTCTTCTGACACCAAAGTTAGAGGTAAGAAGTGTCTGTATCACTGTACTATGACGTACTCAGGTTCAATGTGCTTGAAACCTAAAGGCTCCTGAAATGTAATCACTTGAATTGGACACTAGTGTGTGAAAGCAAGTTCTTGGGAATTCAGCTTGCCCACATCATCCAGCATCTGAATCTCAATTGGCTCAGGACTAGAGGAATGGTAATTTTTTTTCCATTCTAACCAAAATAATGGTTAGATTTTATTAATTTGATCTTGGTTTGGTTATAACACGGATTGGTCATACTGCATTTTGGGGGAATATTTCTCAGTGCAGCATTTTCTCATCAAAGTAGAAAGAACCTAACTTTTAGCATGGAATCTTAATGAAAATATTCTGGAGAGAGGCGTATATAAAAAATCTTATTTGCAAATTTAGAGATTTATCAGAATTTCAAGGTTATCTATCACCAGTGACAAAAACTTCCTGCAGTAGTGGTGTTGTGTGGTATAGGTTATAAGGGCAGTCCACAGAGGTGGTGAGAACAGTAGAAACAGTGATGGTCTTTTGTTGAGGTCAGGGTAGTCTTTCACAGTAGAGATGACATACTGAAAATAGAAAAATTAGAATATTGTAGTAGAAATTATGTGTGGAAATTTAAAAAGTTAAGCCTTTAGTACTTTATCGGACTTTATGGTACTCTAGTACTTTATCGTTGATAGAGGGTTCTGCCATTTTGTGAGGGTAGGATTGCAGTCACTTGGTGGGTTTTTCTCTTAAATACTATCCTAATGGTAGGAAGTTGTTAAAGGGACTTGTTATTACCTAAGTTCAGGGAAGGAAGCGTAACAGAAGGAAGTGATGACACGGCATTCTCCTTTGCAGTAGTGAAGGAGAAGAAAGTAAGCTTTTAAATTCCTTAAACTGTTAAACAGTAATGGTTATTATTTTATAGTTGGTAATGGCTTTACTTACAACAATATTGTGAAGTAGGCAAAGGTGGTATTAACTGTTAAAACCATTTTACAGATGTAGAGCTGAATACCAGAAAAGTAAATGACTTTTTTTAAGGTCAATAATCAGTAGCTAGTAAGTTGCAGAACTGAGACTGCTTCCTGGGATTTCTGACTTCCTGACTTGTGCATTATACTTCCATCTGAAATCCTCTTCACCTGACCCTCCCTCTTCTCCACCTAACTTCTGTTCAAGTTAGTTAAAACTCAGGTTCAGATGTTAACTTTTCCAGGATGTTTTCCTTGATTTACATCCCTGCCAAATGGTATATCACCCGTTGTGATTAACTTTTATCACAGTCCTGATCCTCTGTAGTATAATAACTTCATTAGCTTTTAATAGGCTGTTTGCTCCTAGAGGGCAGAAGCTATTTCATTATATCCTTAGCACCTGACATGGAACATGGCTCAGAGGCCCTTGAATGTGTGTTGAATGAAATAATCCTTCTCAAATACTATATTGAATTGTCAAAAAAATTGTTTATGATAGTACATTATTAAGATCACTAAAAGCTGTAATTTTAAGGATTTATATTAAATTAAACATTTTTAAAATTTGATTTTTCTTATCAATTCTCAAGATGCTAAACAAGCTTTTCTGACTGATGAAGGAGTTCTAGGGCCATAGCCCCTGCATTTCCTAGGTCTCTCTCTGTCCTTTTAGGGAATAGGTTTCACTGACAGAAGTGTGTGTACACACGCGCACACACACACACTCACTCAAACTCACACACAATACAAACTGACCACCAGTGGTAGGTAACCTCTGGTGACATTATGCTTAGAGTGCTTTTGTTCACCTGCATTCAATGTTCTTTTCCTTACAAATGAATATACATTGCTTTTTTAATAAGAAAAGCTATTTTTCACTTAAGTATTTCCTAAATTTGCATCAAGCTTTTCCTTCTGGGCTGTATAATTGTTACCTGGTTCTTCATAGAAGAATCACAATATTTATTGTAGCTTAGAGTGTGGATGGATCGGAAGGAACAACTTCATTATGTCCAGATGCAGTTATTGGCACATAGGGATTCATTCAGTAAATGTGAAATGAGTGAAAATTGGAAACACCCCAACTATCCAGATCAGCATGGTTAAAATTAAAATTTGACAATACTTTAGAATCTTTAGCCAATAAGAAAGTCTGTGAGAGAGGTGGCCGGTTGCTCAGTTGGTTAGAGCACAGGCTCTCTTTAACAACAAGGTCGCCGTTTCGATCCCCTCATGGGCCACTGTGAGCTGTGCCCTCCACATCTATTGGAACAACTACTTGACTTGGAGCTGATGGGTCCTGGAAAAACACACTTAACATAAATTGAAAAAAAGAAAAGAAAGCAAGCGTGTGAGAAAAAAATAGTTTTGGGCACTGGGAAGGTATGAGAGGATGAGACTAAATAGTTTTTAAGATTATTTACCTTTGAGAGAGGGTATGTTTTTAAGTAGTGAGGACAAATGCCAAAATGTCAAGACTGTTAAAGAAAAAGTTGAGAAGGTAGTTGAATGTGAGGGCAGAAAGGAGGTGAAGTGGGCTCCAGGAATACTTTGTTTGGAAAGTGTAGTTTTCCCCTACATGCTGGAAATGAATACTGGGGCAAGCACGAGGGCTGCTGGGGCAAGAGTTAATTAACAAAGAATGATGAAGATCTCAGTTTGAAAAATAGTGTGAAGTATGTGCTAAAGTATGATTTTTCCATATTGATACAAAGTCATGAAACCAGTACATTTTAGTACATCTCCAGGAGTACAAATTTGTTTAAAAAAAAAAAAGCTACATATTTGGCTTTCAGTACATTCAAGATTTAACTAAATATTTTTTTTGCAGATTGCTGTTGCCTTATGAAGTCAGTTTATAAGTAGGCTATGTAGTTGAGTAGTAATTTATTTTAAACTAAGCTGCAAGTATGCGATTTCTAAAATTAGGTTTGTTTTTTCGTTTTCAGTAATGATGTAGACATGGAAACAGATCACTACTCCAATGGAGTTGGAGAAACTTCATCCAATGGTTTCCTAAATGGTAGCTCTAAACATGACCACGAAATGGAAGATTGTGACACCGAAATGGGTCTGCAGTGATATTTCTTACATTTTTAATAAAAAATGATGACTACAAGGTTATGTTTTTACTTGTACTGATTCACAGTGATGAGCATAAATCAAATTTAAAGCTGTATGTGTCATTGGATCTGATAGAAATACATGTTACTTCTGTTAAACTTGTGAAAGTGGGTTGCTAAACCGAGTAGTTACTTTTCAGTACTTTCCAAAGTTAAGTGCTAGAGATTTCTTTGCTGAACAGTCTTATTTTGGCTCATATTTAGTGCTGTCATTAGTGCAGTAGTACCAACTTATTAGTGTTAAATATCCTGTAGGATATTTAAGGTTGGAAAAATATTTTCACTTACTTCAATATAGCCAGTAAAGGCCAAATGGGTAGAGATGATTTTATACACTCTAATCAAACAATTTCTTAAATTCATTTTATATGAATTCATTTATATATGTGAATATATAAGCCATTTTATGGCTTTACATAGTTCACTGCCTGGCACATAGTAGGTGCTTAAGTATGACTCCTTCCCCCCAAAAAAATAAGTGACTGAAAGATACAGTAGTATGCTTAATTTTCCTTTGTTGATAACTTGTGTAGTAAATTGTACCATGAAGTTAAACCATCAGCAAACTTCATCAGTTGGAAAGTGAAAAATTATTGAAGCTTACAAATTATTATTTGTCAGAATTCCATGGCAACATTAGATTTCTTAATATTTTGAGGTTAAAGGGTATCTTTTCTGATTTCTAAGAGTATGTGTAAGAAACTACTTTATAAATGCAAAGTTATTTTATTATTTATACAACTACCTGTTGTTGAGGATTATGTGTTCTAATATGTAATTCACTTTTTTAAGCAAGGAATATGATTTAAAAGACAGTCTAGATTTCTTAGATATCAGCAACCTCAACGTTCAACGAGTAATTTAAGCATAGTGATTAAGAGCAAGAGTTCTAGAGCCAGATTATCTGGATTCAAATTCTGCAACTGCCACTTGCTAGCTGTGTAACCTTGGACAAGTTACTTAAGAGCTCTGTGCCTCAGTTTCTTCATCTGTAAAATGGGTACTATAATAACTGCCTCGTAGGTCATTGTGGATATTAAATGAACTAATCTGTGAAAAGCTAATAGCCCAAAGTAAGTGCTTAGTAAATATTACCTATCATCATTAACGAATTATGTTATTATTAGTGATTTAAATGGTTACATTATTGATCAGTGATTATTGTCAACCAAGAAATATACTATAAAATTGTGTTTTCTAAAAGTAGTGCAATTACCCTTTTTTATTAGTATAATATGGTGTCTTCTGTGTTTTTATGAAAATCGTTTCTCCTCTCTTTAGATTCCAGGAATCATTTTATTCTATCTATATTCTATGTCAGTTAAAGTAGTTTGAGAGGCAGTTATTTTTTTCTTTATGTTGCTTAATGTAGTTTTAGAGAATTGTGCTTAACTTTTCATAAAATTTTCCCTGACATATAGGTACTTCCTAATACTGTGAGAGGTTGTCTCCTGACTTTCAACTGCATGCTAGATATTGGATCCTAGACTCTTGAGACCTAGATAAAGCATACGTTTTAGCTGCAAAATTCCATATTAAATTAAAAATAAATCTGCATATTTAGAGAAAATATTAGGTAATAGTTACTAAATGAAATGTACAAAATGTTATCAGCAATTTATGGTCATCGCCTTCCATTTGGTAAGGTGGTAAAACACTTGTTTTGCTTACAGAGGTTGATTCAAGTCAATTAAGACGCCAGTTGTGTGGAGGAAGTCAAGCCGCCATAGAAAGAATGATTCACTTTGGAAGAGAGTTACAAGCCATGAGTGAACAACTGAGGAGAGAATGTGGCAAGAACACAGCAAACAAAAAAATGTTGAAGGT
The DNA here is from genome assembly GCF_036562045.2 of Rhinolophus sinicus. Classification (NCBI taxonomy): domain Eukaryota; kingdom Metazoa; phylum Chordata; class Mammalia; order Chiroptera; family Rhinolophidae; genus Rhinolophus; species Rhinolophus sinicus. The sequence continues at coordinate 65,476,076 of NC_133756.1, forward strand.
AAATTTGTTTTCCCTTGATCAATTATAAATGCATCAAGGGAACTAAATTATAGTTTTGTAAAATATTGAGCAGTACTAGAAATTGTTGTGAAACTTGGACAGGAACTCCCTGGCTTCCTGCCCATTTGAGAGTGAAAGTGTTCAGTGGAGCTGGGCAGCTCTGCTGTCCTGGAAAGAACACTGAATTTCAAGGAAAAAAGTAGCGATTTAATCCCACTTCTGCCACCTGTCAGTGATGTGTGTACACTTTGTCAACTTACTTTCCTACTTTTCTCAGCTGTATAATTGGCAGTTATTATGAGTGTGCTGATAAAACTATAAATTTGAGATATTTTTATTTAGTAAACATTGTTCAGGGTTGCAGCAGATAGAATATGTAATACATGGTTTTCATTTTGATGATAATTGGTGAAGGATTTGGGTCATCTTTGAAGCCAGAATAGTTAATGCGTTTTTAGGTCTTTTCTGGATTGACGTTTATAATAGCTAGTAAGATGGATACAATTTAAAGAGTTTAGTAATAAGTAAGCCACAATTTTTGTATCAGTTGAAGATGGAGGAGTTTTCCCCTCCCTAAGTCAGCACTGCAATTAGTTGTAGGGATGTTGCCACTCTTTAAAAGTTTGGTTTTTTTCCCTGTACTCAAAAAAGTCCTACCAGCCCTGTAAGCCTATGAAACATTAACCTAGCAGTTGTTTTGGTTTTTTATCCTGCGTTAGGTTAGGATCAAAGGTCACATTTTTTCCTGAATGTTTTGAAAGAAATTCACAAAACAAAGGACAGATACATGCATGTAGTGGCCTTGAGACTGATGCGTGTAACGTACACAGTAGGAAAGGGCAAGGCTCCTGCCATCCCTTCCTGACCCAAACTGAGAGTCAGTGCATCAGGCACCCGCATCTAGTAGCACTGAATATGGCATAAAATCAGCAAGAATCAAACAGCTCCCTTCATATAGCCTCAGGACAGCATCTGTGTAGACAGAACATACCTGCCTAGCCTAGGATGGGTGAGGGAGCCCTCTATGTACACTTCCAGTTAAAGGCGTACAGTCTGGTATTTTCAGTAGCTGAGGTGGGAAGAGGGGTGTATTCAACATATTCACTGCTTCATCTACTGGATAGCACAACTGCTATTCTATTGGTGACCCTCAACTATCCCAAAAAAATAGTGGTTAAATTATGATTTTTCTGGTAAATAAAAGAAAATTGGTGGATTATGTAATTTGAATTGCTTTTCATTTAAAAAGTCAAATCAGACATTTATATACTATTAGGAAAATGGCTGTCCACATTTGCCCTATAAGATTAAGAGTTCTTTGAGGTCAGACTAGGTCTTAATATTTAACTTCCTCCCCTTTTAAATATATCTAATACATATAGCAGCTAGATATTCAATGAATGTTTATTAAGTTGAGGTTGAATTAATTTGAAAAGTATAACTAATTTTTCCAGATTGGGAATTTTCATCACAGTGCAATGTTGTAGAGCCTTTTATGACATCAAGAGTGCTAAGAAGAAACTTATTTCTCAGCCTTTATTATTATTTATTATTAAGTGATTTTAGGTATCTAAAGTTATCCTTTTGGGAAACTGAGTACTTCTCTGCTAGACACTGGAGATGTTTTAGGGCAATGGTTCTCCACTTTTTTGGCATCTAGACACTTGAAGAGACTATTAAAGATTCCCAAAGAGTTTATTGATTTTATACTATACTACAAACTAGAACTAAAACTAAAATTAATTTAAAAATAACAATAAATCTATTTAATAACACATTTTTATGAAAAAAATTATCTTCCTACAATAAAATAAAAAATAAGAAGGGTGGCATTGCTTTACATTTCCACAAATCTCTTTAATGCTAGGCTAAATCAAGATAATCTGGATTCTCAGACCTACCTTTGCATTCAGTCCATTGTGACATCACACATCATGTTGCCTCTGGAAAACCCCACTGTACAGTTGTGAGAGAATGAGAAAAGTGAAAGTGGTATTACTATGAAAATAGTTCTGACTTTACAAAACCCATGAATAGGTATTGGACCCAAGTGTCCCTGGACTATATTTTGAGAACGGTTATTTAAGGGATATTTGGGAATATGAGATGTTTTTAAGAATTTGTAATCTTTTTTTTAAGTTTCAGGTGTACAAAACAAGATAGTCATTAGACATTTATATATCTCACAAAGTAATAACTCCAGTAAATCTATTACCCATCTGACACTACATAGTTATTATAGTATTATTGACTATTCCCTATGCTCTGTATATCCCCATGACTATTTTTTTTAATTACAGTTGACATTTAATATTATATTTCTAAAAATTCATAGACTCTTTTTACAGCAGGTCATTTGACTTGTTAAAACTCGATGCTGATTGAGCATGATGAAGGAGTGTGATTTATGTAGTGCCTGTGAACATTTAAGATTTCACTCAGTCAGCTTACAGTCTGATTCTAATTTGCATGAAGCTCAGAAATGGTATTACATGGCCTATTCTCAAAGATATTCCTTGATTATATATTGAATTATGTGACTATGTAATTCATCTTCATGTAAAGAATGTAGATGGCTTTGATTTTGCACCTCTGACTTTTAAACAAATGACAACTGCTTTAGAGACTTCTTTAGTATTCTGAGCTGCTTTCTTCCCATTCCCCAAACTTTCCTTGGTCCAGATAGGCTGAGTGACTGATCTAACTTATAAGTAAGTACTTAAAGAACAAGGGTGGAAGATTTGAGGGCAACATGAAGAGGAAAGGTTTTTTTGCCGTTGAGAAGGTTTAGAAATTACTCCTTTTCCTTTTCTTCACGTCAGGTCCCATGTGATTGTAGTAGGGTATTTTTATTTTTTCTGGATTTGTATAAACTGAACTTTCGAATCATACATACATAAATATGGAGAGAATGATTTGGTTAAAGTTGAAGGTAAGGTTTACCTAAATGCTTTACCATAAGATGCCAGGTGTACTTTGCTTCCCCTGGGTGGAGGAGTGGTGAGTAACTGCCATAGAGCAGCCCTGTGGAGTAGCCCACCCATGGTAATGAGGTGTAGGGAGTTCCTGCAGCAGCCCTTTCTTCTAGTTCTCTCAGCCTTCCTCTCCTCTTTCCCTGTTGTCTTTTTGTTCCTTACCTGCCGAAGTCTGCCAGTGGCTCCCAAGAGAACTGCCTGACTTTGTTCAGCAGCTGTTTGTGGAACTTCGGCAGTGTGGCGAGGACTGCTGCAGGCCTGTGGGAGTCAGGTGTGGGTGATGCCCCAGCTGGCAAGGAGCGTCAGGTAGTCAGTGAAGCAGGACTGGAGCCATTTAGACTCCCCCTGTGTACACACTGCTCCAGATTTTAAGTCGAGTGTAAGTACAGTTTGAGAATCCTACCTAAATGATGTCACATTTCCCTCAAATTATTCCCACGGAGGTAATTTTTAAAAATAAACAGTAACCCATAATTCCATGCACTATATTTCACAGATACTTTGTTTTGTGCTTTAAATCTGATGTGCATATATTTTACCTAGTTAGTAATTTTAGTTGTCCTGTTTTGTATTGATTTTATTTATTGTCATAAAAATGTATTTCCAGTTTCTGTGCATTGTTTACAATTATTTTTAAATGGCTACATGATATTCTATTGTGTTGCTATATCAGTTTATATCAGCATTGCTCTTTTGATAGACTTTATTTGGTTTTATTCAAATGCTTTGGTGAACACCTTTATCATATATCCTTGTTTCTTCCTTAAAAATATTCCACTGGGATAAAGTCCTAATTATTGAATCCAAAGGATAGATTTATTGTGGCTCTTGGTACATACAAGTATTGCTATAGTATCGCTTCCCAGGAACCTACCAATGTAGCAGCAGTAATAATAGAGGAATGTGCCAGTGGCACTGCTGCCTTAACTGCATGTCTTCGGTTACTGTCACCAGTTATATTTTACCGCAAGGTTTAAACCATTAATGTTGCTTTGTTGATGTCATTCCCTTTGAATAATAAAGTTCTAGGCAATGCTGTAAACTTTTTTTTTTTAGGGTTTTAGTAGCTTTGATTACACCTTCACTCTACTTCCAAGCTATGTTTCATGGTGTTGGCTGTGTGATTCCTCTGTAATCAAGTCTGGTCCGGATCACTCCTGTATTTAAAATTCCATTGCCTTATTGGCAAAAAATTCAAGCTTTTTAGTGTGATTTTGGAGGCACTGTAGGATCTAACCTCTTACCATGGTTCCACCCATGCCTTTTTCTCCGCCTCAGTATCCATGTAGCTTGAGCCTTTCCTTGTGATTGCATCATGTGACACAGTGTATATACTGTATGTTACTTACTTACGTGTCTGTCTTCCCCGCAAGACTGAGAGTGTCCTTGAAACTAAGTCCTGGTGATCAGTCCTCAGTTGTGCAGTAAGTATTTGTTGAATTGTACTGCAAATGCTTGAGCAGGATTTTAGCCTTTTTTCCTTTTAATATTTAGATTGATAGTTAAGAGGAATTGCATCTAAACGAAGTACAGTACTAGCTCTGTGATCTAACCTCTTACTGCCCCAGTTTGCATCTCTGAATGATGGGCGTAATAGTATCCACCTTGTAAAGTTATTGTGAGGATTCAATGAGATGATCCACGTTAGTGCTCGAAACATTGCCTCACACGGCATGAGTGCCCAGGAAATTACTACCATCATCATTATCTTTGTTTTAAATACTAGAAGGTGTAAACAGGAGAGTGGTCTTGATTTGACATTTGGGACATTTTACCTTTCTGGTAGCATGTCCGGATATGTAGACCCCAGAGGATAGTTTTGTGCTTCAAGTTTTTATGTACCAATTATTCCTTGGACAATTCTTCAGTATATCTTTTAAAATTAGCTGTAGTATGGGGATGGTACCTCATGAGATAGATGGCTGTGGGATAAATTAAGTCTTGAGCAAAGCTTAATTAGTCTTTTGAAATAATATGATTGATTAGAGTTAGCTTTATAGGATATAGAATATTAATACTCTTTTCCATCAATGAATTTGCATTGGGGCAACCAGGAAATAGAACCTGCTAACATGGGATGCATAAAATATCTTAAAAGCTGTAAGAAGCAGGTCTTGTGATCAGCAGCTGTATGAAGGTTCTTCCCTGTCCCCAGCACCTATGAGTAGCTGCAGGGAATTCAGCAGCTACTCAAAATAGTATAGTAAATAACTTTTTAGTTTTCAAAGAACTTTTGTTATAATTGGGGCAAGAAGTCTGATGTGAATGAGATACTTAGCTGTGTCAGACGGGAGTTGCCGCATGGGTTTGTTCAGAGGCACATGTACTCCCTGTCCAGAGCCCTGGACCGTCTGTGCAGCTTTGCCTTGTGGGCGGGTCTTCTCTTACCTCCACAATATGGAGGCCAGTTTGGATGAGAAAGGGAAGAGTACAGTGGACCAGGAAGGCTCTGCCCCACCCACCTCTGCTCTCAGAGCACTAGTAAGATGCGAGGAATGCCAGAACAGCTGGACCGAGGAGACAGAATTCTTTAGGGACTGCAGTCTTCCCCAGGTCCCTAGTCAGCATTTTGAGTGTTGTTACAGAATTCACTGATCTGCCTTTGCCTCAGCACCTCTCCGTGTATGCCTTCTGTACCTAATTGTATCTGTAACTGGATTATAATATCACTCCGGATTAGCGCATTGACTTTTGGCCAAGTATAGGACATTATTTATTGAAAGATTAGAATAAACCAACATTGCTAATTTCACTTAGCTCAGTTATTCCTCATGTGGGTGTGAAATATGACCTGTGATAATCCCAAATGATGAAAGTGACACTTGGAGAGGCCGTTACTTGGCAGAGGCCACACTGGTGGTACACACTGGTGATTGATGCCAGTGTCTGAAACCTCTGCAGTATGTGCCTCATAGAAAGAAGACAAAAGTCATTGGAAAAAGACTACTGTGTGTGTGTAAACTACCTTAGGAGGGGTGGCTTGAGGATGCTTGGAACTATTAAATGTTCCTGAATTGGATCCAGTTTACTTTTATTTTTTCATTAGTTTGAAAAGATGACATCCAATGAAATGTGTCCAGTTCCCACATCTGTTTGAAAAATATATATAGGCAGGCCCTATGCTTTTAATGTCAAATTCATATGAGTCGTAATAAATTGTAAAGTATCTGAATGTTTTGTGTTCCTCTCTACCTTAACCAGTGTTTGCCCATTTCACAGGAATTCATTTTTTCAATTTTTAATTATTTTTCTGCTGTGTATGTGTTTCAGGGATAGGGAGAAGATAATAAGAATGGCTTTTTACAAAAAGAATGCAAACAAATTAGGTTTTGCTACATAATCTAGTTGTTAAAATATATATATAGGCAAAAGGGTGTAAATGTCACAGTGATCTAGTGCCTTAAAGCCATATTTTATCTGCCTCTCAACTTGTAACTGTGGTGAGCACAGTAGTTGAACTATTTGAATTAAAAACCAAATTGCTGTTTTCAACAGGATGCATTCAGTTTACTAGCTTATTCAGATCCTTGGAACAGCCCAGTTGGAAATCAACTTGACCCAATTCAGAGAGAACCTGTGTGCTCAGCTCTTAACAGTGCAATATTAGGTAAGTAAAGCCAAAAAGGCACAAGTCCAACTATATTCTCTCAATATTTGAGATGGTATTATTTCTGCTGGCATTTATATTTTGGTAAAATAAGGGAAAGGTTTTCTACGTTTTAAACATTAGAATTACCTTAAAATACCTTCCTCCATTTCAATTCCAGGTTAAATGGATTCAAATGGAATAAAAACAGTACATTGGGTGTATCTGGGAAAATTTGGAAATTAGAAGTGTGTGTGGTGTGTGTGTGTGTGTGTGTGTGTGTGTGTGTGTGTGTGTGCACGCACGCATGCGGGTGCAAGCATTTCTGGCCCGAGCCACCCATATCACAGCTCCCACCATGCCTCACGTACAGGCACAGGGGCCTCCAGGTGACTTGGAAATGCCCGTCAGTACCAGCCCTTAGAGTCAAATTATATTTGCATTACAATTAATCATATTCAGCTAGATATTATTGTTGGGAAACTTGGATATGAACTCCCTGGCTTCCTGCCCTTTTGAGAGTGGAAGTGTTCAATGGGGCCGGGCAGCTCTGCTGTACTGGAAAGAGCATTGAATTTCAAGGGGGAAAATAGGCATTTAATCCCCCTTCTGCTACCTGTCAGTGTTGTGTACACTTTGTCAGCTTACTTTCCTACTTTTCTCAGCTGTATAATTGGCAATTAGGAAAAATGTGAGTACTGAGAAAACAAAGCGGGTGGGGAAGGGAGAGCGCAGCAGTGTAGTGAGGCTTAGCCAGGCGTGCGCATGGAGGGAGGGTTAGCACTGGCTGTTCCCTGGTGGTTGCCGTTCCTGTGAGCAGCGCCCTAGTGTGAATGTAGTGCTTATGTACTGAATGAGGACACTTTCTATATGAATCCTCTGTAGTCTGTGCATTTATATGTAAACTCTATAGGGTTGGTTGACTACATAGAACTATGTTTTAATTTCTGGATAATTCTTTTCAAAGGTAATTTAGATAAGTGATTTTTCACCTGACCTGAGAATCTTAATTCCCCAGGTAAAATGGAACTCCAGTTTAGAAGTATTTTCTGTGCTGTTTGGCCCCATTAGTTTTGGGGGCTTTTAGAAACATGTTTCTAATTACTTTCGCTAGATTAGAGCAGTGCCAAAGAGTAGATTAGAGAATATTCAGACAAGGAGATTTATAACGAGGGCCTGGGCTCATATGGCAGAATGTAAAGGAAGCAATTAAAAGTATTCATATTTGAGCCTTAATCTGTTTCTTTGCCTTTCTGAAATTCATTTTTGTGTGTTAAGGTCTCATACTGAAGTTTTGGAATAAGGGTAGTATCTTTGTGTTGTAGTTTTCTTATTTAGATTTTGTATATAATAAATGTGAATTTTCTTTGTGGTGTTAATGTGTTGTATTTTCTTTGGTTATGCAAAATTCATTTAGCTCTATTGGTAAACATAAGAAAACTCAGTAGCAATGCTGGGATTGTGGGGTAAATTATGGTTTACTATAATTATATTTCGAAATTGCTACCTTATAGGTAATCATAAAGCCCTGATTGCTTTGTATTTAAGGAACAGTCAGACTTGGAAAAAATTTTTGAAGACAAGTGACCAGTTTTCCTTATTATGACAGTGTTTTATATCTTGGGATCTTCAAGGGAAATAAATTTTTAAATACTAAATTGCTTGGGACCATTATCCAAGATATACATACTTTTACATATTGTGCTACATATTATGTAGGTTCAGCTATAAATAGTGCTTAAATTTATTAAATATATATAATTCCTTGCAAAATTATTAAATTGCTGTGGGGGGATGTCTGTGTGCATATTTATAAATACTATATCATCTATAAATAGTGCTTAAAGTTATTCTATTAATTGTATATAATTTCCTGCAAGTTTAGTATCCAAAAAAAAATTTTAAATGCTTATAGCCAGATGCCTTCTGTGGCCAAAATAAAGCTGCAATAAAGTACTTCTATATACTTACCTTATAGCAAGGTTACGTACTTCCCTATAAACGTTCAGGAGCCGTTTCTGAAAGGATGTTTCCTTTTCAGTGTTAATTATGTTGATTTGTATAAAACTTAAATTGTTTTTGATTCAAGTTAAGGCAAGATTATTTTAAACTAGTCATTCCTTAGTCAGCAAAAAATGTTGATCACCATCAAAATTTAGCTAAATAGCATCTTGCCACAGAATAGCCAGTACTTTAATCTTAACCCACACGCCACTTTTCAAACTGTACATTTTCATCAATTCTGAGTCTTGTCTTGCATATTTTTCTTCTTCTACTCTTAATCCTATTTTTTTTTCCTCTTCTACTTTAATCCTGAACTTGCTTCCTTTCTATTTTTGCTTCATTCCTTCTGGAACTTTTCTTTCTCCCACCACTTTGCAACCTCAGAACCAATAGTGGAATGAAATCACATGGAGCCTACCCGTCATAAATCACTGCTTTTGCCCTTTGTCGTCAACTATGCTTATGAAGGACTGACTAGTAATTTTATTAATTGGAAGTCTACATAAACTTAAAATATGGACATCTTCACAAGGAGAAATGACCAGCTTCTGAGTTTGGCCACTTTAACCATTACTTCATTTTTTCATCTTTGGCAAATTTTGATAATTACTACATGTGTACAACTGTTGACAAATTTCTGGTATGAAGGATCCTGAAAACTTTATTGGCAAATTTTTAAATGTTTGACCTATGAATTATAAATTACCCCTCCAAAATTGTGCTCTATCATCTCTCATGGTCACCATCACCCCTACCATGGTGCTCCCTACCAACCCGAGTAACACTCACCACTGTGCCTTGGAGACAGTTAGGCAGCCTAAGTTGGGTCCTTCCCACAACACACACCCCCAAAGAGGAAGAATCCATCAGTAAAACTTTTACCGAAAACCTCGTGCCTTTTCTATTAATGTCAACTGACCTTGCTCAAATAGAAGTGAAATACTAAATATTCCTTATTCCCCTCCTGTAAATTATATCATAGTTAAGAAATTATATCATAGTTAACATGGAAATAAAAGATTTAGAGGCTCTAACACTTTAAAAAGTCTAATTCTGAAGGACTCTTTCTTCTAGTTGAATACCCAGTACCCACCCATACTACCTTGTCAGAGTAGTACCTCCAAAGCATTCATCATTTGCTTAGAAACTGTCTTTACTAGTTAGGTAGTTAAGAGTGACATATGCATTGGTAATGGTGTAAGTAATGCAGTGTTTTCCAAATGTCTTGCTAATTGCTATTTCCATTTTTAATCATCTTTCCCCAGAAACTCACAATCTGCCAAAGCAACCTCCTCTTGCCCTAGCAATGGGACAGGCCACACAATGTCTAGGACTGATGGCTCGATCAGGAATTGGATCTTGTGCATTTGCCACAGTGGAAGACTACCTACATTAGCTATGCATTTAAGGAGCTCACTTATATTTGTGGCATATAGTCAACATGGAAGTAGACCAGCTCTGCTGATTTGAAATTTAGATTTTTTTAATTATGTACTGGGGACAGGTTTTTGTCGCTTTACATTGCTTCCTAGTTTACAGCATGATGCAAATGATTTTCTAACTTAGTGTTAGGAGAAATTATTTTCCATCTTTAACCTCTTAGTTGTCTAAGAGTTAAATATTACTGAATCTCAGACGTTCAAATTGATCATCACAAATCCTTTAAAACAATTACCTAAAAGAAACCAAAAAATCCTGCCTTCTTTGTTGGGGGGAAAGGGGGGAAGGAAATGGAGCAAGTTGTGTTGTGTTAGCATGTGGGTGATGTAAACTTCCAATTGGGCAATGTTCCGACCCCTGCTCCCATATAAGCATTCAATCAGTGTAACTTACAAAATGCATAAACATCCGACAGTTTGAATTGATAGTGTTGATGGAAGAAATCATTTTTAATGTGTACTGTAAAACTTGAAATACTCAGGAGCTGAGTGAATACGTTTGTTGCTACTTACAATCCCAACCTGTTAGTCCCAGTAGTTTTGTTTTAACATGGTCTTTTCAACTTTGTTTCCTGTTTAACTACCAACGACTTCTGTTGTAGACTCACAAGTTTAACTGTTGTATTATAACAGTATTACATGTCAACGGTGTGGTTATGACCTTTATTTATATAAAAACCAAATATTTAGTCAATTTACCGTGTCTTAATTTAATCTTTGTACACCTTCCATTTTTAAGTGCTTAAATGAGTACTATATTGCAATAAAAATGTAGTGATATAATTAACCAGCCATTAAAAATTTACTTCTCCAGATATTAGAGTGTCAACTGAGTTTATATATTAGGTACTTGCATCCTTATGATTAATATAAAATTAGAGCAATGTTTTAATTTTAGAGTGATTTTTACTATAAATCTGAGTTCTACAACCAAAGACTGCCTTCAGTTTACTACTGGCTTCTCTGTATTATGGTCAAACATGATATTGTGAGTGACATAGAAAGAAAAGGGGAAATTAATCTCCTCATTTTCATATTCATAATAAGAGATGTTACTTGCTAGTAAAGCAAACCCTCAAACTAATTAAAAGTAAACTTTAAACAAGCTGTTCAACAGTATAACCCTATCCTTTGGTTGAGTATTATTTTGTACACTGAGGATTGAACCTTCATTAAGAACAGATATTTATCTACATTTGGATATTGCACTTTTTACAGTTCTCTTGCTCATTCTGTATTTTGTGAAGCAAATTCTCATCAGTAGCACTGAGAAACTAAGGCACCGGAGAGCTGCAGACAGAAAGACTTTTCATGGATGTCCATTTCTCCTCCTCCCTGCCATTCCTGCCACATATCAACTGCCGGGTAGGGGGTGAGGGGGAGAAGAGGTGCCCTTTCTGGTGTTGCTTATATTCAATTAAATGGATAAACAAAAAGAAATGGAAACAATTCATTTTAAACTGCTGTTTCTTCCAGGACCTTCAAAGACTAAAGGCGTACCTGTACTCCAGAATGATGACATGTGACGGGGTACTTCCACAAATTATGATTTGTGTAATGACCCTTTACAATGATTTATAAATGATTTATTAGATTTTTTAAGACAAGTCAATCTTCTAAACTATTAAGTTTTATACATCCAAAGTTCTTATTCTTCATTTAGCTTTGATCTACTTCTTAGAAGTTTTTCATCTTTCTGACCATCCACCGTTTTTTAAACCTCTTAGCATTTTGTTTTTTCTGGGTTCCTAGAATAGAAAGTTTGTGCAGTAAGAATATTAGAGATACAAAATTCCCAAGAAATAGTTCAAAAATTTTCAAGATACTCTATATGAGTAGAAATACTAAAATTACGTCTATTAAATTAGATTGTATATTAGATGTATACATACTACACTGACCTATATTTTCAGAATTAAAATATTAATATAGAAGCCATTATAAAAAAAGATACTTTGTAATTATTTGAGTATTTATCTCATTGAAAAAGAACATCATTCAATATATAAAACAATCAGAGCAAAGAGAATAAAGCTGGACCTTACCCCAACCATTATTCAAAAACTGGGCTGCAGCCTTTTTCACTGGTAACCTCTTGTTGTCAAGAGACAGGAACTTATTTACTAGAAAAGAGAATTATTATATTATTTCTTTGTTTATTTGCAGTAAAAAGTGAGAAAAACAGTTCCTAAGGAAATTTACCAGTAGTTCTGTTGGTTCCTGGACCATATAAAGAATTTTGTATGAAGGCTTTGGCTGCTTGTTGCCTTGAATCTCTCAGATCTTGATCTTTTAGCCTTAGAGCCCAGTAGCTTTTATTCTGGCTGATCAATACAAAAGGTCAAAAAGAATGAGGTTGATTGATAACACACTTCAAAATAAGGTATTTTTGTTGTCTCAAAAAGTGGGTGGAAAAACCAAAATATTGATTTTGTATATGCACAGATAATGAATAAAACTAAATTACAGGGCTATTTTATAAGAAATAGACTCATATTCACATTTTGGTAGAGCAAATTATTTTGTTTTTATATAAATATCACTATTTGTTTTCCCACAGAGGATCCAATCTGAAATTGCTAATTAAAATATTTCCCCAAATAAGCCACAACTCTCAAAAGGTCACCTTCATATCCTACAGGAAAAAAAGAAGACTCTTCTTACCCGACAGTCTGAACTTTTTGTACTTTAGCTTTCTTGGAATCACTTCCTTTTTCACATTCTTCATTTTTGTTCTGTAAATTAACTGAAAAATTGAGTTTTATTTCTAGTTAGCACTTACGTAAAAATAAATCAGGAGCACATACTGGAGCTTACATTAAATAGCTACTACACACCAATCTGATGCAGTTTTTATTTGGAAGAAATATAGGGAATAGGCCCAAGCTAAACTTGGCCTGCTTTGTTCCCATGCTCTCTAAGGGCCAATAACATCTGACTGCAAATATCTGCAAATGCACTTGACACTTACATGAGAAATTATTTAAATTAGAATAGTTCATACCTTCTTTTGACTTTCCTGGTGATTTCTTGATGCTAAGAGGAGAACAACAACACAAAAATTGACTGGTATGGCAGATAGCAAAGATTATTCAACTTGTTACACAATTTCATCTGGTTTTACAAATAGGATGACCCGCATCGTTTTCATTACCACCATCCTCAGTTTTTACTCAGGATCTTTAATCAGTTTTAGAAAGCAAGTCACTCCCCAATGCACTACCACCAACTCCCAGTCCACAAACTAGTATATTCTTGGATGGGAGTATCTTCTCAGAACTTAAAATTTGAAAGCATATTAGTAGGCTATCCAAGAAGCAGACTGCTATGGTTAATGGGAGTTAAGAAAGGAGATATAACACGTCACTTGAAATACAAAGTGAAATGTGGTAGGCTTGCCTCACTTCATTTGGAGAAATCACAAAGGATTAATGCAACAATTTAAACCCGACAAGGACTAGCCTTGAGGAGTCTGGTCTGAGAGACAAATGTAAACTGAGAAAACACTATGAGATGCCTGCACAGAAGCACTTGCACAGTAGAAAAGCTACAAAAGAGGAAGTAATGGGGTGAGTGGAGTGAGAGAACACAGAGGTAATATGTGGGCTTGGTTGTAAAAGATGGATGGGGAATTGGCCACCAAATACATGTTAGGTTGGTGCAAAAGTAATTGCGGTTTTAAAAGGTTAAAAATTGCAAAAACCGCAATTACTTTTGCACCAACCTAACGTTTAATATATTTGAGATCTGAGTAACTTCCAAAAAGTTCTACAGAAAATCTGAGAACCACTGGCCTAGGTACAGAGATACAAGACTATGCTTCTGAACTTAAAAGCATTAAGGGGAGACAACGGGGATAGAAAAATAACATTTAGAAGTCTAAATTTACTCAGGTTTGATTCTGTGGGATAGATGAGGAAGAGGAAAACGACAGCGTTGGCTTTAAACACTGAATGGATGGCAAAGCAACTAAATGAAATGGGGAAAAGGAGGAAGGACAAGTAGGGGACAGGTAAGGATGGGACAAGTTGAGTTTTAGGAGTCTGGGTAAGTGTCTGCTACTACACTAAATGATAAATTCCAAGACACTTGTTTTATTCACTACTATCTACCCTGCCCGTAGTACAATGACAGTTGCTCAACAACTGGTTGAATAAATACTCTGAGATCAGGAACTCAGAAGCTAGAGTCAGCAGTGGGAATGAACAAAAAGAAATGGCAAAAGACTGAAGAAGTGAAATACTTCCCTCCACCTTTCCCACCAAATTCAAATACGTACTGCATAGCTAATTTAGGCTTTACTTCTTCAATTACATGGATTCAAATAAATGTCTATACCACTATGGAATTCAAAGACGGGTGAATGTAAGCAAATACCAAGATTCATTACTTACTTAGTCTGTGAAACTGTAGTTAACTTCTCTAGAATGGAGTCTGGAAGGAGCTTCCTTTTCTTAAAGACATTTAAAATGAAAAAGTGAGGTACATGACGACATACCATGGGACAACATACCCTGGGCTGCTTCTGAAGTTACACATTTTAAGGACAGCCTTATCTTGCGCAAGTGAATGAATCAGGCTGCCCGCTGCCCGCACTGTATCTCTACGCTGTGGGACAACGGGAATCAGAAAACGTATTCCACATTCTTTGGAAGACCTGGTGAAGACTGGGAAGGGTCCCCACTGTCTGCCAACGCTCAGGTCACTGTTACACACTGAAAGCAGTTAAGTCACGTCCATCTGGAGTCAGTCCTCTGTGGCTAAGCTTCCAAACAGAACAATGATATTCTGTTTGTACGGCCCTTGGCTTACACAGCACCTCATGTATGTCTAACAGCAACCCAGCTGCAGGTAAGAAAACTACCTCCGCGAGGCGAAACGGCTGGTGTCACGGCGAGCTGAGGGTCAGAGTGACAGTACCCGTAAGATTTCAAATTCACGACTCTTCTCACCCCCATTTTCAATCGGTGGACAGCAAAGAATACGAACATTTTTGTTTTCACCGATGTCAGAAGGAATATTAGCGACTTCTTCCCCACCCCCATATCCTACCAGCTTTTGCATCAAACATGGGAATTCCACCCTATGCCGGGTACTCTACATTCCAACCTTTTGTTCAATGAACAGCTCCTCGCGTCGCTTCCTCTTTTCTTTCAAAAGTGTTTTATCCCTGAAAGGAAGGGTGACAGGTCAGTGCGGAGAGAGACAAACGGGGAGGGAAGGGGACGGTTCTCCGGCCCGGCCGCAGGCTCCGAACCTGCGCGCTGTCTCCCGAACTCGCCGCTCCTCTTCTCTCGCTTCCGCCTGGGCGCTGGCGAAAGTAAGCTCCTCCGGGGCTTCGTCGTCAAATTCTTCATCCCCTTCGTCGTCTTCCTCCAGCGGCTCGGCCGCCGCGCCGCTGCTGGGCTGCCCGAGCAACAGGCCGTGCTCCGCCTCCTCCTCCGAGGCGGGCTGGCTGTCGTCCACCATCGCCGACGCCGACGCCGGGGCGCGGGACGCGCGCGGCCGAAGCTGCACCATGGCCCACGCCGCGCCGGACCGTCTGACCTCTGACCTGGAAGCAGCCCCACGCAAGCCCAGGGTGAGGTGAGGAGAAAGCCACGCTGGTTTCATCGCCCCCTGCAGGCTCGGAGGCCCCATTAAGAAAAGGGACGTGAGAGAAGGCCCAAGACTAGCGGAGGCGCACGCGCCGGGCGGGGGAGGGCGTGGCCTAACGAAAGCCTGAGGGTGTTTCCTTCCGGAGGCCGCCAGCTTCCTCCCGGCTCGCAGCGGCGGAGCGCGGGCTGGGAGCGCTAGTGGGGATGGGGCTTGTTTCCTGGCAGGGAAGCTCTATCGTGCTGCCTGCTCTGCCGGGATGCGGAGAGAAGGGTTGCCTGGGTCCCCGCGCTCCTCGAGGCGGGCTGGCGCGGGTCACACCATCCGGGGCCCAGAAACTCGGTGAGCGCAAGCCCCAGTCGCCCTATCGCCGCCTTTTTTTTAGCACCGGATCCGCTCGGTTGATCCAGTTAATCTGTATTTGCAGATGTGCCTCCTCCCTTCACTCCGCACTCTACGAAGTGGCGTTTCAAAGGGAAGAAATACGCTATAGCGACAGGACCTTGATGCCTTAAGGTCCTGCTGTCGCCGACGAGAGCAAGTTGGCAGACATAGGCTTATCGAGCCTCAGCACCAAACGTATGCTTGGCGACACGGGTCGCCGTTTCCTGGCTTCCCTGACCACCAGCCGCCGAGTACTGCTTGTCCGTGCCTCTGTTCTGTTCATCACTGACACCCTCCCGAACAGTTTGACTCCATTTGAATGTAAGCTCTGTGACAGCAGCCACCCCATCTGGTTCCCTGCTGCAACCCCAGGACCTTGAACAATGGCTGGTCCATTGCAAATCCTGAATCTGGTAAAAGAATGACTTCACTGTGAATGCAACCCTAGTACTATTTATTTAACCTCCAAGTATATTTCATTTTTTAGTATACATGGCCTTTGGTGATCTCTGTTTATCTTCTCCCACAACAGTAAACGATTCATCATTCTCTAAACAAACCGACCTGTTGCACACTTGCCATGCATTTTTACATGCTGTTCCCTCTACTGATAAACACTCCCCAGTGTGGAACTCCTAGTTATACCTCAACTCCCACCCATGCTGACTCCTTCTCAAAAGCCTTTCAAACACCTTAACATCTACCTCATCCCCACTTGGCCCATCTCTAATTGCATTTTCTATTCTTCTATTTTCTAATTGCACAATTCTCTATTACTGTGGTTTCCATACAGTATAATAGTTCACATGACAGTTGTCCCAACCATTCTGTGAACTCCTTGGGGCTAAGATTCATGTCTTACTAATTTTATTTCTAATGTCTGTCATATGGTAGATGTTCAATAATATTAAATTGAATAATTTCTACTTCACATACATTTTATATTTTCAATTCTCCTTTCATCTTCTCTAAGAAAACCAAAACATGAACAAAAATATCAAAGCACGAAAACAAAAAATAGCTGCTAGTGCCAAAGGCCCAGTATGAGAGGAATGACAAAGGACAGTTCTAGAGTATCTGGGCCTTGAAAATTAAAAATATAATCAGAGTCTCTGAGACAGTGTGCTGACTTCCATTACTGCTAACACTAGAAAATGTATCAAGTTTTGAGAAACCCAACAACAAACCTATTAGAAATGAATAATGGCACTAGAAACTAATATAAAAAACATTTAAAAAAAATTTTTTTAAGTGAATGATGGTATTTTATGTACAAAAACTACATTATAGTCATTACAAGTACCCTCAGCGTACATGCTTTGACCCACCCATGTGAAACGTGAACCAAACCATAAAGGTGCTTGGCTGGCGCTTCAGATTCCTTGTAGGTTATGGACATTGCTCTTGCCCATGCAAAGGACCTTTGGGATTTATTAAAAGGTATGACTTGCAAATGCAGTATAAAGTTTTATGTCACAGTGCCTTGTCGTCTATTTCCACAAAAGCCAAAGTGGGTAACACTGAATGCAGTTTTGTAAGGGGCTGATGTGATGTGGCCCAGGTGTGTAATCACCCAAGGAGCCACCTGATCCAAGGGATCTTGTTATGTGTGACCTTCCTACACTGTTTACTAACGGTTGCTCCTCCCAGTCAGGCCTCTGATGTTTGCGGGACAGCAGGCTCTCCAAGGGCCCTGGGTGTTGCATTAGGTGGTGAGGTTAGAGGCGAGAACTGTGTTTTTTACTACTTTACACCAAGGTTAAGTCCCATGGGAAACACTCCCTTCAGAATTCAGTGTCTGGGAAAGACTGGCAGACCCCGTTGTATGTTTATATTTAGAAATAGTCAACCATCACCTCTCCCTTTCCTCCCTGGCTGCTAAGAAGGCTAGTGCTAAATTTTAGGCAGTTATGTTTATCCTTGGAGTCCACATACTTGCATCGTTTTTTCAGTTTTATTTTTTAATTTCATTTTTTATTTTTTTCATTTTCCTTTTTATTACTTTTGTCTTCCTTCCTTGCATGAGTTCTTATTGTATTCCACATACTTTGAGCTAAAACAGCCAATCAAGGTAAATACTGAAAAAAAAAGTACCCCCAAAAGATATCTCTTGGGGTCAAATCTTTATACAATAAATTACCTACTGTAGAGTGATTCAATTTTCCTCCAAAACTTGTACAAAAATCAGAAATACTAAGGTTTTACCCCTCTACTTATATCATTGCCCAAATAGCAAAAATACAATTGAGATAATCACATTTTTAAGACACTCTAATTACAACTTTTTCCCCTCCCAATAACAAACCAAGCACATCAGAGGTATTTTATGGTTAAGTTCAAACTAAATAACATGCGTTAACTTTACAGTTCTCTGATTTCTTGTAACTACGTTTGCTATTGTTACCTCTAAGACCCTATCACTAATCCACAGGTTGGATCCCCCGCCAGAGAATCAGAGGATGTCTTTAGATCTTCCAGTATTCATCTCACCATCCACAGGATTGTATCTCCTGTTTGTAGCTTGGTACTTAGATGTACTATAATTTCTTCCCTCCCCAGGACAATTAAGAAACTGTTTCAGTTTCATGAGGAGCAAGGGCTTCAGGAAGAGTCTTACCACAGGGCCCCTGGAAATGAAACCTGAAACACAAGGACAGATACAGCAGTTAGGAGCAAAATCAACATACTATGTCAGCAAGTTACACATTTTTTTTTAAAGATTTTTATTTAAAAATATAGCTAACATAACATATCATATATCAGTTTCAGGGGTACACCATAGTTATTCAACATTTATGTACCTAAAGAAGTGATCACCATGATAAGACCAGCAACCATCTGACACTGTACCACGCTATCACAATATTGACTCTATTCCCCATGCTGTACATTACATCCCCGTGACTTATTGTTTTATACCTGAAAATTTGAATCTCTTATTCCACTTCACCTTTCCCCCCCTTTTAAAATTTATCAATTACAGCTGACATTCAATATTATATTAATTTCAGTTGTACAGCATAGTGGTTAGACATCTGTATAATTTAAGAAGGGATTCTTCCTGACTAGTCTAGTATCCACCTGGCACTATCCATAAGTTATTACCATATTATTGATTAGATTCCCTGTGCTTTACTTTTCATCCCCATGACTATTTTGTAACTACCAGTCTGTATTTCTTAATTCCTTCACTTTTTTCACCCTGCCCCCTAACTCTCCCATCTATCACCCCAACAAATCTAGTAGCCATCCGACACCATACACACTTATTACAACAATATTGACTATAATCCTTACGTTATACCCTACATGCCCATAACTACTTTGTAACAACCAATTTGTACCGCTTAATCCCTTCCCCTTCTTTCACACACATCCCAAACCCCCTCCCATCTGGCAACCATCAAAATGTTCTCTGTATCTATGAGTTTGCTTCTTTTTTGTTTATTTTGTTCTTAGATTCCACATATAAGCGAAATCACATTGCATCCATCTTGGTCTGTCTTATACTCCATTCAGCACAATGCCCTCCAGGTCCATCCATGTCACCACAGATGGCAAGAACCCATTCCCTTCCCTGGCCCAGCAATATCCCATTGTATGTATGTACCACCTCCTCTTTATCCATTCTTCCATCGACGGACACCCAGGCTGCCTCCACATCTTGGCCACTGTAAACAATGCTGCAATGAACATATGGATGCTCACGTCCCTTCAAAGTAGCATTTTGGGTTTCTTCAGGTAAATACCCAGAAGTGGGATTACTGGGTCCTTCTTTGTCTCTTTTTATAGCATTTGTTTTAAAGTCTATTTTGTCTGGTATAAGTATTCTACCCCAGGTTTTTCAGTATTTTTCCATTTCCATTTTCATAAAATATTTTTTTCTATCCTTTACTTTCCATTTGTGTGTCTTTCAATCTGAAGCAAGTCTTGTAGGCAGTATATGGAAGGGTTTTGTTTTCTTATCCAATCAACCACCCTGTGATTTTTATTGAAGCATTTAATCCATTGAAAGTAATCATTGATAGATATGTAACAATTGCCATTTTATTATTCATATTTTTTATCTCCCCTCCCCCCCAATCTTAAAGAAGTCCCTCTAACATTCCTTGTAATACTGGTTTGGTGGTGATGAACTGCTTTAATTTTTTCTGGTCTGGAAAGCTCTTTATCTGTCCGTTGATTCTAAATGATAGCCTTACTGGGTAGTCTTGGTTGTAGATCCTTGCTTTTCATCACTTTGAATATTTCCTGCCAGTCTCTTCTGGCTTGCAAAGTTTCTGGTGAGAAATCAGCTTACAATCTTATGGGAGCTCCCTTAAAAGTTACTGTTAGGTTGGTGCAAAAGTAATTGCAGTTTTTGTGATTATTTTTAACCTTTTAAACCACAATTACTTTTGCACCAACCTAATAGTTACCTTTCTCTTGCTGCTTTTGGGATTCTTTCTTTATCTTTAACATTTGCCATTCTAATTATAATGTGTCTTGGTGTGGGACTGTTTGGGTTCATCTTGTTTGGGACTCTGCACTTCCTGGACTGGTATGTCTATTTTTTTTGCCAGGTTAAGAAAGTTTTCAGTCATTATTTTTTCAAATAGGTTCTCAATCCCTTGCTTTCTCTCTTCTCCTTCTGGTACCCCTATGATGTGAATGTTGTTACGCTTCATGTTGTCCCAGAAGTCTCTTAAACTATCCTCATTTTTTTTCATTATTTTTTCTTTTTGCTGTTCCAATTGGGTGTTTTCTGCTACCTTGTCTTCCAAATCACTGATTCCATCCTCTGCTTCATCTAGTCTGCTGGTGAGTCTTTCTAGTGCATTCTTCATTTCAATTATTGTATTCTTCACTTCAACAGATTCCTTTTTATGAATTCTATGTCCTTTTTTATGCTTGCTATCTCTGTTGAAGTTCTCACTGAATTCCTTGAGCATCCTTATAACTATTGTTTTGAACTCTGTCTCTGGTAGGTTGCTTGCCTCCATTTCATTTAGTTCTTTTTCTGGAGTTTTCTCCTGTTCTTTCATTTGGGACATGTTTGTTTCCTTGTTTGGGCTGCCTCTGTTTGTATGTATTAGGTAGGTCGGCTACATCTCTTGCCATGTGGCCTTATGATTATGTACCCTGTGGGGCCCAGTGGCACAGTCTCCCTGGTCACCTGCTCCAGGAGCTTCAGGGGTGTCCTTTGTGTGGGTTGTGTGTGCTCTCCTGTTATAGTTGAGCCTTGATTGCTATTGGCACATTAGTGGGTGCTATTGATCCTCAGGATGATTGGCTGTGATGTTTGGCCATGTCCACAGCTTATGGGCTGCCTGCAGGGGGTCTTACCCCACAGATGGCGGAATTCACCCCAGCAGGCTCTGGTGCCTGTTGAGACTGCCATTTGGGTGTACCACTTGTGGGGCTAATTGAACAGTGCTCTGCTGTGGTCGGAGGCCAACCTCCACGTATGTTGGTTCTAGGGCCTATTGGAAGGGGCTCTGGTGCAGCCCCAGGTCACCCACTGCCTGTGACTGGCCAGGGACTAGCTGGTAGGAGCTACAAAGTGACCCACGGTTGGTTGCTGCCTGTACTAGACCTGAAGGTGTGTGGGAACTGAGGAGAACTGCCACCATTAATGGGCCTGGGGTGGCTCCACAAAAAGCTAGGACACTCCAAGGCCTGCTGCCACTTGCTGCAGGTTGCCAGCTCTGAAAAGGTTCAGTTGATAAAGCCTCCTGCATTACGGAGTTGGGTTTGATGGGGTCTCAGTGAGTCAGCATGGCACAGCTGTGGAGCTCACCAGGCCAATCAGATTTGGCTTTAAACTTAGAGGGCAGGCTCAACACAGGAAAGATGGCGCCCACCTGCTGGTTGCATGGGAAAAGGATCCCGCACAGGGAAAATGGCAACTTTCTTCTAGCTCACACCCCAAAGTCAAACACCTCAGTTCGACCACTGTATGTCTCCAATGCCCCGAGTTACTATCCCTCCACCAGAACCCAGGGTGAGTACCTGCGAGTGAGTGAATCTGTGTGCGGTCCCTTTAAGAGGATGGCTGGTTTTCCAGCCGCCTTCCGTCCCACCTAGATGGTTGGAGTCCCCACTGTTTTTCACAGCCAGATATTGTGAGGGCTCCTCTTCCCAGCACCAATACTCCTGGCTGGGGAGCCTGGTGTGAGGCTGAGCTTCCTTGCTCCTCTGTGGGGAACCTCTGTGGCCGAGATGTCCCTCCCAATTTTCCTCTGCCATACATAGATGTGGGGCCAGCCTGTTTGGCATCTGCCTCTCCCACCAGTCTCGATGCAGCTTCTTCTTTATATCCTTAGTTATAAAACTTCTGTTCAGCTAGATTTCAGATGATTCTCCAGGTTGGTTGTTCTATAATTTAGTTGTAATTTTGATGTGTTCATGAGATGAGACAAGCAGTGTTTACCTACTCGGCTATCTTCGATCATTCTCCCTACTCCTCCATCTTGATCGGCTCAGTTACACATCTCTTAATTACACGCAGAGTAAAATCCAAATTCTCAAAAATATGGTATTCGGGATTTTTGTGTCTTCTTCTTTCATCTAGCTTCTGACAACTCAAAATGTAGACATTTCACTATGGGTTGGCCCTTGTGACCAAGGTAATTTAGGAAACCAACTGCCTAGAATTTAGGGGCTATAAATAATAATTTTATTTTAAGGGGTAGAGGGAGACATAATTGGAAAGTGTATTTCGTGATTGTATTGCCAAAGTTATCATTGAAGTTGTAAAGTTTTACAATGTCTATATACTACATTAAAACAGCATTCAAATGTACTGAGGACTAGAGAAAAATAGGCTCATGCGCCACGCAGACCATAAGGATTTTAGCTGAGTCAACAGACCTCTCAAACCATCCACTGGATTTCACAACTAGCTCTGACTTGTAGTCAGAAAAATAGGAGTGGGGGGGAGCAAGGAGGAGGAAGAAAAAGAGGAGGAGGAGGAGGAGGAGGAGGAGGAGGAGGAAGAGGAAGAGGAGGAGGAGGAAGAGGAGGAGGAGGAGGAGGAGGAGGAGGAAAGAGGTTAAAGAAAAAGAAGAAAAAACAATGATTTCTGCTTCCTTCAAGAGAAAATACTTAGGACAGGGGGAAAAAAAAAACCAACTCTGAATAAGAAATAAAAGCAGCGTTTTCTAGTATATTATTAATAAGACAGCCAAGTGAGCACAATTGAAAATGAAAAAAGCATTTGCTCAATGTAATTCATCATCCATATTGATACAACACAAATCGTGAATACCTTAGCACTTAAATACTCTCTTCTCTCCAGAGTGCCGCTAATGGACAGCCCTGATGTCCACATCCCAAATGGCACTTCCGCTCCTTCTGCCACCTGCAGCTTGTTGAACACTGGCCACTAGAAAGCTCCTCACCAGCACAGTGGTTACAGTCCCTTGAGGACTCTCCAAGAATTACAGCCAGGCATGGAGAGCTTTTAGGGAATTCCCAGACCCTCAATCCCACGCGGTCTCTTCCCCAAGAAAGTGACTTTCCACATTCAGTCTTCAGTCTCCTCCCACTTCACAAAGGCAAGCTGCACCCCTCACCCACCCCAAACCTCACAATGGTGCCTTATCCCAGAATGTGAAAACCTATAGGGTGCCAAATAAAGAGACATTTGAAATACCAACGTACAGCAGAGAAAACAAATGGTTTCTAAAGACTGGATAACACATCCTTAGGCAAGTATAGCCGTTCCACTCTTGCTTTCAATAAAACTGAAGGAGGGGCTGATAAAATTGTCAGTTAATAGCTAACTAAACGAGATATAAAATTACTATGGGTATTTTAGCATATAACTTGAAAAAAGGTCCAAAATCTGAGTGGCAATGCCAAATAGGGGTTTATGTGGCCCAGCTTTCTCAGTGTTTCCATCTATAAAAAGCAGAGGTTTATGTGGCCCAGCTTTCTCAGTGCTTCCATCTAATAAAAAGCAAAAACTAAGCATTATAATTGACATTGAAATGGTGAAATTGAGCTTGGCCAGTAAAAATCTGCCCTACCATCCCTCAGACGGGACTAAGAGACACAGATAAAGCCAGCTGCAGAGTTAAATAGGATACAATATTTTTTCCCAGAACAAGTTGTGAAGTGTCGTTAACAACTCCCTTCATTGAGTAACAATTAATACGTACTTTTTTACTTTAACTACATACTTTTTTTTAGAGGAAATTTATTCTCTAAAATCATAAAGTATCGGAAACCTCGCTGTTTGAAATTAAAGCAGCAAAGAATGAACGATCCCTTGTTCCTGGAGGAGCTATCACTTTGTCCTTGAGACTCGGCCTTGATTTCCAGCCCAGGTGCAGAGCTTCAGATAAGGGGTGTGTAGGCACAACAGTTCCATCTACCTCCACTTTGTCATTTCCAAGGACACGGAACCCTGAGTCCTCTTTGCCAGCCAGACCAGACAGAACTCCTTTCCACAAAGTCCTGCCAATTGCTGAGTCTATCAAAACCTGCTTCATTTAAGTTTCATGTAAATTCCACCCTCCCAACAAATCCTGGAATTCCATCTTCTCTTTTGTTTAGGGACATGCCCCCTCATTCCTGTGGCTTGGAAGGAATCTCCCTCATTACATGGAGTTAGTAAACCTGTCTTCTCAGACGACAGGTTCGTTTCTGGTGACTGCAGGTTACAACATGAACTCCGTCTCCTAACAATACGTACATGGACACATGAACTAATTTAATCAAATTCAGGTCCCATGCATCTATTGAGAAATGTATTTCCAATAAAATTTTACTTTTATGGATTAATCAAAATTTATCATTTATTTGTTGTTTTCAACGACATACTACAAATTACTGTAGTGATAATTCAATCTAGCAGAATTTTTTAACAGAATATTTTTTTTAAGTTTTAAGGAAACTGAAAATAAATAATTCATGATATTTTGTTGCAAAGTATTACGGGGTAGTCAACAGATTTTCCAGCATAAAAATATATTACATTAGTACAAATGTGTGTGGTGGAAGTAGAACAGAAATACAAGTTCAAAGACAAAAAGAAAAACTGAGACAGCTCCACTTGTTAAAAGGGCAGATATATTTATTTTGTGAATGGATGATAGCTATCAAGCACTTGTGCCATTCAGATTTGCCTGGATACATTTCCAACCACAGAAGTTTTATTTTAAATTGTACATATTTTATTTCCAATACTCTTAGAGTCAAATCTTCTTTAATGATTTAAAAAGAATTTAGATATCAAGTTTAAAAATGTGATAGAGGTACATGAACAAAAATGTTTGAAGACCCCTGTTCTAGCACCCAGTGCACTTTCCCCACCCCCTCCTGTTGTGGAATAACCAAGGCTACTATGTTCCAGAATCTGTTCATGCCACTTTTAGTGGTTAATGTAATTATCCAATTTAAAATTATGTAAAAAACTGCACAAATATAGCTGCTAAAAGAGGGTTGTTTCTAGGAAAATTAATTGAATACTTTGGAAAGACTCAGTGAGTCACTAAAAATAATTCTGTTAAATTTGCTGTAGGTGGAAAAGATTGCGTCACAAGTTTCTTTTTGTACGTTTTCTCCACTTAAAAAAAGAGAAGAACAATCAAAACCAGAAGTTGTAATCCAGTGTTTTCCAAGATTTCCTGATGATAAAAGTCACCTGAGGCACTTGTTAAATATACAGATAAACAGTCCTCTTGCCCTAGAAATTCTGACTCAGGAAACGTAGACTGGGGCCTTGGGATCTGATTTTTTTGGTTGTCTGTTTTGTTTTATAATAAGTGCTGGGGTGATTTTTATGTTCCGGGAAATCCGGGAACACCCAGAGGCTTATGAGTATGAGTTACGCAAGAAAGGTGAGCTCCAGTCAGCAGATTCCTACTCAAAGAAAAGGCCCTTAGCTCTATTAAAGAAAAAAAGTGAATGAATGTACATTTATGCTTGTAAGTGAAAATAAAATATTTCAGGCATCTATGTGTCCTTTTCTTATTATTCTTGCTTTAAGTGACTTTTTTTTTTTTAAATCAACAGACCACTAGGGGTCCGAATGCAGGACTAAAAGGACCCTTATTATTGATCCTTGATAATCCCGCTATGTAGGGCGCTGGACTTTCCTGTCAAATGTGGTCACCTGTAAATTAAAAGAAGTAACCTCTTTACACTTGATGAGTAAACACATAATTAAAGCAGTCTATAAAACCATTTTCTGGCTAACAATGTGGTGGCACCACCAGTGGTGGCACTTTCTCTGGGGGCACTTCTTCCCCCACACAAACATGGTACTTCCTTCCCTTCCTAACCACCTCTTCTGGGACTTCCTCCCTCCGCTCCAGCCACACTGACCTCTGCTGTCCCTCCAACCTCTCAGTCACACTTCCCTTGGAGCCTTTGCTCCAAGTGGTCCCAGTGTCTGGAAAGGTCTTAGCCCAGATCATCTCTTTAGCTAATGCCTTCATCTCCTTCAAGTCTGCTCAAATCTCTTCTCAGTGAGGCTGGCCTTAAGGACCCCACTGAATCCTGTAAGCTGTCTGCATCCCACCCCCCAACTCTACCTTTGCTTTTTCCAGTAGCTTTATCACCCACCTCCACATATGCTGTAGAATTTGCACATTTATTATGCTTGCTGTTTACTGTTTGCCTCTGCCACTAGAATGCATCTTCACATGGGAGAGTTTGTGTTTTGTTGACTGATACATCTTATACTAAGCACCTAGAACAGTGTCTAGAACATAGTAGGGACTTAATAAATAAATTCCAAAGTTTAGAGAAATAAAAAGATGAACAATGTGAAGGTTGCAGGGTGTGGGGGGCCCAAGGATCTTGGCAGACCCTGCACACCAGCCTAGGAGGAACGCAAGTCCCATTTCTGCTTCAGCAAATGCACTGACCCTTCCATGCCAAGGACCCCTGGGGTTGATTAACAGTCAAAATCTTAAAGCCTAAATCTGAAAATGCCTAGTGTGTACACTAACAGCAATGATTTATCAGAAGTCATCCAACACAGCCATCGGGGATGGGGAAAATGACAAAAACAAAACTGGAACCCATTAACATATTTCAGTGAGGCAAATCCTATGATTGTCTCTCGATTAGGGTTGGGACAAAGAATCGAAAGAACTTGTGCAAAATCTAAAGAGTCTTCTGAGATCGAAGTTTAAAATGTAGGTAGCATTCCAGCTACCTATTTAGGTAATAAAGAAAATCAGGTGAAAGCAAGCGGTATTCCAATTTTTATTTTTCTCATTAACTGAGAGCAGGGGTTGGCAAACTTTTTTCTGTAGAGAGCCAGAGAATAAATATTTTAGGCTTTGCTGGCCAGACAGTCTCTGTTGCAACTACTCAATTCTGTTGTCGATCAAAAGCAGCGTAGACAATACATAAACACATGGCCATGGCCGAGTTCCAATAAAACTTTATTTATAAATACAGATGGTGGGTGACTCTGGCCTACAGGCAGTAATTTGCTGGCCTCTGACAGAAAATTCAACCAAAATCTGTTACATGTGAGATGTAAGAGAAAATTCTGCCATTGTTAAGCTGTGGGTTTAAAAAAGCCACCCAGTGGCTCTAGGCTTGGTTCTCCACTTGAAAAACAGAGTAGGGTAAGATGGTCACCCTAGTCTCTTCTAAATGTCAGCTTTGATGAGTCCCAGATAAAAGCATTGCTGGCTTCACTGGTAAGTTATATTCATCTGGGAAAATTCCCAGACTTAGTGGTACAGACATACTCAGCTCCCCAAAGAAGCCAAGAAACATGGTTGTTCTGTGGTTGGTGCTGGTCGATGGGTAACTTGTCAAAATTTGATCAAAGTTTCTAACCAGCAAGCAGCCTGTTCTGGATATTTCATATAAAAGGAATCATACAATATAATTCTTTTGTCTAGTGTGTCTGGTTTCTTTCACTCGGTATAAAGTTTTCAATGGTCATCATTATGTGGCATGTGTCAGCACTTCGTTCTTTTTATGGCTTCATAATCTTCTATTGTATATATACCAAATTCTGTTTATTCATTCATCAGTGGAAGGACATTTGGGTTGTTTCTACTTTTTGATTATTTTGAACAATGCTGCTATGAACATTCATGTATACATTTTTGTGTAAATGTTTTCATTTCTCTTGGCTATCTACATAGGAATAGAACTGCTGGGTCATATGTTAACTCTGTATTTAACCTTCTGAGCAGCTGCCAGACTGCTTTCCAAAGCAGCTGCGCCATGTACGTTCCCACTAGCAGTGTATGAGGGGTCCAATTTCTTTACCAACACTTATTTTCCTCTTTAAAAATTACAGTAGTCCCCCCATATCAGCAGTTTCACTTTCCACAGTTTCAGTTACCTGCAGTCAACTGCAGTCCAAAAATATTACATGGAAAATTCCAGAAGTAAACAATTCATAAGTTTTACATTGTATGCTGTCTGAGTACCTCACTTCATTTCATCACACAGGCATTATATCATCTCATCACAAGAATATAGTACAATAAGCTTTGTTGAAAGAGACTACATTCACATAATTTTTATTACAGTATATTGTTATAATCATTCTATTTTATCAGTTATTGTTGTTAATCTCTCACTGTGCCTACTTTATAAATTAAACATTACCATAGGTATGTATGCACAGGAAAAACAACATAGTGTATATAGGGTTTGATACTATCTGGTTACAAGCATCCACTGAGGCTCTTGGAACGTATGCCCTGCGGATAAGGGGACGACTGTGTAGCCCCGCTAGTGGTTAAGTAGCATCACATTGTGGTTGTAATTTGCATTTCCCTAATGATTAATGATGATTAGCCTCTTTTCAATGTGCTTAACGACCCTATGTATATATTTGGAGAACTGTCTATTTAAATCTTTGGCCCATTTTTAAATTCGGTTATTTGTCTTTTTATTATTAGGTTGTGAGAGTTCTTTATATATTATGAACACAAGTCCCTTATCAAATATTAGACTTGCAAACATTTTCTCCCAGTCTGTCTTTTTCACTATATTGATGGTGTCCATTGAAGTAGTTTTTAATTTTGATGAAGTCTAATGTATCCAATTTCTTATGTTACCTGTGCTTTTTGATGTACTATCAAGGAGGCTCTGACTAACTCAAGGTCACAAAGATTTACTCTTGTATTTTCTTTTCAGAATTTTATATTTTTAGCTCTTATATTTAGGTCTGTGATCCATTTGAGTTATTTTTTGTATATGGTGTGATGAAGGGGTCCAATTTTATTCTTTTACACATGGCTATCCATCTGTTCCAGCACCATTTGTTAAAAAGACTATTCTTTCCCTCATTGGTTTGTCTTTGTACCTTGTCAAAAATCAGTTGACCACAAATGTGAAGGCTTAATTCTTAACTCTCAGTTCGACTCCACTGATCTGTATGTCTATCCTTATGTCAGTACCACTCGGTAACTTTCTAGTAAGTTTTGAAATTGGGAAGTCTGAGTTCTCCAACCTCATTCTTCTTTTCACTTTGGCTATTCTGGGTCCCTTGCATTTTCATGTGAAATTCAGGATCACTTTCTCAGTTTCAGCAAAGAAGCTACAATTTCGACAGGGACTAGGTGAATCTGCCAATCAACTGGAGGTATATCGCCGTCTTAAACACATTATCTCATCTATGAACATGAACGTGCTTCCGTATTTTTAGATCTTCTTTATTTTTTTCAAAAAACATTCTGTAGTTCTCAGAGTATGAGTTTAACATAGAAGGCGATTTTTAAAAAGGGTGTCTTCCTAGTTCCCACCACTTACACACAAATGAAGAACTATGGACTGAGAACACAGGCTACCGCTGAATGCACAGACCTGGAGAGGTCTAGGACCAACGCCCCGTACTCGCCTGAAGAGGCTCATACTGAAGTGTTTCTACACAGCCTGTGGCACATTTTTTTTCCCAGTGAAGACTTAGAACAGGGGTTCTCATCCTGGCTGCACATTAGAATCACGTAGGAACCTTATAAAAGTCATGATACCAGGCTACACCTCAGGTCAATTACATCAGAATCTCATGAGTGGTGCCCAGTCGTCAGTATTTTAAAAACATGCAGCTGAGGGTGAATACCACTGATTAAAGCAATAACAAGGGTTCCAGTGAAGTATATATATGTACGTATATGTATATATGTATGTATGTATATATGTGTGTGTGTGTGTATATTAGTTATTTATATTCTACCTTATTCTAGGAAGGAATTAAGCAGACTGACAATAACATATAAACCAAATTAAAAGAAAAGGCAAAAAAGCAGGGGTGAAAAAAGAAAGCAAAACAAAGGTGAAGCCGTACAATGGCACCTAAAATGAGATGAAAATTGCATACCATGATGAGCTGCTCTTTCCACACAAATATGGGCCACAGGACCAATAAAATGGTCACAAATACAAATATTCTTGGCAATTACACCAAAGAGGAATTTGCCCAAGTAGCCTCACAATGAGAGCGGCGCAGCGGAGCTCTGCCAGGCGAACCTGTGAAGCCTACATCTACAGGCCACGACTAAATCTAGGTGAAAAAGACAAATGAAAGCAACGTCTAAGGAATCAAGGAAGAGCTCTCAAAATGTGAAAACCGTAAAAGTCCTGTGGCAAACCACCAAAAAGACAGAGCCACCGTCATCTACAGTTAACGATAGTCTGTTCTTCCATAAAAGCAACTATACAGACCAAATAAAACACAACTCTGTGTCTTTTTAAAAATTAGAACAGTAGGTAAAATCTCTTTAGCTGACCCCATTCAAACCTGCTCAATACCTGCCATCTCCCACCTTGGAAATCCTTGTACCTGAATGTGTTGGTGGCTGGGGTGGTTTCCATGTTAAATTCGGCCACTGGCACACCCCTGGCTGACACCTGGGGGGCAAACATGGCGGCAGGATAAACCACAGAGGAAGTTCCCACCTACAAAGCAAACAGATGGAAATGGACAAATGAGCAAACTATGGGGAAAAGAAACATTTTTTCAGAAAACCTCACATAAACTCGTGGTTGCAGGCGTGAGGACAGCTAAGCTGGCTGGGATAAATGGACAGTGTTTCAGGGACAAATGGGAAGTTAGGCGGTGTCTTTTTGGCTGATCACTGGAATTCAGGAGGACACACGCTGTGAAAAGGAGAGTTGTGCAAAAAGAGAGTGGCCAAGAAATGACTCAATCATCACCTTTTGGGGGTTAGTTTTATTTTTGTTTCTGCTCTTTGAAGTGATGCAAATAATCTATGTTCCATTTTTTTTAAGTTAGATAATTCAAATAAACGTCATGTCTTTCACAATCCTACTAACCCCAAGATAACCACTGTTGACATTGTGATGTATTCTTTCAGGTTTTTCCCTATGAATATACGTTCTTCACAAAAATGGGAAGACTACAACATACTTTACAAGCCAGCTTTCCCCAGCCACCTATCATGAACACTGACACTACACTCAGTAAATACTGGCTGAGCGAATACGCACACATGGGCGAGGGCCTCTGCTTTTAAAGATGTGTTAAGGAAAAGGTGAACTATGTCTCCCCTTTGTCCAATTAATTCCACTTCTAGGGAATTTGTCCTACAGAAATAATTTGAAGAGCATGCTAAGAGTTATGTCTGAAGCTATTCACCACAGCATTGTTTAAAAGATCAACACCTGAAACAGCCTAAATGGCCAACAATAGAGGATTGGTCAAATACATCATTTACATCCACGCACTGGAACACCACGCAGCCAATTAACAGACCATGTGCATTTGGATGTATTGACATGGAATATGCTAAGTGAATGGCTACG
This sequence comes from Rhinolophus sinicus, assembly GCF_036562045.2. NCBI lineage: Eukaryota > Metazoa > Chordata > Mammalia > Chiroptera > Rhinolophidae > Rhinolophus > Rhinolophus sinicus. The sequence goes on from NC_133756.1 coordinate 65,507,797, forward strand.
TGATTAAAGGCGTTTCAAAACAGAACATATAGTATGTGTGTTTCTTAATTTTAATCAATATGTGTACATCTGCACAAGAAAAGGTTTAGACCAGGGGTGGGCAAACGTTTTCTGTAAACAGCCAAATAGTACAACTTTTCAGGCTTTGCAAGCCATATAGTCTCTGTGACAAACATTCAACTATGCTGTGTAGTGTGAAAGCAGCCATGGACTGTATGTAGAAGAACGTATTGTGCTCCAATAAAACTTTATTCACAAAAACAGGTGGCAGACCAGATGTGGCCCATAGGCCACCGTCTGCTCACCCTGGTCTAGAAGAAAATATACCAAAATGCTAACACTAACTATTTCTGGGTGGTAGAATTATGAGTGATTTCTAATTTACTCTTTTTGTATTTTCTCAACTATATTTAATAATGAGCACGTTATTATTTTTAAAATCAGAGCCAATAACATGTTCTTTTTATGATTTTGTGAGGGGTAGGAAAGGCTTTGAGAAGCCCAAACCATGGTCTTGCGGTCTTGCATAGTTTCTTTCATATCTTAAGATCAGTTTTTATTTATTGTTTCTTGGGTTTTCTGTAGGACACAAGATCCTTCAAAACACATCTTAAGAGAAGGACGGGAAGTGGGGAGGGAAGGAAGGGGAGGAGAAGGGAAAAGAGGGAAGGAGAGGGGAAGGGAGGGGAGGGGAGGAGACGGAACAACAGCAAACTCCACCCCAGTCCTGGTGTTTCAGAAAATCCCCAGGATCAGAGAAGGGTGTGACCTACCACTAGACATAAGTCACAGAGGGCCAGCTCTCTGTGAACCTCCTCCAGAATGGCAGGATCCAGGTTTTCTCCAAACCAAACTACGTGAGGTCGCAGCAGTCCCCCACACGCTGCTTCTTCACACCTGTAAGAATATATCCTTAACCCAATCCCACGCCCTGCCCTGCTCGGTCTGCCCAGGTGGGTAGAGGAAGGCCAGGGGCCGCCCCAACTCCAGTCTGTCCAGATCGGTCACCTCTGATCCTTCTTATCCCCATCCCTGCCCTCCCAGCTCACATGAGCTTGTCCTGAACACGAAGTACTAACTTTAACTGCCTTATCAAGCTTTAATTTGGTCTGGGTGCACTGGGTTGATTAGTGACAAATGCGTTTCAGCCAAGCTTGACCTTCTCTTTCGCAATTACTTCTTCACATTCATGGGCATGACTGTGCTCAGTTACAGAGACCTGGGGGGAACACTGGACTCAGATCTGCCTCCAACACCCCACCACCCCCTAATTTCATCAATGACCTCCTCTCATTTTCTCTGAGATTCACCTCTCTCTTGCCCTATGTTTAGCCAAGTTCTCTAGTGTCGATCACTAAAATTCTCTCATTGTTCACTCCCTACCACCTCTTAATCCTCTTACATGTACCTTCTAAAATAATCTCCCCCAAACATCACTGTCATCATATTAATCTCTTATTCAGGAACTCCCCAGGATTCCCTCTTTTTTCAGATCCAAACTTTAGTATTTAGTAAGGAAAACCCTGATTAAGAAAAATAAAAAGGGTTCTGTGGTTAAATAAACGAGTGAAATATTAACTTACAACCACTTTTTAGGGAGTAACAATGTATTTTAGCATATGAAATGCTCTGAGAAGTCCTGCAATAAAGCAAACCTACTTGAACTTTGTTTAGTCTAGTGTTATTTGAGCAGGTAACATCTTTTCTTCAAGCGATGCCTGTGAACATCACATGGATCTACTTTCGGAAGTGCTGTTATAATGTCTGGTTTTGAAAATTTGACATAAAAATATTTCTAGGTTTTTTTTTAATTTTTTAATCTACGAAAATTATGTTTAGTCCTATAATTTCATCCTGTCTCCATAACCCTAGATTAATAACACTGATGACAATGGAGAGGATGAAGATGACAGTAACTAACATTTATTGCCCAGTTACAGGACACCCGCCGCCGTGTTTTCTATAGACTGGATAAGCATCTGTAGCATAACAGCTTCAGAAACTTTCCAGACCTCAAATTGTCCTGCCCTAACACAAAGCAAAAAGAGATGGAAAAGCAGCAGTTCTCTTGACCTTGGTTTGGTTCATCCTTTGTTCTTTAGCCCTTGGCCTCATAGCACAGGGATGGTTGTTAACATTTGTGCATTTGAGAGGCATCTCACCAAATGAACTTAGATTTTGATTCTTAATTTTCTTTTTCTTTTTTCAATCTGGAACACCAAATACAGATCAAAGTTTTTTACCCACCGGGGAAGTTTCTCAACTGGGATTCTGGCATCATGCGTTTCGGGTTCTGGAGCACTGAAATAAGCAATATTAGAAAAGAGAGAATGCCATTGGTATAATCAAAGAACAAAGAAATAACATAACCCCATGAGTTATATATTTGCCTGGCAGGAGATGGTACAAAACTCCTAATTAATACATGCTGACTGAGAAGAGTACTTGAAGGATAGACACCAAAAAATTACGCATGGTTTTACCTCAAGAGAGGGAATTTGTATGTGGGGAAAGCGGGGAGCAGCCAATGTGCTAATGGGGTGTTTCATGATTAATATTATATATGTTATAATTTGAATCTTATGCAATGATATTACATTAATATTTTACTTGTATAATTTATACTAATGTAAAATGGTCAGGTACAATTTTTCTCAATATTCTAAGTTTATTCTTAATTTCTTTCCCTAATTATAATAATAATACATGTTCATCATAGAAATGTTGGAAAATTCAAAAAGATATAAAGAAATCAAAATCAGCCATCCTCCCACCACTCCTGATAATTACTGTTAACATTTTGTTGTATTTTCTTCAGGTCTATTGTCTATACACAGATACATTAACATGGGGAATGAGAGAGAGAGAGTGTGTGTGTGTTTAAATACAAAGTTGGGATCATTTCGAACCTGTGGTTTTCACTTAACACTGTAAATTATGAGCAAAATATTTCTCCCATCAAATGGTATACTGTATCTAGTCTTATTTCCAATAAATATCCATGGGAATCTTAAATTAATGTTCAATTTCTTCGTATTTGTATTCAACTTAAAGGAGAAAACAGCATACACTTATTCTGTAATGCGGCATAATTACCCTTTTCCTGATAAAGCTGGACAAATCGGACTCTTGTGGTTCTCAGCCACAACTCCACAAGAAGTACATCGAGTTTTAAATATGCTACCTGGAAAAACACAAGTTAAGCAAGACCAGAAATAGTATAACCAAGACCAATTGTCTCCATGTCCAAAAGAATACAAAACCATTTAGCTTTTACGTGTACATTTTAGCAAATGGGCCCACCCTAGGTATCATGGGAAATGTAAAGGCATGCAGTGCTACTGAACAAGCCGAGAGCACCTGCCCAGACTTTATAATCTGGAGGAAAGAAAGACGGGTGAAATAACTTACTACATGACTAAGGCGCTCTCAGATCACCTTGGAGGGATGTTTGGGTGGAACTGAACTGGTGAGTGGGGTAGAAGAAGGCAACTGACATCCAAGGGCACAATTGACTCAGTTCATGATTGATAAAGCTTTAATAGCTCGGGATGTGTTTACAGAATCTTAATTTCAACTTGAAGTTTGAATCTTTTACCCAAAACCAGCTCAATGAATCAATAATCAACTAATAAATGAAGAGAACAATTGTTAAAACTAGCCACCATGTACTGAGCTAAACCAATAATAGTGACCACAATTCGCTAACTATTCGCCACGTGCCCAGTGTTGTGCTGAGCGTGTCACACACTGTACTGGACGCACGTTGTTCCATTCTGTCCAGCGTTACTTCTTTGAGCAGCCATCGCTCCTCTATCCCATACCAAGCTGATGGAGCTGTCAATCACATCCCAAAATACAAGCTTGGGCACTCGTTCCAGACTGGTCCATTCATAGTACCCTATGCCTCCAGCGGTCGTGTTTGGTCAAAAAGGAGGTATGTGACCCAAGCAAGGCCATCCAGAGGTTTATCTTCTGAGGAGAAAGCTACGCTAGAGTGAGCCTGGAGCCACCAGGTGCTACCATCGCTGGCAGATCAACCGCAGAGGGAGAAGTGAGGTGAACTCCAAGAGTAAGTGAAGCTGAGGGAAGGAGAGGGAGCGGCAGGGAGGCGAGCCTGATGCTGACACCCCCTCCACCCAGGGCTCCTCAGTTGGGCGAGGCAATACACCTATTTTATCAGTTTTAATACAGCCACTTTGCCCCATGGTAACATCTCTGAAATTCAGATGGGCCCGACAGTTGTTACTGGCCCCATGACAGGTGTGATGTGGTTGAGACAGCCAGCGCTCGCACACACTTGTTGAAGGATAACACCAGCGACTGAAACGTGTGGGGACTTGGCTGTTATGCTCGGTGGCCTGACTGGACAAAGGCAGCCCCTGCATATTTCAGCTGACAAACCATTTAGGGGCCATTGGAGGAAGAAAATGAGTCCTGATTATAGAACCCTTCCATAGACACCTTCTGGGAAGATGAAGAAAGGCCCAATATCAAACTTGCAGAATGTGTGTCGGCAGCTTGGAAGAGAACGCTAGAGATAACAGAGGAGCACCCTCCTAGGGAATGCTGCCTCACTGACCCCCTTGATGGCACACAGATGCCACTGTGTGGAAAACAGTTATCGATGCCTCAGAGTCATTCAGGAGAAATATCTTGATCACTTTATTTTACTCATATTTTGTTTGGATAGTGACAAGTGTCTTCACTTTATTTCACCCATATTTTGTTTTTTATATGAGAGTGATAGAGTTGCTAAAAATATGTATCTAAGTAAATTTTAACAAGCCCTTTCTATAAGTATAAAATAATTCTAAGGGATAACAAAATAAGATATCATGGTTTAGGCAGATTACTTTCTTTCTAAGTATCACATTAAAAACATGATGCATCTTAAAACTGATGCATCTTCAATTTGATGAAAGGAAGGGCTTTTATTTTCACCTAATTTAGATGACAGTTCTTATCACTTGCAACCAAAAAAGTCCCAACTCATATGCATACATTATCTTATTTAATCCTCAAAATAACTAAGATAGGTGTATCCGCATTTTATACATGGAAAACGATACAGCTTACATTCTCACACTGCAGAGAAATGAGAAAAGCCATGTGGAAATGGCCCAGACCCAGCAGAAGAAGGTGCCAAAAAGACACTCTGTTAGTAGGTGGCTGACTGCTGCGGGAACAAAAGAGAAATGGGATTCAAACGAACAGTGCTTGGCTTTTATTATCAGGGTGACCACAGCCTAGGCAAAAATGGGCAACTTCACCACACACACACACACACACACACACACACACAAGCAACATTCCCCACTGGGTCACTATTTCTGGAAAGCCCACTATTAGACAGCATTCCTTGGGACTGAAGTTTTCTAGACTGTTAAATGCAAACGCTTCGGGGGAGAAATCCTTGTACACCCATTTATGCTTTCATATGAATGAATGTATTAGGTTTTTGGTGACAACAAACAGGGGAAAGGATTGAAAAGACAAGAGGGAAAAAGAGGGTGTCATCAGGGCAGAGAAGGGAAGCCAAAGGGACCCAAGACAAAATGCACGTGTCACAAACTTGGTGGGCTTGATACAGTGAAGGCCCCTGAGCTGGCAGCTCCCTAAAGGCTTGAGGGTTCAGCAGAAGCACAACCTCAGTGGAGCATGCCAATTGCAGGACAAAGGTAAAGTAAATTGATACCCCCAGGAATGCAGAGGTCCTTCGGGGCCAGCTCCTGCTAAAGCCCAGCTGCTCCTGTTTCCTTCAGCCCAGCTGGGCAGTGTCTCAGAGCACAACACCATTCAACAGAACTCCCCACGGAGGGGAACTGTGCAGACCAGCCCCTCCCCAGGGTAATGTGCACACCAGACACTGGGCATCTCGTCAAAATTCAGATTCTGATTCAATGGGTCCAGGTGTGAAACGGCAGGAGGGATGTTTTATAGTCTGGTTCCCCTCCCCATGTCAGGCTTAGGGTGCTCACCATGGATTTCCAGAAGGTTCTTGGTGCCAGCCTTACGGTGCAGCTCATCAATGTTTTGGGTGATGACCGTGACCCTGCGGCCCTGCTTGTGCAGCCGGGCCTCACACTCGGCAATGGCAAGGTGCCCGGGGTTCGGCTCCGCGCTCTGCATCAATTCCCGCCGGTAGTGGTAGAACTCCCACACCCGGGACGGGTTGTAGGCAAAGGCCTCAGGAGTGGCCAGGTCCTGGGGGTTAGAGAGGAGGCAGGAGTCAGGGAAGGAAAGAAGCGCAAGGGTTCCGGAACACAGGTGGGGGTGAGGGAAAAGGGGGCGCAGGCGGAACCTTGGGTGACCGCCAATCATGGGAAACACTTGCAGGCCCCTTTTACTCTAAAATGGAGGCAGGCAGCTTTGGGAGGGTGCAAGCTGGGACGTGTCCACTGTAGGTACATGCAGTGTGGCAGACACAGAGCAAGGGCCTGCGCCGAAGTCTCTGTCCCAATTCTGGGACTAACAAGGGACCTTGGAGAAATCCGTTTTAATTCCCCCAATTATAAAGCAGGTTAAATGCAATCTGTCCCATTTACCACTCAAGAAAGTTATTATGAACATGAAGTAAAGTAATATGCAGGAAGGTAATTTAGGCTGAATCTCCTTTTTCATGGTGTCTTGAAATATATAAAGTCAGTTTCATCTGTCCAGGAAAAAAGTGAAATTGCAAAATGCCCAATTGTGGTACAATGGTCATAGCTGAGAAACTCAGTTTTTATAACTGTAATTATAGTTACACACACACCACTACACGTAATTAAAAAAAAACAGTATATGTATATTAACAAAACATATAAAAGATATATTTTTAAAGTACAATTCCTCTTCTGGGAGAGACAAATCTCATCTATGGTGAACAGAGCAGCGCAGTAGCTGTCTAGGGCTGGAAGCCGACAGGAAAAAGGCACAAGGGAACCTTTGGTAATGGCTCAAATTCTGTATCTTGATTGTGACGGTGGTAGTATTGTGCATTTTATTTTACTGTAAAGGTCCCTGTCTACCTGGTAGTATTGCTAGCCTTCATCTGGGGAGTGGGTCGTCTACACCGTGGATTCTCTGCAGCGCTCCTGTACTTCCTTCTACCCTGCCCTCCACTTAGAACCCAAGTGGCCTGAAGCAGTTTACAGGTGGGACACGTGAACCTGGATATATGTGTCCCTGGAACGCAGCTGGAGTCAGAAACCTACTCCAGGGCGGCCAGTTGGCTCAGTGGTTAGAGCGCAGTGCTCCTAGCACTAACATCGCTGGTTCGATTCCCATGTGGGCCAATGAGCTGCACCCTCCACAACTAGATTGAAACCAACTTGACTTGGAGCTGATGGGTCCTGGAAAAACACACCGTTCCCCAATAAAAATTCTTAACAAATCCAAAAACAAAAACCTACTCCATTGACTTCTTTGCTTCCCCACAAGCTCTGAGCTGCTCTGACACGACTGACCACCCCTGTGGCAGCAACTCCTTACACGCTGACCCCTCACACCCTTCATCTCTAATTCAGGGACTGCTCTCTGGGCTCCTCTTCCTGGTGGGGCCCTCAGGGCCTCCGCTCTCCCCTCTCCCCTCCTTCACCTTTAAGGTAAAGAGGCCCTTGTCTGCATCATAGGCAGGGCAGTGGAGAGGTGACAAAACATCCTACACATTTGCCATCCTGAGACATTTAATAGAGGAAGGAAGGGCAGGTTCACTAACCCTTCATTTGGAACTCATGTATGGAGTTGAATAATTGAATTATTTGATTGCCTTCATTCAACCAACAAAGAGCTATTAAGTACCACGTGCCAGAGTTCTGGGAGGAGGCACAGAGCAATGAATAAAAGACAAAATGCCCTGCCCCCCAAACTAGGGATTTCCTGGGCCAGGGGAGGGGAGGAAGCCGGCTACAAAGAGCCTTGAGGGAGTTTTCCGGGGCACAGAAGTGTTCCATGGTGACCATGGTGGTGGCTACATTATGTATACATTTTTAAAAGTCATCAAACTTACACTTAAAATTGGTGAATTTTATTGTATGGCTATTATACTTGAATAAAAACTGAATTTAAAACAATCCATACCCCCGTAGAACTTACATTTTAATGGCCTTCATATAAAGTTTTGAACATTAAGCCCTAAGCCTTCAATAATCCAACTTTGGTTTTACTATGAAAAGTTCACAGAAACTTTAAAAATTATAATACTTAATTTCAGTATGTATAATAAATGAATTAAGCTAACCAAGGTTTTCTGATTCCACTTTAATTACTACAAGAAATATAACTGTTATCTGAATAAATGTAATCTATACACACCTGGAAAGTAAGGAGAGTTAGCTGCTTTGCTTAAATCTCAGATTTTAATCATACGGATACTGTAATGATGCCAAAATGAACAGGACAAAAGAGTCACGATTTCAAAACTTTGCTCTCTGGGTTTCAGGCATGAGCATAGGTTCTGAGTCAAACTCTGTTATGGTTTCATTTAGAAGAGCCTTTGAATGTTCTGGAAACATTACTCACCTGAGATTTCCACTTTCTCCAATAACCACCAGCTCCTCTGAAGGTTGGAAGCCCACTTTCAGCACTAATGCCAGCCCCTGAAAGGACGACTATGTGCTTTGCTTTTGCAAAAACCTCCCGAAAACTGGCCATATCTAAAGGGAGAGAATAAAATCTTTATTACCATTTGGATGTTTATATCCCATGTTAATTGTCCATACAGGTTCCCCCGCTAGCCGAAAGCAGAGCCTTCCTAAGAAATCTTGCATCAAGTGAAGAAGCCACTACCTTAGGACACACCTTGCTAATGGATGCAGAGTAAACGGAGATAGAGCCCAGATGCCCACAGACAGTTCAAAGCTCTGGGGCTTGATGCTGAGGTGTCGTGCCCTGAGAACGAGCTTGGCGGGGCCACTCTCCCTGCTCGGGGTGTGCGCTGTCTCTATAACTCACTGCAGAACAATTGCTGAACGTATTTTGTTTTTCACCTTTTTTTGTAAAAGCAAAAATCCTCTTTGGATTTCCTTCGTTTAGAGAAAGCAGGTTCAAATGTGGGTTTTTTTTGGTAATGGCGAAGTGGTATAGAGCAAACTTGAAAGGGCCTGGGGGATACCTGTAGTTTGAACTTGACCTTGCGTGAAATTATACTTTAAGATACCCAAATAATCATCATATCATGAAGACATGATCCATGAGCCTCCTGTTTGAGCGTACAGCATCTGAAGAAAGAAAACGGGCCTCAGGTGCACAGCACTGGCTCTGAATCTCAGCCTCGTCTCCACCCATTTGTGTGGTCTTTTGCGAATCACTGACCCCCTGCTCTCCTGGGTTCCCTCGGCTGTTGCATGTGCACATTTGTGTCTTTCCTAGAGCTGGGCTGTTACAACAATTAAAAGAGCCTAATGGATGGGAATGCATCTTCCTTCATAAAAGTAAAAACAAGCTTTTGCGTGTGTGTGTGTGTGTGTGTGTGTGTGTGTGTGTGTGTGCATGGACTGACCTCAGGCCCTTTGGACCCCAAAGCCTTCCTTCCTCCCCAAGTTCACTTGCCTTTGGGGATCTTGCTAATTCTAGCTTCTCTCAGCATCACTACCAACCTCAACTATGAACAAGTGCTCTGCCCCAAATCTGGACACATGACTTTCTTCTTATGGCTCAAATTAGAGTTGGACTTTTCAACAAGATGGCACCAGACACCTGGGGTAACAGAAGGGAACTGAACACAGAGAATAACACGCAGCAAGTAATCGTGGTTACTGTGCATGGCTTGCCCTCCAGCTCACAGGCTTTGTTCTGCACCTCCATGCACCCTCCCCCTGATCTCAGACCAACAGAGGCAGCAGCCGCCATTGAGTGAGGGCTCACTGCACCCCAGGCTCTGTGCTAAGTGCAGTACGTGAATCACAAGGTAGAGTTTGCCCCTAAACAAATATCCTCATCCCAGGATAGGAATGAGGAGTCCAACTCGGAACTGCCACTGTTTCTCCTGGGAGTCAGAGATTAGGTCAGGGCACAGCATATGGCTAAGAGCTACACCTTTCTCTCCCAGGCACTGTGGTGCTGCCAGCCCTCATACGTGGGATAAGTAAGTGAGGCTGTGCAAGCCCTCATATGTGGGATAAGTGAGGCTGTGCAAGCCCTCATACATGGGATAAGTGAGGCTCTGCAAGCCCTCATACGTGGGATAAGTAAGTGAGGCTGTGCAAGCCCTCATACGTGGGATAAGTAAGTGAGGTTCTGCAAGCCCTCATACGTGAGATGAGTAAGTGAGGCTCTGCAAGCCCTCATACGTGGGATAAGTAAGTGAGGTTCTGCAAGCCCTCATACGTGGGATGAGTAAGTGAGGCTCTGCAAGCCCTCATACGTGGGATAAGCAAGCAGGCCAGGCCTAAGCTGTACGGAGCTGAGCATGAGGGAGAAGAAAGACTCCCTGTCTGCTCTCCACCTGGAGAAGCAAGTCCCAGACCAGCACTGCCTATGGCCTGCCTGGGCCACTGGAGTGGACACCTTCTAGGAGTGGCCAACCTGTGCTAAAGATGAAGATTTTTGCAAAAGTGGAAGTGAGTCCCTCAGCTGATGGAGCAGGCTTTCTGGTCTTCCCCTTGGAGGCAACAGCAACAGAGGTTAACCCTTGGACTGAGTGAGCACACCCTAAGAGATAGAACCAGTGATAGGCAGGATGGAAGAAAGAAAGAAAGATAGGGGGTGGGGACTCAGAGACAATGAACTTAAATATTAAAGGGAACATGACTTCAATTTGTACCCCAAACTGGTACTTACTGAATGGCTCCCTCTAGGCAGGGATGGCACTTCCTCAGCCTCCTACGCCAAGAGCCTCCTCTAACGCCCGCCTAGGATACAGAATCTCAAAGAAGACTCCATCTCTCTTCCCTTTCCCTTTCTCTGTGACTAGTGGTAAGAATGAACAGTCAAAGTAGACTCTCAGAAACAAAGAAGCTCCAGCTCCTTCTCTGACCACATTCCCGGAGCTCTCTGGGATCACTTCTCTGGCAGCATAAGGCTCAAAGGAATGAAGATGGTTCACGCACACTGTTCCCTTTGGGTATAACCAGCCCAACTACCTGCCAGCCACAGGAACACGCTGCCTAAACTCACACCCTTTTGAGAGATAGACTTGTGTGAAAACTAAGGCCCACAAAAGCTGTCCAACCCGGAAGATTTCCAAAAAAGGAAACTCAGTCTGGGTAATTACAGAGTTTGTAGTCTGATCTAACCCCTGAAAGAACAAGATACTAATTACAAAAACGTACAAATATTTTCCTAGGAACTATTTAGGCAACTCCTGAGTTCAAACCCTACAAACATCCTTAGGACTTGAAAGTTCACCCATGAAACTTGTCCCTGCTCTAAAGGTCTTTTCTATCCCAAATGTAAACTCTGTCATCCTACTGACAAGTAGATTCCTAGATCAGAGTGACTTCTGTGAAGGGACCACTTTAAGCAGCTTCTAGAAACAAATAGAAAAGTCAACTCAGGTTTGGTTCTCGGAGAACAGGATGTAAGATATAATAATGTAAAAGTGGTGCAAAATCTCTTATTGACAAAAAAAAAAAAAAAAAAGACATTTCCTAACAGCTAAAGGAAAACACAGCAGGATGTTTTGCGGTTCCAAGCCCAGGCAGGCAACTTTTGGTCAAGTACACGCTCTCGGTGCCGCCACAGCCTCTAACAGCCTGTCCTGAAGAGCTGTGAATATCAAGGGATTGGAGCAGCTGAGTGGAACTGGGTTTAATATCATTCCTGAGATTGGGCCAAGTGGAAGGAGACGTTATTATGTCTCAGCAGACTCAGTGTCATAAAAAGTTATCCAAAAGTTGAAAAGGAGGCCAAAAGAGGTCAGCTTGGCCTTTCAATGCCATATGGAAGCACTGTTTAATAGGCCCACCTAAGCACCATTTATTATATAAATCTGTCAGACTCTATACTCATTATAGACGAAAGGCCCAGATATGTTAACTTATGGGTTTGCCTCAGGTAGAGATACAAATCATTTCTGTCCAGTAGAAAATTTAACCCCATATTAGCCTGTAGGACAATCACCAGGTTTCTTCTCCTGGAGAGAGATGAGGGGTTTAGAATACAAATCATGAGTGAAAGGTTTAAATGCAAATATTCTGGGAGAAGCAACAAGATGTCTTAAATGGATTGTGTCTCTGACCTGTCCTGGAAGTGGCTTTCTTAAGGAGAAAAGGACAGAGTGGCTTTCTCCAAAATCTTGCCCCATACCCAGACATCCCCCTCAAAGTGCAGGAACTTTCAGGTACTTCAAATTCCACTGGAGTTGAGGACACGGCAGACCTACTTGAACTTGGGCGAGCCATGGTTAGGCAAATCTTGGTTCCTTTGGCAGCAGGAGACTTCAGTCCACAATACAGCTGGGAAATTAATCTGCTGGGGACAATCTGGAATGGTCCCATCAGGTTTTCTTTGTAGTATTAATTCTTAAGATAGGCTCTAGAAAAATCACAAAAACAAATAGAAACAATCAGAAAATAATTGTATTTCTATACATATATACATGTATACGTATGTATGTATATGTCTATACAAGGTCGGACAATTAAGTTTGCAAACTTGTTGCAACAATGTTGCTAAACTTTTTTGATATCAGAAGGATTATTCGTTATGAATTTGTACCAACTGGACAAACAGTTAACCAAGTTTACTATTTGGAAGTGCTGGAAAGGCTGCATGAAAAAGTTAGACGACCTGAACTTTTCGCCAACAATTCATGGCTCTTGCATCACGACAATACACCAGCTCACACAGCACTGCCTGTGAGGGAGTTTTTAGCCAGTAAACAAATAACTGTATTGGAACATCCTCCCTGCTCACCCGATCTGGCCCCCAATGACTTCTTTCCTTATCCGAAGATAAAGGAAATATTGAAAGGAAGACATTTTGATGACATTCAGGACACCAAGGGTAATATGAGGACAGTTCTGATGGCCATTCCAGAAAGAGTTCCAAAATTGCTTTGATGGGTGGACTAGGCACTGGCGTCTGTGTATAGCTTCCCAAGAGGAGTACTTCAAAGGTGACCATAGTGATATTCAGCAATGAGGTATGTAGCACTTTTTCTAGGATGAGCTCGTGAACTTAATTGTAGACCTCGTATATATGAATGCCCTTAACAAAAATTTTCAGTAACAGATCTTGATGGTATTCAGCCTCTAAACCAGTTTTCAATTTGTGTTCTCGGTCACACCTAGGTGACCTAGAGCAGTGCTTCTCAAAGTGTGGTCCCCAGACCAGCAGCAACACCATCCCAGATCTTGTTAGAAATGCAAAGTCATGGGCTCCACCCCAGGCCCACAGAATCAGAAACTATGGGGGTGGGGTCCACATCTGTCTCCAGGTGATTCTGATAAAGGTTAAAAATAAACATCTAGAAGATGAGGCTAGAGTTTCAGAACCATTGCCTTAAAGGTTTGGGAAATGATTAGATGTGAGAATTCATTTAAAAAACAGGTTCTGCTGCTTTTAAAAAGGTATGAAAACCACTGGCCTCTCAACTTTTGCTTAAGATACAGTTTCTATGAGAATGTAAATCCTGAGAACTGAACTAGGCAGGAAAGATATGTGTTATGATAACAAATAGGATAAAGATGTCATCATGTAGAAGAAACTGTGTCTTAAAGCACATTTAGTAAATCTTTATCTATCCATGAGGAATTTTATAAAAGAAAAACAGAGACAGAGAAAGACAATATTTGGATCAATGATATCAAAAGGGTAATTGGCAGAGCTGACTTCTATCTAGTGGATCAAACTGTTGGAAGAACTCAGGACTAAAGGTCTGTAGATCAGGAAAAACAGAAAAATAACGCATTTCCCAGAACTTTGCAGTCCTTCTGGAGGACAACTGATCAAAATTACAAATGCGTTTTCCCTTTGACCTAGCAATCCCAAGTCTGAAAATTTTTACAACAGTGAGACTTGCACACATTCAAAATGACACATCTTTAGACCACTGTCATTAACAGCAAGAGACTAGAAACAACCTAAATGTCCATCTGCTGGGGATGAGTTCAATAAACAATGGCACATTCACAATATGCAACATGGCTGCTATAAAAAAGAATGTACATATTTACTTTACTTACATGACATTCTGGAATAGACAAAACTATGGGGACAAAAAACATATGAGTGGTTGCTCAAGCAGGAAGGAATGAATACACAAAGGGGCATGAGGGGATTTGAGGGGTGATGAAAATGCCCTCCTACATCTTGATTATGTTGGCGGTTACATGATTGTGTCTGTCAAAACCCAGCGGACTCTACATTAAAAAAGGGTAAATTTTACTGCATGTAAACTATAAAACAGTTTACAAATCAAAAATAATAGGTATAGGGTTTCAGTTTTGCAAGACAAAGAATTCTGGAGATTGTTTACACAACAATGTGAATGTGCTTAACACTCCCGAACTATATCCTTAAAAATGGTTCAGATGTAAATTTCATGTGTATCTCACTACAATTAAAAAAACATGCGAACCAAGTTTAATTAAATGTGATTTGCTGGTTGATTTCGTTTTTATAAGCAGACAGCTCGCTGGCTTCAGAAGTGAGTGTCGGTATCAGCAGAACAGAGGCTATTCAGAGAGGTTAAAAATAAACATCTGGAAGATGAGGCTCAAACACCTGTTAGTGCCAAATCAGATTATTTAATTCCATAAATTATTCTGATGTTCAGATTCCACATGTTAAAAAAACAACAACAACAAAAACCAGCATGAAGACATTCTCCCTAATCTGACAGAGATCTCCAGATTATAAAGTTGAGGGGGGGAAGTCAGGTGCAAATAGTGTTGTGTGCAGAAAGGGAAGGGATATGAGCATGTACCACAGTACTGATTTGTACTTAAAAAAATAGAAGAATTTCCAAGAAATTAGTAAAAAAAAAAAGTTGGGGGTGGAGTGGGAAATAGGCTATATGGAGACAGGAGTGGAAGCAAGGGTTTTCAATATATGTGTTTGTATGTTGTTTGCATGGTCAGTGCCCCACAGCAAAGACCAGGAACACACCTGTAGAGGGGCACGTGGCAAGGAGAGAGAAGCAAGCCATGAAGAACTAACTGTAGGGTGCCTCAGTCACAGTGTGAGACAGGATTATAGGATTTGGGCTTGTGTTAGAGAAGGTTGGCAGGGTTCCAGGGAGTGAGGCTTTATTCTGGATTGGATGCTGTCAGGAAACAGGATACCTTGATTGGATATGTTAGTGAATCTTATCTAAAACGAGGAAGAAATGAAGTGAGGCGAGAGCTTTGATTAGTCAGGAAACAGCAAGCCCTGGTATTAAGCCAGGATAGAAGGATGTTCTGTCATTTTTGTGATTTGGATATGTTCTTGCTTTTGTGTGGGTTCAGACCTGTGTCAGAGTTATCTTATTTTTGTCCCGATTCACCACGGCCACAGGGTAGCTCTGTCTGATGTTAATGTTCTATGAAATTACATAGGTTCAACAGAACACCAAGGCCTACTGGATAGTGCGAGGCCAAAAACTGGAAGCAAATCAAGTGTCACCAACTTATAAATGGGTAAACACACTGTGGTCCTTCCATACAATACAGTTCGGCAATTAAAAAAACAAAACAAAACAAATTGCTAACACGTATAACAACATGGATGAATTTCTAAAGTATTATGCAAAAGTAACGTGCAGTAGAAAAACCTGGCAGACACTACCTTAACCAAGTGATTGAATTTAACACCCGCAGTAATAAGACATACCGACTTCATCTACCTCCTGATAGGATGCAGTGAGGAGGGCAAAATATCCCTTGTGTGGTATTTTTCCCCAAAATGTATTAGCTCAATTTAAGAAAATATCAGACAAACCCCAATTGAGGGGGCATTCTATAGCAAAAATGGCCAGTACTCTTCAAAAAAGTGATTCAGGTTATGAAAGATAAAGACTGGGGACTTGTACCAGGTTAGAGACTAAGAAGAGAGGACAACTGATACAATTGGATTGGATTCAAGACATGAAAAGGATCATTAATGGGAGAACTGGAACAATTGGAATGAAGTCTGCTCATTAGTTAACAGTACTGTTACCAGTGCAAATGTTCTGGTTTAGAGCATTGTACTTTAATTACGCGTTAACCTTAGGGGAAATTGGGTAAACAGTATATGGGATCTCAGTGTACTATTTTTGCAACATTCTGCAAACCTAAAATTATTTCAAAATAAAGTTGCTTTCTTCAAAAAAACAAAACCAAACCATTATGCTGAGTGAAAGAAGCCAGACCCAAAAGGCTACATACTGTTTGAGACCATGTATACGATATTCTGAAAGGGCGAACCTATAGGTACAGAAATTACCTCCGTGGTTTCCAGGGACTAGGGAAAGGAGGCAAGGATGGCCAGAGAACTTTTTAAAAGCAATGAAAAATTCTATGTCTTTATTTTGTGGTGGTTTTTCAAACCTCATAGAACTTCATAATAAAAAAGGGTGAATTTTATACTATATAAATTGTATTTCAATAAACCTCATTTAAGAAGCACGTCAACAAATTTTCATTGTAACCTGTCTCCACTATAATTAAAAAAAACAAAACAAATAAAACTGGACATGTGAAGAAGTTTGGAATACTGACAAAGAGAAAAATGGTGTAGTATTGGTTTCCAGAACACCTCAGGAGACAAGAACCTCTGGCTGCCTGAAGCCATTTGTGCAGAGACCGCAGGTCAGAGCCAAAGGGAGTGCCAAAAAGGCCGATGGCGACTGGCTGCCAGGGAGAGAAGGTGAGCAGACTCAGACGCCACAGCAGCCCAGGACAGTCACTCTGGTGAACAGCTTGCAGATGCAACAATGGGGATGCCCTACCATCATGAAAATCACCCCAGTGCTCTATTTAAAAGAAGCTGGAGGAAAATGGGTTGGTATGATTTTCAACCAGCATGGGTATGATAAGCTTTTGACAATTTTAATTTGTTTGGAAAAATTATTTGGAATATCTCAGTAAGGGATAAGTGAGGTATTACTATAGTTTGGTTTGTTATTTTAAATTATGGAAAAATTTAAACATTGAAATAGTATGTGAAATAGAATAGTATATGAACACTTATGTTACCATTGCTTAGTGTCAACAATTATCAAAAGGGAGTTTTCTCAGATCAATTTGTGGTGTTAAGATATTGTCACAGACAATATTCTCAAACCTGCGCACCTTGAAAACTGAAGATTAAAATACCCAATACTGCCTAACTTTACTAAAAGCTCCTTACATGCTGCATGAAGTTACTTATGCTATCATTTTGAGCTTAATATGTATCTTCAGTTATTTCTCTCAAAGATGAAGATGTTTGATTCCACTGTTGCTTTCTATTAGTTTAATTTGGAGACATCAATTTGATCCAGAAAATTCTTTTCTTCTTCTGCTGATATTAAATGTTAGCAAACATTCCCATTTATTGTCAAAGAATTCTGGATGACGCCTGAATAAAACGTCACATTGTTTCTCAGAAGTGAAGGTAGCATTTTAAGTTCTTAAAAATTTAAAAGAACTTAAGAATTTAAAATCCAGAGGTGTGGACCAAAAAGAGGTTCTAGTAAAATAACCTCACAGGGTGATCGGATCATAAATTCCTAACTGGATGGGTAATCACGCCCCATGCATATAAATTTTTATTAAAAGGTGTTTTTTTTTTTTTTCCTGGAAGCAAGCCCTGCCCATTGTTTTTATACGTCTAGGTAAACATACCTTTGAAATAAGCCATAATCACCCTCAAGAGAGCAACATAATCGTGTTCGTGTAATCTTCCTTATAGTCCCTCTTTAATTTCAATACATAAAAGAAACCAAAACTCATTCTCTGGTACATTTGAGATCTTGCTTCCCAACAATGTCGGCCATTCTGGCTCAAATAAATTCTTATAAAAATTCCCTACAGGTTTGGATGTTATTACATCGACAGAGGCATTAACATAAATCAGCTGACTGTACTGCTCTACTCACAGCTCTTCTGCCTGAGGTTCTAAAGGATGGGTCTTCTGCTGGGCAGCTGTAAATAAAGGCAAATCATCCTGTTCTGAACATGAGGGTTGGATTTGTTGCTAATTATAAAGAGTTGACAAAAATTGGAGACTATTAAGGAATTTTTAATTGTAGGATTGACAGATTAGGACTTGTTATTATCTGGGTAACATTTTTCATCTAAGTTTTTCTATTCAAATGGTTTCATTATTGAGTAATAATAATTACTTTCACCATAACACTGAACGCAAAATAAAATAGAAAAAAGTTTTACTTGCTCATCTTTGAACATTTCCAAAAAACAACTAGTTTCTAGGTTCTTTGCCTAGGCAATGCACTCAGCAAGTTTTTTGGAAGATAGCTTTAGTTCTCATTTTATGTGAATTATAATGTCTAGTGACATACATATATATTTTATACATATGTATGTATACACTCATGGATTGTGTCCAATTAAAATGCTCTTTATAAAAATGTATTTTTTTCCAAATCTTTCATCATACTAATTTATTAGTGGAATCTAAGTTTTCATGTCTGTTTGAAGAAATGAATCAGTGAGAAAATTTTTACGAAACTCCTTCTGCTGCCTGTTTTATTAGTCAACATTCACATTTTTTTTAATGAATGTGGGAATTATTTTGCTAAATTTTCCATCAATTTACAAGATATTCTGCATTTCTCTAGTAAATGTGAAAACAAAGTAGAGATTGAAACCCAATTTTCACGTTTCTGTCAGTGCCACCTGAAATGTATTTCCAAGCTCGCAAATGCTCAGAACATAAGACTATTTTAAAGATGCTACCCCAAGTATTTATTGGAAGCATTGTCTGTGCCAACATTTATAGGAAGTTGGGTGGGGTAGGGTGGGGGATGGGGGTGGTTGGTTCTACCTTCCACAGGCTTTCAATCCTGGTCAAGTGTTAAAAGCAAGTTTTTGAAGGGGGCTGAAAAACAAAAAGGCCCGCATGGTGCTGAAGAAAAGAGAACTCAGGTTATCAGGCCCAGAAGCCCCTAGGGCTGAAAGCTGCCCTGGGTGAAGCCACCCATTATTCTGCCTTGAACTCATCTTCAGAGAGGGAAGACAAGCCTCAGGGGAGGAAATAAACTCATTCATCAAACAGTCTTTGGGAGCTTTCTGGGTGCAGAACAAATTCCCAAACAATTACTCTGGCTGAATGGCAGTCCCCTGTTTAACCAGGCTTTCTTGTGAAACCTGAACTGGGGAAAAAAAAATACCTGTGAAAAAACGGGCAACGTACCAATTCTGAAAAAGACAACAAACGAAAGGTTGTATTAGGAATTCGAGAAAAAAGCTTCAAAAATCATTAATTTAAAATACATGATAAATATATTACAAAGGAACTACAAAAACTTACACAGGTGTTCAATAAATAATTTTTGAACACCTACCAGCTAAATTAATGCAATGCACCAGTCCCCAGCTACCAACACTCATTTCCCTCCCTGTTCTACCATCTGCTCTTGTCAAGGTCACCAGCAACCTTCACCTTGCTAAACCTTGATCATGTCCAGCTTCTGGCCCATTTTATCACCTCTCGGGGAAACTCTTGCGTCTCCTGGTTTTCATCTTAGCTCTCTGAGCCCCCATCCTCCCAATGCTAGGCTGCAATCCCCCTTCACTGTTCAACAGCCCGGCTCCCACCTCATACAGCCAAGCATGAGCTCCGGAACGTCCCCACACCTTCAATCCACGAAGCCTTAGGGCACCACTCCCCGTGGCCCTGGCTTCTCCCTTCCTCTCACGTCTGGCACCCTACAGCCAGGGTAGTCAGGAGTCCTAAAGGCTGCACCTTTAAACTACATCCCGAATCAGACCCCTCCTCCCACGCCACAGCCACCACTGTGGCCCAGGTCCCCATCATCGGGCACTCGAGATGCTGCAATGGCCAGTGACTACTCAAAGGGGGTGCTCTACTGAGCCCTCCCGGGACTTGCCCTTCACAGCGGCCCACCAGGCCCACCTGCTCCCGCTGCGTTACTTTCCGATCGCGTTTCCTCCCCCGCCTCCCTAGTCTCTCCGGCCGCAGCGTTGGGCCCAAAGACACTGAGCCTCGGGGCTCCGCACATGCGGCCTCGGCCCGGGGAGCTTCTGAGGTCCTCGCGCAGAGGCAGGGCCCGCTCCCCTCCGCCTTCTCCCCTCCCCCTTCGCCCCGCCAAAGTCCCCAGAACCGAACACCCGCAAGCGGCTGGGCCGCGCAAGCGCGCCGCGCAGGGGCCCGCCCACCGCCAGGCCCGGGCCGGCACTGGGCTGTGCGTGCAGCCTCGCGGGAGTGCGCGCGTGCTCGGCCCGGACCCCGGGCGGGAGTCGGAGCTGGCCGCGGGGACCCGGCGCCTGGCGGAGACGCACCTGCAGGAGGCGGGAACGACGGCGGCGGCCCCGGCGCGGGGGCGGCACGAGGAGGCGGCGGGGGCGGGGGCGGGGGCGGGGCGGAGCTGCCACCTGACCGGGCTGCCCCGGCCCCTGCCGGGGACCCAGACCTGACCCGGCACCAGAGCGGTGTGGGCAGTTCCCTGGTCTTGTTCATCATTGGCGTTTGTTACTTTGCTTTTCTTTCTTCGCGGGGACCGCGGAGCGGGGAGGGCGCAGCGTCTTGCCTGGTCTTTGTGAGCTTCCCAGGTATGTTGTGTATTACTACGTACTTTCCTCCTTGAGTCTACAGCTGGATCACACAGCTTCAGGACAGAGCATTTCAAATATTGGGGCTTTCCCTGAAACATCAATTTTCCAATAATGATTAACTGGGTTCCCAGGCTAGCCCACCAAACCCGACTGCTAGTGCTGATACCCTTACCCGTGTGTCCGAAGGAAAACGTTCAGGGCCTCTAGGACTCAGTGACCCACGTGGCTCTACGTGTCTGATTTCCCTTAAAATCAGTCATCGTTCTTTTTCGTGTTTACCACAGCGCTACTTTTTCTAGAATGTAATTGCTTATGAGCGTGCCAGTGGATTCAAAACGGAAGTGGTCTGAGCACTTTGGTGCAAAAAATGTTAACATTAACATTTGTTTCCCCGACTCAAACCTCAACCACTTCCCACAGTATGGCTGGTAATTCAGCCCACGTTGGAGCTCTTGTTCCCGTAGGCTGTATCAGCCTCTCAGAGGCTTATGGAGTCCAAGAGAATTGAAAGAGGGCCTCACATCTGGCTGCTGTTTTAACCCTGACATGTATGTGGTACTTTGTGTCAGATACTTCTAAGAATTTCACATGTATGAACCAATTTAAATCTTCCCCGCCACTTGATGAAATGGATTCTGTTATCCCCACTTTACAAGTGGGGAAACAGGCCCAGGGAGGTCCCGCAGTTGCCCCAGGCAGAAAAGCTGTTGAATAGTAGAGCTGGGGTTTGATCCGCATATACAGCCTCCCTTTTGTGCTTATGCCATTAGCCATGAAGTGTTAATCCTTTTCTTCATTCAAACATTGGGAGGCAGGGAGTGGGGGAGACTATAGCCTTCTATGACCTGAAGGTCCAATATGTCGCCCTCTGCCACCAACCACAGGTTGGGCCACCTCTGAGGCACTGCACTCTGTCAAGGTCCAGGAGTCCACCACCCACAGCTACCCACAGCACCACTCTTCCAACCCACCCCTTCTTCCAAGCTTGGAACAACTGAATCTTCCTCACAAGTCAGGCTACTTCCTCCTCTTGAAGTATCCGCCACCATCCTTTCCATCTTTCAAGCAACTCCAGATTAATGTTTTGATGTCTTTGTCCTTCCATAACAAAGGCTGTTCCCTCTTCCTGGAATGTCCTTTTCTCATTCCCTCCATAGGAACTCTTCTCATCCAGTCTCAGCTCAACTGTCACTTCCTCAAGGGAGCCTTCTCTGACCCCAGCTCGCAGCTCCAAACCCCCATTAAATGAGGTCCTTTTGTCCCTGATACAGGCTCTTACAGCACCATAGCAGTTATTTCCATCAAGATTTCAAATGTATTTATGTTTATTTGATTAAATTTTCTTTCCTCCACCAGGCTATAAGCTCACCAAAGGTGACCCTTTTGTTTCTATTTCTCACCATGCTATTTCCATCCCTTACAGCGCCTGATAGTACATGTTCAATTTATTAATTAATATGTATTAAGTGAATGAATGAACAACCTCACAGGAAAAGCAGCCCAGGACTCAGAGGATAATGGCTCAGCTATCTTTACTAGAATGAAAAAGCAGCGAATTACTTTTTCTTTCTTGTTGCTTATGAGCCCCTAGCAGCACAAAGCAATGAATAAACAAGCAAAAGTTGCTTGATAACTCATGCTATTTACGGAGGTTTTTCTGAAATAATCAGGTAGGTGATAATAAGAGTTCAGCAGTGCATACCCTGGAAGGCAGACTACCTCCTTCCTTAAATGAAATTCAGACACACCACCCTTTACCTCTAGAAAGAATCTCCCCTCACCCTGACCTTTATATCATCTTAGGGTCACTAACTTTACTGATTATCATGCTACCCCTCAGGGGTGGACTGTCCTCTCTAAACTTCTGGTACAAAAGTAAACATGGACATAAACACCTACGCTGCTGTCTTTCATTGAATGATTTATTTTCCCACACTAAAATAGGAGAAGGCTGAAACTTCCTAAGGTTTTTACTTAAAACTGTTATTATCTTTTGGAATCCTCCCCATTGTAGTGGGGTTTTGATTATCTTCATTTTACAGATGAGTAAACTGAAGCATGGAAAGATTAATCTGTCCATAGTGAGGAGCTGATAAGGGCAGAGTCAAGATTTGGACCCAGACATTCTGGGCTCTGAAACCCAGCCTGTCGATCACCATGCCCCTCTATACATGAATGGCCTGGCACTTCTCTTTAAAAGGTGGAGTGTCTCACCTATTTTGTTCTCAACCTTTTGAACTAAAGCCAAAAGTTTGAGACAACCAGAAGCATTGCATATGATATCTTGTTGCACATTTCTTGTGAAATTATTCCTGAGTGTTTTATAATTGAAATTAAATTATGAAAGTTAACCAAAGAATCTGCTCATTTCAAAAAAAAAGTCCTCTACATGCAGAATCCAACAAAACAAATAAGACAATAGGTCAAAAGCTAAGGAACGTGGGAATAAAAAGGAAGTGTCTAAAATCCCTTCAGATGGGACAGATTGGGCCACCTCTAGCTTAGTCTCATCCATCCGTCCATCAATGCATCCATCCATTCATTCATATATCAGTTATGCACCACGCACTAGCTACACCTTCAGTTAGAGCTGTGGGTAAAAACTAACAATTTCAACAAGAATGGCTGTGCACAGATGAAGTAATAAAGTTCTGCCATCAAATATATTGTTTTATCTTTTCTCCTTAGCCTTCATCCAAAACTTTAAACACTAAAATTGAGCCATTGCTATTATTTTTGACTCCAATAAACAGGTCTATTTGGTACCTAGTATAAAAGTTAACATTCTCCCTAGGAGTACAAGGTATTTTTTAATAACCTTCCATGAGAGTCTTCGAGTTTAATATGTTCTGATGAGATGTCAAGGCAACTGCCCCTAATTACCACACTGCACTAACCAGTAGGAACAAAAAACATCCTAAAGAAACAAACAGAAAGGGTGCTTGTGGTTTCAATTCAATCCAACCGACATTTGTGTATTTTTATTATATATTTGGTATTGTCAACTGGCCAAAGTAACTCTCCAGGTAATTCACCAAAAAGAGAGTTTATTCAGGAAAAGAAAAGAAAATCACAGCAGTGGGGATGCACACCTCCGCTGGGGCTCCAACTAGCTGCACACATGCAAAACAAAAGAAAGCCCCCACTTCCAAAGATGGCCTCTATATAAATAGATTCCTCCCCTGGGAAGTTACCACAAAGTTTCAACAGGAAGTCAGGGCTAGAGAGTTAACAAGGGGCCCATCTCCACCCGCAGTCCTCCCAGCTCGATGGTTAGTCATCTTAAGATGCCAGTTCACACTTAACAGTACATGTGTATTTTATAGACATATGGGATCATTTGCTCAACCCAGTTTGTGATAATCACTGGAGTTTGTACATAAGTGTTTGACGGGTAATTCTACAGGGCTTAAGAATCCAGTCTCTATCACTTCTGTCTTAGCATCTTGAGCCTCAGATATTTGACCTTTAAGATGAGGTTAATAGTTCCTGTTGTTACTGGATTGTTGTAAGGAATAAGTGAAATACGGTATGTAGGATATTTAACGTAGTGCATAGGAGATAGTAACACCCAATAAGCAGTAGCCGTTAATTTACTGCTTTCCAAAACTAGTTTATGGAATCATCATAGATTTCATTTTGAAAGAATATCCGAGTTATTATTTCCAAGTATCAACCCTCTTATCCTGTACTGTTTCATCAACCTCCTTGAAAAAGAGACAGTATATCAGTCCTCTTAGAAAGGTATGAAACAAATATTAATTGGATTCTGAATTTTGCTTGATGACAAATACATGTGATTCTAGGACCAAAAACATCAGCAACACTTGGAAGCTTGTTAGAAATTCAGAATCTCAGGCGCCACCCTGGAAACTGTCAATCAGAATCTAGGGATTTCAAGAAGATCCCTAGGTGATTCCTACTAACTTTAAAATTTGAAAGGTACTGCCATTGTTTACCTACCAGTAGGTGTAAAGTTATAAACAGCTGCTGCAACCTGGTAGGGTATATCACAGTAGCATCCTTGTTCTTGCCCAATGGAAAATTGACGTGTTTGCAGCTGAACCCCAAAACTAGAAATTATATTCCTTATCAAAAAGAGCAAATAAAACATCTATTCTTTATTCCAGTGCTTGCAAGGGATGCCGAATGCCGATCCACAGAGCAAAGAGTGTTAAAGTTAAGGGAAAAACTGAGTACTGAGCAAACTGAGACACTTCCCTGACTGTTAAATAATTAGTGGCTGATGTTTATAAATTCCTTAGAAATATAATTGATAAAATCTCCAATTAAAAAGAGCTCTGAATTTTTTTTTCAAATGTCTGAACATTTTCTATTTCTTCCAGCAATATGTAAGGTTTCATTTGCTCTGTATCCTTTCCAGCACTTGGTACTGTGAATGTTTTTAAAGGCATTCTAATATGTGTACAGTAGTATCTCATTGCAGTTTTAATTTACACTTCTGCAGTGAGTAACTATGTTGTGCATCTTTTCATGTGCTTGTTCACTATCTAAATCTGTGTGGTGAAGTGTCCATTTAAGTAGTTTGCCTATTTTTAAACTCTAGGTTGTTTGTTTTCTTCTCATTGAATTGTGAGAGTTCTTTATCAGATATGTGTTTTGTAAATATTTTCTGTCTGTGGTTTGTCTTTTCATTTTTTTAAAAGATTTTTATTAAAAATATAGCAAACATACAATATTATGAGTTTCTGGGGTACACCGTAGTTATTCAACATCTATATACCTAAAGAAGTGATCACCATGAGAAGTCCAGCAACCATATGACACCGTACCACGCTATCACGATGTTATTGATTATATTCCCCATGCTGTACGTTACATCCCCATGACTTATTTGTTTTATACCTGATAACTTGGACCTCATATTCCCCTTCCCCTCCCTCCTTTTTAAAATTTATCAATTACAGTTGACATTCAATATTATTTAACATTAATTTCAGGTGTACAGCATAGTGGTTAGACATTTATATAATTTAATAAGTGATCCCCTGACTAGTACCCACATGGCACTATACATAGTTATTACCATATCATTGACTATATATTCCCTATGCTTTATTTTATATCCCATGACTATTTTGTAAATACTAATTTGTACTTTTTAATCCCTTCATCTTCTTCACCCTGCCCCCCAAACCCCTCCCACTTACCACCCCAACAAATCTAGTATCCATCTATGGTTTCTATGTCCTTTTTTATGGTGCTCTGCTGTGGTCTGAAGCCAACCTCCAAGTATGTTGGTTCTAGGGCCTCTTGGGAGTGGCTCTGGTCTTGGCCCAGGTCACCCACTGCCTGTGACTGGCCAGGGGCTACCTGGTAGGAGCTACAAAGTTCACTGCTTGTGCTAATCCTGGAGGCGCATGGGGGAAGCCACGCTGTGAACTGAGGACCGCTGCCACCAGTACTGGGCCTGGGGTAGCTCCGCAAAAAGCCAGGATACCCTGAGGATACCTGTCAGCTCCCTTAAGATTTAGCCACTGATAAATCCTCGTGCTTGGGTGAGGCAGGGTCTCAGTGAGTCACTAGAGTAGGAAGAGTGTGGTTACCAGGTTAATGTAGATTCTGGTTTAGTGTCAGTGCTGAGCCTGGAGTGACTCAGCAAAAGTCTCAGCACACGAAGGCCAGTCAACACCCGCCTGGGGCCCATGGACTTTGATAGTTTTCCAAGAGTGCAATGCGGGAGAGGTGACTGTGAAGAAAGTACCTCCTGTGGTTCGCAAGTTCGTTGGGATGGGGTCTCAGCTGAGTCAGCAGGGCAGAGCAGTGGAGCTCACCTGGCCAATCAGATTCAGATTTGGCCTGTGGGGGCAGGCTCAACATAGGAAAGATGGCACCCACCTGCTAGCTGCAGGAGAGGAGGACACCTCACCAGGAAAATGCTGACTGTCCTCCAGTCCTGCCCCTGCAGCCACACACCTTAGTCTGCCCCTTCCCCTGTATATCTCCAAGTTCCCCTGAGTCACCGAGTCACTGTCCTTCGCTGGAGCCCAAGGTGAGTGAGTGCCTGTGAGCGAGTGAGCATGTGCATGGGCTGTTTAAATGGACATTTGCATTTCTTGCAGCCTTCCATCCCACCCAGTCAGAATCCCCAGTGTTTTTCACAGCCAGTTGTTGTGGGGGTTCCTCTTCCTGGCACCAGTACTCTGGGCTGATGAGCCTGGTGTGGGGGCCTAGGGTCCCTTGCTCCCCCAGGGGGAAGCTGAGCAGCCAAGATATCCCTTCTGATTCTTGACCACCACTCGGAGATTTGGGGCCTGTTCCGCGTCTCCGCCCCTCCTACCAGTCTCGACGTAGCTTCTTTTTATTTTCAGTTGTAGAACTTCTCTTCAGCTAGACTTCAGATAGTTCTCCAGCTTGATTGTTCTATAATTTAATTATAATTTGAATGTGTTCATGGAAGGACCCAGGCAC
The DNA here is from genome assembly GCF_036562045.2 of Rhinolophus sinicus. Taxonomy (NCBI): domain Eukaryota; kingdom Metazoa; phylum Chordata; class Mammalia; order Chiroptera; family Rhinolophidae; genus Rhinolophus; species Rhinolophus sinicus. The sequence goes on from NC_133756.1 coordinate 65,534,859, forward strand.
AGTATTTATCTACTCCATCATCTTGGACCTCTGTCTTTTCATTGTCTTATGAATATCTTTCAAAGAGAAGAGGATTTTTAATTTTGATGAAGTCTAATTTACAACTTTTTCTCTTATGGCTTGCAATTTGATTTTTGTATCCCGAGTAATCTTTGCCTAAAGCAAAATCACAAAGGTTTTATTCTGTGTTTTCTTCTAGAAGTGCATTTTCTAAACGGTAGCCACTAGTCAAATGTGGCTACTTAAATTAGAATCTAATTCAATAAAATTAAAAATTCAGCTCCTTAATGATATTACTCACATTTCAAGTTTTCACTAGCCATATGTGGGTACTGGCTACTGTATTAAACAGCAATATAAAATTTTAAAAGGCAGGGTAATAAAGCATTTCCATCATTACAGAAAATTCTATTGGAAAATGTTGCTGCAGAAGTTTAATAGGTTTAGGATTTACATTTAGATCTATGATCCATTTGATCCAGCAATCTCCTGAGTATTTCAATAAAAATGAAAACATGCACAAAAACGCCTCAAAGCCAATGTTTATAGCAGCTGTATTCTTAATTGCCAAAACCTGGAAACAACCCAAATGTCCATCAATTATGAATCGATAAATTGTGGTACAGCCTTACAATGAAATACTATTCAGCAATAACAAGGGACAAATGAATAACATATACAACAATATGTATGAATCTCAAAAGCATTATGTTGAATGTAAAAAGTCAAACTCAAAAGGGTATATATACTGTATGATTCTATATCACATTCAGGGATGTGGGTAGAGTAAGGGATTGATTGCAAAAAGCATGAGAAAATTTGGGGGAGAGATAGAAATACTCTGTCTTCATAGTAGAGGAGATTATATGACTGTACATTCAAAACTCATAAAAGTATACATGTAAAAAAGATGAATTTTACTGTATATAAATTATGTCTCAATAAACCTGACTTAAAAAAATAAGAGCCCTGAGTACTTTGTAACCAAAAATATGAGGGCACAGGTTTATAGTTATTTATTGCTGTATAACAAATTATGACAAAATTTAGCAGCTCGAAACAACAAACATTTATTATCTCACTGTTTCTGTAGGCCAAGCATTTCGGAACAGTTTAGCTGTGTGATTCTGGCTAAAGGTCTCTCATGAAGTTGCAGCTAAGATATTAGCTGGAACTGTTCTCCCCCGAAGGCTTGACTGGGGTTGATCAATCTTCATGTTAAGTTGACCTACAGGAACGTTACTATAAGCCACTAAGTTTTGGGTTAATTTGTTACACAGAAATAGACAAATAATAACATATCAATGGCAGAGGGAAAATGGGAAGGGCCCAAAACAATAGAAATAACTTAGTGCCTGTAGGGATTTGGTAGCAGAGGCAGCCTCTCACCTCTGAGCTCAGCTGTGAATTTCCAAGACAAGGGAAAAAATGCTCAACTACACAAAGAAGTGTTCCCCCTAATATTTTTGGAAACAGAGGAGACTTAGACACAGTATGAGAAGAAAGTAATGGGCACTCTTGAGACTTTTCACATGCTTTATGCTCAGGCTTTACCCAGGTTCAGGGTTCTTTAAACTTGCTCATCCACCTCATGCTGGATGTAGATGGTAGAAGGTAGCACCAAGAAAGTCATATCTGATGAACTGGCAGGAGAATGGCAGCTCAAAATGAAAATGCAATAACTACAGAGCCTCTGAGAGTGAATTCATCCTATGGGAAGAAAAAGTCAGGAATGCTGAGCAGGACCCAGCAATAAGCCTAAGGTTTGGAGGAGAGCAGCAGTTCCAGTTAGAACACAGTGATCATTACGCGAGCCTGCCCCAGGCCAGAGCTCTAAAGAGGAAAAAGCCTGTGTAAAATTAAAGCACTCACCTCATTAAACTCTGTGATGCCTAGGGCTAAGTATCTCTCCTGGGGGGGGCCTCTAAAAATGTAAGCAAAGAAGAGCAGTATTCACAAGTCATTACCTGTTACACAGGAGATGTGACATGTGAACAATGGCCCAAGTGGACTGTTGAGTGGTGGGTGGGGTTGAGTCATCTTGCTGAAATGAGCAGTGGTATGCGGGACTTGGATATGTCCACAAATATATGAAGGAAGAAAAACACCAACACTTGGAAAAAACAACAATCCTGAAATACTGTAGTTACATTGGTGTGGCCTATTGGACTAACAAAATAAGTGTCTAAGTAGTGAAGTGCCGTTATTTGTACCCTCAGCTGCTGAGGTCTGGGGACATTCCAGTTATAGAAGAATAGCAGTCTGGTTCTTAATTGCAAGCAACAGAAACTAATTCTGGCTGGTTTAATTTAAAAAATGAATTTATTTAAAAAGATATTGAATAAATTACCATAATTTGTTAATGAATAACAAGATAAAAAGATGTAAACTGTGACATCAAAAACATAAAACGGGGAGGGGTTGAATAAAAATGTAAAGTTTTAGAATGCTTTTGAACAAGTTGTTATTAACTTAAATTACACTGTTATAAATGTAAGTTGTCTTATATAAACTTCATGGTAACCACAAAGCAAAAACCTACAGTGGATACACAAAACATAAAAAGAAAGGAATTTAAATATACAACTACAGAAAATCATCAGATCACAAAGGAAGAGATCAAGAGAAGAAATGAACAAAAGAACCAGAAAACAATAAAGTCCATACCAATCAATAATTACTTTAAATGTAAATGAATTAAATTCTCCAATCAAAAGACAGAATGGATATAAAACAAGACCCAACTATTTGCTGCATATATGCAACTCACTTCAGTTTTAAGTACACACACAGATTGAAAGTGAAGGGATGAAACGATATTCCATAAAAATGGAAACCAAAAGAGAGCTGGAGTAGTTATATTTATATCAGACAAAATAGACTTTAAATAAAAGACTGTAATAAGAGACAAAGAAGGGCATTATATAATGGTAAAGGGATCAATCCAATAAGATAGAACATTTGTAAAGATTAATGCACCCAAAATAAGAGTACCTAAATACTTAAGGAAAATATTAATAGACCTAAAAGGAGAAATAGCACTACAATGATATTAGGGGACTTTAATACCCCACTTTCATCAATGGATAGATCATCCAGATGGAAAATCAATAGGAAGCATTAGACTTACACAGACTTACACAACACATTAGACAAAATGGACTTAACAGACATATGCAGACATTCCACTCAAAAGAAACAATACATATTCATCTGAAGTGCATATGGCAGATTCTCCATGATAGATCTTACGACAGGCCCCAAGAGACTCTTAATAGATTTAAAAAGATTGAAATCATAGCAAACATTTCTTTCTGACCACAATGCTATGAAATTAGAAATCAGTTACAAGGAGAAAACTGGAAAATTCACAAACATGTAGTGATTAAACAACATACTGCTAACAATCAGTGAGTCGAAGAAGAAATCAAAAGAGAAATCAAAAACTACCTTGAGACAAATGAAGATGGAAACACAATACACAAACACGGAATGCAGCAAAAGCATTCTAAGTGATGAATGCCTACATTATGAAACAAGAAAGATCTCAAACAATCTAACTTTTACAACAAAAGGAACTAGAAGAACAACAAACTAAGCCCAAACATAGTAGAAGAAAGGAAATACCAAATATCAGAGTGGAAATAAATGAAATAGTGACTAAGATGACAATAGAAAAGATCAATGAGGGCGGGCCTGGTGGCTCAGGCGGTTGGAGCTCTGTGGTCCTAACGCCAAAGGCTGCCGGTTCAATTCCCACATGGGCCAGTGGGCTCTCAACCACAAGGTTGCCGGTTCAACTCCTCGAGTCCTGCAAGGGATGGTGGGCTCCGCCCCCTGCAACTAAGATTGAACACAGCACCTTGACCTGAGCTGCCACTGAGCTCCCAGATGGCTCAGTTGGTTGGAGCGCGGGCTCTCAACCACAAAGTTGCCAGTTTGATTCCTTGACTCCCCCAAGGGATGGTGGGCTGCGACCCCTGCAACTAACAATGGCAACTGGACCTGGAGCTGAGCTGTGCACTCCACAACTAAGACTGAAAGAACAACAACTTGAAGCTGAACGGCACCCTCCACAACTAAGAAAAAGTCCTAGAAGTACACACTGTTCCCCAATAAAGTCCTGTTCCTCTTCCCCAATAAAATCATAAAAGAAAGAAAGAAAGAAAGAAAAGATCAATGAAACTAAGATCTTGTTTTCTTGAAAAGATAAACAAATACAGATAAACCTTTAGTAGGACTCACCAAAAAATGAAGAGAGGATTCAAACAAGTAAAATCAGAAATGAAAGAGGAGATGTTACAACTGATACCACAGAAATGCAAAAAATCGTAAGAGTCTACTATAGACAATTATACACCAACAAACTGAACAACCTAGAAGAAATGGATACATTTCTAGAAACATACAATTTACCAACCTACTGAATCATGAAGAAATAGAAAATCTGAACAGACCATACATTTAAAGAAGAATTAATGCCAATCCTTCTCAAACTCTTCCAAAAAATTGAAGAGGAAGGAATACTTTCAAATGCATTTTATGAGGCCAGCATTATTCTGATGCAAAACAAGACTGGGGCACTACAAGAAAAGAAAATTGTAGGCCAATTTCTCAGATGAACATAGATACAAAAATCCTAAAAGCAAAAAAAACAAAAACAAAAAAAAACCCTAATTGAACAACACATTAAAAGGATCATACACCATGACCAAATGGGATTTATTCCTGGGACGCAAGGATGGTTCAACATCCACAAATCAATCAACTTTCAATGTGACGTACCACATTTAAAAAAATGAAGGATAAAAATCATATGATTGGGGTGGCTGGTTAGCTCAGTTGGTTAGAGTGTAGTCCTAATAACACCAAGGTTGCTAGTTCGATCCCCACATGGGCCTATGAGTGCTGTGCCCTCCTTAAAAAAAAAATTTAAAAAATCATATGATCTTTTCAATAAATGCAGAAAAAGCATTTGAAAAATTCAGCTTCCATTCATGATAAAAACTCGCAGTAAAGTGGGTATAGAGGGAATGTCCCTCAACATAATGAAGCCCACCGCTAACATCATACTTACCAGTGAAAACTTAAAGATTTCTCTCTAAGTTCAGGAACAAGGAAGGATGCCCCTCTCACCACTTTTATTCAACATAGTATTAAAATTCTTAGCCAGAACAATTAAGCAAGAAAGAGAAACAAAAGGCATCCAAATCAGAGTGAGAAAAGTAAAATTGTCTCTATTTGAAGATGACATAATATTACATATAGAAAACCCTAAAGACTCCATCAAAAAACTATCAGAACTAATAACCAAATTCAGTGAAGTTGCAGGATGAAAAATTAATATACAAAATTCAGTTGTGTTTGTATACACTAATAACAAACTATGAGAAACAGAAATTAAGAAAATAATTCCATTTACAATTGCATCAAAAAGGATAAGATACTGAGGAATAATTTTAACCAGAAGATGAAAGACCTGTAGACTGCTGAAAGAAATTGAGAAAAACACAAATAAATGGAAAGATATTCCATGCCCATGGATTTGAAGAATCAATATTGTTAAAATGCCCATACTTAATCTACAGAAACAATGCAATCCCTATCAAAATTCCAATGGCATTTTTCTGAGAAATAGGTCAAATAATCCTAAAACTTGTATGAAACCACAAAAGACCCTGAATAGCCAAAACAATCTTGAGAAAGAAGAATAAAGCTGAAGGCATCACACTTCCGGATTTCACACTCTCTTACAAAGCTATAGTAATGAAAACAGTATGGCATTGGCATAAAAACAGACACATACATCAATGGAACAGAATACAAAGCCGAGAAATAAACTCATGCATATGTCCTCAATTATGTATGACAAAGGAGTCAAGAATATACAATGGGAAGAGGATAATCTCTTTAGTAAATGGTGTTGGGAAAACTGGAAAGCTATATGCAAAAGAATGAAACTGGACCTCTATCTTACAGCGGTTAGTACATGCAGACCCACGGAAAGGTCCTGGGATTGAAAATCTACATCCATAAGCAGAGGGCAGGGAAAGACTGAAGAAAGAGCCTGGTCACCCCAGTCTGGTAATTAATGTTTATTATGGGAAACTTATATACGAAGCATGTCTTGGGCAACTGCAAGATGAAATGGATCCTCACCCAACTTGGCAGATGCCAAAGAATTATATAGGGTAAGGGAAGGGGGCAGGTGTGCCATACTTGTAGGTACTACTACATGACTGCTACCAGGTAGAGGAAATGACTTTACATGCTGGACCAGGTCAAGACAACAGCTTGTTCCAGGAACCAGCACGTAGTGGGAGGCAGGAGAGGGGTACTGGTTATGTCAGAACAAACATTGATTATGATCAGTCTCCAAGGGAGGTTTGTGGGAAGCAATCTTCCCCTTCTGGGCTGGTCCAGTTTGTGAGTCAAATAGAGGTCACATCTTAGAGAAGTCTCCTTCCATAACACCACACACAAAAATCAACACAAAATGAATGAAGGACTTGAATGTAAGATCTGAAACCATAGAACTCCTAGATGAGAACCTAGGGGGTAAGCTCCTTGACATTGGTATTGGCAACCATTTTTTGGTTTGACACCAAAAATGAAGGCAACAAAAGCAAAAATAAACAGGTGGGACCACATCAAACTAAAAAGCTCCAGTACAGCAAAGGAAATTATCAACAAATGGAAAGGCAACCTATGGAATGAGAGAAAATACTTGCAAATCATATATGTGATAAGGAGTTGATCTCTAAATTATATAAAGAATTTGTACAACTCAGTAGCAAAAATACAATATGATTTAAAAATGGGCAGAGGAAGAGAATACATTTATCCAAAGAAGATTACACATGGCCAACAGGAACATGAAAAGGTATTCCACATCACTAATCATCAGGGAAAATGCAAATCAAAACCACAGTGAAATACCACCTCACACCCGTTATAATGACTAATGAAAAAGACAAGAAATAACAAGTGTTGGTGAGGATGTAGACAAAAGGGAACCCTTGTGCATTGTTGGTGGAAATATAAATGGTGCAGCCGCTATGGAAAACAGTATGGAGTTTCCTCAAAAAATTAAAAACAGAATTACCATATTACTCGGCAATACTGTGAGCCATATTTCTCATTGTCAGTCAAAAGAAAGGAGAAAAAACTAAAATAAACTCTATAGTGTTGGTTTGGAATTGGAGGTATTGGTGTAAACTTACAGTTTTCATTAGATAGATAGATAGATAGATAGATAGATAGATAGATAGATAGATAGATAGATAGATAGATAGATAGATAGAACATGAATATGTGTATATGCATATGCATATACATATATTACCTAGTTCTATTCACTGAAAGCAGTAATACCCCAATATCAATTTACATGCCTGGCACATGGAAAGAACAAGATGATGCTGAAACATCTTATACTCCCCGAAAGCAACAACATGCTCCAAGAATGGTGGGGATGTCAGAAGGACACAGGATCCAGTGTGAAGGGGCTCCCAACTGGTCAAATATGGAATGATTTGAGCATGAAAATAAACAATGATAATAAAGGATTATAACTTATGAAATAAAATAGAAAATCACAGGAATATAGATACATGAAAAAATATATATAAACTTTGGTGCAGAACAGGATATCTAGATATTTTCCAAGGACCACTCCACAAAATACTTGTTATTATTATTATACGTGGTGTATATCACCTAAATTTAAGGATCAAAATAAACATCATCAGTAATGGGACAAACAGAAATTATAGGATATAATCAATTCTGAAAATGATAACTTAAATTTCATAATGAAGAAACATCAGACAAACCCAACTGAAGAGTATTCTACAAAATACCTGGGCTGTTTATCTTTGAAAGTGTCAAGGTCATGACAGCCACTGAAAGATAAGGAACTGTTCCACACAGAAGGAGACTAAAGAAACATGACAGCTAAATGCTCCGCGTGATTGTGACCTGGATGCTTTTGCTATAACATTCATTACTGGGTCAACTGAAGAAACTTGCATGAGTCTGAGGATTAGATGGTAGTGATGTATTAATTTCCTGATTTTAATTATTGTACTGTGGTTATGTAGGAGAATGTTCTTGTTTGTAGAAAAAACATACTAAAGTATTTGGGGATAATGGGACATCAGATCAGCAATTGCTCTCAAATGGTTCAGAAAGAAAGTCAGTTGTATGGTAATCCCAATTTTTCTGTAAGTTTGTTATTGTTTCAAAATAAAAAATATTTTTTAAACATAAATATATTGGATAGCAGTTCTATTCATAATGCTACTCTCTCCCCTTAAAAAACAAAAACAAAAAACCCCAGAAACAATGCAAATGTACATCAAGAGGTGAATGGTACAAACTTTGGTACATCTACACAGCATAATACTACTCAATAAAAAGGAACAGACTATTGACATATGCAAGAAGTTGGATGACTCTCAAAGGCATTATGCAAAGACACAAAAGGCTACCTACGGTACTGTCATTTATATGACATTCAAGAAAAACTCCAGTGACGGAAAACAGATCAGTGGTTGCCAGGGGGTAGAGGTGAGGAGGGTATAACTATAAAGAGCAGGAGGGAGTTTTAGGGTAAAGAAAACTGTTCTGTGACCTGATTGTGTTGTAGTTAAATGAATCTATACATGTGTCAAAATTCCTCAAACTGTACACTATGAAACAAAAACGTGACTAGATTGTGGAGATGGTTATACAGCTCTATACATTTACTAAAACTCATTGAGTTTTTCAACTACAATGTATGAATTTTATGGTGAGTAAATTATACCTGGAGGAGTGGAGGGTGGGGGTGGACAGGGGATGGGTGAAGAGGGTTTGTTAGACTTTTCCTTCTATTTTTGTATATGTTTGGAAATGTTCGTATTAAAAAGTTAACAACAACAAAAGGGTACTGGTATCTCACAGAATCATTGGGGCCAGGTCAGGGGCCTCCAGTCAAGAGCAATGCTCAAAATTCCGCTGTGGAACTGCTGTAGAAAGAACCCCTCTGTGGACCCCACCACTGGGAATCACATCTGAGTTTGGTCTGTGGACACTGCTCATTCATCTGGATGCTGCCACAATATCTCTCTCTCTGCTTCCTAAAACTTGAGCTTCCACATTCTTTGCCACTGTCAGCGTTCCTTCTAGTCCCTTCCTTGCACCATTAGTTCTGTCTTCAAAGTCTGGGGCACGCCTCTGTCCTAGGAAAGCAAGTATGTTGTGTTTTCACCTTCTAGAGTGGAAGACACAGTCTGCTTCCCACCAAAACTCCCAAGGTGGGAGAATTCACAAACAGTGGAAGGGGGTACAGATGCTGAAAAGCCAGAAAAAAAAAGGGGGAGTGGGATAATATCCACTGTGATGGTAAACACCATCTCTTTAAAGCGTTGTCTTAAATCGGCCTCTTTTGGTTTAGAAATACCTCACATTACAGTAGTACACCTACACATTTTCTAACAGTAAGATGGCTGACGGGATCCACTTGCCTGTTCCTCCTTCTTCCACATACTGCACTACAGTATTTAGACCCTACACGCTCCAAACCCACAAGCATTTTCTGTTCCAACTTGTTTAGTAACACAAGCTTTGTGCTCTGCATTTTTGGTCAAAAAGGCCAAAGACACTGAGGAGACCCCAGACTTTTTGAGACATAAAGACAGCTTTGAATCACATCAAATTGTTACAATACAGCCATAGGGAAATAAATAGAAAGCAAGTTCACAAGTGTCCACTTACTTTGATGTATTTGCCCTTTGGCTAAAACCTTGGGGTGGTGGGAAGGGATATCCTCCTTTGCTTAAATTCCACAGAACACCAGAAGGCCACCTAAGTGGTTCACCTCCGCTGTAGCATTTGGCTGTTGTGCTTCCTTTAATGCTATTTGTATATTATTGCAGAAGGGATTTTCATAGTGTTTTATAGGTCCTGAGTGCTTTCAAATCATTAATAAGTTATTCTTCCCTGAATCTTCAGGTCGATGTCAACATCTTCTATTTTAAGTGAAACCACCTGGACATAGAGGTTAAGTGAATGGCCCAAGGTCAGGGGTGAGGCACTGTCAAACCTGGGATTGTATTCTTCAATGGAAAAGGAAGATTCCAACACTCTATCATTCAGTGGAAGAAGGCTGCACCTGATCCAGGCCACTCAAAGGAAAGAGAAGGATTCATTAGGTGCTGAGCTTCTTTGTGTGAAGCCTGGCTCAGGTGCAGAAGGGATTTTTGCAGAAGGGATTTTTATAGTGTTTGTAGAGGAGTGTTGGGCAGGGAAGGGCCAATAATTTTCTGTGATAGGACTTGTAAATCAATCCAGTTCAGCATCTTAACCACACACAGAAACTGTCACTTGATATATTTTCCCTGTGTTTTTATATATTCACACTCATATTCTAAAAATGACCTTCTGAAGGGTTAATGGAAGAAGTGATTGAGACCCAGGGTCACTAAAATTCATATTAAAAAGAATTTTAGCTTAAGGTAGTAGTCATTTCTTAAATGCTTTTGGTAGCTAATATTCTATTATTCTTTTCTTAATAGTAGGGTCTGTTTAAAATCTATTTGGCAGAAGACTATACCGTTTTGTAGGACACTCAAAGAAGGAAAGGTTAAAGGCACTGAAAAGCAACCCAGGGCCATGCTAAGCAGAATCAATACTTGCTTCCTCAGACTTTAGCATCAGAATAGTGTTTGTCCTCCCGTTTTCCTTCTGATGCGCCTCAGAGAGGCTGAAGAAAACCTCCAGAAGGGAATTCAAACTCAGTTTCCTTTGCGTTTCAGAGTACCCTGTAATTAAGCAATAGTGATTTCATGAGAATCTAAGAAAATGGATCATTCTTCAGTGTCAGTAGAAAAAGCTTTGGACTAAATCCACTTCTTTGTTCCCTCTTACATTCTCTCATCTCAACACCAATTAGTTTCCTAAGCTCTTCACTGTCAGTTGTTTATTTCTGAGGCAACAGAAAGCAACATTATAGAGAAGGCAAGTAGTATAAGGTTATTTGACCCAGAGCGGGTGGGAATAGAGCCTGTTGAGTGTGGAGAAACAAAATCCCTGAGCTAAACTATTGAAAAGTCATTTTCCAAGTCAACTGTCATGTAACTCGGCGGCTAGTAAAAAGAAAACAAATTACTTTTGGGGGTTCTGCCCCACTGCAGTGTCCAGGTCATAGGAGGCAAGCAGGTATGGTGTCAGAAAGAACACTTAACTAGAAGTCTGGGCTGAGCACCACCCAGCTCACTGACATATTTCCTGACTGGTTAAATTGGAGGATTGAATAGATAGCTTTCAAAGATTTTTAAGATGCAGAATCTTTACTTTAAATGAAACCTTCACACAAATCTGACATGTAGGATGTTCCAGATGTAAAGGTGAATGTAAACAGAGATCATTACAAAATAGAAGCCACAGAATGTTAGCAGTATAAGAGGAAGATTCTCTTTTCTGGAAACTACATTTAGTGTCTAATGAAGGTGACAAGAGGCATTTAATTAAGCTATGTAACTCCTTTCCCTCTGGCAAATATTAAACTGGGGGCAGGGAAGGAGATGGGAAATGTGTTTCTCTTTAGGCCAAGTAAGTAAAACAAAACAAAAGTTTCTCTTTGATTTTATTTTTTTAATCTTGTATGTACTTTTGGGAAGATATCCTAAAGATAATAACTAACATTTGTTGAAGGTTTAATATGTGCCAAACACTACGCTAAGCATTTTACATATACTTTAGTAGAAACTTCCATTGCAAAAGGCAGAGATTTGTTTCAAACTGGCCTAAGGAACAGAGAATTTTTGTCACATCTAGTTGTGTAAGAAATCTCAGAAATTGTAAAGTGCAGAGACTTAAGCTCTTGTGTTTTCTTTTTGGTTTTATACTCATGCACGCTCTCTCTAGGTAATGGTAAAGATGTCTACCAAAAGTTCCAGGTTTCACCAGTAGGAGGAGGATGTCTCTTTCCCAGTGAGTCTGCCAAGTTGGAGTTGAAATTCATTGACTTAGCTTGGGACATTTGACCAACCTAAAAGTAATCACTGGGGCCAGGAAGCTGGAGATGGTGATTGGCCAGACGTGGGTCACATGTCCTCTGATGGAGCAGAGAGGTAGGTCAGCTGCATCTGAGCCACATGTACTAAATAAGAATAGAAAAGGGTGGTCACTCAAGAGATAATTAATGTACTATTAGAAGTCTAAGGAGAAATAGATGCTGAGCAGGTAAAAACAACAGATGGTACTGCAGAAGTCCATTTTATGTATGAGGAAACTAAAGCTCAGTGTTTAAGTAACTTAATTAAGATCACAGAGCTGGTGGTTCAACTAGGTTTCAAACAGCTCTGAGTAGGGATTAAGAGCCTAAGCTTTGGAATCAGACAGATTTAAATTTAAGTCATGGTCCCACTGCTTATGGCTTTGTGCACTTGGCTAAATGACAATTTCTCTGCGCCTTAGTTTCTTTATCTGTAAAATGGAAATAATAATACCTGTTTCATAGAATTGAATAAAATAACATATGTAAAGTACTGTTAATGTGCTTGGCGCATAGTAAGCTGATGTAACAGTAATAGTAGTAGTTATAATGTTATTATCTTTTCCCCTATTCGACTTTTAAACCTTTTTAAAAACTGGGATCTTCCCGTTCTTTCCCTAAACAGCCCTAATCCCAGAGCAAAGGCACTGATTTCTTTTTGGCTTATGTTGGGAATGGCTTTCACCTGTGAGCAAGGTTATTTGCACAACATTTGAGCCCTCCTGTCTCTCCTTCTCAATTCAATTTTAGTAACAACTAAGGTTGTCAAACATTGGAAAGAGAAACTTCCTATGATTTCAAATTCAAACCACGTACAGTTTTGAAGTAAAACAACAGATATCAGTCAAGGTCCTTCCCTTCACCAGGCTGCAGCTCCTTTATTATTATTCCAAAGTAATAATGACGACCTCTGCCAACAGATTACTCAGATGTAAAGCGGCACAGAAATAAGGCTCATAGCACTATTATACTATTATTTTTATTAGTCCTATTTTTCCTGGGGATATTTTGTGTGTGTGGGGGGGGGGATAAATGGCACTTTTTTTAAATTATTTTTTTTCAATTATATTTGACGTACAGTATTATATTTGTTTCAGGTGTATAGCATAGGATTAGATATTTATACAACTTACAAAATGATCATTCCAATAAACCTAGTACCCATAGGACACCACACATAGTTATTACAATATTATCAACTGTATTCCCTATGCTATATTTTACATTCCCATAACTATTTTGTAACTACCAATTTGTACTTCTAAATCCTTTCCTCTTTTTCTCCCATGCCCCCAAACCTCCTCCCATCTGGCAACCGTCAAAATGTTCTATGTATCTATAAATTTGTTTCTGTTTTGTTTGTTTATTTTGTTTTTTAGATTCCACATACCGTGTTTCCCCGAAAATAAGACCTAGTTGGACCATCAGCTCTAATGCGTCTTGTAGAGCAAAAATTAATATAAGACCTGGCATTATATTATATTATAAAGACCTGGTCTTATATTAAAATAAGACTGGGTCTTATATTACTTTTTGCTCCAAAAGTTGCATTAGAGCTGATGGTCCGGCTAGGTCTTATTTTGGGGGAAACACTGTATAAGTAAAATTATATTGTATTTGTCTTTCTCTGACTTATTTCACTCAGCATTATACCCTCTAGGTCTATTCACATTGTTGCAGATGGCAAGGTTTCATTCTTTTTATGGCTGTGTAATATTCCATTGTATGTATGTACCACCTCCTCTTCATTCGTTCATCCATCTGCGGACACCCAGGCTGCCTCCACATCTTGGCCATTGTAAACAATGCTGCAGTGAACATATGGATGCACACATCCCCTTGAAGTAGCATTTGGGTTTCTTCAGATAAATACCCCAAAATGGGATGATTGGGTCCTTCTTTGTCTCTTGTTACAGCCTTTGTTTTAAAGTCTATTTTGTCTGGTATTAGTATTGCTACCCCAGCTGTTTGTTGTTTCCATTTTCATGAAATAGCTTTCTCCATTCCTTTACTTTCAGTCTGTGTGTGTCTTTTGATCTGAATTGCCTGAGACTATTTTAAGGACTGGAGGGATGTGTGCTGTTCTTGGACAATATCCCAATCATTTTAAGAGTTACCTAAAGTGCATACAGAACTGTCTGTTGACATTAATATATCATCATGTGTCCATGGTAAATATTTTCACTACTAATGACAACTTGTTATTGTGGAAATGAGTTAACCTTCCATGTAATGTCAGCTGTGAGCCACAATTAGTTATTATTGCCTGTGCCTGGCACCCCCGGACCTGAGAGCTGTCCCCAGCCAGCCCTGTGTCTTCGGGCCTTATATCTTCATTTCAGCCCGCATCTATTCCAGGGAGAAAGTGGCACTTACAGGCCATCTACACCACATTTCTGGCTGAACCAAATGGGTGGTGAGGATGTTTGTGATGTCGCCCACCCCTGAGAGTCCTGGGGCAGAGGCGCCCCGAGGACACAGACCTCTCTGTCTCAGCCTGGAGACTATGCCTCAAGAGGACCCAGAGCTCCTGGAAATGAGTTAGAGAGAAACACTGAGACTATGCAAGGGGTTAAAAAAAAAGTGTCAGCTCATTTAACTTGGAGGAAGGAAGCCGGAGAATGGTTCTAATTAGAGATTTTAAATATCAGTTTTAATCAAGAAATATTTATTGAGACCCCACTTTCACTGTGCACTGGGCAAGTGTTACCCACGAGGAATGATTGGCCGAGGAACAAAGCCTTGATGTTCTGTCTGCTGAGAATGGAACAAAGGCAAATGGATCTGCATGGCAGAAGAAGAGTTTCAAATTAGCGGTAATGGAGAATTTTCGACCTCACATAATGAGAGTGGTTAAATACTGGATGGCTTGCCAGGGGAACGGAGGAGCCAGAAGTGTGCCTGAGGCTGGCTTGTATGAATCAATTCTGGTTGGTTTGAGATCCACAGCTTCTAGCAATCAATTTTTTGAGTAAAGCTGGGGTTGAGATAGGGTTATGTTGTTTTTCTCTCTGTGTTATTTTGAACCTTAATTTTCATAAATACTGCTGAGAAATCTCTTAGAAGTGTTAAAAACAGTTCTAAGAGAAAAAACAGAAAAGAGAAGTGAGTATCTGAACTCTCTGAGAGACAGCACAATGGAAAACACTGAGAGGTTTAAATAAACATTTTCCAATGTTATGAAAAAGTAATCAAACATTAAAGGAAAATAGAAACCTGAAAACAATGAACAAATGACAAAATATTTACTATCTAATTATTCATTAAAATTGGTTAGAAAAACATGAAAGCACCAACAGATAACTGGATTTTAAAAATTCATAAAAGGAGATTTATATCTGACCAAAAAAAATGAGTGCAAAAAAAATTGGCCTGAATACTTATAAAGCAAAATTAAATTCAAACCACTTACTATAAATTCCTTTTTTTTTTTTAAATCAACTAAATTCTTTTTTCAATTTTATTTTCCATTGACGATAAAGAAGCCTACTGGGACATCAACGTGACTCTATATGTAAAACTCCTCAAAAACATTTTTAGCATTTCCACTTTCATTTTTGGACATTGATCCTTTAAAAATATCTAAATCTAAAAATAATTTTGCTCAAAGATGTTCATTGTGTCTGACAAATATTACTTGTTCAATAAATGATAGTGCATATTTTAAAGGGAGCTATAATCTTGCATTTAAAGAGACATCACAAGATTTCAATCTAAAAACTTTTAGAGAAAACCTGGGAAAGAAACTCAAAGGCAGGGATTGTCTCTGTGAGTGTTCAAATATAGGTTCAAATATGGTTCAACTATTATTTTCTCTACTTTTTACTTTTTTTGCGTATTTTCTGAGCTTTTTTTCTCAGACATCTCTATTATCTTTATAATGCATGAAAAGGTCAGGTTCTTTTTTATTATATGCATGTATAATTTAGATTAATTTACAATACTTTCCAAAGATGAGAGAAATAGATTAAGTAACTAAAGTTCAGATAGAAATTACAAACATTATTTGGCAATACACTCAGTGACTTTACTGTACTCACAAATGTGGAATAGTCATTGAGGAGGGGGGTTGCCATCCCCCCACCTCCACCCCCCATCCCTCACTAACACGATTTTGTTATCTAAACCATGCTAGATCACAGCTGAGCCTATTAGGGGGCTTGTCCAGTGTTTATAAAGCAGTCTTCACAGCCCCTCTTCTTATGCATCTTGCATTCTTTTCTCCAGCAAGCAAAGACAGATTTTCAAGAAAAAGCCAAGCTTTTATATAACCAAAAGCTTGATTCATCTTGCTTGACTTAATGAATGCTCGAATGGATTTTTATTATTAAATTCTCAAAAAGAAAACCAAAACGAAAAACGAAAAAACTCTCTCCTTGAGTCAACAGTTAGTGGTTTTTAAAAAAAGTTTTTATATTCCTTATTTTATATATAAAGGGGAAAATAAAGGGGAAAAAAACCTGTCAGTAATTTTTTTCCCAGGACCTCAAGGTCTACAAATTGGGTGAATAAGGGTCCATATTCATTCTGTTTGCATATACACCAACATGTGTGAGACACGGGGTCTGCTGGGAGGCAAGGAAATTGCAGAAAAGGATCAATTACCCCTGAATTCTAATGTTCCGGTAGTCATTTCAAAGACAACTGTGAATAGGGCTTGGGGTAAATATCCTCAAATAACCTCCCATGAATTTATACACATCTCATAAGCAGGAAACCTTCCCCACCCCTTTGCTTCCTTCATCTCCTGGTCTTTTAAAAGTCCTTGTATTGACATCCACGTCATACCATCCCCACCTTCTGCTGCCTGCTCCCCTCCCACCCCTGCGCCTGCAGAGAAACCCTCTCTTCACGAGAAGGGCAGCTGTGTGCAACCCACAGCCCTCTCCTCGCGGGCGGAAAGGTGGGACTCCCCGTCTGAATGTGATGGGCGGGGCTCCTTCCAACCGCACCCCCAGCTCTTCAGGGCTGCTTTGTGAGGCTGGCTCTGAATATGGGCCTTACCAAGAACAGGCTCGAAGGGCATCTGCAGGCTGGCCCTCATGCCCCTGGACTTAATATAGCTGCTGTCTTATCTTGGCCAGCATTTTACTGGTCTGCTTATGAGCTAGCAGAAGAAAACTAAGAAGAATGTTTGAGTTTTTGCTGTGACCATGGAAAACAAACCGTGCTGAGATTTAAAAAATAAACGAATGTGCCCCACCTTGGGCACAAAATGTCAGGCAGGAGTTTGGAGATTTATTCTTCAGAGAAGCTGAAAGGTAAAAGGCTTTGCCTTACAGCAGGGTTTCTCACCTCAGCTCTATTGACATTTTGGATCAAGTAATTCTTTGTGGTGGGAGACTGTCCTGGGCATTGTAGGATATTTAACAGCTTCCCTGGCCTCCACCCACTCCTGGAGTCCTGACAACCAAAAATGTCTCCAGACATTGCCAAATATGCCCTGGGGCTGGGGTTGTCAGATAAAATATAGGACACCCAATGTGAATTTCAGTTAAATATGCAATATTTGGAATGCATTTATACTAACAAATTATTCATTGTTTACCTGAAATTCACATTTAACTGGCATCCTGCGTATTTATTTGCTAAATTTGGCAACCTATCTGAGGAACAAAATTGTTCCCCACTGAAAACTGCTGCCTTCAAGAGACAAGGAACAAGGAGGACAGTCTTGAGGTTTGGGGTTTGTTGTCAGGGGGTTGATTGCCTGATCACTCTGAAAGCCTGAGAATGGAATAATAGTCTGACCCCTGACCCCCTCTTTCTAGCACCTACCCCCAACCACCCCTGCTCCAAGGCAGACCTCTATAAGATTCTTTCCTGGAGGAACTGAACGGGGCCACAGAAAGCACCTCCCCACACCAATATTTGGGATTCTGCAAAAGAAGGACAGGCTCTCTGGCTGATCATTCTAGTATGACTACCCTGCCCCACAATAAGCCTCACTCAGTGTATGTTTACTTCCCATCAGCTCTTTTTGATACCTCACTCTCAGATAAGAATGGTCAAATGACAGAAATTATAGCCCACCCTGCCATTCCTCATTTCTTTCTTTCAATAGAACCCCAAATATATTCCAGGTGGTCATGTGCCCAGTTCTAAATGATGACTCATCATTGGTCCAAGCCAGTTATGAGAATCCTGTTCTCTTTGGGGAGCCAAATGACCCAGTTTAGGAGAGTCTGTTAGGAGGCTTCTGGAAAAGCTTTGCTCTGCCGAAAAAGGCATCAGAAATGGCTAGCACTAACCATTCTCTCCTTTTCTCTTGCTGTAAATACAGACGTGATAGTTGGAGTTGTGACAATACTCTTATGGTCATATGGCCAAAAGAACTATAGAGATACCAGCCCTAACCAATGCCCAGCATCTGCCTAACCCCGTATTTCTTGTTATATGACAAAAATAAACTGCTCTTTGTTTATTTGAGCTTTTTGTGACTTGTAGTTGAAAACATCCCTAACTGATACAGAGACCAAGTAAATAATCCAGGAAATAGAAAAACAAACAAAATCCTCACACTTCACTCAAATCTATTTAATATCCATAGAGAAATTGAGTATTGATTAGTTATCCCTCCCAAAGAGAATATATTTTTATAGTTTCTTATTTATCTGCTTCATTGTTTCTTTATGCAACTATAGATGAATACAATAGATATTCTTATTCCAATGAAGGCAGCATATTTTATACATTCATATACACTGTTATAAACTGATGAACTTCCTTTCATCACTTAATGATATAGCCTTGTAGGTAGATCTCTTCACATCAGTAGGGGGTCTTCCACATTCTTTTTTATAGCTGCATAGTATTCCATCAAATGCAGATGCCTTCATTTATTTCATACTGATTTAACTGCTAAATATGTGGATTGTTTATAATCTCTAAATTTTACAATTTATGCTACAATCAATAAACTTGTACTTATGTTTTTTCATACTTATGTAAAAGATAGTGTAGGCTATATCCTCAGAAGAGCGACTGCTGGATCAGAGAAAATATGTCTGTATTTTTGGTAGGTATTGCCAGATTCCCCTCAATAAATAGTTGCATGATTTTGCACCAACAATATATGGGAGTGCCTGTTTCTCCTCAGCCTTGCCAACAAAGTGTAATACCAAATTTTTAGGGGTTTTTTTTTGTGTGTGTGTGACCAACTGATAGGTAAAAATTGACATCCTGGTATGGTTTAAATTTATATTTTTCTTAAGTGAAGTTGTTCATATTTTCATATGCGTAAAGATCATTTATAGATCTTTCTTCCATGAACTCTCCATCTTTTTGCTCTTTGTTTTTGTCTTGATTTCTAATATATATCTATATATCTATATCTATATATCTATATCTATATCTATATCTATATCTATATCTATATCTATATCTATATCTATATATTGGTCCTTTGTAGTATAATTTACAAATATTTTCCCCACTCCATCTTTTGATTTTTCTTTTGGTGTTTTTGCCATGTAAATGTTTTTGTTATTTATATAGTTAAATTTATCAATCTTTTCTGTGGAGACTTGTGAATTTTCAATCAAAATTAGAAAAGCCTTTCTTCCTTAGTTAAAAAGAATTCACCCTTATTTTCTTTTATTAGGTATTTGTACACTATACAGTTTAATTCCTTACATTGAAATTTTTGATCCTTTTTGAGTCTATCCTGATGTCTGGTGTGAAGTATGGATCCAACTCTAGCTTATTCCAAATGGCTACCCAGTTGCTGCAATATCTTTTACTGAAGAGTTCATCTGTACTCCACTGAAAAGTTACCTTTGTCATATTAAATTTATCTATAAGATCGATTCTGTCTCTGGACTTTCTGTTCTGCTCCAAGGTTCTATTTATCTTTTCACACATAATACCACATTGTTTTTATTACTAAGGCTTTGTAGATGTTTTAATACCTAATAGGGCTTCTTCCCTTTCAGTGTACTTCGTCTTAGAACTTTTATGGTTTTTGTTGCTTGTTTATTTTCCCATATAAACATAAAAATCATCTTGAATACTTTAAAAGAAATAGTTTTGTTCTGTTTATTGAAATAGCATTAAAAAGAAATTAAATATCTTGGTTAAAATAAGAAATTTGGTGTGAGGTTGGAAAATAGTCAAGGACATCTTTGGGGACAAAAATAGAAAATTTGACAGCAAACAAAAAACATCTGAGGGTTCAATTCAGGAGGTCAAATAATCAACTAGTAGAAGTCCCAAAAAATAAACATAGAGAAAATGGAAGGAAATTATTAAGAAAATATTTTTTTAAAGATTTGACATGAGTCTCCTGACTGAAATGGCCCAATATATTCCAACACAATATATAAACAAAATTTCTCTCCCCGTCTCTCTTTGTCTCTCCCCTTCCTGTCCCAGGCTTAATTTCTAAACACTAGAGATAAAGATTATTAAACCTTCCAGAGAACAAAATAGGTCCCAAATAACTGAAGGAGAATTAGAATGGCATGAGGCTTCTTAATAGCGCTATAGGATTCTCTAAGAATCTTATAGGAAAACCCAGGATTCTTAAGCAATGCTTCAAAATTCTGAGGGATCACTGTTTTCAGCATAAACTTCTATGCACTGGCAAACTCTTAGTTCATTAGCTCATATAATGAATTATTAGTGAAGGGTGAGAATCATATAAAGACATTTTAATGGTGTCAGACGGTACTAGATTTATCAGGGGTGATCACCTCATAAGTTATATAAATGTCTAATCAGTGTGTTGTATATCTGAAACTAATATAATATTATATGTGAAATGTAATAGAAAATTTTTTTAAAATATTATAAAAATAAAAAGACATCTCAGGTATTTCAAGACTCAGTAAATTTATGTCTTGTGCACCTTTCTTAAGAGGCCACTGGAGGCTATACTTCATCAAAATGAGAAAGTAAACCCAGGAATAGTGATGGGTGGAGTGGTCAGTGGCTGCAGCAGGCCTCAGCAGGCGAAATGGTTCTTACCCCTGCCAGCACAGTAAAATTGCCTGGGGAAGCTTGTCAAAAAGATGTTTATATCCTTCTACCTCTTCACCCCTCCTCATCCTCCAAATTTTGATTGATTTAATTTCTCTGGGGTGAAGCCCAGGTATTAGTTTTAATTTTAGTTTTTTAAAGTTTCCCGGATGATTCTATTGTGCAACAAAGATGAAAAGCACTAAATTATAAGGAAAAAACTTTTAATCATTATGGTTGGAACAACCATTTGCTGCTTTCATTGTGTTTTTTAGCCAGATCTGCAGGTCAGAACTTTAAACTACAGGTGAGTTCTATGTGTGGTACAGAGCATTTGTGTATTAGCTTCTACCTTTAAATGATTAAGACACAAAGGGAAAAATTTTTTAGAGGTCTTCAGTATGCCAGAAGGGAAACAAAAAACAGGTAAGAATAAGGTGTAAGGATTAGGCTGCTGCAAGTTTCTAAACTTTGCAAGAAAGTACAGATGTCTTTAATGCCACTTTGGGGGAGGAGCAAACTTTCCTCTACTTTCAAGTTTCTTCCAGCTGGTCTAATAATCAAACAGACATGAGACAGAGTAACAAGAGAAAATAACCAAATTTCATTACATACATATGTATGGGAACCTCACATACATGAGAGTCAGAGACCCCACATGCATGAGAGGTTCAGAGACAGAAAGGGAAGTTGAGGTATGAGAGAAGTTCTGAGCTAAGGATGAGGTAAGGCACCTGGGGCTTCAGAGGGTAATTGCAGGGCGAGCACATGTTCAGTAATCAGTAGTTTGCCCTGCCATACAGAGAGGTAAAAAGTCATTTCTGGTGATAACTCTTATCGTGGGTCAGGCTCCTAATTTAAATTCTTCTGGATGGCTAATGGGGGAGTAGAAGTTTCTCTTGAGCCCATAGGATCTCAGTTGCCTTTAGGCCAAAATAATCCACATTCCACTGAGGCACATCTTGGGGTAGCTTGTACTGAACCCCTGCACTACTGTTTGAAGGGAAACAGTGGACGTACAGTGGAACCCTCCACCCCTACCCTTACAATGGTAAACGTAAATTAATTACAATTAAAAATGTAATTAATTTCTGGGTAGGAATAATCTCTGAAAGAACCATAAGTACACAAATCATAAATTCTGGATAAATGAGATTGACTACTTTTTCCCTGCTGAGGCTGACACCAAAACTTTCTCTGTCCTCTCTCACTCTACTCAGCTATCACTGTCTTTGGAAACATCAAGTTATTGGTTTCTGGAACATAATTTTTGCCTGGATAACTGGTCTAAAAGCAAGAGTTTGGCTTGGCTTTTTGTTTGTGTTTGTTTTGCCAATGAATAGGTATGGGGCCAGGGCCATTTACAGCTTTGCCTCCTGTGAACACTTGGAACTTCCTGAAAGTGATGTGATGGATGACATTTTGGATATCATTAATATTCAGACTTATAGAAAAGTTTTGTAAGAGTTTATTTAAGCCAAAATTTTCAGGGCACGCCCGGAAGCAAAAAAAATCTTTTTAACAGATTGAGAAAAGGCTCTGGAGAATGGCAGATTTGCAGTTCCTTTTATACATTAGAATCAAAAGAGAAAACGAAAGGAAGGTACATGAAAGCCATTGGTGGTAGATTAAGTAGGCAGAAGAAAGCATGGTGGGAAAATCTCTAGGATTGGATACAAAGCAAAATGGAGGAACACATACTTCTTTTCCATTGGTGGGTACAGGATAGATAGCAATTAACATTTACAGCGCATGGAGATGGTGTGCAGAGAACAAGACAACAATGAGGGGCTCTGTGGTTTTGTGCCCTGGTGGTCTAGTGCTCTGGTGCCTGCAGTTGGGCCTTCGAGGGGTCTAGAAAAGAAAATCACTCCCGCACTTCAGAAGTTATGTTATCCTAGATGCATACGAACAATGGATAGGTTTCATGTGAGATAAAGACTGACCTTCACTAAGGAAGCTATAGACCTGGGACGACTACCCACCATGGGTTGCCTAGTTAGGAATTTATGATCATATAACTGTGTGGTCACTTTGGGTCACTGAGGTTATCAGAGCCCCCCTGATCTTGTCAGGTTTATCACCTAGCCCCTTTATCATTCGCATCATGAAGGAACACAGTTATTCCAGGCTGGAATCCTAGAAGAGCTCCTCCATCTATCCAGGCACCAAGAACCCCTCTGCTTGGAACTGGGTAGAAGAAATTGGGGAAGATTGTAATTTCTTGTTAAATTATCCTAAGGAATTTGGACTTAGACTTTAACTCATAAAGGCAAAAATATTTGATTATTTCTATGAGGGACTCTTCAAAAAAAATTATGAATACAAAATGAGATATGAAAGTAAATATTTAGAGTGAGAAAAGAAATCAAAACACTTTACAATTTTCTAAAGCTGACAGTTTACCACAAATATCACAAATCCAGAAAGTAACATTGATTTTTAAATAAATCACTTGACACTCATCTGCGTTTTTTGTTGTTGTCTACTCTTTGGTTACCTCTTCACAAAACAATGGTTTTTGTAATATCATTTTATGTAAATAGAATAATAATAAGGTAATCCAGTCTTTCTTCTAGCATGGTTAATTGGAATTTTCCTCAATTGCACAATATTTTTCCTTAGCAATGAAACTTCACTTGGAGATGGAAAGCTTGTTCTTAAACTTTATCTGAAAAGGACAGTGCTTTCTGCATAACTCAGTTTCCCAAGGAGAAGGCACAAAAGAATTACTTGTGCCAAAGTCACCAATCTGATAAGTGACTGCTGCTCGCCTGAGGATGGATGAGTGGGTGTGGGAAGACAGTTTAGGGGGAAAAAAATTCCTCTTCACAGAACTGGAAAAGTGGAGGGTGAGCATTCTCTTCCCCAGCTTTTTGTTCATATAACCTATTGGGTTAATCCATGATCAAAAAGAAGGGGGTTGGCCCCCTTTGGGGAGAAGACGACAGTTGATTAGGGAAGTCCTGCTCCCACCTTCCTTCAAAGTCAATCTCTGCTCCTCTTGGCAACGTTAGCCGGCAGCATTCATTTTGTCCTCAGAAAAGTTCCCAAGTGGCTCAGCAGCCCAGAGATGGACTTACCTTGACACTAATAACACTTAAGCTCCAGTGCTTGTCAGTTGTGCAGGCCTCTTCCAAGGCTGGCCATGTTCTGGGAGAAAGCGACTGGGTCTTTATTTGCCTTCTCAAAAACCAACAAAGATCTGGACTCCATTTACTCAAGCCATTTTCCTGCCTAGGAGAGAAAGGGAATTTATTACAGAAATAATGCGAAGAGAAAGCTAACACTCTACTTCTGACATGCAAACTAGGATTATGCAGCAAGATTTCTGTCTCACTAGGGTCTTAAGAGGAGGTTTAAAAAATTCATTTATTCACAACCCTCTCCCTCACCCTGAGACCAGACCAGGCATGGTTTTTTCCTGCTAAATTCCTACTGCCTCCATAGCTCCTGAGGCTCACCTAGTTGTACTCTATTGAAGTCCAATTGTGCATCAAAGGATACTATCAAGAGAGGGAAAAGACACCTATACATTGGGAGAAAATATTTGCACATTACATATCTGATAAAAGGTTAATACCCCAACTATATAAAGAATTCTTACAAAACAATAGCCAAAACAAAACAACAAAAAAACACTCACAAATAATTAAATTAAAAAATGGGCAAAGAACTTGAATACACATTTCTGTAAAGAAAATATACGTACAAATGGCCACTAAGCACATGATAGGATGCTTGACATCTCTAGCCAAGAGGGAAACACAAATCAAAACTATAGTGAGACACCACTTCACACCTATTTCGATGACTATTGTCAAAAAACAAAATGATAAATGTTGGCATGGATGTGGAGAAATTGAACCTTCGTACAGTGTTAGTAACCATGTAAAATGGTACAGCCACTGTAGAAAACAATTTAGTGGAAAACAATTTAGCAGGTCCTTGAAATACTAAACACAGAATTACCATACGATCCAGCAATTCCACTCCTGGGTATATACCCAAAGGAATTGAAATCAAGGACTCAAACAGATATTTGTACACCAATGTTCCCCGCAGCCGTGAAGGCATTACGTTAAGTGAAAGAAGCCAGACACAAAGGACAAAAACCAACTTATAGGGGTACCTTGAATGGGCAAATTCATAGAGACAGAAAGTAGAATAGAGATCATCAAGGGCCGGGAAGAGGAGGGCGTGAGGGGTTTTTGTTTAATGAGAACAGAGTTTCTCTTTGGGCTGATGAAAATGTTCTGGAGCTGGACAGTGGTAACGGTTTCACAACAATGTGAATGTACTTAAATGCATAGAACTATACACTTAAAATGGTTAAAATGGTAAATTGTATGATTCTGCTTGCACCTCTCTCAAACAGATGTGCTTCCCCTCCCCGCCCTTTATCACTACTGGTCTAGTCCAGCTCCCCATCACATTTACCTAGATTATTGATTGCCATGGCCTCCTCATCTGTCTCCCGGTGTTCATTTTTACTCTTTCTAATCTGTTTTCCATAGGACTGTCACAGGGACCCTTCAAAACTATAAAGCCAGTTGGGTCAGCCCTCTGCCTACTAAGTAAGCGCCCTGGGGAATGTTAGAGGATTTCAAGTAAAGGATTGCCACGACTAGATTTACACTTAGAAAAACACTGGTTTTTGTAGGGAAGTCAGATGTGTAAGAAGAGAAGTGGTTCTCAGATTTCAGTGCCATCAGCTGGAGGGTTTGTTAACACAGTGCTGGGCTCCACCCTCAGAATTTCTGATTCACTAGGTCAGGGGTGGGGCCTGGGAATTTGCATTTCTAACAAGCTCTCAGTTCTGGTGGTTGCTCTGGATCTCGGACCACAGTTTGGAAACAGCTGGCCTAAAGCAGGGAGAACGAGGCTCTTTGCAGCCTGGCCCCACTATCTATCTTAATTCTCACCCTTCTTTCCCTCTATTTGCCAGTCATATCGAAATTCTTTTGTTTTCTTACATGCTCTGGTTCTCCAGACCTTCATACAAGTAGTTCTGATGACCATTTCTGCTTCAATGTTGTGACAGTATTTCATCAAATGCATTTTGATTTTGTAGATTTTAAAGTGTGAAAAAAAAAAAAGGTCAGCATTAATTGTATCCCAATTTTAGAGATGTGAAAGTCTTAGAATGATTCAATATGCTGTATCTGGGACGTTTTCTGTCTCCGCAGACTGCTCATCATAGCACTTATACTATTGTGACTGTCGTCCTCTTAGACTGGTGGTTCTCTAAGTAGGGTTCACCAGGCTAGTAGCATCACCATTACCCGAGAACTTGCAAATTCTCAGAAATGCACATTCTCAGGCCCCACCCCACACCTACTAAATCAGAAACTCTGCGAATGGGGCCCAGCAACCCTTTCTTAACAAGTCCCCTGGGTGATTCTAATGCACACCAAGTTTGAGAATCTCTTAATTTTTAAGGTATGTGAAGGCAGGAACCATACCTGTCTCCCCGCTGTGGTACACCTTGCACTGGGAGAAGGGATGGTGTGCCTGGCATGGATCAACAAGTAATGAATGCTTGTTGAATAAACAAATGAAGTGATGTGACTTGTCCAAAGTCACAGCCAGTAGGTGAAAATTCAGAGCTAAATTACCTCTCTCTGCCTTCCTTGCTTAATTTATGAGGTTGGTAGGAATATCTTAATTCATTCAACACCCATTTGTTGAGGAATTACTATGTTCTTAACATTTTTCAAAATTTGGCCAAATGTTCTAGCTTTGTTAATAGTTTGTGAGGCATCAACAGGTAACTTTTTAGGATAATTAGAAGCACTTAGACTCCAAAAAGAACCAGGGAAAGTTGGATTTTATTAAACATCAGGGGGAGCCTTATGAAGAAGTAGCAGACCACATTGCAGAGCAAGCCAACCAGCATAAAGGCACATTATTATTATTATTATTATTATTATTATTATTATTTTATTGTTTTTAAGAATACAGTTTTTCAAAGTTGCCCATTGATTTTTCTATGAATAAACCCTTCTTCCCATTGGATTTTATTATCTGGTTATTTTTGTTCCCTAAGCATAATAAAATTACTCTTAAGTTTGCAACAAATCTTTAAAAAAAACCACATCTATGGAAAAACAATTTTCTGAAATAATAAAATTCAGTTAATCACAAAATGAATGCATAGTAGCTAGGGTTATTTATATATTATATATTATTTATATTTATATTATCTGCACAACAATTTTAAATCCTAAAGGGAAAAAGTAAAAGATTAACAAAGCACATTGTTCTTTCAGAAATTTGAATGGTTGTGTGGAGTTCAAGACTTTCTATCTCAACATTATTAGAACATTGATGTGTTTCTGATAAATCTTTGCGAGTATTTAAAGTGCATTTTAAAAAATATTAGGCACAGCAGTAGGAAACCACTCCCATGAATTTTGTTAGCTTACTTTAGGAAGGCAAAGGTCATCATTCCAGAGGATACTGAGTTAGACAGAGGGCAGAAGA
Organism: Rhinolophus sinicus; assembly: GCF_036562045.2. Taxonomy (NCBI): domain Eukaryota; kingdom Metazoa; phylum Chordata; class Mammalia; order Chiroptera; family Rhinolophidae; genus Rhinolophus; species Rhinolophus sinicus. The sequence goes on from NC_133756.1 coordinate 65,562,343, forward strand.
CACCGTTCATGACCAAGTTCTGCCATCTACACGTGGAGACTCATCATTAAGGAAAAGCCTTCCTCAACCATCCCACTTTAATTTTACAATACTGCTTTATTAGAAGTTCACACACTGTTCTGCTTTATCAGAAGTGGATCTGATTCTGGTAACGTGCCAGTACTTTGTGGGTGTTCAACAAGCAGCAAATGAACAAATTGAGTCAACCATGGGTTTTCCCTTCAACCTCCTAAGACTTCTAACAGTGCTCCAAGGGGAGAGCCTAAAATTGTTTTCTGTGGATTGGCTGCTGCTAAAGACAGATAATAAAAAGAGAATTTAAAAGCAAATTCAAAGCTCCAGAGCAAGGACTCTCAGATCAAAGCCCAGTACCCAGTACTCAGCCAGTGATTCTGGAAATATTCCACCATTCAAAGAAAAAAAAATTCTCTAAAAATTTTCAACTATAAGATTTTCATTTAAACTGAGGCAGAACAAATTAATGGACTTAATAATCAGGTGATTTAGGTAAGTTATTTAACCCATCCACCAAGGTAAGAACGTCCAAATCTATAAGGAATTTTTATAGGATTTGATTTGAGCCAAACTGTTAACAGTAACTGGGAAGCAAGATCACAAATGCTCTAGAAAATGGCCGTTTGCAGCTTTGTTTATACGTTTGGAATTAAGGATGTAAGGAAGATTACATGAAGGTGGGAGAAAGCAAGCCAGGGATTGGGTTATAGGATAGTTAACAAGATTATGTGCTCCATTGAGGGTGGTTATGCTTCTTTCAAAGGTGTATTTAACCTAGATACACAAAAACAATGGACAGGTCTTGCTCAAGGCAAAGGGAAACCTTTTACTAAAGAAGTTACATGCCCGGGGCATGACTACCCACCATGATGTGCCCATTTGGGAATTTATGATCCAATCACACTGTAAGGTTACATTCACTAGAACCCCTTTTTCATCCATACATCCATGCCAATGTCCTGATTTTTAGAATGGGGATAGTTAATAGTACTTATCTCCCAAGATTATTGTGAGGGTTATTCCTGCCCAGAGCTTTGAAGAATGTCTGACAAATATTCACTGTCCCATGAATGTTTGTTCCTACGTACAACTCCATCACCTAACCATGGCCCTCCAGAAGTACCTGGCAAGGCCACCCACGATGACTCCTCCCCAGATGAGTGAAGAAACCCAGATAAGCAACAAGATGCTCCCGTCACTCAAAAGCCTTCCCAGGGACCTTGCCAGGGCCAGCACACTTGGTTAGTAGCCTGCAAACACCCACGCCACCAGGATCCCCTGACCACATAGGCCACTCCCCCGGGTTGTATGACCTGTACTTGTTACAGGTACGAAAGCAGACCAATACTAAGGCTCCACTCTTCCTCTTTTGAGGTTTCACAGCACATTTAGTCATTATTTCATTTACTCTTTGAAAGGAACAGCTAGATCAGACTTGTTTAATCCCCACTTTGCAGAGGACATGGAATAGGTAAGTGTAGAAATTTAAAGTCAGGCTGGTCTGACTCATAAGCTTGGTTCTGGAACTTACTATTGGGAGACCCTCGGTAAGTTCCTTCATCTCTTTGAACCTTGGTTTCCTTGTCAGTGAAATAGAGACACAATATGCTTCTCACAGGTTGTCGGGAAGAGGAGATGTGTAGAATGTTCAGGAAAGCACATGGCATGTAGTAAGTGTCTGATGGATGCATTTATTGCCACTGGATGAGGGATCGGAGGCACAAAGTGTGCAGTTACTAACTTCACAGCCCCCACACACATGTATGGGCTGGGCTTCCTCTCTCTGTTACTCCTGAGGAGACGACCACTGTGCTGCATTCATGTCTCACCCCCTGAGCCCCCCCCCAAATGCACTGGCTTTATTTTCTTTGGGACCAGTAAAGAACACCAGTTACTGTAGCTTTTGGCGTAACAGGCAGGGCCTATTAACTCTCTTCATGTAAAACAACAGCAATCATTGAAAAATGATGGAGTCAGTGTGTTCAGCCAGTTTCTAGAGAGAATAAATTACCTCCCAAAGAGATTAGCGGTTATGTCAAAGTGCCAAATTAAGAACCATTAGGGACTCCTCTGTGGTCATTTGTTAGGACCAGAAAGTACTCTTTGATAGAACTTGGTTTAGAAAAAATTCCCTACATACGTGTAGTGTTTTCCTGGCACCAAAAATGCAGATTGCCAGCACTGGGGCAACTTGGCAGTGGCAACAGTAGTTTAGGGAGACCTGGGGCTTCCCTAGAGTCTTTCAAATCACAAACTGGGGAAGTACCATCTACATCTAAGTCAGTCTTCTCTAAGCATTTCTATTAACCAAGATTTCGTTGAATTCTCCTAATGTCCTTCGAAGCAGAACACTTCTTACCAGGTTCCTCAGGCTGGTATGCCCCAGCCAGGTAGCTGGGTTTCTAAGGAGGATGAAACTTTTCCTGTCTCCATGTGGTGGCTCCATCGTGTGGTCCCCATCTCTCCCATACTTTTTGTTTTCCCGCTTTAATACCTTTCTCCATAGGCCAGGAGCATGAAGAAATGTCTCCCTCCACTGGAGACCCCTCCAGCCAGAGCACCCCTCTTTTCTTACAGCCAAACTTCTGAAAGGAAGCCCCCAGTTGTGTCTCCACTTCTTCACCACTCACCCACTCATGGAGCCCTTCAATCTGACTCCGTCCTCACAACTCAGCTGAAAGCTCTGCCAAAGGTCACCAATGGCCTTTGGTTGCCACATCCAGTGGGATTTTCTCAGCCCTTCTCTCTTTTGCCCTCTGTGAAGCATGTGACAAAATTGACTGCTGCTTTGACTGTTTTCTTCCTGTTTCCAAGACCTTGGATGCTCTTGATTTTCCTTCCATGTTTAGGAGCGCTTCTTGGGCTGCTTTGCTATTTTCTTTTCTTCTCCCCCTTAAATGTTGCCATTTTTGGCAGCCTCCTCCCTTAGTTATCGGAAAGCCTGCCAAACCCAGACCTCCAGACTGGATCCCTGCCCCAAACTCCAGGACTTCAAATAAGCCATGTGTGTCCCCCGCCCTAACTTCCTCACTATAGAATGATGGGCTGAACCCTCAGTGTTTTAAGGTGGTGTTTAAATAAGCCATAGAACAATTTTTATGTATACTGAGCTTCATATTGGTAGAAAAAAAATCTAATCTTGGAAAATTGACCCTACTCTGCCACACTAAGGTTTTTGGCTTATCTTAGAGATGTACCAATGGCTGGGTAAGCATTGTCAGAGTGTGTGCACACATGTGATGCATTCACAGGAGCCAGTTGATACACACTAATACCTCTTTGGGGAAAATAAGAATTAAATCCCTTGGCCCTCTATTATTCAACAAAAGTGTACATAGGTTTACTTAGGGAAGTCCTGTTTTATATCAACCCACGTTGGCATTTTAGCTTTCTTACAAACGGGCAAACAGGAGGGTTTTATATTTGTTTTATTTGATAAAAACATAATTCAGAATATTAGGCAGGGCCTTTTATGAACCCCAACTAATTCAACTTGGTGGTAAATTACATAGTTGAAATAAATATGCGCTTTGGGTGAGAAGTCATTCTGCTTCTGTTCACAGGACTTAATTAACTAGAATTATAGCATAAAACTGCCCTTACATCTAAGATTTCTTTCTATTTGGTGAAAATCATAATACTCAGTGGAAGAGCATTGCAGATTTTGAGAAGGGAAGTTATTTAGAAGACACAGAATTGGCCTGACACCGACTGCTGGGCATAGTGTGGTGTGCGGCCTCCTGACTTCCAGTTTGGGGACACATCCTTTGAAATTAGCCCTCACCCCTTCTTCTACCCTCTCTTCTCCTAGACTTCATTTCTGTCTGGGACCTGTCTGCCCACTAGGCCAAACTCCAAAGCCTCCAAATACTGCTTTCTCTTAAAAATAAAACACAACTGTTTTTTCACAGGCAGCGTGGCGCTGTGGTAAGCACATAGAGCTGAACCCAGTTTGGGTTCAAAACCTGGTTCTGCGACTTACCAGTTCTGTGACTGTGGCTATACATTTAATTAGTTTTTGCCCCTATATGTATGTGTGTGTACGTGCAGGCACACGTGCATAACGTGGGCATCAAACTCTAAGCTCTAATGACCTGGACATTCACCAGTCACGGAGTGGTTAAAGGTATGCCGGTCCTCCTGTACCTCATGCCCCTGTCCCCGAGAGACACAGCACAACCACATGCTCTCTTTTAGTTTAGAACCCAGCTGCTGCTCTGAAACTCGGTTTCCTCATTTCCTATCCCACCTGGTGATTGAGCTGGAAAACTAGAGGGTCACTTACCTGCTTCTTTCTCTGAGCCTCAAACTGATGGCTTTTGGTTCATGAAAGTATAAGGTGTTCCACACACCAAAATGTACCCCAACCCCAAAACAGATTTCAAAAGGCTACTGCCAAAAAGCCTCCTTCCCTAAAATCTATTGGCTCTTACAATGATTTCTCTTCTTTCTAATGTCTTACTTTCAGCCGATTTATTTATTCAACCAACCAACCAACAAACCAACCAACCAACCATCCAACCAACCGGTTTTCCTGAGCTCCATGCACACTGTGGAAAGCTGGTTCGCATTGAGAGTTATAAGTGATATTTGAGTAGTGAGCTCTGGTATGTGGGAGCAGAGAGGAGGGACATCCAGCCCAGCAGAGGGATCCAGGGGTAGAGAAGTAGGAGAAGAGTGGTGTCATGGAAGGCTTTCCAAAAGAGATCACTCTGAGCTGGGTCCTGAGAATAAGTGGTAATTAGACACATGAGGGGCTGGGATACGCAGGAGAAGTTCCAGGTAGAAGATAAAATAACCAGGTTGGGAGGTAGAGAATGGCTTATTCTGGGAGTTGCGGAGCCTGAGTTCAAACCATGGTTTCACTACTTCCTTGCCACATGACCTTGGCAGTGGTAGACAGAATAATGGCTCCCTAAGAATGTGCCTATCCTAATCTATGTATCCTGTGCCTATATTACTTTACATGCCAAAAGGGACTTTGCAGGTGTCATTAAGTTAAGGATTTTGAGATGGGAAAATTATCCTGGATTATCCAAGTGAGCTCAGTGTAATCATAAGGGTCCTTATAAGAGGAGGCAGGAAATCAGAAAGGAGAGAAGGAAATGTGATGATGGAAATATAGGTTGAGTGACATGGCCACGTGGCAAGGAATATAGGCAGCCTCCAGCAGGTGGAAGAGGCAAGAAAATGCAGAGCCTCCAGAAGGAAAACAGGTCTGCAGACATCTTGATTTTGAAACTGATTTTGGGCTTCTTATCTCCAGAACTGTAACATAGTAAATTTGCATTGTTTTAAGCCACGAAATTTGTGGTAATGTGTTACAATAGTAATAGGAAACTACTACAGGGACAAAATATCTAACATCCCAGTGCCTGATTACCTTATCTATACAATGGGGCCATCATACGGCTATCCTGAGAGGTAAGTCAAAAAACACAATGCTTAGAAAGTGCTTAGCATAGTGCCTTGCATGTGGCAAATAGTCAATTCTAATGCTTTAAAGCTTGTGATTTTATTCCACATGAAATAAAGAGCTACAGGAGCATTTTAAGTAAGAAAATGACATGAGCATAGTTGTATTTTTCAGCCTGTCCAATGGGACAATGTGAGAATGGGTTCATGGAGTGTGGGAGGGAGGCTGGCAGCTGGAATACCAGACCAGTTAGGAGGCAACTGCCATAGCCCCAGGCAGTGACAATGGGAATGGGATCCAAGGCAGCCTTTCCTGACCCCTCTGTCTTGTTACTGCATCTTATTTTTAATGCCCTTTTAATAGTGTTGTCAGCATTGTTGGCTGCAAACCCAGAATTTGTTCCCCTCTTCTTCCTTCTTAAAAGAACCTTAATTTTGTTCAGATATCATCCCCCCTCTGACCCCCTTGGGGCAGACTCCATCCTGTTTGATCTAAAGGTAATCCCAGTCCCAATTCTAGTTTTTGGTCCTGGAATGGCCAGGTGACCCAATTCTAGCTAATGAGACATGAGAAGTCTGTGAAGGTTTTAGTGAAGGGTCTCTCTATCCTGGGAGAGTCACAGGAAGAGAAGGCCTCTCTTCTTCCTCTGGCCTTGGTAATGTCTGAATGTGATGCCAGGAGCTGTTGCAGCCATCTTGCTTCTCACCTTACGAAAAAGCAAAAGATGGCAGAGCAGGGAGATGGAAAAAACCTGGGTCATTGAGGACTTTTTTAAACCACTGATCATAAACCTCTGAAGTCTTTCCCACAACTGCAATTAAGCCAGTTTCTTTGCCTGATAAGACTGTAAGCTCCTTGTGTGAGGTCATTATGCCTATAATCCATCACTGCCACGCTTGGCACATCATATGCACAATAAATATGCTTTATTTGACTTTTCAGCCAGACCTGATGACTGTTGGGATATTGGATGTGCGGGGAAAGGGAAGTGTCCAAGATGACTTCCTAGTTTGGGGTCCGAGTGACCCTGTTAATAAGCATGCTATTAATAGAGCAATACTGGAGGTAGAACAGCCCAGACTATGATACCACTGGACATTTTTATAGTAACCTTTTTGGCTTCTACCTCTACTGTGACCCTGGTGGCTGCTGTTAACCTAAAAATAAAAAGTCTTTCAAAATAAGAAGCAACAAGAATTTATTTGAGAACGATAAGAATAGCTATTTGGGATGCACTGATTCAGGCAGAAACCCAAATAGTGTTCTGATTAAGCGACAAAGACAATGAGTATTTATGAGAAAGGGAAGGGGACCAATTACATTAAAAAAAAAAAAAGGCATTTCTATTGGTGTAGATAACATAAAATAGTGATGCTAATTCTAAACAATTAAAAAAAAAATTCAGGGGTGGACAGTGGCTCGGTTGGTTAGAGCGCGAGCTCTGGGCAACGGGGCTGCCAGTTCGACTTCCACATGGGCCAGCAAGCTGCACCCTTTGCAACTAGAATGAAGTCAATGAGCTGCCACTCAGCTCCTGGGTGGCCAGATGGCTCAGTTGGTTGGAGTGCATCCTCTCAACCACAAGGTTGCCGGTTTGACTCCCTCAAGGGATGGTGGGCTGCACCCCCTGCAACTAACAACTGCAACTGGACCTGGAGCTGAGCTGCACCCTCCACAACTAAGATTGAAAGGACAACAACTTGACTTGGATGGAGCTGATGAGTCGTGGGAAAAAACACACTACTGTTCCCCAATAAAAAGTTCTGTAAATACACACTCTTCCCCAATAAAGTCCTGTTCCCCTTCCCCAATAAAATATTTTTTAAAAAAATTTTTTTCAGTCCAACAGTCATCAGTTTAGTCATAATAACTGTTTCCTTGTTGTTGCATCCAGCGCAACACGGGCAGTGAGAGAACGAGAAGGGGCGGTGAAGGGTTAAGAAAGAAACAGAAATCAAGAAATTTGTGTAATAGGGGCCAAGGGTCGCACAGCCTCAAAGGACTGAGAGCCCTGAATCGGGCCACCCTGTGGCTTTTATTGATGTATACACAAGGAAGTAGCATTGCTTTCTCCACGGTCTGTCTCATACATCATACAAGAAAACTGGTTCAAACCAATCACCCTTGCCTGCAAACAGCCGGAATCGAAAGTCCCATGATGTCTTAATAATTGTGCTATGTGCCTCCCCAGGGACAAAACCTTTGTGCTGAAACTTATTGATAAGAATAGAAGGAGAACTGATGTTATCACATCATTGAATCACTTCCCGAACAGGTTGTGGGAAGGAATATAGCCACAGAGGCAGAGGCTCTCCTTAGACGGGGGATGGTGGGGGGCTGTGCCCACCTCTGTCGACCCCGTGGGTTCTCCCTGTGGTCCCCACACGACTGTGCCTGGCTTAGGTCGTTCCCCCCCTTGCGGAATCTTACCCGTCACTGACTAACCAGCCATCCCCTGGGGCCAAACAGGGAGACATAAGGTGTAAGCACAAAGGTGAAGCAAAGTCCCTGAAAGGATCCGTCTCACAGACTCTGCTTTCTTTAGGGGCAGGTACGAGGGGACCGATGGTTAGGCTGCTGTGTGACAACACCTTGTTATCTTTGCAAACAGCTCTTCAGGGCACAGGGTTGCTTTAGTCCCAATCAAAAGGTTATTTTGCCCTGTTTTAGCTCTCCAAAAGTTTGAAGAATAAGACATGCAAGGCAGTTCCCTTGGTATGGCAGCTGAGGCTCCATTTTAAAGTGGCTCCATTTTTTTTTTTTTAAATGTTACTATGGATGCTTTATGAAAACAGTAAATAAGGAAAACATGTGGGACCCCAAAGACCCAGACTTGGACACATGGGTTGGGCCACTCACAATTCCCACCCCACCTTTGTGACTTGCTTATCTTTCAATATGGGCCTTGTCCTAACTTGCCATTTTGTATAACTGTCCTCCGCTTGAGAGCAGTTCTTGTCAAACAATATCAGGATTCTGATCTTCCAGGTGCCATGGGAGATGAAGCTGAATGACAGTTCTAACAGGGGGAGGAAAGTCCCCCTTCCCACAATTTAAATAAAATTAATTTTATTATTTAAAAAAAAACCATATGAAAACTCCTTGTCCGGCCTGCCCCCTTCCCTTGTTCACCCAAAGGCTGTAGCGCAGTTGTCACTTGAGTTTTGAGATTCTGGTCCTTCTAAATGGCCCCGAGTGTTGGGAGGGCCGCTCTAGGCTGCTATGGGCCTTAGGGTCTGACCACAAGCCGTCACGTGGGTATTTTGTTTTCAGGCTTTGGAGGCTGCTTTTTGTTTTGAAGTTTACTTCTTCCCTTCATGTTCTCCTGATTATCAGGAGAAAGCCCTTCCTCTCCTCTTTCCCTGGTAACAGACTGAGCTCTGCCTGCGAATCCCACCCTTTCCTTTCCTCTTTCCTCAGCTGAACTGCTTGGCAGGCACACGTGTCACTCCCTGCCACCTCTGCCTGCAGATACAACCACGGTTCTCTCTACCAGCCTGGAAATTGATTTGCTCTTTGTTGCTGCCTTCCTCTTGAATTAAATTTAAAAAAAAGAAAAGAAAGAAAAGTGAGAGAAGCTCAGCGTTAAAAGACAGGTGCAGAGAAGAAAGACAGCTCTGGGATTTTGCTTCCACCCATCCTTGGTGAAGATGGGAAAGAACTCTCCTCTGTTACGTTACTAGGCTCTGCTGGTGCTGAGTGAACCCCCTGTGCATTCCCTGGGAAGGAAACAGATGAGCTGGGGTTGCTCCCTTCAATATTTGGGCTACTTAGAACAGTTGCATTTTGGGAGAAAGCCTGAGTCAGGGCACGTTGGCTGTGTTAGAGTGGAGTCAGTGCTCAAACACTACCTGGCTTTAGCTAAAGCCATCGTGTGGACAGAGTCAGGACAAAAAGTATTAGTCATACCCTGGGTGCTCTCCATTGGCTTGCCCCATCCCTCCAGTCTCTGTCCTTCTTTGCCCTGATTGTGGCCCTGGAGCTGCCTATGGACAGCTTCACCAAGGCCCGCTGGCTTCCTGGTGCTTTCTGTGAATGGAGAGCCCCTGAAGGAGGCAGGAGGGGGAGAGGGCAGTCCTACAGCTCCGGGCAGATAGGCCCCCTCCCAACTCCAACAGTCACTGAGTTCTGGTAACATGTGCCCTCTCTACAGCCTTAGAGGTGGGGATACTCCAGCATTTGGTGGTTCTGGGTGTCTCAGCACCCCGTCGCTTCCTTTAAACCTGACCACCCTTCTGTAAATAGTCCCTTCATTAACTTTTTTTCAGTTGAACACTTTGGAGTATGCCATCTGTTTCCTGCCAGGGCCCTGGTTGATAATGTCACTAAATCTGCTTTTCATTTAGGCTTAAAATAAGTTGGTGTTTTCTGTCTACCTAGAGTTAGTAGCAAACAAAGCTTATGGCTAGTGAGCTGAGCTTCTGGATGGGCATAACTATTGACGCTGTACTTCCCAGACCTTTTATTTCGGTCCTTATCTGTTTATTACTTTGTTTCCTCCCCTGGGTTTGTGATTTGTAGTGAAGTATTAGGTTAGTGCAAAAGTAATTGCGGTTTAAAAGGTTACAAATAATTGCAAAAACCGCAATTACTTTTGCACCAACCCAATAGAAATAGTGAAATTTTAGGCAGCTACAGGATAGTGTGCCATAGCTACATGACCTTGGACAATTCCTTAACTTCCTTGTGCCACAGTTTTCCTCGTGCCTAAAATGGGTATAATAATAGCATGACCTTATCTTAGAGAGTTTTCATGAGAGCTAACTAAATTTAAGTGTATAAGGCATATAGGATAGGGCATGACACGTAGTAAGTCTCAATAAATGGTAGCTATTATTATTATTTTATTGGAAAAAGGATTTTACTTGGAATTAAGTGACGAGGTTTGAATTCCAGTTCTGCCACTGAGTAAGTGGGTGACATTGGAACTATCACTTAAATTCTTCAAGTCAAAGTTTCTTCATTCAGAGCATGGGATTAGTAATACTTTCCTCACTCTGTGGTTGCCAGACCAAATGTGACGATGTGTGGGAAAGGTCTTTGTAAACTCTAAAGCACTATACAAATATAAGGCAGTCTAACCCCAAGCCCCTGTGGAAGCCTAAGGGTGCCCCTTAATATTGGTGTTTGCATTTCCTCTTAAGTGGGCGTCTTTCCACCAACCGATATTTTGGATGCTACCCGATGGGTAAATCTTCCTCCTGCTGCTCCCGAAGTGGCCCTGTGTTCACAGGCATTTCTGGCAAAAAGGTGCAAAATGATGATAGCTCCTACTTTGTCTCAGCTTAGCCCAGGAACTCTGGACTCTGACCATCTGTATGTAATATGCCGAGTTCTCCTGGCTCTAGGTGATGTCAGGAAAACCCTGCCTGCTCAGCTTTGGCAGAGCCCATGGGCTCCTCCGTGGACTTGCTGACCTCTTATTGCATGGCCCGAGGCACCCCGGACTGACTCCCAGAGCTCTCAGCCGGGCCTTGTTGACCTGACACAAATGCTGCTCCTGGAAATGAACCAAAGGCTATTTATGAGGCTCTGCCAGCATCTGTCTCCTAAGGGCTATCATGCCAGCATTTGAGTGACCCAAATTTTCTCTGCCTCCAGGCTCTCCTCCTCTCTCCTGTTGCCCTCTTCTTTATCTGGCAAAAATGCTCTTCTGGGACTTTCACGTGATCACCTAGGGGGATGGGCTGTTTCTATGCCCCTCCCTGGGTATTTTTAGATGCTGACAGACAGACCCACACCCCCTCCCAAGAATGCTTTTTGTGTTTTTTGTTTTTGTTTTTATTCAGTTGGCAGAGACTCTTGCAGACACTGCGTGTCCTGTCTGCCTTGCCTGACACAATCTCCAGTTAGTCAACACTGTTTCAGATTCGCTGCTTTCAGGGCTGAAAGACGCAGAGCGCAGCAGCCGTTTCCAGCAGCCGGGACAGGTTGACGTGGGACATGGAATCTCAGGGGAAGCTTCGCTCTCGCCTTGCCCATTCCACGCCTCTCAAGGACGATCAGAAGACTGGAATCGTGGACTAAAGTGTCAAATCAGGGCATTGATCAGCAAGGCTCTTATTATACTGGTCAAGATTTCCCACCGAACAACTAACTCCCCTAAAAAAACAATTTCCATTCTCACTCAGAAACAAGAATGCAGAGTCCCATTTTTCAAGCCTGCTTGGGCTGTACCAATGAATTATTGTGGGGACAGAGCAGATGGGAGACTCTTCTATTTTGTTCACTTCAACTGGTTCTCTGACCCAGTTCTGCCTGTGCTGAAAATTTTTAATGATTTTTTTTTTTAATTTGCAGATTTCAATACAGAGTATGAAGTTTCTGAAAATGCCTACTCTTAAAATAATAAAAATGCGGGGCCGGCCCGGTGGCTCAGGTGGTTGGAGCTCTGTGCTCGTAACTCCGAAGGCTGCCGGTTCGATTCCCACATGGGCCAGTGGGCTCTCAACCACAAGGTTGCCGGTTCAACTCCTGCAAGGGATGGTGGGCTGTGCCCCCTCCCCCTGCAACTAGCAATGGCAACTGGACCTCGAGCTGAGCTGCACCCTCCACAACTAAGACTGAAAGGACAACAACTTGAAGCTGAACAACAGCCTCCACAACTAAGATTGAAAGGACAACAACTTGACTTGGAAAAAAGGCCTGGAAGTACACAGTGTCCCCAATAAAGTCCTGTTCCCCTTCCCCAATAAAATCTTTTAAAAAAAAATAATAAAAATGCTTCAGCCTTCAAGAGTGCGTTTATTATTAGGTGAAAAGACCCCTGTCATCCTTAAGGAAAAAAAAATCAAAGATCCTAAATAACAACTTTGTGTTTTCTTTGTTTGTTGTGTTTTTTGTTTTGTTTCATTCTGTTTTTTACTGATGATACCTTTTAGCATTAACTTAGCTAATACAAACATGTAGTACTAGGAAGCTGTATACAAGTATTCGCATTTATACATTTTATTCATAGTTTTAGGAGAAACTATACTTTACTGGGTGAAGTATGAGAACGACAGAAATGTAACAGTGGTATTGAGTGCATTTTAAATCTTGTTACAGGGATTTATATGCTAATGAGGCACATTATCTAGATCTTTGGACGGCAAATCTCAGAAATCCCTATTAGCTATTGTGATTTCAGTTGCAGAGAACCCTGAATGACACGCTCTGCAGGAGACAGGGAATTTTTTTCTTGACAGTGTTCTTCCCGCTATGTGATATGATGATCATTTTAATGAACTCTATGTCCTTGAGTCATATCTTAATGAGAACTTGCTGGCTGAATAGGAAAAAGGAAGCCACAGATCAGAGCTGGACAAAAGTGCTTAAAGAATTTCATTATTAAAACATTCATCTCCCAAGTGTGCGAATTCTTCCTGTCATTATTGGGTTGGAACACAATAGTCTCCTGAATATTTCTTTTAAATGGTTTATGATAGAAAATTTCAGCGAATAATGTGATGAAACTCCATTTATTCATCACCCAGTGTTAACAATTATCAACATTTTGGCAATCATGTTTCATCTACTCACCTTGGTTTTTTTGTTTGTTTTTTCAGTATTTTAAAGCAAATTCCAGGTAATATAAATGTTTGTGTGATGGTTAATTTTATGTCAACTTGGCTGGGCCAGTGTATTAGTCTTCCCGGGCTATCATAACAAAATACCACAGACTGGCTTAAACAACAGACCTTTATTTCTCACAGTTCTGGAGGCTGAGAAGTCCAAGATCAAGGTACCAGCAAGGCAGGTTTCATTCTGAGGCCTCTTCTCTTGGCTTATAGGTGGCTGCCATCTTGCCGTGTGCTCACATGACCTCTACTTTGTGAGCACCTTAGAAGACCAACAATCCTACTGGGTCAGGGCCCCACCCTTATGATCTCATTTAACCTTAATTATTTCCTAAAGGACCTATCTCTAAATAGTCACATTGGGGATTAGAATTTCAACATACAAAATTTTTTTTAGAGGGGGACCACAATTAAGTTCATAGCAGCCACTGTGCCCACATACTTGTCAAAATATTGTTCTGGATGTTTCTGCGAAGGTGTTTTTTTGGATGAGAATAACATCTAAATCTGTAGACTCTGAGTAGAGCAGATTGCCCTACACAATGTGGGTGAGCCTCACCCAATCAGTTGAAGGCTTTAATAGAACAAAGACTGAGCAAGAGGGAATTCTGCCAGCAGAAGGTCTTTGGACTCAAACTGCTGCTCTTCTCTGGGTCTCCAGCCTGCCAGCCCACCCTACAGATTTTGGGTTTACCAGCCTCCACAGTTATGTAAGCCAATTCCTTAAAATTACTCAATCTCAATTTCTCTCTCTCTTTCTCTCTCTCTCTCTCTCTCTCTCTCTCTATATATATATATATATATATGTATGTATATGTATATATATATATATATATATATATATATATATACATATATATATATATAATTTATCTATCTATTATCTATCATCTATCTCTATGTCCTGTTGGTTCCATTTCTCTGGAGAACCCTGACTAATACAGCTTGTAAAAGCTTCAGTATGTATCTCTAACAATACAGACCTCAAAAAACAAACAAACAAACAAACACAAAAAAACCCTCACAATCACACTCAACAAAACTAACAATAATTAATTTTATAACATCTGTGTATACAGTTCATGGGCAGTTTGCTTCAACTACCTAAAAAATGTCTTGGTGTGTGTTTGAATCAGGATTTAACAAGGTCTACACATTTTGTGTGGTTAATGTGTTTCTTGGGTTTCTCTTTTCCCCTCTCTCATTTGCATTAAAAATATTTTTTATTATCATGAAAAATTTCACACATACATAGACATAGAGACAATAGTATGCTAAAGCCACAAGTGCACTCATCAGCTTCAATAATTATTGACCTGTGGATGATATTGTTTCATCTCTACCCCCTTCCCCACTTCCACTCATATCTCCATATATTATTTTTAACCAAGTCCCAGACTTTGCATAATTTCAAAGGGTAAATGCTTCTGTATGTATCTCTAAGAGATCAGAAATATTTTTTAAAAATATAACTACAACATCTTTGTCAAGACTACAAAAATTAATAGTAATTCCTTAACATCATTTAGTATCCGATAAGTGATATTTAGATTTCCCTGATTGTCCCATAAATATCTTCTGACAATTGGTTTGTTGGCAATCAGGATTCAATGAAGGTTCACACATGACATGTGGTTGATATGTGCTGATGTTGATATGGACTGAATTGTGTCACCTCCCCACCAAATCCATGTGTTGAAGTCGTAATCCCCTCTGTGACTTTGGAGAGAGGGCTTTTGGGAGAAAATAAGGTTAAATGAGGTCATAAGGGTAGGGATTCTAACCCAATAGGATTGGTAGCCTTATAAGAAGTGGAAGAGAGATCAATCTCTCTACCTATATGCAGACACTGAGGAAAGGCCAAGTGACTATGCAGAAAAAAGGTGGCCATCTGCAAACCCAGAAGAGTGTCCTCATGAGAACCTGACCATGTTGGCACCCTGATCTCAGACTTCCAGCTTCCAGAACTGTGAGAAAATAACTATCTGTTGTTTAAGCCGCCCAATCTATGGTATTTTGTTATGGCAGCCTGACTAATACAATATACTTCAGTTGCTTACACACCCCATGATCCACCCCTTTATATGCCATTCATTTGTCAAAGAAATTGGGTCATTTGTCCTGCACAAATTCTCATATTTCAGATTTGACTGATTGCATTCTCCTGGTGTCATCGCACATGTTCCTCTATCCCTGTGTTTTCTGTAAACAGGTAATTAAACCTAGAGTCTTGTTCAATTCAGGCTCATTTTGGCAATACTTCTTTAAAGATAGTGCACTGTACATTCCTATTGTATCATATCAAAAAAAATATGTGTTATGTATATAGCTTTAGTGATTGCAAGTTGGCTGGTGGTTCTAGACATAGTTGGCCTGGTCTATCCATAATAAAGGCCTCCATGAACCTTTCACCTAATGGTTTTAGCAGACACTGGTGTCCATGGCCTTGATGTAGTGATTGAATAAGGATATGAAAATGATGATTTTCTGTCATCCTTTTTGATTTTATTAGTTGTGATCCTTCTATAAAGAAATAATTTCCTATATAAATTACTCAGTTACTGTGAAATACAGTTTATACAGAAAAGGCAGGATAAAATCCTTCCCTTTTATTAACAGCTGTCAAGAGTCAGTGCTCTAGCAACCTCCAAATAGCATCACTATTTTGTTTTTCAGTTATCATTATATAAACTACTGGATTTTTATATTTTTGATGTGTTTCAACCCACTATGATTATTTCTTTTAGTGTTCAAATGGACTCACCCATGGCCCGGGGGAGCCCCTGCAAGATAGTTCTGTATCCTTTTGCCATGATCCCAGGTATCTTTGATAGTGGCTTTGATTTCAGGCATAACAGCATGTTCTAGCTGTATCTTGAACAATTCCTGCCCCAGATCTTGAATCAGTTGTTTAAACAAGGAGCTCCGGTTTCTGTTAGCGAGAAATAGTATTTAGAAACCACATCTAGTGCTAGAGTTGCTTCTTGCCACTGAATTGTCATTGTTTCTTGATCTGATGAATAATATTGAGGAAATGAAAATGTCTTCAATAATGAATGAAATTGTAAACATCTCTTAAATTACTCAAAGACTTTTTAAGAAATACTTTTTTTACCTACGAGAAAAAATAACTGAGAAAACTGGGTATTAGTAGAAAATAAGTGTTAGTAGACAATTACACTCAACTTGGATAGATAAATGTTTTCTAAAAATGATAACAAATATTGAATTAAAAATTATATATTTTGCTGAGTATTATATTTCATATTATTTTATTCTTTCTAATAATGGTGGTTTATTCAATATAGAACAAAATATTTAATTTTATTACTATAATTATATGATCATATAATAATATGGTATAACAATTATATTATTATATAATTATTAAATAATATTATTATGTATTAGCAAAGGCCCAATAATGACAGCTAAATGAATGAATGACACTCACAAATCAGAGCACAGTTCTCTGTTAAGCCTTGTGTTCTGATTTGGGGCTCAGAAAATATGCTTACCTCTGGTGGAAACTGGTGCATCAAATGGTTGCATCTAGCATGTTCCAATTCCTGCTCACCCCTTAACTTTCTGATCAGCATTTGCCTTCCCCCGTGGACTGTCTTACAGGAAAGGGAGTGCATTTACAAACAGACATGAACATTTTAGTTTGCTTGGCCGTTGCATTTCTTATGGCAGATTTATACACAGGCATTTTGATTTATACATTTGTTTCCCATGAC
This sequence comes from Rhinolophus sinicus, assembly GCF_036562045.2. Taxonomy (NCBI): domain Eukaryota; kingdom Metazoa; phylum Chordata; class Mammalia; order Chiroptera; family Rhinolophidae; genus Rhinolophus; species Rhinolophus sinicus. Next base: position 65,579,073 of record NC_133756.1, read on the forward strand.
TTTGGTCAATGTGACTCAGTCCCCTGAATCTGGTTGCCTGGATGAAATGGAAAAACGGAATTGCTGGACATTCCCAGATCAAACTCTGGATTGACAACCGCAGCAGCTTTCCGCCATCAGGAGGGAGGTCCCGCCTGCTAAGCCAGCCTCCCTCTCTTTTTGAGGTAGTACATTTATTTTTGTCCTCTTGGGAGGGGAACCTCTCACCATCTAGAACATTACATGGTGCATTAGCTTTATTTTCTTTGTTTTGAATCACCGTAACCTTCCTTTGGGGGCTCAACTGTATGTTCTATGGCCTGGCATTCTTTACCTTCATTCCTCCATGGTTCTGCCTCCGAGTCTTTGCCCTGCTGTTTCTTCACCCTGGAGCCATCTACTACCTCAACCCATGAGCATAACTACCTCCGATTTGCCCTGCATGTCTCAGCTCAATCATTACCTCTCAGGGAAACCTTCCCCAGCCCTCAGACTTGGTGATGTCCTTCTCTTCTGTGCACTCCCAGCATGCAGCACCTTCCCTTCCCAGCACCTGTCCTAGTTTAATGAAACATTTATTTGTATGATAATTAGTTATGGTTGAGAGACAGAGACCACCTCTATTGTGCTCACCTTTGCATCTTCTGTGCCATCACAGGACCCAGCACAGCAGGAGGTGCCAATTACCAACATCAGTAACTAAATGAATGACTGACATGTGCCTGAGGGAGGACACGGAATGCAGCACACTAGGAAACCACCTCATTTGGGCCCACAAGTGGATAAGCTCTGCCTCATTCAGACTCCTCCTACAGCTCAGCACTCTGCAAACCTGGGCCAAGGCCAGAGATTATTAACCTCCCCAGATTCACCAGCTGGCTCATCCATGGAACATAACACTTCATCCTGAATTGGTCTTGTGAAGTAGGCTGGTATCGAGTGTGTTTTGCGGGTACCTTACCTCATGCTGTCTTCTACTCCCTCCGTATTGGCCTGAGGTTTCTGACCAACTTTCCTCCTAAAACTCCAGTTTTCTTCTGTGACAGGCCCTCTGCCCTAAATACCAGCCCACGTAATGCTGTGCACAGTGTCCACTGTTCTGTCCTTCCAGAGAACTGGCTCACTATTGTGGGACTGGGGTTTTACGAGGTCTGACAAATTTGCAAACTTGTCACAACGGTGTTGCTAAACTTTTTTGATATCAGAAGGATCATTCATTATGAATCTGTACCAAATGGACAAAGAGTTAACCAAATTTACTATTTAGAAGTGATAAAAGGCTGCATGAAAAAGTTAGACGACCTAAACTTTTCGCCAACAGTTCATGGCTCTTGCATCACGACAATGCACCAGCTCACACGGCACTGTCTGTGAGTGAGTTTTTAGCCAGTAAACAAATAACTGTATTGGAACACCCTCCCTACTCACCTCATCTGGCCACCAATGACTTCTTTCTTTACTTGAAGGTAAAGGAAATATTGAAAGGAAGACATTTTGATGACATTCAGGACATCAAAGGTAATATGACGACAGCTCTGATGGCCATTCCAGAAAAAGAGTTCCACAATTGCTTTGAAGGGTGGACTAGGTACTGGCGTCAGTGCATAGCTTCCCAAGGGGAGTACTTCAAAGGTGACCATAGTGATATTCAGCAATGAGGTATGTAGCACTTTTTCTAAGATGAGTTCGTGAACTTAATTGTCCGACCTCATAGTCCGTCACTTCTTTGCTGTGTCATCTTGAACATAACCACATCAGCTCTCTGAGCCTTAGTTTCCTGAATTAAATTATAGGGCTTAGAGCAAGGGTGCTTGAAGAACAAATTAGAGAATACAGACAGCAGCACTTCACTGAAAGTAAAAATTAATAATAATAATAATAAAAATAAAAAAGAGAGAGAACCTGACAAGTCTAGATTTGGGGAAAGCATCCTTAAAGAGATTACATTTGAAGGACAAATCGCAGTTATTTAAAAAGTTGTGAGGTGGCTATGATGACAACTAAATTCATTTTAACAGGTATTTTATGGAGCAATTGCTATGCTTTCAGAATTGAGTTATTAATTTGGGGAATGTAAAGGGCATAATAATATGTTCCTGGCTTCATGCTGTTGATAAGTGAGTTATAAAGACCACATATAAACAAGTGGTTCTCAACCCTGGGTGATTTTGCACCTCAAGGGAAGAAATCTGGAGATGTGTTTGGTTGTCATAACTGGGAGAGAGGTGTCCGCTATTGGAACCTAGTGTGTAGAGGTCAAGGACGCTAATCAACATTCTGTACTGCACAGGACAGCCACCACCACACATGTTACTAGTGTTGGGGTTGAGAAATCCTGACACAGCCACAGCAATTCGCCAAAAATCACGATTAAGGTCAGCTCGCCTTTTCTGTCAACAGTAAGCTTATTTTTAAAAAAAATACTGACATAGAACAAATGTAACAGGAAAGTATCCAAATCATAAGTACACACCTTGTTAAACTTTTTCAAAATGAACACACCCATATAAGCAGCGCTCAGATGAAGAAGCAGAACCTGACCAGCACCCAGAATCCTGCCTGTGCCCCTCCCCGTCCGCCGCCCCCCCCCCCCCCCCCCCCGTCTGTCACTATAAATTAACGTGGGCTGTGTTTGAACCTTTGCTCTGGCTTCTTTTACTCCACATTATGTCTGTGAGACTGGCCTATGTAGTTCCTTGTAGTTGTAGTTCTTTCGTCGTCATTGCTACATGGTGTTCCATTGTGTGAACATACTGCAATTTATTTACATGTTTTAATTGCAAACTCTTAAAAACAATTTTTAATGTGGGGTATCTGGACAATTTTCTTAACTGGCTGCTTAACCTTTATATGCTTCTACATACAAAAATATTAAGTTCTTGTACTGGGACTTTGTTAAATCTTGACACGAAATCAGTTAAGAAACCTAGGGGGACGCTAGTGAGCCCATTCTCTCACAGTCCTGCCCATGAGTGAATTCCTAGCCGCTCTGGGGAATCAAGACAGCTCTGCACCGAATTATTAAGTTGGTAGGGGACAGACCAATGCCCATTTTAATATCCTTTGAAAAGCTTCTTCCCCCTATTTCCAACTACAGTTTGTTTCTACCTGTCTTTCATATCAGGGAGAAGGAAACTTCCCACTTTAGAAACTCTTTGTTTTCTTTTTTAATCTTAAAACTTGTCCCACTTCTTGGTGGCCATATTGAAAATGTTTGCTTATTTGCTTAAGTTCACGGGAATGACATTGCTTTGATATTGAGGCTCCTAGCTTCTCTTTGTATTTTGTTTGTTTATTTTATTGAAAATCCCAGGATGATATGAGGTCAGAGGTTGGCCAGCCCAGCTGTGGATTATTTGAGCTGAGCAGCTGGAATTACTTTTCAGATATTTTGGCAACAAGGAAATCCCAAATGTATTTTGCCCCAAGCACTTTTACACTTAGAAAAAAAAAAGTCTGTAGTTTAGAAAGAAATTTAATCGCTCCTCCCTTAATTACTTTAAACTATACTCATTCAAGTAGTGTTTGTAAAAAGATATATTGTTCCAAGAAACCTGTAAGACATTAAAAATCCTACTCACTCTACTTTCTCTTGCCAGAAATACAAAAAGAGCGACTGCCAAGAATAAAGGAAACTTCACAACCACTTTGTAAAACTGTTTGGCATTCTTTCTCAAAATCGAACATTCGTATAACCTATGACCCAGCAATTTCATTCCTGCATATACACCCAACAGAAATCCGTGCAGAGCTATGGACTAAAAGACATGTACCAGAATGTTCATACCAGCACAATTTCTAGCAACTCCAAATTGTAAGCAAACCCAAACATCCATGAACTGCAGGGTGATTGAATAAATGTTGTATAGTCATACAATGGAATATTACATAGCAATCAAATGAGTGAACTACAGCTATGCCTAACACCCCGGATGAATCTCTGAAACATAATGTCAAATAAAGGAAGTCAAACAAAAAAAGAATACATATTATATCATTTCGTTTATACACATTTTTTAAAGAATAGCAATACTAATCTTGTTGCTAGAGGTAAAAAGAGTGGTTAAGTCTGGGGAGTGAAAAGGGGCTCACAAAAGAGGGGGCAAAGGAGTCTTGCGTGGTACTGCTAATGTTTACTTAGTGACCAGGGAGGTGGTACACAGATGTGAGAATCTTGTGATAATTCATTATCTGCTTTTGATTAGTGAGCTTTTTGATAAACGAGTTTTTGAAAGTAAAAAAGAATGCATTCTAAACCTCAAAGGTTTTAATATTTTAGGAGAGCAATCTAAATCTGAGAAAATACATTCCTTTCCCCCAATTCTTATCCCCATTTGTCCATCTAATTCTAAGGCAGCCTCTATCATAAAGTACATGATTGCGTATTTGAATCATTTGAAATACCCAGAATGGACATCAGTATAATAATTTAGATTAGAACAAAAATAATTAATTAGTCGGTCTCCTGATAATAAAGATTCTTACAGCTCTGTTTACAGATAAACTGCAGTTTTCTGATAACTCATTAAAAATACCCACTTCTCTACGAGTTAAAGAGAAAAACAAAAAGAATTCACCTTTAGACAGCTCCACTCTTTTCTAGTACAATTTCTGAATCTTGACACAATCTTGATATGGGATTGGATCTCAAATATATACATAGAAAATCTCCAAGCCTTCAAATGATAAAATGTTTTCCATGTATTTCAATTTGCTTACTGATGAGTTACATGCTCTTGCTAAGAGTAACTCTTTATTGAGTCCTTGAAGAATCAAAGCCAGCCACCCAAGTGTTTCTTCCAAAGCCACTGTGTCTGTGGCATCTCATGAATGTTAATGAGGTTGGCATAGTGTCCAGTATGGGAGTATTTGCGTAGTTAGGTCTCCATGCAATGGATATAGTAATAAGTGCTTTCATTGTCCTCAGAGAAAAAAATGTGGTTACTGAGTTTCGGAGCCAGTTTTCAAGGAGTGTTCTTCTTAACCACAAAACCTTTCCACAGGTATAATAAAGAATGTTATGGGTAAAGGGAATCACAGGGGGAAAAAAACTAAAGGCAGCCTTTGCCTTTCAGTTCAAGACTTGGACTGGTCTGTAGTTGCACCACAAACCACTTTTTTGTGTGTACATTTACAAAAATCTATTGGATGAGTTACTCTTTTCATTTTCCCTTCTCTTTATCCCTATGCTATAGGCACTTCAGGATGGTTAATACCTGACAGGTATTAACTGTTTATGAAATGAATGGATACAAGACAATGGATACTGGTTTATAAAAACTGGATGGGACATTGGACATCTATCTACTGGCACAATCCTCTCATTTTTCAGGTAAAGAGCCTGAAGGCCAGAGCTGTCAACAGTAACTGACAGCAGAGGTGGAGAGAGGCTGCAGGTTCCCTTCATTTTGTCTATTTCTCTCTCTGACCCTCTCTGACTGGTAAAATAGGGCTGCCGGCTATGGCTTTACTTAGCAGAACTTTGAGTAGAGAGAAGCTTCTCCAAGAATCAGAGTCCACAATAGAGGATTTCTCAGTAACCCGCTGCCTACTCAGCGATGGTATCGCTGACTTTAGAAACCTCTTGCTTCATCCTTCCAGCCCCAGGGCTCTACCCTGAGCCTCTATTTCCAAAGCTGGGCTTTCAAGTTGCTGTCTCAGAAGTTTCCAATACAAGTCTTCACTCTTACCTCTCCTGAGTTCAAAATAATCTCTGTGATTTCCACTTCATTGCCCTCCTGTCTCCACTCTTGTGTTTGCCCCTTAGCGTTGGACAGATCCTAAGATGCTGCTCTGAACTATTTTATTGACTCTTCTTACAACATGATATAAAAATGTGGCCCCACTTATGTCTCTGCAATGCAGGCAAGAAGAGACAGGTCCCCGGCTTGGCACTCCACCCAAGAGAGTCCTTTGCAAGTTGAAAATGACTGAAAACAAAAGTTACCCACAGAAGGAAGAAACCCTGAGCAGATGAACAGCAAATAAAAATGAAACTGGTGATTCTATCTCAGGAGATCTTTGAATAACAGGCAAAGCCACCACTGGGATAAGCCCCTGCTTTCAATCTAGGTTCTCAGTGGTCACTGGTCTACGAACCAAGCAGGGGCACGCCCAGGAAATTTACATGCCGACACTGATACCTTGAACATCCAGGGACTTCCATGAACTGAGCTCTTATTTCAGAGAGGAACCAGAATTTGGTAAGCAGTTCTAGGTGCCTTTGAAGAGTGTTTGAAATTAAAATATATGGCTCCTAAAACAAAAGGAAATTCAGTTAGTCTAAGTGGAACTGGGACCTTAGGACCACCCTAACTATACAGAAGGTGCCAAAAAAAAATGTGTACACATTTTAAGGAAGGAAAAAAGCTATTAAAATTGTAATACTCAATATATACCAATAACAAAAGATGAGTACAAATCACGTTTGACTTCTGCAATTACAAGAGGTGCTCAAAGTGGTTACCATCAGCGTCCAGACACTTCTGATTACGGCGAACTACTGCTTGAGCAACATTGATCAAAGTGCCCATTTGTATATATATTTTTGGCACCCCCGGTATATATACAAAAGGATATTAACTCAATAGACATATATCTATTCTTTTTTTTTAAATTTATTGGGGTGACAATTGTTAGTAAAATTACATAGATTTCAGGTGTACAATTCTGTAACACATCATCTATATATTGCATTGTGTGTTCACCACCCAGAGTCAGTTCTCCTTCCATCACCATATATTTGATATACATCTATTCTTGAAACACACACACACGCACACACACACATTAAGATTTTTCAATTTGGTGTTGATGCAAACAAAAACTCTATGTTATTGATCAAAGATTTTGGTATTTTATTAAGAATTCCTAAAAGCTAAAGCCTTCTGGGAGGTAATACATAAACCATAGAGAAGATGTTGATTAAGATAGTTTTAAAGGGTCTAGGTTTCAGTGTTAGCAAGGGTATGCAGAAATGTAATTTGGAACAATCTTTCAGCAGGAGAGGGTAGGTTGGTAGAATGTTTCAAAAGTTGCTAAAATGTAGTTATCCTTTGATTGAGCAATTTTGCTTCTAGGAATTTATGCTTAAGGAAATTACAAAACAAATGTATGTATAAACAAGGCTTTTCATTACAACAATATTTGTTTAAAAATAAAAATCTGAAAATAACTTAAATATCTATGAATAAGGGATTGGTTAAATAAATTAGACTTTGTTCTCTGACTGAAACATTATTTAGTCTTTAAAAATACTGCTGTGGAAAAATGTCCATTAAAAATATTGAGTAAGAGGGGTGGCAGGTTAGCTCAGTTTGTTAGAGCATGGTGTTAATAATACCAAGGTTGCCGGTTTGCTCTCTGCAAGGGCCACTGAGAGCTGAGCCCTCCTTAAAAAAAAAAAAAAAAAAAAAAAAAAAAAAAAAAGAATTAAGAGTTAAAAGTGAGAAAAGCAGGGTATAAAACAGGATGGGGTTTTTTTTTTTTTTTTGTAAAGTGGGAGGACTATGTATATATGCAAGTGCGCTCCCATGTATATGTAGAGAAAAGGTCTAGAAATATATACACCAAAATGCCAACAACTATGGAATCATGAGTAATTTTTTACTTTATATTTTACTTTCTTTTTTGTATTATTTTTGTATAAGGGCAGTCTTTTAAATTTCTTGATAACTTTCAAAAATAGAGAAAAATATAATATAGAAGTTAAAGTTACTGTTCTCATTCTTCTTTCCTTATTTGAAGAAATAGCCACTATCAGGTATTAAGTGTTCTTTAACTTTGGTGAAGTATGTGGTTTAAATATACCATCTGTTATTTATCAAGTCTATTAATGGACATTTAGCTTGTTTCAAATATTTCTCTACCACAACCAATTCATCATAGCTATCCTAATATGGGTCTTCTTGTGAATGGTGCCAGAGATTCTCTCTGAAAATTCTAGAATTGCTAGTAGTGGAATTGCCAGATCACAGTGTATGTACATATGTGTTTTTACACACTCTGCCAAATTGTTTCCACAACAGCTGTAACAATTTATACTCCCACAGCGATGTATGAGAATTTCCATTTGCCCATTTCTTGGTCAACTCTTGATATTTTTAGATTTGTTAATTTTTTTGTCAGTCTGATGAATCAGGTATAGAATCTCATCCTGGCTTAATTTGCATTGCTCTGGTTTCTAGTGAGATAGTTTAATGATCATTTAGGTTGCCTCTTCCATGAATTATCTATGTATTACCAAACATACTATTGGGCTGTTTTTCTTTTGCTTAATTATTTGATGGGGTTCTTTGTATATTCTAGATACTATATATTGAAAATATCTTCTCCCTATTTGTCATTTATTTTTTAAATCTTGATACGGGTATCTTTTCTTTTATGGCATGTGTCTGATTTAAGAAAATTTGTCTATAATCATAGATATTGTCCCATATTAATCTCGTGAAAAGTTCTAAAGTTTTGTGTGTGAGGCACGCAAAGTGATCCAGTTTTACTTCTTTCTTGGGGTATAATGTATCAGTTATCTATTACTGTAAAACCAATTACCCCAGAATTTAGCAGCTGAGAATCACAGACTTTTCTTATCTCACAGTGTCAGAGGGCTGGAAATCTGGAAGCAGCTTAGTTGGGTAGTTCTGGCTCAGGGTCTCTCCTGAGGTTGTAGTTAGATGTCGGTCCAGGGTGCAGTCATCTGAAGGCTGAGCTTCGAAGATGGCTCACTTACATGGCTGTTGGCAGAAGGCCTCATTTCCTTCCCACGGAGGCTTCTCCTCAAGGCTGCCTGAGAGCGCTTAGGACATGGTCGCTAGCTAGCTTCTCCTACAGTACGCGATCCAGGCAAGAGAGAGAAAGCATGAGCAAGCAGGAAGCTGCAGTGCCTTTTATCACATAGTTTCTAAAGTCACATACTGTCACCTCCCCTGTGTTCTATTCATTTGAAGTGATCCCACTTCTAGTCACTAAGTCTAGCCCACACTCAGTGGGAGGGAAATTACACTGCACATCTTAAAAGGGAGGCATATCAAAGAATGCATGGTAGCTGAAATCCACCATAAGTATAAAGTTATTTGTCCAGTCCCTACTTACTTTTAAAAGCCTACCTTTCCTTATTATATGTTGATCTTGTATGCAGTAATCTTCCTGAACCCTCTTATTCTTTCTAATAGTTTGTCTGAAGATTCTCTTGGATTTTAAAGGAAAATCTATAATGGCATTTCTATTGTTTATCAGATCTCCACTTAAGTAGATATCTATTTCTGAGCTCTCTGTTCTGATGCATTGATTTATTTATCTGGTCCTGCACCAACACTGCACGTTAACTTTACAAATCTCGATGTGTGATGGGTCTCCTGTGGTAGGTAGCCAATGAACCATACCTCTCGTACAGAGACCCTTGTAGTCTCCAACTCTTAAATCTAGGTTGGCTTATAACTTACTTTATTCTTAGGATGAGACAGATGTAATACTATGTGAGTCCCTGGCCTAAACCTTAGGCCTGTAAGCTTTTGTTTTGTGCTCTTGAGAGCTCTGAGCCATCACGTAAGGTAAGCCGTCTGGCTACTGTGCTGGAGAGACCCACGGGGAGAGATCATGTGGAGACGGAGAGGCCCTGAGTCTCCCTGGAGAAGGAGAAGCCCAGCCATCTGAGCAGGCTGGCTGAGTCAGTCCTGAGTTGAGCCTCCAGCTGAGTGCAGCCACCTGAGTGAAAGGACAGCAGAAATGCTCAGCTGAGCACATCCCAGACTGCAGAGTCACAATAGTTGTTTTAAGCCATTAAGTTTTGGGGAGATGTGTTATATATCAATACATAACTGAAACAGCTCTTTCTCCATCCTTGCTCTTTTAAAAATTTACTTTATATTGAACTTATATATTCAATTAGGAAAAGAATATTGAGTTTTCCCTTTTGTCCATGTATTCAGCTTTGCTTTTTTCTTTTTCAACTACTTTTTATATTTTTCCTATAAAGTCTTGAACATCATTTGCTTAACTTATTCTTAGATTCAATATAGTTTCTGTTACTATTGTAAAAGAGGATTTTTTTCTACTACATTTTCTAATTGGTTATTGATAATATAAAGGAATGCTAATGATTTTTATGTTGACCTTGTATACAACAATCTTGCCGAATTCTCTTATTCTTTCTAATAGTTTGTCTAAAGAGTCTCTTGGATTTTAAAGGAAAACAATTAGTAAATTATGAGCATTTTATCTCTTTCACCCTGATTCTTTTGTCTTTTCTTCTCTCGTTTCGTTTTCTTGGCAAGGACCTCCAGTCCAGTGTTGGGTAGTAGGGGGTGATAACGGGCAACCTGATTCGTACCTGAACATAATAGGAATGTGTTTAAAGTGTTATCACTAAGTATGATTTTATAATAGGATTTTTGGGAAATACTTTATCGAGTTAAAGAAGTTGCTGTCTATTCTAAGTTTGTTGAAAAAAATTTTTTTAAGTGAATTAGTATTGAATTTTATTGCCTACATTTTTCCTTTTTTTTTGCGATAATCATATGGCTTTCTTTCCTTTCACATCTTCATATTTTATAGTAACTTGATACATTTTTTCTCATGTTGAATCATATACATTTTTACAGGATAAACCTTAGTTATGATTATTTTTATACGCTGCTAAATTAGATTTGCTAGCTTATTTGGAATTCTTGCATTTATATTCAAAAAAATACTCTTCTTTTCTACTTACATTCACCTCACAAAATGAATTCAGTAGCTTTTTCCTTCTTTCTGCTTTTCTGGAACTGTTTGACTAAGATGGGAGTTATCTGTTCCTTGAAAGTTTGGTGAAACTTGCCTGAAAAGTTTTCTGACTCAGTTGCTTGGTGTGGACTCTCATAGAGAAGGCTTTCCTTCTTCAGCATGTGGCTGGACTCTTCAGTAGCCAGAGGCTCATTTGCTTTATCTTCCTTTTATTTCTTTGACTGTGATTTTGGACCTTCACGAATGCCACTCCACTGCTAGATGACATTCTTCTAGTTGGGGTAGAAACAAGCTTTCCAAGCCATGGCCAGAGGGCCCAGCATCTGCCAGCAAGTTAGAGATCTGCTTGACCTATGGTCTCTCCTCCCTCAGGGGGCCCAAGGGCCCACAGTGGAGTTCGCCCCTAGATGCCTGAGACCTTCCTCGGTTTACCCCAGTGTGCTGTTGAATACTATTCTTCTTAGTGCCATATATGGTAAATGTAGGGAGCTCTGTGAAGGTTTCTGAAACTGAAGATAAATATGCTTTAATTTGTAAGCCGCGTTCTCAAGTTTCATGTTATACCTGATATTATTTCGCTGCCACTAGCTTCTAGCCCTCCACAAAGTTTTGTTTAAAAGTTTTCACCATGTTTTGGCTGTGTGTGAAGAGAAAGAAAAAAGGTGTATGCATGTGGGCAGATGAGGGGTAGGGTAGGGGGATGGGGGGTGACAGCCAATTATTGTGGTGGTAGCAATAGCTGATAAGAGACTCCAAATGTGGGAGAATTCCAGGAGAATCGGGGCTGTGGCTCCCGTGTGGGCTGTCCCTCCATTGCTCATTCCTGAAGTTCTAAGTGTAATTTCATTGAGGTAAGGAGCACTTCCAATTCCCTTTTCATACCTTGCCTACCGTCCCTCCTCGGCCCTCTCCCCTCTCGTGTGGTCTGTGTGTGTATAACTCCCACAGAACCCTAGTTTACCTCTATGATGATGCTTCTCACACACTACATTGCAAGTGCTCTCTGTTTGCTTGTCTGCCTGACACACAAAGCCATGAGCTCCCTCAGGCGCATGACAGTCTGGTAGCTCTGTATTTCTCCTGATCACCTCAGGGACCCAGACAGCACAGGCAATGAATGAACGTACATTGAACGTAGGACAGCTGGTCAGCGGGCACACACATACCCATGGTTGTCCTGCTTGGCGAAAAGTCCAGCCTTTGCCTTGAGCTTTGAATGCTGCTTTGCCACTACACTGCCCAGACCTCTCCGTCAGGTCCCCCAGGCCTGACCACAAATGACTCGGTCACTAACATATTGAAGCTGGATCGAACAAGGGCTTCCAACACCCTGCTTCAGGGGTACTGGCATTTGTTTGGATTGGTTAGTGCCCATGCTAAACCGGATATTAAATATTTTTACAATCATCCCTGGTTGAATGAATGAATGAATGAATGAGTGGCCTTGGCTTCCTTCTGCTCCCATTCTGCCGAGTTGTGTGACTTCTCTCTGCCATCATTCTCCCAGGCCACACCTGGCTCGATTACCTCATCTGAGAACAAGGCCTGAGTTTCTCAGCTCTTTGAGGGACCATCCTTTGGACCACAGCCCAGGTATCACTTTATAGTATCACTGCCAACATGCTTAGAGTTCAAGTGATTGATTTTGGAGTCCGTATGTTGCCTCAATTAATAAATAGGAGAGACTTGTTTAAAATGAATCACACACTGTTTTATGTGTCTACTCTTTAAACCATTAATTGAGGAAGTAGAATAATGCTCTTAATTTGAATTGCATGTCATTCTCTCTCCGTTGCAAATTAAAAATTTTAATAGCATTTACTTTCTGCCAGAGTGGTATAAGGGTTATTTTTCTGGTGTGCTAATCTGTGTATGTTAGCGGTGTGTTAATGATTTGGGATGCTAAGTAGTTTCCCTATGTACTTATTGATCTGTCCAGAAAAAGCACCATACTTAGTTTATTTATAGAGCAATTATATCATCCGCCCCCATGCCTTAACACACTGAATGACGCAGCAGAAAGTTACACAGGAGAGCATTATCTCAGAGAAATTATGGACAGGAAGAGGCCAAGTGCCCTGAGGATTGTCACACGTCAAGAAGGAAAGTTCTGAATTTTCCACACAAGCTTGTGAGGCCCAAGGTGCTGAGTATTTAGTTTAAACCCATTTCCTCCCTCTAAGAGCCATGGATTTAGTAGTGCTGCTTTAAAGAACGTCTGTGTTTCTCTTGGCCTGGCAAGTGACGCAAATTAAGAAATGTTGCTATACAATCTGTTTGAGTCAACCATTATTTCTGGTGGTTCAGAGGACTCGGAACTAGCTAGACGCATTTAGGCCCCCTCCTTCAATGAGTTCATTTACTCAGAGTTGTAATTGGAGAAGAAAGTAACCAGAACTGTTAGTTCATTTAAATGTTTCTTCTTTCTTTATTTTAAATGTAAGGAAAATATAGAAATGTAGAAAGAAGTGGCTTTCTTTTTCATTTCATAGGTTATTTCTTTTAATAATATGCAGGTGCATGCACAATGTGAATGTACGTATTGCCATTGAATTGTACACTTAACAATGGTTAAAATAGTAAATTTTATGTAATGTATATTTAACACCAATAAAAAAAGACAAAAAAATATATAGTTGCAATACTATTATGTGTACGTATATGCAATATTATTTTGGCTTTTTAAACATTATGCTATAAGCATTTTCCTATGCTATTACATGTATTAGAAAATGTTTTAATGCCTATGTGGTTAATTTATTTATTCAATGAAGAATTACTATGTATCAGTGAGGTACCAAGTACTGTTTTAGCCTGTGGAGATATAGTGATAAATGAGACCAATGTGACCCGTGGACCCAAGGAGCTTCCAGGCAGGGGTCAGGGAAGCAAAGTCAACAAGATTATGTAAGGCTGCCAGTGGACTTAACAGGGTGGTGTTGGAAAGGGGGTTGGAAAGAATAGCTACCATGGTAGGGTGGGGAGGATGAGACATGTCGGTTGAGCCCAAAAGGCTGAGGACAAGCCAGCAGGTGAATGAAGGGATGAGGAACAGCATTCCTAGCAGAGGGAACAGAAAGGGCAAATGTCTGGAGAGAACCAGAGAGGACTGCAGAACCAAGAGGAAGCAAGTGACACTGACACAGAAGGAGTGACAATCAGCTCAAGAGTGAGTGGTACCAGACAAAGGAGTTGGGGGACAGAGCAGAGAGCCTCCTGGGTCACGTGGAGGGGTTTAGATTGCACTGCAAGTGCAGGAGGACAGCCGTGGAGAGTTTAAAACACGTCAGTGACTCAGCCAATGCTTTTCAAAGCTCCCTTTGATTACGTGTGGATCAGAGGCCACAAGAATGTGTCAGTCTGGTTAGGAGGCTACCCTAGGCATTCAGGGAGACAACACAGAAAAGAAACGCAAGTGTGCTTCTCTTCTCTAGAGGGGCCAAGTACCCTGTTGCCAGGGGAAAAACAGGGCTGTGGTACCTAACACGACTTCGAGGACAGCAGGCTTAGTGCTGACAGAGTGTGATTTTGGAGTCAGCTGATTTCAGTCCAATGCTTGCCTCTGACCAACATCAGGCAAGTTACTTAACTTTTTTCTGTAGCAGTTTCTTTATTATTATTACGTGTAATGATGGGGATAATTGTCCGCATCTGAAAGGGCTGCAAGGAATAAATGCATATAAAGTGCTTAGCTCAGTGCCTCATATATAGCAAGCACTCAATACATGGTAGCTATTATTTACAACAAGGAAACCCAGGGTGTTGAAAGTATAATGATGAACGAGTTCTTTTTAAAACTCTACTAATGAAAACCAGTTCAGAATACATTTCAGCACTATGCTTGTTAGACCTGTTTAGTAGAAGTGCTCTAGGCTCTTCAGCAGTCATAACTATTCGAGTTTTTCAATTTGACAAAGCTGTATTTCTACAAAGAGCCAAAATATTTCATTTCACAAATATTAAGATTTATAAGGATATTGGGTATTTATAGATACTCGGCTAAAAATAACTAAAGCCTGTTTCTACTTTGTATCAAAAAGACTAATAAACAAATCCAACTAAATAGCAAGACTTTCCCTTTTATTTTTCATTGAAATATTAAAATATTTCCAAAATCGTGGAAGCAAAAAAACCAAATTATTTACAGTGGCTATGTAAGGATAGAGAGGTTAAGGCACAATTCATCTTATTTTCTGTCATATGTAAAAGTGACTTTTACAATTAAAAACATTTTAAATGATCATTAAACTAAATTAATATGAGAAGAAGTTCCATTTTATCATCATCCTACTGCTATGAATAAAAAATGAATCTTTTCTATTTTTATTTCTAAAAGAAGTTTTCGAATGTTCTTTTTGGAGTCAGATGACAATTATGTTCAATGACATTAAAATGGGCCTAAAATCTTCACCCAAATGCAAATAGTAGAGGTTGGCAGCTAATTCATGGATCAAGGGGAAAGGAAATTTTAAGCTTATTTTCAGAACTGTTTTAAAATGTCAGAATGTTAGGTTGTGTTGGGATTCAGACTCCAGGCTTATTAAGAGGATTTCACATGAAGACCGTGAAGAATAACCACCAGGCATTTCTGAGGGTATCATGTACACAGCACTGGGGTGCAAAGGTCTGTTAGCAGAAGCTTAGAATCAATGGGTATGAGTCAGTCTCCCGTGCCCAGTACTGATGAAGCAAGACCTGCTAAACAAGTGAGACACAGATGGTCACCCAGCTTGTCTGCTAGCCCCATCCTGGGACATCACCCTAACTCCTTCTCAGTCACCTCCCACATCCAATTACGAGTCCAGGGAGATTTCTTGTCCTTGTTATAGAACAAAGTACCCTGTTACCCATCCCCACATCTTCATTCCCATGCCTGCACCTTTGTTCCATCTTCCCTTCACTCTGGGTTACTGCAGTGGCCTCCTTGCAGGCCTGGGTTGGGTGGGCGCCCCTGCAATCCGCCCTCTGCAATGGAGCCTGAGTGATGATGATTCTAACAGTCCAATCTGATTGTTCACTGTGTGCTTTAAGTCTTTCCGTGATTCCCCATCACATCCGGGCCTCCTCCACATAGACCCCTCCACCTTGAGTTAGTCCATTTTTAGCCTCTTTCTCCCCTCTTTCTTCTAGCTAATTCCAGCAAGTCTTTCACAACCTCGGTCTAGCCCACTCCTCTCTCTGAAAATCTTTAAAGGCTTCCCATTCTGATTGTGAAGCCTTCCTCGCCTCCCAAGTCACCACTTGCAGGCCCCTATCATAGCATGTATCACAATGTAATGCCATTGTCAATTCATGTCCCCAAGCAACAGGGCACCAGGCATAAGCAACCTGAGGTCAGGGGCCTTGCCATACTCAGCCTTGCTTCCCTCGGGCCTAAACTGTTCTTGCACATGGCACTTGGCACAGTTCTAAGGAATTTATAAATATTAACTCACAATCCTCATAATAATACATGGCTATTAGAACATATAAGCATGTGTCTAACCAATGTGTAGTGAGTGTCCAGAGGGTCCAAAAATGGATGCAATTTTCGGCAGTGGGGATTCAGAAGTGAACAGGACACACAAACCTTTGATCTCAGTAAGTTTATAACTTGTTGAGGCACATGGATGACAAACAGATAAATAGCTATATAATGTGAGTTAGTGAGAGGAGCTATAAAGAAAAATAAAGCCAGACAAAGGGATGAAATGTGACAGAGATATCATTTTAGATGGGATGGTCAGGCCAGGGCAGAGGAGGAGGGGACATCTGAGCAGAGACCTGAGTAAAGTGAGTGAGTGAGCCACATGGATCGGTGTGTGGAGGTGGAGGGGTGGGTAAGGCAGAGGAATCAGCAGATGCAAAGGCCCAGCCTACACAAGGCACAGCGCTGAGGCCAGTGTGTGGAATGCAGGGTGTGGGGCAGAGAGTGGTAAGCTATGAGATATTCGAGGCAGGGGCTTAGGTCAGATAGAGGCTTTCAGGCCGTTCTGAGGACTTTGGGGTTTATTCACTCGTAGATGTGGAGTCTGGTGGGATCTGATCTGACGTTATCTTTTAAAGGATCACTGGCTGTTGAGTAGAGAACGTGGACTAGAAGGAGCAAGTGAAAGCAGGTAGACGAGGGAAAAGGTGAATGTTGTGATCCAGACAATGATGATGGTGACTCAGAATCCCATCATGGACTCTGGACGCATTTTGAAAGCAAAGCAGACAGGATCTGTTGATGCTTGACTATAGAGTATATGACAGGGAGGAGTCCTGCATGGCTCCAAGGTTTTGGTCAGCTGGTGGGCTGGCAGGGGCATTTGCTGAGATGGGCACACCTGAAGGAGAAACAATTTGAGGGGAGGGTTGGAAATGAAGTGTTGTGTTTTGAACCCATATGAGGCATGATCAAAAAATACAGTGAATGTTTAAATTTTAAAAAATTATTACAGTAAAAGACATTGTCATTAATCCTCCTCAAAATACTTCCCCTTCGCTTCAAACACACTCATCCCATTGTTCTTGTCACTTTCTGAAGCAGTTCTGGAAGTCCTCTTTTGTGAGTATCTTTAGTTGCACTGTCATGGCTGCCTCGGTGTCCTGAATCAATTCAAAACATTTACCTTTCATGGTCATTTTGACTTTGGGGAAGAACCAGAAGTCGCAAGGTACCAGATCCAGTGAATAAGGTGGATGAGGACACACCGTAATGTTTTCATTTGACAGAAATTGCCGTACCAGAAGTGATGTGTGACACGGAGGCTTTCCGGTGTGATCACAAAATGCAGTGAATGCTGCTGTGGAGTGCCATCCAAAGGAAAGGCAGAGATCTTCAATACATGGAACCTTAGTGACAGTATGTGACAAGTTTCAACTTGTTCAGTGCAGTCAGTCGGGTGTGAGCTATGGTTGAGAGAAGGTGTGTTTTAAAGTGTGCAGTAAATCATCCTCCATGACAACGCTCCCATCCCTTCTGGTATAAGGTGATTTCTGTCAAGTAAAAACATTACGGTGTGTCCTCATCCACCTTATTCACCAGATCTGGCACCGTGGGACTTCTGGCTCTTCCCCAAAGCCAAAATGATTCAGGATATCGAGGCAGCCATGACAGTGCAACTAAAGACACTCACAAAAGAGGACTTCCAGAACTGCTTCAGAAAGTGGCAAGAACGATGGGATAAGTGTGTTAGAAGTGAAGGGTGTATTTTGAGGGGGATTAATGGCTGTGTGTCTTTTACTGTAATACATTTTTTAAAAAAACTTACACATTCACCGTATTGTTTGATCACACCTCGTAGTTTGAGTTGCTGCTAGGATTCAGTTTTGTCCTCTCTGAAATAGGGATAATGTTTGTTTTATACATTTCTAATGAAAATCAAATGTGATCATTGTCTTTTGATATTATAGAGATGGAAGGTTTATTTTTATTCACACTGAAGTTACGGGTAGAGTTCCCTTTAAAATAACACAAACAAATTCTCTCTTATTGGCTAGATATTGCTGCACTTATACAATTATCCTCACATCAAGAAATGATGTTGGGAACAGACCCACTGTTCATATTTATTTAATGTTTATATAGGGCTTACTATGTGCCAGACACTATTCTAAGGACCTTGTAGAAATTAACCCACATAATCCTCTAAAATCCTTTTGGGTATATACCATTATTACCCCATTTTACAGATGAAACTGTGGCACAGAGAGGTGAAATAATTTGCTTAAGGTCCCACAGCTAATAAATGGCAGAGCCAGGAGTCAACCGCAGGTGCTCTGGCTGTGCTTCTGACCCCAATGCCAAGCTCCACATCCGCTGCTGTCTGTGAGCAGCGCCATCTCTGACATGGGATCCCACCTCTAGTGTACTGAGAACGTGCGTCATGTCTAACACCGTTGCCTGAAGCCTTGCCCCAGTCAGAGTTTCTGCCTTGGTTCTTGCAAATTGCTCAAAAGAAGCCGTCAGTATTGGTAGCAATACCTCTTTTTGTGTCAGACCTTCCCAGGCTGGGGGCAGCCACCCAGAGCACTCTGTCCTCTGTGCCTTTCTTCTAATGCCCTGAGGTTAGCCTCCTCCCCTCATTGCCACACACAAGCTTTTTTGGGGTCCTGCTCTCTCCAGGTACCGGTACTCTGTCTCATTGCAAGTTGTTACAAGTTGTTTAAACGCTTGCAAGTACACATCACATTTTCCACTCACATTTTCAAGCATGTGCCACATTGAGCTGAGTGGAGACAAGATGTGAATATGACAGGACCCCTAACCTCTCCAGAGATTTTGAGCTAGAGGCCAGGTCCCGTGCCCTTCCTCCCAGCACCAGGTGGACGCAAAGCAGGCATTCAATGAATATTCATTCATTTATTTAGCAAATGTTCACCGAGTGCCTATTACATGGCAGGCAGGCAGGGAGATCCCTGCTGAGGAAATGGCGGGAAACCAGACATGCGCAGGATCCCCACAGCTCCAAGGGGCTCTGCGGGAGCCTCACCCCCATTCCCCAACCCCAGACACCAAGGTGAGGGCTCAGGACCGAAGCAGGGGGTACAAGCAAGGGAGTAGAGAACACAGGAAGCGGTGGTGAAAGAGGTCAAAGCGTCAGGCCCCGAGGCCGGCGTGGCATCTGGTCAGGGCGATCCCTCCGTCTCTAAACCTAGATGCGCATACACACACACCTGCCGCATCCGCTTCCGGGACCCCTGTCTGGCTGCGGCCGCTGATTACAACAGTGTCTACGCTGGCGACAGCCTCTCGGGGAAAGCAGAGCTTGTCAAGACAGTACTGTCCGGGAGGAAGGAGGCTGGAGTGTGCCTGCGCGAAGGGAGGGGTGGTGCACGACTGGAGCAGGCTTTTTTAAGGAGAACTCTCCAGTTCATCGATTACTTTGGAGCCTGGATTCCAATCCCAGGACAGTTGCTTACCTGTTGTGTGACCTTGCCCAAGTCACCTAACCTCCCTAGGACATCATCGGTTAAATGGGTTTCCAATAACCTGAGGGTTGGAGACAGGAGCAAGAGAGAATGCCTAGAAATGATTTCCGGCAGGAAAATCTCCCGGAGCAGAGGTTTTAATTACCTGCTGCTCACACTTCGCTGAGTCCCCTGGCTTCCCCTGGGCCAGGGAGCCGGCTGCTTTCTTGCCAGGGACCTACGACTCACCCGAAAGGGCGCGCCCAGCCTAGATAGATTTATTAGCTTGCTTGGGGCGTGGTTTGGAAAGCGGCGAGGAGTGGAAAGAGGTGGTGGAGGGTAGAGAAAGGGAAGAAGCGGAGGGGCTAGAGGCGAGTGAGGCGGAGCCGGGGAGGAGTCCGGCTGGGTTCCTGCGCCCAGCGCTGCGCGCACCCACAGCCGGCGGCGGCGGCGGCGGGGCGGGGGCGGTGCGCGGTGGCCAATGGCGCGCGGCGCTGCGGCGGGGGCGGTGCAGGAACAACCGACCGCTGACAGCCAAATTCCCCAACTCCGCCCTCGTCCCCGCGGGATCCCGGAGCCGAGCGGGCCCGGGCCGAGGCTGCCCGAGCCGCGCTGCGAGCGAACATGGCAGCAGAATGAGCAGGCTGGCGCCGGGTTGTGGCCGCTGCCGCCGCCGCCGCGCTGCAGCTTGAGATCCGCGCCCGGCGCCCTCGTAGCCGCGTGTTTAGCCGACCTCTTGGTGGCCGCTGGATTATTTCATTCCAGGCGGAGGGCGGGGAAGAAAGGGGACCCCGCAGCCGAGCTCGTCCGGGCTCTGGTAACGTGTAGAGGCTTGTGCGCCCTACTCCTGACTGCGGAAAAGACGCGGGAGAGAGCCAGTCCCGGGCTGCAGCGGCGCGGGAGCGGGGATGAGCCGGACATGGAGCGGCCTCCGCGGGGCGCACGGAGCCAGCCGGCGCTGCGGCGGGGGTACCGCCTGAGAAGGGGTTCCGCGGGGCTTCGGGTCCTCGGGCGTCCTGGTGAGATCCCTGCCACCGCCTCCGGGAAGGACGGGAGCCCTGCGGGGCGGACTCTGCAGCAGGCACCGTACTGAGGCGCCCGGAGGTTGCTCCGTCTGCAGCTGAGTGCGCTCTTGGCACCCGGGCGCCTTGCCCAGGGCACAGCGGCTGGCGCACCGCGGCGAGCCGGGTGCAGGACTAGCTAGAGGGGTGTGCACGTGTTGGGCTGGAGAGCTGAGCTAAAGCAGAACGAGACGGACCTGAGCAGCCATGCTTCCCGGGGTGGGCGTGTTCGGCACCAGCCTCACTGCCCGTGTCATCATCCCGCTGCTGAAAGACGAGGGCTTCGCGGTGAAGGCGCTGTGGGGCCGCACACAGGAGGAAGCCGAGGAGCTGGCCAAGGAGATGAGCGTTCCCTTCTACACGAGTCGCATTGACGAGGTGCTGCTGCATCAGGACGTGGACTTAGTGTGCATCAACCTGCCCCCTCCACTCACCAGGCAGATCGCAGTCAAAACCCTGGGTGAGCGATCCCTCCCCCCACTTCTCCTCCTGCCTCCTCTCCTTGCCTTCCCTGCTGCTTTTCTCTTCTCGCCCCCTCTTCCTCCCAGAAGCTTACATGGCACCTACGCTGACCCGGGGACCTGAGATCTCACATCCCACTCGGAGCGCCCGCCTCCCTCATCCCTGGTCCTCCCCACTGTGCTTCCCTCCTTGCTTCTGACACCACCTGGACGCGCTTCCCCACGTGTGTGGCGCGGAGGCTGAAGGAGGCGTGTGTTCCGGGGATGCGGATGAAGCGGATCAGATGCTGAGGACTGAGGATGCTTCTCTGAGGGAGAGAAAACTAAGTCTCCAGCTGTGTGTGTACTGCCCGAGTGTGTGCGTGCGCGCCTGTGAGAGGCGGGTGCGCGCCCAAGAACACTTGCCCCACATACATCTCGGGTTTTCCTGGGGGCGATAGACGATCTGAGGTTTAGCAGCTGTGGCGCCCTGCTAGAATAGTTTGTTTCTTTCCGCTATGTGTTAGTTTAGTGTGAAATTAGACACATGACAATCAGCCGGAATTATCTAGTTTTCGCTGAAAGCAAGAATGGCGGGAGTGGTTGCGTGGCTCGGGGTGGGGGAGTCTATTGGCTCGTCTTCAAGCTTCAGGGGGGTTCATAGGTTAGTAAAGGCTGGTTTGATGAAACCAGAGGGATTTAACTTTCGAGTGCGGCAGCTCAGGAATTGTCTTCTGCGCAGATTGGAAGTCATGTAGCTTCAATTTTAGGGGATGGGTACAGTAGTTCCAGAGGCACAGATGCTTTGTGGGAAAAGGCCCAACGCTGCCAGTTTCACATGGAAGCAAGCAATAGTTCCTCCTGAATTCCGTCAGGAATAGTTCCCAGGCCTGGTATTGACAAGTATGTTGGGGATGAACTCACCACCCCACACCATCCGGTCCCCCCACCTAACCCAGGCAGTCTGAACAATCTTAGTACTGTGCCAGGGTCTCTGCCATGCCCAGAGGAAGAAGCTCATGTTTTGTCCATCAGCAGTTCTCACATACCT
Source organism: Rhinolophus sinicus (assembly GCF_036562045.2). Taxonomy (NCBI): domain Eukaryota; kingdom Metazoa; phylum Chordata; class Mammalia; order Chiroptera; family Rhinolophidae; genus Rhinolophus; species Rhinolophus sinicus. The sequence goes on from NC_133756.1 coordinate 65,601,197, forward strand.
AAGACAATCCCAGGAAGATTGCTCACTCCTCGCTCTCCGGACAAAAATGTTAGAATTTTATTGGCGAGGAGAGAGACAAAGCACAGGATGCCACATTAGAGAAGAATTACAGGGGGAGAACTGGGAAGGAGCAGGGACACCACGCAGAAACCAGTGGTAATTTATAAAACTTGGAAAGAATGTTTGATTTTTAAAAACAGGATTAGGGTAGGTGAAACGCACATGTAATTTAATTCTATCTTCAGAGACCTATGGCCAGAATGTAGAAATCTTTCTCCCTAGAAAGCCATTCTTACCAGGCCATTCTGCTATTGACTCTGATGGGACAGCTGATATAATCAGCTTCCCCAGGCTGTCAGTTTTCACATTAATTTTATTAAGCTTCTGACCTTTGTTGCCTGGTTTCTTTGGCCTTGAACTGAATGTCACTGACTAGCATTTCTTTTTTGTTTGCTGTAACCTACGTGTTGGGTAGTTAACCTCTGTGCTTACAGTGGACCTATGCATATCAAACAGATCATAGCCATTTTATAGCATAAATCTATTAGGGTGATTTGTATAAAACAGATCCGTGTGGAGCACATGTGTCCTAGAAGGCATATGACTGATCCTATCAGAAGGACCTTGTAACATCCCTCCTCCCCTCTAGGGCGGCCCAGTCCTGCAGGTGGGCCCTAGAGCAACCTTAGAGCATGTCTCCAGGAGAGTGGCAATTTGGGGAACGAGGATGTTCCTGTTTTCTGACCATTGTTGGTTCTTTAGCCATGAAAGTATTTACTGGCTTTGAGAGAAGGGCACAAATTATATTTTTCTGGATACTTCTTCTGTTCTTTCAAACATCATTGTGATTTTATTTTCCTTGACAAGACTAACATGAGGTACCTCTTCAAAACCAAGTGTAAGAGGCATATGGAATAGACTTGGTTTAATGTTCACCGCTAAGGAATAGGGTTTTGTTCATGTTTTCATGGTAGGCCGTGGGCTTTATTTTTATTCCTGAATTTTCAGGTAATTTGAGGTCATCTGTGATTATAGAAATTATAGGGGTATTGAATTTAGAGGTGGCTAGACTTTAGTCTTGTTCCAGACTTCACCTTCACTGGAAAATCCCCAGAGGTCACTCTCGTGCGAGTACACCTCAGGGTGGTCGTCTGGGTTTGCTTTGCTCTCATGGTGAGAGGTTCAACACACACAATACAGGAAGTGAAAAACCCCAAACAGTTATCCGGCTGGTCTGGCCGTTTGGGGGTTTATAGATGCTAGTGTTTTGCCTAGCATTGAAAGAAGCCAGTCTTGACTAGTTCTGGTGAATTGTCCTTTTAGCAAAAGCCTGGGCCGTCAGTTGCTTGCCCAGCAATGGTGAGAGATGTGTGGCCCCCATCCATTCTTGTAACTGGTCACAGGACTGTCAAGGGGAGGGGTTGGTCTGGGGACCCTAGAAGAATGAAACTTGGAATCAATTGAATCACAACATCCTCCTTTAATTTCTAAAAATTTCCTTGAAATCCTTACCTTAGTGAACTAGGCATTTCTCTGTTGCAGAGACTTTTCTGTAATGTATGATTTCTAATGTCCAGGGCTACCTCTTGTTAAGTACCTAATATGTGCCAAGCAATGTGGCACAATGTTTTAATCATTTCATGATTAAAACAATCCTCTAATATAGATATTAGCTCCAGTTTACAAATGAAGCAACTAAAATTCAGAGACCTGAGTCAAATCACTCAAGAACATACTCCTGGAGATGGGAACCCATCATTCTGCCTTCCCTGAAATCATTTCTTCCTCTCTCATTCCCACACTTGCTCCATTGCCTCAGTTTTTTCTCTCAGATAATGGCAGCCTAGGCGAGGTATTTGGAGTTGTCCTTTATTCCTGTTCACCTCACGCGTGGAATCAGTTCCCATATCTGGTTGATGCCAGCTCCTTAATCCCTGTTGTATCTCTTCTCCTTTTGCATCATTGCTTCCTCCATTCGAAGGAACTAGTTCTTACCTAGTTTCTGAATTAGGTTCCAGTCAGCTTCTCCCCATCCCTGCCTCTATCCACTTTCCATACTGCAGCCAGAATTACCTTGAAGAACCGCAGACTTGATCATGTACTTCTCCCGCTAAGAAAAGCCCCAACTTCTTGGCATAACACGCAAGAGCTGCTGGCCCTTCTGGAACTCCATGAGCTAAGCCAAAAATACTGGTGTTTCCTTCAATGGACCTGTTGGATTATACGTCCATGCCTCTGTTAGGAACCTTCTGCCTTGTGTTGGTGATGGATCCCTGTTCATTCTTCAAGACTCAGCCCCAGTGGTACCTCCTCCTGAATTTCTCCCCCTTCCTCTGTTCCGTCCCCTGTGGTCTCAGCACCATGGGCCGCCATCTTTTCTTATACCTCTTTTAATGGATTTGTTTGAAATTTAAATTTTACTTAGTTATTTTAAATAGGTTACATATTTACATGGTACCAATTTCAAATGCTATAAAAGTGCACAGTGAGAAGTACATGCCCCTCAGTCTCTGTCCTTCAACAGGAGGCAGTCACTATTCCCTGTTTTTTGGTCTCATTTTGAGGATTTTCCTAAGTACATACTGGTGAATATGTGCGTGAGAATTTTAAAATCTTTTTTTACACAACTGGTAACATCCCACTATACATACAGATTATGTATATATACGCACATATACAAATATATGTATAAAAAACTCAAAATGTGAAAGTGTCCTTGTTTCTATTTTTGGCTTCATAGTATTTCATTGTATGGCTAAATCAAAATTTATTTAACTAGCTCCCTGTTACTCAACATTTAGGTTGTTTCCAATCTTTTGCTTATACAAACATGTAGTGAATAATCTAGGGCATATGTCACATTGCACACACGCTAGTCAAAAAGTATGTGCTCATTTCATTTAACAAAGACACTGTCAAGTTAACCAGTGCCTGAAATGACACTGCTGTTTGCTGATTTCCTCCTGTGCCTCTCTTCGAAAGCCCCGTCACTGCCTGGAGCCTCCTCTCCTTTGTTTCCAAAGCTGCGTGGCATGCAAGGCCCAGCACAAGTCCCCAGGCTGCTTTTGCTGTCTCAGTTTGTCTTCCTGCAATGGGCCATTCCACCTGGACTGTGCAGTGAGCCGCATGACTGCCTCCTTAGGCCTACTCCTGTTTCTTACCCAGTCTGTCCTCTAATACAACAGGTAAATGACATTATATGTGGGTACCATGTCTTTCCCTGCTCAGAAGCTTGCAGTGCCTTTCATGGCACTTGGAACAATATTCAAGCTCCTCGTCGTGACTTACTTGATCTGAAATGGCCCTGCCTAGTAATCTCTCCCACCTCTCAGGCGATTGCACACTCTCCCGGGCTCCCTAGCCTCCAGGTACTTGGTCCTCTTCTTTTGTCCCTTAAACACCAATCCTTTTCCCAGTCCTGGACCTTTCCAAACTGGCTCTTCCCTCTGCCTGGAAGGTTCTCCCTCACTCCTTTGAATGGCTAGCTCATTCTCACTTTCAAGTTTCAGCGCAAATGTTCTCTATTGAGAGAGCGGCCTTTCTGGAGCCTCCCCTTTCTATTAAAAGTCTTCACCCCACACCTTTCAGTCATACCTCTATCATCCTCTTTATCTTCTTGGTGGCACTATTCCAGTTTGTTATGATCTCTTTCATTTGTTTGCTTGTTCTCTTATTTGCTATATGTCTCCCCAACTAGAATGTAAGTTCTGTGAGGTAGGTCCTTTGTCTGCTTCGCTCACGCGGGTGGCCTTATCTCCCCTAGACAGTTAGTCACCTAGTAGGCACACTATAAATATTCATTGAATGAATGAATGCTTAGGGAAGGCAAAAGGTTATAAACAGAATGTATCAATCAATGCATAACATTTTTGTCCTGCATGCAGTAGCCTAGTGCCTCTCAAACATGAACTTGAATTACCTGGAGATCTTGTCAAAATGCAGATTCCAGGGACCTGAGATTCAGTAGAGGCTACAGCAGCCAGACACAAAGATGTGATGGCGCTCTGCCTTGGGGACAAGAAGATGTCCCCTGCCATGAGTAATTAACCTGGTAGGGGAACCATGTTAAAATACCTGTTGCCTTTGTGTGTAATGTGATGGCATCTGTTTTCGTGGTCCCTGCGTGATTTTTGGGAACAGTCGTGCAGACGCTGTTGGGGAAGGCTCTCCATGGGATGGAAGGCTCCTTTGGGACAGTGAATAAGCTGTAGGGTTTCGTTGAGCTTTGATCTGGCTGCACGTTGATCTTGCCTCAACTTGTTTGGTACCATTAGCTAAGGACCTGGAGCAGTACGCCCTTTCCTGTCCGACTTCACAGTGTCAGCAATTGCTCAAGGTTGAGGAGGGCGAACAGGGGTGAGAGAGCAGGGAGGAAACGAGGTTGAGACAGGGCTCCGCTGCTCATGGTTACCCCACTAGCAGAGATACAGCTGCAGGCAATGAAATGGTGCGTTTTGCCTTGAGAGTAACCATTTTGAAATCCCAGCAAACCCTGCCTTTCCAGTTCTTCCTTGAAGTCTCTCCTTGAGCTCTTCCTATCTGAACACTTTGTGGGCAAGCTGACTGCATTTTGCTCGGTGAGTTTCCGCGCCTGAGCACTGAGTGAAATGATTGTGGTCTGTCAGTTTGGCGTAGAGTTGAGGAAGCCCTGAGGCATTATGTAAATGAAAGAAATGACTCTATTTACTGTTAGGAAACGTCAAGCATCACCAACCTCATTGAATCTAACTGAAATTAGGCACAGTTGAATGATTATTTCGTAGATGATATCTGGTCTTGAAAATGTACACTTCTGCAGAAGTTTAAATTGGAGTGAGAAGAAGCCAAATGAAGAAGTTGGGCATTTTGATACCTGAAACTGGGGAAGACCAAAAAGAAAAAGTGGAAGTAAATAACATGTTTTAAGGGTTTCACCAGTAAATAAATACACAAGCGATTAGTTAAGTATCTTGATTGAGGAGCATCATGGCCTGGCAAAAAGAACATCGTTATATCTAAGATGTGGTGAGTCATAAAACTAACCAGTGGTAGGAAAGGTCAGCAGGATACAGCTGTGTGACTTTGGGAGAGGTAACCCTTCTTCCTGAGCCTCAGTTTTCTCATCAATAAAATGGAGTTAAAGATCCTATCCTATAGGGTTGATGTAACAAAATTAGAGGGGGTATGTAGAGACCTAGCCTCTGGCCCCCCCTTAGTTATCTGCATAAGCTCAATAAATGTTAGTTTTACTTTTCCCCAGTGTGATCAGTTCTTTAACTCATTCCGAATGGCGCTTTTGAAGATATTTTTTTCTTATTTTCTGAAGAGATGATTCCCTCTGGCAAGATTCAGAAAATACGGTTACAAGTGTTCTTATTTTTAGAAGGGAATGTGCATAAGCCAAGAGTCAGAGGTCGTCTTTGCTGAGAATCCAGTACTTGCTTCACAGATGCACGATCTAGAAGGTGCTCATGGTGTTACCAGGAGCTCACTATGCTCCTATGAAAATTTTTTGTTATTGTGAGAAGGATGCAGGGATGTCTCCTGGAACTCCGGGGCAGGGATGTCGTGGGCCTCAGGTACCTGAAAACCATGAGCTGCAGGAATTTGACCATTTTGTGTTCGGCTCCTCATCCCTCTTTAGACCAGCCTCTTCTGCCTCAAGGGCCCACGTGGCAGATAGAACACTGTCTACACACAGCTCCCCAATACAAATGTTACCTGTTCATCCACCTGAAAAGCGCCGCCCTCCTCCTGTTCCCCGCTCCCAGTTCCTGCGTGTGCCAGATGCCTTCACCTGGTTGAGTCTTTTTGGAGGTTATCTCCTCATGTGGGGGATATATCATAAAATGCTTCAGGGCGGTGGGGTAGAGGGATTCAGAGTGGTCATTCTGAGCTGGGCCGCACTCCAAGAAGGTGCTAATTAGAAGAGCACAGACTTGCTTGAAGATTTCACAAATATAGACATTTCTTGATTCTGTGGGCTCTTTATCCACTTTAGCATTTTGCTGCTTTTATAATGACCACAGTAAAACTGTAGAAATAAAAAAAATATATGTGAGGATCAAATGATCATGTGATGATCATTGTAGTTACTATTATAAAATTTAGGATGTATATATTTTTAAAGTATGTGATGGGAAAGTAGAGCAACATGACCGATTCCGTGGAGTTTTATGGTTGTAAGCCTTTCCCGAGCAGCTCCTGTGTGGCGTGTGCCAACAGAGGATTGCGATGAGGCATAGACCGTTTGTGCTCAAGTGTCAGCATAGGGCCTCAGAGGAGTCAGGAAAAAGACTGAGCTCCCTGGAGGAAGAAGGATTTCTGTTTTCAGACTACCTCTGCGCTGGAAACGGCAGCACCAACTCTTCCCTAGGTCTTTAGTCTGTTGTCCTGCCCTGCAAATGCTGGACTTCCCAGTCCCCATAACTGCATGAGTCAATTCCTTAAAAGCAAACCTCACTCTGTCTGTATAAATATATATACACACATGTCTTCTTGGTTCATTTCTTTGAAGAATGCTGATGGATACAAATTTTGGCTGGATCAAGGCCACCTGGCCAGGCAAGTTGGGTGATGAGACACTGGGCAGATATGTCACAAGTGTAGGTCTGGAAAGACTTGTCGGTGGAGAAGCTGCTCCAGTGAGTTCAGCCGATGGGTGTAGGCCCCTAGGAGAGCGTCTTTGAGCATTGTCCTCTAAGCAGGAAGACCTGGAAGGCCAAAATTCTTGGTTCAGACTCAAGACAAGGGGATGATGAGTAAAAGGCTTTCACACCCTCACAGCTGAGAGCGACAGTGACCTTTCACACTGGCCAGTTCTACCCCTCTCAGCAGGGTTTTGGGGAAGCTGGCCTCTCGGGTTTGGGAAAGTCTGGGATGCCTTGGGATTTAGACTTTATTTGAGAATCATTAATGACCTTTAGAGTATTTAAAAATGCAAAAAAATAACTTTACATTATAATGATATGAATTATTAAATTTCTAATTTCCACATATAATAGCTTGTAAGGTATTAAGATGCTGTTTTAGTTAGCATAATACCCATAAACTGAAACTACATAGTTTTGAAGCCCCAAATTAAGGTGGTTTGCAGCTTTAGCATTGCTTTAAAAAAAATAGCTTGAGATATACTTTATATATTATAAAATTCACCCATTGTAAGTAATTCAATGATTTTTTAGTAAATATATATAGTTGTGCAACTACACAGAAAGTTTTAGAATACTTCCAATATCCCAAAACGTTTCCTCATGCCTGTTTGTGGCCAATCCCCATACCTACCCCAGCCCCAGGTAACTACTGATCTGCTTCCTGTCTATTGTTTTGCCTTTCCTAGAAATTTCATATAAATAGAATCATAGAATCATATAATGTGTAGTCCTTTGTGTCTGGCATCTTTCACTTAGCATGTTTTTGATGTTCATCCACGTTGTTGCCTCAGAAGTTCATTCCTTTTTAATTGCTGAGTAATATTCCATTGCATGGGTGTACCACATTTGTTTATCCATTCACCATTTGATGGATGTTGTATTGTTTCCAGTTTCTAGCTATTATGAATAATGCTGCTCTGAACATTTGCATGCAAGTCTTTTAGAGACCTGTGTTTTCATTTCTCTTGGATAGATATCTAGGAGTGAAATTTCTGGGTTATACGGTATACTTGTATATATATTTATCTATTTAAGGAATTGCCAAACGGTATTCCAAAGTAGCTGTACTATTTTGTATTCCTACCAGCTATGTAGGAGAATTCAAATTTCTCTGCATCATCACCAACACTTGGTTTTATCAATCTTTTTTATTATAGCCATTTGTAGTGGTATCTCATTATGATTTTGATTTGCATTTCCCTAATGACTAATGATGTTGAATACCTTTTCTTATGCTTATTACCCAGTCACATATCTTCTTTGGTGAAATGCGTATTCAAATATCTTGACCAATTAAAAATTGGGTTGTTTGTCTTATTGTTGAGTTGTAAGCATTGGTTTTGTGATTTTTGTTATGTTCTTAAGTTAGGGGTAGTAGTTTTGCGTTTTCAAATACTTCCCTTTATCTTTTATTTTGGAACTATAGACAGCTGAAATAATTCTCCATCCCAAGTGACATGAGCTTTGCCAAATAGTCATTGAAATGATTCATTATTTAGAAGAGCGAGGCAACCATGTGAGCGGATGCTCATGACCGGCCTCCAGCATAGCCCTGGGCCCTGCCGTGCACTGAACATTCTTTGAGGGACATTTCCAATTCGAAGATTATTTGAAATGCTCTAGGATCTTTTAATCACTTATTTTGCCCAGTGCCTGGAGAGTGTTTCTCTTTTTTTTTTTTCCATTTATTTTTTATTTAATAAATACTTTTGAATACTTATAGCCTGTGTTAGCTGTGGTGGGAAATACCCCAGATAGTAAGATATGGTCTTTGTCCTAGAGAAAACATGGCATACACAAGCACAACAACAATGCAACGAAATATATGATTAAGTACAGAATGAATCGTTATATTGCAATGCCAGGAAGTGTTTGCTTAAGACAATTGAGTAACCCAAAAATATCAGTATTGAATTAAGGGTCAACCACCTGGATAGCTTCCCAGTGCCAATCTATAAAGGTTACTGAAACAAAGGGGAAAAAATAGAGAAAATATTTAAATAGAATTCCCCTCAAAAAAAAGTGCTATGTGTGTGAATGGTGGACTTGCAGCCGAGTGAGACCTGGAAGGGCTTCCTCCAATAGGTGGTGAATTACTAGATCAGAAGGGCTGGATCTAGTTCACGGCTGAGCTTTTGTTTCGCTGAGTGGGGAACTTGCGTTTGAGGTTAGAGATAAAATGTAGAGGCCTGTGAGGAAAGGCCACACTGGTCCCTAGGGCTCTTCCCCTCAGGCAGTGTGGGTCCCTGAGGAGGTGTCCCTGCAGATAATGGATGCTGTCTGAAAGCTGAGGAAGAAGGAATTCCTGAGAGCTGGAATGGTCTGGGAAGACATTTTGGAGGAGGTGGGGTTATACTGGATGAAGAAAGGGTAGGATTTAATAATTGGAAAAGAAGATGTAGAGGCCTCTATGATGTAAAATCCTCTTCAAGGAACCACTTGGTTATGTAGCAACACTCTGAGGAAAATTGTTTCCTACGGTTGACCACCGAGGACAAACTTAGAGTGGTTTAAGAATGTCCAAATGGAAAACAATGATCTTACCTAGAATTAATTTTTTGTTTTGCCATCAAATTCCCCCAATCCCCTTCATCAGCAGTAGTTCCACTTGCATCTTTTTCTCCCCTCAGATCCCAATGGTGACAGTCACAGATGACACAGCTCTGGGGTCGGCAAAGGAAACAGCTTGCAGGATTGTTGGAAAGAACCCCGTTGAGAGGAGCACAAATGACCGCCTTAAAGGGTGTGAAAAGAGCTGCAAAAATGGATTCAGCAAGAAACCTTATAAAGACAAAAGTTCCCTGTGTGATGGCATCGGGGCTGCTATGGTGGAAAGTAGGGTCAGCTGAGGAGAGGGTGAGCTGGCCATGCTCAGTTCCTGGTTTTGTGTTTGTGCCGGATGGTGGTGGAAACTCATGTCCCTTTGTTACACAGTTGAGCCCGTTTTATCCAAGGGTCAGTGGTCAGCTGGGGCTATGACTTATGGATGAGAAAAGATGAAAGACTCTCTTTGGAGATGGACACTCAGTGCATGATGCGAGGACGTGCTTGTCAGTGTTAGGAGGTGAGAGTTCATGGAGAGTGTGAGGTTACTGCCGAGTACTCTGCTGTCCTGGGAGGTGGTTCTAGGGAAAGGCCACAGTGGTGGAACGAATAGTTACTTCTTGACTTGGGGTCCAGGTCAGTCAACAGAGCCTTGCTGAGGCTCTGCTGAATGCACTGGCTAAGCTTCTAAAAGCTCCCCAGACATAACACACTGTGTATGTTCATTGCTCTGTTTCAAAAGGAAAAGCTCATTGTTGAATTTGGTGTCACCCTGCAGAAAGTAAAGTGAAACACTGTTTTCATCAGTAGAAAAGTTGCCCCGTCACACTGCCTGGGGTTGATTCCTGGCCTGGCCACGTCCTGCGTGGCTGTGGATTTCCTCCTTAACTCTTCTGAGCCTCAGTTTCTTCATCTTTAAACTAGACAATAAAAGTACCTAGCTCAGAAGGTTGTTGATTTAAACAGGGATTTATTTAAAGTGAGTGCTCAATGAATGTGAGAATTGTGCTTAATCAGAAGTTATGGTGATCAGCTACTGTCCATTCATTCTTCCCTTAAGCAAACATTTATTGAGCACCAGCTGTATGCCAGGCACTCTGTAGATCTGTGCTTTGCAATACAGTAGCCGTTAGTCATACGTGGCTCTTTGAATTTACATCAATTAAAACTAAGTAATATAGAGAGCCCAGTTCCTCAGTTTCCCTAGTCACATTTCAAGTGCTCAAAGGCCACATGTGGCTGGCTGTGGCTACTGTATTGGACAGTGTAGCATAGAGCAATTTCATCATTGCAGAAAGTTCCAGCGGATGGCACTAGTCTCAATACTGGGGATGCAGCAGTGAACACAGCAGTTATTTATGCTTGATCTAAACATGGATTTTTGAGAAATGCAGACTCTTGGGTGTGCTTTGTTTTCTCCCAGGAATAGGATGATAGGGTATCTACACAGTGGGTGACTGGAGTGTCGTAAATAATTAGTAGAGGTTTGATGAGCTACATGCCTGACTTTCTTTATTAGTAAGGACTCTCTTATTAATAAGAGGGATATGTGCTGTGGCAAGTTTCCTAAAATCCCCATTAAGTGTTGGGAATGGGCAACCAGATAAATGACACCCCTGCCCACTTTGGGGTCATCACAGATACTTTAGGTAGCAGATGTCACAGATGGGGACAGAGCGATGCCGGCGCAGGAATGCAGCCTTCGCTCCTAGAAGACAGCAACCCTGCGGGGCTTTTCCTCCTTTTGCCCAGAGCACAGAGAAGCAAAGGAGGGCAGTGGTGGAAGGGACTAGATGCAGGGCTCTTAGAGAACCCGAGAGAACACTCACAAACCAGTTCCTGCGGAAGGAAAATTGATTTCACAGGAAGGTTGCTTTCTACCCTACGGCCAACACACTGCGTGACTCTGGGAAATGAGGTTTCTGACTGAATTCCTCCTTCCTTCAATCCTCCTGTCCTTCCCTTCATCTGAACGGAAAGGCTGAATAAGAACGAATGCACAAAGCGTCAAAGGATAGGTAATTACTATTTTGCTAGTTGTTATTTCTTTTGTTCCCCTTCAAGTCCCATTCACTTTGTGAAAGCAATATCCATTTGTGTGAACGTTCCTTAGGAAACTGGGACTTTGAAATTCCAGCTAGTCGGAGCTTGGAGGGAGAAGTGAGTGTGCATTTGTGAGGGTGTGAGCATGTGCGTGCACACACACACACGCCTGAGTGTGTCTCTGACCGAAGGTCTCTTGACTGAAGTTAAGGGCGAAGTAAGGATTTTAGATTACCTGTTATTTAAATGTGTCATTGTCAGCTCCTCTCATCTCCTACATGAATAAGAATGATCAAAAGTGGGCGGTGGAAAATGAGATTCTTTCCCTGGCTCTGTCTCTTCCCCTTTTCCAATAGAGCTGGGGTACACCGAGGAGGGGCAAGCAGCAGGTACCATATTTCCCCAAAAATAAGACCTGGCCGGACCATCAGCTCTAATGTGTCTTTGTAGCAAAAATTAATATAAGACGTGGTCTTATTTTACTATAAGACCGGGTCTTATATACTATACTATACTAAGACCGGGTCTTATATTAATTTTTTCTCCAAAAGACACGTTAGAGCTGATGGTCCGGCTAGGTCTTATTTTCGGGGAAACATGGTATAAACATCTAGGGGGGAAAATCTGTTTGTCTGAACTTCTGCTCCTTCCAGCATCACCACGTGGGACATTTGTTTATGCCGCGCAGTAACCCTCTCAGAGACTCCAGGTTTAGAGCCCGTGGGGATATAGCCTGTCTGGATTGATATGCACAGCCTTTCACATTTAGGGCACAGAGGCAGCCTGGCTTCCCCCAGGAGGCCCAGGGATACCCCAGTGTGCATTTGTCTTGGAACTGAGACTTAGCTACTCGTGCTTACCCAAATGCAGTGGGCCGCCGTCCACAGCTTGCGTGCATTGGGGATGTGCACTGAGCAGCTGACGTTTGCTTTTCTCTTTTGCAGCCTCCATGACCCAGGAAGGTACTGACAGGTGTGCTCATCACTTCCAGGGCTGGGGAAGCCAGTGGGATTGCACTGGCCACATACTCTGACAGGCGCATCTCTACTTGGGAATTTGTCAGTTTTCAACTAGTTCAGTTATATTCACCATCCATTTATTAAGTATCTCTAATGTGCACGGCTATGTTTTAGGTCATGGGTGGTGAGAAGAGGTCAAAGATGTATAAAACCTGGTATCTGCCCTGAAAGAGCTTATAATCTATCCAGAACCTACCTCTCACTTTTGAAATGAGAAGAGGAACTAACATTGTATTGAGCCCTTACTGTGGACCCAGTCCAGAGTATAGCATTGTGCAGTGCCATCTCGTATCCACCTCACAACAAACCTTCAAGGTGGGCATGTAGCATCTCCATCTTACACCTGAGAAATGTAATTGTAGGGAGGTTAAATCTCACTTGTCGATTCTAAGACTTTTTTCCCCCACACTTTAGCATCTAAAATAGAGGTATGTCTTACAATCGATGTTATGTCACTGTTTAATTAGCAGAGACTTTTCTTTCTTGGTAGTAAGTAAAATGATTGTAGGTCTTTGCCATGGTGTTGTAGATTCTGTGAAATATGGTATTTTGTCAGGTTCACCCAGCTGAAAAGAAGTGGAATCAGAATTCGACATAGGTTTGCCTGACTCTGAAGCTTGTGTGTTGACCCTCACAGCATGCAGCAAAATCCGTGGTCCGGTTGTGCTTTCTTTTATAACTGTGCAAAGGCCATGTGATTTTCACAGATGACGTATGTAAAGGGGGAGATGACTGAACTGGAACTCACATCACCTGGTTCCATAACTGAGGAGACAGTAGCACAGGGAACTGCGTATGGCAAACAGGACGTTGAAAGATTGAGAAAAAGTTAATTATCTTCTTTTCTCTGCTGATTATAATCTTCCTTTTAAAGACGCCCACAACAAATGGCAAACTGTGGTATGGATAAGACAGAAAGAAACAAGAGGAATGCATTCTATCATTTGTCCTGGTGTGCTCTGGCTAAGTGTGGTGTTTTTCCCTGCAGGGATCCATTAGGGATGTGATAGTGGCCTTTCTACTGTCCTGGAGAACCATGAAAGGAGACACAGGCCAGCTCCCTCCCCCACACGACTGAATTCTGGGAAGTCCCCATGCAGGCCTGTGTGTTTATCATTGTCACAATGTGCTATGGTCAACACGCCTAGGAATGAGGCAGGTTTGAATTCCAGGGCTGACCTGGATTCAGAAAGCGCTGCGCAGGACTAGAGGGGGGAGAAACAGCCAAGACTGCTGCTACGGTTTGCACACCTAGACTTGACTATACAGCCCATCTGGTCCCACAATAGCCTTTGACTAAGTCGTTTTCCTGAGTAACTTAGGTCAAAAGCAGAGAAGTAGCAGGGAGACTGGCCAGGTGATTTGGCATCGCCCAGGAGGTCGTGTGAAGAGCAGAAAGAGAGTACTCCTGGTGATCAGAACACCATGACCTGTCATCTAATGCCTGAGGGACACCAAGTCTCAGAGGAGTTGAGTGGCTTGTCGTATTCACACAGCTGATTGTTGACAGCTGAGGCAGGACCAAACCTGGGGCTCTAGAGAGTGTTTCTTTTTCCTTTTCAGATATTTAATCACTCAGGGCCTGTGTTTCTCCAACAATGAGAAAAATTGGGGAGGTTGGCTTCTGGGAAGCTCTCAGAAATAATTCAGGAAATAAGCTCTGGGAAATAACGTCAAGTAACTGAAAAAAACCTGTATATACAAGAGTGTTCAGTGAAGCCTTATTTATTCTACCGAAGCCCTAGAAACAAACACAAATAGTCCACAGTAGGGAACCGGTTAGGTAAACATGGTAAATACAGTTGATTAAATAATAAATAGCCATTGGAATTATGTATAGGAAGACTATAGCAGCATAGGGATTTTTTAATGGTATAATTTAGGTAAAGAAAAAGGATACAGAAATATTTGTATATTATGATAACCTTGTATAAAACATACATGCCCAGAAAATTAAAATCTGATAGGTAATAATAAGCCCACATCCAGTGGGCCTGTAGGATTTGGATTTTTATATTCTCTAAATTTTCAATTTTTAAAAATATGGTTTTAATGGAAAAAATAAATTTATTTTTCAAAAGAAAGAGACAATAACATGGGAAAAATTGTTTGGTTGGGATGACTTTCCAGTTCTTATGTTCTGTGAGACTTTGAATCTGGGACAGCTGTCCCCAGGCACATGCACAAGTTTATGCTGAAGCAAAAATCAGTCCAGCATTGGCCAAAGGGAAGAGGTGGTCTCCCCGGAAGTGGAAGTGGGTGTATAAAGGTCCGGGAGCTCTGCTGTTGTTCAGGGGAATAATTGGATATGACTCTGAATTTGGGGAGAAGCCATAGGCTCTTGGTTGTAGGGTACTTTGAATTATTTGTAATTCTGACGGTGTGTGGCCAGAACCCAAGTGCTGCTGGAAAAGGCTGGTGCAGTCCCATCATTTTCCTCTACCTCCTGAACTTGCCCCAGGCTGGGAAGAGAAGTTCTTGTTGGCTTCAGCCTTCCAAAGAAATATAGGAATGGTGCAACTGCAACATTTCCAGTTTTCATTTCCCCTTTTGTTCGCAGGGAGTTCTCTTTTTAGCTAAACCTGGGCTGGTGTAGGTGGTGAGTAGTGTCAGAAACCCTGTTCTGAGAACATTCATCACTATCTGCTGGCATTGCTTTCAGGGCTGTGTGTGTGTCGGGGGTGGGGGGCGATGTGCTGCCATCAAAAGACTGTTGGCTTGGGACTCTGGACAGGTGGTTCTTATCTAGATATCACAACTAATTAGCTGTGTGGCCTTGGGCACATGACCTCACCCCCTAGATTTCTGCTTCCTTACCCATAAAATGCAGGTATCACAGTGGGTTTATGAGTCCCTGGCAGTTCCCACGTTGTGTATCTACACCAATAACTCACTTTTAAAGCTTGGCACTGACTGAGAAAAATTATGTGGTTTGGTAAATATTTTTAAGTGCTGTTTTATTACTACTGCTGTCAATTGTATTTTTTTTTAATCTGTTACACAAATGCACACAACTGTCCTTTATAATAGGAAGTAGTTTTCCCTTTATCTGCATGGGAGGAGATGCATGCATTCCAAGGACAAAGGGGCATGGATGGTGTAGCTTAGTGGGAAGGCTGCTTGTCAACAGTGTGTGTGTGTGCCCCTGTGTATGTGTGTGTGTCCATGTGTGAATGTGTATACACGTGTGTGTATGTGTGTGTGTGTGCCCGCCCACATACATTGTGCTCTTGAAGGTGTGGAGGTTTTTTCCTTTAATGTCACTGCTGAGAACATATCTGTACAGGTAACTGCTACTACCAGCTGTCAAGCTAGCAGTTCAGTGGGGTTCGGTATAATTTCTGGGCACAAATTTATCAGCACAGTGGGCATTTGGGGTTAGCTTTTTCAGCAGGTGCCCCCTTAAGCAGATAGTGCTTCATTGCACTAAGAAAAGATGTAGTTTTGCCCAGGAAGAACGACGGCACTGTCAGCAGCAGATCAAAGGGATATTCGTTCCCAGCAACTCCGGGCCAGAAATTGCAGTGGGGACTGTATGGGAGGCCCCACTACAGACTGTAGTGGGGACTGCACACACTTGAGTAATTGTCTGGGTGCAGCCACTTTTCATGCCTGTATCCGCACAAGATGGGCCCCCTCTGCGTGTAGTCACCCTTCCCAAAAGGCAGAGCGTGAGATGTGAATCGAGGCTGTTGTTACTGACCATCCATCGCCCTGGGAGAGGAGTGAGTGCAGCTCCTGGGTTGCCATAAAGACAGAGAGGGTCTTGAAAGGAAAACAACTGTTTACTTCTCCCATCCTTTCTTCTTGTTATCTCCTAACTCAGGTGGAAAATCCATGCCATATGGCAACACTAAGAAGGCACAATAATGTCATCTTGCACCTTCCATAGAGTTGCACGAGCAAAGAATCAGACACCAGCAGAGAATGACGTTGCTGATTGAGGCAGTATTTCTGCCTGTGTGGGACATTTTGGGGTCACCCTAGATTGGGGCAAGGGGTTGGCTCCTGCCTTTTCCAGCACTAATTTTACACTTGATTTCAGTGTTTGACAGTGATTATAAATGGGAAGGGTTCCTGAGATCCCACCTAAACCGAGTAGTTCTTTGTATTTATAGAGCATCCTCTGGGTTCTTCCCAAGGAGACACTTGGTGTGGTGACAGTGTCCTGAATCAGATGGGTGTTGGATGACCCAGGTTTCATTTTACGTTTGCTGATGGTGCATATGGGCCTTTTTCTGTTTCTTTAACATTCTTAGGGCGACAGGAAGCCGTGGTGGAGTCCTGTTCCTGATGCTAACTCACTTTGTGGCCTGCCACAGCTTTTAATGTCATAGTCTCACTTGCTCTTATAAAATGAGGGGTTCATTTACAATGGTTTTCGCACTTGGCTACACATTAGGAACCCCTGGGAAGGTTTTGAACACCTGATGTCCAGGCTGCACCCCAATTACTTAAGACTCTCAATTACTTAAGAGTCTCTGAGGGTAGGAGCTAGGCATTTGTTATTTTTAAAAGCTCCTCAAAGTTAAGGAACTTTGTTTAAAACAGTGCTTCTCAAACTTTAACGTGATCTGAAGCACCTGAGCATCTTGTTAAAATGATTCCATAGGTCTGGACGGGCCCGAGATTCTGCATTTCTAACAAGTTTCCAGGGGTGTTGTTGCTGCTGGTTCACAGACCAAGCTTTGAGTAACAAGGTTTACGATCCAAATATGAGCCATGGTACAAGGCACAATAATTATGTTTGCAAAAATGTGGCACAGGCACTATACTACAGAAATGAGCATAGAAGAAGCAGCGATTATTCCGGCAGAGTAAATCAGGGGCTGCTTACTAGGGGAGGTGGCATTTGAGAGACATTTGAGTTTTCTTTGGGCAGAATATGAGTGTGTGTTAGTCAGGAAAACTTCTAATTCTCCAGAGAAACACAACCAGTAGGGTGTGTGTGTGTGTGTGTGTGTGTGTATGTGTGTGTGTGTGTGTTTATGTGTGTGTGTGTGTGTGTGTAGGTAGGTAGGTAGGTAAGTAGGTAGATAGATTTTAAGAAATTGGTTTATGCAGTGTGGATGCTGGCAAGTCTAAAATCTGCAGGGCAGGACAGCAGGCTGGAGACCCAGGGAAGAGTCGATGTTACAATTCAAGCCTGAAGGCAGCCTGTGGGCAGAATTCCCTCTTCTTTAGGGGTTATCACTCTTTCTCTTAAGGTCTTCAACTGATTAGAAGAGGCCCATCCACCATTGTGGAGAATAATCTGCTTTACTAAGAGACTGGTAATTTGAATGTTAATCTCATCTAAAATATGCTTTCACGGAAACATCTGGAATATCGTTTGCCCAAATATCTCAGTACCATGGCCTAGCCAAGTTGACACAATTAACTATCACAATGAGGGAAATGGTATTCCAGTTTCTTTCGGCCTTTGTGAGCCATAGGACCATAGCTGGAGAGGAAGGAGCTGGGGTCCAAGGGAGCAAGAATGATTTCTGGGCACTTCTTAATCGTTGTTGCTGATGTTCTGACAAGTCGTTTATTCTGCTATAAATGTAGAAGGGCCGGACTTCACAAGCCACAGAAGTGGTGTGAGCTCAGCCGTGGGTCTGTCTGCCCACCCTCTCCTCCTCCCCTGCCTGAGTAAACACTGGAGCACAGACAAGTGTCTGGATCCTTCCAGGTTCCTGGCTCTGTGCCCAGGGGAAATGGATTACCATGGAAGAGCACACAGGGAAAATCAGGTCTGGAGGGAAACCTGCGTGTGGTGCTGTGCAGCACGCTGCCTCCCTGTCTCGTGACCTGAGTCATCTGGAAAAGCGGGAGAGGAGCAGGGGCAAAGCACCCAAAAATCTGTCGCTAAGGACCAGGCTGTAGTGCAGGGGGTCTAACTTATTCTGACCCTGAGCCACAGGACTTAATACATTTTACCTTGTGGCCCAGTTGACATATAACTATAAATGTATAGATATAGGTAACATATAGGTGTGTATATGTGTATAAATAAAATTGAATAAAATTGAAAAGTTTTGTGACCTGCAACTTACTTTTATTTCATTGGCACATGATGTGCTGTGATATTTTTCTCTTCTCTCTTATTTCATTAAGAAGAAGGAAAGCTGGTACTGTCCCACTGAATTGATTTCTTAATGCTGAATGGATGGTTCCCTGAGGTAAAAATGACACCCAAACACTGGTGGAGAGGAAAGAATGTGGAGAGGCTGGTGATCTGAAGCAACTCCGTCCTGTACAACTTCCTGTGGGGATGAGAATGTTCCGTTGTGCGCTGTCCGGCGTGGGAGCCGCTGGCCCCATGAGACTGTTGAGCGCGTGAGATGGAGCTAGTGCAAATGAGGAACTGAATTTTAAATTGTATTCCATTTTAATTAATTTAAATGTAAGTAGCCACATGTGGCTAATGAGGAACTGAATTTTGCATTTTATTCCATTTTAATTAATTTAAATGTAAGTGGCCACATGCGATGAGTGGCTCCCACGGTGAACAGCCTAAATCTGGGGTGGTGCCTTGCCTCTAAGTAGCGGGGTGGCAGTGAGCCCCACTCTCACCACACCCCCTGTTGCACACCCCCAGCCTTCCCGTGCAGCATCTGTTAAAAAGCAGGCTGGACTCAGCTCCACCTTTCTGGATTCCGGTGGTCAGGCCTAATGCTTACGTGGGACATACAGTTAATTAAGTGCCCGGGCAGTGTTACAGATAACATGCTTTGCATTTTTAAATGCTCCTTAAGAAACCTTTCCCATCTTCCGTTTCAGTGGCTTAATTGCTCACCTGTGTGACTTGACAGTTTGAAAAGAGAGATGCTTTCTGCTTAATGAAATCTTAGCAGCCTATCTTGACCAACTTGCTGATCTCCGAGGATGGCATGTGCAACCTGAACTGCTCTCATCAGTGGCTTTCTTCTAGAGGAAAGGAAACCTCTTTCCAGGCAGGTGTCATGGCCCAGAGGAAGACAACACTACGAATTTGGGTGCATAGGTTACCACCAGGGTGGGTTTGGTTTGTTTTGTTGTATGTGGTTTGCAAAGCTAGTGATTATGTTTGAGGTTTCCGGGACAGCATTTTGTTTAAATTCTAGCACTTGGAATTGGCAAAGACCCATGTTTCACCGACCTCAGGGCCCTGATGGAAAAGTTAAGGATCCAGGCAAGTATCAGGGAAGAGGTGATTTCTTCCTCATTGTCCGGAAAGTTCTGGCAATCAGTCAGCCTTGAGTGAAGTGGGCTTTGCCTGGGCGCATAACTCAGCTTGTTTTACTTTGCAGAAAGCGACTTCTTCTCCCAGGCCCTCATAGATGAGCGTACTGACAGTGAGCTGGGTGGGAAGCTCAGAACCTGTTGACTTGTGCTGAGCTGGGAAGGGATCTGAGGTGTTCTGCCAGTTCTTTTTAGCTCTGATGGAAGGGGTAAAAAGAGAGACAGAAATTCTAGGAAGAGCCCCAATTCATGACATTCAGAAACTGGCAACAATATCACCAGCCCTCCTTGGAATTAAATAGCCCCAGGAAGCTAGGAGCATTTATCTTCTTGTTTTTTCCATGTCTAGATCATGAGAGTAGTTGTAAAAATAGTGCAATGATAGCACTGCAGATGAGCTATGTCAGATCCCCCAATACATAAACACAACCCCTTTTGTTAAAAGCATAGTATTTGTCATGTGCCACACATCTCACTTAATTCTTATGACCACACTTTTGAGGAAGTAGTTATCTTCATTTACGGATGGAGAAATGGAGAGACTCCATAACTTGCTCAGTGTTACACAGCTAAGAACTGGTAGCTATGGAATCGAACCTGCAGTTCAGGCTAATAAACTGCTGTGCTGCCTCACAACCTCTGGCCTGACAAGCAGAAGTGCCCCGTGGTATTGGTGACTCGTTGCAATATCCTTGGTACACACAGATGGTACATGAGGCACCTGATGTCATCGTCTGTGCCCATCACTCCGAGAGGTGAGATGCAGGGCCTCCGCTTTCTGGCTTCTGAGCCTGGCTCATACATTTTCTGGGAAGAGCTGAGTCTGGGGTGAGGTGGAGTGATGGAGAAGGAACCTCCTTTCTCTCTGAAGTCAGAGGGAGGAATTCATGTGAGGGAGAGAGTCCCCCGTACATACCAGATAAAGGAAAAAACCAACAGCACGCACCACTCATAGATTCGACTGACAGAAACCAGCTGCTGCAGGAGGAATGGGCAGTGTGAGGGCAGAGTGGTACCGCCCTGCTCTGGAGGGTGGAAGGGGTGAGCAGACCATGGATGGAAAAACAAGGTGGGGAAGGCTGCTCTGGCTCATTAGCCTCCCGAGGCTGCAGTGGAGGAATCACAGCTGCAGTAGCTGACTCAGGAGACCCAGGGTGTTTGTTCCAGATGGCATCGTGGCAAGGGTCTGTGCAGGGCTGGGCGTGGGAGGGCAGATGCCTTCAGTGAAGCTCTGGCTCTGTGACACCACAAAGACCGAGCCTGTGGGGCTGAAGGCTGCCCAAGGTGATCACGAGAGCAGCGATGATGGAGAGCCCGCCATGTACAGGGCACTCCGCCAGGGGCTGTAAAGGAGACTCAAAACATGATGAGATGCACTCCCCGATTCCAAAGGGTCAAGTTGGGAGAGCTAAGGTGTACGTTGTACAAGAACAGAATAAACCAAAGGCTGTCAGAGTGGGAGTGTGGCGTCTGTCCTCTCATGCTGCTCTGCTGCGTGCCTCTCGATGTCAAGCATGACCAGCTCAAGGTGACCCGCTGTGCTCAGGGTAATTGTGACTCACTGTGTGCCATTCACGTCCTTGGTACCTTGGAGATACGGGAGTCATTGGTTCCCGTCACCCGAGAGGTGGAAAATGAAAACTAAGGCAGATTCTGGTACCAGCCAGAGGATTGATGCAATTCCCTTTTTTCTCTTTCAAAACCTGTCCATCTAACACCACTAATTGGTGGCTCCTGGGAGTCCCACTGGGATTACTGAAGTTGGGCTCAGCAAGGATTCAGCCGTTTATTTTGAGTCTATTAGAAGCAGTGTGAGTTGGGGGTTCCTGCCCTCGGGGAGTTTACAGTCCCTTGGGGGAGGTGCTGCGATACAGAGTGACAGGGCTATGCCAGCCTGGGGTCACTGCCATGGGGGGTCAGAGGAGAGGACAGGTGTGGGGCACAAAGGGGGACTCAACAGAAGCGTTGGTATTTGAGTAGAGCTTTAGCAAGGAGAGCTCTCCTGGTGAGGAAGCAGCGTGAGCTGATTTCAGGCAGGGAGTGAAGCTGGAGATGCAGAACCGCAAAGGGCCCTAACACCAACCCAAGGAGCAGAATGTTCTCCTCTGGGCAGTGAGGATGAGGGACCTGACGAGCCCTGTGTTTAGAAGACCCCTCGGGTGGCAGTGCAGGAGAGCCTGGCGGTGGTGGGCACAAGAAGCACGGAGCCAGCACGGGTGGTGGTTCCTCACTGTGGCTCCTTAGCAGAGTGTAATATAATAAACACAGGCAATAGAAACGGAGACCCCCAGAAGGCAGAATCAGGGGGGTGGAAGGGGAGCGGAGAGGAGAGGCTGAAGGGGGCATGCGTTCCCTTCCACTGGGACTACTGCGTGTGTCCCTGATGGGCGAGAAGTAAACATGAGTGTTGTGATGATCTAGAGCTGCTGACACACCGCTCCAGGACAGTGGCTCTAAAACCATCATAATCATGTGTTTCGCTGACCAAGCTGGAGGTTGATTGGGCTTCCCTAGATGGCTGTCTCTCAGGGTCTTCATGCTGTTGCAGTCAGATGATGGCTGGGCCTGGGATCTTTCCGATGGTGCGTCACACATCTGTCTGGTACCTGGGCTGGGAAGATGAGATAACTGGGGGCTGGAACAGTTGGGGCTCCTCAGTTCCCCACCACCTTCTCTCTCATCTTTCCACATAGGATTTTAAGGGTGGCTGGACTTTTTACATAGTGGCTGGAGGCTGCCAGAATGAGTGTCCCCAAAGAAACTGGCAGATGCTGCTGTGACTTTTTCTAACCAAGGCTCTGAAATTGTGCAGTCACTCCTGCCTCATTTTGGGCATTGAGGCAGTTACAAAGGCCCCCAGTCAAGGGAAGGGGAATATATAATCCGTCTTGATGAGAGGAACATCAAGGAATTTCTGGATGTGTTTTCAACCTCCCCCTGCAAGTATATAATAAAATTTATCGAGGCTTTTTTTTTTCTTTTTAGAGGGGATAAAATTGCGGTATGACAATTAGGAGCCTTGAGTGTATAAATTACCTGAATCCTCATCTAAGAAAGTAGAGGGGGGAACCTCTAAATTAGAGATGTAGGCATATTCTTTGGAGATACGAGGGTCACTGCCAGAATCAATTGTTGTCCTAACTTGACCTTTTCCCTTAAAGGAGCACATTGTCTGGACTCCATGTCTGATTTCAGAGGGAACAGAATTTGTGGGACCATTGCTGACAAACGTGGCACAAGGATGGGATTGTCCTGGTGCCCTGAGGGCAGCAAACGGGAAAAAGAGACAAGTCAGTGCTTCACAGAGTTGAGCGGGAGTGGAGGAGTGTTTCAGAATTGATTCTGTGAGTGGTGAGGACGTGTTTGGGTCTATTAAATTGGTACCAAGCGTGAGCTCCAGTGTGGGGGAAGGGCACTGCTATAAGAGAGCTATGGAAATCTAGACAAGAGTCAGTATGGCAGTGATGCAGGCCTGAGCTTAGGGCTTCGTGTCTCAGCATGGCTGTAGTGCCCAGAAGTGTTAAAATATAACAACAACAACAATGTATAATATAATAATAAAGGCCTCTTCTCGTTGATTGCTGTAGTAGTTTCCTGGGGCTGCTGTAACAAAGTACTACCAAAAGGGTGGCTTAAACAACAGAAAATTATTGTTTTGCGGTCCTAGAGGCTGGAAGTCCAAAATCAAGGTGTCGTTACGGTTGGTACCTTTTGAGGGCTGTGAGGGAGAGTCTGTTCCAGGCTTCTCTCCTGCTTCTCAGGGTTTGCTGGCCATCTTGGGTTCTTTGGCTTGTAGTTGCGTCACTCAGTTCTCTGACTTCATCACCACATGACATTCTCCCTGTGCATGTGTCTGGCTCCAAACTTCTGCTTTTTATAAGGATCAGTGATACGGATTAGGGCTCAACCCTAATGACCTCAGTTTAACTTGGTCACCAGTAAGTTAATCTATTTTCAAATTAGGTTCTGTTCTGAGGTGCAGGGGTTAGGACTTCAACATCTTTTGGGGGGACACAGTTCTACCCATAACAATAGCTAAAGATGGGACAAAAATCTCTGGATCATTTTTGCATGTCCCTTTCTTCCTCCTGTCCATCTTGTTTTTGATGAACAAAACACTGGTCTAATCTCTTGGTTACTATCATGGCTGTCTCTTGGGCTTTTCTTCTCACCACTCTATATCACTTCTTACAAGAAATCACATCAGAAATGTTCCCTCATCTCCCTCTCAATTCTCTTCTTTTGCCTAAGGTGCAATGGGATCTTTTTCTGGCTGCCTTAGTGATGACAATTAGGACAATACTGCCCTGACAAAGCAGTTCCATGCCACCTCATTTTTATCCTCCTAACAACCCTGCAATGCAGGTATCAGCACCATTTTGTAGAGGTGGAAAATGGGCCTCAGAGAGTTTAGGTCGCTTGTTGAAGGTCATATCGCTAATCAGGATGGTCTGGGACTGAAGTCAAGATCAGTCTGACTTCTCCATCAAATCAGAACACCTTACGAGTTGAGTGGGGAACATTGTTGGTTACATCTCTATTTCAAAGGAGTTTGGAAATGGTTTGTAAGATTGTATATAACACAAAGAGGATTTTTAAACATATGGATGAGGAAAACAGGGCCAAGGGACTGGGAAACAATGAATTAGATTAGGATATTAATTGTCCTGAGTTCAAACATCCTTTTGGATGAGCTGAGATCTCTAGGCTTGTAGGATGGGAGAGGCTGATGGGAAGGAGTGAAAGCATCTTTTGGAACCACTGATGCCAGTCTGAGCTCCAGGAATCGTATCTGAAACTTCCGTTGTTGCCTGGATAGACAATGCTTCTTGGTTTCCACTGAAGGCTGTCGCGGAAGTAGCCCAAGCGCATGATTTAAGAGCTCTGAAAACTGAGCCAGTGAAAGCTCCATGCTCATTTTTCTTGCCAGAACAAGGTGACAGCCACTTCCGAAGAACATAAGTTAAAGAATCCAGTTTAGAATGACACTGAGGATGTCTTGCTTACTCTGAATCACATCCAGCTGCCAAAATTTGTTAGAGATGGTTGCAAACACTTAGAAATACCCGGTCTTCATCAATAATCAATAATGCTTCCAGTGCAGGGAAGTATCAAGTGTGGTATTATCCAGACCCAGGCTCTCGTCCCAGCCCCATCACTGCCTGGGCATGTGACTTTTTCTCTTCATCAACTTCTCAAAGAGTTTCTGAGGCCCTGGGGCTGGGGGTGGACAATGGACTTGTTAAAAATTGAGACTCTTGGGCACTAGGTTGCAATACCGGGTGCTACTGGTGGATGGGAGAGCCTTACTAATTAGTAGGCTTATTAATCATCATCCCCAAGCATGTTTTGAGAACCTGTTACCTACATGGCACAGTTCTGTATGCTGTAGAACTTTATAGAGACCACTGCTCCATTTTAGACTCTGGAAAATTACAGCAAGCCCAGGTCACCTCCCAAATCCCTGGCAGGTGCCCATTTGCTTCTGGCAACTCTGACTCAGGATCCACAGGAGGGAACGGGTCAGGGAAGGTTAAGTTCCCCTTGCAGTCTCGCACGTTCCATGTCAGGTAGATATGGCTTTGATCTGCATAGCTATGTAGTGTCGTCCCTTTGCCTCATGTTTATGATAGAAAGCCCCATTGTGGATTTTCCCATGTGGACCACTAAAGTCACTATCAGTCATGGGAAAAAGAAGAAGCGGGAATATTCACCACGTGTGTCAGCAGAATGAGTGCCCTTGCCAAGGGTTCCCCGAACTCCTCTGTTCAGGTACCCCAGAGTGGAGGTGGGGCCTAAGTCACCACCTCCTGCAGGACAGTAAAGTCTCATTGAGGTCTCTCTCTCTCTCTCTCTCTAACAGGATTTTGTTGGGGAACAGTGTGTACTTCCATGACTTTTTTCAAAGTCAAGTTGTTGTCCTTTCAATCTTAGTTGTGGATGGTGCCATTCAGCTTCAAGTTGTCCTTTCAGTCTTAGTTGTGGAAGGCACAGCTCAGCTCCAGGTCTAGTTGCCATTGCTAGTTGCAGGGGCGTAGCCCACCATCCCTTGTGGGAGTCGAACCAGCAACCTTGTGGTTGAGAGCCCACTGGCCCATGTGGGAATCGAACCGGCAGCCTTTGGAGTTAGGAGCACGGAGCTCTAACTGCCTGAGCCACCGGGCCTGCCCGGTGAGAATAAGAGAATAAGGTCTCTTATTCTTATTTTAAAAATCCATGGTGGCCGATTAGCTCAGCTGGTTAGAGTGTGGAAACCAAGAAGCATTGTCTATCCAGGCAACAACAGAAGTTTCAGATACGATTCCTGGACCTCAGACTGGGATCAGTGGTTCTAAAAGATGCTTTCACTCCTTCCCATCAGCCTCTCCCATCCTACAAGCCTAGAGATCTCAGCTCATCCAAAAGGATGTTTCAAGGTTGCCGGTTCAATCCCCACATGGGCCACGGGGAGCTGCACTCTCCTTAAAAAAAAAAAAAAAAAAAAAAAAATTCATGTGAACTTTTTATTCTACTCAATAATGCCCCCCTCTGATTGTCTGAATATGAATGCTTTTATTCTTAGGAGGAAGCTACCGTCCCTCCTGATGTATGTGTGGGGCGGGGGTGCCGGGCCCCAGTCTGTGAAGCACAGAACCTGACTTCCTGATCAGGATCGATCATCTGCGGCAAGAGAGCCATTGAGCTCTGTCCATATATTTATTTAGATTCTTCCTTTATCCTAGAAAGGATTAGAGGTGGCTGCAATGTGAAATTTAAAAATTAACTTGTATTTAGTATTTAGTGGGCAAAAGAAAGTGGAATTAACCTGATCGGTTGTCATGACAACATTGATTACAAATTGTTTATAACTAAAACAATCTGTAGGAAGCCTCACTTCTTCTTGACCCTTTGGGATGTTGGTTCGAGGTAGGGTGGTTGTGCTTTGGGCCACTTCTAAGACCCAGGTCCATTGTGGGGTGAGGGCTTCCCCAGGACTGAGCTGGACTGGACAGGAGCATCCTCAGCCTGTCAGGCCTGCGGTACCAAAATCATGCCCGACATTATTTTAAGAGTAATTAGCAGTAGTCAAACTAGAGGAATGGTTCTACTAAACTCCCGTACTGTCTATTTGAAAATGCTATCCACTGAGGGCTGGCCAGGCAGATGTTAAACTACAACCGCCTGGGCATTCAGGTGAGGGTGCTTCAGTTGGTCTGTCTCCCTCCCTTAGGAAGGTTCCAGTGGGTGGCTGTATGATCACAAAAGTGCAGGAAGGATACGGGCAATTTGAGCTTCTGGGCTTTTCCTGATCTAACGTGGCTCTTTGTGTGGGTGTCTGTGCGGAATTCAGCTGAGGCATGTATTGCTCTTCTGCATGGGCTTCCTTGGTTCAAGCAGAATGTCAGGTGGCCTGTGCAGGGCGCTGCAGATGGGCAGTACCAGCACTTCTGGTTTGCTCCTGTTTTGGCCCAATGATACCCTGTTGACTGTAGTTTTAGACATTTCCCTGCCAGTCTGTCATTCTTTGGTGAGATATCATGAGGATTTTCTCTTTAGAATAACACGTGTTCACATCTCTGCTGTTTCTACAACCCAGTTCAGACCAGAGACGGGGGCTTTCCCACTCATGGCAGCCTCCCTGCTTGGACGATTCTTCACGGCTTCTGTGAGCTGGGGTTGGCCTCGCTCTCAGGAAACAAAATCCCGATGCGTGTCTGGAATTACCAAGGTGATTTAGTGATAGGGACTTCTGAAAGAACTAACCCTGAGCGTAAAACTCAGTTCGGATCGGGTCAGAAACCTGAGCCACCGCACACCTCTCGGGGTGTAGTTGCTCACTGCCAAGCTTTCAGAATTTTTAAGGAGGAGTGTGCTTCTACTTAGATACTTGCTGGGACAGAAGCCTGGGGTGGCAGGGCAGGCCTGTGTGAGTGTGTGTGTGTGGGAGGGTGGGTAAGGGGGGCAGGGCCCACTGTGACAGGCACACCTGCAGAGAGATTTAGATCAGAGGGCCTCAGGTGACTCTAGCAGGAGCCACAGTATCCGACGGTATAAAATCTCATCCAAATACATTTATAATCTATTTGTGGTTTTTCATTTCACAGCAGAGCAGCCAGAGGTTTGCTGTGAGTGACAGCCAGAGAGTGAAGCCAAGGTCCTGGGGTCTGAACCCCCGCCCCTCCCCTTGTCTCCCACATGGGGCCACCTCTGTGTCCCTCTTGCAGCCCACAGAAGGACTGGAAATTGCTGGTCTCCGTCTCGGCTGTCAGCTGTCATCTCTGGATCATAAACGGGCCTCGGTCTGTGGGAGGTGGAGAATGCCAGCTGTGGGCTCATGCATGGAGAGGGAAGTTTCTGTTCTGTGGGTGTGTGAGTGTGAGGACGCATGTGCTCACAGACAGGAGTTGTACTATTGCTCATTCTATGGGGCCAGTGGGTAACATGGAAATGTGTCTTCTCTTGGTTCCTTGTTGTCTCGGTTTCTTTTTTGTTGGTTTTGAAAGAAGCAGTCACTGAAAGGCCAGGAAGTAGGATTTGGGGATGTGCCAGTGAGCAAGAAGCCCCATTAGTGTCCTGTATCTCTTGCTCCTCAGCCCAACAAGGGTGCGTTATTGTGTTCCGTGCCCCTGCATCTCTGCAGGGCTGTCTGTGAGGAGGAGACACTGGCTGTGCTGCTTCCAGCCAATTCCTTGTATCAGCTTGATGGGCCGTTATAAGTCTGCTAGGGCTGCCCTAACAAAGTACCACAGACTGGGGGACTTCAACAGCAACAGTTCATTTTCTCACCATTCTGGAGGCCAGAGGCTGAGAACAAGGTATCAGCAGGGCTGGTTCCTTATGAGGCTGTGAGGGAGACTCTGTTCCAGGCCTCTCTCCCAGCTGCTGGTGGTTTGCTGGCCATCTTTGTCATTCCTTGGCTTGTAGAAGCTTCACCCACCCCCCATCTCTGCTTTCATGTTTGATGGTGTTCTACTTGTGTGCGTGTCTGCCTCTCTGTCTGAATGTCCCCTTCTTATAAGGATGCCAGTCATTGCATTAGAGCCCACCCAATCACCGCATTTTAAGTTAATCATCTGCAAAGACCTCATTTCCAAATAAAGTCACACACAAGTCCTGGGGGTTAGGACTGGGACATCCTTTGTGGAGGAGGGGGGACAGTTCAACCCCTAAGAGGGTAAGAGGGATTTTTGTGCTCACCTTGTGTGAGAGGCGATGGCAGCATAGGTTATGGAGTCCGATGGCCTGGGATTGAAAACTGCCACTTACTAGGTGTGTGTCTTTGGGCAGGTTGCCTGCCTCACTTCCATATCAGTAAAATGGGCAAATTTAAAAAAATGGTTAACAGGGTCAAATAAATAAATGCATATAAAGTTCTTTAAACAATGCTTGGCACATTGTGGCTCTCACTGAACGTAATTGCTGCCACTACTGCGTCTACCATTTCACTTGTTTGTTTAAAGTTATGAGAACATCGTGTTGAGGTCACTTCAAAAAGGAGTGAATTAAAAGGAGTAAGGGTGTTACCGCCTGAATTTCTAGATGCATACATATGTCTTCAAATAACTAAATAATTCTTCCCCCCCAGGGAATCTGCAAGGATCCATTCTGTTCTGAATACTGAAAACGATTTGTCTTTGAACCGAGATTTATTGATTTAACAAACATTTATTTACAAGCCTTGCTGTGCACAAAACACGTCGCTAGGTGCTAAGGTGGCTAAGAAAAACGACTAAGATAATATCTCTGGGATTTAAGGAGCTTGCAGCCAGCCTGCTGAGAAACACAGACATGAAGTGATGCAATCATAGGTCGTGATAGGCTTTGTACACAGTGCTGCACCTAGATAAACCCATGTAATCCTCAAAATAATCTGAAGAGAGAGATACAGGGCCATGGGCCCTAATCCTCAATTCTGAATGCAAGCAAAAACAAAAACGAAAAACCCACCCAACTCTGAAAATTGAATTTTTGTTTTGGTTTGGTGCAAACTCATTTGATTATGGAAACAGAACTGGACTGAAGTGAGTCAATTTACTATTTATTCTTTTCCCCAAAATCACGTGAATGTTCATACTTTTCTCTGCAGAAAAATGCTGGGGGTGATAACGTCACATCTAATAGATGTACCATACCGTGTTTCCCCGAAAATAAGACCTAGCCGGACCATCAGCTCTAATGTGTCTTTTAGCAAAAATTAATATAAGACCTGGTCTTCTTTTAATATAAGACCGGGTGTAATATAAAATATAATATAATATAATACCGGGTCTTATATTAATTTTTGCTCCAAAAGACACATTAGAGCTGATGGTCCAGCTAGGTCTTATTTTCGGGGAAACACGGTTTTACCTTTTTGAAATCTGGGAATTCCAGCCCGCATCTGGTCCAGAGATTTTGGAAAAGGGATGATGGGCCTGCACCATTCCATATTTTACAGACAAAGAACACTGAGGTCCAGCGGAGTTAAAACACTTGCTCAGGTCTCAAAGCTTCGATGGGTTGGAATCTGCCTTCAGAGCCAGCAGCCTGGCTCTACGGCCCGCAACTTAGTCAGTGCTGATTCTAAGGATCAGGACTTGGGACATGCTGAGAACAAACATCTTACCTGTCATCTCACCTGTTGGGCCCTACCACTCCTGGCCCTCGTCTCTTTAGGCTCCTTTAATCTGGAACATTTCCACAGGCTTTCTTTGTCAGAAAGAGTGAAGAAGCTAACTGTGCAAGCCGGGGGCAGCCAATCCTGCTGGCATTCGTTAGGCCTGCTTTGCTTGTAAGTCACAGAAACCAGCTCCAGGAGGAGGCATGAAAGGGACGGGGGAGGGACGGGTGGGTATGACTAGGGTATAAATATCTCTTGGAGCCTCAGACAGAGTTGTGGCTTTGCCTGTGGAAGGATTAGAATAGGAGCGTAGGGGACCAGGGAGCTTTCCGAAGCCTTCCTCTCCCACCTGGGCTTCTTTCTTTGACCGCTGACTTTTTCTGCTTCCCAGTCCACACGGTAGAAAACGGCTACTAAATCTGGCTTGCACCTCCTCAATGTAAGACAGTAGCCAGACTGAGATAGAGTCTCCAGTGCAGTCCAAATCCCCATATGTCTGCTTCCGTCTGTGTGTGAGAGTGAAGAATCAGCATGGGGTTGGGGGTCTGGTTAAAGAAAACACGGCGTGTAAGCGCCCTCCTTCCAGTGAAGAATCTGATCCAGGATTTTCCGTCTTTCCGACCTTCACCTAGTATCCAGTGTGTGTTTGGGGTGAACATTTCCCCGACCTTGGTTCTTGCTGCTGGGGTCTGACGCCGTCTGCTCCCCTTGCTGACTGCAATTCCTGCTGCCCAGAGTGATGTGAAGCCGGTTTGCTTGGGGCCATGGCAAACTGCTTGCCCTTTGGCTGCCCCTGTCTCCCAAGCTGCTGGCATCAAATCTAGGGGCCTCTGGAGTCACCACACCCCCACCAGCTTGACAATTATGTGGAGGGCTCTGCTGGTGAAGTGTCAGGACGCCTGCTGCATGACCCTGTAAATCAGGGTAGACTGGGCTTGACCCTGCGTGCTCCGTGACCTCTTGTCCATCATGACTGAGTGGCCACACAGCTCAGGCCTCCATGTTACTGGTCCGTTTTTCTTCTCTCAGGCCCATGGGCCATGGTTGAGGGCCATGGATTAGGGCCTGGATATTGTCACAGGCCAGGGTAGAGGAAAAGAGGCCTTTAAATCTAGACTTAGTCTGGGCAAGTCACTTACCCTCCCTGTGGGTCTCTTTCCTCATCTGTATCCTGAGAGAAATGAACAGATGTTTTCTCAGGGCCCTTCTGGTTCTTAGAAGTTCTGTGGTGTCCACTGAGAATTCTGGTACGAGTTGCCAAGGGTGTACAAAGAATGAGCATCATAGCTGACAAAAAGGAAGGCGTGTTGAATTGGGCCAGTCTCTAATGTCAAGGCGTGGTAGGGAACCTTCCCTACACCGATGTAAAACTTTCCCTCAGTGATAGGCGTTGTTCACTGTGCATAAACCTTTTTTGTGTGCAGACGGTATGGTTTATACTGAACACCTTTCCTTCTGGGAGTCTGGAATTTTGGGACCCCACACTCATAGACTTTAAAGTGACTGAGAGCGAGTAAAGATAAGCCCCACATCCCTGTGCAACTCCCCAGTGCTAGCTCATGGCACAAGGTTCTGTTTCTCTGCCTGTTCTTAGTTAAAATCTGTGAACATTGCATCCTGAGCAACGTCCCCACCAGCCCAACATAAAATCCAAATGTTGCACTCTCCAGATCATTTGTGGTCCACGTGTAAAAAAATCAGCAAGGAACTCTTCTTGGCTGTGGTCAACATGCCAGAATATGGAGGGAACTTTCTGGAACAATTTAGCTGGCATGGCTTCTCTGGCAGGGCGACTCTGGCACCGTGCATCAGGATTCTTCATCAAATGAGGTTATAGATCCTCCAGAGCCAAGTCAGAGAAGCCAGTTAGTCTTATATAAGTTAATAAAAAATTACTGGAAGAAAGATCATTGGAGAGGAAATGCAAGGTCTTAACTTTAGCATATTTTGACTGTTTCCGTGAACTTTGAATAGAAACCACATATCTTTTCCTAAATGCATTAGGAAAGCATTCTGTGTAAAACAGAGTTCTCTTCTGGGAAGATAGAATCTTATGCCCTTAGTGGCAAGAACTGTGAGCTTATAAGTAAGGACAGGCGAGCATGAACTGCTGTGTTTGGCTGTCATATTTTTTATGGACCATGATAACGCAAATCACACTATTTTTTTTCCTTATATTATTTTATTTTATTTTTTTAATTTATTGGGGTGACAATTTTTAGTAAAATTACATAGATTTCCGGTGTACAATTCTGTATTACATCATCTATAAATCCCATTGTGTGTTCACCACCCAGAGACAAAGCACACTATTTGATTCTCTGAGCAGTGCTCTTTTCTGCTTGTAATTGGCCGGGGTTGCCCCGGTGGTTGAGTACTTGGCTCTCCAAGGGCAGAAGGATCACTCTACCATGTTTTGTATTGCAGCATTTAAAATGGGCCCCTGCTTTAGAGACGCTTTTGGCTCTGTCTCTAGAGCCAGGGTTGGAAGTCAGCAGCTTTCAGAACAGAGCCTCTCGGGAGGCTCCAGACCTCCACCCACTGGGTGGCGAGAAACGTGATGCTCAGAGGCTGTTCTGAGAGTCTCTAAATTCCACAGCAGTTTAGTGGCCTGAGACACTGACTTTATCTATATGCGGCTTAAGCACCTTTTCTTTTATCCTTGGAAGAATGGAGACAAGGCACTGAATCATGCAGGAAGCCGCTGCCAGTAACGTGCAAGGAGTAGGCAGATAGTCTGCCCCTCTTGACGTTTTGTGACGAGGTCTGAGCGTTGCTGTGGCATTTGGAAATTTTCATGTTCTTTTCAAAATTGTTCACAGGATCCCTGCTTGGTGGGACACCAGTAAGAGCACCCTTTCCTTGGGACTAAAATGACGTAAAGGAAACCGTCGGTCAGTCGTTTTTGTTGAGCACTTCCTTTGTGCAGAGGACTTTCTGTGCTCCATGCCTTCTGGGGATAGAGGGTAGACAGTTGGGAGAAGAGGTCTCTACTCTCCCTTTTAGAGCGTCCTTCTGGGCTTGGTGAGGGGGCAACACTGCTGCCCCAGCCATCACCGGGGAGAAATGACTGATGGCCACTTACAAAGCAAAAATGTAAGTTAATGGAAAATACCTGCGTACGGGAGCATCCCCTGTGTGGGATGGATTGTAGCCAGAGTCTGGTGTGGCCAAATGCAGACATTATTATGAAAGAGGTTTTTGAAGGAACCGTTAAAGCCAGCTTTTATTCAGAGCCATCTCCTTCTCTCCAGGAGGTCAGCTTGCTCTCCTTTCTTCCTTGCCTCCATTTAGGGCACCATGAGTCCCCCACTCCACACCCTGGCATACACCAGAGACTTGGAAGTTATTCTAGATGTCTCCCTCCCACATCCCTCGCAGTCCTGCCAATCACCCCAGACTTTCCTCCCCCCATTCTGCATTGCTGCCAACACTGCCCCAGCTCAGGCCCTCAGCCTCATTGCTCTCCAACTTTTTATTTTTTTATTTGGAATTAGTTTCAAGCATACAGAAAAGTTGCAAGAATAAGAATAGTGCATCTATCCTTTATCCAAATTCCCCTGTTGTGAACATTGTATTGCTTTTGTGCACTCTCGCTCTACACACACACACACACACACACACACACACACACACCCCTCTCTAATCTTTTTTTAACCATTTGAGGGTAAGTTGCATACATCATGGCCCCTGACTCCTAAGTACTTCAGTGTGTATTTCCTAAAAGTTAGCATGCTCTCTTATAGAACCACACGATAGTTATCAACCTTAGTGAGTTTAGCAATGGATACAGAGCTTTGCTCCAGTCTGCCTTCCATATTCCAATTTGTCAGTTGACCTGACAATATCTTCTATCACATTGCCCCCTCTCAGTAGGGTCCAGTTTAGGGTCAGGCATTGCATTCGGTTGTCATGTCTCTTTCGTCAGTGTCAGTGCCAATGTCTGCAACATTGCAAGGCCTTTCTTTGTCTTTTATGATATGACATTTTTGAAGAATACAGTTTCTTTTTTTTAAAAAAATAGGATGCCCCTCATTTTGGGTTTGTCTGGGTTTCCTCGTGGTTAAATTCAGCTTACTCATTCTCAGCAGGATCACATCTGGGAGGTACTATACCCATCTGCCCAGCACTGGTGGTGTCTTTTCTATTGAGATAGAATTGAAATATAACATTTATTAGTTTCAGGGGTACAACATAATGATTTGATATTTTACATATTGGGAAATGGTCACCATAATAAGTCTAGTTAACGTCTGTCCCCAGACATAGAAATAGAAAAAAAATTTTTTTTTCTTGTGATGAGGACTTTTAAGATCTATTCTTTTCATTTTCAAATATGTAGCAGTATTACTAACTATAGTCGACATGCCGTACATTACATCCTTAGGACTTATTTACTTTTTAACTGTAAGTTTGCACCTTTTGACCCTCTTCACCCATTTCACCTGCCTCCCACCCCCTGGTGGTGTTAATTTTGATCACCCAGTCAAGTTGTGCCCAATTTGTCCTTCTGTGTGTTACTATTTTTTCCCCCATTGCAACTAATAAGCCATCTGTGGGGAGACTTTTTAAGACTATTTGGTTCACCTTCAAAATTTCTCCCTGGATTTCACATCCATTGATGGTGTGCACCTCATCCGGTCTTTACTATGATGGCTGCAAAGTGATTTTCCAACTCCAGTCTCACCGTGATTTTTTTTACTGGATCATTGTAACGACCAGCCTCCCAATGGGCCTCTCTGCCTCTGTGCTTGCCTAGCTACCCCAAATTTCTTCAGATATGGTTCTGATTCTGTCACCTCCATGTGCAAATGTGTCCAGTGGCTCCCTGTCACCCTCAGGATAAATTTCAGCCTTCTGTGCCTCTTCATCGTCACCTCCTACCCCGCTTTCCTTGTCCTCGGCTATGTAGGAGCACTCGGCTTGTAATGTTGCTTCAAACGCGTGCTGTGTCATGCCTCAGTTCCCTTTACTTTCTTTACTGAAATGCCTTTTCCCTGATGACCTTGACTGGCAAACTCCTATGTACTCTTTAAAACCCAGCTAGGTTTCCCCTCTAGGAAGCCTTCTCTTATACCTTCTCTTACCCCTTCTCCAAGGCTTAGGTACGTTGCTCTTTTCCGGGCTCCCAGTGATCTGTGATCTGTGCCTGCCTCTGTCATATTACTTACACATTACACTGAAATTTACTGCTCTGGACACTCTCACCCCCACCCCCTCAAAAAGCCTAGTTCCTCAGCAGCAACCAGATCTTATTTATTTTTGGAGTCTCAGAGCTGAGCTCAGTGCCTGATATAGAGGGAGTGCTTTATAAATTTGTGTTGTAATAATGAATCTCTAGGATAGAGGTGGAGTATTTCTCAACATGATGGACCAAAGGTTTGATATTTTCTATCTCTCAGTCTCTCTACCTCTCTGTCTTTCTCTCTCTCTCACACAACACACAAATCTTTTATTTTTAAAAAACACTTTGTTGAGGTATGCTTGAGATGTAAAAAGCTACACATATTTAAAGTGTACAACTTGACGAGTTTGGGGATAATATGTACCTGCGGAAGGATTCTCTTTGTGTAGAGCATTTTTAAAAGCTGGTGTTCCATAAAACACAGTTTGAAAATCCCTGGATTGCTAAGACCCCTTCTGTTGAATTGTGTTCAATTGTGTCTCTCCACCACCACAGAAAAAGTTATGTTAGAGTCCTAAACCCCCCATACCTCCAAATGTGACCTTGTTTGGAAATAGGGTCATCAAGTTAAAATGGGGTCATTGGGTGGACCCTAATGCCGTCTGACTAGTGTCCTTATAAAAAGGGGAAATTTGGAGACAGACACATACACGAGGGTGGGGGCTGAGGGTGTGGGGGGGAACCATTGGAATATAAAGGCAGAGAGCCGGGTGATGCACCTACAAGCCAAGGAAGACCCAAGACTGCCCGCACACCAGCAGAAGCCAGAAGAGAGGCCTGGAACAGAATATTCCTCACAGCCCTGAGAAGGAACCAGCCTTATCAACACCTTGATCTCTAGCTTCCAGCCTGCAGAACTGTGACACAGTACATTTCTGTTGCTTGAGCCACCTAGTCTATGGTACATTGTTATGGCAGCCTGCGCTGGCTGACACACCTGCTAACTGGAATCTTTGATCTTTCGTAATGATGATGAAATAGGGATTTGTTCACTTTAACATCTGGGAGGGCACATATGCTCCAGAAATATCCCTTAAACACTCCCTTTCACAGTAGCAAATTTTTGCCCCAAATCTTTGGCACAGAGCAGGTGGGCCTAGAATTTGGAAAGCCACCTCTGCTTTGGGCCCCAAGGAGGTAGGCAGAGCAGGGTCTGGGCAGGCTAAGGGACATGTTGCTGCCAGCTGGTAAAAGGAGGAAAGGCTCAAATGCATGCTTCTAGCTCCTAAAAGTCCTTTTCACCACCAGCAGGATGGATTAGTGGGATCCTGTCAGCCTTCACCCTCTTTCTTAGGACCCCCATTCATTGCAGGGCTTCCCTCGCTGTAACTGGCTGCCATGTTCTTAGATGTGTTTGGGGGAGTAGGTGCAGTCTGCACATGTGATTTGCTGCCAGTCTCGAGCTGGTGTCTGCTGAGCAGCTTGAAAACGTCACTGTGGGATTAGCAGGTGGCCACAGCAGGCCTAGTGTGACTCGCAGCCTATCGCCCGGACCCTCCTGGCTTCACCCTCCTCTCCTGGGGCTGCACATTCAGGCTCTTCCTGGGCTGAGTGGCTTTTCCAGCAGGATGGTCCTCCCTACACTGTAGCCCACACTGTAGCTTAGCGCTGAAGGCCACCAGGTGAGAGAGGACCAAAGCCCGCTGTGGTCACAGTGTTCTAACACATGCAGGGCTCTACTTCGATGTTCCGGCTTTAGTCTCCTGGGGCAGTACTTAGGATTGGATTTTGGGATTTGCAGGTAAATAGTACTGTGCTTGTGGGTTTTCAAGGTAAGATTTGAAATAAATTCCACTTAATGATATGGATATTTCAAAAGCCTGTGCCCTGTGGTGTGACACATACCAGAGTTGTAGCCCTGTTAACTTTCAGTGCTTGGCCTCATTGTGATGCTGGGAATGGGGCGGTGCTTGTGAGCAAAATGGACAGAGTGATAGGTCCAAACCCCAGCGTGATGGCTCTGTGGTCCCCTCTCCCTCTGCTCATCTTTTGGTCCCTGCCACCTTCACTTTCCCCCTTTTGCAGTTGAACAAACAGACATCCTGCAAGCTTTCCTCTGCTATCCTTTGCATTTCTTTTGATGAAGGCAGCCACACGTGGCTGGCTCCTTGGCATGAGGCTCTATTAAGAGATCGGATCTGCACTGTGAGATCCAGCCCGAGGGGCTAACAATGGCCAAGGGTTGGATGTATGGACGGTGCAATCCAGCAGAACAGCCTGTGTCACACGTGGACTGCAGCTACTGGCCTCTTAAATATTAGAGCTGCACTTTACTATGTTTGTGCATGTTCTCAGCTGCGGCATTAAGATGTCTTCTTACAGAGAACATTTCTTGATTCTGCAGGAGAGAGGGAGAAGTGTTACCTTTCTCTTGAAAGCATGCTTCTTAGGAAGAACTGTGATGACAGACCCAGCTGTCACTCCCTCTGCTTGTTGGGCAGTAGGGTCTTCTCTCCGTTTCAGAACCATGGCCCTGAGAGGAAAGCCAGTCATTGCCAAAGGACAAACTCTGACTCTGGAAAACGTGTAACAAGAGCTTGTTTTCCTAAATCATATGAGTTCTATGGCTGTTCCGATAGAGGAAAGTGGGATTGGTTCTTGGATTAAGGGCCCAGTACAAGTGCAAGCATTATTATTGTGATCAAATATTTTATGGCTACAGCAGTCTCTAGATATTGTTGAGATGCACGTTAGTTCCTGAATATTCACCCATGAACATGAGAGTGGTGCCCAGTCGACATCGTAACTCTGTCCTTTATAGAGACAAGTGTCATGGAGCATGTGCAGGCTGGAGCATCCAGCCATCGCCTTTACCAGGATGCTAAGCTCTCCCTTCCCACTCTTCCTCCTCTTGCCTTCTGCCGGAGGCTGAACTGTTTCTTTGGCATGTTTAGGCCCCTCCACTGTGTGCATAAGCTGGTACATCACTGTTACTGACGATATGTGTGCTGTTATAGGAGGATCCGTGTTTGTATTATTAGTCACATTACCTTTGGAGGGGGGGCAATGCACTTAATAATTACAGGAGGTAGATTTTTATAGTGGAGCTGAGAAGATTGTGAGATAAATTATTTGCACAACGTATAAAATTGAATATTTTTTCCTTTACTCTTCGATAAGCATCTATATGTGGGATGTATCAGTTATGTGTGTTGCCTTTCATTTGAAAGAGAGCTGTCATTTGAAATGATCTCAGATCCGTTGTTTTCCAGGAAGCTTGTCACCAAAAGCACCACCAGAGATGAGGAAAGCCAAAGCCCATTTGTCTGTGGTGGCAGAATGGTGTCAGATGTAGGATGAAGGAGGAGAGCGCACGTCCACACGGCTGATTAGGACCTGCCGCCTGTGACCTCACGCAGGCCCCAGGTTGCTTGCTTGAGGTCGCAGCTAGTTAGAAACAGAAATACAATTGACCCTTGAATAGGGATTTGGGGCATCGATCCCCCCTGCAGTCAGAAATCTTCATATAACTTGATTCCCCCCCGAAACGTAGCTTACTAATAGTTGACCAGAAGCCTTACTGATAACATAAACAGTCGATTAACACATATTTTGTATATTACACGTATTGCATACTGTATTCTTATAATAAGTAAGTTAGAGAAAAGAAAATGTTAAGTAAATCACAAGGAAGAGAAAATACATTTACAGTATTTATTGAAAAAACCTGCATATAAATGGACTTACGCAGTTCAAACCTGTGTTATTCGTGGGTCAACTGCAATCAGTGAGCTAAGCCTGTTGGTTTCTCAGCTCGGTGGTCTCCATGACACCACAGACTGGCCTGTTCTTCATGTACAGGGCAAACCAGTGTCAGCTCAGGCTGCAGATGCACCGCCTTTCACCTTCCTGTCCTACGAGCTTACAGCAAAATGCTTGTAACCCATTTTGCTCAACTCTGATTGTTGAGGGCACCGCTGTGTGCACAGAATTAACGTAGCCTCCGTAGGGAGGGCTGGGGAGGAGAACTTATTTTCAAATGCTTAATGTAATGAAATTATATTAACCCAGCACATGTAGGTCATGGAATGACTTTGCAATGGTCTGATTAATTTTAAATTAGCAAATGAAGTAATCAGTGTAACAGGCCACATCCTATTCTTTCTATTCTTGTCCAGATAATTTCGTGGTTCTCATCTGCCACGTGGGGGACGATCAGTAGAGAAGAGAAGAGAGTAGAGAATGCGTGGAGAGCAGGACAGACACACATTGGGGCACTTTTGGCAAAGCTGAAGCATTGAAAGATAACAACATAAATGCTTATTTTAAAGTAAAGCATTTAAAGGGTTCTGCATTTCTTAAAATGAACTAGGGATGTTTGGGTAATAGCCCAAGTACTGTTTACATTGAAAGCTGTTCTTGGATTTAATAGGAAACATATCTGGTTTTGATTTCTGAAAACATTTGTTAGCAAAATTGCTGCCAGGAGACTAAGCCAGTCCTGGAATGCAGGGAAGTCTGAACTCTTGGTTTTCTAGAAATGAGGAGTGCTGCCCAGGGGCAGGTCACTGAGAGCAGTCATCTGAAGATTGATTGATTACTGTCCAAGTTCACGAAGAACTGTTAACGCTTAAGTAGAAAGATGAACTGCGTGGAAGACCTGGGAAGCCTGGAATGGAAGAACTGGCATAGCTTAGATTTTCTATAATAATCATGATTGACTGCCAGCACCTAATGTTCTTAATTTCAGCATGGAGGGCACTATAGGTTAGCAGTTAAGGTCACAGGCTCTGCAATGAGAAACCTGTGTTCAAATCCTACCTCCTCCACTACTTGTCTTAGTGCAGTGGTTCTCAATGTTGGCTGTACATTAGAATCACCCAGGGAGCTCTTAAAACTCCAGATGCCCAGGCTGTATCCTAGAGCAAGTGCATAAGCATCTCTAGGAGTGGAACACAGGCGTGGATATTTTTTAAAGTATTTCACCTCTCCCCTAGCAAAGGATCACCATTTCGAGAACCACTGTTCCAGTGAGACCACGGAGAAGTTGACTAGCTCATTAGCTGTGCTTCTTCGCCTATAAAGCGAGGATAATATTATGTAACTTATATGGTTCCTGTGAAGATAAAACGAAATACTACATGCCTGGTGCTTAGTCTCTGAGCACATAGTGAGTGCTCAGTAAATGGCACCGTACATCACTAGCTCAGCTTCTCTACAAGCAAAGAAAACTCCTGAAATGCAGATGTGATATTCCTCACATCCACCAAAGAAGGCTCTGGGTGGTAGTTCTTGCATTTTTTGAGGCAAGCAGACAGACAGACAGACAGACAGACTGGCATCCTCGAAGCCTGCAGTGGTGTTGCCAAGGAGAGTTGAGAGATGGAGCCCTTCTGGGTTAGGCCTGCACAGGGCAGCCATGCTGCTGTCGTTTGACTTTCTCAGACCTGCAGACCCACCCAAACCCATTTGTGGTCACAGAGATGCACGATCTTTTGTTTTTCAATTCTTTATTCTCTGATCCTCCCTCTCCTCTGCCTGGGTAATGTGATAGCTGCTTAAAAAAATCGGTCCTATTCTCTTCCCATAAGTGGCCTGAGGTGACCTCTGAAAATGGCTCGCTATTCACTTGACCCAAAACCCACAAAATCATGCAAACCGAGAGGTTCAAATCTTCGTGATCACTTTACAAATATTGTGAAACTGCCCAGGCCATCAAGGGTATTCACATCCAAAAAGCCACCAAGTATCTGAAGGAAGTCTCATTACAGAAGCAATGTGTGCCATTCTGTCATTACAGTGGTGGAGGTGGGAGGTGTGCCAGGCCAAACAGTGGGTCTGGACACAAGGTCGGTGGCCCAAAAAGAGTGCTGAGTTTTTGCTACACACCCTGAAAAAAGCAGAGAGTAACACTGACCTTGAGAGTTTAGATGCAGATTCTCTGGTCACTGAGAACAGCCAGTAAACAAAGCTCCCAATGCAGAGCAGAACTTGCAGAGCTCGTGGGTGGACAAACCCACACATGAGCTCCTGCTGCCACATTGAGATGGGGCCAACTGAGAAAGAGCAGGTTTGTCCTAAACCAGAAGAGGAGGCTGCACAGAAGAAAAAGATCTCCCAGAAGAAACTGAAGAAACAAAAACTTATGGCCTGGGAGTAAATTCAGCATCAAATAAATGCTAATAAAAGTAAAAGAAGCAAAAAAAAAAAAAAAAAAAAAGCAAAAAACCCCAAAGATTCTATGACAGTGTTTGACAAGGGGCAGTCTCCAGAAAAGCAAATATGAGTAAAGTTTGGGTAATATATATCTTTAATCTTCTGCCTCACACAATGGGAACAGTTAATTCCCAAGTACGGTGATGTCAGGGGTGATATCTGTAGAAGTTCAAGAATGCCAACTGGCCTCCGCTTCTGTGACTCTTCTCATTCACTGATATAAATCATGTCTCCTTATAGAATATTAATCTGTGTCTGTATCACCTCCATAAATATTAA
Source organism: Rhinolophus sinicus (assembly GCF_036562045.2). Lineage (NCBI taxonomy): Eukaryota > Metazoa > Chordata > Mammalia > Chiroptera > Rhinolophidae > Rhinolophus > Rhinolophus sinicus. The sequence continues at coordinate 65,642,840 of NC_133756.1, forward strand.
TTATAACAAATTAATGCGTTGCATCTGGGTGAGCAGTTCTGCTCTCAGAACACTGCTCCTGCCCTCCCCTCAGTACCAGCTCCAGCGCGGGTCTCCTGGTTCAGGCGGCTGTGCTGAGTCGCATGGTGCCAGATGTTTGCCACTGTGCTGGGGTGTGTATGGGCACCGTGATGCCAAGGGCTCACTCCCGGAGTAAAACAGAGTTCATAGCACCTCAGTGAGGCCGTGAGACAGCGTGGGGAGCATGGGCTTCAGAGCTCAGGAGGTCTAGGAAGGATCCTGGGTCAGTACTGGGCCACTGAGCCTCAGTTTCTTCATTTGTACAATGGTGACAGTCGTGGCCATTTTGCAGAATGGCGTGTGATAAAGATTAGAAATAAATAATACGTATGTCAGATCCATGATAAGTGCTCAGTAGTGCAGATTCATATATTAATATTATAGGTAATATATGCATACTATGGTTCATATACAATGTTATATATTATATTCTTAACATATAGTTAAGAGACAAATCATTCATGTTTTAAAATTAAAATTTGTTTTTTCTATTTGATTTTGACAAGGTATAATTTTACACTCATAGATGACACTGAATTTTCTCTGAGGCTCAGGAACTAGTCTCAGGTAGTTACAAGCCGTAGTAAAAGTCTGTGTGGGATTGCAAGCGGTTTTCTTTGTAAAGAAGGGAACTGCGTCCTCCGTTCCTCGACCTTTTTGTTGCCTTTGTCTTCCATGTTGAAATGAACTTTCTTCTCTGCTCCTTCATATGCGACCACTACACGCACAGGTTCTCGAGATTCTAGCTTTTAATAGAGCAGCACAACATCCTGTGGACAGGGTGGCGGGTGAGGGTGTGTCCAGGGCTGGAGTCATCAGTACCAAATCTACAAGACTGCACTGTGCAATGCGATACAGCGTGCATGCCTTTGGAGGCTCCCTGAGTTCTCTGTGCATAGACTACTCCCCATTTATCATGTCACATCGTCATTTGGCATTTCCATGTCTCTTCCACTGAGCTAAGTAGTAAATGAAATGCCATGGTGAAAAGCACCCATGGAGCGCTTAGCATGTGGTTTGTGTTCTCTCCACATGCATCTATATTTTTTCATCCTTTCTCCTCCTTACTGGGTCCCTCAGCATCTCATGCATCTGTAACCCCAGAACCCAGCCCAGCACAGATGTAACAGATGCTTATTGAATAAAAGAGGAGCGAGAGTGTCTTTTCTTCCCAAACTCAAGCACACAGTAACGTGTTCCTGTCTGGTGTCTGCTGTGCAGCAGTGTGCAGCCAGACATAAGCAGTGACTGTCAAAGGTCATGATCAGTAGTTTGGCCCATGCTGTGTTCGTTGCTGTACATCCATCTCTTGTGTGATACCTGGAGAGTTTGTCTTTTTAAATGGACTGATTGAGAGAGGTTTGAACTAAAGGGGCAACTATTCTTTAAAACCATTACCGCTGCTCTGCCTAATACAGTAGCCACCAGCCATATGTGTCTATTTACATTTAAATTAATTAAAAGCAAGTAAAGTGAAAAATCCAGGTCCTCAATTCCACCAGCCACATTTCCAGTACTCGGTGGTCATGTATGGCTAATGGCTATATATTGGACAGCGCAGATAGAGAGCGATGCCCTCTCTGTGGAAAGTTCTATTGGCCAACGCTGTGTTACGGGGCGGGGGGCGGGGGGGGGAGATTTAAAGGTAACTTTTAGAGGTTAGAGGGTCCTATTCAAGCTTGCCTCCTCATTTGCTGTGGTTAGAGGAAGGAAGTTTTCCAAGATAAAACTTCAGTGAGGCTTGGCATGTCATCATGGGAACTCCTGATGAAGTAGGGTAAAGGGAAAAGCAGCAGAAATCCAGCTTTCTTGGATTTTCTTGGATTTTTCTAAAGCCCCTGTATTTGGGGGTTGGAACTTTTTTTTTACTTTTCATCACCGCCTTCACAGAGAGCCATTGCCTTTGGGTTGGCCTTCCTATTTCTCTCATAGCCTACTCATGACACCAGCCTTTTTACTCTGAAAGTGATTTTAGGAGGAAAATACAAAGCCCTCCTGGACACGGCAGGCCTGTTACTTGGCTGCAGGACTTCTGGGGCCACTGAGGCTGAAGCTGTTAGAACAGCAACCCATCTTGGTGTGGGGCTCCAGGCACAGTTCTGGGTTGGAACTTTGCATGACATAGTGCCTTTGATGAGATGTCACCTAAAATGATGCCGCTTTGTATTTCTCAGGCTAGCCAAGGCTTGTACGGGAGCAACCTGGTAGCCCATCCATATTTCCTGATCTACAAATGGAGAAAATAAAGCCACAGAATGATTATGTGCTCAGCAATTCACCAAGAGCAATTAAAGTGAAAATCACACCCATCCTTCACCTCTGCAGTTCCACATCTGGGGATTTATTTAGCTGTACTAGCACAACTGTTTAGTCATTGCAGCATTAGTTAAAATATTGAAGAACTGGAAACACCCTAAGCGTCTATGAGTGGGTTGTGAATTGTGCCATGATAACCCAGGTAATATTACGCAGCCTGTAAAACTATAATTTAGATTTGCATATGCTGATATGGAAAGATATCCAAGATATATTGTCAAGTGAAATATTAAGATGTGAAATAGAATCTATAGCATGATCCCATTTGGATTAATTAGTTTAAAAAGATAGGTATTCCGGGAAAGTGTACAAGAAACTGTTCACAGTCACTTTATTCAGGGAAATGGCCAGGGGGTGGAGAGGGAAAAACTCATTTTCCTTTTATGTCCTACTGTAGTGTTAGATTTTTAAAAAAGCACATGGCCATATTTTGCTTTCATTTTAAAATTAAATTTTATTGCCATGCTCTCAAAATTTAAGTTTTAAAAACCTGTTTCATTTGTGTATTTTTTGCACAGGGACTACATGCACGTGATTCAGAATTCAAAGGTACAAAAGAGTAAACCATGAAATGTGAATATCGCTTTCTCCATCTGCTGCTTACCCAGCTGTCCTCTACTGCTGCCTGTGTTGTGTGTATTCCTTCAGACATGTTCCATGCATGTACAAAAAAGTTCCTTGTAGTAACTTTCTAATTACACGTGTAAACATGAATACATGCTAAAATCCCCTCTGATCATCACTCCCCTCCCTTCCCCCATTCCTGTATTTATAATATTAGGTTTTATAAAAGAAAGCTGGTTGGGAAAGAAACCCAACTTTTTCAAGTCTATTAGTCATGGATAAAAGACAACAGTTCAAAATCCCAGGCTAGCCCATTACTTAGGGGGCTTGCCCTTTGTTCATAAGTGGTATAATGAAATCCTTTTATAAAAAGTCATTGCCAAGTCTGGACTGCATCTAGGTCCTGGGGAAGGCACTCCGTGGGTTTGGCACAGTAGCTGTTTACCAACTAGTACAGAAGTAGCTCAACAGTTTAATAACTGCTTGGTTGTACCTGGGCAGACCCACCTGGACATGTGATGCCCGAGACTGCTGTAGGTTTGTTCATTTGGAGATTACTGTCTAGGGGAGGAAAACACACAATTGATTATTAAAATTATAGTAAGAGAGCTGAAGGGAAAGCAAGAACATCTACCAGGGGTCTGAAGTAGGTCATCAGTAAAGGGAGCTTTGTTTAAGAGGAGAGGATGAGTAGGAAATTAACTTGGCAAAGCAGGGAAGGTGGTCGGGAGGGGGAGCAAACAGCATTCCAGGCAGAGGGAACAGCATGTGCAAAGGCTTCACACAGTAGGCTTCTCATGATGAAAGCAGAGGGTGTAGACACTCCTACCACAACCATCATTTTACAAATCAAGGGTACCTTCTTCAAGGGCTCGCTGTTTCTGTGTTTGAGTTTAGTTGCTTGGTTTTTCCTTGCGAACACTCTCCTCCCAGGTAGGTAAATAGAAATAGCAGTTGTAGCTGAGGCCACAAGCCACTAGCCCCTGACATGAAGGGCAGGGGGTTGGTCATGAGTGCAAACAGACCCAAACAGAAAGCTCTGAAGTTGCCCTGGGGGATGTTTGGTGGGAGACACGTATCCCTCAGGATGTGTGAGTTGGTGCAGTGACCTTTTGCTGCTACAGGTGGGCTGTTGAAGTGAATCAGATGCCGGCTGAGCATGTGGTGAATTCTCTGTGCCTCTGGCTTTCCAACCACATCTGCCTTGATGCTTGTTTCTGGTGCTTCGGCTGTACAGTGGCCTCTGGCCTGCTCTTCTGAAAACCCACTGGTCTTCCTTCCGCCCCGTCTTTAAGGAATGCCCTCCCTGCTCCATCTGCCTCACTGATTCCTACTGGTCCTTTACGGTGTGGTTGAACATCACCTCTCTGGGGCACGTCTACTTCCTCATCTCCCCAAGCCCAGAGTCTGGCACTTGACTCCTGAGTTTTCATCGTGCTCTGCGCGATACTGTCTTCCTGTGACGTCCATGCTCTCCTAGGACATGGTGCTTCTCAGATCTGTGCTTGCTTCTTGGTATTCAAGGCCGGGCACGGCGGGACAAGAGGGCTCAGAAAATGATTGTTGAACAAATGGTCTACAGACAACCCCCTTTAGGAGCTGGAGCAGGTGATTCCGTGTGGACTGCAAGAAACCATAAAGCTTTAATGGAGGGTCTGTTCTCTGCTGACCCTCATGGGAGAGTGGGGAGGAAGCCATAGGCATCTGGGTAAAGGTGGTAGAAACATACTGAAGAGAGAGAGGATGAGCTGTGGGGTGAAGTGGAGGTGGAGAGACATGGAGGACACCATGTGAAAACTGCCGTGCAGCTTTTCCCCCATGGAAGCCATCCTTCAGGTCAACCCAGTGGTCTTCAGCTGGGAGATTTGTCTGGAGACTATTGGTTGTCTGAACTGGGGAGGTGCTACCAACATCTAGTGAGTAGAGGCCAAGGATGCTGCCAAATACCCCTCAATGCACAGGACAGTCAGCCCCCACAGCAAAGAAGTGTCCTGCACAGAATGTCAGTCGTACTGCTGTTGAGAAACCCTGAGGTGAGTGGCCCACCGCTTAGCCACATGCTGGTTACATAGACTAGGGCTGGATGAGTCAGTGATGCATGTTTCTAATTAACTTGGACATATGACCACTGACATTCAACAGGATGTTTTATGGCCAGAGATCCTGAGAGGAAGTGGGTTTGGGGGCAGATTGCTGCTTTGTTCAGTGAAGCCTTTTGCCTTCTGTCACCACAGGGACCCAGGTTTGGGGAGCTACCCGGTTGGGATGTGGGACAGGGAGATACACAGGAGGCAGAGGCTGCAAAATGTTCTGTGCTGCCCATTCCTGGAACAGCCATGGTGGCTTGTTGCGATCATGCACAGGCCTTTGACGGGCATGGAACCACACGGGAAACCATGTAGGAGGGTGTCCTGGTAAGAGGAAGGTGCTATAGACCGAATGTTGTGTTGTCTCCCCCAGATTCTTATGTGGAAGCCCCAACCCCTGTTGTGATAGTATTTAGAGGTAGGGCCTGTGGGGGGCTGATTAGCTTTACATGAGGTCATGAGGGTGGGGTTCCGTGATGGGATTAGTGCCCTTCTAAGAAGAGACAGGAGAAAGATGATTTCTCTCTCCCATGTGAGGGTCTAGGGAGAGGGTGTCTGTTAGCAAACCCGGAGGAGGGACCTCACTGAGAACGTGGTCACGCTGATCTCAGACTTCCAGCCTCCAAAACTGTGAAAAATGAATGTCCACTGTTTAAGCCACACCGTCTGTGGTATCCCAGTCTGAACTGACTGAGGCAGAAGGTGAAAGGGCTGGATGGGGAAACTTTATTTTCTGACTCTTCCTCCCCTAAGGTTGCACTTGAGCAGAAGTGTCATCATAGACATGGAGATAGGAGTTCTGCCTGCCTCCCTGTTGTGTTTTCTTCCTGAGACTCCTCTCTTTAAAAAGCCATTTAGGGGGTGGCCGGTTAGCTCAGTTGGTTAGAGCGCGGTGCTCTTAACAACAAGGTTGCCGGTGCCCTCCACAACTAGATTGAAACAACTACTTGACTTGGAGCTGATGGGTCCGGAAAAACACACTTATAATAAATAAAAGTTTTTAAAAAACTTACGAAAGAAAAAAGCCATTTAGCCAGGATGAAATCTGGTTCCTGGTTGTTTGGCAATGGCTTTCTTCTGTTCCTTGACTGATCCATGCACACTTGTACTTTGTTGTTTTGACATTTGGCTGCTCAGGGTGAATTTGAAGGCCATCTGGTGACCAGGGGACCAGGCTGGGGCTGAGTCAGTGAGGAGTGAGGGGCTCCTCCTCTTTGAGCCACACTGAGAGCAGAGCAAGGATGCTACTGCAGGGGAAATGGCCTTCGTTTCAGTGATTGTGAATATCGATGGTGTAGAGCAGGGGTGTCCAAACTTTTTTCAACGTTTTTCACCAAGGGCCATATGCGGTAAAATACACAAACAGCCCGGCCACTTACTCAAGGTGAAGTACGTATTGCCTCAACTGGTTTATTTAAGTAAACTAAATATATTTTTGGAATTTGCTGCGGGCCAATTAAAAATGGATTGCGGGCCGCAGTTGGCCCGCGGGCCGCAGTTTGGACACCCCTGGTGTAGAGAGTTGGCTTTTCCATGAAATATGCCATTGGAAGCACAGGCTGTAATGAATCATCTCTCTCTGCCAAGCTTTGTGTTCGAAGGCAGGCAAAAGCGAAGGGGGGCCTTGGGGAAAGGAGGTTCTTCACTGGTGAGGTTTCACACTTGGTGGCAACCTGGGAATGAAATGTAAGGAGTCACTCAAGTTTGTATTGAGGTGCTGGGTTAGTGCTTTGGGATTTTTCTTGTCATTAATGAAAAGCTTATTGTTAAGTTGAAATTGATATAATGCTATGTACAATAAGGTCATATAGAGAAGACAGTGGGTGCAGGGTCTTCTGGTTAGAAATGTGCCACCAACTGGTAGCTATAAGGGAGCTTAGACCTCTTAGTGAGGGTGGGAACAGCTGGAGGGAGGGTTCGCTCAGGCTGGGACTGGGATTCAGGAATTCTGGAGTTGGGCCTGGACATTCCCCTGTAATTTAGAAGTATGGCGGCTACAAGGGGAAACTCTGTTTTTCCTTCCTATGTGGAGAAAAATCCAGTTCTTCCCTCCTGTGTGTTTCTTCCCTGGGAGTCTCCTTTACTACTCATACAAAGCACTTTACTTCTGACACTTCTGGTGACTAAATGTGTGGAGGTTTTCCCCCCACACTAAGCAATTCTGTGCAACACCATCTGGGTGTCCTATAATTTAACTCAATTCTGACATCATCTACCGGAGATAATGTCCGATTGCACAGATTAAGGGCTTAGCCCCACAGGATTCCTCCCCTATACTTCAGGTGCCAGTCACGAGCCCAGGTCGTTACCTGTGCTTCTGACCAACTGGCTACAGATCAGAGGTTCCAATGACGCCCTCCTTGGGTTTGATTAATTTGCTAGAGTGGCTCACAGAACTCATGGAAACACTTACGTAGGTTTAGCAGTTTATTAGAGGATATGATAAAGGATACAGGTGAATAGCCAGATGGACAGATACATAAGACGAGGTTCGGGAGAGTCGCAAGTACAGGAGCTTTTGTCCCTGTGGAGTTGGGGAGTGTCACTCACCCAGTATGGGTGTGTTTGCCCACCCGGAAGCTCTCCAAACCCATACTTTTGGGATTTTTGTGGGGGCGTCATCACATAGGTGTGATTGATTATTAACTGCATTTTCAGTCCTTCCTCCTCCTCAAGAATATGGGAGCAGAACTGAAAATTCCAGGCTTGCCCAGAGGCCAGAGGACACCTGCCTAGGTTTCCGGCCAAGCTTTTTATATCAGCAGTGACTCCTAGTTCTTGGGCAGGGGAACCTCAAACCTCTCACCTGACAGGACTGTGAAACTCACCCCTCACAGGCACTGGCAGCCTCTTCCTTTGCATAAAATAGGCAGCCGGTTGACAGAATGTCCTGTGGCCAGTCAGGGCCTTGTCCAGCAGGGAGATAACACCTAGTTTTCTCTCTTTCATGGAATTAACCTATCCCCACGCACCCTGATGTCTCCTGGGAGTGCATCTTTGTAGGTACAGCCTGGGCTCACATTCTGAGGGGCGTGTCTGGGTTTCTAGCAAGCTAGCATCATATGTTCAGGGACTCGGGTACTAATTAAGATATCTATTCCCACTTTTTGAATGGGCAAGAAGATGCGTGTCTGATATGGTACTTTTTAACCAGGCCAGAGTAAAAGCAGGCAGGAAGCTGCATGTCATACGATGCATAGTAGACCTCGTTGTTAGAATAAGTGACTAATCAGAAAGCCCTCTGCTCCTGAGGCAGCACCAACAGGGTCTTCCAGTGTGTAGGTAGGCCCAGGTGTGGAGAGAGGAGAGAGGAAGGCATGAAAATGCACTGCAGAAATGCAGATAATTGAGCAGTACTCCCTCCCCCCTGCCCTGGGAGGGGCCTGTGCATCCTCTCAGAGAAGGCTCTCGGTGCTTTTGTGGGAGGACCTAGAAGAAGTGTCGGCTGGGTCTCCTCGGTTTCATGATTTAAAAACTTGAGCCCTTTCCCCCCCCTTTAATGTGCTGGATGTAAAAGGCAGTGGAAATGAAAAGCTGGCAGTCACCCTGCGTGCCTGAGATCAGAAGGCAGGAAAATGAAAACATCAAGTTTGCGTTTCCACTGCTGGCCACAGGGCTTTCGGTGGTACCTCCTCCTCCACGCTTACACACCCTTTCCACTTCCTCCCCAGCCCCCAGTTTTCACACCACTCAGTGACTCGTGTCACCCCAGGCTGAGTAAGGCTCACATTTTGTCAAAAGAGGCAGTAGGACCAGAGCAAGGGAAGTTCGGCATGGGCTGAGAGCCATGGAAAGGACCTTCCATAGCCTTCCATAGACACCGGAAGTGGGCTGAGTTTCTTTTTCTTTTCTAATGCTGGGAAGAAAAAGGAGCTCAGTATTCAAATATGGGTGATGGAAAAGGCAATCTGTTTCGGCCTGGACTTTTCTATCTGCATGGTGCCGGGACCCCCAGACCTGTGTGTCTTTGAGTGTTGACTGTGATGGTGGAGCTTTTCCTGCTGTCAGGCTGTGTTCTGCCCAGCTCTAGATAGTCCACTGAAAAGGGAGCAGTCAGCAGTTTCCCATCAGGGTTTGGTCCTTTTTCTCTTTGGCATTGTTGAACTCAAAGTGGAGTGGTCCCTTCCCATGATGGGGGCCACCGTGTCCCCGGGCTCATCCTGGAGTCCTGGGGCCTGCTAACGATGGAAAGATGCCATCAGGGCCCCCAGGCATCCCGCAGTCCAAGGGAGCTCCAGGCCTAGCAGATGGTGGCATAAACATTTCTTTATTATTGAATGTGATGGCGACACTTGTGAAATGTGGATATCTCAGACTTCCGGAACTTGAATGTCCCGAAGACATCAGAGAAGTTTACGATAAGCAGTACTTTCTGAAATTGTGTTTTTGACTCTTCACGGTTCACTCATAGCTATCTCCCTCGAGCCTCCCATTTTGTCATTTTGGATTTTTTCCACAGTTACTGGATTTTCTGAAAGTCAAGCCTTCCTGCAAGTGCATGCTCTCTTCAAAGACTTGAGATGTACAGAAGATACATGACCCTGGGTTCTGAGCAGACTGCAAGGCTTTGAAAATGTAATTTCAAGATGATTCACTCAAACTGGAAAAAGTCAGTGTGTTGTGAGCCCTTGTTACTTCGAGTTTGTTCCATGGCTCCCCACAACGCATGGCACTGGGGCCATTTCCAGCTTCCTTGTGGTTTCCAAAAGTGCTTTCCCATTGATCTATTCATGACAACACCCACGTAAGATAAATAGTGTTATATCCCTGCTTTGCAGAGGTGAAAGCTGAGGCTTGGACATGTTAAATAACCTGCCCCAAGACACAGGGAATCAGAAAAGAAGCTGAGATCCAAACCCCAGCCTTTTGGCACCAGGGCCACGTTCTGTCCCCAGCAGACACTGCCAGCCATTCCAGAACCAGGAGAAAGCTGTGCAGAACTTGCAGCATTTGGTGAAAGGCTCTCTGTCCTCTGCTCTAGCTTAGTTCCCAGTCCCCATCCTGTTTGTAAGGTCCTGAGTTGTCCCTTGCTTGGGGTCAGTGTCATCCATCCACCCAGACCTCTGCTCCTGGGACCCGCGGAGCTGCTTCTGCTTACCCCAGGCCCTTGTTGGTGTGCCCTCCTCGGGTGCCTGCAGAATACCAGTGGTATATTCACTAGTATTACAGGGGCTTGAAGGCAAGTTCCCAGGCCTTGAAGGGACAGGCAGTGTACCTGGGGTCCCTGGCCAACTTTAGGAGGTCAGAGGAGCAGGTGTAGTTATTTTCCCGGAGCTCTGCAGGTCTGTCTCTCACCCCCAGCTGGAGCTTCTACTTTACCTTGTGACCCAGATGACACAATAAGGGCTGGGGTAGGATAAACCTGGGGTTGGGTGTGGGACACCCAGCCTCATTGATGGCTGTTTCTGTGGCTTCCCGGCCCTCAGGTCTTCTGTATTTTAGGAACGGGCAAGCTGGGCCTGCAGCCTGCCTTGTGTGTAGCACTCTCGGCTAAGAACTCTCTCGTACAAAGCACAGCAGAGCCAGGCGGGAGGGGAGAGAGCCCGAGACCCAGTCTCAGCCTCACTTCCCTGCTTCCCATGGTGGATGGTGCCCATCAAACTTGGTGACATGTGCTTGAGCCTATAGCTATGTGAGGAGGACAACCCAGGGCTTTTCCTCTTTCTGGAAAGGACTTATGAACATGGGGTCATTTTTATTTTAATTTCTAGAAGTGCAGACTACTTCTAGTTGGCTTTCTGGTGAGAATTGACAGGGGCCAAAGTGGGGAGCTCGGGTCAGATGTACTTGTCAGGAAGATGCATGGAATGGAGACCTTGAACTTTCTGATCCGAACCAGGATTGTGACTCTGGTTTATCTTTCTGAGCAACCCCACAGGGACTTTTACAAGCTCATAAGCTTCAGATTTTTTCCATTAAAATTTTTTTTTCCAAATTTTTTTATTGTGATAAACTTTACATAATATAAAAATTATCATTGTAACCCTTCTAAGTATATGGTTCAGTGGTATTAAATACATTCAATAATGTTGTACAGCCATTACCACCATCCATCTCCAGAACCCTTTTCATCTTACGATAAAACTGAAACTCTGTCCCCATTAAACAGTAACTCCCCATTTCCCTCTCTCTCCAGCACCTGGTAGCTACCATTCTACTCTCTCTATGATTCTGACTACTCTCAGTTTCTCATATAAGTGGAATCATATAACATCTGTCCTTTTGTAACAGTCTTATTTCACTTAGCATAAGGTCCTCAAGGTTCATCCATGAGGACATCTCATGTTGTAGCATATATCAGAATTCCATTTCTTTTTAAGGCTGAGTAATATTCTATCTATCTATCTATCATCTCATTTCTTTATCCATGTATCTGTGGGTGAGTATTTAGCTTGCTTCTACTTCTTGGGTCCTGTGAATCATGCTGCTATGAACACGGTGTACAAATGTCTGTTCAACATCTTGCTTTCAGTTCTTTTGGGTATGTACTTAGAAGTGGATCTCTTGGGTTTTGAGCTATTTTCTGCTTTTCTGAATCCTGTCTATCTTAGCTCAGGTCTGGAGTAGTGGCCCAGAGATGGCCCCTGGGGTCAAGTTGCCTGAATTTAAGCCCTGGCTCTACCTCTTACTAGTCTGGAGCCTTAGACAAGTGATGTAATCTTTTGGACCTCAATGTTCTCATCTGTAAAATGGTGACAAAGTGTTATGGTGAGGACTAAATGTGTTCATATGTATAAAGTCCTAAGAATACTGCTTGGCATATGGTAAGTGCAATAGATGTTTTTAGAGATGCTACAGTTATTATTATTGTTATTACTATTATAATCTTCAGATGAGATGTGCTCAAAGGTAGTTCTCTAGATTGGATGGGTAAGTCCAAAAATATTCTTCAGAAGGACCTTTGTAAAATTTCAAAATGATGCAGAAATGTATAAGGAAGATATTTTTAAAATCTTCTGCATCAATCTTGGGTAATTATTATTATTATTATTATTATTATTATTATTATATTTCCCAGTCTTATAGTACTATAAGCATAGTATAGTATACTATACTATAATACAATACAATACAATACAATATAATATAATATAATATATAAATAATATAATACCGGGTCTTACATTAATTTTTACTCCAAAAGACGCATTAGAGCTGATTGGCTAGGTCTTATTTTCGGGGAAACACGGTACTTAACTTGCTAAGTGACCTTGGCCCAACCTGGGCACCCTGAGCATCCTTCTCTGTATGGTAGTGGGTCTGACTGTGACATTTATGGAGAGCGCCAGCGTAGTTCTTTGCACCTACCAAGTGCTCAATAAATGGAGCTGTGCTGTTTCTCAGAAGTGTCCATATCAGTGTAACTGGGTATTAACTTCGACTCTCATTGGGAGTCTGGTCTCAGCTGAACTCCCTGATGAGGAGTCTGGTATTTATGTTGTTTTCTGTTTGCCAGGTGCTATGCTGGGCACCTCAGATTTATTCTCAAGTGTAACACTACCTGGAGTTTCATTCCATTCTTTTCTTTTAGAAGTGAAACAGACTTTCAAAGCCATTCACTTGGTTGGTTTTCCAGACAGTTTTTTGTACACCAACTGTAAGGGGTATGTTGGCACCCTCAGACACGTGACACTTTGTGAGTGCCACATTCATTCCTGTACACCCTCTTTCTCCCAGAGGATATGTATTTAAAATGGCATGCGATGTAGAAGAAACAGGCAGTTAAAACAAGCTGGATTGAAAACAGTTCCTTGAGTGAAACCCATAGTGACACACGTTCACACACAGTCTGCTCTGCGAGCTGAATTTGCAGAATTGTCAAACCAGGTTAGGGCATTTCCACCAGAGCACCTCCTGCTTTCACTAACAGAAAAATTCTTGCTGAGAAGCCTTGCCCTCTGGTTCCCTGTGGCTTTCAGAAAAGCCTTTTGTTTAAACAAAGGAACCAGCCCACTGGTATCTGGGTGAACATGTGCTTCCTACTGAGATGGAAATGATCTGAATCAAAAGGAACTGGGTTTCTTTTTTCTTTCTTTTTTTCCTTCTTCTCATGCTCCTGAAACAGCTAGTGATTATTTGCAAAGGGTCGAAGTGTAGACATGTGAGCATCTCTGCTTTTTTGGGAAGTGTCTGCTACTGCCCTGGGGAAGCATGAATTAAACTAAATCCCAAGTAAGTGGACGTGGGAAGATGAAGAGGTGATGGATTGGATGCTGAGTGGGGCTGGAGCTGGGGAGGGAATGGAGACTCTGTGTAACGTCTTGGGGACACCAAACATCACTTGGTAAACCTCGGCGTCTTCCTCTGGGGGCTCGGTGGTCTCTCAAGTCCCTTCCAGCCACACTGTTCCTGCAAAGCCCTGTCTTTTTCCGAGACTCTAGCTGAGCAGCAAGTATTCCATGGCCCTCTGCTTCCACGTGGGGATTTCACAGCATTACAAACCATAAAAGTGAACTTCTTGTTCTTTCTGTTGTCACTATCGTTTAGAATTGAATTGCAATCTTAATCGGAGAAGGGGATGATTAGAGGAAAGGGAAATCAGGTGTGTTTGTGAGTGTTTGTGTATTCGTATTTGTGTTTGTACCTCTTTATACATTGTGTCTGTGCATGTGTGTTTTGTATTATGTATTTACATGTGTTTTGTGTGTGTTTGTGCAGGTATGTGGTTGGCACGTATTTGAGTGTGTGAGTAAGTCTGAGTGTACAGGGGTATGTGCCTATACACGTGTGTATAGAGTGAGAAGGGGGAGGTGTCCCAACCAGTCCCTAGTATTCTGAAAACCTATTGATTTCTTTTCCTCCTTCCTTGGACATATTTCTCCTCAAAGGAAGTACAGGTCATAATTTTAGATTTTTACTCCTTGGTGCTCCCCAGAGGAAGAAACCAGTCACTGATCTATCCATCACAGGTTGCTGTCTCTGTTTGATTGACAACCCTGGAGAAAGGTCTCACTTGTGCAGCAAACCCTTATGGACCCTCACTAGAGACCCACGCTCCTTAGACAGAAGAGGCTTCCAGCCCACTAGTCTGAGCAGTCCCTCCTGTGACATTCATCCTGGCCAGGGTGATAGGTATTTAAAAATGCTGATTGGATTACAGAATGATTTTTTTTTCATCGGCTCTCCGAGGGAAGACTAATAAAGACTAATAAAACAGTAGTTTGGGTGGAGAGAACAGCTCCAGTGCATGGCATATGCCTTTTGTGCAATTATCAAATACAGGGGTTGGGGTGGTAGAAAACGATTGATGGGCCTTTTCTGAAAATACGGGTGGATATACAGTCTCCTGCTGAAAGGTAATTGTTTTAAGTATTTATTTTACTCAGATTTTTATATGCATGTGGCAACCCCAATAGGGGAAAAAAGGTTTAAAAATAATCCATTATATAGATGCATCACACTATCTTTAATTATTCAAAATGAAATTTTTATATTTACCACTTTATTGAATATTCACTGTGTGCCAGGCACTGGGCTAAGAATTTTACGTGCATTGTTCTTATTTTTAGATATTTAGGTTGTTTCCAGCTTTTTCTGTACTGTAAATAGTGCTTAGATGAATATCTTTGCACATAACTTTTTTCCTGATTTATGGCATCCTGCTTAGCTGGAGTCCTCTAAGCCCAATTACTGGGCATGGAATTAAAAAAACACTCTTGAAACACTTTAGTGCCATGTTACACTCCCACGTGAAGGGGGCGCATGCCTCTGCCGACTTCCTCCTAAAGATTCGGAAAAATCAGTGCTTTGCTGAAGTAGAGGCATCAGCTTGCTGCCTGAATAGAAGCCCCAAAAGCTAAGAGACACACCTGAAGAAGTTTACTGTAGTGACTTAGGAAAGAAGACAGCAGGTTTGCCACTGAGTTTCCGTATGTTACAAGTTAGAGGCCTTGTCCTGGAAAGGGAAAACAGCTGGAGTCGGGATGTTTTCAGGGGAGCTCTGGGATGTTGTGATGTACGACAGCTCTGCCTTTGATCTGCTCTTCTCTGCCACTCAACTTCGTTCACATCTTGAGCTGCCTGTATCTCGAAAGGAGATGGGATGGGATCTTCCCCTGAGAGACGCCTGGGAGTCTGGGCCACACGGGACCTGAGCAGTAGGAGGCCCTCTCCCTCTGGAGGTTGCCTGCTGTGCCCTCTCCCACGGTCTCCCTTCCAGGCCTCCGTGTGGCATGCCCTGGGGCTTAGCTGTCACCCTTTAGAAGGACTCCGTGGACAGATGGGAGGATATATATTTGGAAACAAATTCATGTACACGAGGAGACCAGAGGCCCAGCTGTGTTTTCTCCATCCAGACCTAGTTTAAAGACATAGGTTCAGTCCCCCGCTAGCCAACAAGTGTGTATTGAGCGTCTTCTGTCTGTGCCAAGCCCTGCCACGTGGAGCGCACACATCTTCCAGTGGGGGAAGAGAAACACTAAAGGAAGGACTGCAGCCCCCTCAGCTGGCAATACATACAATGTCCAGGAGTGGAACACAGAAGGGGTAAAGAGTGATGGGGCAGGTGGGGTGAGGGAGGTGCTGGCTTCCCTGGGGTCATTGAGAATTTGATCACTTGATAATTCAGTAGAGATTTGAAGGAAGTGAGGGAGCAAGACATGTGAATGTTTGGGGAGAGTCACAGGATGAATGTTCCAGGAAGCAGCAGCAAGCATGAAATGAGTGGGAGGGTGTTTGGCGTGTCCTGTGACAGTGAGGAGGCCGTGGGCAGGCGGGAATGAGGAGGGGAAGAGTCAGAGGAGGAGGCATCGTGGGTGGCCCTGGACACCACAGTAAGGACTCAGGATTCTGTCAAATGGACTGCAAAACCCTTGGAGGGTTGATAGCAGGGGAACAATATGTCTGATGTCCTGTTTTAAGAGGCTGCCTCTGGCTCTGGTGTAGCCATCGGCAGGGTTAGAAGCAGGGAGATGAGCTGCTACTGCCCCATCCAGGTGGGAGAAGGTGGCAGCAGCGGGCAGTGAGGAGTGGCTGTTTGGGAGTACATGTTGGAGAGAGGTCAGCTGTCATTTCCTTCACTCAGTCCCTTAGCAGGAGAGCTCTGCTCGGTGGACGCCTGGGCAGCTCTCTGGCATCTTTCCCTCTCCTAGGGAAGACTGGGAACTTCTAAAATAGTCTGTTCCCTCTTTGGAATCTTGACTTCCAAGCCTCACAGTTTTTAATAATCCCTGCATCCATGTCCTTTTGGAAAGAGGCTCACCCCTCAAATTGGCATGAATTTTTCTCTCCAAGTTGAAAATAAGTCTTCCAAAGGAAATGCAGTGGCAGTCCAACATGGCAACTTGAACTTGAGCTACAACCATCTGTTTCTTTTCCTCCGTGCCAAGCCTTCTGCAGCGTCTGGGAACTTAAGGAAAAAACACAACACCAGGAACCACCTGCTGGAGCTCCCCTGCTACATGGTCCGACCGGGAAACATGGAACAGACAATTATCAGGATGCATTGTGAATGTCTGTCAGCTTTAACACCTGTTTGACTTCCTTCTAGGGCTTTGCATTATTGATAACAGTAGTAAAAGAGGCTGAGAAACATTTCCCAGTGTAACAGGAAGGCCTTTGCGAGACCCGTGCTCAGGAGACCGTGGTTTTCATTCCAGCTCTGCCAGATGTGTGCCTGCGAGCATTCATCCTCGCTGGAACTGCTTCTTCGTCTTTAACGTGAGTCCTAGACAGCTTGGTTCATAAAACGCCTCTCAGGTCTAACATCTTACAGCTCTGAGTATGAATAAGAAATAAGGAGCAGAGGTGAACGATGAAGCCAGTGCTCTGGGCTTTAGGAGAGAGGTTCCTGCACGTGGTGGCCCAGGTCTGAATGTAGGACAGGCTGCTGTGTGCCTCCATTTAGGGCCTCCACATTTATTATTTTCAAGATATCAGAGGCTGTATGACTTGACTCGTTCTGTGAAAGGAAAGATAAGCAAGATCGAAGGCAGGGTTAAGGAAATAAATCTTGCTCCATGCAAGCAGAATCATCTCAGGTGGCTGCATATTCTGCAAAAGGACCCAATTTGATTAGCTGTGTGTCAACCAGACTGTGTGTCTGGCTTGGATTTTTGCATCTCAGAAGAGAAATTAATGAGAGAAGGATAACTACCCATCCAAGAGATGGCTGTTTTCTCTTGTTCCAGCCTTCTTTTTTTCACTATTACGTTTGTTTTGCTCCATTCCCTGTTTTGTTATGATTTGTAACCTTGCCTGTCCCCTGCAGTGGCTTTGGTGTAAAGTTTTACTGAGTAAGCAAGTGGCTGGCTTCCAAAAATGACATGGCAGCTTTAGTCCAGGCTGAAGCCAGGTCAGGTAAGCCTGACACCTTTCTCTCTTCTTACCTACTAGTTGACATGTTCTCCCAGGCAGGAGGATGGCAGAGCGGAGGATTCACCTTTAGAAAGTCCCTTTCTGCTCTCACTTTGTTTTCCCTTTCTCTGTATGGCTGCTGCGTACGTTGTTTTCCAGAATGCATTCTTACTGAAACGAGTGTGTGTGCTCTACACTGAGGGGTGGATTACACTCTTTCAACTTAACCATTTCCCAGCAGGCTCCCAATCCAAACATGCATTATTGTTTCAGTGATGATGTGGCAGCTGACAGTGTTACTCATGATGTGGGTGAAAGAACCCAGGTTCCGGCAATTCTTTTCCTGCTGCATTTGTGAAAAGCTGTCCCAGGCTCAGCTCTGTGGCTGTTTGGAGCCTGCCATTGTTCTGGGGCTTTGTCGGACCGGCTGTGTGACGCCATAGGAGCCCCTCCATGCGGGGTGACACTCTGTACTGCAGCGCTGCTGCATGGGTAAACAGCACTAGTACTTTGGGTTTTGAGGTTAGTTCTCTGGCTTTGCTCTTGGAGCTGACAATGGGATCAGTCAGCAGTTGTCAGGTTCTTTTGGGAACTATTTCTAGACTCAGCCATTGGAAGTAGGTAAAGACAGGCATGGAGGTAAAGACACCCCCAGGCATGGAGGGCTAGAATACTCCAGAGCACCAAGCCACTTTCCTTGTGCTTGTGAGTACACTGTCTGTCAAAGTGCAGTGTTTATAGTAGGTTCTTTAAAAAGGAATTCACTAATTGATTTAATTTTGTTCTTCGGTTAAATGATCATTGTGACTTAGGATGACGATATGGAATAGTTTGAGAAGCCAGTGGCAATGTCTAAGCTGCGTTCTTCCCTGGGCCCCATTTGTTCTATCATCAAAGCCTTACCACCCTCTAATCTCATATATGCTTCTCGAATCTGTCCCCTTCTCTCTGGCCCCATTGCCATCACCCTAGTCCATCACTGCTATGTCACGCTTGCATAACGTGTGTAAAATTCTTAGTGCAGAGCCTGGCACATAGTGAGTGCTCAATAAGGGGTAGATAGAGGGTGTTCATTGTGAATAATTGAAGAAAGCATGCTGCATGTATATGAGGTAACGTTTTCTCATTTAAACATTTCAGAGACTCCCCATCACGCTGGGATAGAAAACAAATGCCCTCCCCGGGACCACAGCTCTAGCCCCTGCCCAACTCTCCCACGTCACCCAATGACACTTTCCCTTTTGAGAGGGAACACCAGCCACGCTGACTTTCTTTCTTTTCTTGGACCCATGAAGCTTCTGCCCACCCCAGGGCCTTCACACATGCTGTTCCTTCTCCTCAAAGTGCCCTGCCTCTCCTCTCCACCTGGTTAGTTTCTTCTCGTCCTTAAGGTTTTAGCTTAAATGTCACTTCGGTGAGGCCTTCCCTGACTACTCTATCTAAAGTAAGTTCACTCTTATTATTCTCTGTCACAAACTCCATTTGATTCCTTCATAGCTCTTCCACCACCTGCAATGATGTCTCTCTCTGATGACTTATTTATTGGCTGTCTCTCTCACTAGACCCTAAATTGCATGAGGGCCGGGACTATGGCTGTCTTTTACCATTGCGTGCCTGGCACATGGCTGATGCTAGAAAAACATGGTCAATGTTTGTTGAAGGAATGAACAGAAAACCGGCTGCTAATCATAATAGCCGTATAGATAATAATAGATAATAATGCTAATGATTGGTTAGCAGAATGTCCATCGTGTGCCAAACACCACACTACATGCTTTGTGTTCATTATCTCATTTAGCCGTCTCTACAGTTCAAAACAGATATTCATCTGATTGAGGAAATGAGCCATGAAATAGGTCAATTGGCCCAGCTATTGAATCCAAACCCACAGCGGGTTGGTCTGTTATTTGATGCCCTGTGGAGATTGAGCCAAATCCCCCTCGGATCTAGGACATGGACAGACGCCTCACCTTGAAGAAAGAGGAGGTGTGGGAGAGCATCTGAGATCTGCAGCGACCCTTGAGGCTGCACCAAAGCCAGTAGCATCCACTTTCTGAGAACTTTGTTTTGTGCTCGGAGCTTCGGTGGATGTGGGTGACTCAACAGTACTGGGTTCATTTCAATAAAGATAATGCCCTCCCTCAGAGGGGTGTCAGTGTTGAGGGGGCTCAGTGGAGGAAGGGTGGCACACTGAAGAAAGGGCCTGTTTCCCAGAGTCACGTATGTTCATGTTCTAGAAGTGTCTCATGAGGAGACCTGTACATTCAAGGTCTGGAAAAGGTAGGAGAGGGGAGGGGACCGATTTTAAGAGAACGTGAGAAAAGTTGGGCCCTTGGGTCTAGTCTCTGAGGAATATTTTAAGTCTTCTCACTAAAAAGGGCGACGGTGCTGGGGAATAATCTGAATCTAAGCAGTGAAGGGTGAAGAGTGATTCCTTTTAGCAGATAGTTGGGCGTGTTGCCTGCCGCTAGGTATTCTGGGACATCATCACTGATGCACTTTCTCTTCAGGACCAATTTCTGTTCCCTGCTTGGGCGCTGCAGCCACTGATTGTCTGCAGAACAGCTGGCCTCATTCTCTTCCTGGCCGCTGTAGTAGCTGGGGTTCCAATGGCCTTTACTTTGAGTTACAGCCTCTTCTGACTAACACCATATTCACAGGAATCTAGGGCCTCCCCCTCCTTCACCCAAGAAAATCTTGTTTAAAATTAAAATTACTTTCTTCTGCCTAATCTGTCTTTTGACTCAGACTGAATTTCCTAATTTCTGCTATTAACCGAGGGGAACCCTTTAGAAACTCAGGCCCGTGAAAATAACAGCTAACATTCATCACGTACTTTCTATGTGCCAGGCACTGTGCCGAAGCTCTTTCTATAACAACCCAATGGTGTTGGTACTCTTTAGGTCTCTTGTTTTCCAGATGGGGCTGGGGATGCACAGAAACATCATATGAGGGGCCCAGCGTCACAGACCTAGCAAGTGGTAGTGAATTGAACCCAGGAAGAGTGACTCTTGGACTTGTTCTCTTCAACTGTGTGCTAGGCAGCGTGTCTTGCCAGAGGCAGCCGTGAGAACCCAAGCTACCAGATGCACCACCCTCCCTATTTAGGACAAGCAGCTCAGCTCTTGGCCTCTTAAGTCTTTGCTGGCTAGTTTTGTTCAGTGGGTTGGATTTGCTGGCCGACTCTGGCACTCTCGGAATTCTTACAGCACAGATCCTTGAGTCACACAGTCTGGCATTCCATCCAGTGTGACCGTACTGCCATCTTGAGTCATTTCCAGATATGCATATCTTTTCACCCCATCTGGATTGCAAGATGTTTATGAACAGGGCCCATGCTTGTTTTTTTCCAGTTTCTCCGGAGTGGGTGCTCAGAAGTTGTTCAATGCCACATAGCCCAACTAGGGGACAGAGTAGCCTTCTTTAAAGTGGCAGCCTTCTACAGGTAGATAAAACTTGCATTAGACCAGTATCACCAAGCCTTATCTCTGCAGAACAAATGTGCTTTGATTTGGCAACTGTCAAGCAGAGAAAAACCACCTGTACACTCCAGAACCTGATTTCTGGGAGTGTTTCAGGGGCTTGGTCATCTTATACATTTTATATTGGCCTCTTTATATCAGGCATCTTTGTGCTGTATCATTTCTGAGGTGAGGGCTATTCTCAGTAATCTGTTCAAAAAATAGAACCAAACTGAGCTCTGAGATTGAACCTGGTTTGCTTGGCAGAGCCTTGGGGTCTGATCTGCCAGGTTGTTTCCATTTCATTTTGCTGCGAGTTGATTTGCACACTTGCTGGTTTGAGAAAGAACACAGGCTGGGTCAGGGGGCGGTGGCTGGTGCAGCCTTGGAGGGAAGGGGGCAATACCTGCTTCAGAGTGGTGCTTTCTTTTTTACTTTTTTCCCATTTTGGACAAAGAATGCTCAGACATTCTTTCAACTTGCCTAACCCTTGGCTTACCTTGGATGAGGAGAGTGTAAAGAGCTAAATAACAGCCAGCTGGGAGCTCCCTGCCTTTCTGGAGCTGAATGCCACTTTCCATCGGAAAAGATTTTTTTGGTTTTTCTTGGATCAGACCTCTTCTTTTGATTACCCTTGGACAAGGAATACACGCTTATTACTTGTCATGGTGTATGCCAACCCTAGCTGTGCTAAGGTGCCTTTGTGTCAGGAGAGAGAATGGAGGCCATTGGCAAGCTAAGCAACTTCTAGCAAGAGGTGACCTACCCCTCATGGTGCCTGTCCCCAGGCAGATTTTAAGACTGATAGGTCACCTCTGCTCCTTCCTCCCTTACCCAAGAGAGTGTGAAAGGGTCAGGGCACCATGGGCAAATGCTCTACCACATTGTGTGGCCAGCAAACTTACAAAAGAGAGAACGTCAGGTAAAAGTGACACACTTTTGGGGGAAGACATTCCGGGGAACATGTTGGCAAAGGCTAACTCAATGACAAGGCCAAGCGAGTGGCCATTGGCCTGGGTCTCCTTGAGGTTCTCGTCCAACTTCTTTCCAAGTTCAGATTTCTCTGGGCTTCTTGTGTGGACAGTGAATGCCATGGAGACCCCTTGAAAAACTGAGCCATGCTGAGCAAAGAGTGAGTATGCTTACTGTCAGAGCACCCTGTCAGCGCCCTCAGACATATCTACTCTCTGAAGCAGACAGCATCCCAAAGGGCTTCTTGGATGAGGACCTGGTGATGGAGCCCCTTTACCCCTTGACTATACTCGGTCATCGCAACTTTCATGCATTGAAGGAAGGAGGGGGTGCTGCTCAGAGCACACAGAGCATGGAACCACGTATCCCCGAAGAGAAGGCAAGATGAGGGGGGCAGAAAGCCAACACATTCTTGCTGATGTCTGTAGCCAAAGGCTGATTCTCCCACCCAGGAGTTGGCACCACTGGGGATGAGACTAACAGTGTGGGCAGGGGGCGGATGTTAAAAATAATTTGAATATTTTATAACTGATGTTAGCGGTTAGATGTGACACTGGCTCTGCTTCCACTCTGGTTCAAACTGTCTAAAATAAGCTCTGTTAACATAACAGTCAAGCTTTATGTGTATTAGTCTGCTAGGGCTGCCATAACAAAGTACCACAGACTGGGGGACTCAAACAACAGAATTCATTTCCTCACAGTCCTGGAGGCTAAAAGTCTGAGATGAAGGTATTGGCAGAGCTGGTTTCTTCTGAGGCCTCTCTCCGTGGCTTGTAGCTGGCTGCCTTCTCCCTCTCTCCTCACCTGGTCTTCCTCTGTGCTTGTCTGTGTCCCAGTGTCTTTTCTTATGGCCCACGCTCATGAACCCTTTTATCATAATTATCACTTTAAAGTTCCTGTCTCCAAATGTGGTCACGTTCTGAGGTATTGGGGGTCAGGACTTCAACGTATGAATTTGGGGGGACACAATTCAGCCCATCAGTGGGAGTAATGCCCGTCATGGCTCTTACTATGTATTAGAACTGTTCTCAGCACTGTGTGGACCATCTCCTCTGATTCCTGCACTAGTTCTAAGGTAGCTACTAGTATTTCCCTCATACAGATGCGGAAACAGAGGCACAGAGAACTTGAGTTCTTTGACTCCAATAGCTGAAAAGCGGCAGGGCTAGAACTTGCATTGGGCATTCTGAGTCTACAACGCATGCTCTCAGCCTCTGAAGCAAAGGCTCTACCCAAGCTTCTCACTGGAAATGGTGTCATTGCCCAGGCCAGGAAAAGGCATAATCTCGGTTCCTCGAAGAGAAGAAAATACCGAGATGCTGCCTCACACTCATGACTGGCTCGTATCACACTGGAATGAGACGCCTTCTTTCATCTGTGTGGCCAGCCGCTGACCTTTCTGTGTGGGAAGGAGGTCCTCCCGGTGACGCTTTGTTAGTGCATCTGAGGAAAACAGGCCACAAATTAGAACTGGATAAAGATGGACAGCTGATGTTTCTGTGGGGCATCCCTCAACAGAGGACAGGCCCCGGAGCCGTGGGTTTGATTCTGTCACACTTGAAGCCACTGTTTTCACAGCTGGTTTCTCTGATCCAAGGTGTCCCTTTGCCTGGAGCCTTCCTTCTGTTGCACCTCCGTCCTTCTGACCGTGGGGTGACACCCTGACAGTTTATGGGACTATCTACATACTTGGCTGTTTGTAGGTCCCTGGGCTCTTCCTACTGAGAGTTTAAGACTTTACCATGCAATTAGGTAGGAGGTCCTGGTAAATTAAGCATTTCCCACTGTCTCCTTGAAGTTAAACTGTTTTGCTGTGTGGCTGGTTGATTATGTGGCCTTAGTTGGCTGAGGCAGAGGGTGAGGGGTGGGTTTGGGGGCTAGGTAAGGTTTTGGTTCTCAATGTCAAGACATGTGAAACATGTATTTTTCTCCCACTTTCCTCCTTTTCCCTTGTTTCTCTCTTTCTTCTTGATCCAAACTGGTCAGACCTCCATTGGTTTATCCCGGGAGTCCACTGACACTAATTATTCCCCACTTTCCTCCTGCCAGCACACCAGGTGACTCGCACCCTTCTTTCCACTTTCATTGTTGTCGTCAGGATTTATCCACTGCTAGGTAGATGCCCCCTTCTTAAAAGGTCAGATACCGTGTTTCCCTGAAAATAAGACCTAACCAGAAAATAAGCCCTAGCTTGACTTTTCAGGATGGCATGCCCTGAACATACTAAGCCCTAATGTGTCTTTTGGAGCAAAAATTAATATAAGACCTGGCCTTATTTTTGGGGAAACATGGTAATCTATCCAGACACAGGCAGAGTCAGGTTCATTGTCAGAGGCAGGGCCCTGAGCTCTTAGAACACTGAGTACAACTGGCTACCCTTATCTCAACTGAAGCCACATCTCCAGAGTGCCAAAGAAAACATTTTCAAATCACTTAGGGCTTGGGTTTTATTTCCCTACGTTACCCGATTTTGTGATGTTGTTTACCTCAGCCGGACTTGGATGCTCACCCTGCCTTCAGAGTCCTGCCAGACTGAAAATCTGTATCTTTTCAGAAATTCAGCAGATTCGTTTCCTTTCAGTTTCTTATCTGCTAAGTTCAAATAATGGAATCCTTTTTATTAAAAATAGTATGTGGTAAACTCCCTTTAAAAACTCCCTATTTCTACCTAGAAATCAAATCTATCCATTGCCCTAGCTGTATATGTACATAAAGATGGACCTGGATTACAGTCATCTAACTTGATGAATTCTACATGGGTGGTAGGATTTAGTTTCATTTTCCTCTTCCGGTTTTTCTGAGTTAATTAAAAAAAAAAAAAGAAAAGTAATATGTGTCATTTCTCCAAAAACCAATAAAGTCAGTTCAAAATATATAAGTAAACAAATATATCAGCCCAACTATTCTCTTAACAGAGCGGTTGACCAGGTGAGCATAGAGCATCACTGGCCATGAAAGCCCTGAGGGTAGAGGGCCCAAGAACTGCGTGCATCAGGTTATCTCCTATTTATTAAATCTTTTGTTTGCTTGTGGCTGGATTTTATTTCGACCCACTGGCCTACTTCCCTTTAGGTCCTAAATTGTTCACCTGAGCTCCTTTACACAGCTGCTTGTTTTTTTTTTTTTTTAATCCTTGCCAAGTCACATGGAGAGGTCTTCACAGGCAAATACAAATTTTTACTGGAAAAGCAGCCACCGCTAGAAAAAGTACTTTCTCTTCCCAATTAATGCTGTTTTCTAAAACGAAATGTGCCCCTTATCACCCTTCCACTTAAAACCACAGGGAGGAACAAGGGGAGGCTTTGGCCTCACTGCCCAAGATAAGGCACTTGATATATTGCGCAGAAAATTTAATTAGGCAAAGTGAGACAATTGGAACTGGGACTTGCCCTAAGAAGGAAAGGCAATTAACCTTTGCTAGCCACAGCCGAGGCCCAAGGTCATGTTCAATTGTGTTCTGATCAGGCAGCTACTTCCTGAGCTAGAGAGAGAACGTGTTGGTTCAAAAACATTTTCCACATGGAAGAGAGATCCTGCTGGGACGGGCTCTTGACCATTTTCTCCTGCAGTATTTGATAGAGAAGGGCACATTTCTCACATAACTTCTCTAGATCACAGTTTTTCAAGGAGCAAAGCCAAGTGCTCTCATCCTTTGGGAGCTGACCCAAGAAGAGATATCCTGCAAACTTTTGCGCTTTGGTTGAGCAATCTTGGAGAGTTGGTTAGGTGAGTATGAGGGAGGTGGTCAAGTTGGAGTCAGCCTATTTATTTCATCACCATCGACGGTAAACAAAGCGTTTGTGTTTGCAGTTCTCTCCTGATGAAACAGAGTGACTCAGGAAAAAACCATCTGAGACTAAATCCTGTTGTAATAGCTGGTCCTCTGAGCCCCGTTAGATCTTAATTTTCCCCAAAGCTGACTATGTAGACCCTCATGACTACACAGAGGGTATTTATACAAAAAATAAGCTCTGCTTTGAAGACGGTTTTGACTACAAGATAAGCCCTTTTAACTTGGCCATCTTGGACAATTTCCTCAGCCCCTGTAACAGAGTGTTTCAAAGGCACTCCAAAGAGACATAGCAAAAGGCTTTTTTTTCAGTATGATCCTTTATTCTAGTGGCAAAGTCAGTCTGGTCAAGGAGTGCTGCTCTCTGTCCAGCCCTAGAATCAGCAGCATATAGAGGGAGGTGAAGACAAAAGAAGTAGACGGAGAAGATGAACCTCTGTGACCCAGGAGCATATAGTCTAGTTAGGGATGGAAGATTCTTCATCAATAAGAGAGGCAGGAAGAATCGGAGGCAGGCTCTCCAGAATGAAATCCAAATTGTGGGTGTATTAGTCAGGGTTCTCCAGAGAAACAGAACCAATAGGAGATATGTATGAATATATATATATTGGGGGTACCAAAAAAAGTATACACATTTTAAGAAGGGAAAAAAACTATTAAAATTGTAATACTCAATATGTACTGATAATGAAAGATGAATACAAGTCACGTTTAAGTCACGTTTGACATCTGCAATTATGAAAGGTGCTCAAAGTGGTTACCATTAACATCCAGACACTTCTGATCACAGCGAACTACTGCTTGAATAATGGTGACCAGTGTTAACATCTCTTTATATGTGTATACAATTATTTGGCACCCCTGGTGTTTGTGTGTGTATTATATATATATATATATTTATATAGTATATATTATATATAATATTATATATATATAATATTTTATATATATCATCTTTATATATAATTTTATATATTTAATGTTCCATGTATATAATACATAATATTATATATATGAAATATTATATATATGAAATATTATATATATATATAATGGTGTGATTACACACTGCCTTTTATCTATCTCCTCACCGACTGTCGGCAGGACTGCATCTTACACACCACTGTTTCTCCAGTGCCTAGTACAGGTCTTGGCAAATCACAGGTGTAGCACAGACCACTGGCTGTCCCTCTCCTCCCCCTAATCACCTCTCCCCCTTCTTCTCTAGTAACAGAACCATTAACATTTAGCTGGACCTACAGTTGCCAAGAATAAAAGAGGAGATTTATTGTAAGGAATTGGGTCACACAATTATAGAAACTGAGAAGTCCCAAGATCTGCAGTTGGCAAGTTGGAAACCCCCGGGAGCCAATGGTGTAGTTCCAGTCCAAGTCCAAAGGCCTGAGAACCAGGAGAGCCAATGGTGTAAGTTCTAGTGTAAAAGCCAGCAGGCTTAAGACTCAAGAAAAGTCGATATTTTAGTTTGAGTCCAAAGGTAGTCAAAGACTGATATCCCAGCAAAGGCCGGAGGAATTCCCTTTTACTCAGCTTTTTTGTTCTATTCAGGTCTTCAATTGATTAGATGAGGCCCAATCGCATTCAGGAAGACAATCTGCTTTACTCAGTGTAACTATTCAAATGTTAATCTCGCCCAGAAACACCCTCCCAGATACATCCAGCATAGTGTTTGACCTCATGTCTGAGCACCTGGTGGCCCAGTCAAGTAGACACATAAAATAACTATTATAGTGGCATGATCCATTTTAAGGGGTCCTTTCTTCTCTTTAACAAATAAATCTTAAGCATATAATTTCAGCTACTATAACTTGGATCCAAAATAAGAATTTCTTTCTCGCATATCAGTCCCTCTGAAAGCAGTCTGGCAGCGCCACAGTGTCTAGGATCCAGGGTCCTCTGTCTTGTTGCTACACCATCCCTAGGGTATTATCTTTGACTACATAGCCCAATGTGGCCTCAGCCCCATCAGAATTCACACAAGAAGGGGGAAAATGGAGAATTGCACCACGGGAAATTTATACATCACTTCCATCATCTTCTATTGGCCAGAACTTAGTCACATGACCATATTTAATTGCAAGGGAGATTGGGAAACGTAGTTTTTATTCTTGGCAACCATGGGTCCAGCTAAAAATGAATGGTTGTTTTACTAGAACCAGTAGGGTGAGGGGAGGGACGGCCAGGGGTCTGTGCTACACCTATGATTTGCTGAGACCTGTGCTAGGCACTAACACAGATAGAGTGGTGTGTAAGATACAGTCCTGCCAATGGTCACTGGGGAGATAGACAAGGTACTTGCTACTACATTGTACAATAAATCATAACACTGGGACAAACACAGGCAGCCAACTAGAATAACTGTCAAAGAAGGCTTCCCAGTGAGCTTCTGGAAATCATTTTAAACAACAACTGTTTTAGGCCCAAATGGGTTGAGAGTCCACTTTCTTAAACCCCAGTTTCAGCTGGACCTGTGTTTTCTCTTTGGCAGTGAAACTGAATTTACAAGTAGAAGTTCAGATCTTTGTACTCAGTGTTAAGTAAGGAAATCCAAAATATTCCTAGAAGCATGAATTGAAAACAAATAGGATTCCTGCCCTTTTCTGTCTCTCTTTCTTCTGTCTGCCTTCTCCCATCTATTTAGTCTGGGATTAAGGAGATCGCAGCCCTAGCGGGAATGCAGGTGGCCTTTCTGAGCCTGGTTACCCTGTACGTGTGGAGACCTTGCAAGCTTTGTGCAAGATGTCCTTCAAAGGGTTTCAGGGTGGGGGCTTGGGGGGAGGAGTGGCATACAGAGAGCTCTTATGTAATGTGGTAAACAAACATCAAACGGCTGTTTCATTTTCCATCAGCTAGAGAGGCATTTTATTTCCACCAGAAATGGGAGCAGACGTGAAAGCAATTAGTGTTAGTCGGTTTACAGTGACATCCCTGGGGCCAGATGTCTGTACTTTACTGGTTCCTTGTTCAGAGAACATTTGTGAGTTATTTCCACTCCTGCCCATCCCACCTCCTGCCAAAAAGACCCAAAATATCACAGTTAAGAGAACATATTATTCCTTGAATAACAGGCAGAAGGCCTGTTCTTTGGAGATAGAGAAGGCTGCCTCAGAATTTGGGGAGGGGAGGTTAAGAGTGGCAGAAAAAATCCTTGCCACCATCTTCCTGGCCCCCTAGTTGGGGTAATGCAAGCCTGCTGTCTTTGCTGGTGGCTGAGAACTAACTTGGGTGGGGGTGGGAGTGGCTGGTGTTGATGCCAAGGAAGGTTTTTTTGGTGAGAGGAGCAAAGACCAGGGAGTTCATGAAGCGTCCCCCTCTGGTGGCTTCTGGGCTGCTTATCTCAAGTGGAAGGGGCTAAGGTTGTGGATGAGTACTGGCAGCTGGTCACTTTACGTAAGTTACCGTTACTCCCCCATCAGGATCTTACTGTCCACATTTTACTGATGCGGAAGCTCAAGCCATGGGAGGTGAACACTGTCATCTGAGTTTGCATAGCTACTAAGGGGCAGGTCTGGCGTCTGTCCAACTTTTAAGCCAACCAGCCTGTGACATGACAATATCTACATTTCTGGATAATTCATTTATCTCTTGTATTACAAGAAAGGAAAATCAAGATTCCCCTATCAGAGACAAGGCCGTGATATATGAGTTTTGTCCAGTGATTTATAGGCTTGTTATCACATAGCCAGTGCCCCTTGGCAGAGGGCCATGGCCGTCATGCTGCTGGGTTGACCGTTCCTTGTTGAACCTCCCTCTCCCTCCTGAAACATCAGCCACCACCTCCATCCAAAGGACATTCTGAGGGTTATTTATTCCTTTTTGAATAAAAATTATCATTTCAATGATTCGTTTTTGAATTGGTAATGTAGCCACCTGGTTCAAAATTCAAAGACAGGTACACTGACCCCCACCCCAAAGCACCATCCCTCACCCTGAGCCACCGACTTTCCTGCTTAGAAACAACCAATGTCATTGGTTATAAGTGTTCCCTTCCAGATATATTTTACATAAATACAAGCAAATAAACATTTGTGCTCTTCTTTCTATACCATGCATGTTGTCTGCACCTTGCCTTTTCTGTCTAACTTTCCATATTGTGTGTAAAGAGCTTTCTCATGTATTGTGTGAAATACAAAATGTATATAAAATCGTGAAAAAGATAATACTTAATGACAATTAAAGAGAAACAGGCTACATATCTGTTTATCAGTTAGCTAGCTAGCAAAGTACATGTAAATTATTTCTTTAAGAAATTGCTCAGTAAAAGAAAAAAATTGACCAGGGAAAATAATGTACTATTTTGTAGAGTCCAAATTAACAATAAGTAATGACTTCCTCTCCCCCCAAAAGAAAGTTGTTTTGAAACAATATTTTTTTTTAAAGTTTGAAACTCAAGCACTGGTTGGCATTATAAAAAAAGAGAAATACTTCAATAATTTTGGTGTCACCATATTCCAGATAAATAAGAGAGGGAGGAGACTATTTTTGTGGGACCTCATTGCTCCACCTCGGATGGAGCTGTGCTATTGCAGGGTCCCATGGGACTGACCCATGGAGGAAAGGCTTCCACAAGGATGGTGAGCCCCAGAGCACGACCACAGAAAGCCTCTGTCACTTCTCACTTCTTGTCTTCCCTGGAAAACTCCATGACTTCTTTGTTCTTATCTATCCCCCCTATCTGCTACTTCTTTTCCCACAATATGAAATGGCAGGAGTCAATTATCTGAGAGGAGAGGAAAAACACATTGACCAGAAGGAGAAATTCTTAATGGAGCAAGATGTGGGCTGCATACAGTGGCCAGCAGAGTTGTTTTGCCCCACCAGTGTGGTATCTGGCCTAACAAATTTTAAGACCTTGAGTAGTTCCCTGACATGCCATGGGCAGACCTGTTCACTAACTGTTAAAAGTAATTGTTTATCGACCATCTTAAAGAAACAAACTCCACAACATCCACTGATACAATAACATCATGACCATCATCAGTATTTATGGAGCATTTACTACATTCCAGACTCTGTTAAGCTCTTAACATGGTTCTCCCAACTCTCCAATGAAGTTGATTCTCTTATGATTCCATTTTACAGATGAAGAAACTGAGGCAGAGTACTTGTCCAAATAAGTGGTAGAGCTTTGATCAGTCCTTGGGTTGACTATTCTATCTGTGTCCTTTGTCAGTTTTCTCCACTGCAGCTCTCCTAGCATCAGCAGGAAGTTCCAGCTAACATTGTTGGAATTCAAGTCCATTTCTCATCTTCTGCCTTCCAGGAAACAAAAAATCTAATGTTCACCAGACTTTATAAAAATAACCCTTTATATGTATCCTTGAAAACCAGAATTAAGTGTTCTTTCATCTTTCCCTCCTCTGGACTCTTTCCTTTTTCCATTTTTGGGTTAATTTCAAGCAGCAAAAATTGATTGAAGATGGTCATTGTTCCAGGCCATTGGCGGACACCAAGAAATGGATAAGGTTCCTGACTGGCCTAAAGGGTTTCACCATCCGGTTAATGATAGCTAGCACTTATTAAGTACTTACTAGTCCAGGTACTGTACTAAGTAGCTTACATGAATAACCTCATTTAATTCTCATAACAACCTTTTGAGCTAGACACTATTGTTATACCGATTTTTTATAAACCAAAAATAAACGGAAGCCCAGAATGTTTGGGGAAACTTGCTCACAGTTAAAGAGTTCACAGGTGGTTGGCAGCTTCAATATTACACATGAAAATATGACTAAGAATTCCAGATGTTATGTATAATAAAGGCTCAGAAAGTTATGATTGACTCAGGCAGCAAGTATTACAGAAGGAGAGATACCCGAGGCTTGGGGTCCTCGGGAAAGATGTCTCAAAGGAGAGGAAACTTAAGCTGGACCTTGGGGTTGGGGGTTGATATAGTGGGGACTAGGGAGGAAGGGGAGCAAAGGTATGAGGGTGGGGAAGTGCCTGGTGAGGCTGAATGTGTTTGAACTTGAGGAATTAGCAGAGGGAAAGTAGAGAATCCCGTGGGAGAGGTAAATCATGGCTGAGGCATGAAAGTGTCAAATGCCGTACAATGGGCAATAGCAATGGAAGGTGTGTGTGTGTGTATGTGTGTCTGTGTCTGTGAATGTTTGGAAAAGATTAATAGTAAGAGATTGTGAAAGGGCATTAGACATTTATTTAGGGTTTTTTAAGGGTATTTTATCTATTTATTTTTAATTTAAGTATAGTTGGTATACAATATTACATTAGTTAATTAGTTTCAGGCGTACAATATAGTAATTCAACCTTTTTATACCTTACAATATAATCACCCCGATAATTGTAGTAATCATCTGTCACTATGCAAACTTATCACTGTTATTGACTATATTCCCTTTCACCTTTTCCACCTATCTCCCATCCCCCCACCTCCACTCTGGCAACCATCTCTTTGGTCATTTTTTAAAGACATAGTATTGACACAGTATGGACCTTAAGAAAATTGATTATATGTTAGCAGTTGGCAAAAGAACCTCTATTTGAATTTTGCAATGAGTTGTTTGCATGTCCAGTTGCTGAGATTCTTTTTTTCTGAGCAGTTTACCATACCTCTTTCTTTTCTATTCATCAACTTAAAGATGTGCATACGATGGAGAGTAGGTAGCATGTGCTCTCCAACATGTTCTTAATGCTTTCAGACCCCCACCTTCCCTGAATTGAGGCTTGTAGGGCTGCTGACATATTCTCCTCCTTTGAGGCCCTGTGGAGGACCAGCTGGTGGCACCATACATAGCCTGACTTAACACCGGAGCCCCTCTGAGCCCCTCATCCCTTCTATGCTCCTACACCCCCCAAATAAATGAGTATGGGCTGTTTAGTTAGCAAGGCACTGTATGAAGAATATAAATCCTGGCATGTTATGCGTGGAGGCACCGTACAGAACTTCTGGTTCAAACACTTGCTGGCCCTCTTCTCATCAGCATGCTTTACTCTAAAAGGGAACGGTCAGATAATTCGGGGGTTGTTCCATGTTGTTGATTCCTTGGAGATTCACATAAACATTCGTAGCGCAAGGAAGTACTGTGTTAGAGAAACCTTTTCCTTATGGAGAGGGTGCTTGCAAATGCAATTCATTGTGTGTGTGCCTACGTAACTGAGTGCTTAAAATTGCCTTAAAAACCATCAAAACAGAAACTCACAGAAGCATATGAGGTCTCGCCTCATGCTTCTGTGAGTTTCTGTTTTCCCTGGAGGATCTAACCTCTCCCGAGACTGTGAGGAATGAGGTCTCGGCTGGGAATGGAGATGGAACACAGAACGGAAATTTCTTAACGTTTTTAACAAGCACTTCCCAAACTTCTAGACCCTAGAATCTTTTTCTCGGGTATGCACAGCAATGAACACCACGTAGGCTTACTGTTCCTCAGAAGCACCTTGGGAAGTGCTGCGCTAGCCCAATGCCCTCACTTGGCAGATGAGACAAGTGGACAGTGGCAGTGTTGGGACTGGGACATGGGAACATGTCCTCATAAAGCCTCAACCTGTCATGTTCCTCATGCCCGTGTATACTGGTTACTCAGCCTCTAAGAGTAGAGGTGTATGTGGAGGCGCATGCTGCCTGTGGGAAACCACCAGGAGAGCAGCAGAATCAGGGGCACTTGGGGAGAAGTGCTTGGTGGGAGCCTGGTGCTCACTGGTGGAGGAATGGGCAGTGGCTGCCGAGAGCCGTTTCTGCCAGTGAATGACACTTCTGCTGACTTTGGATGGTGGAGGACAGCCCTGTGTTCCCCAAGGAGGACAAGTTTTTCTGCAGTCAGGCCAGGGGCTCTACCTTGCGTCAGCTTTCCAACTGCCGATTCCCTGGGTATGTGTCCAGCGCAAATGCGGCGTAGGTGTGTTTGCCTGTGTTGAAGAAGGGGGGGGGGGTTGGGTGAACTGGAGCCTTCAATGGAATGATCCTTTAGGGTCTGGAAAGAAAAGGAGACAGAGGACCATGAACACCAAAGCTGTTGTTTGAAAAAGTAAGGCTAATTGCCCAAAATCACTGGCCTAAGGTAACTGCTAAGACAAGGTTAAAGATTCTTATACACTCGTGTTTGAAGGGGAAGGGGTGTGAGGAGAGCTGAGCTGCATAGACATGAGTCCTTTTTCTGTGGAGCAGAGAGATGACTGAGGAAGGCACAGTTAGTGACTTTATTCTCATGCATTAGTATTTATTGGTGTATTTTTTTTTTTATGCATTGCTATCTACTCTATGAATCCTTTAACTTTCACTCAGTACATCCTTTAGGTTTTAAGCCCTTGAAGAGGTTGAGTAGCTATGTTTTAGGTGTTGTTCTTTACCCACCCCTCACCTATTCTACTCGATTTAATACTTAGATATCTTTCTCCCCATTCCACCCCCAACAGAAATTAACCTGCATACAAAAGGCACTCAATGTTCAATGAGCTAGCAGGATAATTTGGCTAGTTCTACTCACAAAACCTCAGTGATGCTTAATCTTAATGCACTGAAAGAACAGGAAAATGATCCTGTTCCCCTTCCTAGCCTAGCAGAAATGCAGGAAATGAGTTCTCTGGACCCCACATCTTTATCTTCTTGTCCCCACCTCCAAGCCTGACAGCTCCCACTGCTTCTGCAGAATGGTTGGTCTTTGCAAAAGGTTCCCACCATCACCACTTGCCAGTTTTAAAAACATTTCTGTGAATGCTTTCACATGGTTTTCAGTGGCATTTTTGGGTTGCTGATATCATCTGCAGTTTCTTAGGACCAGAGGCGTGTGGGAGCAGGTAACTGGGTGGATCCTCTCCTGCTGGTTCTATCTTGAGATACCCAGACAGAAGACTGGTACATGCCTGAGATTAGAATGTTGGTTATCAACTGGACACACACCTCCTCTGCTCTCCCCTGGCAGTGGGATACAGCTGTCGCTAAGTAACCAGTTGACCTGTGCCCCCTACCCCCACCCCTGTCAGCAGGACTGCAACTCCTGCTGGAGAGTTCCAGCTGGGAGATACCTGGGGGCTAGAACTTGAACTCTGTCGCTGCTCATCAGCTCTGACCCTCCCAGCATGCTGAAAGCCCTGGAGGTGTGGGTCAGCCTTTTGAGTCTGGAAAGAATTATCTAGGTCAGTGACGTGATAATAGATTCTGACTAAGTAAAACAGAATCTCAACCCCATGGTTAAAGAAGCCTCCTATTTTCAGAGGAGTTTGAAGTAATTTATACCTGTGTTCTATATCTTCATTTGTATTCAAAACCCTGAAGAGGCAGTTCATTACATTACTTTGCAGTAGAGAGCTCAGAAAATGGTATTTATTCTCTAGGGTCAAGAAGGTGTGGTACACGTCTGCGACCCCCCGCTGGTGGGACCTGGGAGCTGGAGTGTGTGTCAGTAGTCCCCTGTAATCACCCACACCTTGCTGGACCTCTGTGGATCTTTAAGGGCTTCTCTTGGCCAGGGTCAGTCTTTTATCATGAATTGTGAACAAGTACTAAAAAGTAACTACAGCAAGCCAAGTACTATGTGGAGGGGAAACCAACGTATTTACGAGTATAATAAGACTCCTGCCTTTAAAGAACTTGTAATTCTGGCTGAGGGTAGGAAGTACTCAGAACGTTGCAGAACAGAGATTCTCAAACATTCTCCATTCATGACGCCCTTAGTGTCTCCGTAATTTTTCATGGAGGTCCTAGGACAAAAGAAAGACCTAGCAATTGCATTCAGTAAGTAATAAGTGTTTAGGTCCTAACAACATAGCAGATACTTGAAAAAAAAAATAACACCTAAATTGAAAGAATAAAAATCTTTCTATTTCATTCTTAAATAATCAGGATGAGTTATAGTGGGGTACGGCTGCCTGTTGGCTGCTGCACAACTTCTCAAACCTGGGAATCAGATAGAACACAACCAGCCGCATTTCCTATCCCACCTTGATTTTTGCCTGGAACTTGTGTTTGTTTGTTTGTTTTGTTTTTATCACAGCGACTGACAGAAACCGAGCTTCACAGAGATAGGGTGTTATTGAAAGGAATGTAGTGCAATCCAGTATTAAAACTGTAAACTTGGCTTGAGCTAGTAGTTCCTGCATCCAGTAGCTGTCCAGCACCACCATGTTGCCACAAAAGTTTAAAATACACAGTTGTGGCCCCTGTGAGTTCGCTGTGGGACCCCTGGATGCCTTGGGTGCTGTGGCTTCAGGCTCGGGACCACGATTCTGAAACATGGAAACTAGTAGTGGAAAATACAAGCTCAGGTGGAAGCTGGGGCACCCCCCCCCCTCCCATTTCTTCCCCCTTAGTCCCTTAAGGAGTGTTTGTGGATTGCATGAAAGGTTACAGGAAAATCCGCGATTATACCTTGGTTCCTTTGCAGTCATGTTGTACTGCCTGTCAAGTTGCATTTACAATCACACTGTATTGTTTAAGATGAGCCACAGATATGCGGAGCCAGAATGTGTGGGTTTCATTCCTGACTCTACCACTTCCTGGGGGGTGATCTTGGGCATTGACTCTTGAGGGTTTGGCTTCATGGTTTGTGAAATGGGAATGAATGACCTCCCGGGGTATTAGGAGGACTCAAAAATGCAACTGCTTTTTGCCAGGTGCTTGGTATACCATAAGCACTTCAATAAATGTTAGTTCTATTTTTCTTACTCCTGTGGTGGGCATTTAGACTTCAATCTAATGTGATGGGGCGGACGAGCTTTACTCAGGAAAGAGGTGTTAATGTGAGGAGGGCTAAGGTGGAGGCACCCTGCCAAGAGGGAAGGGGACAAGCCACAGGGAGGCCCCTTGGCAGAGGCCTGCCTCTGCTCTCAGAGGTGCTACAGGCTGGAGAACTGCTCACTGAGCCGGGAGACCACTCCTGCTGCCTCAGGGGCCCCAACAGCCCTCCCCAGGGCGGTAGACGGCAAACCATGCCTGAGTCTGATCCCTGTTCTGTCTGCATCCCGCATCCCTGTAGGGCATCCATGTGTCTAGGACATCTGGACAAACCCCCACAGGTGCCACCCGAGTCCTGTGCAAACCCAGGTGTTCAGGGGACCTGTTCCAACGCTGTGCCCATGCAGAGCCCTCTCCTGGGAGTCAGTGAGGGTCCCTTCCCTGCAGGAGCATCCTCAGGATGCACGGGGAACCAGTACAGCCCTGCTGGGGCTCTTTCCCCAGGGGCTGGTGCCCTTAGAGCCTTCATCACCTGTATGTCACTATCTCAGTCTCCAGAGCCACAGTATTAAGTGGGAGAGAAAGTACTGAATCTTAACCCCTAGCCCATTTCCTCATCTGTAAAATGGAGCTGCTGCCACCTCACATCACCAGGCAGGTTTTCAACTGGTGCTGGCGCCACTGCAGACCGTGTGCCCAGTTTTCTGGGAGTTGCTGCCAACTATGTTTCTTCCTTTAAAAAGAGTCTGCATTGATTGCACATTGTTGAAAACAAACAAACAAAAAACAAAAGGAAGCGCTGCAGACTCACCCTCGCCAGCGCCTGGGACAGTATGACTGTGGAAGCCCCTGCCTGGGAGGTGTGCAGTGCCCAGTGCATCAGCACCCCAACTGGTACCTGTGGGCTCTGCATTTTGCTTTTATTCACGAGAGCACTGCAGTAGGTTTGCTTTCTAGGCTTGATTGTTTGTTTGTTTTTGTTTGTTTGTGCTGCTGCATCTCACTCACTTTGTTCTTGCACTAGGCTCGTATGCCTTCCAGCGCACTTTCTATATAATATTGATTTCCTATTCTCAGTAGTCTTACAAAGCTGCAGGGCCTGAGATCAGCCCTGTGTCACAGATGGTCTTTGCACATTGAGTAAGTGGCAAAGCCAGACTTAAACCCGATTTCGATGTCAAGCCTTGGTACCTTACCCTCCCCCTCCTCCAGGCCGCTATGCACTTACCCTCCCTGCCCTTTCCCTCCCCTCCCCCACTTATTTTGAATTCTTGTAGCTCTGAGAGCTGATGTGAGCAGGTTTTGTTTGGATTATTATCGACTTCAGCAGACATTCATGAGCACTTTTCATGTGTCAGGACAGTGGCTCTATGTTATTTCATCCTCAAAGCAGCTTTTTAAGTCAGGTTTTATTCCAATTTTACAGATAAGTGATCTAAGCTTCCTCAAGGATGTCGAATAGCTTAGGTCACTCAGTTCTAAATGCTGGAATCAGAAATTCAATCCCTGTCCTCCAGCTCCCATTCCACTTCCCTTTCCAATAAATCCTGCTGGGGCTTGGGCTGCTTTATTAATAGGCACTCAGTGGTTCCTCAGTGCCCAAATCAATCTTTTCAGACGGGGGTCCAGAAGCTTGTAAACCTCTTGTCCCTGAGAAGCATTTTAATTGCCAACAACAGAAACTACCTGGCTGATTTTAGCAGAATGGAATTTTTTGAAAGGCTATTAGTTCATCACTGAGATGTTCTGCAGGCTGGGGAAGTAGACTTGGACAGCGAGGAACAGAGAAGGGTTTGGCAGCAGGAATCACTGTCCGTGTCCCACCGGGGAATCTGCTGACGTGGACAGACCCTGCCGCTTGATGGTGCCATTGTTGGCATCGCTGCACCACAGCCGTGGGAAACGGGGTGTCGCCACCCCCACTGCCAGCATGGGTTCTCCACCCTCTCCGCCTTCCTTGTGTACCACCTGGTGTCCCTGGTTGGCGAAACCCACGTGTGTGCCCATGCCTTTGCTGAAAAGGCTGCCGGGAAAGTAAGCTGCTGGCTTGGCTTCCATAGGGGCAAGAAGCTCTCCCTCCCACTAAGACTCACACGGTGGGAAATTTCCCAGATGTAACCGGGGGATTCAGATGCTGGGCAGCCCCTGAAAACACACACAAACGCCTAATTCTAGGTTTCCTCTCTGTTACTCACCATCACCACCTTCCCAGCACTCCTCACACCTGTCACAGAATTGGTATGAATTGTGGAGATGATGTAGATGAAAGTGCTTTGGGAAATGGTTTGCTGGTGATTATTTATCCTGACAATCCAGGCATCCCGAACCTAGTTTGCCTCCTGGCGGTGGGAGGGGCTTATTGCTGTTGTCTGGCCGCGTGGGGAGGAACACTGTTCTTTTGAATTGAAGATTGTCTCACAGCTGATTTGTTCCCCCCTCTGCTTCTGGCTGAGGAGGAAGCTCCATTGCTTCTTTGTGAGGAAACATGGCGCATCAGTCCGCTTTCCTTTCCTGGGCAAGTTTTGTCCACACCCAGGTATTTATTCCCCCAAGGATCTGCATTCCTGGGCTTCCCTGGGGCGGGGGTGGTGGGTAGTGTGGCCCCACCTGCCGGGGTTTTGCTGCTGGCACACTTCTTAGAGGAGAAGCATGTGGCAAGCCCATTGCTGCCTGGTTCCTTTTGACAAGATGGCAGGTGCCTGCATGCAGAAGGCTGAAGCCCTTCCTTGCACAGCTGCTTTTATTCATATGTGGGAACCCAGCTACCACAAGGGCCTGTTTCTCTCCTTCCTCATAAGATTCTTTCAGTTGCTCTGGCCAGGTCACTGCCACAGATGTGGAACAACTGGACATCTGCCTTTTCAGGACAACAGCCGCTGTGGTTCTCCCACTTTGAGACTCCCACCTGCCCTTCTTGCTTTCCAGCTCTTCTTTCAAGCACTAACGAACCTTGCCCTCCCACTCCTTTGCCTTCCCAAATCACTTCTCAATTCAAGGCTGGGGTCCAGTGGGGCCCAAAGCGTTTGGGACTTCTTTTATTAGCACATCTGGCAGCTCTGAGGCTCAGTCATTTAATCCTGCTCCCACCCTTCCACGTATAGCAATTCCCTAGACATCAAGTGGAAAACACAGGGCTTTGAGATCACAGATTTGAATTTGCAGGCGGGACCTGCCACATATCGGGCACATGTTGGGCAATCACGATCTTTCTTATGGCTTCCTATTCTGGAGAAATGGGGATAATCGTGTTGGTGTGATGCTTAACGGAGCCGATGGCCAGCCTGGGCACCTCCTGGATACATAACAGTTTCAGCATCTCTTTCCTTCTTTGTACTCATTTCTGCCCCTGCTCCCCAGGCTCCCGCCCTGCCCTCCCATTACCACTGCCTACAGGGAATCCTGAATTGGGGACACAATCGCTGTGGTAACAAGGAGACTAATAATAGGTTTTTAAAAGCCTAGAGTACCTTACTGAGTCTTTCATTTTGATGGAGTAAAAACTACTGAAAGAACATAGAAACAAAGGGAGGTTTAAAAGGAATGTCCACACACGTGCCTGAGGTACTTTATATTGGGAGATAACTTGAGATTTTCCCTCCTGGTGGGGCTTTCTAGAGCTGGTGGCAAATGAGTGGACTGGGCTGGAGTAATGTTACGATGACCTTCTTCCCCAGTATCACTCCGGTAATTAGTTATATGGCAAGAGGGACATGATCTGGGGTGGACCTAATCGAATCATAGAAGCCCTTTAAAGACAGCGTTCTCTCCAGCTTGTGACAAAAGAGAAAGTCAGATTGCAAAGCCCAAGAGGGATTGGCTTCCACATGCTGCTGCTGGCCTGAAGATGGCATGGCACACAAGGGGTGCAGGCGTCTCTAGAAGCTACACAGCCTGCGAGGAAACCAGAGGGGACCTCGGGCTGACAGCCTCAAGGAACTGAATTCAGCCAACAACCGTATAACCTTAGAAGCATTTTCTTCCCCAGAGTGGCTTTGTGAAACCCTAAGCAGAGACCCAGCTGAGCCCACCCGGACTTCTGATCTAGAGAACTAAAAGATAATAAATGGGCGTTAAGCTGCTACGTTTGTGGTAGTTGTAGCTGCAACAGAAAACTCACATAGCCATGCAGTACAGACTGGTGGGGAGTGTGACAGACAGCCTGGCGAGGCACGCACCGCCTAACTGTGGAAGCCACTGTTCAACTCCCGTGCATTGTTGTCATGGGGAGGCTCTGGGGGAAGAGGCCCAATGTTTCTAGATCTTTCCATTTTTTGAGAGGCCTAAAACTTAGACTGTGAAATATCCTGATTCTTAAGAAAACCCACCTGCTGGGTACCTATACCAGTGATCCCTTCTCTAAAGCATAACGCCTCTTGAATGGTGAGTTTCCTACTTTTTTAAAGAAGTTACGTGGTTTGAATTCTGTTGTCTTTCATACTATATGCACAGTGAGGGTAGTGTTTCTCCCAAAAGTGTTGACTTGCGATTGACAATTGGATACTGAGACTTTTTTGGGGTCTGTGTGGAGGCTTTGGGAGATAACACAAGGCTCCCGCCCGTTTGGATGTGTGATGAGAATTCACACGATACTCAGGGAGAGAAAGTATAGATTTCTTTATTTTTCTGCAGCCAACCTGATCACCATTCTAGGACCCCATCTGTAGGTGGGTAGGTAGGGAATGGAATTATACTCCAATCTGGTCATCTCACCCAAGCCAATCATTTACATTTTCTTTTAACACGTTGCGTACGGCGGGGTTTAAATCCCTCATACCCCTCTGTTCCGGCAGGTTTTTAAAAGAAACTACTTTAAAATGCACTCTTCTCTTTAAAGTGTAAATGCTTCTATGTCATTTATTATTTTTCTATAAATAATAGATTCTACAAATAAATTATTCTATAAATTATTCTATAAATAATTATTCTACAAATAATTCAATAAAATATGCAAAGTAAAAAGAGTCAACAGTAAAAGCGAGAATTCTCATTATCTGTCCTTAACGCATGGCTCAGAAAAAAACGAAGATTCTCGTGATCCGTACGCAACGTGTTAAGTAGCTCAGTACTTTTAGATAACTCTGGTGGCCCAACCATTCAGCATTTTGCCCTTTGTCCCCCCCCCCACACACACACACACACACGCACACACACGCCGCAGAAGGTGGCTGCTTCTATGGGGAAAGTGTGGCTTACTGTGTCCCCTGGATCTCAGAGTGTCCTCTGAATCCTTGCTTGTCCAGTGTAGAATGGTGGTGCAGGCTCAAGTTTCAGGTCACTTCCCAGAATAACAATCACTAAGGACCCTTGGCTGTTTGGGACTAACTCAGCAGGACTCAC
Organism: Rhinolophus sinicus; assembly: GCF_036562045.2. Classification (NCBI taxonomy): domain Eukaryota; kingdom Metazoa; phylum Chordata; class Mammalia; order Chiroptera; family Rhinolophidae; genus Rhinolophus; species Rhinolophus sinicus. The sequence goes on from NC_133756.1 coordinate 65,684,366, forward strand.
CTGAGAAACCCACAGTGCTAGTTGTTTTCCTCTGTCCCTAAGTCCTGGACCGCGACCGCCACTGCCTCCAACCCCAGGCCTCTGTTCTCCCATGGGCGCTCTCACCACCTTACTGCCCCCTCACACTTGAGTCTGTTTGTGCCACCTACATGCAGGGAAGGGCTGCCTCAGGCCACCTACCAGAGAAGCTGGCCACTAGTCTAGAAGGTCTCTGGCTCCCACATGGCTACCTGCTGTTTCTGAACTTCTATCCTTGGTCTTCCCTGAGCGGCAAATGAGAAGCCTTTCTTTGTCTCCTGGGGAATGCCCAGGCTGGAAGGAGCTTGCTAGTGACTTGCCAACATCATACCCTCATTCTCAGCATGTGTAAGTCATAGTGATGGAGATGTGTGCGATGTACCAATTAGGAAACTGAAAATGAAGTGTTTCAGGAGTACTGTCCGTGTTTCGGAGGCTGTAGGATCAATGATTAGATGATACTAAGCTACATGAAACAATCTGAGAACACTTAACTACTGATCGGGATTCCTGTGCTAAAGGAAGACTCAGACAAAGTCCATAAAGAAGGGTTGGTGGGATAGGCGCTGGCCTTTAAGGGCGGGTTGGCTATAGACAAGCACTTGAACATCTTAATTCAGTATCAAGCCCCGTCAATATCAGCACTCTGACTTCCTTCCTTTGGTTGTTCCCTTCTTTCAGAGCTCACTGACGGCATCAGAGGCCTTGACAAAAGGAGCTGAATATGGGTCACCCTGAGCCATTTCCATCTAAAGTTTGAAATTAGAATGAAAACTTAATCAAGCTGTTCTGAGACTTTTGGTGGTCAACCGCTGAGCCCAGGCACCCCCACCCCCACCTCCCGGTTTCCGATGCTCACCACAGTCAGTTACATAATTCCCCTCCGAGCCACTGTGGTGCCATGTGTGGCATGCATTGCACATATGTGCACAGGCACGTGTGCCAGCAAGAATGGGAGCGTGTATCAAAGAGGTGAATGTCATCTCTGGGTGTTGTATACAATTTAGATATGGGTACAAAAACTAACCTAGCCGGCCTTAAGATAAGGGTGGCCCGAAGGCAGTAGGCGTTGAGAAGTTAAGACCAGGCGTGCTCTGGAGCCACAGTTCAAATCTCAGCTCTACTACTCCTTGCGTTGTGGAACCACGGGCAAGTTCTTACCATCTCGTAGGTTCAGTTTCCACATCTGTGAATTGGGAAGGATATTTGTGTCTGCCTCATGGGGTTTTGTACACTGAAAAGTAGAAGTGTATATATAATTCTCAGCCTCTTCTGGCACAAAGTAAAGTGCTCAATAAATGGTTGTTGTTGCTATTTTAAATTGTGACATTATTATTGTGAACAGATCAGATTTGTGGTTTGAGTTGGGAAATTGTTTGTCAGGAACTCTCAGGATTAAAGATGAGGGGTTCTCCAAAGGGGCTCTCCTTCCAATTTACAGGAAACAGGAATGGGATGGGGGGTTGGGCACAGAGTGGGGTTTAGACAAGTCAACCCTGCTGATGCTGCCACTTCTCTTGCACTTTCTAACCCGAAAGAAAACGTGCGTTAGTGGGGAGGGGAGGAGATCCACACGCGGCCGGGGTGGGGAGGAATAAAGGAAAAAAGAGGCAGAGCTGGACTAAATGGAGAGTTGCAGTGAGTGACCAAATGTACTGAGTCTCAGGGTGCAGGGAAGAAGTGTTATAAATAGTCCTGTCTGTTCAGATACTTAGTTTTGTTAAAACCAGAGATTTTTCTTTGGCCTGCTTTTGTTTTTTTCCTTCACTCTAAACTCTAGTTCTGCTTGATCTCCTTTGGATCACAGATTCTTTTAAGACTCTAATAAACCCCTCTCTCAGAAAATTGAACCTCAGGATACATACAGAAAATTTTTGTAGATAATCCAGTTTTAGCAGTTTCTCAGATTCCAGGTTGAAAACACCCTTGTTTTAGACCATTTTTCCAAAAGGGACCTGAAGCTTCTGAATGAATGGGTAAATTCTTACAGGCTTCACAACCCCGCTCAAATGTCACCTGTCCAGCAAAACTTTCTAGCACGCCCAAATCAGTTGGGCAGCCCCTCCTTTGTGCTGTCATTGACCATCCCTGTATTAGATCCCGTAATCTATTAGACCCGGTATAATTTATTAGATCCCATAACCACTCATTTCCTGATTGGTCTCCTCTCCTGGGCTGTGAGCTTCTATTCCTCTTTCTTACTAATTTTCGATCCCAATGCCTAGCACAGAAACATTGAAAGAATGGAATATAAATAAAGATAATGAGTTTCCTGCTTGAATTGCAGTGAAAGCCTTTTTCCCCTTTGGTGCATGGCAGGAAAAAATAGGAAACTGTATCGGATGGGACTTCTTGTGGGGGTTCTGCCAATTTGCCAGGACAGCTGCAAGCCAGCCTGCAGGACCAGCATCCATTTTGGCTTTCAGAAGATAAGGGACTGTCAACACAAGTAGAATAATCTGGAAGAACTGGTGGCAAAGTAGCATGGGCCTCATAGATTTTCGTCATTGATTAGATAAGGGAATGTGTCATTGGAAATATTTTGGCAGGGAGGCATGCTTTGAAGTTGCAGGCTGATTATGCTACTAGGGAAGGGCTCTCGTCTCTAGAAGGCCAGTGGCAGCCATTTTCCAGGTACCCAGGGATAACAACCTACCTGATCGAGAGCAGGAAAGGTCAGCTGCTCTGTGTCAGCAGAGAGCATGTGTCTTTCCCTAGAGGTGTCAATGGGAAGCCCCTTGTCCTGGCTCCTGAAGGGCCTCTTTGGATACTCCTGTTATCCCCCACAAATGCCCTGGTCTCTGCGGAAAGGTATGAGTGGGTGCTCAGCCACAGCTTGGCGACCTTGAGCTTGGAGGGTGTAAGGGGAGCAGCTGCTGGAAGGTGTCTAGGGTCTGTTGGTTGGAAAGTCCTTCCCGATAGCACTAAATCCTCATGAGGGACATGGATATTTTGGCCCTATTACAGAGAACACACTCAGCGAGCTTTGGAGGAAGCCAAATTTCCATTTCCCCATGAGGGATCTCAGCAGGACAGTAAAGCTCCTTCTGAAATTATTTAATTTAAAAGCTTCTGACAAAGAGCAGGCATACTTCCTTGCACATTGTACTTTCACCCTCCAGAGTTTCCCATCAATCTCACTTTCTCCCCAACTTTAGCTCCATGACATAGGTGGAAAGTATTAGTCCCACCATTTTATAGCAGAGAACCCCTGCTTTATTTGAGGCGTTCTCTTCTTGAAAAACAAAGTTGGTTCCAGCTTAAAGACACTCCCCCCCCAAAAAAAAAAAAAAAAAAAGACCTAGCCTAAGCTCTTTGTCCTCGTTGAAAGAAGTAAATGGTCTCTGTGGAGGTGGGTTCTGGAGATTTCCCCAGAATGCCCAGGCCAGTCCTGACGTGTTCTCTGCCACCCACCATTAATGATTCCAAGGTAACTATTCCTGGGTACGGGGACAGACCCCTCAGTGGATTGGGCTGAGTGAGACATGATAGTGTAATGGCTCACAGTCCCTGAGGGCAAGCAGCAAGCAGGGTGACCTCCTGGGAGCCTCGGAGAGGAAATCTCCTGCTGTTCTCTGCATTATCATCAGTACCAGTGGGCTTTGCTGAAACTCTCCAAGTGCTCGGGAGCTGTTTGGGGCTTTGCAAAACACAGAACACTTTTTCTCAGGCTCCTAGTATTTTTTTCTTCCTTTCCGTTTTGCACGGCCTGTTTATTTGGAGTGAAATCGAATCTGTGTGATTCAAGTCCCTTTGCCTGATTCTCCACAGCATGATTTTCCCTGAGATTGTCTGAGGTCTCGCAGTTCTAGATCTTTTGCCTTAGAAGGACACGACATCTTGACACAAGAGAATCTGAACCCAGAACCTAAAGGAAGCGTGTTTTGTGTGACGCTCAGAAAGATGCAGAATGGTAGAGGTGGCCTTCCTATGAGAAAGCACAGACTATCCTCTTGGGATATGCAGTGCAGAGACCAAGGTTGTATTTTCCCCCTCATGATTCCCCATTAGGAATCAGCCATAACTGTTTTGGGGACCGGCTCATAAAGGGGCCTTCTGCCTCTCCCTGAGTTTCTCTCCCGGAGAAACTGAGTCCTTCAGTTTCAGTCTCTCTGGTGGGATATATTTACCTTCATATCAAATGGCTGTCAAAGCCACGTGCCTAGGGAGTAGTACAGGATTTTGCCCTATTTCCTTTCCAGCACAAAATGGAGAGAGAGGTTTTCTCTAAAGAGCCCATTCCAGCACTTTCTCTGGTGGTGGCAAGAAGAGGATTGTGTTAAAACACAGGAAAATCATGAAGGCACCAAAGACTTCTTATATTTTCTGGACAGCTAAACCCAAAGCCCAGGCAGACTGAGGCAATTTGAAGGCAGGTATCTATCTATCTGCTTTCTTTGGGAGAAAGCCAGGATATATTCAATGGTATCTGACACACCCAGGATTGTGGGGTGTGTCAACCCTATGCCCAGATAATGCAAGTTCCATTTACATTGCGTATGATTTTAGGGGTGAGGGGAATGCTGTGTGCCACACTAATGCACTTATACACACACCTGCATATGTTGACACACACACACACACACACACACACACACACACACACAGTGTCTGATGACTGGAAGTCTACAGTTAGAATTGGATTTCTTTACATATAAACTTTCAGCTATAAGATGAATAAGGTCTGAGGTGATGAAACATGGCAAAACATGGTGATTGTAGTTGATAAAACTGTGTTGTATAATTGAAATTTGCTAAGAGGTTAGAACTTGTATGTTCACACACACGAAAGATAAATGTGATGGATGTGTTAATTAAGTAGATAGGGGAATCCTTTCACAATGCATATGTATATCAAATCACCATAATGTACACTTTAAATATCTTACAACTTTATATGTCAATTACACATCAATAATGCAAAAATAAAACAAAAAACAGAATTGCATTTCTTTAGCCTAAGCTCTTGATTCTTGTTAAACTGCGAGGAACCTTGGAATGTCAGGGTCTGGGCATTTTGCTAGAGCAGATCTTGGTGGGGGAAAGCTGGGAACCAGAATCTACAGTCTTGAGGGTTCCAGAGTGGGCTTTGCAGTAGCTCCACCAAGAGGTAAGACTGTCCAGAACAGGGAAAAAATAAGCTTTGCTTTACAAATCTGTGAAAGGCCTGCTAGCTCTGCATTTTGGGCTCCTTGTAAAGCTGGAAGCATTATTTTATTTTTTACAATATATCATAAACACTTCAAGAAGTTGTCCTACAATTTCCTCAGAACAGGCTACGTATGCGTGGGCTTGGGGTGTGGGTAAAGTTTTGCGTGTATGTTTGAATTGCATCATGTGGAGAGACACCATAGCTTTCACCAGGATCATAAAGAGGGCCTGAGGAATTGGAACAAGAAGACCTGGCAACATAGCCTGAGCCTCTGAAACATTCAAAGTTCAGGGTCAGCGGTGCTTTCACCAGCTTGGTGGGGCATGGGTACTGAGACAGGTCCATGGGCTCTGGGACCTGCCTGCTCATCTTAGGTTTTGTAGGACCCTCCTAGCATCACGTGAACACTGTCCTTCAAAGGTCTTCATGTCTCCTTTGGGCTTAAAAAAGGAAAACTGTTTTTTTTTCTGACCATGAAAATAGAAACTTAGAAAATGTGGAAAAATATAGTAAAGAAAATAAAAATCAGTTATAATCTTACTAATCAATTAACCACTGTAAACGTTTTGAGGAGGTCCTGTCCAGGTTTTTCCATTTTCTGTTGTCTTTTTAAGAGAGCGTTGAGATCATAGTATGTTTATGAATACAGCCCTTTTCAGTTAACATTACATCATAATCATCTTGCTTGCCATTAATAAGTCTTTATAAGCATCATTTTCAGTGGCTGCACAATTATTCCATTATATGGCTGTACTATAGCTTGCTTACCCATTCTTCTAGCGATGGGCATTTGCACTGTTCCCAGCTTTTTGCTTTAATAAATAATGCATGAGAAGCATCTCTGGGCAAGAAGCTGTGCTTACATTTTAGATGATTTCTTTCTGATAGGTTCCTAGAAGTCTCTTTTGACTTTTGAAGATATTGTGAGTTAAGATGTTGCTGAGACCCACCTTTAAAGTGTGGATGTAACAAAATACTGCAGGCACATGATTTCTAGGCACTGTGGATATAGTGAAGATTTAAGAAATTAGGAGACCCAGTCTTTATCCTTGAAGAACTTACTGTGTAGTGTGGAACCACAACGTAAAAATAGCCTAAAGGAAGAGATGCCCGTTATCTCAGAAACTTGGGAGGGCCATGTGTGAGTTTCAAAATGGGGGCATTTTGTGTGCATGTTCATATTACATTTTCTACAGAGGGAGTCTATAGCTTTCATCAGAATCTTTTCATCTACAGAGCTGCAAAGCATTACCCATTCAATGATTCTTTTGGATGTGTGGAGGGAGAGTGAATTAATTTTCCCAATTAATTTTTTTCTTTTATTATTTCATTTTATAGCTTTTATAACAAAAAATAAGATAAACTTTTTTCATGTGCCTTTAATATGACCAATAGAGAATAACAAGAAGATGGCAGTCAGGGGTCCTGGTTTTGAGGACCTTGAGGTAGGGTATAGGAGAGGCTACAGCCTGTATACCCAACAGGTGTGAAGCAGATTTTGGCAGCATTTGTCACCTGTCTCTGCAGTGACCTACCAATCCGTTTACATGTAAATCTGCTTCTGCCAGCATGAGCAGGTGTTACATGAGCGTAAACCTACAGGACCATATAATCAGAACATTAGGTTAGGCAGGTGCATGGCACTTTTGGTAATAAAAACCAATGTTACCTCACCCCTCTGCTGGAGCTTCAGCCCTCACCTGCTTGCTACTGTGTTTCCCCAAAAATAAGATCAGGTCTTATATTAATTTTTGCTCCAAAGGATGCATTAGGGCTTATGTTCAGGGGATGTCATCCTGAAAGTCAGGGCTTGTTTTCCGGTTAGGTCTTATTTTCGGGGAAACACGGTAAGAGTTAAAGATGCTTCTTACTGCTCATTCATGGTCATCAGGAAAGCCAGCCAGCTTTCCTGATAAGCAGATGTGGAAAAGGCAAGGAGATGTAGTCACTTTCTAACCTCCAGGCCTTTCACAGGGCCAGAATTAGATGTGCATATGGAAAGTGACAGCCCTCGATTGTATTTTCTATAATCTGTTCTGACCATGTCTGTTGTTTGGCTAGTTCTTCCAATGGGTAAACGAGAGAGCCAAATTTCATGGATTTTGTCAAGTTGAATGCCCAGAGTCAGGACAACTGGGATGGGTGTGTGTATCTCATCACCCCATTTGCCTTGTGGTGTCTCCCTCATCTGTGGCTGGAGTGTCCAGGTCCCCCTTAGAGGGTCTATGTACAGAGCATGATTGGACAACAGAGCACTGCTAAGAAACTCCCCAAGACTTTTCACCTAGCATCCTTTAATCTGGTTTGCTAACAAAATTTGTCTAATTCTCTTTCTTTTATTTCAGTTCCATTTTGCTGTTTCTCCAGGTTCAGCTGAGTTGTTTTTCTTCCCTGACTCTTGGCTTCTGCGGAATAAATCCCTTTCTTCTTCCCTGTTACTCTCCTTTCTTCTGATCCTTTGTTTTCTCCAGAACAGGAACCACTTAGTCTCCTAAAGGGCTTGTGTCTATCTGTAATTTACGCACTCATTACAGTCATCACATAAGCCTCAGTTCCGTTGGACAGAAGTACCAAACCCCACCATGAGACAGATGGAGGTTGGGGAGAAACGGGCCACTGCCCACCCCTCCGGTACAGGGAATATTTGTTCTTCCCATAAGGAGCCGGAAAACACTAAACCAACACATCTATGACCACTGCCAGCCCTAATTCATAATGCAAAGTAAACAAGCAAGATAACACTCAATGTAATCCTTTATTGGTGGTTGTGGGAAGCCAGCTAAAAGCTTAGACCTTTGAAGGATATCATTAAGAAATTCCTCCTCACGCTTAATCAGACTCGCCTTGGCCATGATTTAAGCTTATGTATTCTGGTTCTGTAGAGACAGAGACACTGTTCTTTTCTCTACATATGATATTTTTAATAATGCATTTTAAATAAAAATTATATTTTACATATAAAATAAAACATTTCATAAGTAAGATAATTTTGATAAGACATTTCATATTATATGTAAAAAGATTATATTGTATACTTTAATAGAACTCATATATTTTATATTTAAATATTTTAAATATATAAATATTTTACAACATATTTGTATATAAAATGTTATAGACTTATATACATAAAATATCAAATGAGGCATTTTATATTATATTTCAAATATTTTTAAATATTTTTAAATATTTCTAATATATAAATATTTAAATTATATTTAATTATATTTAAATGTAATATAAAATAAATTAATATTTAAATTAAGGCCAATGGTTTAATACTAAAATTAAGTAATTCGACTTTACTTAATAATTGAATATATAATATTGAAATATATAGAATCTACTATTTTTGCATAAATAAAAGATGTTATAAAATATTTAAAATATAGTAAGTACAGCCGCTCAGGTCTGGTTCCGGGTCCAAGAATTAAAGTCTGGGGGCCACAACGCCCCCTATCGCTCCCTGTCCTCCAGCGCCCTGATCGGCTGTTTTTCCTCCCTCTCACAGGCATTGGCAAGAACGTCATCTGCGACCGCACGGCCACGCCACTGGACGCCTTCCGCATGATGTCAGCCGCCCACTACTACCCCAAGCTCATGAGCATCATGGGCAACGTGCTGCGCTTCCTGCCGGCCTTCGTGCGCATGAAGCAGCTCATCGAGGAGGGCTACGTGGGCGAGCTGCTGGTGTGCGAGGTGCAGGTGCACAGCGGGAGCCTGCTGGGCAAGAAGTACAACTGGAGCTGCGACGACTTGATGGGCGGCGGCGGCCTGCACTCGGTGGGCACCTACATAATCGACCTGCTCACCTTCCTCACCGGCCAGAAAGCCGTCAAGGTCCACGGCCTGCTCAAGACCTTCGTGAAGCAGACCGACCACATCAAGGGCATCCGCCAGATCACCAGCGACGACTTCTGCACCTTCCAGATGGTGCTGGAGGGTGGGGTGTGCTGCACTGTCACCCTCAACTTCAACGTGCCAGGCGAGTTCAAGCAGGACGTGACCGTGGTGGGCTCGGCCGGGCGCCTCCTGGCAGTGGGCACAGACCTGTACGGGCAGCGCAACAGCGCCCCGGAGCAGGAGCTGCTGCTGCAGGACGCCACTCCTGTCAGCAACTCCCTGCTGCCGGAGAAGGCCTTCAGCGACATCCCCTCGCCCTACCTGCGCGGTACCATCAAGATGATGCAGGCCGTGCGCCAGGCCTTCCAGGACCAGGACGACCGGCGCACGTGGGACGGACGGCCTCTCACCATGGCGGCCACCTTCGATGACTGCCTGTACGCCCTGTGCGTGGTGGACACCATCAAGAGGTCCAGCCAGACGGGCGAGTGGCAGAACATTGCCATTATGACGGAGGAGCCGGAGCTGAGCCCTGCGTACCTGATCAGTGAGGCCATGCGCAGGAGCAGGATGTCCCTGTACTGTTAGCACGGACTGGGGACATAGGGGCACTTAGGCCTTCTGTGCGAGGGAGAGGTGGCCTCGAGGAGTGTGGGAGTGGGGAGGTGGAGGGGCAATGAGAATAAATGGCGTCTGGGAAGGGGAGGCCCAGGCAAAGGGTCCCAAACAAGACTGTTGGGGGGCTGAGCAAATAGCCTAGGAGTGTCCAGAGGGCCTGTCCTTCCTGAGCTCATCCCTGTTGGCCATTTGCATGAGAGAGAGGAGGTTTAGCTGCCTGTGCTGCCCTTTTCTGTGAGAAGCAAGGAGGGTGGCTTTCCTTCCCATCTCACCCACCCCCCCACACCTTGGCCTCCTTTGCAAGCCAAATGCTCCTGCAAGGTCAAGTCTCCATATCTGGTAGCAAGCTCAGTTGGTGTTTAACTTCCGGCACACACACCTGGCAGGGAAAAGCACATCCTCACATGTCCACACAAGTCTCTTAGTCTGGGACAGGTGGGGGTGCAGAGGGCTAATGAGATTGTTCATATTCCAGGGAGGCTACTTTAAGTGTCTGAAGTGAAAAGGACTTGACAGCAAAGTGTATAGCTTTCTTGATTGATTGGTCTTCCTCCTAGGAACAATGAGGAAGTGGACCTAATTGGTTTCCCTCCCTTTCACCTGGCCTGAGACAGGCTAAGGGAGTACCAGGAATGGCCAGCAGAGAGACAGGTTCTTTCACCCAAAAGGAGAGAACAAGAACACACCCTGCATGGAAACAGATGAGGCAGAGAATAAAATATCCCCTTGAATTTGTCAGTAATTATAAAATTATAAGGAGCCACCTTAAAACACTACTTCCGGTGGAGTGGAATTGAATGTAAGAGGGATTCAGTTCTGAAGTATTGAGGTTGTCCTTTCAACTGGTTCTTCAGGCCAGGTGAAAGGCAGGGCCAAGGAGACAGCAGGAGGTGTGGGTCTGACTACAAGCTCATATGTTGCCCTCGAGAACTGGGGGCAGCTGTGTGCCCCAGAGTTGCAGTGGGAGTTTCCCAGAAGAAGGAGATGTCAGCCAGCCCTGGACTTGCTTTGTGCTCAAACAGCCATCTCTCCTACCAAGCGGGGGAAGGGCTTTTAGGAGATTCACCCAGCTTTGTGGATTAAAAAGCAAAGTCTTTAGTTCCACCCAGATGTAATCCTCTTCCCTCCTCCCCCCCCCCCAAAAAAAAAATGTCAAGGCTCTTTTCCTTAGCTTTGGCCTTTGCTTTCACAATTCTAACATCTGAAAAAAGTTTAATAGGTATTAACAAAACAAAAGGACAACAAGGAACATAATTTTCAGTGTTTCTAAAATAGGGTTTTAGAACTCTCTCATGTGTATCTTCATGTAGGGGTGAGAAGCTAATGTTGGAAAAAAACATGTTATTCTCTTTGGTCTCCTGTCTCTCATCTTGTCACCCTCTGCTTACAGAGCTTTTGTTGAAGATGGCACACTGCAGGCATAGAGCGGCAGTGGCAAAAGGGAACAACCTGACACACACACACACACACACACACACACACACACACACCCACACACCCCACATACACACGAGTTTGTAAATGCTCACTACCACCAAATGTCATTAAAATCGCTTTTAAAAATTCAGACTTGGTCTTGAAAGAAAGACCAAGTCAGATACATTTTGAAAACAGGCCATCATCCTTTTGTTATCTTTTCTTAATCCTTCGTCCCACAGGTTTGTCAAAGTTGGATGTGGAGACTAGTGCTTGTAAATCTACATAGCTTTTGTTCACAGCTCACAGAAATCTAAGTTATCTTTGGCACACAACTGAGGTTTCGACTTCTTTTCAGATAATTGGCAGTAGAAGTAGATGGGAGTTTAAAGGCCCAAGAGTCCACCCCCAGGCTCTGGATAGGCAGAATCTGAAAATAAACAACATAATTAGTTGCATCCTCCATTCTCCTCCTAGGGTCAATATACTATGAAGCCCAGGCTGCCCATCGGTGCAGTGTGGGCGTGTCCAAATGCCATGGGAACAGTGGGCATTTTCTATCACAGAGGAGTAAGGATGGCCTTCCTAGAAAGAATTCTCCTACTTCCGGAGGCCTTACTGCAACATGGTAAGGGTAGTCAGCTGAAACTCTCCGTGGTACATTAGGTCCCTGGTCTGTTTTCAGACTTCATGATGGCATGCCAGCTTTCGTAGCTATCAGTTCAAAACCAGAGATTTGGTAGAGTGGAAGTCTCCCAATTATAATTTGAGCAGCGGGCCATGCCATCAACTGTTTTGGTTCGGGTTCTCCTAAATTGCCCTCTGGATAGCTTTTGTGGGAACTGAGTGGAATGAATTTTTTTTTCCCCTAGCTAGCCTGAAAGGCTGTGATTAAGAATGAAGGGAAAGGAAACTAAATGACTCTATGGGTCTCATTTTTCTAATTCGTTTATAACCTACGTGGGGATTTTCCTGGGGTTTCAATTTTATGTTTCTGTATTTAACCACAATACTTGGGAGGTTTTTTGTTTGTTTGTTTGTTTGTTTGTTTGTTTTCTCCCAAAGGCCTCTAAGCTCTGTGATAAATATTCAGTGTCTGAAACAAAAATTCTTATTTGAGACTGGGGTATATAGAAAGAACATATATTCTTTAAAAGAAGCATGAACAATATTTTAGTAAGTGTACTCAGATGTTGTCTACTGAAATGCATGTCGTAGGTAGATGCAGGAATGAGAGGAAGAGATGACTGAGATAGTTCATTTTTTGATACAAAAATGATAGGAAATGGGTTTAAGATACTTCTTTCGTGCTCCTTTTGCTCCTATCTGATCACTTGCCGAGACTTGATTGGGAGCTGCAATGTGAAGCTAAAATCTCAAACTTTCAACAAAACTTGCTGCCACAAAATCCAGCACCTAATCCTGCCTCAGGGGTCTGAGTACCATCAGCTGACTTTGACCTAGGACAAGTCCCAGCTCTTTCCGCTTAGTTTAATGTGTTTCAAGGACCGGGTGTAAAGGAGGCACCACTTCAGGGCCATCACATTTAGTCTCCTTTGCCTGATTTGTTGCCATCCTCGTGTGGATGCCTCTGGTGCAGGAAATTTGGGCTCATGCTGCTCGTTGCCTCTGCAGATATCCTGATTCCAAATTCTGAGACGGGCGGGGGGAGGCCAGGGGTCCTTAACAGTGAAATCCACATGTGTTGGGCATGCTCTGGGCTTATTTGGAAAGTTTGAATTCTTCTGGAGAGAGAGTCTGACCACTGTTAGCTTCTCCAGGAGTTCTCCCTTCAATGAGAGGCGTGGCAGGGGACCACAGGTACACCTTAGCCTACCTGGCAGCTAATACCTCTGTGTCAGGTAAATCTGGACCCTTGGGGCAGTTTGGGCCCACTCCAATTCAAGATGAACTTCTCCCAGAGCCTTTCCCTCTCTGCAGAAAGCCATCCAAGTACTCAGTGCTCCAACATTTCTTGATATCCACTGTGTACAGAGTATTTTAAGTACATTATGTCATTCAATCCATAAAAACAACCCCATAATATGTTATTCCCATTTTACACAGGAGAAAATTGAAGCTCCAAGAGGAAGAGTGACTTGCCCAGAATCACACAATTATTAAGCAGAAGTGGGGTCACCTGAATCCAAAATCTTTTTTCTCCTCCAAACTACATTGCCTCCCAAGAAGAAAGATTTGTGCCTCGGTAGTTTTTGCCAGGCAGGAAAGCACTGCTTGTTGGACCCTGTGGGGTCTGCTCTCATGCCCTGTGGAGCATCTGTGATTAGAACAGAGTGTGACTTGCATGGGCCTTCCCTCTACTGCTGTCACAGCCTCCTGTGGAGCAAGATGCCATATTTGATGTTCTGCCAGGTTTGTTATAGAGCTGAAATGGAAGTCGTCATTTTTCCTTCCCTTCCAAGATGGAAACATCACTCAGCTTCTTTCAAAATCGACTTCCTATGTTGATTTTGATTGTAGGTGACGCAGCAAACTGCAGGGTTGGGGATTTTCAAAGTGTTGTTGGCCGATTATTGGCGTTTCCTCTCAGTGGTCTAAATATAACATAGGACAATGTCTTTTCTCAGGGAGTGGGCCTTTTTAAGTTCAGTTGTTTTTGACTCAGATGTTAGCTGTGCATTGCATTTGTACCTTTCTACTCTCTTGACTCTCTTCATTTTGTCCCATAGCTGCAGCTGTTGAATTTGACCTGTGGTCATACATTAAGTTTCTGATTCCATTGCTTTTGTTCTGGCGGGTATGGGAGCATTCAGCATTGCTGATGATATCCTGTGGAGCAAGTAAATCCAGTTGCATCTGAAGGGACTTCAGTTCCTTTATTGTACATCCACCAACAGGTTAAGTGATGGCCAAGGTCACACCACTTCTTAGTGGGAGAGCCAGGCTAGAAGCTCAGTTTTCTGACTCTAAGTCACATCCTGCCTTACACAGCAACTCCAGAGCTCTCAGATGGGAAGAAAGGGGCTTAGAGAGGAGAGATGACTTGTCTGAGGTCCCATGGCTAGTTGGTGGAAGAGTTGCAATTAGAAGTCAGACTTGCAACGGATTTTATTCCCTGAACTGTTGCAGCTGAATCAATTTCCTAGAAGCTCATTTATGTCTTGAATGTACTCATAAAACTAGCTGTTTAAAATGCCCCATTGTGATTGTAATGTGAACCCTTATCTTTGATTTGTATTGTCTTTGGCAAGGATGGGGACATAAATTCAGATGTGCACCTCAGGATGCGTGAGGCCAGCTCCACTTACACTCCCCCCACACCTCTCCTGGATGCAGATCTACTAGCTTAGGACCCTGCTCCACCCACCGCCAATGTTTCTGGCCATCTAAGCCCTGAAGTTTACCAGGCAGAGGCCGTGACATTGGGGAGCTCATTTAAAAAATCAGCTATCAGCGCCCTGCATCTCAATTCTTTTTTGGGGCCAGGGAGGAAGGCAGTGATAGAAAAGCTGTGTGCGTCAGTCTTTCCGAGCAGCTGGCTTGCCCCACCGTCGGCAGAGAAGCTGATAGATGAGGAATGCTTCATTTCAGGGGTCAGCCCTGACTGAGACAGACCTCCAGGACTTCTCCTAAGAGGAGTGAAGACCCCCTGTGCTGCCTTAAGAAGTGATGGGATTATGTGGTCTCATTGGAGTCTGGAGGTGAAGCCAGTACCAGATCTGAGTGAATATATAGGTTAGCCGTGGGAAGCGGTGGCCTACGGACCTTTTTCTTCCCCACATCACAGCCCCTCTTTGCTGGGGCCCTTGGGGGGGCCACTGAAGTGTCTGTCTCTCAGGCTACTAAAGTGTTGCACTACTGAATACTCTTGAATCTGTTACACCCTTTTCTGTTCACACCAGCAGCAACTGGAGGAATGACAAGACCATGTCATGTGCACCTGGCTCTATGCTTAGTGCGGCCATCAAAAGCTTACCTGGGCGGGTGGCCAGGGTCTACAGAGTAACCGTGGTGTCACACTGTCTCTGTTTCTCTCCTTCCCCATCCAGGCCTCTGCTGTCCTCTGCAGCCATCACAATGGCCAAGTTGTTGAATGAGCCCCTTGGTTTCTCCTTATAAATGCAATGGCTTATTTGTGATGCTTGTCCAATTCCAGGTTAAGAAACAAAACAAAAGCAAGTGACCTACCCAGCTCCTTTGCTTCCCATCTTCTCTTTCAGGCATCCAGATGCATTTAGTATTCTGTCCCTGTGCCTTGCCCAGGGGAGGGAGAAATTTCTAGCAATTGCGACTTTCTGTTTGCTGCCTGGTGCTTTTACAGTACTTCATTTTTTTTTTTTAACCAAAATTACATTTGTTTGGTTGTCATTGTCGAATATATATTTATTGTGTTTCACAAACATGCGTATATATATGTATGTATATGTATAAAACCAAACTTATGTATAAAAAGTCAAGGCATGTATACTAGATATTTTAAAGAATTATTTATCAAGGGAAAAGATGTGTGTTATAAAGTAAACAGAGTCTATATTTTCTATATAATGTAGATAGCAAAAAATAGCTTATAAATTATAGAAGGTTTTGGTTTTCTTTTTTTATTATGAAAGGGAAAAAATAAAGGACAATGAATGCAACTGTTCTTCCTGTTGTAAAGGCCAGACTACTGGGGAGGTGGCCTTCCCTACTGGGCTCTCAGGCCGAGCAATCGGTGCTTCAGGCCCAGGAGCCAGTGCCCACCGTTACCTCTGTGATGCTCAGGGGCCATGGCTGGCATCACTCAGCCAGCTGGCATGTGCCCCTTCACATGTGGCTTCCTGCTGTTCTCCACAATTTGCATTAGTGGGATAAAGGAATGAAAGCAGCAAATAAAAATTGAACAAACAAGTCTAGCTATTTTTGTGTTTATTAGACCCAGGTGCACTAGCTCATGAGTTAGGTACCTGGCCGTCTGTGGGCTCTGAAGCAAGAATGAGGGGTAGGGATGATGGTGGTGCGTTGGTGTCTGTGTGTGTGTGTGTGTGTGTGTGTGTGTGTGTGTGTCTAGTGTGGGGAGACGCTGTTCATGTGTCAGCATCCATGAAGCTGAACAATGGGAATTGATTGACCTTCTGCTTTTTGATTGTAGATATATTAAATGTTAGAACTGGAGACTCTTTGGAGCAGTCTAGCTCAAACCCTCATTTTGGAATTGTGGAAATGGAGGGGAGATAACCTATAAAAGGCCACTTGGGTGGGAGGGGGAGTGTGTAAAAGCCAATTCAAGATAAACAAGAAGCGGGCAACATAAACGTTAGATTGGGGAGCAAAGTTTAGAATTCCCTATTATTTTACTATCTTAACCTAATACCTCACACCAAGCTCTGAAAGACACTTTCTAATAGGCTCAGTTGACTGTTTACAAGAGCATCTTTGCTTACCTTGTTCTTAGCAGCATTTAACGGCAACCATCTTGAACCAAGCTCAGCCTAACTTCAAACCTTCATGACATGAGGTCTCTCATGGATGGGTTGGCCTTTCCTTTCCACTCTGTGCTATCTTAGAGAACGCATGCACACAGGTAATTCTTCTGGCTGTGCTTTCCCTTCATTTAAAAACTGAAGAATTAGAAAGGATAATATAAAAGCTGAGATCTCGTTATTCATTCCTTCATGAGCAGGTCCTGATATTAAGAATGCAGCCCATCCATTGAGACAATAAATTGCAGCCAACCCCTGCATTCACATGGATTGTTACAGTGCACGCGTAATGTTTTCACATTTTACAATACTGTGGTAAATACCTTATGATACTGTCATAAATCTAAGAGTGGTTCTGAAAAAGGAAGTAAGGCAGAGTGCTTTGTCAAAACTGAACATGTCATCTGTACAAATAGTGCCAAAAAAATGTACACACATTTTAAGAAAGGAAAAAATGGTATTAAAATTGTGAAACTCAATATATACCGGTAACAAAAGATGAATACAAGTCACATTTGACTTCTGCAATTATAAGAGATGCTCACAGTGGTTACCATCAGTGTAATTTTAATACAGTTTTTTTTTTCCTTTCTTAAAATGTGTATACATTTTTTTGGCACCCTCTGTATAAGGTATGGGGCCAACTCCTCTGAGGTTCTCCCACCAGAGGTGTCTGGGGACCAGTCCCTGATGGAAGATTCTACACTGCTCATGTACATTTTAACACTTATGTACAGTTTGGATCCATGAGTTTGTTTTTCCTTCACAGATTTGGAATCTCTTTGTAAGGTTGGTTTCTCTCAGTTTAAATCCATTTCTTGTTTTGTAAGTCAGGGATTATACTGCTTCCTACTACAAATCACAGGATATGGTCAGTATTGTTCTCATAGTCTCTGAATCATTGCTTAAAAAGAACAGAGGCAATTATATCACAAGTCATTCAGGTTGTTGTTTACTGGTCAAGCAAAGAAAAATCGGTGTATCTTCCTAGGCCCATCTACCTCTCCCCTCTACTCCCCACCACAGGTATACAGAACCATTTTCCAGTTTCTTTTATCTCCTGCTTGTTATCTTGTGCATTTTTAGCACCTATTGTGACAAATCTGGGTGGTTCCATCTGAAGAATAAAATGACTGCTACAATTGTTATGACAGTGAATTACACATACACAGAGTATGCAGAATTTTGTATAGACATGAAAAAAAATGATTTCACCTCACTTTAAGAAGTAGGCTCCCATTTTATCAGCCCACACTTAACCTTACTCTTGCCTAGGCAGCCCCTAGTCAGCAGTAGCAGTGCCCCCTGCTGGAAGGCTGTCCGAGAAGTATACACGACAAAAATGAAAAGGACACCACTTCATAGAGATTGAGCCAAGTCACCACCAACTAGACAGTGTTGCAACTTACTCGAGCCAAAACTTCTACAAAAACCTGATGCAAAACGTTCAAAATCCTTTGCTTTGTTCATTCAAGTTCAGGCTTCCTCTTGAATCCTATCTCTGAGTCTACATCTGCTGGGTACATTCCTGAGATGACTTCAGCTATAACAGCATTTACAGCATTGCTGGGATCCAACCATGGCTCTGCAAGATGAACTCACCATATCTAAGTTGGTTTTGGACTTCCTGTAAAATACTGTAATTATGAGAACATCTTTCTGTCCTAATTTTACACAGATTCTGATCATCTTGGATCAAACCAAATTCTCTCCCTTTAGCCATGAGTGAAAATGAAAGATTAAATGCCTTTTAGGTGCCCTTCTTGGGCAATTAGGGGTTAATTTATTTCCTGGTCAACGATTTGTACACTGATGGGGCCCAATTCCAGAATTGCAATCTGGAATGTATATGCACGAGGTCAGACACTTAAGTTCACAAACTCATCCTAGAAAAAGTGCTACATATCTCATTGCTGAATATCTCTACAGTCACATTTGAAGTACTCCCCTTGGGAAGCTGTGCACCGACACCAGTGCCTAGTCCACACTTCAAAGCAATTTTGGAACTCTTTTTCTGGAATGACCATCAGTGCTGTCATCATATTACCCTTGATGTCCTGAATGTCATCAAAATGTCTTCCTTTCAATATTTCCTTTATCATCGGGTCGGGTAAAGAAAGAAGTCATTGGGGGCCAGATCAGGTGAGTAGGGAGGGTGTTCCAATACAGTGATTTGTTTACTGGCTAAAAACTCCTTCACAGACAGTGCCGTGTGAGTTGGTGCATTGTCATGATGCAAGAGCCATGAATTGTTGGTGAAAAGTTCATCTAACTTTTTCACGCAGTCTTTTCAGCACTTCCAAATAGTAAACTTGGTTAACTCTTTGTCCAGTTGCTATTAATTCATAATGAATAATCCCTCTGATATCAAAAAAGGTGAGCAATATTGTTGCAATAAGTTCATGAACTTAATTGTCAGACCTTGTAGTAAGCCCCATTGTCTCTGACCCACTCATCACTGGCCACCAGTGCCTTAGAAGATGCCCTGGGAGGAAGGAACCCTAAGAGGGCCTTGAGTGGTTGCAGTTGAAGTAAAGAGCATGTCCACAAAGCCCACAGGTTCCAGGCGGTCCTTAACCTAGAACTCCCCCAGGTCAGTAACTCCCCTTTAGAGAGTACTGAGGGGTCTAAACCAGATTGAAGTCAGACCAGGGCTGTTTGAGCCTGCCTTGGGAGTGACGAATCACTTCAGACTCCTCAAAATCCAAGACCAAGGAGGCATAACAGCAGGTGAGACTAAAGGGAGGAGAGCAAGACCAGAGCCCCACTGTCTTTGTAGGCCTTCTGAGGCTGCTTGTCTGGGATTCGGTAGCTAACAGGTGAGCCAGAAGAAGCCAGTCTCTCTTCAATGTGTTAGGCTAAGGGTTCTGGAATGGACATTTAGGTTCCTATCATGAAGTAAAAGAGAGAGTTAGCTTGAGAAGAACAGCTGGGTACCAATCAGCTGGGAAGTGCTAAAACTATATATAACATCAAGGAAGCAAGTAGGAGGAAAAAGATGGGGACAAAAAGAGGGAAGGACCTGGGGGTAATGGGGGGCAGCAAGGGGATAGAGGGCAAGAGTGAACGTGCTAGTTTATGCTGAGGGTAAAAATAGATGAAGGGGGAGAAGTAGAGCTATGCAGGTAAGACATGGAAGGTTCTGAAGCTAAGGAAATGTTACGTGAATTATCTGAAATATGGTTCCTCTGTGGCTGACAGGCTTAATCTGTGCTCTGGGAACAGCTTGTATGAGGAGGAGGTAAACAGATGAGAAGGAATGAGGGAAGAAATCTTACAGGAACTTCAAAAAGTCTGGCTGATTCACTTCTAGAGCTGCTCAAAGCTATCAAACTGTTGCCATTTGCTGGAGAAGTTTCAATACCAACCACCGTGTTAAATGAGCACCAGACCATGCATTTTTCTTGCTGCTTTTCCTATTTGCAGTTCCCCCAAATCTGAAGTCTTCAAAGATTCAACACCTGCCGTTTCACCCAGTCTACTAGTCCATTCCTGGGCCCCTTGAACAAACTCTTCACTCAGGAATCTGTTTTAGCCTCTTTTCGCACACACAGGGTCTCTCACTCCTGGAGACCCTTCCCGCCAGTCCATCACTATAAACTGCTTTCTTCTCTTGTACCACAGTATTTCTGAAGAAAATCCCGGGAGGAACAGACAGGCAGGCAGGACTCTCACCAGCTACATCTAGCCCTGGGCTCTGCTGGCTTGGACTCCCTGACTCAGTGCTCAGATTGGTCCTGGATCTTCTCTCTCTCTTTTTTTTAAAGCTCCCCAGATAATTGAGCTGCTATTCCCCATACCCCACCTGCTGTCCTCTCTTCTGCTCAGGTCAGCCAGCCTGACATTTGGGGAACACCTCCCCTCATTTGCCTCTTAGCCACCATTCAGAGCCCTAAAAACAAAGTGACAGTTTGTGTTTCCACAGGTGGCTGTGAACACAGAGTGTAAGCGGCATAAAAGGGTTCTTTCCTAAGCCTGTCAGCAGTCGGCAGACAGCTGCCATTGCCCCGACAGTCCAGCACTGGGTGACGATAGAATCCTTTTCAGCTCTGGAATGCCTTTCATCCTGTGTTGAAAGCTTTGCAGAAATGAGGCCAGGGCTTGTGAAACAATTCAAGCCTGGTTACAAACAACCCCGAAAGTCTGAGCTAAAGCCTCCTTGTACTTTCTTTAACTGGTGTTTCAGTGTCCTTGACCCAGCTAAAAGGCTTGGAAAAGGCTTTTTCACAAGTGACATGTTCAGATAAGTTAAATCCCCTGAAATTCAGCACCGTGGGGTGTAGCTGTAAGGTTTGATATGTTTCCATTGATCCACAGACTCAGGAGCAGTTCAGATCTGAGGGAACAAAAGCTGGTCCAGAGCACAGCATTGTGAAACCTTCAATCCCAGGCAGGTTTTCCCAGCGCCTTGTCCATCTGTGTCACGTAGAGAAGTATTGCCTTGACTTCAGGCAGACTGAGGACACTGACTCACTTTAGTGACCTGGAAAAGTTACAGTGGTACCCAAATTCTTGTCTCTCTTTATTAAGCAATCACTTATAATCTCAATTTTAAAAGTCTCAATGCCTCCCCTGTTCAAGTAGCTTGGGTCCCTGGGTTTGTCTGAGTCTTATCAATAGGGTCCTGCAGGTGAGGTTACTCTGCTGGGGAGTAGAATTTTCCCACTGTTTTGTCACTCTCTGAAGTGTTACCCCATGTCATTGTGAGACAGGTTAGTTAGTACATTGCTAGCTAGACAGGGAGGTCCCTGCTGGAATAAACAAAGACAGACATATCCTAAAACCCCAGGTTTTGCAATCACTCCTTCGCTCCAGGACAAAATGTAATAGTGCCTCGCAGTTAATCATAAAATTCCTTTTGGCCTGACAAACGGAGCAGATCTGATAGATAGGAGTGGGTTATTTTGCTAATTCCTTCAGGATGGACAAGGAGAACAGACCTGGTCGATGAATTTCATTAGAAGGCATCAGTCCCTTTCCCCAAACAGGCAAGGGAAGGTATAAAAGTAAGAACTTTTTCCTCAGTCACTGGGCACCCCCATTCGGGACCCCCTCCCGCTCGGGAGCTCTGACCCTTTGCTTTCAGTAAACTATCCTCTTTTTAAAACTCTTTGCCTCTCCTGAGTCCGTGTTTCCATTCTTCAGTCTCACGAGACATGATCCCGGCACTCACTCAAAAACCACCTACGTCATTTGGGGGTTCACAGAGAAATATTCCTACAATTTCAGACATCAACATTTCAGCATTCCATGGACGGAATCTTTGGTTTGGGGAGGCATGGCTCTGAACTTATCTCTTAAGTTCATTCTTGAGACTCTTTCTAATTTTCTACTTCCTGTGTAGTTACTAACAGCCACTTCTCTGGCACGTCTCATCACGTACCCCTGCACTACTGACATTGTCTGTCCATGCATTCAAGAACTCAATTCTGCTGTCCCCTATATTGGATTTTACCTGCTCACACACCATTCCTTTGAGCCACGTGTCCTTGCCTGACCCAGGCTTGGTTCATCTCAAGACATGGACTCCAGGGAGCAGCAGAGCCCTGGCTGTTATCCAAGGTGTGATCACAAAATACGGTGAATGTTTAAAGTAAAAAAAAAAAAAAAGCAAACTATTACAGAAAAAGACACATTGTCCTTAATTCCCCTCAAAATAATCCCCCTCATTTCGAACACACTTATCCCATCATTCTTGCCACTTTCTGAAGCAGTTCTGGAAGTCCTCTTTTGTGAGTGTCTTTACTTCATCCTCCATCATGACAATGTTCTGTGTCACACATCGCTTCTGGTATATGGCAATTTCTGTCAAATAAAAACATTACAGTGTGTCTTCATTCACCTTATTCACTGGATCTGGCACTCTGTGACTTCTGGCTCTTCCCCAAAGTCAGAATGACCCCGAAAGGAAAACGTTTTGTATCGGTTCAAGACATTGAGGCAGCCACGACAGTGCAACTAAAGACACTCATGAAAGAGGACTTCCAGAGCTGCTTCAGAAAGTGGCAAGAATGGTGGGATAAGTGTGTTTGAAGTGAGGGGCATTACTTTGAGGGGGATTAATGGCCATGTGTCTTTTACTGTAATACATATATATTTTTTTATTTAAACATTCAGTGTATCGTTCAGAGAACTGTGGGGCTGCCACACCCATTGTGTTTTCAGTTCACTGCTGCTTTTCCTCTGTGATCAGTTGCTCTCAGCCCTCATTCTGTGACTGGCATCCTGGCAATTACCCTAGAAGTTGAAGTAATGCAGTCATAACAAGCCCTGTGGAGGCCAAAACAGGCCTCAAATCTCCTGGCAAGCTGTTTTTCTGAAGATAAAGCTCTTGTTCTCCATTGCTGGCTTGTCATGGTGCCTGATAAGAGGCCATTTATATAGCCTTTTTAGAGCAGTTTTCCAAATATTAACTAGTTCTAGTACAAGTTCCAAGAGACGTTACTTTCAGCTAAGAACAGAAATATAATCAACTTTCAATTCTGGTTTTTATGTTCTGAGTCGCTAGTCGGCAATGTCTTCCTTCTCCAGGACACCTGAGAGATGTCACAAACTACAATGGGAGTTCCATGCTCTGTAATCATTTTTGCTTGGGTTCTTACTCTCTTCCCCACCTGTGTTCCCCAAGTCCACTCTAGGGGATAACAGAGTCTTGGGCTGGGGACCAGTTTGAAAAGTTGCCTCTAGATCAGCAAGCAGGTCTCAAAGTGTGGTCTCCCGCTCCGCTGCATCTGCACCACCTGAGAAGCTCGTTAGAAATCCAAGTCCTCAGTCCCAGCCCGGACCCACGAATCAGAAACTGCGGGGACGGGGCGGGGCGGGGCGGGGTCAGCCCAGCACCTTCTAGATTAGTGTGATGCGTGCTCTTTGCGGGGAATGCGCTAGGTTGAGTCTTTGTCTTCTGTCTGTATCACACATCAAGAATCACTGTCTTGGAACAGGGGCTGTCAGCCCTGGCTGCATTTTAGAATCATCTGGGAAGCGGTCACAAAGTACCCGGATACCCTGGCTCCACCCCTGGAAGTTCTGATTTCACTTATCTGCCAGGGGACCCAATTCCAGCTGTTCAGACGATTCTAATGGAAGGCTAGGGTTCAAGAACCACTCATGCTCTCCTCTTTGCAGTTTTTGGCAGCCTTGGGAGTAACCACCTGTTTGTTCCCCACTGCCTCCTTCCAGCACAGTAATTTATTCCTTGTAATTCATCATGAGCGCTCATCAGCTAAAGAGGCTACAGGATGTAAGACAGAGCAGGGCCAGCGGGGGAGCCTTGGGTTTCTAACTCCCCGCCTCCTTACGGGGAGGATTTCGGGAAAATTAAATCCTGTCATCTATCTAGGCCTCAGTTGCCTCATCTCTAAAGTGGAAATTATGTTAATAAATTCCTTCCTTTCTTCAAGTCAGAGAGCCAGTTCATAGTCTCTTAAAGTCTGTTCTAGCAGGCAAATAAATCTTAGATTCGAAGAGCTCTTAAAAGGTCGGAACTTGTCTTCAGTATAGAATTGCTAATATTGATTTTACTCCCTCCAGGGTGGACGGAAAGTATTATGAGCTGGTGTTTTTCCAGTATTTACAAATATGAATCGAGTCTAAAAGAAGTTGTTACTCAGGCAAACAGATACCCAAAAGGAAGCCATTGCAATGGTTTGTATTGTAACTCTGCCCTAAAATGTTCCAGTGGGCACTCAGCGGTCTCTCTGAGAGCAGCCACTTCCATGTTCAACCTTTCTCCCGCGTATCCAAGGACATCCACTACCTTTCACTTCCGCCCAGCTACCCACTTTTTTCCCTAACTCCTTTTTTGCTTTTCTTCCTGGCCCTGCATAAATTGTACAAGAATCAGCCTGTGATGAGTCATCATGGAGCTCTTCCACCCCACTCCACCGATGTACAGACTCCCCCGAGAAACAAGTCAAATGGACCAGGAAGGAGAAAGTGAATCAGTTGACTGTGTCCTGAGTCAGGTGTTTCTTATTCTTGTTCTGTTATTCTTATTCTTACTATTAATTTTGGTATGCTCATTTTCTCCCCAGAAAACAAAATAGTTTGACATTCCTCACCCTCCCATCTCCCAACAGTAAATAATGAGATTAGAAAATTGAGAGAAGATAGTAATCTGTTTCAAGATGATATCGTGTACTATGTAAGTAGCCAAATAAACCTGTACTGTCTAGGAATCCTTCAGAAAGAAAAACTATCAAAGGAACTCAGGAACTTGGTCAGAGAAGCAGCCAGGCCTTCTCTGCTGTGGCCCAAGTCACCATGGGGACAATGGTATTGTGTTCCACACGCTGGCGTCCCACCTCAGTTTGTATGCCCACTCCCTTCTCCATTTCTATAATCAGAGAACTTCCCTTTTCTGGAGGAGATGTGCAGGAAAGGGGCCTTCACAGCCAGTGAGCTGTGCAGGTTCTGAACCCTTTAGCACTCTCTTAGCTTAGCTTTTCTACCCCCACTTCCAGCGACCACCCATTTTTTTACTTCTCTTTGCAACAAAATTTCTCAGAAGAGCTGCTGATGTGCCCTGTCTCTCCAGTTCTTCTCCCATTCTCTCCTAAAATCACTCCAATCAGGCTTTTGCCCTCATTGATGATGTCAGTGTCATCAATGGTACCTCATTTCCCCCATCCGTTCTCAATGTTATTTTTACTTGACCTATCAGCAATATTTAACACAACTGATCACTCCCTCCTTGGTAGACTTTTAAAACGTGGATTCCAGGAAAATCTCTTGCTTTTCTTCTTACCTCAGTGGTTGCTCCTTCTTGGTCTTTTATGCAAAGGTCCTTTTGACCTTTAATGTTGGAGTGGCCTCTATTTTCTTTTCTCCTCCATCTTTTCCACTGCCTTGGCGATCTCATAACTCTAAGTAGCTTTAACGCTGACACCTCCCAAGTTTCTATCTCCTGCCTGAACCTCTCTGCTGAACCATCAGGGCCCAGTCAGAAGACAGACACCATACAGTAATTTGAACAGGGATGGTTTAATATAATTGTAGCAAGGGACTGGGGTAATGGAGGGTTGGCTAGCAAGAAGAAAAGAAAACGTGGAAAAAATATAGGAATAGTAGCTACAGGGAACAGCCACTAACCCTAGGGCTGAGATAGAGAGCCCAAGGAGGAAACAAATTTGGAAGAGGGGACCCCCATTCACACCCTAGGGCTGAGATCCACACCTAATTGGAGAGGGTACCGCTACAGCTCACAGGACGGTGGAAACGTCTGCTGAACTGCTGTATTAATGGGACTCACTGAGAACTTGCCGTCTCAGGTGCTGCGGAAGCTTTCCGCTGATTGGGGCTGCACCTTGGAACTTGCTGTAAAGCCACACAAGGAGGTACTGGGGAAAGCCATCCATGAGGAGGTATCTTGTGCAGCTGGCTGCCAGGCACTGGCTGTGGCCGACTGCAGGAGCTGGTCACTGCAGACACAGCGCACCACAGGCACCTGCCAAGAAGTGTTCATTAAAATCAGGAAGAGAACTCCTTTCCTTCTACAGTATCTCTCCAGTGCACTCGGCTGAGAAGACTTAATATCATGCAGAGGGCAAAGTGAAATTATTTAACAGGTTTGATTCCATTATCACAGAATGGGTAATGAAAGGTAGACTTGGAGCTGAGAGGCAATTAATTGATAACTGGTATACCCCAGACTGGTGATCAGCTATCTACTTGATGTTTCCACCGTGATGTCTGATGGGCATCTCAAACGTACAACATCCAAAATTGAACAAGTATTCATTCTCCTCAGAAAGCCGCTCTCCCTGCACTCTTCTCCACTCGCCCAGCTGTTCAGGCCCAACACTCCAAGTCATTGTTGACTCTTATTTTCTCTTACTCTCTATAGTTAGTTGACAAGGACACCTCTTGGCTCTCCCTTTACAATCTATCTTTAATCTGATCACTTGTCACTCTGTCCACTGTTACTTCCCTGTTCCAGTCATCATCATCATTATCCCTGTTCTAAAATGTGGTGTATTAATGGGAAAGTTGAGGTATTATAAAGCCAACCGGATCAGGAGATGACTGCCATCGAAAAGATACTTGTAAGACCCACAGACTCAAGAGGAGGGGCCGGCCTCCCTACGATCCTGTGGGAGGCCAACAGAGAAGCACCAGGGTCCGTCAGGAAGCAGCAGGAGAGGAGAGGAATTGTGGGCAAGGTCTTGATTATGGCTTCCATGGGAAGGAACAGATGAGGAGGAGTAAACAAACTTAGGACTGGCCAGTTTGAATAGTTTCAGTGGGCTTTGGGCATAGGCACTGTCCCTAGTTGTCTGGTACCAGGCCCTGGTATGATTAGAACAGGGAACAGTGGCCCAGGGAGTGAGAACCCAATACAGGAGCAGCTGGGGTGTGGGCTCCTGATGGGTTTGTTTGTATCTGAAAAGCACGTCCCGGGAGGGAGAGTCTGCCTGAGGAGGTGGGGCAATGAGGGAGACAGGAGACATACACGCGGGTAAGCCAGGCATACTCAGGTTGTGCAGAATGAGGCGTGTGTGGCATATATGTGTAGGGCAGATGTGAAAACATCAACCAGGAACCAGAAACATGGTTAATACAATCCCTTGTTTGAATTTCTGCAATGGCTCTTAATAGGTATCCATTTCTACCCATGCCTTTCTGAATTCTGTTGTCTACATAGCGATAAATGTGAGTCAGACCATGTCATTTCTCCATTCAAAACTCCCCCTGTCACTCAGAGAAAAGGTCAAAATTCTCACAGTCACCAGTGTGACCCAACCATGTCCCCATTCACCTTTCTGACCGCTGGTATTCCTGCTGTGCCCACTGTCACTCCACTCCAGTGGCACTGGCTTCCTTGTCATTCTTCACAGAGAGACATACATTCTCTCCCCCAGATACCCAACCAGCATTACCTTCATCTAATTTTTCTTCTTTCCAAAAAGTAAATGTACTTATTTATTATATATAGTTTATTGAACAGTTACCACATTACAATGTATTCTCCAAAAGGGTAGGGATATTTTATTTTTTATATATTGTTTATTTATCTATTGATTCACATGGATATACCTCAAGCACTTAGAAAAGTGCTTGAAACATAGTAGGAGCTTAACAAACATTAGTTGGAAACTGATCATCTGGTATGTTTCCTCAGCAGGGGATGGTGACCTATGGCCACCCCTCCTACCAGCTCATTACATGGCAGCAGAAAGTCACTTTTCTTTTCCTAGTAAAAGCTTGAACTTGTACCAAAGTCTCTTCTTATCTGCTAACCTGGGGAAGACCTCTGGTCCTGCCAATGGCTCGAACCTTTATGAGAACTCATTCAGGCATCTACACACTACTCCTTACTCCCAACCCCTCTTTCCAAAGCCTCAAACTATCTTATACACTATCTCATTCACAGACCCTCAGTGCATCGAACTACTGGGTGTGGATATCACACATAAGTAATTATAAGCACTTTACATATGTATT
Organism: Rhinolophus sinicus; assembly: GCF_036562045.2. Classification (NCBI taxonomy): domain Eukaryota; kingdom Metazoa; phylum Chordata; class Mammalia; order Chiroptera; family Rhinolophidae; genus Rhinolophus; species Rhinolophus sinicus. The sequence goes on from NC_133756.1 coordinate 65,712,275, forward strand.
TTATTTAATCCTCGTGCTAGTCCTATGGAGTAAATAGCTCCGTTACCTCCATTTTATAGAACAGACAAACAAGGCATTGAAAAGTTAAATAATTTGCCTCAGTAGCAAACTGATGAGCCAAAATGTGTCTGTGCCCTGTTGCCAGAGGGTTTTGTGTTATGAAAATGACATTACTAATTTAGAGGGATCTAAACCTGACTTGAATTAAAAATTGGTTTTGAGCTGAATTATAGAGATGGAAGTCAAATATGATTTTCCAAAATAAACCACCATTAAACAGTCTTAATAGGCTCACATGGAACCAAATCAGAATAGCCTGACATCACTGAGCTCCATGTACACAGCCCCAAGATTGGTGCACATGAGCTAAGCATCCCATTTCTGTACCAGTTGTGTCACCTCTAGGCATTGTCCTTCAATTGTCCCATTGATCTGAGAACAGATTCCCCAGTTCCTCACTTCACCCCTCCCAGTCTGAAGGAATTCTCCTCTGCCTACACATAACCTGGTATATGCATGAAAGCATCAGATATCTGCATGGTGTTCTGGATGCATTTGTGTCTCTTTCAGTAGATGGTAATAAGCTTCTTGAGGGTAAGGACATGTATTCCCAGTGTTTGGCACATGGGGACTCACAATGTTTGTGGAGGAAGCATGAATGCGTCCAGCCCTCTCCGGCCCCATCTATCCCCTCTATCAAATCAAGCTGTCTGAGGAGGATCTGATAAACTCATACCTACCAGGACACAAATGATCGACTTGGTTGAATGTATTGATCTTTCCAGGGCTCTTTGCTTTCTAATAGCAAAGAGTCTTAAGCCAAACAAATGGCTTTTAAATGCAGAGCAGGGCAGAAGAGGAAAGATTTGGGGGAAGCTGGGAAAATCTTCTTGGAAAATCATATTGTATGGATGGACATCTGCTCCATGGTTGTGTGGGGCTAAGCAGAGGCTCCGGAATGAAGACAGAGCTCAGCATTTCCCCTTTATTTCCTCAGAGAAGGAAAACACCTGCAAGTGAACAAAGAATATTGCATTTTTTCCTCTTTTACTCCAACAAACTCCACCCCCCATTTTTAAATGTTACTTATGCCTTGACAAGTTCCTTTTTGTTATTCTCTGAGAAATGCCATTTCTCCTAGAAGAACTTCCCCCCATATGCCTAAGTAGAAACTCTTTGATGTCAAAGCTCTTTGATCTTTTCCCTGAAAAATCAGGTGTTTTTCATGGTAAGTGACTAGGAATAAATCAGTGTGGATGCCGCTTTGTTACGTGGCTCTCAGCATCCTTCACTGTCTCAAATGCACATGCAAAAGGTGCATCCGCAATACTGAAGAGCAGGTTTCAGGCAAAATTATTCCAAACGCCACCTGTTTCTCTGTACTTTTGTGCTTTTTCTGTACTCACTGCAGTGATTTGGCCCAAGGCTGGGAAGTCAAGAGGGTCTATTCCTTAAGTTTTATCAAGATTTCTCTTCCCTTGCTCTCCCTCTTCATACTCCTCCCATTTTCTCTTTTCCCACCTCCCTCCTCCCCTTTCACCATCTCCCTCTTCACTGTATTTTAGTTACGATCATCAGTGGAGCTGTTGGAGGAGTTAAAGGAGTATTTCCTCCTTGTTTTAGAAATTGTCCTGGATGTTTATTCTGCTGTAAAAGGAACGTATCTAAGATCCTACAGACATTAAGTCTGTCAGGAACTCTACTGCTTCTCAAGCAATCTTGTGACAAAGAACCCAGCGGGTTTTTTTTCTGTTTTTTTTTTTTTTTTTAATTCCAGTCTGTTGTGTACTTAACTTTTCTCAAATATAGTAAATATGAATTACTAGAAAAATGAAACAAAAACAACATACAAGCCCCCAATTTTTATTATTAGATTCAATAGGTATAAAATTGCTCTGTCAAATTGCTATAAGACTGTCTAAATGCTTGCTCTGAATTTCTGTACTTACCTTGTTGCAGACTCATAACAAATAGTTCACGGACCAGCACTAGTCAGAGGACCTCACTTTAAGTAACTCTGTTCCAGCAAACCAAAGTATCTTATAGTGTTTTGGTTTAGAAGAAAAGATCAAAACACCTATAAGTTCCGAATCTTACCCTAAATGTAAGTTCTGAATCTTACCCTAAATGGAATCAAACTAACAAAATTCTCTATGCACCAAAGCAAATGCACAAACATGCACACAAGCTTGCACAAACACACACCCACTCAAACACACACACATGCACGCGCGCGCGCACACACACACACACACTCACACACTCAAACACTCCAATAACAATACCACTTCACAGGGAGGTAATAGAACATAATGGTTAAGTCTGTAGATTCTGAAGCCGGATAACAACCATTTACAAGTTGTATCCACTTGAACCCTTTTCCTCTAAAACGTGGATGGCAATAAAAAGACCAACTTCTTCAGATTGTTAAGACAATTAAATTGCATCGCATGCATACAGCTCATAGAATAGTAGGCACTCAATAAATGTAGCCATTATTATTCTTTTTAGTTGAGGGAGTAGAGATCCCTGTTGCTTTGCTCAGCATTTCCATCTGCAAGAAGACGGCTCTATGGTTTATCTGGAAAGCCAGGGCCCGTTGTCTCTTCCCCCGCACCTGGAAATACCTGTTATCCCTTGGTGGAAGCAGAATCCCAGTGCCCCTTAGGAATGAAATTCCCCTTGGCTCGGTGCGAGGGACATCCCAACCACCTACTTTTGCTGTCCTCTGCTGCTGCCATTGAGAATTACACCGAGCAGTGTTTCTACTGCCGGAAGGCTGACAAAACCTAACCCCACATGGAGGTAATTATCACTATCTGCTTTGTTCAGGATGTGATTGAATATCCTACAATTTGTTTTTCTCAGTGCCTTTAACATCACAGCTTTGCATTTTTATATGGGCGTACGACCTATAACTGCTTCTGGCCATGGTCATCAAATGCAGAACCCCATGTCTGAGATGTTCAGACTTGAGTCCCTCTCACATTCTCTCAGCTGTCCAAACTCATCCCTCCCTCCCTCTGCAAGGACTTTTAGCACCTCCAGAGAGGCCTTCCTGCCTCCAAGTCTCTCCCCTTTCCAGGTCTTCGAGGTCCGCTGTCCTACAGTTCCTCTCTGTACTGAGTCACCTCTTCACTGTCCATACATGGCCAAGTTCCTCTGGCCTTCTACTACACGTGACCTTTCCCTCTCGTGACACCCACACGGCTGCCCCGGCTGGCTCCCACTCTCCATATACACATTATTATTTCCTTTGTGGTTTAGTGGCTGCTGTTTCTTTAGTCAAAAATACCCTCTTTCTACAAAAATTCTTTACTACTCAGTTCAAATGTTATTTCCTCATACTCCCTTCTCTTACCACTCCAGGAAACAGTGCCTCAATATCTAAACGTTTCTGATGTACTCCTCAGAATGCCCTTACCGAATGCATTGTTATTTGGGTAAATGTCTTCTTGAAATTTTTTCTGACAAAATGTTTGGTTGAAATTAGGGAAATTAATTAAGAAAATGATAAGATTAAAAGTAATTTTGGGCTCTCTGCGTCTAACCACAATGCAGAATAACAAGGATAGGTTTATCTCCCACCAAAACAAAACAACTAGAGAAAATATATGAAACAATGGTTTTTCAAGACGCCAGATGTCACGCAACAAAGGACAGTGATTCCATGAAAGGGAAACAAATAAGGTATGCCCTGTGGTACTCTAGCTTACTGCCTTGAGAGTTTCTAAGCTGTGGGGAGCCCATGTGGAGCCTGGTGGATGCCTTGAGTTGAGGAGAACAAGCTGAGAGACCAGGGAAACGATGGCTAGTGTTCTTAGTACAGAATATTGGAGAAGAGAGAACTGCACCGAGAGCGAACTCCAGAGATCTACAGAGGATTCCCTAAAAGTTTTCAGCAGAGTTCTGATCAGGGCATGCAGGAGAGAAAACAAAAAATTAGAGTGAACTGTGTCCACCGGGTTGGGGGGAAATTAGTGCCCTTCCCCACCAGCCAGATTGGGAGGCCTTATAAATCATGGAACATCAGGTAGAGTACTCAGAAGGGTCTTACCTCAGTAGTGGGGAGTAATTAGCCCTGAAATAAACATGTCTCTGGTTCCACCTAAGACCGCCTAGGTCTTAGAAGCAAGACACAAAATGATCAAACTGCTTCCAAGTAACTGAACTGCATTCCAGAACAACGCTCAAGAATATTTGCAAGGATACAATTATATTCAACACCTAAAAGGGTAGAGTTCACAAAGTCTGCCATCCAATAAAAAATTACCAAGCATGTAAAGAAGGAAGGAAATACAACCCATAATGAGAAGAAAAATTGATTAATTGAAACTTGCCCAGAATTGACACAGAGGTTAAAGTTACCAGACAAGGACATTAAAATAGTTGTTATAACACTATTTCTTACATTAAAATTTTAGGTAGGGGCATGGAAGATATAAAAAAGGACCACAATTGAAATTTCAGAGATGAAAACTACAAAGTCTGAGACACGTTGTACACTTTAAATAGACACAATTTTATTTGTCAATTATACCTTAATAGAGGTAGAGAAAACAATTGATAAAGCAAGTAGACAGAAAATCAGTAAGGATATAGATGACTTGAATGACAGAATCAACCAACTAGACCTAATTGACATATATAACCCCACCCACCCCAAACAGCAGAATACATATTAATAGTATATGGAACACTTAACATTTAAGCAATTCTCAATAGTTTTAAAAGAATTCAGATCATAAGAAATATATTATCTGACCACAATGGAATTAAATTAAATATTAGATACAGGAGGATCTCTGGAGAAGTCATCAAATATTTAAAAACTAAATAACCCATTTCTAAATAACCCAAGGTCAATGAAGAAATCAAAGGGAAATTAGAAAGGAGTTTGAACTGAGTGAAAATGAAAACACAACACATTAAAATTTGTGGGAAGCTGTTAAAATAATCCTGAGGGGAAATCTACAGTACTAAATACATATATTAGAAAAGAAGAAAAGTCTCTAAGCAGTTTGCACTTTAAGAACCTAGGAAAGAAGAACAAATTATACTACAGAAAGCAGAAGAAAGGAAATAATAAAGATAAGAGTGGAAAAATGACATAGAAAGAAGAAAAATATTAGAGAAAATCAATGAAATAAAAGCGAGTCTTTGAGAAGATCAATTAGATTGATGAACTTCCTGCCAGACTGATCAGGAAAAAAAGAGAGGATACAAATGCCCAAGATCATGAATGAGAGAGGTGACATCACTACAGGACATACACCTGCAAAACCGCACACCACTAAAGGGAAAATAAGGGTACATTTTGAAGAACTTTATGACAATACATTTAAAAACTTAAATAAATGGGACATTTTCTTGAAAAACCTAAACAACCAAAGGTTAATCAAGAAGAAATAGAAGCACTGCATAGCCCTCTACCTATTAAAGACATTGCATATATAGTTTAAAACCTTCTCAAAAAGAAAACTCTAGGCCCAAATGGTTTTTCTGGTGTATTCTACCCAACATTCAAGGAAGAAATAATACCAGCTCTGCACAGACCGTTCCACAAAATAGAAATAGAGGTAACACTTCCCAATTTGTTCTATGTGGTCAGCATTAACCTGATGTTAAAACCAAATAAACACTTTACAAGATAAAGAAAACTACAGAACATTATCCCTCAGGAAAATAGATGCAAAATTTATAAACAAAATTTTAGTAAATCAAATCCAACAATAAATAACACTATATCATGATTACGTGGATTTTATCCCAGGAATGTTTGTTTCATATTTGAAAAATCAATCAATGTAATTCGTACTAACAAAGTACGCATGAAAAACCATGGGATTATCTCTGCATATGTAGAAAAAGCGTTTGGCAGATTCCAACATTTTCTCCTGATAAAAATACTTTGGAGAAGTGTGTTTTGCTGGCTCTTTCTGAGATCTGCCGCTTTGGAGCCCCTCGCTGCTTTCTCCTACCTGTGCCCTGTCTCCACTGCTTTTGGAAATTTCTTCACCTATTTTATAATTTTTTTCACTGAAAATGGAGTTTCCATTTTACCCTTCTGACTTCAAATGCCATCTTGACACTGGAAGGGTCAAAGATTCATGCAAAATATGAAAGAGGGCCAAGGCCAAATGATTATCAGTGGTTAATGGATGCTTTGTTCAGTGACTCCATGGGCATGAGGCAACCTAAGGCTCTACCCAGAGCTTTCATATACCAGGACAGTATTGGAAGTCTATAATCATATCTGCAGAACACATGCTACCAGCTTTGACAGGTAAACGAATGTCTCCTTCCTCGAACAGGACATTTCTGTACGTAGCTATGCATGTACAGGAAAAGTATCATGAAAAAGTTTCGAGAAAACACACTACTAGTGCCAAACGATGCAGGTGTAAAATAGGGTTTATTAGAGGAAAAAGTTACAAGTAGATGGTAGTTGAGTGCATGCAATTCCTCAAACCTAATTATCCCCAAGCTTATGAGTTCTGACAATTACATTCGTGAACTTGTAATGCTGTTGCTAACCTTTTTTGATATCAGAGGGATTATTCATTATGAATTTGTTCCAACTAGACAAACAGTTAACCAAGTTTACTACTTAGAAGTGCTGAAAAGGCTGCGTGAAAAAGTTAGACGACCTGAACTTTTCGCCAACAATTCATGGCTCTTGCATTACAACAATGCACCAGCTCATACGACGCCGTCTGTGAGGGAGTCTTTAGCCAGTAAACAAGTAACTGTATTGGAACACCCTCCCTACTCATCTGATCTGGCCCCCAATGACTTCTTTCTTTACCCAAAGATAAAGGAAATATTGAAAGGAAGACATTTTGATGACATTCAGCACATCGAGGGTAATACGACGATAGCTCTGATGCCCATTCCAGAAAAAGAGTTCCAAATTTGCTTTGAAGGGTGGACTGGGCACTGGTGTCAGTGCACAGCTTCCCAAGGGGAGTACTTCGAAGGTGACCATAGTGATATTCAGCAACGAGGTATGTAGCACTTTTTCTAGGATGAGTGCGCGAACTTAATTGTCAGACCTCATAGGCCATGCATAGAGGCTCCATGTGCACTGTGGCCAACATGCCAGTCCAACGAGGCCCCTTCACCTTTAATCTTCATATTTACAGTGATGAGGTCAGGGTAGGTTAAAGGAGAGAAGTGCTGTGACACTAAGGAAAGCTCCCTGGTCAGAAAGGGGGAGACTCCAGAGTCCCATGGTGGGTAACTGCCTATTTGATGGAGCCATTTCAGACCTGCTGAGCCAGTTCTCTGCCAAATCACTAAAATGAAGGAGAAAATGAGCCTTCAGGACCACCCAGATTTGTGTCTCTTCAGATTTTTGGAGGTGATTTGATACATCAATTACCTGAATCTATATACATAGTCACCAATCATGCTGTAAAGAATTGTTTTTTATGGGTTGAGAACATAGTTATATTTACTGATCACAAGGTAGAACTACTTTGTCCTATATGAAACTTAAAATAATGATAATAATAATTTAACACATTGGCTTTGTATGCAGCTGATACCCACACCCACCCCTACCTCCAGCCTTTCATAAATAATGCAGCTCTACAAGGCTCTGGAACCATGTGAAAATATTGGTTCCTACTTCCCCTTTGATAAAGCATAATTCCTTTTCTAGAGTACCCACATGACAATAAAAATCCATGACTTTCAGTTTTATAATCAGCAAATGTTCTCAGGGCAGCTCAGGATTAGCTCACAAGAATTTTTTACTAGATTAACCTAAGTTGCTACTCAAAATGAAGACAGTTTCCTTAGAGCTATAACCTCACTGGGTCTTCATTTCCTTACCTCTTAAAAAAAGGGGGCAAAGATTGAGGTTATGTTATTTGATAATTACTATCCTACCACAAGGGAATTTAATAGTTGAAAGCTATGATGCCATTCCTAAACATATCCTGCTGATTTAATACCCTGAAGTCTAGCTCTCTGCACCACGTTTAATGGGACTGGCTAATCATTGAGACCCTTTCCATACTGAATTTGATTGACTAGCAATACAATTATTTCCATAATTTAGTAAGGACAGTTAACCACCAGAGGGCACTCAGGTCACAAGGCAGTGAGGCGTGATGCTAGCTACAAATCCACAGCAAGGTATACCGTATTTCCCTGAAAATAAGACCTAACCGGAAAATAAGCCCTAGCATGATTTTTCAGGATGCTCGTAATATAAGCCCTACCCCAAAAATAAGCCCCAGTTAAGATTGTCAGCCAGATGGATGCACTTAGTATGTCAGTTGCAACACACGACGGACGCATTGAATTATGAAATAATAATATTAATATATAATTAAATATAAATAAAAACATTATTGACATTAATACGTACAATTAATATAAATTATAATTAAGTATTTGTAAATACCCAAGCAGGACCCTTTGAACGAGAGGTAAACGCCTACGTAAACAGATAAACTCGAGACTTATTGCCGAATGACCAATTAGAGAACAGACACAATGCGTGAATAACGTGTGTACTTGATAATGAACGGACATGGTTGTGTCTAATATGAATCTTCATAATTCAATATGTTGTGTATTGTAACAGACGTACTTAATGCACTCGTGTGAAATAAAGAAACGTTTTCTGAATTTTGGCACATGCAATTTTTTGTCACTTTTGTGTGGACCATCATTCTTAACTGTCATCATTTTTGTTGCCACTCTTGTCTCGTAAGTCTTCAATTAACACTTGATTAATGGTAGATTTAACGTGAATAATATTTTGACCCCCAGACAAGATGAGTGCAAAAAGAAAGAGCTATTCTGTCGAGTACAAGAAAGGAATCATGGAGGACTCCTGGGACAAGAATCTGAGGGCTTTCTGCAAAGAGAAGTTGGACTTCCAGGTGGTCCGAAAATGGCGAGCAGAGTATGATAACCTCAGTCAACAGGTAGATGAGGAAAATGCTAAGAAGTGAAAGTGTGGATCAGGTCAGCAACCATTATTTCCTGAACTTGAAGACATCATCTGTGAACGGATTGCTGACAGGAGAGCAAAGGCTTTGATTGTGCGCAGGGCTGATATTCAAGCATTTGCCCTTGCAATAACACCACGGTTAGAAATATCCCCAGAAGAATTCAAAGCATCACAACACTGGCTGATTGGCTTCCTTCAGCGATATGAACTGTCTCTAAGAAGATTGACAGCACTGTTCAAGCTGGAAGCTACTGAAGTTATTAAATGTGCACTTGTGTTCAAGTCCTTTGTTGATGGCATCGACTTTTCTAAATACCAACTCTCCAACATGATTACTATGGATGAAACTGCAGTGTTTATGGGCCAAGGATCTCAAACGACAATTGATCAGAGGCGTGCCTTGTCAATCTACATTCTGTCCACTGGTTACAAAAGTGCACGTGTTACCTGTATTTTGGCAATTCGTCTGGATGGAAAGAAAGCCCCACCTCTAATCATCACTAAGGGCAAGAAAGATAAGGTTGAATGTGTTTCAGGCATTAATGTTCTTGAAACTGAAAAAGCCTGGTGCACACAAGCAGTTATAAGGAAATGGGTCGATTTAATGCTGCCACTTGTTTTGCGAGGTGGCCAAAGAGGTCTGCTAGTCTGGGATTCAGCCAGCACTCACCGTGCTAAAGACTAAAGACATGAAGAACTTCCTTGAAGAGAGAAGAATAGATCAAATAATGATTCCCACAGGAATGATTGCCTATCCCAGACTCTTGATATTGCAATAAACAAGCCATTCATGGACCATTTGCGCATGGAAATCAATGACTACACTGAAAACAGAATGGAGTGAAATCAGAGTGGAAACTTTGTGAAGCCTAGCCTACAAGAGGTTGTGACTTAGGTGAAGAATTCATGGGATAAAATCACTCACAGCTATGTTACCAATGCACTGCGAGCAGGCTACATGGACAAGAAGTGCTCATTTAAGGAGAGCTCTATTGCTGGACATGAGAGATCAGGGCCAATGGTTCTACAGGAAGTGGAGTCGCAAGAAATTCAAGCCGGAATTTGGGGTTTGGAGAGTTATGACGATGTTTCAGAAGAAGATGACATGACTGTATTTGAATTAATGTAGATTGTTGTACATGAATAAATGTAGATTGTTGTACATGAAAAAATAAGACATCCCCTGAAAATAAGCCCTAATGCATCTTTTGGAGCAAAAATCAGTATAAGATCTGGTCTTATTTTCGGGGAAATACAGTACATACATTCACATAAAGTGCACCTGTGACTTTTGAAATTCTTATTTGAATTAAATTCCATGAAAATGTTATTGCCTGCTAAGATTATGTCACCCAGTTCTGATAAGTGCTTTGGGTGATGGAGGGGTCCCCACAGCACAAAGTAATGCTAGGGCACCAGTTGGATGTCCTACTATTTAACTCAATTCTGACACCATCTATCACAGAGACGTCTTCAGATTTTACAGATTAAGGGTTCTGTTCTGTAAGACTGGTCTCTCCACCCCCACTTCAGATTCCAATTATTAATACACTTCCAGGTTGTCACCTGCACTTCTGACCAACTGGCTTTAGATTGTAGGTTCCAATGACCTCCTATTTGGGTTTGATTAATTAGCTACAGTGGCTCACAGAACTCAGAGAAACATTTTACTTACTAGATTACCGGTTTATTATAAAAGGATATAACTCAGGAACAGCCATATGAAAGAGATGCATAGGGAAGTTATGGGGAAGGGAGAGGAGCTTCCATGCTCTTTTTGTGTGCCACTCTCGCAGCACCTTCATGTGTTCCATCAGCATAATTTTAATAGTTTTTTCCGTTCTTAAAATGTGTATACATTTTTTTGGCACCCTCTGTATATTTCTTTTTATAAACCACAATAGCTCACCAGCTCACTTTCACTCTATGTTCTGCGCTGTGCTCTAACAGCCCACAGCCCAAATACACTGCGTGAAGGAGGAAAGAATGGCCGCCCATTCACAGTGTGTGGGATTTCTTTTCATTCATTCAGCAAGTCTCTATTAGGCACTTACTATGTGCCAGCCACTGTTCCATGAACTCGGGTGAATCAATTAACAAAGTAAAGATTCCTGGCCTTGTGGAACTGACATTCTAGTAGTGGGATAGACCCTATAAAAACTAAAAGAAGTAAATTATGTAGTGTGTTAGGTATTCTGAAAAAGGAAAAGCAGAGTAAGGGGGTGGGGAAAATTGGGATTCAGGTAATGGGGTTTGCAATTCTAGGCAGGGTGGTTAGGATAAGCCTTTAGAGGGGACATTTGACCAAAATTGAGGCAGGGAATAGGTGATGTGGCTTTCTGGAGAAACAGCATCTCAGGCAGAGGGGACAAACATGAGAAGGTGCTAAGGCAGGAGTGTCCCTAGTAGTGTATGAGGTTAAGGTAAGAGGAAGCAGATAACGAAAAGACTTTGGTTTTTATTCTGAGTGAAATGGGGAGCCATCACAGGATTTTGAGCAGAGGAGGGACATTTTTAAAGGGTCATTCTGGCTGAAGTTTTAAGAATAGTCTCCAAGACTTATCTCTTCTAGAAGCTTCCAAATATTCTGTTTATCGGATCAAAAAGCACAGAGGATGGCAGTTAAAGGCAACCATATTCTGTCATCATTTAGCTAATAGCAGCCAATTCACATATATCCTCACTGTGCCACACTCCATGTACTGTGCCAAGCACTTTACATACCTTCTTATTTAATCTTTTTAATACTTCTATGATATTGTCACCACTACTAGTTCTATTTTAAAGATAAGACAAAGGAGATTATAAAAGTCAGTAACTGGGCCTAGATTTAGATTAAGTAAACGGAAGTCTTGAAAGCTGTAACTTGAAGAACTCTGCTTACAAATGTGAAGAAACACAGCCTCAGCAAGGCTTAGTACCATAGTACTGAGTGAGAGGTCAGCCGGTAAAGGAACACACGTGGTCAGGCAAGTTAAGAAAGTTTTTATTAAGACAGAAAATTATATCGGACTTCCATGCCTAAAGGAGACTTGTGGCCCCGAGGGAGGAGGTGAGGAGGGTTTCGTAGGGACTGTGCTGACAGGGTAGCATTGTTTGAACAGAAAATGTTGACTGTTTGTAAGCCAGTAGCTGTTTTGTGGTGTTTTCTGTTATTGCAAGTTTGGCTCTGTCTGCTGGTGCAGGTCAACAGACATTTTGTTGTTTTCTTGCAGACATGGCTCTGTCAAGGTCTCTGAGACCTAACATTCAGAGACCTAACACTGAGGAACTAAAGATGTGATGGTAGGGGAGTTGGGAGGAACACGATGTTTGAGTTCAACCACCACGGGCTTCTTTATACCACAAACTTTATGCCACAAACTTACTGACACGGAAACTGGATTGACTTCTGTACTGCTAATTTCTAAGTTTCCCTCTAAGAGATTAGCCCCTGTGTAGTCTGTTCTGTACAGATATGGGCTTTGGAGGAGGCAGCACCCATCACTGAACCAAGTTTTCTTTAGGTGGTTCTTCTTAAACCTCAGTAGTTTGAAAACCCACTCAGGCAGTGCTGCTCAGAAGGATGTTTCAGAACTGGTACTGGTTTGTGACAAGGTCACCATAGAAACTGAAAGTGTTTATAAACTTTAATAGCCATTTTAAATAGTGATTTTATGTCCGCTGAAGCTAATAAATTGGGGCTTGTATTTAGTACACCTTGTTTTTAAATTTCATTTTTCATATAACTGATTCATACAGTGTTTTACTTGCGAGGCTGAATATAGAGGCAGAGGTCTATGTATAAAAATAGAACTCTGACCCACAACCTGCAGCAACAACCTGCCTAGGAAAACCACCCCTTATCTGTAATAATTAGCCTAGGAAGGCAGCCCGCCACAAGTCAGACTTGCAGGAAGCCAGACTGCCAACTTTAGTAAATAATCCAGGAAGCTAAACAACCCAGGAAGCTAAACGGTAACTTCTGTAACAGTTGTCCCAAATGGCCAGGACGCGGATTAGTAACTGACAGCTTCCCTAGTTTTTGCCCCTGCTTCCAATTTAGAACCAACCAGAGAAAGCCAAACATGGCTAACAGATCACATAGGATGCCGTGCTTCTCACAGGTCTGCCTACAGCTTCCCCATGGCAACAGCCTCCATTGAGGGCACACCTGAAACCTTCCCTTCTTTCCAGTCAACCTTTCCCACCCCCCTGGCTGCCTCTGAGTCTCTGCCAAAACACAAGTGATGGGGGCTGACTCCCTCGTAGAGCAAGCTCTGAATAAACTGCATTTCCATTTCTCATTTGCTTGGTCTTCATTTATTTCTACAAACTGGGGGGGAAAAAGTAAATTAAAAAAACAAAACGGGCCCTCCACCGCAGACAGCTGGAGTCGCACTGTCCTGGCGTTCTGAAGTCGCCTCCAGGTAGGGACCTCGCGGGCAGGGGAGGGGACAGCACCCCAGTCACCGCTGGGACAGCAAGGGTAACGTGTCGCGAGATCCTCTGGGTAGGAGTGGGTAGGGGGAACGAGGGGACGGGTGTTGGGGGCGGGGAACACATGCCACCAGCCGAAGGTGCCTTTCGGTCTTTCACGCGTCTGGGACCCAGAGTCCGCAGCCCCAGGCACGGGGAGCTTCGGCGCATGCTCTCCACGCACGCGCACTCTCCGCCCCGCCCCTCGGACTCAGTGACGTCACGTCCGCCGGCGGCCGCGGCGGCGGCGCTGGGCTGCTGTTTCCTGGGCGGGCCGCGCTCGGCGCTGGTGTGCAGCCGCGTCCCTCGGCCCCGCAGGCCCACGTCTGGTGCGCTCGCCCTCGGGTCCTGGGAGGCTCCCAGGTCGCCTGTTGCCCGCCGCTGGTCAGCTCGCCTGGCCTGGTTTCCGCGGGCTCCCCCGGACCGCTTAGTCTCAACCCGGGTTTCCACTGCTAGAGGTGAAGCCTAACAGGGAGATGGGACCTGGGGTCTTGCTTGGAACAGGGTCTTTTTTGTTTTTTACTTTCCGTCAGGTGGACGGTCCTGGGCAGGAATGTAACTTACAATATTTGCTCCAAGAGGACGCGTTTGCCGATGTGCAACCTGAGAATCGTGTCCTTAGCAGACACCGTATTACCGTACAGCTGTTTGGATGCTGCTTTTAAATAACCCACCGAACTCATTTAGCATTTCAGTGCTTTGGAATTTTGTTCTTAAAAAGTATTTGATCCCCAAAGCTCGGAACCCTTTGGAATTTCTCATTTTAAACGAATCCTAATCTTTCCTGTGACTGAATTGGCCCAAAGCGTGGCTTTTCAATAAGGAAGACCTTGGCTGCCTGGAACTCAACCCTCCCCTGGTCACTGAGGGCATCTCAGAGTTTCTAAAACGTGAGGCTTATACTCTGTTTTGCACCGACATTCCAAGCATTTGGAGCGCAATACCTTTTGGAAAATGCATTACATCCATTCTTAAAACACCAACTAATTTGACCTTTTCCCGGATGACTTGCCGGCAGTCGTATGAAAGTTCCTGTGATAAGACCCTAAGACCACAACTTTTTGAGTTCTGATGCCAGATTTTAAGTCATTCTTGTCTCCAACTTTGTGGCATCACCTGTCAACCAGCTACATTCCTGCCCTCTTCTGGCTTTAATGCTGTTAAGCTTTGTGGGTTTTGAATTTGGATAATTACACTTGGTAGAATTGTGTTGAAAGGAAAACGAAGGAACTTATGACTTGTTATTTATTTATAGCTTAGTTTTTCCTTTTACAAAATGCCTATTTTAGAAAACACAGCTAAGCAAAAGAATGAAAATTAAAATCATCTGGAATCTTACCTAAAGATAACAACTGCTAACGTTTCAGAATATAGTCTTAATTTTCTTAATGCATAGTATATAAAACAAGAACAGAATCATAGTGTAACGATTTGGTAACCCCTTTTGCATGACATCTTGTCTGTCTTCCTATTTCACTCATTTTTTTCTTTGAAGATGTATTATGACTAGGTACTCTCATAAGTAAGGTTGCATCCTAGTGCATGAACCTTGTGCCATCGACCGGGGTGCCAAAAAAATGTGTACAAGTGGACACTTTGGTCAATGTTGCTCAAACAGTAGTTTGCCCTAATCAGAAGTGTCTGGATACTGATGGTAACCACTTTGAGCACTTCTTGTAATTACAGAAGTCAAATGTGGCTTGTATTCATTTTTTATTGGTATATATTGAGTATTACAATTGTATTAGATTGGGGAAAAATAATTGCAGTTTTTGCAGTTGTTTTTAACCTTTTAAACTGCAATTAGTTTTGCATCAACCTAATACAGTTTCCTTTTCTTAAAATGTGTATACATTTTTTTGGTACCTTCTGTATTTTAGCAGCTCAGAGGACTTGTTTCATGTCTTTGTTTTTGGTCAAGGTGCACAGGTAAGGTGATGTTAGAGTATATAAAGTCCTGTGCAAGGGCAGGCAGTTTATTATAGTATGTCAGATTCATGGAGAAGTTGGAGAAAATCATTGAAAACATTTCAATTCTTTGTTTCTAAACTCACTTTTCCCGCCCCCCCAACCCCCACTCTCTGTCTCTCTCTTCTCCAAGAATGAAACATGACTGAGGACTCCCAGAGAAATTTTCGTTCAGTATATTATGAGAAAGTAGGGTTTCGTGGAGTTGAAGAAAAGAAATCATTAGAAATTCTCCTAAAAGATGACCGTCTGGGTGAGTTTTATAAATTAAATTAAGCCTACTGATTTCAGTTATCCCCAATGTTCTGAAATAAATGTTAGCTTAAAAGATATCTAGAGGTATTTGTTACCGGCTGTATTTTTTTGGGTGATAGGATGACAGCAGAATGGTATGTTTTGGGAGAAGTTATGGATTTTTGAAGTTTATATTTCACTGAGACAGTGTCCGATGTTTTTGAAAGGCCTCTTAAGTCAGTAATATTTTTCTCATATTAGACCCATATATTAATACTTCCTTTTCTCAGTTTTCAGAGGTGTCATCATAACTTCTGGGTAAATTTACAGTAACTCTTGCCATGATTTTCTTTTATGGAAATACTGAGACTGTATTATGTATTGACATTTTAGTTCTTCTAAGCCAGTAATAATAAGGTCTGTTCTGAGGTTGACTAAATAAAATAAACTGAGCCATAGGTAAAAATAGTACTTTATATACATAGAGTGCTTTTAAAATTTCAAAAACATTTCCCACCTGATCTTTGATTCTCGCTGGGCAGTCTGTGCTTTAAGTATGTCTGGTGTTATTCTCATTTGACAAGTAGGGAGATCTGGGACCAGGACAGTCGAATGTGGTTTATTGGAAATTGGGGGGATTTGAGGGCTGGTTATGCCATGCTTTAGCTATGTTAACTCAGTCAAGTCACTTAACTACTTTGAGCTTCTGTTTCTGCATCTTTATGGTTGGCTTTTTATTTTTATTTTTTAATTTTTTAAATTTTTTATTGGGGAATATTGAGGAACAGTGTGTTTCTCCAGGGCCCTTCAGCTCCAAGTCGTTGTCCTTCAATCTAGTTGCGAAGGGTGTGTTTCTGCATCTTTAAAACAACCACCCAACAAGCTTGCACTGTGCATTAAATGAAATAAATTCATTTAAATAAGTAGTAGCTACTGCTAATAGTATAAGAAATGTAGTAATATTTGCAAAATGTAACCCCTATGCTGTCAAACATTAAGTGTTTTTAAATAGCTGGGTGTTGGAATAGTTGGGCTAGCAATCAGACCAGAGTGGTCTTTTTCAGATTTACTGACTATATAGTAGACTTCCTCTGAAGAAATGTGTTATTGTACTTTAAGTTTTGAACAGTGAAATGTACTTTTACATATTGTGACCAGCACAAAAAGCTTCTAACTCTTGTTTATTTTCTTCTAGATATTGAGAAACTTCGTACTTTTAGTCAGAGGTTCCCTCTCCCGTCCATGTACCGTGCATTGGTATGGAAGGTGCTTCTAGGTACGAGACCCAAGAGTTGGAAACCTATTTTCCAAAATGTTCATTTGCTACCTATCAGGAAAAGGAGGATTTGGTTAGGCCCTTTACTGAATATTGGGTCTAACCTTAGGAGACTGAGTTAGCACTCTATAATAGCCTTCATGAAGGGACTTCAGTGGCAAAACATTAAATATTACTCTAAATAAGAGTGTCCATTTATTAATTGATAGAAGAGAAAGTAATGTGTGTTTCTGAGACATGGTGTGGAAAGAGCATTGTACTGGGAGAAACACCTGGTCTAGGCTTTATTGTCCACTGGCTAACCTTAAGAAAGCCCTTCCAGGCTTCATTTTCTACATCTGTAAAATGAGGTTCCTCAGCTAAATTAACTTTTAGGGTTTAGCTCTCAATTTGTCATGTCTGTGATTCCTAACCCTAGAGGTAAACTTCCTGTTGAGTGCTATCAGAGTCAAAAAGGAATTGGAGAGATTTTACTTCCAGAAAGCACAAATGGATAAATTCCAATGATAAGTGGCTGAAGGAGAAGGAAAAATGATTTTGCTTAGTTTCTGTGGAAGAAAAAATATACCAGGTACCACAAATGACTGGCAGCATCCTTTCAGCCAAAGTTTTTTTCCCTATCATTGCTGAGCTTGCTGATGCATATAATACCCATCCATTACCATCCTCCTTGTCTTTCTTAAACCAAAAAAAAAAAAAAGAAAACATTAGCGTAATCCTAGAGTCCCCGTGAGTTAGGTGTCAGTATCCCGGTTTTACAGATGGGGAAAAGGACTGTGAGGCTAAATAACTTGCCGAAGCCTTACAGCCTACAAGTGGCAGAGCTAGGCTTTGAGCTCAGGTTTGTAGAGCCCATTTGAAGGCAGGGTAGATTGTAGACCTCGTCTTCTTTCCAAAATGTACTGTATTTTCACGAGTTGAGAAATCCGTAGTTCTCAGTCTGGTTAGAAACCATTCTAGAATCACTGCATGATGACTTTTGTGTGTGCGTCTTGGCAGTCTTTGTACACGTATATTTCCAATAGCTCACCATGCAGTTAAAATCTAGAGATTGGGTGACAACTATTTTAGTTTTTTCCTGAGCATTTTTCCTTAAATTTTAGCGTTTCCAGTGGCCATCAAAATAAATGCCTTGCAAGGACGCTTTTTAGGTGGTAATGTCAATACTATGGTGTCTGCTGGGCGACACTATGTATCTTATTAATAATGCCAGTGGGTTACTGGGAGATGCTCACTGGTGCTTTGTGGCACTTCCTGAGCGTCAAGGCTTACTTGGTTCTTTCATCACCTGTGTTCTCCACCTGTCTTTATCAGGAAAGTCTTTGTTGTTATTTTTGAGGTTGTTAAAGGCACTGGAGAGTTAGAGCTGCCTACTTCCTAATACCACTTTAGGCAAATATCAGAAAGAGACTTGTGAGGACTGGGCCTTAGAAAACATGTTTGAGGTTTAACATGGAAACACTGTGCCACCTCTAGTAGTATCATGGGGATTGAACTACAGCTATTTAATCTGTACTGTATTAGCCTAAATTTGGAGGACACTTGAATGTATTACTTTGGCTTTTCCAGAAGCCTGGCACAGAGCCCCATAGCTGAGGTAAGTAAAGATGTATGCAAGAAAAAGAACATTTAAGCAAGTTTGGTTATAACGTGAACATGGATCATGTTAGCTAGAGTCCTTAGAGCTCATCCAATGTTTGTTTCCCAGAAAGGTCTTTAGAATATTGGATCTGTGGTGGTTTGCACCAAACAGTGATCCAGAGTCAAATGTACTAACACTTACACTAGCTTAGTTTGGGCCGTATATCTTCTAAGTGCTTTATGTATATTAATTTTTTATTCATCACAACAAGTGTTGGAGAGCGGTATTTTTATTCCCATTTTTCAGATGCAGAAGCTAAGACATAGGGAGATGAAGTAAGTTGCTGACGGTCACCCAGCCAGTTAGTTGTCAGCTAGAATTTAAACCCAGCAACTTTACTCCAGTGTCTGTGCTGCTAAGTTTAATGAGGCTGGAATAAATAAAGTGACATGTTTTTATTTATAGCAAAACTTAGAGCTGTATATTGTCACCATTTCCCAAATCTGTTTGACCACGGTCCCCTTTTTCTCATGAAGACTCTTGGGGCTAGTGTTCTGTGAAGAGCATTTGGGGAGACGCTTATCCCTCCTATTTCCCACCTTGGACAGACGAGGAACCAAGAGCCCAGAGAGATATTTGTGAGAGTCCTGGTGTTCTCAGATTCGGGGCTAGAGCCTAGGTATACTGGAGGCCCATCTCGTGCTCTTTCCAGTCTGTTTTCTCCATGCCATTTGTTCGTAAAAAAGATGTGCGGTTCTTGCTCCAAAGCCTGTTGGATAGACATCATGTTTAAATGGGTTAATGAGCATAAAATGGCATCAAAATGTAATGTAACGTGGCCTTGTCAGTGGAGATGAGAGATTTTTGTGGTCCTGAAGATAGGATACTTTGTACACAAGTTTTAAGTGTTGGGAAAGAGAAGGATCTGATGGGTAGTTGGTGGTTCTGAGATGAAGGGGGCTGTGTTGTCAGTTAGGGCAGCCACAACAAAATGCTACAGATGGAGCGGCTGAAACTGCAGTTTATATTCTCATGGTTCTGGAGGCTGGGAAGTGCAGGATCAAGGTGCTGATGAAGCCTCGCTTCCTGGCTTGCAGATGCTGTGTCCTCACAAGGCTACCTTCTTGCTGTGTCCTCACAAGGCTAAGAGAGACCTTTCGTATCTCTTCCTCTTCTTATAAGTTCGCCAGTCCTATTGGATTAGGGCCCCAGCCTTGTTACCTCATTTAACTTTAATTACCTCCTTATAGGCCCTACCTCCAAATAAAGTCACATTGGGGGTGAGGGCTTTAATGTATGAATTTTGAGGGGACACAATTCAGTCCATAGCAGGGGCCAAGTGCAAAAACTGAAGATGGACCTGTAGGAGCAAAAGGTGGCCCCAGGCTGCATTAAATAAATTGAATTAAATCATTATTGTAATTGATATGATTCGTGCCTTGATTTAGATGGCCCCCTTATCCAAGGGCTTTATGACACCATTCCATAGCTCTCTAATATCAGTGATGCTCTACCAAAGAGAAGTCTGAGAGGAGATGCCCATCACAATTACACTAGAATTCACACAAATATCTAATTACCATAAATATTCTCTTTTCCAAATTCTCACCATAAAACAATCTTAAATTTTAAATACCATCAACACTTGAATGGCAACTGCATCTGTTTCACCCTTTGTTTTCCTGGTCTCTGTATAGGGATCCTGCCTCCACACCATGAGTCCCACACCCAGGTGATGACGTATCGCAAGGAGCAGTACTCTGACGTCCTTCATGCCCTGAGAGTCGTTCGTTTCGTCAGTGACTCCACGCCTCAGGTGGAAGTCTATCTCCGCATGTATCAGCTGGAGTCTGGAAAGTTGCCTCGAAGTCCCTCCTTTCCACTGGTTAGTGGTACTGTGGTTTGACACTTAGCGCAGCCCTACACTGTCGCATCTTGCCAGCCTTTGATTGCATCATGTTTTGCCTTAGAAGCTTTCAATGGCTCTCCTTTGTCTGTAGAATAAAAGCAACACATCTTTCCCTGACACTCATGGCCCTGTACGTTCTGACCCCATCAGCCTAATTTTTCTTTAAATACTATGTTTTATTTTGAAGTAATTTCAAACTTACAGAAAAGCTACAAGAATTCCCATATACCCTTTACCAGGCTCCCCAGTTGTTAACATTCAGCACATTTGCTTTGTCCTTTTTCCTGTATATGAATACGTATTTTTTTCCTAAACCATTTGGAAATAAGATGCAGACATGATATCCCGTTTCTTCAGATTCCTTCAGTGCATACTTCCTAAAGATAAGAACACTCTCCCAGGTAACCATAGTACAATCATCGAAACCAAAAAGTTGACACTGATACAATATTAACATCTAATCTTCTGACTCCATTCACATTTGACCAATTGTTCCAATAACGCCCTTTATCAGAAACAATAAAAGTTTTGGTTCAGAACTTACCAAACTTTCACTCACTAGTTGTACCATTTGTTGATTTAAACATTTTTAAATATTTTAACTATTCATTTAGAAATCATTTTAGACATAGAAAAAAGTTGCCATATACCTTCATTTAGCATCCTCAAATGTTACATCTTACATTCCATAATACAATTATCAAAACCAGAAGATTAGCATTGATACAAAACTATGAACTACGCTATAGACCGTATTGAAATGTTGTTGATTGTCCCAATGATGACCTTTTTCTGGCTCAGGATCCAATCGAGGATTCCACTTTACATTTATTTCCACGTCTTCTTAGTCTCCTTTAACCAGGGACAGTTCCTCAGTCTTTCTTTGTCTTTCCTAAACCTGACATATTTTTTAGAGTTCTGGGCAGTAGAGCATTTCTTAGTTTGGGTTTGTTTGATGTTTCCCCATGATTAAAATCTGGGTGTGCATTTTTGGCAGGAAGGCCACAGAAGTATGACACTTAAGCACTGTTGCTGCTGGCTTTGATCATTTGGCTATGGCGGTGTCTGCCAGGTTTCTTCAATGTAAAGTTACTGTTTTTCCCTTTGTAATTAATAAGTAACTTGTGGGGAGCAACTTTGAGACTGTGTAAATATACATCCACTAACAATTCTGGCCTGGAACAGTTTTACTGTGCTGATTGCCAAATGGTGATTTTCTAGCTCCTTCGTGCCCTCTGCATTTATTAGTTGGCATTCTTTTATAAGGAAGTTTTTCCTTTCTCCCTCATTTATTTATTTATAGTAGCATGAATATTATAGATTCCTTTTATTCAATGGCCTATAATCTATTACTGCCATTATTTATTTTTGTGTTCAAAGTATCTCAAATTTGGCCAGTGGGAGCCCTTCAAGTGGACTTCTGTGTCTTTTTGACCAACTCCCATCATTTTGAGCATTTCCTTGTGTTCTGGCACAAAAAAATATTCCAGCTCATCTTGTACTTTCCCTGCCTCAGGCCTGGAATCTTCCTGTTTTGGTTTTGGAATGGAAGGTGGTATTTAGCAACTAAGAACAGGACACTGGATGTGCTAATTGTTCCTGGGGTGTCATTGCTTCTAAGCCCTTGCTGCAGAAGGAGCTAGGAAATTCATATGGACGTACACACACATTCACATACATATTCTCACACCCTTATGTATGTTTATATATCTGTTTATCTATATTAAAAGCCCTGAGTTTACCTCCAATTCCAGTGCACTGTCACAAGTTCATTCTAACCATCACTCTTTCTATATTTGCAAGTTCCTTCTCTGACAGTTGCAAATATGAAAAGGCTCTCATTTTCCTCATTCTGTTTACTTCTTTGCTCATTCCTCTGTTTGTAACCAGCACTGCCAGCCACGGGTCTTGCAGGCCCTGGCCATGGCCTCAGCCTGACACCTCCTCAGCCTCTGCTCCCTGGGCCCCAAGCTGCTTTTTAAACTTCATCTTTGGTAAACTCCATACTCTAGTTACTGGACTACTTATTGTTTGTAAAAGGACGAGGTGGGAAGAGGAAAAGTTTGAGCAAAGGAATGATTATAGCTCTAGAGCTTTGGGCGTTTTGATGCAATTTGCAATTTACTCTAGGCATTTTAACAGTTTTTCATTTTGGCCAAAACAGAGTGAATTGTTCAAAATAGGGATTTGTCTGAAAGCTGATTCTCTTACTGCAGATTGCAACCCATCAGTATAGCATTTTGAGCTTTCACTTGTTCTTTCTTTTTGAAGTTAATGATGTGGTTCCCACTTTTATTAAGTTTAACAAGAGAGAATGGCCTTGAAAATAATTGGAACTCTTAACAAACGTCTTAAATTTTACTTATCCTTGGCAAAGTGAAGTTGGTAGTACTATACAAGTTCTTAAATTATACATTAAATTAGGTTAGATTATCCGTTCAAGAAAACTAAATGATAGGTTATAGTTGTCACCTCATCCCTGCTCCACTTGTCCATGTTCATGGCCAGACACCTTTCCTGCAATCACGGCAGACATGCTGTCAAAGTGTTTGTTTTGGGCTCTGCGACGCCACGTCTCCCTGATGACCAAGCCCTCAATCAGCCTCGTTTTTCTTATCCATTAATAAGAGTGTGTGATAGTGCTTGACACGGCCAGGAACATGGTCCATCAAGGACACTGCTCCTCTTCCCAGGCCACCCAGCGTGGCCGGGAGCAGCAGTGAGATGCCACGTCGGGAGCACCTCGCTCAGTGCCCGGTACCAGGGGGGAGTCCAAGAAAGGAGCTTCCTTCCCTTCTCTTCTTTCTCTCCTCCTTTGACACGTTAATTAACGTTTAGAAAAATGTGTTTTCCATGATTCTGCTAACATTTTATAGAATATTAATAAGCTGAAAGGAGGCCTAAAATGAAATACTTTTATTAAAATCGGAATTTTGATTGAATTTGGGACTTTTTAGGGGAGTAGAAAGATACGTTTTAGCTTCTTTTAATATTAAAATCCCTCAGCTATTAAATCCTAGGTGAAAATGTATTTTTGTGTAAGATATGGTGATTGAAAACAAAAAAGATTTTCAAGCAGAGTCCAGTTTTAATAGGATTTCTTTTTTGAAATTTATTTGAGGGTTTACTTTTATATTCTGAGTATTGACACAAGGTTTGAGAAATGCCATTCTTCTGATTCCTAAAATTCTGATTCTAGCGACATTTGAACTTTTTAGGTACTTAAAGATAGAACAAAATTCTAAAGGTATGTGTGAATGCTTTGAGATAAAGAAAATGCTGCCTTAGTCCGTTTGGAGTCACTGAGTTTTTGCCAATTATCATATTGACAGATATCTCCAATTATTATTTGTGCTGTGTAGCACATCATTTTGAAATAAATTCTCTAGCCCTGAGGATATTTTTAGGTGGAGAGAATCAGCACCTTGCTTCTGATTTATGTTGATTCTTTTATAGCTTTAATGTTAGGAGTTGGCAGGTGTCTGAGTGCTCAGCCTGAAACCTGGGTACTCGTAAACAACAGTGATTCAAGTAGACTTCGCTGCTATTCACCTTATCTCCTCGTTGGTCTTCTCTTTAGTGATGGACTATGCTTTTTGGTTCCACTTTGATTTATTAATACAGCCTCTTCAAAATTTAGGGGATAAGCCTTCATTTTTATTAAAGAAATATGTATTGCTCTCTTCTGCTGTGCCTGCCTCTTGAGATTTATTACTAATCTTTCAGAAGCCAGAAGATGAAGTATTTGTTGCCATCGCAAAGGCCATGGAAGAAATGGTGGAAGATAGTGTCGACTGTTACTGGATCATCCGATGCTTTGTGAACCAATTAAACAACAAGTACCGAGATTCTTTACCCCAGCTGGTGAGGGATGTTTTTCTGGTTGTTGGCAGGGGGTGGGGATGAGCAGTGGTACTGGGGTCTTCAGAAAACACTCCTACCTCCTGGTGCTGCCGCAATTAAGAGTAGACCCCCTATAGTAGGAGTCAGCAGATGTAAATATTTCCAGCTTAGCTGGCCAGATGGGCTCTGTGTCTCCATGTCTCTATTGCTGTCACTCAGATCTGTTGTGGTTGCACAAAAGCAGCCATTGACAATACAGGAAGGAACAGTTGTGGCTGGATTTGGCTGCTGTGGGCCACAGTTTGCATACCCGTGCTCTGTAGTATTCCTTATCTTGGCCTAGAATCCCAAGATAAGGAATACTACATATCCTGGCTTTATCTAGGATTTTCCCTCTGTATTAGCTAAGGTTTAAGTTTGGCTGCATATAATGGAAAGCCCTCTGAATGGAAGCCTTATTGTTAATGGGAAGTCCAGGGGTGAGGCCATCCCGAGCTGGGGCCATGGCACCAGGTGTCAGCAGGGACCCAGCTCCTCACCCTCCTCTCCAGCCTCCTCAAGGTGTGATCCTGCCTCTTGTGCTCACAGGTGGGTGATGGAGAGGCAGTGTGACATCTGTGTTCTGCGCAGGGAGGAGGGGCTAGAAGAGATGAGCCAGCCAAGCCTGTCCCCCTTTTACAGACTTTCCTTCTGCATCTGCATATCTGTTAGTGGCAGGACTGTGTTACCTGGCCGCCCATCTGCAGGGGAGCCTGGGAAACGTGTTTTCATTTCAGCCAAACACATTGTGATCTCCCATTCAAACAGGATTCTGTGTGTGAAGGAGAGCTGAGTGGGTCTGAGGGAGGCAGTGGCTGCCGGCTGTGCTCTGATGGGGATCAGAGAACCGAATGGCGCTTGTTTCATCAGCATAAACCAGTGGTCCTCTGCCGTTCTCTTTTCCCAGTTTCATTCCTATTTATAAAAATGAATCTGTCTTTTATCTTAAAACATTGAGTTGTTTTCTTTGCAAATCCTATTGAGAATAGTTTCTGTGACACGGATTGCAGGACCCGCTGGGGGGGCCCTGCTGAAGGTTGGATGAGCCCTGAGGGTCTCCAACTACAGCAGTTACCAGGCCGCTGGCAAGGCCAATCCGCTTTGTAGAGATTGGACAAGTCTGTGTTTATGTATCAATGAAGTAAAATTTGGTTTTTAGAATTTTAAAATTTGAGGGATGTTTTTCTGGTTGTTGGCAAGGGATGGGGATGAGCACCATTTAATTGATTTCAATCCATTTAGTTGATTTCAATAAAAATAATTTAAGCATGGCATCGGAGCATCTATAGAGAAAATGCTACTTGCCTAATTAAATCAAGACGGTCAAGTCACATCATGATTTAATTAGCTTTTCTTATCTAATACTGGTATAAATTCTAGCATTTTGATAGCTTATGTTTAAAAATTCATTCTTTATTTGTGATAACACATAGTAGATAAATACATTCTTCAAATATTAAACAATCCAGGTGACTCGAGTGTTTCTGTAGGTCTGTACCACTACCTCCCCACCCCCCACTTTCTAAGAAGTAAACACTCATCAGCTTGATGTGTTTTCTTCTAGGTGTATGTGTGCTCGCACCCCCCACACACAATGATTTATATATACACGGGTATCTAATTTTATATATATAATTATTTTTTAAAACATACATATTTTTAAAGAGTATATTATCACACTGTTCATGTGGCCCTACAGTTTCTTGTGTTTTTTTTTAACGTAATGTTTTGGAGGCTTTCCAAATTAGTACAGTTTTCAGCCCTGAATCCCTATTAGTATTACCTGGGAACTTTTAAAAATTACCAGTGTCCTTCCTCCACCTGGACAAATTAAGCCAGACTCTCTGGGGTTGGGGCCCCAGAATTCTAATTTTTTGAAAGCTCCAGGTGATTCTGAAGTGTGCTGGGGTTGAGACCTATTCGTTTAGAACCACCCCCTTTTTTTTTTTTAACTTGCTCACAGTATTGTAAAGAATGCGCCATGCTTTAACGTACAATCTGTGCGGTCAGTCTCCAGGCCGTACATGTGTATGTGTGAATGTTTCTCTGCGTGGGTACGGAAGGGGAGTGCTTTGTTGAAAGAGAGACATATTTAAAATTCGAACTGCCAGATTGTTCACCCAAAAGCCATGCCAGTTTTGCTTCCCCCAGGAGATTCTGAGATTTCCTGTTTTCCACTCCATTGCCAGTACTCGATAGTATCTATCTCTTAAATTTTTGTCAATCTGATAGTGAAATGGTAACCCATTTAATTTACATATCCTCATTTTCTCCTGAAGTGGAGCAGCTTTGCATATGTTTATTGGTCATTTACAATTATCCACCTTTCTGCTATTTCGTTTGCTTCTTTCTTTTTTATTTGTAAAAGTTATTGATAAACTCTGGATTTTTATCCTTTGTTACATATGTTGAAAATATTTTCTCCCTGTCTGTTGCATGTACTAAAATTTTAAGTTTTGATACAATTGGATTTATCAATACTTTTATTTTACTTGTTTGGATCTTATTTAGGAAGCTCTTTCTAACCCCAACATACAAAAAACAGTTTGTTTGTTTTTTTAAAAAAACTTCTAGCTTATTAAAATGTTTAAACATTTGAAAATAGTTTTTTCATTTCTGAGGGATTTATTGTTTTGGCTGTTGTAGACACAGATTGGACTTCATTTCTTGCTTGTTAACTGCCACTCATCTTCAGCCAGCACACTCCTTCCTCTTCTTCCTGCCTTCTCTGGTTAACAGTTACTGAGAGTGTGCCTCCTGCCAGGCAGTGCTAAATGTGCTTTATCAGTGAATTACTTCATTTAAACCTATAGCTCTGTTGTTAAAGATGAGGAAACAAGCACAGAGCAGTTAAGTAACTTGCCCAAGGTTACACAGTCATGAGCAGTAGGACTACCACTTACGTTACTTATTTGTCAGTTCATCCTTTTTTTCATAGATTTAAAATGCCATTCTTACGATTTGTCGTTACTAGATTTCCATGTATACAGATGGTGCCAAAAAAAGTGTACACATTTTAAGAAAGGATAACTGTATGAAAACTGTAATACTGAACATATACCGATAACAAAAGATGAATACAAGTCACGTTTGACTTCTGCAATTACAAGAGGTGCTCAGAGTGGTTTCCATCAGTGTCCAGACACTTCTGATTATAACGAACTACTGCTTGAGCAACTTGGACCAAAGTGTCCACTTGTGTACATTTTTTTGTACCCCTGGTATATATATTTGTCTCTTCCTGGGCTCTTTTTTCCCTCCATTGAGCTATTTGTCTATTCCTGGGCCAAATATGGTGTATTGAATACAGCTTCCTAGTATATTTTGATAGCTGGTGGGGTAAATTTCCTCTTATTGTTCTTTTTCAAAAATTTCTTGGCTATGTTTGAACTGTCTTTTTTCTTTTTAGAAATGCATTTTAGAATCATCACGATACTAAATGTCCTCTAAACCTTAATTTCTTCATCTTCAAAAACGAGCTTTCCTCTAATAGTACATTATAATACCTAGCACATAGTTTCAAGTAGTTATGAATTTTTTTAAAAAAATTTTCAGAATGCGTAAGAAAAGCTAACTTTCCTTTATATTGCCATATGATTTAGGCATTAGTTTACTTAAACTTTTCTCTTTTAGTTAAGCTGTGTTTAGTCAGCCTTGCAATTTTTTATTACTGTTTTATGGCTGTCTTCTTCCTAGCTTCTTGTTAAAGTAGACTTTCCATAATCTTGTGTTATCTTTTCAAGTTGATGTGGTTTTACCAAATAAATTGGGTGTCACAAAGCATAGGTGATTTTATAGTCCTAGGGAAGTGTGCCTCTGACGGACATTGATGGGCCTTTCACATCAAAGACTACATCTGGTGGTGACGTGTGTATTATGTTGCAGTGTTCTGATTTACCGGGTTACATCACAGCTTCTCTCCTTACACGCTTTTGGAAATTCTGCTCTTTGATGAGGCCCCTCATTGCCAAGGAGAATAGAGGCCACCTTCAGTGGTGCGATGTGGAACCACCCCTGTGGTTAATCTCTTTTCAGAGCAGACTGTCCTTAAGCTATCTCAAGCTTCCTTGTGTTCAGTCATTAAAGTAAGCAAGCTTTCTGTCATTGCTATTGCTGCAATTTTTTAAAGCTATTCTAAGGGGAGGGTTTTTGATTTTTGTTCTAATAAACACCAAGATCAGTCTCTTCCTAAGTTTAATATAAATCCCTCTCAGGGTGGGTAAGTCCCTTTTTTGTAAGGTTTTGCCTTTTGTTGGTGACCTATGCTATTTATTTTCTTCATAAAGTAACAATTTAGGGTCATGGAAACATTGGAAATAACCAAAATGTTTAACAGTAAAATATAATAATCGCATCTATCAATTGCTGAGTACTAAAAATTTCAGGTAATATAAATGTTATCTCCTACTGAAAAAAAAAGTGTGTGTGTGTGTGTGTGTGTGTGTGTGTGTGTGTGTATTAGGTTGGTGCAAAAGTAATTGCAGTTTAAAAGGCTAAAAATAATTGCAAAAACTGCTATTACTTTTGCACCAACCTAATATATCGGGGATGCCAAAAAAATGTATGCAAGTGGACACTTTGGTCAACGTTGCTCAAGCAGTAGTTCGCTGGAATCAGAAGTGTCTGGAGGCTGATGGTAACCACTTTCAGCTCTTCTTGTAATTGCAGAAGTCAAACATGACTTGTATTCATCTTTTGTTATCGGTATATATTGAGTGTTAGAATTTTAATAGTTTTTTTCCTTTCTTAAAATGTGTATACATTTTTATTGTACCCTCTGTGTGTGTATATATATACTTATATGTGTGTATATGTACACACATACACACATATATATATTCACCCTCTTTCTTAGATTTAGCAGTAGCACATGATACACATTTTTCTCCACCCTTCTGTTTTTACCGGGAAGATGAAATGTACTGGAGATCGTGCCCTAATAGTATAGAGGGATGTTACTTATTCCCTTTCAGGGCTGCGTACTACTCCACTGTGTGTATATTCACTAGTTTATTTAACCCATCCTCTATGTTGGCCATTTGGGATTTTCCAGTCCTTTGCTATTATACAAAGTATTATAGATAATAGCTTTGTGCATATATCTTTCATACACTTACTAGTACATTTTTGGGATAGATGCCCTAGAAATGGATTGACTGGATCAAAGGGTAAATGTATATGTTACTTTGCTAGATATCTCCATATTCTTCTTCATTTAATTCACAATATTTATTTAGCAGTCATATATTGAGTGCTACTATGCCAAGTAATGTTCTAGGTCCTGGAGAACTAGCAGTGAACGAAACAGATGTAGTCCCTGCCCTCACTGAGCTTATAGTCTGATAAAGGAAGAAGACAAAATACTTTATAATTTTCACTCATCCGTATGTTGATTGTTATTTGTACTGTCTTTTGGATGAACTTTTCTTTGCTGTGAGGTATAATATATAAGTGTGTGTGTGTGTGTGTGTGTGTGTGTGTGTGTTCACCCATGTCACTTTGTGAGAAAAGTACGTATATATACCATTGGCAGAACCGACCAAAATTCAGAGGTGAAAGCCAGAACAGGAGCCCTTTGCCAGTTTGTACTTTGAATAGAAGCTCCTGGTGTGGGGAGTTGTCTGTAGTGTTGTTGAGAAGCTATAGGAACTGTTAAGTAATGGAGGTAAGTTGGATAAACAAAAAAGTTAGAGAGCCTCTGACAGAGAGAGGAGAAACTGGAGCAGATACCACTATGTGGGCCCACTTTGTCTGGGTACCTCCTGCGCATTCTCCGTGAGCCAGCCCAAACGTTGCCCCCCTGGGAAACTTTCTGGCTCCTAAAGCCTGGGTTAGGCTTCCCACCTGGTATGCCCAGCCCCTTGTGCTTTTGCCCATTAGAGCTTTATTACAGTGTGTTCTGGTCACCTCTTACTGGGCTCTGTCAGCCAGGCTGTAGGCCCTTGAAGGAGGGACTTGATTTATGTGTTACCCTGTTCCCTGTATGTTAACACAGGGTCTGGTTACAGGAGACATGGCAGGGTTATGAGTCACCGCTTTGGCAGAAGCGCAGGGATGCAGATATTTCGTGAAATAAACATTTGCATGTGCTCAGGTGACAAGTGGTCTGGTTGTGCTCTTCTGTATACGGGGTATAGCCCTTATGGTTTGACCCTCAGAGCCCGTTCATAGTCAGTGAACCCTAAATAGAGCAGCCTGTGCAGGGTGGCCTGGGCCTGGTCTGGGCTGCGGGCTTCGTTCGCCTCCCAGTTTTCTGGAGTTGCTTGCTGCTTAACCTCGTGGGAGAGGCTGGGAGAGCTGACGGAATCCGGGTTCTTGTTCCCTGTGCATTATTCCTCTGCTTCCCGAGAATTCTCGTGCACATTTTGTTGGGGACAGAGCTCGCCCTCTGGACATCCCTGTTGGGGCAACCTCCTCGACGTGGGGCACTGTGGTGCTCAGGGTGGGTCAGCATACGTTGGTCAGTGACTGACGGGCGCTTTTCATCCCCAAATCTTTTGCCTCATTCTTCCTGCTCCCTCTCCCACTTTAGTCCCATTCGCTCTCCTTGGTCTTCCCCTTCCCTCTTCCCCCTTTTCCTGTCTGTATAATCTGCCCTAGAGCAGCCAGGAATATCATGGGACTTTCTAAGCTCCCCAGAATAATTGGATTTGGCTGTGGCCTTTTGCCTCAGGCTGTTGAATCTGCTTAGTGCAGTTAACATTAGGGTGACCAACTGTTGCATTTTGCCTGGGACTATCCTGGGAAACCCCTCAGTCCTGGCCAGTGGTTGCCCTGGTTATGCTGACCTGGGAAACGGGCATCACCAGCAACTTGGATGACTGAAGTTTTGTTTCCTAGCACTTCCCTGCATTCAGCATGTATATTTTTTCATCATAGGCTGTAAGATCAGGTAATGCTATGTCACAGGAAATGAATAATCTCTTCCTGTTTCATCATTAGCCAAAGGCTTTTGAACAATACTTGAATCTGGAAGACAGCAGGCTGCTGAGTCACCTGAAGATGTGTTCTGCAGTGTCCAAACTTCCTTACGACCTCTGGTTCAAGAGGTGCTTCGCCGGGTGCTTGCCTGAATCCAGCTTACAGAGGCGAGTATTTCTTACAAAGATGTACTGAAGGCTTGGAGTTGGAAAAGAATCCTAGGTTTTCATGTGATCACCCCTCAGAATATAAATTTGCTTTGGTACAATACAGTAATTTAAAGCGATCTTCTCCAGCAGCTAACATAACACAGGATTCTGTTTATTATATATACAGTTATAAATATTAGAATATTAATTTAATCGTAACAAGAATTAATACAAATCTTAGAATATACAATTTAAAAAATTGAGGGCTCTCAATTGGATGCTGTACAATGTTCAAATCTGAAACATTCTCCAGGAGTTTATATATAGGCCTGGGCTTTTCTTTTCCAGACATGTGGTAGGTCCTAATCTGGAGAAAATCTTGGTATTTCTTAGTTTCATTATAACATCTTTAAAGTAGCTAAAGAGATTGGAGACTCAAAATCAGAGTCTTTAAGTTTAATGAAAGCATTAGTATCAGACATGTGTTATGGGTATTTCAGAGTCCTGGGCCTTCCCCTCCAGGATGTTGTGATGTAGTTGAGAAGAAAGACAATACACAGAGAACACTACAGGACAATACATAGCTAAGCATATGGAGCATAATACCAACTTTAAGAGTTACAGAAGTTATCAGGATAATTATTTTAGTGTGGCTGCTGATCAATACTTAGCTCCTTACGCCCTTAGAGAAGTTGAAGGAATTTGAACCGCTGGAAAGTGAAATTTATCTCATTTCTTATGTTTCTTTTGTTGTTGCTTAGCAAGCATAACAAAATATTAGTAAAATCTAAACTTTGGTTTAGGACTTTCCTTTCCTTCCCCAAACTGTCGGGTTTGAAACAATAGGAAATGGGCGTTTGGTACATTTTTAGCAGAGCAAGTACTTTTTAGTGATGATTCCTTTTTTCCTTCCATTGCTGATTGTGTCTGAAATAGATTTCAACTGGCTGATTTATTTGTTGTTTTTTTGATGATTATTTCATTATAACTCTTTTGTGAAGCTTAAAACAGAAGGAGTGATTTGATTCAGTTTTGTAATTTGAGAGCTCTAGGTAAACAGATTTCAAACACTATTTGATTATGTATCTCTTCATTTTTGTAGGGTTTGGGATAAAGTTGTAAGTGGATCCTGTAAGATCCTAGTTTTCGTAGCTGTGGAAATTTTATTAACTTTCAAAATAAAAGTCATGGCACTGAACAGTGCAGAGAAGATAACCAAGTTTCTGGAAAACGTAAGTGTGCTTTATTTGATTTTGAATCTAGAAAGGAAGTCAGTTTAGCAAACCAGATTTTCCTATTGCATTAAACTATTTCAGAGAAATAACATAGTATATTTTTACATTATAAGAAACAATTTCTCCCTTGAAAAAAATTAGTTTACTGCTGATCTATGGATTTTAGTTTGCATCCTCTATTTGGAGGACGATGGTCTGAGCAAGGAGACTGTCACATGTCACCGTGACTGTGCACTTAGGGCCAGAAGCTTATCCCCTGACAAGACTATAGGAGACTTGTCAAGAAAAGGAAAAGGTGAGAGCCCTCACTTTAGGGTGACCAGTCCTGGTTAATGCAAGGGGAATCCTGGTGTTTGGGGGATTTTGTCAGCCCTTTCATTTCTGTTCCCATCGCTGTTGGAATCCCAGCTGGGTTGTGTTAATGTGCCTAGGTCTTAACTTAGTACATGTTGAAGACATTCTAAACGAATCAGCCTTTCCTTCTCTGTGTACCTTAGAATACTCTTAGCCATGCAGGAGGTAGAAATAAAGGCTCATGCCTGAAGGAATTTCTCTGGATCCAAAAATCTATTATTATTATTATTTTTAAATCAGTCAATATTAACATTTGAACACTGGTTTGGTAAATAATAAGTACTAAGTGAATGTGTGTGTTGAATAAATGACTCATCATCATTATAATAATGAGCGGCTAACAGTGCCAGTGCCTGTGCCAAGAGTTTTTCGTGGAATATTTCATGTAATCCTGTAACAGCCCTATGACGTGGGGCTATTGTTTGCCCCATTTTAGAGATGGGATCTGAACCCAGGTATAGCTTAGGTAACCTGAACCCCAGGTAGCTCAGGTAACCTGCCTAGGGGCACACAGTTAGTGGGCAACGCAGGATTTGAACCCAGGCAGTCTGACATTAGAGCTCCTGTGTGTGTCCTCAGGTGGCATGTGAATCAGAGATCCTGGCAGCAGCCATATATGCGATCACTTCCTGCAACAATGGAAATTCCATCGGAAATAAGTTAGATGCCACAGTGAGGGAGATACTGATGTTTTTACAGCTTCCCTGAAATTTCACGAAGACTGGTTTGCTTGTTCACAGATCCCCCAGGACAGCTCGGATGCAATTGTGAGCAAGGCCATCGACTTATGGCATAAACACTGTGGGACGCCTGTCCATTCAGCCTGACCGCTCCTGCTGGTGTGGACAGCCTGCGGGGCCCGCCCAGAGCGTTTGGTTCTGAGGACGCGATCTACTAAACTGATCAACGCAGGGTTCTCGCTTTGGTGCTCCAAGTGCAATTTCTTTTCCAGCAAAATATTGAATGAAGATACCTGGTATCGCTGCATCGAGGCGCGGCGTCTTTCAGTTGCACGGAGTACCAGGTTCCACTCTGAAGACAGTTTAAAAGGGTTGTTGCAGTTGT
Organism: Rhinolophus sinicus; assembly: GCF_036562045.2. Lineage (NCBI taxonomy): Eukaryota > Metazoa > Chordata > Mammalia > Chiroptera > Rhinolophidae > Rhinolophus > Rhinolophus sinicus. The sequence goes on from NC_133756.1 coordinate 65,746,279, forward strand.
GAAAGCAGTTCAGTCAGGGTCGAGGGTGCTTTAGGAAGCAGAGCAGAACCAAGCCCGCTCTACTCTCTAATCGGCACCAAGCTAGGGGCTCTCTAAGGTCTGTTTCTGGAATAAAGGTTAAATAACTTCCTTCTGTTGACAACTCAGATTCGGCTTTTGTTGATGCAGTTCTTATTTAAATCTAAGCCGACTGCGCTCTGAAGCTTCCTCTTGCTAAACAGGTTTAAATAAAGGCCTTACATTTTTTTCTTTGTACCAGTTGGAATGAAACAGTGATTGACTAAAATATGTCTACATTTACCTACCAGGAGAGACAATACTTGTTGATATTTTGCTGGACTGGTGCTTTTTCCTGATGGGTCATTAGATGCTGGATGGGCTTCAGGGTGCCCTCTGCCACCCAGAATAGGAGTGAGAGAAATGGCAGGTTAAGGTGAACAGTTAATGACCCCTGAGCCGTACTGTGCCACATTATGGTAACTGTTCATTGGAAAGTGGCAGGCTTTGAGCCCCTCGAGTAAGACGCGGCCCTTTGTTTGCTACTGATTCAGCTGTGAGACCTACAGGACCCTGAGTGGGGAGCTGGGTTCTCCCCACCCGCTACCTCCCCAAAAAAGCAGAAGGAGACCATGAAATGATGAAGTTAGAAATCTGAGAATTCAGTCCTTCCCTCAAGTGTAAAGTAACTGCCTAGAAAGAGTTCAGGAAACCTGAGTTGTGGGAACCAGCTGATAATTCTGTATAGTAGCATAGCCAAAAGTATTTAATTTTTTAAAAAAAACAATACACTCAGAAGAAAACTCCTTAAAGTACACTTCTGCATACAATTAAGACTGTATATTTATTCGGTGATTGCCTCTACCCCCGAAGAACTTTTAATCCATTTGGGGCTATAAGAAAAAAAACACATGAAAAGGAATTCCTGCCCCAGTCACCAAATGGTGATCATGATACGTGAAATTCACAGCGAAGTCATAAAACAATAATAATTTTACTGCTGTTGAATTTATTAGCCACGTGTCATTTGTACAACTTTTTAGGAAAATAACACATGGTAAAGTTGTGATGTTTGTGAATCTCAATTCCGGGAAAAGAAGAAAAAGAAGCATTAGCAATCTCTCAAGAAGAGGACAGGAAGGGGTGCGTTGCTGTTCACTCACGCCTCGTGCTCACTGGTCTGCGCGGAGGAAGTGTGGGAGGCAGGAGACAGGGCGCGTGCGTCCGCTGGTGGGGGCTGCAGGACTCCTTTGCACAGTTTGGGGGACGGTCCAGGGGACCTGAAAGGGAAGACTTGCTGTGCTGCCGAAGGACCGGGAAGTACTATGTTCTGCTAGTACCCGCTGGCAAGCCCAGCTGGTGAAACCTCTGGCTACGGGTGTGGGGAGGCCGTTTTTTTCTTGAGGGAGCCCATCTGATACCATTAGGAGTTTTCTTTATTAGAAAACTAAATGTCTCCATGTTAGTAGCAGGGTTTTGTAAGGCCCACTGTGAGGACAGTGATAGAGCCGGTGAGGATCCCATTTCATTTTAATATCAGCATTTTCTGCTGCTGAGAGCTAAGCTTTCAGTGAGAACAGCTCCTGGTGAAAATAACCCCCCATTTCCCTTTATTCAAAACACTTTGTCAGGACACCATGGAATTTCTGTAGGTTAAAGCCTGGGGTTTCTGTCGCAGCCAAAATTATTGTGGAGTTCTCCTACCTTGGAAAACCTGGCTTGAACTGTATTAATCTTAATTTCTAGTCCTTCCATTCTAGAGTGTCTTCTTAAACACAGGCGAGAGAAGCTTTAAATCCACTTTGCTAGGAAATAGTGAGGGCCAAGGAAGGTTGTGTGTGTGTGTGGTGTGGCGTTTGCCTGATGACAGATGGAACTGGCATATTGTCTGTACGCAGGCTTGTGTATGTCTCTGAGGTGACGTCAGGAAATGAGGACAGGGTTCCTTAGAACGAAGTGCTTTTTTTGTTAATGGAAAGTTTGCCTGAAAATCGTGGGGCAGCACCCAAATCCCACGAGGTGGGGAAGGCCTCCACCCTCTGTTGCTCGGTGAGACACGCCTGCCCTGCCTTGAATTACTTAAGAATCCTCCTTTGGCTTAGATCAGCCCGTCATGTGGTCAGCACCTCCCCACCTTGACTAAAGGTTTCTTTTTTCTCTCTGAAGGTGAAGAATCTGGAGGGAAATCTGTGTGGCTGAGGAGGGTAAAAATAGAGCAAGTATGTCCAGGACTTGGTCGGAAGACTAGTGTCTTGCTCAAAGTGACAGCCTCTGCTGGTGCTATGAGAATTTAAGCAGCAGTGATGTCCTGACTTCCTCGGGCTGAGGCTCCTTTTGGGGCCGGGGGTTGCGGACAGCTGGCAGGGCGTCTGGCTCCGCATTTTGCATCTGCCAGTGGTCACACAGGCTAAGCAGCTTTGGTCTTCAGCTGCGTTGGAAGGGCTAGAGGACGTTTTCTCTGCCTTGACAGAGAGGGCAGTATGGGAATTTCTGTAGCAGGAGTTGGTGGCATTCCCTCTGGTGGATGAAACAAAGGGCTGTTTCTCCATTCGAGTCTGTGCCAAATGAAACTGCTTGTGGCTCTTGGCACAAACTTTCTCTCCAGATCAGCTGTTGCTTATCCAGAGTCGGTGCCAGTTTGAGTAGGAGGAAGGGGGGTGAGGGAAGAGGGGGAATAAGAACAGAGAGAGGTAGGAATTTTCCTGGAGGGCCTTGGGTGGGGGGGGATGCAGTCCCCGGATGGCTTTCCCGACCACGGCTTCCCTGTCCTTTTCAGTCTGTCCTTCAGCCTTATCTTACGGAGGTTAAAAAGTGAGGGGACAGTTGCTAGGTGAGCTGACAATTCCCAGCCTTACTCCTGGGGCTGGTTTGATTATAATGCAGCCACATGGGGAGTGGGACAGTGTGATCTGAGACGGACATAGGAAAAAGCCTGTCCTGACTGAGCGGAACTCCAGGTAGAATATCACAGCAGGGGCTTAGTGTTCAGACTTCAAAATCGCACTTAAAATTTAGGTGTGACTTAGTAGTTTACCAGTAATTCACACACACACACACACACACACGTACACGTGCTCGAACCCCGAGAGCTCACTACTGACCCTGCTATTTAGTCTCTTCCTCGTTTTTCCCCATCACCCTCCTTTTCCTACAGGTTTAACAAGTAGCAACCTCGTCCCTGTTGGTGCCTTCAGCCTCTGCCCTCCCTGCCTGCCCACTGCACGTACCTCATGCTCTGAAGGTTTGTGAAGGAGCAGCGAGGAGGAGGAGAGCTTTCATGAGTTCTTTCTGTTTGTCAGAAGGCAGCCGTCCACGCCGCGGGGAGCCTGCCTCCCCACCTCCCACTTCCCCCTCTTCTGTGTGATTCTTTTGTTCTTTTATTCATTCTCATTCAGTCATGACATAAATTTGAACACCCTCCTAATTATGGGCCAGGTACTGGGCTTAGTTGCTGAACAAGTCATATGGTCTGTCTTGGAACTTATAATCATGCAGGGAAGACAAATATGAAGTGAAACAAGTATGCATTTTGTTCTCTCAGTCACTAAGTAAATAAAGCACCTCCCGACTCCCGAGCTGCCAGACGAGGGAGAAGGTAACCTGTGCTGGCCCAGAGCTCCAGAGGGAGGTCACAATTACTCTGAAATGTGTGCTGCTTTGTCCCTGGCCCTCATTAACGGAACAGGTTGCAGAAAGAGCCTTGGCTGGGGCGGGGCGTTGGGGTAGTGGAGGGGAAGGTCTGAGCCCCACTCGCTCTGTGCCTCAGTTTCCCCATCGTCCAACAGCAATTCTGTTACATTCCTTCCCTCCGGGTGCTGGTGAGCACCAGTGAGTTTAATGTGAAAGCACTTTAAGAAACACGGAGCGCCACGGAATGGACTTTTGTTTTATTAGTTTCAGGTGTACAAAACAATGTGCTAGTTAGACATTTACACCCCTCACAGTGATAACCCTGCTCCCCCAATCTACTACACCTCTGATGTCATATATCGCTGTTCCAATTCCATGACCTCTATTCCCTATGCTGGACTCCACGTCCTGTGACTATATGTGTATTAAATTATAGTTGACATTCAGTATTATTAGGGAGACCACTTCAGGGACGGTGTAGGTGTCTGACCACTGCACTGTACACCTGACGCTGGAGCTGAGGAATGCTGAATGGTGACTATCTTTGATAGATGGTTTGCAAGAGTGTGACCAGGCACTGCCTTCAGCTCTCCCGGCTCTGAAAAGTCTCTTGTCCACTTCCAACCTGAAAGTGCGTTCTCCTTCTTCTGAGCTTCTGTAACATTTCAGGTACCAGTTATTTAGCAGTAAGTCTTCGGTGGTCTTGAACTTTTATCAAACTTTCCATGTGTTTTTCCTCTAACATGTAAGCTTCTGGAGGCCAGAGACTGTGTCTTGTTTCCCTTTGCACACTCCCGCTTTACCTAATGCAGTTCCTCAGGTTTGTTTTTCCCTGAAACCAGGATATCCCCCATCCATCTTTGGGCATGCTGCCGCCTTTGTCAGAAACATCCTCTCCCCACTGTGGGGCCATCGCCTCCTCTAAGATTCAGCACAAGCATCCCCGCCTCCAGGGAGCTCTCCTGGCTCTCTGCCCTTTGCCGTGCTTCCGTCCATCCTTTCCACCATATTTAGTACACCGGCTTAGAATGGCCTGTTTATGTCCCACACTGGCCTGTGAGCCCCTTGAGGGTACAGATCGTGTCTTACTCTCTTTCTCCCTCAGAGCCAAGCACACCCCCCTGCCTGGGCCCTCCGTGAGTATTAGTAGAGTTCACGAATGCCTGGCTCAATGTGGACACTCCTCTGGGGACAAGTAATAGAATGGTTCTGGCACTAGCGAGCTTAAAGGAGATTTTATTACAGGGCACGGGGTGGGGCTCAGAACCCAAAGCAGGTGGGGCTGGAATCTGGGACAGCGCTGCAGGGATGCTGGACCCTCTTATCTTCTTCTCTGCCCTACTCTGTGTGTCTGCCCAGTTCTCTCTCTCACTGCAGTCTGGGTTGCTCCGGAGAAAGATGCCTTTCCCTAAGCTTATGTGGTACAGGTCCAGCTACTGGGGACAGAGTCTCTTGGCCCCAATTCTTGAATTTGGGGGGCAGAGGCTGTGGTGCAGTGTGGGTCTGGTGCTGCCCATGGCCCTGTCATCTGCAGCCATGGAGATGGAGGGCTCGGACAGCAGACACATGGCTACCCGGAGCGTCCCTTGTGTCCATAGCAGTGTCAAGTGATGAGGGAGGGACATTGTCACAGGGCCCGCTTTGAACTGGGAGGACACCCTCAGAAACTTTCCATTCCATCTGTTCCCTGGATGGATATGTGCCCTGCAAAGGTGCAGGACAGGCAACGGGTACCTTCTGCCTGGAACTAAGTACGAGTAGCTTTTTCTTCACTACTGATTTCTGGTTTCTGCCGACCAGTGAGCCCTTTCAGATGGAAGCGGGGGCAGAGTGGGAACACCCTGTGGGCAGCTTCGGTAAACCATGTCTCACATAGCCAGATGTTTCCTTTGTGAACATTTCATATCGAATCTAGTTTCTTCTGGAAGTCTATGGAAAGTTGGCTTTGCCCAGCTCCTTCCTCGACCTGGGTAGAGTGGGATGTGAAGAGTGGTTGGCAGCAGCTGTGTTTATTTGCTTCTGTTAGCTTGGGAGGGTGTGTGGTTCCCTCAGCGAGCCCAACATCTGGGTCTCTAGCCTGAGTTAGGCTCCAGCCAGACCTGGTGCAGTTGGATGAACCTGGATAAAGTTGGTCAGGGTGGGCAGCGGCTAAGGCCGACTGGTTTCATGATCACAGGTGGCACACCTTGGCCTGAGGAATGTCCCAGCTGGAGGAAGGCTTGCTGGTCCACTCCCCAATACACAGATAAGAAACGGGAGCTTCCGGGTGGCAGAGAGGGTTATATCAGGTCGCTGTGGGTAGCGGAACAGCCTCTAGAACCCAGGTGCCCTCACTCCCTGTCTAGACTGTACTTTACCAACTACTCCCTCATCCTGACACACTGCTCTGTCTGTTCTCCGAGCCTTCAAATCCTGTCCTCTGGACAAAACATTGTCTAGATGTCCCCCAGTCGGCTTTCTGGCTGGATAACTTGGCCCCATGTCTTCATCTGTAAAATGGGAGTGATGGTGGTAACAATAGTCACCTCACAGAATCGCAAGGAGGATTAAATGCAGGAAGAGACATGCAGCCCTTCGATCTGGCACAGAACAAGCGCTCAGCGACCATTAAGTGTTACTGTGTCACATATAAAACAGTTAAAATGTGTGTTCTCCTTCGAGAGGGGGCATTGTGACTGACCGTCTCACTAAAAACTCACCTCTTCCAGGACATTTCTTCCTGAGAAGAGGACTTGAGATGAGAGGCACATAATAGGTTCCTTAAGTCCTGCATTTGAACTGGGCTTCCTCAACTTGAATGTGCATAGGCGTCCCCTGGGGGGGTGGATCCCTTGTTAAAATGCAGGTTCTGACTTAGTAGCTCTGGGCTGGGGCCTGGGGTTCTGCACCGTCATATGCTCCCTGATGGTCCCAATGCTGCCCGTCCTTGGGGACCAGGCTGAGCAGCCAGGACCCGGGGAATGTAGATTTCACCCAGTACAAGGTTCAACTCTGATTGCAAAAGAAAGAAATATGCCACAGAAATGCCACCTGCCTGGGCCATTTTCTCATCTTTAGATGGTTAGTCTGAGTTCATTTCTAGGCAGTGGTAGGGATATTGCTTAAAGTTTATAAAGCACTTCATCAAAACCCGAATGTAATCTCAGTACTGACACGCTGATTGATGTTCTCTACGAATTGTTCTCTCTCCCTGCTGGGTCACTGGAAGTGGTTTCACTATTAACCTTATCACAAGTCAGCTCATTACCAAGGATAGCTTGGTGGCAGCTAACCAACCATATTCACCCTCCCCTTCTTTCTAACTAACAGGACCTCAATTTTATTTGAGGTAGGAATGTGTTAGTAAAACTTTATTTTCCAGCCTGTTGTGCAAAGAGGGATGGACGATAAGATGGAAGGCAAAGTCATTGGTTAGGACTTCTAGAAAAAGGTTTCATTTAAAGAGAATTTACTCAGCTGTCAGATAAGCTTACCTCTTACTTCCCGCCTGGAACACATACATAATGACTGGAACTCCAGCAGCCATCTTGGGACATGAGGCAACCACAAGGGTGGAAGCCACATAATAAGGAGGGTGGGGCGAAAAAAAGCAAAAAACAAAAAACAGAGCTGTGGCACAATGATGGTGTCACAGCTCTTCCCTGCTTAAGTCTGGACTTCCTTTACACTAAAAACACAACAAACAAACAAACAAACCCCAAGTTGTTTCAGCCACTATTTTGGTTTCTTGTTACGTGAAGATTGATGAACCCAGTGCTAACTGATGCCCGTAGAGCAGGCACAGGTGTAAGTCTGTGTCTACAACTCTCATGTAGGGGCCAGGGAGTGAATTGAGAGTCAGAAGGCTGGGGTTCTGAGCTCAGCTCTGTCACCTCATAGCAATGAGGCTTATCCATCTCATAGCTAAGCCTCAGTCCCCTCACCTGTAAAATGGGGATGATGGATGAAAGAGACCAGCACAAAGCTGGAGTGCAGAACTTATCATCCTGGTGGTGGTGGTGGTGGTGGGGAGCCTCAGGATGAAATACAAGGACGCAAAGACCAGCCAGTAGCAGTGACCAGTGCTGATGTGAGCAGGGAGGGGACATGCAGGGACGAAGCTTAGGTACAGTGCTTCCACTGGGGTGCCTACCTTCATGTGCCAAAGGCAGCAGAGCACCACTGCCTATGTCGTAACCAAAAGGGGTTGGACTAAGTGCTCCTGTTTTCATTACTGCCCTGTGAGGGTGGTTTTGTTTGGAGGGTGGAGCAGCACAAGTAGCTTTTAGCTGGGTCTTGAGAATCTGTCCCTGTGTCTTTCTTCCAGCAGCTCATGAGCTCTAAGCTGAGGTCTGGAAGGTGGTAACATCTCAACCATCCCCATGGCTTTGCTGCTGAAACCCAAATGACTCTACTCCAGCTCCTTGCTCCAAGCCAGCTGGATGGGCTGAATGGTTAACGATCAGTGTTTACTCTGTCTTACTGATCAGCCACAGCAGAATGGTCCACACCTCGCCTGTTTGAATCAGACTTTTTGGCTTCAGTTTTCTCAGAACCATCCTGCAAACCTGGAGCCTCTCTCTTTGTCCGTCCCTTTGTCTCTACCCCAATCAGCACTAGCACTGCTTCCACTCGGGCAGAGCCAGTTGGTGTCTGGAGGGCAAAACCCACATCTTCACAATGAACCGAAACTCTCCAGAGGCGTGGAGGGGTGGGCAGAGGCCTGAAATAGCACCGCTCACTGGGAACCTCTCAAAAATTGGCCCTGTGGGGCTCCATTTTTCTGACCAGCTGCTAGATGGTCTGAAATATGCCTGCATTTCCTCATTGTGGCCCATTCCTAGATTTTTCAACTTGATATGATTGAAATAAGGGTTTGCTGAGTAGATGTGCTGCGCTCAGGTACAAGTGTTCTCCTTTGGTGACACTAAAGGCATCCAGCACTGTATGTACTTTCAATGCTTCCTTTAAAAAAATTGTAACTAAAAGTTTTAATAGGAAAGGGGTGTGTGTATGTGGGACGACAAAGCAACCAGGACAAGAGGGCATGCAACAAAGAGTGACTCCCCCACACTGCACCCCAAGGGCCCTTCCTTCCTCAGCAGCACTTCTGTTAGCCTGTACACGAGCATGGTGTTGCCTGTACTTTTCTAGGAAGATGAAGGGACAGCATAGGTGCTTATCCTGCCCGCTTTGGGGCTGTCGGAACCAAGTCAGTGAAAATTGAGGAGAACCCAAGATAGTTAAATTGCAACAGGGGGCTTTTGTTGCCACAGCTGGATGGGTGTTGAGCAGTGGGGTGGGGCTGAGGCTGGTGCAGGTGGCAGTATGCATTTTAACGCTGGCTTGGAAAAGCAGCCCCGCCACCCCAACGAGGTGGCACATAGTGTGAATAAAGCCAGCCTCCTGCCAGATGATATTTTTGCTGTCTTCACCCCAGGGCTTTGTAGAGCCAGTACACTGGAGCTTTTGTGAGGTGGCCAAGGGCTTCAGGGTTACCTAGGTGCCAGGCAAACAGGCTCAGAAGCCCTCTTGCACACATGCTGCCTCAGGTGGCACAGCTGGCCAGGCCCACGGGGATGCTGGGACCAAGGCCTTTACCCTGATCCAGTCCATGGGTGGAACTTGTGGGGATAATAAGCTCAACCATTGTGTGAAATATTTTTACCTGCGTAACTGAAAAGATGGGCTTGCCCTCTTCTGGATGTGAGGTGGGGGCTCTGAAATCACAAATCACAGGCCTTGTAAAGACGTAGCCTCTCATGGACCTGTGAGACCCCACTGGAAACCGTGTCAGTGACAACAGACCCAATTTTTTCCCCTGCCTTCCACCATTTTGTCAGTTGTTTTTTATTAAAGAAACAACAACAGCAGTGATATCACCATGCAGGAACCACGGAACCTCAGAGATCATATGAGATGCAGCCTCCATCCCATTAGGAAGGACAAGAGAATCGGTGTCTGGAATTCCAGCTCGGTAGAGCATGCATCTGAACTGGTTGTCAAGCCGGGAAGAAGAATCAGTTCAGTTGTACTCTCATGATTTACTCCTCCCGTCTCTTCTGCAAACAGATTCATTAGTTCATCTAACAAGCGCTCTTTGCCATAACCTGGGGTGTTGCCCCGTGAAAATATTGGACAATCGTGGCTTCCAATTATGAAATAAGGAGAGCACTTTTTGATTAATGTCACCTAAGAGCAGACACCCACCCCCTTTCCTTTCTTTTCTTTTCTTTTTTTTTTAGCAAAAGTAGCATTTAGGAAAGGGATCGGCGGCATGCCCACGATTGTGTCAGATGCTCTTCCTCTCTGGCATTAGGCAACATGCTGCTCTCTTCCTGCCTTCGCTGCACCTCTAGGTGGGTGCCATGCTGTGCAGGCGCCTCGTTGACATTATTTCCCTTGCAGGAAGTCATAAATATTGGCTGGCTGTCACATGGTTGTGGGAGGTCACCCCTGGTGGGAGACTCAGCCCGCTCAGACAGGCCGTGCATAGAGGGGAGGGAGGAACTGGGTGAAGGAAACAGCTTCTCCAGACCTGGAGGCTGCATCAGGTTTGGGTCTCTTTCCTGATCTGTGGTTCTCAGTGTTAGAAGATAATGTTATCACTCAAATTGGGTAACTGGGATAATTGGATGGAAGCTGAGAAAGTGTGAACTCCAGAAGGTGGAGGCCTAGCAGGGAGATTAAGAGCAATGCTTTAGAGTCAGACAGACCTGGGTTTGGAAGCCACAGGTGTTGTAAAGATGAAATAAAATCGTGCCTGAAAATGGTGTAGCACAGTGCCAGGCATGTAGTGTTTAATATTTGGGAGCTGTGAGTGGTGGTATTGATGGGAATCAAATACCCAGAGCCAGAGCTAGAACTCGGGGGTGCCACACGTCAGGTACAGGGGACAACCATTTGTTCATATTACTGAGTTTCTTTTGTGTGCATGAGTACTCTGCCTCCTCATAGCACTGCAGAGTACTCTCTTGGACTGATTTTAGGGATGCTTAGGTGCTCAGTCCCCAAAGGCCCTTGTCAGCCCTGGTTGTCCAGCACAGCCACATCACAGCCCCCTTGCAGGGCTCCAGGGCCACACACACCACAGGGACCTGCTCCGGGAGCCCTGAACGGGAGGACATGGCTGGGCGTGGGCCACACTGGCACCGAGGGTGGCCCAATGGAGATGGGGACTTTGTTGGAAGGACAGTGGGGGGCACTGCAGACATCAAGCAGGAGAGTGGTGTGATCACGTGTGTGTTTGGATAGAGGACTCTGGCTGCAGGATTGGACTCGTGAAAGCACAGGCAAGGCGAGCGGCCACGACTGCAATCGTCCAGGCAGGAGGAGAGGGCATTAATGAAAGCCCGGGAAGAGCTTCAAGAACTAATTGGCAGGTATTCATGATCAGCTGGAAGTGGGAAAGAGAAGGTGATGTCTAGATAATGCCATTCCCTGGAGAGGGGGACAAGAGAGGGAGAATAGGGTGGAGCAGAGGGGTAGGAGTTTGAAATACGGAAACAATCGTCTAGGTCCTACTGTTTGGTGTCTGTGAGACATACTTGTGAAGCGTAAGAGCTAACATTTAGGAAGGCCTGCCTAAAAGTGTTTTATTTAATCCTTACCTATAAAGTAGGTGCCATTAGTCGCATTTTACAGATGAGGGAGTTGAGGTACAGTGAGATGAAATAGCTTGACCAAAGTCACAGGTGGGAAGTAGTGGGCGACAAGGTGACCCCAGGGCGTGTGGGCTCAGCGCCACATGCTCTTAACGCCTATCCTCCATGGTGACGTTTGGACACTTGGTCAGGAGCTCAGTCAGGGTAGACCTGAGCTGCAGCTGTGACTATGGAGTCATCGGAGGCCAGAAGCGCTCTTAGTGGAGGGACAGCCAGGAAGTGTTTCAGCCTCAACTGTGTCCATTGGATTAACAATCAGGTGTAAGTAACCACATCACTGAAGCGCCCCCAAACTTGGGGTGTAGAAGACAACAGGCTGCATCTTAAGCATCACGGCTCACGGCCCACAGACCGTGAAGGGGAGGCAGGATGCAATCATCTGGTTGACCACAGTTTTAGGACAAGACCCCACAAAGACCCAAGGGAGAGGGCAGGTCCCTGTGCCACCAGACCTCCAGGAGGCCAACCCAAGGCAGGGAGGGGGGGCACGCGTGCAAGTCGGGCTTGCAAGGGGTGTGAAGGAGGGGAATCCAAACTGTTCTCCAAGACACTGCCCCGGCAGATCTGGCCGACAGCTGATTCCTAGACCAGCCGGTGGCATCAGCATGTCCTGGGGGCTAATGAGAAATGCAGACTCCCAGTCCCCACCCAGACCTACTGTGTCAGCACCTGTACTTGATAAGCCTGCTGGGTGATTCCTGGGGATGGTGCAGGAGGGCTGTGCTGGGCTGGGTTCCTCTTTCCCAGAGACACCCTCCTATGTTGCCGGACCAAAGATACGTTATCCAGCAATTTCACCCACCTAAAGTGCAGCAGCAAGCACTGCTTGCTCCCCCCACCCCCACTCCCTGCCCCAAACCTTCAGAAAGACAAATGAGGATCAGAGGTTAAACAATAAAGCTCTTTGCTTTACAGGACAAATAGGCTTCTCAAGAAAGGAGACAGGCGTCAGTACTCAAACAGCAGGGTAGTCTGAGGCGCTTGCTTCCGGGCAGTGACATCCCAAAGCCCCCCAAGGCACTGCTGCCATAGAAGGCTGTCTGATATCTGATACTACCCAGATGACTCTGAGTGACTTATCCCGTTAATTCATAATCATCCTTCCTAGATTATTAAAGGACAGACAGTCGGGCAATACATTTTAGATATTCTTAAAATATTTGGAAGAAAAAAAGTGCTAGCACAAAAAACGTTATCTAGAAAGTTAATTTGTGTGAGACAGGCCTTCCTTCCCCCAATAATACCAGATACATGAGGTTGTCCTGTGTCTCCCTCCACAGCTCTTACGATTTTACTGATGAGCTTACCTACCCCTTCCCCCAACCCCTTTCCCCAGCCAAACTAAGTATTTTTGGTGGTTCCTGCTGGTGGTGGATAAAACACACAGGAGGAGGCAAGGAAATGGTTTTTTTTTTTTTTAGACCTTTTTTTTTTGGTTTGTTTTTAAAGAAACTGCATACATCATCGGAGACAAACAATAATTTAAATACCATGCAGTTTCTGTATGTACAAAACTTAGGCCATAGAGATCCAGTTTCATTTGTAGTCTATTTACATTGTCTTCCTCATACAGCCGTCATCTGTTAAATTAGAACACAGGAGAGCTCCTATACAAAGACAAACTATGTACAGACACCCGGGAAGCAACTGGAAAAAGCAACCGGTTTGGGGATGAACAGACAAGTGGGAAGAAAGTCATTCAAGGTGACCTTCGCACATTGGCTGCACACAGGAAGAGCCGGAATCTCCATTCATCGAAGCACACACCACAATGTTCATTCGGCAACTATAAATACACGTTCATAAGCAGGAGAAAAACTCAGGTTTTCACCACATCTACTGTCACGTCGTTTGGTTTCTCTAATCTGACATAAAGGCTAAAGTTTTTAAAGTTCTCCAGGGCTTTGAGGGCCTTTGGGAGGGGCACAGCGATTGATTTCCAAAGAGCACACAGGGCGATGGACGGCAGTCTCTTCTGTCAGAGATGCAGTGGGGAGGTCGGGGCGATGTCTCATTTTGAGTGGGGAATGCTTTGATCTGAGAAATCTCACCATTTTCCTGTCATGCTAATCCAAATGACAAAAGGCTCAACTGGGAATTTATACACACAAAATAAACCTTGACTCAAACACTGCAACTTTTTCAGAAAGGGACACATTCTAAACCAGCTAGCCCATTTCTCTCTCTCTCTCTCTCTCTCTCTCTCTCTCTCTGTTTCCTAAAAGTTAAATTGTCATCTTGGAAAATGACACTTTTCAGTTGTCCTAACAATGTAGTGAAAAAGAAATTGGGATAGATTTCTATAAAGACCTCAAGATTTCAAGAAAAGAGACAGCAGAGCGGCCACCCTGTGGTCCACTGAGGTTGCTGAGCCACTTACAATGGGCTTGAAATCGCCCACCTTCATGGTGGGCGAGCTTTCAGTGGCATGGAAGGTACTCCCCTATCTCCTGCAAGTGAATTCTGGACAAAGGTGCGTTGCAGGGAGAGAAGTGGAAAATGTGTTTGATTTCTTCCATGCGCAAAGTGGACCGCAATACTAGGGCACTTTGGGCAGAAAACCGGGACTGCTGGCTGGCTGGCTGGCTGCAGGGAAATTGATTTGGGCTTCACGTCCACAGGAAATGTGAAAGGCCCAAGAACCAAGGCCAGCAGAGAAGCCACTAGTCCTGGTGGGAGGAGTCCAAGTCATGTCATGAGTTCTTCTAGGACTCACTCCTGGGCCAGGGGAAGGCCTGACCATCCTGCCAGGCCTCTGCAAGCTGCCTGAAACACAGCTGCGAGTTAGGGGGAGCGTAGACTCAACTCCCGGCAAGGCTGGCCCCTCCGCCTGGAACACGTGCTCACCGGAGCGAAGTTCAACGAAAGAGCCCTACGTCTTTCGTCATACCATTTGCACATTCAAATGTCAATAAGCCTTTTGGGAAGACCGCGTTTACAGCCACACATTTTCCCTGAACACTACCTCTACCCACGGCAGTAACTATTCAGAGTCAACATTCAAAGGAAAAAGGATCTGGTGACGGCACCCTCCTGGGGCCCGGCAGTGGCGTGCTCGCTCTAGGTGGTGCGAGGAAAGCACTTTGCTAGGCTGGTGGGCACGGCCTGAAGAACTGCCCTGAGCTCCCCCCACAATATGCACAGCTCCCGGGTTAATGCTGGCCACAGGAGCCAATAAAGCCTGCGGAAGAGTAAATGGCCTCACCAATGGGTGTGTCTCCCAAGAGTAACTTGCTTCCCACACAGGTCAGGGTGGGGACTAGGAAACTCTTTTTTGGGACGGCCAAGCTGGCCTCTTTGTCACTCCTGGGCCTGTGGGGTGGAGAGCGCACCATCACCTAGAAAGACTATGGAAATTCTGAGACCACTAAGAAGGCCAGGCAGAGAGCTCTGCGAAGGAGGGCCCGACAAGCACGGTCAGGGAAGAAAACAAGAGGCGGCAGTGGGCCTCATGGAGATCGTAGCTAGGATTTGGGACTTGCCCTTCTTCTCACACACACCCTACCCTCGGTGGCCCTCTTCCAACAGAGCACTGCTTTCCTGTGGTCCCAAGTGAGGAGGACAGTAAGAGATACATGTCCAGTCACCCTCACCAGCATCATGAGGGCACGGAAAGGTTCTCTCTGGATAAACAGGAGCAGGAAAGTACAGCATGAGGCAGGCATGGCTGGTGTTTGCACAATTCTGCCATATGCCAAACCCTGGGGATTTTCCTTAGAAACTCTTCAGTGCAAAGAAAGGAGACTTGAAGGCCATCAAGTGGCTCCAGAGCCCTGGTGCCTCAGTGACTGGAGGACCAGTCTTTCAGGCCTGGCTTCCGGCCCGCATGCATTGGTCCTAGACTCAGAGGCCATGGACTTCCAAGCCATCTAGTCACTGGCCCTGGGGCACGCAGAGAAAAGAAAGACCATCAGCCAAGCAGAGTTTCTTACCCCAGCCTTTATGCCCCCATCATGGTCCTTATGCTCATATGCAGGCCACAGGCTACCTTACCAATGGCTATTTGTTACCTGTGCATAAGGTTACCTGTGACATTTGGCTTTTTAATACAATGGGTCAATTCATTTGAACTGAGCAGATGACAACTTTCCCCTTCTAAACCACAGCTTCCTGGAAGGCAGCTCAGCTCAGTCGGAGGGGGCAGGATGGGTACTCAGTGCCAGCCTTTCACGCCTGAGGCACACACTCTTAGGACCAACAGTCAACCGCAGACTCCCCCAGACAAAGGGCTCTTCCCTTTTGTTCACTGCGTGGAGGGTGGCTGGAGGGGGAGAAAGGACAGGGCTACTGAAACAGTGATCCTCCTCAGCGTTGTCCCCCTGTGGGACCCCAGACCAGATGCCATGCCTGGAGCCAGTGTGCTTGGCCAAGTCTAGAAGTCAGATCATTTGCTTTGCACAGTCCTTCCCAGGCCAAACCCACCTCCTCAGCTTTCTTTGGACTTAGATGACAGACACTTTCACGGAAGAGGTTCACCGGAGCCTAAATGAATGTGGTGCCTGCGGGCCTGGCCAGAGAGGACCCGGGCTACTCCAAGTGCTGGAAAGTCTTCTGTGAGGCTCTGCCTGGGATGGGTACAGCTTGGGATCAGCCGTGGTGCCAAGCGGCTCTGACCACGGAGCGGTCACCATCGCGTTTTTGCAAATAGAATCCTGATTGTGTTTCCTTTTATTTTTCTTCTTCTTCTTCTTTTTAAAAAAGGCAGTTCAGAAGATTTACATTGTAATGGGGAAGTGAATAAATACCAGCACTTATGGTTCGGATAAATTTATGTTTTGAAGACAGCATAGCACTCAAGAGGAATTCAACTGTTAAGGTCGGTGAAACCTAGGAAAACAAATAATTAAATCAAGACAAGTGGCTGTCAAGGTGTCACGTTTCACAGTCTAAGCTTCCCCTCCTCAGAGCCCTTGTTCCTGACAGGGAGAGGGAGGTTTACATCTCCAAGCAGAAACACATCCCCACAGAACTACTCAAGTATCCGAGGCCAGCCGGATTCCCCTTTAGTTCTGGAATAGTTTGATGTGAGGCTCCTTCGGACCAAATGGAACGGCCCAGGTGGCCCTCAGCCTGGACTCAGCAGCGAGGTGGAGAACCCAACCTTGTGTCACCAAGTCCTGACACCATTTCTCTAACTGTGCATCAAAGGAGAGTGTCCTAAAAATTGTCAATGGCTCTGTCACTGACTAGCCTTACATAAAGCCCCATAAATCGCTTCGTGCTTTGGTTTCCCCAAATATCATCACTAAAGACTGGGAGAATGACATAGAATCATAGAAGCACCTCGGAAGCACCATGTGGATTTGGTGTCTGTCCCAGGTTTGGCCTCTGCTGACTGGCAATGATTTTTTCTCCTCAGCTTAAGCTTTCATAAAAACCCACTTTGGGCTCGGTCGTGGTCTGGCACTTAGATCTTGAGTTTGAGTGAGTTAAAAAGTAGGCTTTCAGAAAGTGGCTTTTAGCCTGAACCTTTAATGCCCCTTCCTCTAGTTTCAGTAACCACAGTGGAACTTGACGCTAACCTTTCTTGTATCTTCTTCACTGTACGCACCACACCACTTGTGATCCAGATGCAGATAGGATAGTTCAGTGTGCAAATAAGTATTACAGTTGGAGGGAAAAAAACACACACAAAACCACAACTCAATACTAACCTTGTTAGATGTCTACTTAATTCATGAACTTCCATTTCAGTGCTTTTAAATTCATTGAGCTCCTTTCGAATGGCAGCCTGAAACGAAGAGAAGCCCATGAACACGCAGAGGAGGCAGATGGGAAGCTGTTGACTTTTTATTTTATTTCTAACAATCTATATTTTTCTTTGGCAAAACCATACAAAATGAATTCTTTCACTGGGAGAAAAAAAAATCACCTGAGATATCCTTTAGTCCCGCAAAGACTCCCCCTACCCTTAAATCTAAATTGCAAATGTGCCTACGTGGGACGTTCCCAGAGCCTCGTTCTCTTCCTCTCTTCACAGAGCTGTATCAGCTGGGCATCGAGAACACATGTACACTCCTGGGCTTCCGAGCACACATTTAAATGTCAGCCTCCCATCTTCCTTAGGTAAACAATCTAAACTGGTCGCAGGTCCAGCAATGAACTCCTGATGGATACTCTGAGAGAAACGTGAATAGCCTCATCCTTACAGCTCTGCCCAGCCATGCGATGTGGCTCTAGCCCACAGGGGAGGGCGGGGTAATCAGCCTGCAAAGAGAGGCGAGGAAGGTCTGGAATAGAAGAATGACTGGGGTTGGAAAAAAACCCTTACTTCTTCCTCAGGGGCTGAAATTTTTAAACATGTGCCCTTTTGCAGAACTCTTTCCAAGCTGGTATTGGCTTTGATGGGACTATCAAGACACCGAGAATTTGAGGATGGAAAAGTCATGTTTGGGGGGGTTAGTGTGGGTTATAAGCTTCTGGAAGGCACCGCTTCCTGCCTTCCATCCCCAGCAGCTTGTGAGGGACTGGATGGGTTCCCCCCAACAGCCTTTCAGAACATGAGCATGGGCATGTCGAGATGTCCTGCACACCCCCTTGACATTTGCAGATACCTTTACTCTCATAAGCAAGCTCACTGCACTGAAAGTGGGAACAAAAGAGAACAGGGCCAAGACCCTCCTCTGTTGACATTTATGTACATGACACAACTGCCTGGGGCACTGGTTCTCTCTGTCTTGTGCATCTCGGTGCCACTCCTGGCGTGGCTCACCACGAATGCCTGTACAGGGAAGAGACGACTGCTATGTTTAAGAGAAGGGTGGAGTTTTCCACTCATCAGGATCTGTGGGGTTGACCCACCATGTGGGAGGCCATTTCCGGGAGGTCTCTGCCTCTGGCCATGTCAGTTTCGCCCAAATGCAGCAGCTTCCTGGCAATTCCTTGATCCAGGCAGAGTCTGGGCTGGAGCTGACCTCCTCCTGCATTGCTTGTAAAGGAGCCACTGGCTCCGGGAATGTGTGGGGCAAAGGCAGGACTCTTTAGGAGAAGGTCCCAGTGTATTCCAGAGTCACTGTCACTTGCACATTGGACATCGTCATTATTTTAGAGTATTTTAAAAAAAAGCCCTTTGCCCTCCAGTTCCTCATGCTGACTGGACTAGGTTCACAAATGATTACTGAGCAGAAGTTCATTTTGATACATGGTCTAATGGACAGATAAGAATGACTTATCGTTTGCATCTCTGCATTTCTCATGAAACAGAAATCTCAACTTCAGATTATGTTTATTCTTTGTTTTCCAAATCGGGGAGGGTTTAGTGTAGCGAGGCCTGTTTTTCTGTCCCTGTGATTTCCCATTAGGTTTCCCATTGTCATGTTTTTCCCACTAGATTACAAGCACTGCAAAGCACAGCCACTTTGTCCCCTTTCGGTTTTGCGACTCCCGTTGGGTGCTGAGGACAGTACCCTGTACACGGAAGGTCTGTGATAAGCATGCAGCCTCAGGCTTTTGAACTGTTCTACGCCCCTATAATTCTAGTCTCTGGGCACAGCCTCCCATGCTGCCTCCCCGTCCCCTGTAAAGCAGGCACGATATTCTGTGCTCGTCTTGCGCCTTCTCCAGAGCAATGAAGAATCAATTCAGTGACCTCTGCAGGTTATCTGGAGCCCAGAGGAAAGGCGTTGGGGACACAGCCCTCTCAGCCTGCCCAGTGGTCACAGAGCACTCCATTACCGAGCCCGTGACCACAGCTTTGCCGTTGGTCTCAATACAGGGTCCCAGGCAGCAAGAGAAGAATCCCGTAGAGGGACAGAGCCAGGCGCAGGCCCCCCCAGCCCACTCCCCGGGCCTGTGCTCACCTTGTCGGCCGCGGTGAGGCGGGTCCACGGCTTGTCGGCCCTGCGGTCATAGTCCTGGGCGTCTGCCACCTCCACGTAGTCACTGAAGCGGATGAGGATCTTTCGTTCCCGAAGTTCTTCCACGGTGGGCCTTTGGCTGAGCTGCAGGGAGGGCGAGACGGACACAGTCAGCCAGACAACTTTGGCTCACTTGGTCCTTCTGTGAGTTTATAGGTGTGGAAAATGAGGTCCCAAGAGGCAGGCGATGCATGAGACAGGAATGGAGGGAGGCGCAGGGCCCAGGTGGGGACCCGGGGCACCGGACTCCCACACCGGGGACTTGTCCGGGACGGTGTTCGTTCCTTGACAGAGAGGCTTTCGTTCCTTGAGCTACCTCCAGGCCTACCCAGATGGACAGCGAGGCTGTCTCTTTCTCAATAACACTGCAGTGTGTCTGTCCCAAGCAGCTGGTCTATTTGTGTGGTTCTGGGTGTCTGTTGTGGAGATCCCCACATCTGCCCTACCTCTCCCATCAGCTGACAGGAATCTTCCACAAAGATTTTCTGTTATTTTAGATCTGTGAGTCCACATCTGTGTGCCAAATTTAGTGCTGTCTGCAAGATAGGTTTGTAAATTATGTTGTATATGTGTGGTTTAGACACAGACGTGTATGTGCAAACTTTGGGATATGCAGGAATGGGAACACGTTTATTTATGAGGTCAGGGGAGAGGCCCTGCTCCTCAAGAAGTTCAAATGAGAGGTCAGCTCACAAATGCAGAGCTAGGTCAAGTGTCTGCCAAGGGAAACTCAGGATGGACCTGGGGTGGGTCTGTGGTGAGGGAATGAAACAAGTAAAAGGAGAGTTCATATTTATTTAACCTTCTCCCCGTGTCACCCACGTACCCTTTCTTTATACTTTAACATCAGTAGGCTGACATTTCTATTCTCTCTTCTAGTCACTAGGCTTATCCTTCTGGACCAACATAGTTGCTCTCTCTTTGGGATGCTATCAATTCATGTTTAACCAATATTATTTTCCTCCATGTCCTAGAGTGTGGTTAATTCTATTAATAGAAGATGTAGTCAGAATCTTCCACAAAAGCCTATAAAACACATACACAGAAGTCAATGAATCCAACCACCCTGGCTGTTTGACTCTGTATCACGCAGCTGTCATACACCTTTGCTGGTGCCAGAATGTTCCAACTTGCTGCCAACTGGACTACAATGGGAAAGCATAATTAGATGGTTGCCTGGCTCCTATTAAATAGGCTTGTGATGGTTATTGCAAGGCTCTGGACAGGACAGAGGCAGCCTGCAGCTCCCTCCTGGCCGGGGGTGGGAAGATCCGGGGATCAGAGGCCCTTCGGGCTGTGGCCCAGGCCAACTTGCCAAGACTGCACGCAGCTCTCCCTCAGAGTGGTTCTAGTCTGCCCCGAGGCGGCCCTGGTTTTCCTGAGACAGGACATTTTGGCATCACTGCTGGCCTTTCACAGGAGACCACAGGTCTCCCAGGCTCTACAGCTGGGGTTGCTGGAAACAAAAATGGCAGTCCATCCAGACTCTAAAATGTGAGTGCAGGGAGCTTTTGTGCTGTCATTAAAATACATAAAAACATTTAATGTTTACCATGTTTATCCCCAGATAAAGGATTCCTACTCAAAATCCCTGCTTTGTGTTAATTAGGCCTAGCGAGGTTTACCCCACGGTGTTGGACAAAATGGCATTATTTTCTAAGTACAGCATGACAGGAGAAAGGTTGTTAAGCATGGAATGCCTTGTTTATGTTTCTGGATATAAATCATGATCTGGATTTTACTAATAGCCTGTCAAGGGCAGAACCTGGAGTGAACAGAAAGCTAAGTGTTAGCTCTGAAGGTCAGGGACTGTTTTTCATGCCTGAATCCCATGGGACTTTTGACACAAGCTGTCCAACTGAAAAAGGCACAGTGCCCATATGCTGAGGGAAGGAGTGAGGAGGGGACTGACTTCTGTTGGGAGAAGCTCAGGTGGTGTGTGGACTCACTAACCAATGGCCACTGGGACTCTCCACGAAAGTGTGGGCTTGTGCCCCTGGCCGTGTGGGGCTCGGGAGATGTACCTTTAGCTCATGACTGGTTGGAGCCATTGGAGCATGTGAACCCAAGGTCCTTCCTCAGATGCTGAGGAAGCATCTTTGTGGCCAAAGTTGGTTTTCTGGGTATGATGGAGGGATTGGTAACATTACGTTTCAATCTGTGGCAGCACTAACAGCATTTGCAACCAAATACTCAACAAGAGAGTAACTAATGCAAATCCAAATACAACCTGACCCAAGTGCATTTCTTCTTTCTTTCCTTCCTTCCTTGCTCACTTCTTCCTATCCATCTATCCATTTAGATAGCTAGCATTTTTTTGGAAGGGGGAGAGAGGCATTTACTAAAAGACAAAACATGTAAGTTTTAAGTTAGTTTCAATTTGGCTGAAGAATATGACTGGTTTGCTGCTACTAGTATCAGCTGCTGTGTTTTATTTTTCTTTCTAATACGTTAAAATGAAACAGAACTGTATTGAGGAAATCCTCAGACTGAGGGTACGTAACTGAAAAGCAGCCGCCATCGCTGGCGTCTGGTCTGGGTGTGATAAAGGCCCCAGAGGAAAAGAACTTGCCCAGATAAGGAGGTGGTGTGGACTCCCTACCTGCTAGCAGGCTCATCTCTGTCAACAAAAAGAGATGTGAACGCTTCTTCCTGTCTCTGCCTTATAAACAGTGATTCCTTCACCCAAGCTCATTATTTCTAATTCCCCAATCCAGTCTCTGGGGATGGAAATGCTGAAAATACAAGGCAGTGTTCCTGGGAGGAGGAAGGAGAGGAAACCAGGAATAGGAAGAGGCATTCATCTCGTTTTGGAGATGTGCAGAAACTATGGGCTATTTGGGGTACCTGTTCCTAGTGTTATCAACCCCAGTAGAGTTGGGTGTGGAGGGAACCTCCTTCCTTGCCCCCCTGCAAAATCATGCGGTTAGTCAAGTTTTTTTCCTACAAAATTGTATACTCTTTTTAAAGAGATAAGAATTAGATGAATGTTTAAGTATTTTCTTATTACTAGTTTTTACCACAAACCCTAAAGTTTAGGAGAATTTTCCGGTCCCAGCAATCAACTCCAATGAACTTTGTGAAAGTTGGATTTAAAACATTTTCTGAATGTCTAGACATTTTTGTATGAGAAATGAGCCTCACTTTGATGCCATAGTCATTTCAAAGTCACACTTAGAACCAGCTAATGCATCTCCTCCATCTTCCTCACAACTCAGTCTCAGGACAAAGGGTGCCTGGCATCCAAAGACTGGGTGATCTTAAGGATGTAAAGAACCAGACTGCGACCGGGGTGAGGGCACCTAGATGAAGTGAGATCCCTTAGCTCTTGTTCTAGTCCCCACCAGGGGGATGCTGGCCTGTCATTAGCCTTTCAGGCCCTTGTTGAGCCTACTCCTTTTCATTAGAACGGCATTTGGCTTGTCACCAGGTATTGGGGATGCTCTAAGGGGGTGAAAGTGTTGAGGAACATAAGTCATCACTTTAATAACTGGTATGATATTTTAGGATCTCTGAATTTCTTCCTTTGCATAATATTTCTAGGGAGAAAAATCCATTAATAAGCCTTTCAAAAATTAATTTGAATGGGTCTCTTAACTGTCTCTAAGATTCGAGACTCTTTCTCTCAAGATGATCACCGTAGGAGGCTGATTAAAAACACTCTAGTCAGACAGAATATCATATTATATCTTATGTGTCATCAATTAATTAAGCTTGTCAACATCATCCAAGAATAGCCTCAAATAAGAGTTTATTATGAAAGAGGCTGCTCATGGACAATTAAATCCATCTGTGTCTACATTGCATTGCTAAGCCATCTATTTCTAGGGTTAAAGATATATAAGAATTTTAGCTTTATGGCTTTTATTTAAGTGCTTTTCAAACATCTTCAATGAATTTATCAGTACTTTTGGCATTTTCCTAATTCAGTAATCCAAACTGGATTTAGCATAATAAAATCAAATAGTACTGAGTTAATAGGCAAGCACTAGTTATCAGGGGAGGCAAGGAAAATTCATACTTTCCCAAGGTCACAGCAAATAACTGAGTTATATTTGAAGTGCTGATTGTGACAATGACTCTCCAATTGCTCAATGGGGTTATTGTGCATTTTTATACACAAAATATTCACTGTCATTAAAAATATAATGCACCTGACATCAAGCTGCTTGGGTGCAGGTGTGTGTCACAAAATCAAGCAACACAGTGTCTCCAGCCAAAAGGCCAGAGGGTCATGAAGCTGAGTTGACCACGGTCCCCTGGAAAGGTCCTGTAAAGTCAAGAGAGCTGCCAGCTCTGACTGAAGAGATGTGGAACCATGACGTGGCTTTCAATGGGCCAGGCAGCTGCGAGGCCCCTGAGGCCAGCGGAGGCCTTAGGCGCGGAGGGCGGCCCACCCCTCCCGTCCCAGCTCTTGGTGGGGAACCTGCTGACCTTTCGCGTTAGCCTCCTCTTGATCTCTCTTTTCTCCTCTTGTTCCTCTTGTTCATTCCGAGCTGAAAGAAACATTTAAGATGCTTTTGACTTTTGTAAACAGTGTCACGCACAGGTGCATCCTCTGAACCTTTGAGGTTCCAGGCCCAGCACCTGAAAGTTTAAAAAGGGGAAGAGAGAGCTTCTGTCCCCTACCCTGGCCATGCTTCTGCCTATGGGGGCGCTTTCCAAACTGCCTGCATTGTGTCAAGTTGGTGGTGCGCAGGTTGACCTTCGTAGTTTTTTTTTTTTTTCTTTATGTCACAAGGGGTCTTGAGTCTCCAGGCAGAATTTCTGGGGTGAGAAGTGTGGCTTACAAGACAAGGAAGTAGGTCCTAAAATGGGGTTACTATTAGCAATGACATGGGCATTTGGGGAGAGGTGAGGCTCCCCTCTTTGGACAAAACTGGGGCCTCACTCAACTCTACCTCAAGCTTCACAGCGACTACAGGGGCTCATTTGTGATGTGGCCCCCATGTCTGGAGCTCTGTGGGAGTAAAACAGAAGACCGGCCCCAAGGAAGTGCCTGCCGCCTGTGCAGAAACAAAATGAGGTACGGCTAACACCAAACACAGTGCTGGCTGCATGAAGACATATTTCAAAATGCTCACCTTTTGCAAGCCCTGATTCCATTAATTCTTTGACTCTTCCAAGAAGTCCACAGAGCAAGTGTGACGCCAGAGCGTGGGATACAATTGCCTGCATTTAGACTTTTAAGGACATTTTCAGTTTAATATGTGGGGTCACTTACTCATCAGATGTTTACAGAGCCACAGGTAAGAAAGTCTGGGGTCAGAGAACTGGAGGGCAGAAAATGAGGGCTTGTTTCTCCTTTCAAGCTAACTGAATGACCTTGGGTACATCAGTTTCCTTCTGGGCCTTGGAATGGAAGTGTGGTTATAAGCGGAATATTGTCCAGCTTGAAGAAAATCATGAAAGTCAACCTGTGTCAAAGACGGTCTCTAATTCTCACCCACCGACTTGAGAATGGCATCAGTGCAAGGCATTGCTTCAAGCTGATTTGGCACAGGACACACTAAGAGTGCCCTGGGCACCTGCTCTCTCATTTTGAAATGACTCGTGTTAAATTATGTTTTAATAACTTAATGTAGCGTATCAGTGCACAATGGAGATTCAGTTGTCTCACTATAGGACAGATCTTTAAAAAAGGGAAACCACTGTGCATAGAAGTGGGGTCCCACCCTGCCCCTCCTTGTCAGCAACCACAGCACAGCCGACTCACACTGAGGACACCTCCCACTAGAAGGAACGATGGCCGTTCAGAGCAGAACTCAGGCACTTGCAGGACACCCACAGGGGCGTGACTTGGCTGCTGTGGGATCCGGACCTTTTCTGGGGGGAGCACCAGAAATACCCATGGCCCGCCAAGGGCCGAGGTCACCAGAGGTCTCCACGGCGCTTGCCCCACAGTGCCCCCTAACTGCCCACACTGGAGTGCCTTCCTTTGGGTTTAAAGATCCTATCTCACTCCTAGAGTTCCCTTTAAAAATGCAATTTTGGAGGGCGATAAACACCCATTAAACTAGTCAGTCATTAATACCCTCAGTATGAACTAATCTATTAGAGATAAGTTTAGAGACAGCAAGACCCAGAAGAAAGGAGACCCCAGACAGCTACATCTGCAGGTGGCAGAGAGGGAAGGAAAAGTCAAGCATGAATGGTGGGTACTCAGGAGGTAGTTTGAGGCACTTGGTTAAAAGGCACCAACTCACAGAATATTAGAACCACGAGGGCCCAAGAGACCACCTAGTCTACCACTCTTAGTTTGTAAATGAGGATGTGAAAGCTCAGGGGAGTTACACGACTGGTCACACGCTACATGGCTAATTAGACAAACCGTCCAGCTCTTTTTTTCTCAAGAAGACACTGCCTCCTCCCTGTCACATTTTGCTTGGGGCCGGCCCTCCGCCTTATTACTGGTTACTGGCTTCAGACTCCAGTCAGGGCTTCCTTGCTCTACAGGCCCCTTTCCAAGCTGCGAATGTTGGCATTCTGTGACAGAGCATGAAACTGCCATCTCCTGTGTGCTTTTTCTGAGGTCCCTCTCAAGGGCGCGACCCCAAGAATCTATGGGATCTATACCTTTAGTTCAAAGCCCAGGGTCATGTTTTCTGAGGCCAAGGGTACCAAAGGCAATCACATTAGGCAACTAAGAAGAGAGGCCAGGAAAGGGCCATGATGTCATCACCTGCTGCCACCATCAGAGTGTGCTGATTATGTGCTCAGATGTGCACAGTATCTCATTGGCTGCTGCTCAAAGCAAGCATTGCCTGTAGGGCTGGGCAGAGTGGGGCTGGAAGTCAGACCCAGACTCAAGCTTCACTGCGGAGCCATGATATCTCTGTGTACTTTGTCCAGCACCCTCAGAGAGATGGGTCCTCAAGTGATTTAAAGCTCAGAAAATAAGTTTTAGAACAATTTGTTCAAGGGTGTTTTCTTATTTCACGGAAAGTTTCTTGTTTCACTATCAGAATAGATTGGAAGAAAGAAAGAAAGAGAAAGAGAGAGAGAAAGAAACAGAGAGAGAGAGAGAGAGAGAGAGAGAGAGAGAGAGAGAGAGAGAGAGAGAGAGAGAGAAAGAAAGAAAGAAAGAAAGAAAGAAAGAAAGAAAGAAAGAAAGAAAGAAAGAAAGAAAGAAAAAGATATTTAGGAAAACAAAGTCCCAGAATGCAGGGGGAAAATAAGAATCAATGGGAAAAATAAATTAATTTCTGAAAAGGTTTGGAATTGTGAAATGATCAAGCTGTTTGAACTTGGTCCAGTAGTTCTTTAATTTGCAGCTATTTGAACAGGAGAAGAAGAAATAAAATAGAAGGGAACATGGGGACAATCTTTTAAGCTGCTTTGAATCTAAGCCCCTCAGGCTTACTCGACATAAGTAACTACCTCTAAGATTTGAGTATCTTTCTGGATGGCAATAAAACCCCAAATGTAAGGCACTAGCCCGTAATCTCCCAGCGATCTGGGTCAGCGAGAGGTGGGCGCTGGTGCCTTCAGGAAGCCAGAGGTAAGGTGGGGATTTGACACCCTCTCTTTCCAAAACCCTTGCCTTTGCTGACAGAAGCACTATTTACTGAACCTGAACAATCCCCCAGAACTTCTTAGCTTCTTTCAGTCTAGGAGTCAGGATGGAGGTGACAAGTACTGTCTGGCCCCGTGACTCAGTGGTACAGAGATTCCTTCAGAAGACAACAGATCCGTGTTGGGCCTGTGTGTGGCGATGAAGCAGCAGAGGAAGAAGGAAGCACGCTTACTGGATTTGTGATTTTAGAAATAAATGAACACCTTTCTCTCCTACAATGGAGAGTTTATAATAGATCAAATATCAGGTTGGGGCAAAAAGGGAGACCTCACACAGGCCATGTGCTTCCTGGACCACAGAAACCACCTGAAAAAATTCCAATTCTGTTTTATAGCATATTAAGCTTAGCAACTTTACTGGGTACCCTTGGTTCAAAAACTATATATACACATAAATTCTTAGAGACCTAGGCAATATGAGGTGCGCTCAAGCCTGAGGAAGGCCAATCCTGAAAATAACACCCCCGACAGGTGGGGAAGTGGCGGCTGGCCTGGCACCGGGAGGCAGGGTGTTGGTGAGGCAAACATGACACTAGTGGGTGCTCTGGAGGGGCTGCCCACCAGCACACCTTCCGCCACACCTCCCGGGGGAAATTCAACAGCTCACCCTCAGTAAACTATTCCATGGTGACCACGCCACAACACCACAATGAAGACGGGTAGGAAAGTAAATCCAACATTTCAGTTTGGTCTAAGTGGAAATACCCACCCACACAGACTGAGGTTTCACATGACTGAGATGAGTGTGGGCATGTGCGTACAGCCTAGTGTAGCATTTCTATGAAATTTTGCATAGCATGTTATTTCTCTTTTCTGGAGAGAAATTAGCAGGGGATGTGTGTGTGTGTGGGAAGAAAGGGTTGTGAATTAATATAGAAATATTATTTGCTGACCATGTTGAGGAAAGTGCTGGTGAGAGTGGTAGTAATGATTAAGCAGAATGTTAGACGTTTTATTTTTAAAATTTTAAATGTTTCCCACCAAACTGAGGCATACTGATGTCTGTGAGATGTTTGGTTTCCTTTAGTATTACATATATATATATATATATACATACACATACACACACACATATATATGTATATATATATATGTATAGAATATATATATAGAATATCTATATCTATATATCTAGATATATATGTAGAATTAAGCACCAAGCGGATTCTCTGTACATATTCAAATATCTCTGTGTCCTAATCAAACAAGGGACTGGTTTACATTTTCTGTCCACAGCCAGAGTGACAGCAAGTTTTTCTTGAATGAGAGCATTAGGCAAGCACACCGTCGGCCAGTTGTGGGGTTCCTGAGAGAAGAACACGAAGCATTTTCCCCTCGGAAATGCTTTCTTATACTTCAAAGTTAGTGTTCAAAGAAAGGGAGCGGGATTTGATCAACAGCAGCCAGCTGCAATGGAAAGTCACATTTCTAGTCCCAGGGTTCATTTCAAATGGCTATTTGCCTTATTTGAGCCACCAATGTATTTGCCGTTTTTAAGCCAATTTTGATTTAAAGGTCACCCTCGCTCTCCTCAAAATCATTTAATAATAAGTTCTCTCACAATAAATTTCCAGCGTCTCTCTGACTTTACAGCCCACTGAGGATAGGTGGATATGGCAGTCTGTGAGCTTCCAATGAGCCAAGGGGATCAGAATTTGCCCCCTAGTGGGGAGGTTGCCTTGGATGTTCTAACACAGAAGGATGAAGCCTCAGCCATCAGAGACATTCTCCATCATTCCACACAGGCACAAGGGACAAACGTTGTGGCCTACGATTAAAGCATAACTGACGTTACCACAAAACATCAGGAATTGCCACGAGCTTAGTTAGTCACTTACGTTTCAAAATGTTCCTCTGCTCCAATTCCTCTGCAGTGGGCCTCTGGCTCAGCCGCCTACGGA
Organism: Rhinolophus sinicus; assembly: GCF_036562045.2. NCBI lineage: Eukaryota > Metazoa > Chordata > Mammalia > Chiroptera > Rhinolophidae > Rhinolophus > Rhinolophus sinicus. The sequence goes on from NC_133756.1 coordinate 65,774,881, forward strand.
AAAAATCCAGGAAAAGTTTTTGGACCATATCATATCCTCCTTGGGTCATTAATCTCCCCAGCCCTCGTAGATGCAGGAGACAGAGCCAGTGGCTGGAGTTCTTGTTCCATCCTGGGCTCTGAAAGACTGACTTTCACCACCAACGCCTCCTCAGTTCCTCAATTTCAAGCCCTGGAAAGGCGCCATACGTCATGTCACGCTGAGCTGACCCTCCTCCTTCCTCCCTTCAGCGGCTCCTCCCCAGCCCTGTTCCTCTGGTGCCTCCAGGCAAGTGGACTCTTCTCTTCACAGAAGTCCCTTTCTTTCCTCGTGGCCTGCTAACTTTGGGACCTTGGCCTCCGTCTTTGTCTCCCAACCCTGAGGCTAGAGCTTGCTTCTTGCCATGTTTGTGTAGACCCAGTTAGAATATAGAGTCCCATGGCCCCGGGGAGATGCAAGAGAGCAAGTCTCGTCTGCAAAGAACAATAGCTGTTCTTCTTGTCCCCACCCATCACCACCCAGCCTTATTAGATATGGAATGACAAACGAACAGGAACAGCACAGCACTCCTGTTATCCAGTATGTAATTTAGCCATAAGAAGTGAAGCACTGCAAGGGCATGAACTTGCTATGATGCAGCAGAGAGGGTTGGGGGGTGGGGACAGACATGGGTGGGCACTGCATAGTGACAAAAGTCGCCAGAGAATGGGAAGGGCACCAAAAGAGAAGTACATGCTTGTATGCAGGTATAAAGTTCCAGGAATGGTCAACACGAACAGGGTGGGCCTCAGCATTCACAGAGTGTTTGTATTGTTGAAGCTCTGGGAAATTCTGTAATAACCGTGCAATTATTCAGCATTCTGCTTCACCCATTGGGATGAGGTGTGTGTGAGATGAGAAAATTACGGAAGGAGTTTGAGGCTTCTCGAAGTCCTCCACTAGGGCATATGGGGTAGAAAGGACCGTTCTTGTAGGAGAGGTTCTTGTACCTTCCCAAATATTGGCAACTAGTGTCTATAGTTGGTAAGATCTTTACATCATGGAATCTAGAGACAGAGTGAAAATATGAAGTCCATGCAGTCACCAAGTGTAAATATTTAAATTCAAGGCTTACTGTCACTTGCAGTTCTCTTTATTGCGCTGGGCCAGAAAACACTTGATTTTGTGTAGACAGCTAGGAATGGGCTTCAATGTCAGAGAAAATTTTTGGTCAGATGCCTAAATTCTGTATCGCCCTGGAAACTGCTGGAAATTGTATTCTAAAGTGTTTTAAGTTTATAAGAACATTTCCACATTCATTATTTTTTTTTCCCCTCAAACATCCCTTTAAGGCATTATTTAGCCCCATTGATGATGGACAGCTGGGTATTTGGAAACTCACAATATCAGAGGTGCTAAATTTGGACTCAGCAGTCTTGAAGTCCTTTCTAAGCTAGCATTCTCATACTGCAGGAGGAAACTGGAGATCAACAACTGAGCGAACTGGTGTTATAGGTCTGGAATGCAGCCACTGACTCCACTTACAACAAGTTTCTTAGAGGCTCTGTCTCACCTTTCAATTTATGTTCTCCAGGAATGCTTGTTTCTTTTATGGGGATGCACAGTTACCTTGATGGGACTATTTGGTAAAACCCAGGCATCAAATGAAGCTTGGGTTTTGGGAGCAGTATGTTTTGAACAAGCCCTCCAGATTCAAGGTGGAGCTTGCATCTGGGAAGCTGGGCCAACGCTTTGGTCTTATAAGCTTAGAAGTGTCTGCAGAATGTTCGCCTGTTGGCTTGTGCCAAGCAGCCCAGCCATTGCATTATCAGATGTGTTGCCTGGTTCTGTGCTGGCTTTTTGTTTCTGTTTTTCTTATGGGTCATGTTTGGAGGGAACAAAACAATGAGTGACTCAACTATAAGCAGAGAATATTCTGTTATTAAACAGGAAGCCTTTTAGTCAAACACACATGATTTCTAAGGAGGTCCTTTATGCTTCATTTCTCTTGAAAGGGTTTGAGAACCTCAAGGCTAATTATAGCTGTAAAATGTAGTTAAGTCCTCCCAAAGGACATGTGCTATAATCGGTTGTTTTGACTTTAAAAATGAGATTCAGTAAAAAATGATATTGTGGCATTGTAATGACAAAACACTAAACAACTCAGGAGTTAGGGGGGTCTGGGTTCTAGTTCTGGCTCTATTCTGAAACTACTTTCTTTGGAAAAGTTTTTTTTTTTGGGGGGGGCTATGTTTTTTTTCCCCTGCAAATAATAGTAATTTAATAAGCTAATGCTGATTTAATGCTTATAATGTACAGGCATGGTTCTATGCATGTATGTTAATTCATTTAATATTCATAGAAGCCCTTTGAAGTAGTATGTATTATCACCATTTCCATTGTACAAAGGGCAAACTGAGGCACGGAAAGTCGCATACCTTGCCACAGGTGACACAGCTAGCACGTGACAGGGCCAGGACTTAACCCCAGGTATTCTGTCTCTATAGTCTGAATACTCTTAACCAGTGTATTAGCTTCCTATTGCTGCTGTGACAAATTAATGCAAATTTAGTGGCTTTAAACAACACAAATTTATTATCTTACAGTTCTGGTGGTCAGAAGTCCCAAATGCATTTCATTGGGCTAAAATTAAGATGTTAACAGGACTGTGTGCCTTCTAGCAGAAGGGGAGAATCCATTACCTATACTTCTTTCATCTTCTAGAGGCTGCCTGCATTCCCTGTGCCTCTTTCAAAACAGCCATGTGGCACCTTCCCATCTCTCTCTCTCTGATTTTGACCCTCTTGCCTCCTCTTAAAAGGACTTCTGGGATTATACTGGGTCCATCCAGACAATCCAGAATAATCTCCTCATCTCAAAATCCTGAACTTAATCACAGCTGTTCTCAGCCCACTCCAGCAAAAGTCTCTTTTGCCATGAAAGGTTACACGTTGTAGGTTTGGGGATCAGGATGTGGGTGTCTTTTGGGGGGCTGCTATTCTGTCTACCATAACCATAAGACCTTACTAGTCAGAAGGGGCAAACTGACGTCTGTTGGGCTATGTTTGACTCTACAAGTTCTCCTTGGCATGCTCTGAAGAGATCACACGGAGGATGGATTGGGGGATGCAAGAGGCAGTTTGAGTAGAGGCCTGAGAAGGCTATTGCCCATCTGGTGGAGGGTGATGGACCTTGGGCTAGGCTATGGTGGTAGGCATGCCAGTTCTTAGGAAGTCAAGTTGACAGACCCTAGAGACATAGCGCGTACTGACAGAGGGGGAAGAAGAAGGTATGTAGGAGATCTCTTAGGTTTCATAACTTACACAACACGATGGATAGTAGTGCCATTCAGTGAGGCGGGGAACACTGGAAGGGAACCAGGGCATTTTGGGGGAGAACGAGGGAAGGTCAGATGGGAACCATGAGTTTGAGTTTGGATCTGTTCAGTTGGATGCTTTTGCAACATGCAAGTAGAGATGTCAAGTAGGCAGCTGGGTGATTGAGCTGAGTGGAGAGAAGTCTAGGCCAATGGGTGACTAGTCTGCAACAGAGATAATATTTGAAGCCAAGAATATGGAGAGAGCATAGAATGAGAAGAGGAGGGGGCTGAGGATGGAACCTTAAAGAATGCTAATATTTAATGCTCAGAGCTCAGAGTAAGGAAAACGAACTCGCCAGGGAGTTAGAGGAGGGGCAGTGCATGGAGACAGATAAAAACTAGAAGGTCACATCATGGAAGCAAAGGAAGAAGGGCATGGTCAACAAAGAGTGCTGAGTGCTGCTGAAAGGTCAGATGAGGACTGAAAAAATGTCCACTGGGCTCAGCAGCAGGGAGGTTATTAGCAATCTCTCCTAGAGCTCTTTCAGAGGTTGGTGGGGACAGAAGCCAGGCTGGAGTGGGCTGAGAACAGAGGTGAGAAAATGGACATAACAAGTATGCAGGACTCTTCCATGAAGACTGGCTTTGAAGGGGATGAGACAGTTGGAGTTGAAGGAGGCTTTAACGAGGTTTATATTTTCAAAAGGGAGAAAACTGAACACGTTTAATGCAAAAAATCCAGATTAAGTGGTGGCTGAGGTAGTGAAAAACTAAACATATAAAGAGGGAGAAAGCTCAACTGATAATGCAGGAGTCCTGAGGAGGCAGGAGGGGTTTGGATCCAAGGGACAGAGAGGCCTTACCTTTCACATGGAGAAGGGACAGCTCCTGAACGTGACAGGAGGAACGTGAATAGAGGGCATCACTTTCATATGCAGGTTTATGTTTGGGTGTTGGAATTAATAAGGGAGTTCCCAATTGATGGCTTTTACTTGCTCTTTCAAGTTGGACTATAATAAAGATGACCTATATTAGTCTAAAATATAACCTTTCTTTGAGGGATGTGTCATTGAACAGAGCCAAATTCACAAACCAGAGGGATAAAGCTCTAGCCTCAGAATTCTAATCATCAGAATCTTTGGGGAGCATCCAGCACAGCCCGCCATCTTCACCAAGGAAAGCAGCCATCTGCGTGATTCCTTTTAAGACCTACCTTGTGCAGAAGTATTGGTTAATAGTAAGCTGAAGAGAAGAGCACAATTACTGTATTAACAAAGTGGTCAACTTTATAATCCCAAGGAGCCAAGAGCTCCAAGAATAAAAGTAGGGATGCCTTTTGAATGTATTGTATCTCTTACACCACCTTGCTAATAGATTTAAGTAATTGTATCTGATTTAGACTAACATTACACACAAAAAATTTTTTTCCTGACTATATATTTAGACATGACCATTTATATGGTAGGTGGCAAAGGAAAACTTTTTAGGAGTTAAACATTTATATAAAATGAATTATCCAAAAGTAAACATTTAATGTATTTTCAAGTCATTTATTTAAAAAGCTTTGCTATTACATATGTGACCCTGGTTTAGAAGATACCTCTGAGGAGCAAAATTGTTTCCATGGCTCAAATGATTTCTGCTTTACCGTGGACCACAGCTAAATGATTTCCACGCACTATGAACTGAAAAATCACTGAGTTCCCATTTAAATGCCACATGGCATCAATTGCCATATATGAGCCTTCTATCTTCTTTCAACATTTGAGAATAGATCTTGCTTTTTATTAGTCTTAACAACTCTTATCTATACCAGTAACCATAAACAAGCAAGCAAACTAACTTTTTTTTTTTTTTTGTAAAACAAATGCCCAAACAAATAGCACTTCAGTTTTGGCCTTGGAAAAAGGAGAATGCTAGAGAATGTAGTGGCAAGATGCTTTAAATATATGCAGAACAGGGACTGCAGTCTTTCCACATTAGAGCATCTCCCCAGAGAAGTGACAAAACCCTTGTACGTTTTGCTGGTCTGACTCCACGAGGCCGACAAAGATGCTTTCTGCTGCACAAAACTAATGAGCCTTCTGCAAGCTTTAGAACAAGGTCGCAGCTTTCATTAGCTTTTACAGCTGCTTATTGTTTTGAGGGCCCTGATTTTAAAGTTTGGATCTCTGAAGCCATATCTGCATTTCAGGAAACAGAAAAAGCAGAATTAACTTCGGTTTTTTGCTTCTCAGCCCCAGAGGGAGGTCACTAACTGCCTTTCAGATAGAGGGAAAGAGAAATGCAAAGGTACTCGGGGAGAATGATAGAAAACAAGATCTGCTCTCTTAAGGCAGAAGGAGACAGGGGTGTTCCATCACATGCCCTAGATGGGACATGCAAGGGGAGGCAGGCATGGGGAGACACATTGAATTGTGTCCCCTCCTCCCTCAGAATCTTTCCTGAGGAGCTGTTAGTACCATGAGGGCTGGAGCATTTCTGGCGTCCTTGGTCATCACTACATCTCCAGTTCCTAGGAGACCACGGAGAACATAACAGGTGCTCATTTAGTAATTATTTAACCCACATGTTACTGGTTCTGAAGCCATACATGCTCCTTGGATAATCTCATCAACAAGTATGACTATATTAGCGTTTAGACGCCAACGACTATGAAATATACCTCCAGTCATATTTTTGAGTCTATACCATCTTTTCAACTGCTGCCTTATATTACTACAGGCTATCAGACTCAAAGCGTCTCAAATGAATGAATCCATCTTCTTCGCCTCCTGTACACACAGGTTTGGATCCCACCCCCAGTGAATTGCCTAAGCCAGGAAACTAGGAATCACCTTCTCTGTACTTCTACCTCAACAGCCAACCAACCACCAACTCCAGGCCATTTCTCATTCTATCTCACTACTGCCCCCTTGGGAAAGCAGGCCACCAGCATCTCTCCTGGTTGCTGCCAGCCTGTCCCACTCCGGCCCTACCTTACTTTAAACAGAATGGTCTTTCTGAGGGGCAAATCTAATTTTCCACTCCTTGCTTGAAAACTATGCATGCGTTCCCAGTGCCTGCAGGAGGGAGTCAAAAGACCCAATGTCCTATAAGATGCTTCATGATTTGGCTGCTTGCCAAGAATTTCCCCTCTCCTGCCCTTTAGACATAAAACTCTCCTCTTAGTTCCTTTCAGATTTGCATAGTCTTCCTTATATCTAAATATTCTTTCCCTTCCTCTTTGTCTGGCTAACAGATGATACTCCCCATTGCAGCTTAAACCTTAACTGTCGTTTCCTCTGTTCACTAACCTTTTGGTTAAGGTGCCTCTACAGAGGAACCTTACAGACAGCGACAGTCATCCTGCATCCCCCGTATCTGCCTGTAGTTGTCCATCTAGTCCACTGGACCCCAAGGCTGATGCTCTGGTGGCCATGTGCGCCCCATTCAGCACCAGGGCTGCTTCACAGGCATATACCTGAGCAGTCGTACAGTCTCCTGCTTAGAAGGGCCCCTTGTTTGGGGTTTAATGCTCTGTTGTCATTTTGGAATTTTCAATAGTTCTTGAATAAGGAACCCCTCGTTTGCTCACCACGGCATCTGCAAGGCTTGGCACAGACTCTGGCAACTGGAGATAGTTAGTGTTTGTGAAGTAATTAAATGAATGCAGTCCCGTGACTACCCCTGGTCTTTAACCTTTCCCTCTCTTCTAGTTCTTTCTCTAGGGCAAACAAAGGTGTTCTTCGTTAGAAATAAGATAAAACGAAACATCAGCATCCTCTTCACCTTACCTCCTCCCAGAACAAATCCCCATCTCCTGCCTGCTCTGGGCTGCCAGACCTTTCAAAAAGGCCCATCGCAATTCGGCTTCTGTCCACACTGCTCCATCGCACTTGTTCTCAGCTGGGAATAATTTTGCCATTTTCCACCCCTACGTACATTCGGCAACATCTGGAGACATTTTTCGTTGTCACGATTGTGGAGGATGCCACTGGCATCTGGTGGGTTGGCGGCCAGTGATGTTGCTAAGTACCCTACAGTACACAGGACAGTCCCCACAACAAAGAAGTATCGGCCCAAAGCGTCAACAGTGTTGAGGCTGAGAAAGCTTGCTGTACTGAATCAGTTCTTGTCAAGGTCATTGATGATTTAATTGCCAGATCCAGCGGCCTCTGTAGAGTCATCATTTTCCTTGACCTTTCTCTATCATATGACACCTTTGACTCATTGCCACTTCTTGAACCTTTTTCTTCTCCAAGTTTTCAGAGGTCTCACAACTTTTTCTACCTCTTTAGTTCCTGCTCACCAGGAGGAGTCATGTATGATGAGAGCCCAGCTGCCCTTTCCTTCAGGGTGGCTTCAGGACAGTGCTCTGCATGTCAGTGACTAGTGTGCACCCCCCTGCTTCACAGCTGTGAGGTGTAGGATGAGCCGGAGTTCCTCGCTAAGCCTCAGGCTTCTCACCTTGGGGCAGGGGGCAAAGGGAATCTTCTAATGACCAGTCTCTCAGATTTCCTAGAATTTTGCTGCTGAGAAGGGGCAAAAGAGGAGGAGAGGAAGGAAGGCCATAGATTGATTGTTTCACTCCGTTGCCAATAGCCTTCAGGAGCTTGATATTGCCCTAAAATTGAAGTTCATTTTGCGACAACATGAACGGACCTAGAAGGTGTCATGCTAAGAGAAATAAGCCAGACAGAGAAAGACAAGTACAAAAAGGATTTCACTTTTCTGTGGAATCTAAAGAACAAAATAAATGAACAAAACAGAAACAGACTAGATAATAAACTGATGGTTGCGAGAGAGGGCAGGGGGTTCGGGGGCTGAGTGAAAAAGGGGAAGGGATTAAGAAGTACAAATTGGCGGTTACAAAATAGTCAGGGGGATGTAAAGTACAGCATAGGGAATAGAGTCAATAATATTGTAATAACTATGGATGGTGCCAGGTGGGTACTAGATTTATTGGGGGGATCACTTTGTAAATTATATAATGTCTAACCACTATGATGTACACCTGAAACTAAGAAAAAATAATACTGAATGTCAACTATGATTGAAAAATAAAAAATAAATTAAAAAAAAGAATAAAGTTTAAACTCCAGCCTTACTGTGCCCTGCACCACCTGTGTAATGTGGACCCCATACTTTCTTCACCTTCACTCCTTTGTTATTTACCTTGAGATAACCTGGTCACACACCCGTGTTTTAGGGAAGCTGAGATGCCTCCTCTGGTTCTACCAGATGTGACTGGCAGCTCTGTCTGCTGTTTCCCCACCTTGATCAGGGCCTCATCCATGACACTGATAATACCCATTTACACAACGAGCTTCTCAATTAGACTGCCAATGCCTCAAAGGCACAAATTACGGCTTACTTATCTTTGTGTTTCTAGACTTAGTATAGCACCTGACACATAGGAAGTGCTCGATAGATTTTTGATGATTAAGTAACTTAATAATCCTTTAACTCAGGAGTTGTGTCCCTGGGTTTGACCAGAACTCTTGCATAAAGGTGTCCCTGACACCGGAGAGGTTCCTCTGGGAAGGTTGAAGAGCAATTTTGCTTTCATACCTCAATACTATGCCCGTCTACCTTTTCTCTCTGTAAACTAGGCAGCACAACTCTTAAAATTGTGGATCCATGCACCTCTCTTTCCAAGAATTTCAGTCAATACATAATCTTCAATTTTTTCACTCATCATTATTCTCCTCAAGCTCTTTAAAATAGGCTGGCCACAGCATAGAAAACAGCACAGAGAGGGGAAATGGGCTTGGATCCAGAGCCCTGTCTCTTGGCCTGCCTCCACCATGAATCAGAAGGTCGCTCTGGTAACATGACATGACTTTACGGCTCTGCGCCCGAGTGTTGCTGTATGACAAATGTCCGTAAAAACAGTCTAGCTTGCCTGCTGCCTAAGAGTGTTGAGAGGACTGAATGAGAATATGTGAAAGTCCCTTTTAAAAATAAGTATAAAACAGGAAATATTATTTTTGATAACTTGAAAAAAGTCTCTTGCCTCAAATAGAAAAACAGGTTACTCTTAAAGAGAGAAATGTTTTTGGATTTATTTACTGGAGGCTGTAGCCCCAATGTGAGGCCCCATGGTATTAAAAGATAAAATAATTGTAATAAGGTATAGTAAGATTATAAGATAAGGTATTGTGAGGTAATGACTAGGGAAAGCATTGATGTGAAGCTGGTCGTGTTGAGTTGAAATCAGTTTGGGAGTAACAATGGGACTGTGTGTGGCTAGGCATGAAATCCATTCAAAAAATAAACCAACAGTACACCAACTGAAAGGCTACATAGTGAATACTTTTAGTGTTATTAGGATTATCAGATGTAAACCCAATATTAGCAATCAGGAAGTCTGCACTTTGAAAGAGTATCTGAGTTGTTATAGTAGAAAACAAGATAGCTAACGAAGTTAACCAAAGAACATACTCATTTCAATAAGGCCATCTTTAATGAAGAATCAATCAAAACAAACACTAAAAAATGTGATGTCAAAAGATAAGGAATGTAGGAATTTAGAAAATGTCCACTATTCTACCACTTTAACTGATATTTGATCATCTTTAGCTTAATCTGTGTGAGGCTGTCCGACTATCCATCCATCCATCCATCCATCCATCCATCCATCCATCCCATACCAGACATTCGTCTAGGCTTTCAGAGCTAAGTATAAGAACTAACAATATTAGCAAGAATGACTTTATCGTAGGGATGATATGATAAAGTTCTGCCATCAAATGTATACCATGTTTGATCTTTTGCCATTAGCCTCTCCCCAAAACATGAAAACTAAAATTTAGCCTTTGCTTTCTTTCTTTCTTTTTTAAATCTTCCAATAGATAGCTCTACTGCGTTTCTATTGTAAAGTTAACATTCTCCCTAGGAGCACAAAGCATTTTTAATAACCTTCCATCAGTCTTCAACAAGTTTAATATGATCTGGTAAGAGGTCAAAAGACAGAGATTGAGGCAGAGGCAGTGCATCAGTCCTGTGATGTGTGACACGGAGCCTTTCCGTTGTGAACACAAAATACGGTGAAGGCTGCTGCCGTGTGCCATCCAACAAAAAGGCAGGGATCTTCAATATGGGAAGTGGCGCATCGAACCTTAGTAACAGCGTGTGACAAGTTTCAACTTGTTCGGTGCAGTCAGTCGGGTGTGAGCTATGTTTGAGAGAAGGTGTGTTTTAAAGTGTGTCATAAATCATGGATCACGAACAATGCATTAACACGAAATGGGCAAACAGTTTCATCCTCCATCATGACAACGCTCCGTGTCACACATCACTTCTGGTATATGGCAATTTCTGTCAAATAAAAACATTACAGTGTGTCCTCATCCACCTTATTCACTGAGTCTGGCACTGTGCCACTTCTGGCTCTTCCCCAAAGTCAAAATGACCATGAAAGGTAAATGTTTTGAATTGATTCAGGACATTGAGGCAGCTACGACAGTGCAACTAAAGACACTCACGAAAGGAGACTTCCAGAACTGCTTCAGAAAGTGGCAAGAACAATGGATAAGTGTGTTTGAAGTGAGGGGGAGTATTTTGAGGGGGATTAATGGCAATATGTCTTTTACCGTAATAAATTAAAAAAAAAAAAAATCAATCTAAACATTTACCGTATTTTTTGATCATACCTCGTATGCTTGGGCAGACCGTCTTTTCTTTTTTTTTGTCTTTTCTTAACTTGAGCCTTACTTAGGTATCCCTGTACTTCCTGTCCTTACTTCTTTAAGAATATTGCTTCTGATGAACATAGATCTCTGGGGCAAGGACAAAGAGTGATTCAAAGGAGGAGAGCAAGCTCTGGGGGTCACTGCTGAGTAGCTGTCAAGGACAACATAATAGGTTGACATGCACAGCCCAGACAACACAAAAATGTCATAGAAGCTATGTTTAATTCATTCATCCAGTCATTCATTCACAAAACACGATAGTTCCAGATTTCCCCAGTGCCTCCTCTTTGCTGCACCTCGACAAACAACATATACAGTCCCTGATTACTTTCCAAAGCAAGGCAAGGGATGAAAAGTAGGAAATAGGTTCCAGGGTGCTTCCTCTCCTGCCGGCTCTGACCGTGTGATACCTACACTCCTCCAGACGCTGCAGAATATGTGTAGCTCGTTCTTTCTTAATGTTTACTCCCAAAAGCCCAATTTCCCACCCTGGTGCCATCGGGCACTTCCCAAGAACAGGGCAGAGGGTAGAAGGTGAAGCAGAAGCTGGGAGACAGCTGGCAGGAATCTCCAGTCTCCTTTTCCCTGCTTCATTCAATGGGGCTGCAGCTAAGTTCCTCCAGCTGTCTCCCAGGGGCTCTTCTGAGCTCCTATTTATGGAAAAAATAACAGCTCAAATTCCGATGAGATGCCCTGCTGTTTAGAAACCTGGAAACACAAAAACCCCAAAGAGTCTCAAATGCACGAGTGGAGGGGTTTGGGTCACATTCTTTGGCAAAGTTTTCTGTAGTTTTCCTTTATTAAAAGTCTCATTTCCCTACTGTCTCCTGATCCATCACACCACAATTTTAAATGTAAAGCTTCATTTTAAACCAATAGCCCTGGAGCCCAAAGGAGTGGTGTAGTGTAGTTATGCTCATTAAACTTTAAGTGCTTTCCCATGCTTGATAATTTTCACAAAATATATTTTTCTATATATGTATGTAACGGAAAAAAAAACCACCCATACCTTTTTTTAAAAACTTCTCTCAGCAGCATTATGGATTTTAGGAATGTCTAACTAGTCTGGATTTGCATTTTTGCATTCTTTGAAAATCTTTTCCTTAATTCTAAAAGGATCAGCAAAGATGGAGTTCTAATAATGGAAAGTGTTTATTTGTCCAGGAAAGGATCTATTCACATGGGAAAGAGAAAGAGGGGAAAAAAAAGGAAAATGGAGAATGATATGGATGCTTCCAATAAACTTTACGTTGATTACATAGGAAACAAATATAAACAACTTGTCAGTAATTCCTTATCTAAGAAGGCTCCGTTACTGGGTCTTATCTACCCAGTGCATTGGGAGATTCTTATAAGAAGACACTGTCTCCCATCAGATATGTTCCCCAAAAAGGAGCACGAATTTATAGCAGAAATCTACCACAGGACTGTTAGCTCCCAGCCTGGTGAATAGTACTCCAAATCCTCATCCCTCCCTTGTTTTTTGTTTTATCTCCTCACATTCTGGTCACAAAAGAGACACAGCACACACATACATACCGCGCGTGCGCACACACTGTCACACACACACACACACATACTCACTCTCACTTTCCTGCATGACGTGCTCTTTGACACGAGGCCAGAGGGAAATTGAGGACCACAGCCACATGGGCAAAGGCTGAAATGCCCCAATAGGAGGAGCTCAGGGAAAACTTAGGCAGAGTGCATTAGCAGCCTTGGGCTGTGACAATAATGTCCCTCACAGGAAGCACTAGCAAAAGCCACTCCTGAGCTGTAAAATAAGCACCCACTTCCATCCTGAGGGAACCAGCTGGCTATACAACATTTCCCTCACTCGGAAGCGATCTCCTCTTTCCAGGAGAGCCTGACCATGCGTGGCCAGCTTCCTGACTGACATGTCTTTAACAAGAGGTCATTGTGAGGCTGCGATTGTGTGATAGCAGAATCCTACACAGCGGGCAGGAACACTGGGCCACTCAGAGCCCTGAAAGCACCCTTCTCAGCCAGGCCAGCGCTCATGGAGAAGCATGGGGGAGGGCCAGAGATGGTCAGCGGCTGCACAGCAGAGACCCTTCTCAGTACCATCTGCTTTCTCTAGGTAGAAGACGGACATTCCTAGAGTGTGTGTGTGTGTGCGCGTGTGTGTGCATACAGTATGTTTTTTCTTCATTCAGTAAGTGTTGTGTAGAAGTTTTGTCAGTCTCTCATTACCCCAGTTTTACACACATCTGTGGTTTGGAAATTGGCTAAAACTGCCACTGTGGTGATGAGACCATCTCTCCTCACATCTGTGTGACACTCAACTTAGGTGTCACCTGTCCTGAGGTTAGAGTTTTGAGGTTAGGCTCATTTTGCACCCAAGGAGTCACATGTTAGTGACGCTTACATGTTCTGTTCCTCTCACTAGCCCACACCTTTTCCTTTGGGGTTTGGAATCCAGCTTTAGCAGCAAAAACAAAAAGACAGTCATCCTTCCAGTTGATATGTATTTTCAAGCGAGGCTCATCTGGCATGGCATGTGGTATTCCTCTCTTGAAGAAAGATGCACATCTTCTGCTAAAATGGATTCCCTCTCTCATCTGCCTTTAGAGCCAGTCCCTTCTCAGCTGCCAACAGCTGAGTTGCACTGCTTTCAATGGTAACTGGTTGTCCTTAAAACAGCTTTCTAATTCCTTAGGTAATAAATTGAATTTAAAAGAATGAACTCTATTCCTACTATAATTTGTAAAGCAACACAGTGCTTCAGATTTGGGCCTATAATAAAGAGTAAATGGAATCATTTTGATGATTAGAGAAATTAGAACAAGGAAAAACTTATTTGTGTTAAGATGAACATAATATTGGAGATATTTTATGCTTATACACTTCCTAAATGAATTCACTGTCAATACTGTGAGAGCAAGGCCACCTTCTCTAAATGCCCTCTAGATCCTCTTTCTTCTTCAAAAGGTCAGATGTAAATACTTTAGGTTTGATGGACCATATGGTCTCAGTCAAATCTATTCTATTTTGCCACTATCATGTGAAAGCAGCCATAGACAAAATATAAATAAGCATGTTTGTGTTCCAATAAAGCTTTATTTACAAAGATAGGCGGCAGGCTGGATTGCCGGGTCCTGCCACAGAAAGTCATCAGTTCCTGAAAATCCTGTCCTCGAAGCATGAACCACTGGAGTGAAACCACAAGAACTGTCACAGCTTACTCAATGTGAATTATTTTGGTTCCTCAGTGCAAAATGATTCTTTAGTCATGTGCTGCGTAGTTCTTAACCCCTTAAGAAAGACGTAATATGCTGGGTGCTTCAACGCATTAGATGGACTGTGGGTGGCAGTCAAGAAGGGCAGGCCTAGTATCTCATCCTCTTCTTCATCATCACGAATGAAACACCATCATCATGAATGGAAGATGTGTCTCATGCATTGGCTTTTCTTAGTTGGCGCACTATTTGATAACTGCCGAGTGTTTTTTTTAATACCAACCCTCTCGATGCTGAGTTCTCAGCCTCCACTGTGGCTTCCTCCCGTCCCTTGCTTATGCTTTGACCACATGAGGATTCAATCTTTAGTGGTTTTACGGTCGGATTAGAGCTGTAGGGATGTGGCCGTAGCTGTGAGCTCCTCCACTTATGGCAGCTAAGATCATGATTCTCTTAATATGATTCATTGCCCCATCTATTAATTGGCTTTATAGTGATGATTTGTTTTCTCTAACAGGGTCCACGGTGTTAGGAGTTTATCAACTCAACATGAGCTGAGCTGACCGCGCATGAGAGGATGACTGTGAAGTAATAAAGGAGATCAGAATTTCCCCTTCAATCAAGTTTGATTGTCAAACTGGCAGTTTGAAAACGCTTATGGAAATGTTGAGTGTTTAAGAGACCGTTCCATATATTTTTACATTTACCTCAGCATTCTATTATTAATAAATTAGAAAACAGATTATCATGTAACACATGATGTAAATTTATGACAAATTTTAACTAATTTGTTAGGTAGTCTAAACCTGATATTATACATAGGTTTTTTTTCTGTTTTGTTTTAAAGTCTTATTTTATTTTTGCCTGGACAAAGTGACATGAATTTACAGTTCCTTCATGGGAACTGCCCAAGCATATCTTGGTTGCACTATTTTGTTGACTATGAGATGAGAAGCAGAATTCAGAGGCAATGGCCCCAAATGGCTCTGGTGCTCAAAGACTGTGAAAAGAGATGACAATGTGACCAAGAACCGCGATGGAGGAGAGCCTGTGCTGGGCAGGGGAGGTGCTCCAAGGTTGGTGTGTACTGACAGGGCAGGCTCCAGGCAGAAGCTGCCCACTCAGCTACCGCGAATACAGAGGCAGTGTCAGGTCAATCAAGGAGAGTGTGCTGGGGGCTTCCCTTGGCTGGAACATAGACTGGGTTTCTCGGGGTGAAATGCGCAGGTGCCAGATTCACTGGTTCAGTCAAATTGGGGGAAGGCAGCTCCTGCATAGTGTCATTTTAATACACAGGAAAATGCAATTAGCTGTCTTAACATCTTAAGAGGGAGCTTGATAAGTTACAATATGAAGATGAGCAAAACAAAGAAAATCATAACAGTCAAAAGGAGAGCTGGATTTACAGTAGGTAAAACTCTTTTCAACACACCGATTACCTGTCAGCACTCACTATTTATTTGTCTGCCTATTTTTCTTTTCCCCAAAGAAACTAACAAGCCTGCGTCCTTTGAAGAACTGTCGTTTTAATGATTCAGTGGGCACAGAACATAAAATTTTCATAATCACACTTCCTAAAATAGAAATGTATTCACTTATATTTCAAAAGAATTGCCTTTAGAATCAGAGGGAAAAACAATTTCCCGGGTTTTGTCTTTGGATGATTTTTCCTGTTTACATCCTGTCTAAAAATTACTATTTAGTTAGCATATATGCCATTTTCGTGGCTATTATAAAAATCTTTGCATTCTAACCAAGAAGAGTGAAATGAACATAATGAAGACAAATGACATGAATTACTCTTATTAACATTTTGCATGAGACTTGAGGTATTTTGCCAGTAATCAAAGATGTGTGGGGACATGTGAGAAACAACTGCACTAAAAATTTCTCAGTTGTAATCCAGTTCTGCTACTTAAATATTCAGGAGCGTGTGCAAGCTCTACATAGGAGCTGCAGAAAAATCACATACAATCAAACCTGAAGCTGAATTTGGAGGGTTAGAAAGAAACAGCACTATATACCATGGCAATTACTCTGCCAATGACACCAATGAGATGAAGAACAAAGAAATCTTAAGTATAAATGATTAGAGCTTCGTTTGTCATTTGAATAGTAGAATCATTAGAATAGGCCAACTCCAAACTAAGGCACCTGCCAAAGACTCTTCCAAAGGAAGTGCTCGTTTTCAAAAGTATTAATGAGACTTTCTTAGCTGTGATGAACTATGAACTATTAAGATGGGGAAACATCTCTAGCTTGAGCATTTAATGTAAATGTTCTCTTAGTTAAGTGGGATTGAGGAGGAAACAGTGACCATGAAAGAACTGACCTACGGGAGAATTCAAGGATTCCTTTTTCACGGGCCATTAGGTTACTGAAAATGTTTCTTAAAGATTTGATTCAAAACTTCTGCTTAAGTCTTATTTGTTTTTCTTTCAGACATGAGATGAGAAAATCAACTAAAATGTATGACTTGTTATGCTTTCTAACTAATAACTGGCCTGTTCATCCAGTGAGAAATGAATACAATTCTCCTTTTATTTTAAGGAGGGTGCAACTCACAGTGGCCCATACGGGGATCGAACCGGCAACCTTGCTATTATCAGCGCCACTCTAACCAACTGAGCTAACCAGCCACCCCTATTCTCCCTTTCTTGAGAGATGTTAATTTTTAGCACTGGCTGGGGGCAGGGGACCCAGTTTTAAATCCTAGTGAAGCCAGATAACTATATGACTTTGGCTAGCAGCTTAACCCTTTTGGCCTCAGTTTGCTTATTTATAAAATTAAAGGTGTTAGAGGCAAGGATAGTGAGTGTCATTGGAGCTCTAAAGTGCTCTAATTCTATTTGTCAGATCCAAAAGATGAAATTATGAAGTGGGTGAAGAAATAGTCTCCTTGAGATATAGGCACAAAGCCAACAGTAAAAAAAAAAAAAAATCTCTGAATAACCCAATCTGAAAGCAGTAGACCAGATTTGAGGTAGTATTTCATGCAACAAAACTACCTTTCAACCAAAATTTGAAAGATACTTGGATGCTTCAAAAGATGGTTTAACTCATAATTTACTCACTGCTTCCTGGTAAGTTCACAAATAGCTTTGAGAGATCCTTTCATGGATAAAAGTATGATAGAAACGACACATCCCTATGAATGTTTGACTTTATGAGAAGATCAAGATTGTAGGACAGCAAAGGAAAAGAATACACTGCAAGAAACATGGTCTGGGAACTTAAGTTACAGTTGTTCATATTAATGTATAGGCTTAAGAGAACACAAACTCTGAATCAAATGTTTAGATTATTCAATGTTCAAATTATCCAGAGCCCTGCTCCACCCCAACAGTTTTGGGGGACACTTTAAAGTAAATAAAAATGGAAAGAGAAGTAGTCTACAATAAAGTCACACCGATAAAAACACGTGTTCCCGAAGGAGCACTGTCTCAGCGGAACTTGCATTATTAGTCGCTTCGCTCCCTGAGTGAACAATGAGTCTGCCTTGGGTAACTAGTCTTAATCCTCCTTGAGCGGTGATTGGCTAGTTACCTTCTAAATGACTCCTAGTATAGGGCTGTGCACACAGGTTATTAATCAATCTATTCCAATAGAATCACTTTGTTGAAGCTGAGGTTCTGTGGTCCTTCTCGGTAACTTGTTTCCTTAGAAACTTAACCTTAAACTCATGCAAAACAAACTCATTCAGCTCAAGGTCCATCATTCCTTTTGGGGATCGCCCAGTACTTTGCACAGCTTTTTTCTTTAAAGAGAAGGAACGTTTATTTTAGGTCGCATTTTTCTCTAATTGGGATCGGTTTAATCTCAATGTGTCGCTTTACTAAACCGGACCCCAGGAGCAATTCATTCACTGATGCAGGTCATGGGAATGTAGCCATAGTGGCCCCGACACAGACCCTTCCGGCACTCCACAGGATCTGCTCCTCTCACAGTAACCAGGATTCTCTGCATAGCAACTGCCAATTGGCTGCCTCCTTCCTCCTGCCAACTGACAGCAGTATTTATGTATTTATTTATTTATTTATATTAGTTTCAGGTGTACAGAACAACTGAGTGATCAGACATTCACATAACTCAAAGTGATAACGCCGACAAGTCTACTACCCATCCATCTAATAACTGTACAGTTATTAGAACATTATTGACTGTATTCCCCATGCTGCACTACACTCGCCATGAGTATTTTTTTCAATTACAGTTGACATTCAATATTATTTTATATTAATTTTAGGTGTATAGCATAGTGGTGAGACATTTATATAATTTATGCAGTGATCCACCCACTAAGCCTACTACCCTTCTGACACTACAGTTTTTATAATACTATCGACTACACTTCCCACACTGTACTTTACATCCCCGTGACTCTCCTGTAATCATCAATTTGTACTTCTTAATTCATTCATCTTTCTCACCCAGCTCCACAACCCCCTTTCCATCTAGTAAACCATCAGTTTGTTTTCTGTATCTATGGGTCTGTTTTTGTTCTGTTTGTTCATTTATTTTCTTCTTTAGATTCCACGCATAAGTGAGATAATGTGGTATTGTCTTTCTCAGTCTGACTTATTTCATTTAGCATAATACCCTGTAGGTCCATCCATGTTGTTGCAAATGGTAATATTTCATCCTTTTTTATGGCAGAGCAATAGTCTATTGTATACATGTACCACAATTTCTTCATCCAATCATCTATTGATGGGCATTTCAGTTGTTTTCATACCTTGGCTATTGTAAATAGAACTGCAGTGAACATAGGGGTGCATATATCTATTCAAATTAGTGTTTTGGATTTCTTTGGATAAATACCTAGGAGTGGAATTGCTAGGTCATAAGGTAACTCAAGTTTTAATTTTTTAAGGAATCCCCATACTGTTAAGAAAAGTCTTTTATTTTTTAAATTTAAATTTTTATTTATTGACTTTTGACAAATTAAAATGATATATATTTAAGGTGTAAACATGATGTTTTAATGTATGTGTACACTGTGAAATGATTACTGCAATCAAACTAACATTTCTATCATCTCCCATGGTTACCATTGTGTGTGTGCGTGTGTATGGTGAGAACACTTGAGATCTATCTATTCTCTTAGCAAATTTCAAGTATACAATCATTATTAACTATCGTCACCGTGCTGTAAGTTTGTACCCTTTAATCAGTATCTCATCTCACCTTTCCCCCCCCCACTCCCAAGCCTGTGGTAATCACCATTCTACTCTTACTGAGTTCAAATTTTTTTATTTTATTTTTTTTAAGGTTCTACATATAAGTGAGATCATATGATCTTTGTTTTTTTGTGTCTGGCTTATTTCACTTGGCATAATGTCCTCCAGTTTCATCCACATTGTTGCAAATGGCAGGATTTCCTTTTTAAGGCTGAATAACGTTCTATCATTTCTATATATATATATATATATATATATATATATATGCCACAATTTCTGAAAAGTCTTTTAATCAAGTCTTTTTTGGATGTGATGATCCCCTGTACATGGAGTCACGACTGGAATAAATAAAGAAGACCTATAATAAATGCTGGCTCAGTGGAGCTGTGGCTAAGACACTCTGTGATCATCAAATACTCTAAATCCTCTACCTTTTCCAGCCTTCCCTGCAGTAGACTGGGGTCATGAACCTAGTTCTGGTTAATGGATCGTGAGCAGCAGTGATTCCCCTTCCCTTGCTATGGAGATGTTGGAGCCATGTGTTCTAGAAGTATGAAATGGCTACATGCTAGATAAAGACCATCTCACCCATGATAGGCATTACTCCAGTGAAAAATAAACCTTGATTGACTTAAGCCATTGGAATTTAGGATTTGTCTATTAGGGCAGCTGGCATTACTTATTTTGACTAATCAGAGTGTAGTATAACATAGCATTCAAATTCACAATGAGAAAGAAGGAACTAGTGTTCATGATCAATATTACAATTAGTGCTCTTGATAAATTGGGGTGGAGGTCCATTTTACAGATGTGGAAACTAAGACTTCACAAGAACCCAGCTAATAAATGGTAGATGGAGCTTCCAGTCTAAGGTGCAGTTTCCAGCCCTTGATGCTCTTTTTACTAGACTCAAACTTTAATGTGCATCAGAATCACGTTTATTAAAATGCAGGTTTCTGGGTCTCGCCCTCAGAATTTCTGAGTCAGAATGTGTGTGGATCCTGAAAATATGCATTTTTAAGAAGTTCTCAAGTGACACTGATGCCACTGACCCAGGGAGCACATTGTGGGAACCACTGCACTGGACCACCCTGCTTCCCACATTGCATCAGGCATGAGAGTCTTGTGAGATCCAAACCTCAGTGTCAAGTGATATAGATATTCTTACTCATTGTGAACACAGTTATTAAATGCAATAAAAAGCCCAGTTAAGTCCAAGGTGGAAGAAAATCTCCTATTCCCTCTTCTTTCCGTGGCTTATCTGTCCCTGGAGCACGTTTGCACACACAAGCCTGAGCCACTGACCTAGAACTCAACCATCCCACACGATCCCTGTGCAACCATAGGTACCTGGGAGGAAAACTCTGTTCAATAGAAGAACTAAACCAAACCAAACCAAACATTTTTCTCAGCATGTTTGCTTGCAGTAGGAAAGTATTAGATTTGGAAGGTGTGCTTCTTTTTGCCACTTATCTCTAAGATCATTAGCTCAGTTTCCTCACCTACAACATGGGATTCCCCATAGTAGCCACCTTGCAGGGTCATAGTGAAGATTATCAGATGAGGTGCTGATGGGAGAGCATTTTATTAACAGCAAAGGGCTCTATAGCCTTAGAGAATGTTATATCCGGCGCCATCTCCCTGAGTGGTCATCTCTAAACGTAGATAGGCTGCTTTTTCTTTGACTTTTAGCCAAATATTCCAAGAAATGGCCTTTCTTCGTGCCATCTGTTAAGATGAGTGACAAACAATAATAATCATTGCAGATTACCCCACAAATGATCAGGAGATAAATCACCGGAGAACCAAAGCGCTCCCCTTATCTATTTCAGGTTAAGACGAACCTCTTAAAAATGTGGCCATAGAGCCGCTTGGAGGATTCACCCATTCTCTGCTCAGTCTGTAGTTGAATATAGCTGTACCCCTGTGCCCCAAATTTGAAATGCTACTGGAATAATCAGCCATTTACAAAAGCTATGAAATGGAAAACAAAATAAGACTCCCTCCCTACCCCCCAATCATGGACGCTTTTTTTTTTTTTTTGAAACTTTTGCAAGTTTTAAATACTAAGATCAATTCTGTTCCTGCTGTGTAAAAAGCAGCTCTTTTGTCCTCCACACTTACTATATCATTGAAAAATGCACAGCGGCTGGGCAGCTGCGAGTAACAAATATAGAGCATTGGAAGTGTCTGACAAGATGTGGCTTTGTTCCTTGTCATCCAGTGTGGGGCTTGCAAACTGTGACTTCTCTCCTACACACACACACACACACACACACACACACACACACACACACACACAGACACAGTCAGGGGCTCAGAAACTCCGTCTTGGTAACAGGATGTCAAAAACTCATTCTTTATTGCATTTGTTAACAGATGGAGGCTGGGTGAGAGGGCAAGAGGCTACCAACATCTCTGTAAGCCTCTAAGACATGTTCAATGGCTGTGGGTCCCTGTGATGCGTGTGGCTCATGCCTCAATGCCAGAATCTCTACATATGTGGTTTTGAAGTTTTCTTCTATTTCCTCTCAATATGCCTCACTCAGATCTTATCAGGACAGCTTTCTCACCTTTCATTTAACAAACAAATGCACACAAAAACAATGAATGTGTTGGTGTCCTTAACCTTTCTATCAGACAGGCAGTGCTATAGCCTCGACTCAACTCAGCACCTTTCAGAAGATGTCAGCATTTCTGAAGGGCTTTTAAAAAGAATTTTCTACTTTGCGCAGCGAGGTGATGGGAGATGTCACATAATCTGCAAGCCGATGAGCTACGTGAAGAAGAGTTCATGTGTTTGTCATGCAAATTCTGCGGGACTCAATAGCTATATTCAAGTCACATTTTGCTCTGATTTCGCTGGTTCCATCACTCAGTCTCAGCTTGGTGACTGGTATCTCATGACAGTTTTCCTTATGGGGGGTCTCAGAATCCACAGAAAAGCCCATCAATCTGAGCCATTTGGTGCTAAACCAAAGTGATGACGATGGTGAATGATGATGGAGCAAGGCTGCAAGGGCCAGGTCGACAAGACAGCCACTTCCAAACCTCACTCAAGTCTATTCTCCTCCCTTCTTTCTTCCAGGTGATTCTTCGTGACACACGTCCAGGGCTCACGAAGTCAGTTAAAGTTGAATTGAATCCATAAAGCCTTGACTGTTATTATTATTTTTAGAAAGTGCTTTTGTAGCAGAAGAAATTACCTAGCTTGGGGAGATGCCAGCTGACACTTAGCCTCAGTCCTTAGATTTTCAGGGAAGATGCAATTTGTCACCTTGGAACTAGGCTCTGGTGTGTCCGATTCAGCACTAACCATAAACAGTATGCCAGCTACAGTCAGAAGTCAGGATTACTGTGTTTTATTACGTGTACTATAAGCATAAAAAATGGATTTCAATTTTCACCCCTGAACGTTGTATTATGATTTAAAGCAGCACAAAATCCTGTGTACATATTTCACATTCTGCCTATAGCGATTCTAGTGTGGAGTACTTAGGAACATAAAATATAGATTTAATACCCTTTCTTTCTAGCATATTATTAATTTCTAAATAAGACAGATGACCATAATAGGTCCCTGGAGATGATCGGGCTTATTGGTCCACCTTCTCTACCTCATTCACCACCCTCCTGCTTCTCAAGTGACGGCAGTGATAAGCAGCAAGGAGAACAGAGGGAGAATGTTGGTGTTTTTTGAAGGAGGGTCCTACCTATGATCTACCACGTGCTGCTTAAGGCTGGTTTTTCACGCCTTAAGCATAGACTCAAACTATCAGCAATCACCAGGTGCTTTAATCTAAAGTCCATCTGAGTCCCAGACTCATGGGCATTAAGGAAAAGAAAGCAGTTATGGCTATTTCAACCAACTTCATCCAACCTACTGTATTCTTCAGTTGAGTCATTTGTAACATTCGGAAAACTGTTTGACTACATTTCTGAAACAGAGCGAGCTGGATCTCAAGTTCTTTTTAGGAATATGGTATATTGCTTTAATGATCAATCCACATAAATAACTATGTTCAATATTAATTTAGATCCTACAAGATGTTAGTTCTAAATTGCTACAGACACACATTCTCACATTTACATTTATAACACACAGAATAGTTCTGTCTCATCAAAATGTACAGTGTGTTCACATGTGACGTATGAGCAAACTGTAGATAGGAAAAATTATGGCTTCCAGGTCAGAAATTAAAATCAGGGGCCCCAGGCTGAGATGTGGTCCTTGGGTTGAATTTAGTCCCTAGGTACATTCTGCTTGGTCTGTAGAATGTTTTTAAAATTTGGAATTTTCATTTAAAAAATCCAGATTTTTCTTCAGGCAATCTGACAAGCTGCATTCCTGCAAAACCACAGGGGGCTAAAGTTGAATAGTAAGAGTCCCTATAGATAAGGGGTAGACTTGCCATCTCACCCCAATTCCCAACATTCCCTGTTAACAATCTTAGAACTTCCTGCTCCACTTATGTTCAATATCTCTCTGGTCCTGGCCTGCATTTGAGGCCCCTTTCCTAGGTAGATTCATTTTATATGTCCCTAAACATTATGAGTTTGTGTCTCCCCAAAATTCATATGTTGAAATCGTAATTCCCAGTACCTCAGAATGTGACCTTATTTGGAGAAAGGGTCTTTACAGAAGTGAACAAGGCCATTATAGTGGGTCCTAATCCAATTTGATTGCTGTCCTTATAAGAAGGGGAAAATTGGACACAAAGGCACACACAAAGGTAGAAGCAAAGATGAAGAAAGAGATTAGGGTGATGTAGCTACAAGCCAAGGACCAACAAAGTGCAAGCAAACCACTAGAAGCTAGGGGAGAGGCATGGAACGTTCTCCTCCACAGCCCTCAGAAGGAACTAGCCCTTCCAACACCGTGATCTCAAACTTCCAGCCTTTAGAACTGCGAGACTATACATTTTTGTTGTGTAAGCCACCCAGTCTTCGGTACTTTGTTGTGATAACCCTAGAAAACTAATACTCCAAGTTGTTTAAATTAAGTATGTTCCTTTGAGTATCAGGAAAAATCGTGAGTGGCCTCCATCACTGACTATGTCTCATCTAGAAAAAGGACATCACAGGGAGAAACATTCTAAAACCAAGCAGGCAGGCTTCCAAGAGCTTCAAGAGCTCTCCCATAGAGATGTTTCCAGATATAAGTGGGGACCTATTCCTGCTGCAGCTCTCAGGTGGGTGCTGACGAACTTCTGGTCAATCATGATTGCAAAAGAGATGATCACAGTTTGCCCCTGAGTGGGTGGGTGACATTTTAGTGGTGAGGAGATAATTTAGAGGCACAAGTACTCGTATGCCAGGGAGGCGGAGTGCCTGAGTCCTCATTTACTCCTGAGCTTAATTTAGATTACATACTCCTACATATATACTGCAAGGCACCTTCCGCTTTAATTTTCATTCAGGGCCTTTTCTCCCTCTGTGTGATCTAAACATTACAGAGGGTATTGGAGGGGACTGAGGGAGAGGATCTCAGCAGGAGAGGAGTGGGCCAGCTCGGGCTGAAGAGCTGACTGTTCCCCAAGGGGCGGCCTAAGTGCACTGGCTGAGTAACCAGGAAAGGTCATGTTTCAGAGTCTTCGTTCCTTTCTTTTAAAATAAGTAGTCCTGGTGACTTACAGAACGATTTACTTTCTGAAGGATGTTCCGGAAACTAAAGCATTACTTCTTTAGGGATCCCACTTCTCTGTAGCCCCTGACAAACCCCATTCCCAGTGGTCCTGGACTCCACCCTCTGGGGAGGAGGTTTCATTTCTTTGACAATCAATGTCCCAACCTGGACAGTGGAGAGGGCTAGAAGGGTGATCAAGAGCTCACTCTGACAGGCCACGCTAACTCCGAACATTGAAAACCAAATCTCCACATCTGAATTTTTAAATGATGATTTTTTGGAGGAGGGGGGTGGCAAATTGGATTTCAAATAATTAAAATAGAGTCATGTGGATGAAATAGGGTTTTGGGGGGAATAAAAGGCTTGGTAAAATTAGCAAACTAGAAGTGGATCTAATGGTTAAGATCACATAGTTGGGCAGACCACGTCCTAGGGTTCAGGTTGAAGGGACCTAAGAAGACACCCAGAGAGAAATCAGCATGGTATTGCATTTGGGGGGGTTTGGTAGGGAGAGGAATTGTCCTGAGGTCTCTGTATTTCCACGGACTAGAGGTCACTGGAGATGAAAACCCTGCTCACATTGCCCTGAGGAGGGACCCTCAGGCCTGTGGAGTCTAAGCTTTTGAGGACTCCATTAACACAAATCTAAGCACATATGACTACAGGTGCCATTTCTTTATCCAGAAGTTATATAAAAGTACTACTGCACTAATATGCTATGTACATTACAATACGGCCATATCAACTTAAAACGAATGATATAAAATAAAATGGAAGTTCTACAGGTTTCGTCCCTCCCATATCTGAGTGGATGGCCTTGTTTGTCCCTTGGTTCTTTGCACTTATCCTGAGTATGTACAGTAGTCCCCCCTTGTCTGTGGGGGATATGTACCGAGACCCTCAGTGGATGCCTGAAACTGCGGATAATACTATCTTGTATATACTATGTTTTTTCCTATACATACATACCTATGATAAAGTTTACTTTATAAATTAGGCACAGTAAGAGATTAACAACAACAGCTAATGACAAAACAGTATAATTATAACAATGTACTATAATAAATGTTATGTGAATGTGGTCTCTCTCTCAAAATATCTTGCAGTGTACTCACCTTTTTACTTAAAGGAAGCAATTTATGGCTTCTCTCCGGCATATCCAAATTGCCAGCATCACTCCTCTTGTGCTTTGTACCCATGAGTAAGTAAAACAAGGGTCACCTGAACACAAGCACTGTGATACTTTGATAGTCAATCTGATAACTAGACGGCTACTGAGTGACTAATGGGTGGGTGGTGTATACAGCGTGGAGACACCAGACAAAGGGATTCACGGCCCGCGCAGGACAGAGCAGGGCAGCCTGAGATTTCACCATGCTACTCAGCAGGGCATACAATTGAACACTTATGCATTATTTCTGGAATTTTCTATTTAATATTTTCTCACCATGGTTGACCGTGGATAACTGAAACTGCAGAAAGCAGAACTGCGGATAAGGGAAGACAACTTTATACCTAAGAAGCAGAGCAATAGTCATCCAGTTGATCACCTCATGTGTCAAGGGCAGCCCACTCTTCTCAAATGGTGGTTGGTTGAAATAGTTATTTATTATCAAAACCTCCAGATGACTTGTTGACTGAGGTTTAGGAGAGGCTGCTCAATAGCATCAATGAGAAAAACATTTTTTGAAGAACAATGTTTATGTGTTCTTATATAGAAACTCTGTCTTAAAGCTTGACATCATTTTGCTTGACGTTTCTGCTCCCCACTTCCAATTTGGAATTACTCTTGGAGTGTTGAATTTTTTATAATGCTATTAAAACTGTCAAGCTAAAGTTATATTTTATATCTTGCTTACTCCATGAGGACTACAGATTTGGCCACATGCTTTTCACAGAATTTAAGATTTCCAGCACATTTTGCTACTTCGAAGAGCCAAAGAATGCCACAGCCTCGTAGCTTCAGAAATGCAAACTTTACAATAGATTCCTACATACTTTTAGCTACTTTTTACAATAATGAAGCTCACATCTTGCATGTAGTGATCAGACGACCTAATGTAACCCCCCTGGGTTAGGGAAGGAAAGCCCAAGGAGGGCAAATGACTACTTAGGAAAAAGCAGAACCAGAGCTAGAGCCCGGGGTCCTGACTGTTGATTCGTTCTCTCTCCACCACTGTCACCTTCTGGTTCTCAGATTTCCTCTTCATCAGCCCCTGCTTCAGGATAAATGAGTGGCTGGAGGCACGAGGCTGGGTTCTTCTTCTAAAGGGAATGGTCCTTAAAACTCCTTGGGTGTGAACCAGTGGCTACAGTACTTCAGAGGAGACCCTGAGGTGCAGATTGGGCCTACCCGCTGGATTTCCTGAACTCTGTGCAATCTTGTCCACCTGCTACACACTCCTGATGGCGTCTCCTTTAGGTCTGGTTCCTGTCATCCGGCTAGAGGTGTCAAGGGTCTTGCTACAAGGCAATAAACACTTACAAGAAAGAGAGCAAAGATGAAGAGTGCAAAGACTCAGAGCAAGGATGCAGACCAGCTCGACACCTTGACCATGGGCATACCCCCTCTCTCCTTCTGTCTTCCCCTCCCTAGTCAGCGTGTCTCCTTCTAACGACCAGGGCGAGAAAGGGGTGGGGATGGATGCGTACTATGGTGAACCTTCAGTGGATTTTAGGAATTCTAAGCTGTATTCAAGTGCTACTAGAAGAGGAGGGGTTGATTTACCAGGATAAGGCTTCAAATGTAGAAAACTTTTTGCAGAGCATGGATGCTCTATGTCTCTTCCCACCTCTGAGTTTTGCCACCACTACTCCCAGTTGGTCACAGTGGTGGTGTGTGGATATGGATTCAGGCATGAGAAGCTGGGGGCTGTCTCTCTTTTGGGAAGTATGTTCTGGGATAACATTGGACTTTTTGACTTTGTCAGTTACCTCCAGGTGGAATGGTTCTACAACAGACAAGCAGAATGGCCAGCTGTATACATCTGTGCCAATTGTTTTCTATAGCTCCCATTTTTCTCTGTGTCTCCACAGGAGATACCACCCTGGGCATCCAGATGTGTTGGCATCTCACATCTGCAGAAGTCTTCCATTTTCCCCACATACCTGGAGCTCTGCCTGTATTGTAGCAAAGCTGGGGAAACGGGAAGTGAGGGCAGAGAAATACAATAAAGGATACCCACACTCGGGGGCTGGAGCTGAACTTTGAGAAGAGGGGCTAGGGTCAAGGATCAGTTCCTTCTCTTTTTCCCAGTCCCCCCACCACCCCCAAACAGCCCTATTTATATTAGGTATAAAATTAAACAAGCTGATTAGGAAGGAACTCAGAACTATATCCACCCACCTCATCTTCCCCCAGAGAGACCTGGCTATCTGTAGGAGAGGAGACTTAGGGAAGCCAGGATCATTCTCCAAGAGCCCTAAAGCATCCATGTTAAGAGGAACGAAGCTTTGAATAGCTGTAGAAGGAAGAGAGCAATACCATGGGTGGGAGTTACATGCACAGAGTTCAGTTCAGTAGAAGGAAGAATGCTCTAACAGTCAGGCTCGCCAACAGTGGGACAGCATCTCTAGAGTGCTGGGAGTAATTGTCACTGAGGTATTAAGAGAGATCTGGAAGACCAAAGTGTGGAAATGTACCGCATTCATTGACAGAGAGAGGGACGGGGTGAGAGGGAGAGAGGCAGGTGGTTAGAGATTTCCATTCTATGACTCTAAAGACCACATAATGCAAGGACAAATCACCCACCAGTGTCGACCATTTTACACAGCCCTGTACCATTAAAACAACATCCTCCAGGAGGAAAGCAAGTTAATTTTGAGAAAGAAGCTGCCTTAAGTAACCAAATAAACCAGGTGGGAGGGGAGAATGCCAGTGCACCGTTGATGACATCTACGCCTCCATAACCTCTTTAGGCAGTTTTCTCACTTGTACTTGTGAAGATGCTAAGGAAAGCTACTTGCTGGGGTCGTTGGGAAAAGAAATAATGAAATAATAACAACAGATAACTGAATGTTTCCTATGGGCCAGGAACTGTTTCAAATGCTTTCCTTATATTGTTTAATTCTTGCAACTCCTCGTTTCACAAATGCAGAAACACAGCCAAACAGAATGTGAGTTACTCAAGGCTATACAGCTAGGAAGAGGGGGAGTAGGATGACCCGGGAGACATCTACACATCACACGCAAACACCTAGCACAATGCTTGGGACAAAGTGAGGGCTCACGTGGTAACTATCATTACACAGAGGCAGAGCAATATGGTGGTCAAGAGGGGGCGCTCTGGAGCCATTCTGCGTAACGTACAAAGGCAACTGAAATTCTCTACGCCTGGAGTTCTTACCTGTAAAGTCTGCACAAAATGCCCATCTCATAGGGAGGCTCAAAGATGAAGTGATTTAATGCATATAAAATGTTTAGAAGAATGCCTGGCAAATATAAGCGCTCCACAAATGTTAGCTAATACCATATAAACATGCCCTAGCTTATAAATACATCGATAGGTGTTTAGTATATTAACATAACATACTCCATGCCTATGTCTGTAATATCCACACATAAAGGGCAATCACTCAAGAAGGGTCTCAGTTTAGTAAGGAGGCATCATTAACACTCACTGATCTCATCTGGTTGTACAGTTCAGCAGAAAGCACATTTTTGTCACTGCTCTGTGCTTAGCCAAGCCACAACTCCAATGTACAGGACCTTAATTCTATTGGATGGTGGTGATATTTTCTACAGGTGGTTCTTTCTGGAAATCGGCCTCTCAGGTTCTCCCTGAACCTCCAATCAAGTGACATTTCCCAGATTTGGATGAGTGAAGGGGAGGGGACTACAGAAGCAAACCTGGAGAAGAAATGAAATGTTTTCCACTAACTTTTTCTGCAAGCAAAGCTCTTCGAAAGAGACCCAGGACTGATCTGGGGATGGAGACTGAATTTTTCTACTCAAATCTGTACAGCTGGAGGTTTGGGTGTTTTACCTGGTGAGCTTGGTGCCAATCTGCTGCCTCAGCTCCAGTCTCTCTTCATCTGTCTGCCTGGGAAGGATGTTCTTTTCTTCTAGCTCTCGCTTGGAGGGCCTGTTGCTGAGTTTGATGGCTAAGGAGTCCTTCCTGCACACCTTCATGGCCAGGGAGCCTGCAGGAGGGAGAAACGAGTTAATAGAAAAATGAAGTTGGGTAAAGTAGGATCTGTTTGGAGTGGGAGTGGAAGTGAGGTCATTGACATGGGTAATATTCTGGGATTGTTTTTCCTTGTCAATATTAGAGGTTCTGAGCAACTAGCCAGGGCAGGGCTTCCTTCCATCTGGAATAAACCTGTGGCTCTCAATCAGGGGTGATCTTTACCCCCAGGGAACACTTGACAAAGTCTAGAGACATTTTTGGTTGTCCAAACTGGGGTGTGGTCGGGGGAAAGGGTACTCCTGGCATCTACTGGGCAGAGGCCAAGGATACTATTAAACACCCAACAGTGCACAGGGCAGCACCCCCCCTCCTCGCCCCCCGCCACACACGACAAAGAATTATCTGCTCCAAAATGTCAACAGTGCCAAGGTTGAGAAAGACTGGTATAAAATATTTAATTCTCTGGGCAGTAAACAGGGCTCAGAGTCTGAGCAGCTGCTTCTTCCACTCACGGATGATTTTGGCCTGTGGCTGCCCACCCCACCTCTGGCTCTCTCCTTGACATTATTTTGGTCATTTCATTGCTCACCAGGCCTTCTACCAAACGGGAGGAGGAGACTGGGAAGTCACAAGTCTGGGAGATCCCTCTGGATTTTATTTAGTAGTGCCAGTCTTTCTTTCTCCATTGGTTTTAGGACACGGGCTTTGGAATGAGACACAGCTGGCATCAAATGTCAGCACAGCCACTTAGTAACGGAGAGGCTCTGGGCAAGCCACTTACCTCTCCTCTTTCTTCCCTTCTCTGTAAAATGGAACAATAGTGTCTATGCCAGTGGGTGTTGTAAAATGTAGGATAGCAAGTAAGATCTTAGCATGTGGTCTGGCACATGGTCTATATTCAGTGAAAGGTTGCTATTAACCTAAATTCATTTATCAAAAAGTTGATCAAATACTAGTCTCTAATCCCTTAACTAAAATTTATTTATTATTCATGGCCAAAGTGACATATTTTGAACTTTGCTTTCTTTATTTCTTCTCTTGTCTCTTAGCACATTTAAAGGCCTTAACGAAGAAATTTAAATTCAGACCTTCTAGCGTTGTTGAGGTCTGCTTAGAATGAATTTGTTGCATACACAATGGTGAGTTTGTATATTATGTGGACTGGAACTGAATTTTAGGGTCCCCGTCCCTTTCCTAAGGGAAGCAATCAAAGAAAGAGCCATCTAAGAAGTAGCAGGTGGTAGAATAGTGGTGCAAGTTTTAGAGCCATGAGGGTGTTTAGAGGACGTTTACACTTAGAGTTTGCTAATGAAGAAACTCACGCCCTAAGGGTTCATGGAGCTTCCTGTGACCCGGGGCCACCTGACATTGGCCCTGGATTAGAACCAGAGTATTGGGCAGCTCCGTCAGTACTCTGCCATAAGCCAAAGCCTCCCACCCTCCTCGAAGACTTTGGACACACGCACTGGTGTACAGTGAGCTGTCATCATCCTCGTCCTCTTCCTCCTCTTCTTCTCGTGTGTAGAGGCAGGAAGAGTCTTCGTAGTCTGATTCATGAGGCACATTTTCTTTATTGTCATCACATTCAATCACAACAGTTGGCACTTGTCTTATTTCTGGAAGGCCCAAAGGTCCTGCTTTTGTGACACCGTCACTCGAGTGCAAACCAGAGCTGTGGTAAGAAGTGGAACAGGGGACCCGTTGCTCAGAGCTGTTTTAAGAGAAGGGAGAAAGAAGACACTCATTCTGGCTAACATGTCATATAAGTGCGTCGGAACATTTTTAATACTCAGTTGTCCAGTTCTAAGAGACAAAGGGTCTGCAGGGCAATGGCGGTCTCATTTCTCATCTTGCAGCCAAACATTTTAGGATAGCAGAGTTTTCTGATGGTGGTAGCAGCATTGAATAGGACATGAGAATTCTAATTCCCTGTGGATGGATGGTGGTGATGCTAGCACAGCAATGTGAACATACTTAACGTCACTGAACTAACTGAACTATGTACTGTAAAATGGCTAAAATGGTAATTTTTTTTGTCCTGTGTCTTTACCAAAATTAAAAAAAATTAAAACACAAAATTACAAAAAAATGGAATTTTCACTCCACAAATATTTCTGGATAAGATCCATATCTCCAAGTACCAAAGGAAAGCTCATTTGCCTACACATCTCATAGGAGGAGTAAACAGATTAATTTGATGGTGAAGCTAGAGATCCAGGAAAGAAAAAGATAATGCATGGGGTTCTAGCTTTCAAAGCTACATACAGTGTGATTGCGAGGGATTGAGTGTGGTATAGACTGTTGGAAATGTCATGGATAGAGATGCTGGGGACCCATACGTGAACATCAGGATGGACATGTTCCAAGGATGACAGAGAAAGCTTTCTCCCAAGGATGGTACCAGACCCTCAGCAGCCACAGGTAATGACAGTCTGGTTTTTTTGTAGGTCAATTTTCCAGGAAGCAATGATGACGATATTCTTGGTCTCACCTCTTACGTCAAGCCAACTCAGGTAAAATAGATTTCTTAATTAAAAATGATTTGCTCCATAAATAAAAGCCATATAAGTTCCTTGTAGGAAAATTAGGAAATGCAGAATATCAAAAATAAAGAAAATAAAAGCTATTTTATTAATAGAGTCTAACCTAGGCTCCACAATCAATTTAGAATCCTTTTTTATGACAGGCTCTGAATGAAGTCCAGCAAGAATAATGGGCCAGAAACACATAGTTAAATTTTTATAATTCTTTTTCAGATTAACTGGAAGTAGAATTTATATCTTTCATTTAAGGCATTTCTAAATATAGCAAACTCAATGCATTTACCATCCAAAAGTATTTGACATTCATAAAATAACAGAATGTGAGGTTATACTATACATTGATAAATTTTACATTAGAATATTTATCCAAAAGGAAACTCTACTCATGACATATGAAAGCATGATAGTGTCCTCTGAAACTTTCAATTATGCTTTAAATTATTGCTGTTCTAATTTAAATTCAATTAACTTTCTTCCTTCCATTGTTTCCAAAGGGCTGTTTTGCTCTTTGTATTTTTCACATAACTCTTCAGTGACACAAATGGAAAATCTAGTTAACACATTATGAGCTCTGATTTTCAAGGCATTGAACTCAATCACTTAAAAAAAAAAAAAAAAACCTCTTCAACTACGGAGTAAGATTAAATCAATATTTATAAAAACATAGCATCTTATTAGACATTAGCAGTTTTAGGGGCCCATTTCCCACTGAGTTTAATACAAATGGCAGTGAGACCAGGAAGGGGGAGTGCATGATAGATGGTCTCTGGGGTGACAAATACAACAGTCGACTAAGGACCTCGCAAGGCGGCCCTTCCACCAGGCAATAACACACACTGTGTTCCAACTCTGACTGGATTGGGTATTAAAGGAAGTAAGGATGGAAGAGGCAAAAATGTAATTCCATGGCTCATGTTTTGCCCCACCCCTGCCTTCACCTCTCGCTCATTTATAGATTAATTAGCAATGGTTCCTACAAAGGCAAAGAGCTGGGAGTATTAGGTGTGAGGAATGAAAAGTAGCCAATAGATAGATATTCGTGTGTGGTAGGAAAAATTTTTGGAGGGAAAAAAAAGTTGGAAACCAGAAAGCTCCTTAAGGTAGAAGGCTCCAAACTCGCAGGAGGATGGCAAAAGGAGAAACATCATGCAAAGGAAACAAACTTATAGGCAGTCTGTGATAAACAGGAGACTGGTTTCTCCTCCCTCAAAGACACATGGGAAGTGTGAAACCTGGAGTAGAATGGGATTATAAGGCTGATCCCCCAGCTGCTCAGGCAGGTACTAGGTATCATGCTACCAGCCTTATAAAATAGGGACCAGCCATGGTGATCAGTGACTGCCTGTTGGGGGCCCTACAGAAACAGCTGGAGACCCCGCCTGGGCAATCAGGTTATCATCCTGAAATGTGAATCTAGCAAGCGATAGAACATCTAATTTCCCATAAGGATGAAGGTGTTTTCAAGGAAGCTAGGTGAATCCACCAAAACGGGTTTAACAATATTCTATTAATAAGTATCGATTGACTGCCAACTCTGTCAGGAAAGCTGATGAGAGGAAGAAAGACAAACACCCATATGAGCCCATTCATCTGGTAACTGGAGAAGTACAGGAGAGCAAGAAAAGACAAATGAGAGTGAAGTGTTAGCTGAGGAGGCTGGGAAAGTTATTATGGGACCTCAGATTGAGGAATCAACATATAAATTCGAGTCCAAGTTTTACCACTTACTATCTTTTGACATTTGTCAAATTATTTAACCTCTCTGAGCCTCAGCTTACTCGACTGCACATTCGGGTAAACCTCACCTTTCTTGTAGGGCTGGTGCATGTGAAGTGTCCCATTGGCCGGACCCTCAAGTGAGACCCTCACTTGTTATTTATAGAACTGACCTTCCAAGTGGTTCCAAAACACTCAGTTGTCAGAGCAACTTTCTGAAACTCAGATCTAGTCATCTCACCCGTTAGAACTCTGAATGTCCTCACTACCTGCAAAACCAGTGCTCCAGGAGTGACACAAATGGAAACCCAGTTAACACGTCATGAGCTACACTATTCGAAGCAAAGAACTAAACCAACTTAAATGTAGAAACTTATTACATTTGGCCTCCACTCCGATGGCTGTGGGCAGGAAGGGGAACACACAGCTGCACATCAGTCTTAGTAACGCTGGTTTTACACAGGGGAGTTGTCACTTGGAAGACCTGCTCTACATAAAAGGTCTCACTACTAAAGAAAAGTGAAAACCATTCGCCTAGACACAGTCATTAAATCACAGCATGACAGGCAATGATGTGCACAATCTGACCCATATTATGAACCCGGCGTCTGTCTCCATATAACACACCCCTTGGTCATTCACTGCACGCTCTTGGCCTTGAATGTGCTCCCATCCCACCTTCACCTTCTCAGTTTCTATTTATCTTTTTATACTTGTCTCAGGGAACATGTTGCCTATGTTCTTGGGAGATCCCACAATTGTGAAAACTGTGAACATCTGTTTGCTTACTATTTTTCCTTTCCCAACCAAGCTGTAAGCTCCCTGAGGGACAGGGACCACGTCTACTTCATGTTCGTAGCAGGTGCCAGGACCATGTCTGACACAAAGTGGACACTCAGTGATTGCTTATTGTTTTTGCCGAATGAAAGAAACATGGGCTGGAATCACTGATACTTAGGCGCATTTGTAAGTGGTTGACACATATTATTCAAAGGGTATTAAGAGATCTTTTTTTTAATTTTCAAGGGGGCATCTGGTGGTATGTTGCAGGGCTACGGCGGCCCCTGACTTGGGTGGCACTTTTATCAATGACTTAATAACAAAAGGGCATCCTCGTCACATAGGTGGAAGAACTGAGGTAGAGAAGGAGAGAGTGAACAAAGCAAACATGTATTGAATATGTCCTCTACTATTCTAGAAACGTTCACATCCAGTATCTCATTCCATCTTTACGACAACTCTGCAGGAGAGATGTCATTATCCTCATTTTATTAAGCAGGAAATAGAGGGTCCGAGAGGATAATAAGTAGGCCTATGAGGATACAGATAGCAAAGGAAGGAGGGAATTCAAATCCGCTGTTTCACTATGCTATATCCAAAAATCTACCTATAAGGTTGCGTACTTTGATTAAACACAAGCCTCACTAACTATACACACGCAAAGTGGAGAGATCATGCCTTGTCAACATGTAAAAAAGGGGCGTTATTACTTTATAAATATTTTAAATCTTACTAACCAGGGTAAGTAATAGTGTTCTTCCCTGCTATGGTCAGGCCACAGCTGGGGCACTGAGTTAAAAGGACTCAGACAGTGGCTTACCATGGTGAAGATGGTTAGAGGACTCACCTGTTTTATCCACTGTCACGGCGGCTTTTGCCCCAAAATGCAAGAGTTCAGTACTTGCAAGAGAGCCTCAAATATTTACTCTGTGGTTCTTTACAGAAAAAGTTTTCTGACTCCTAGTCTAAACCAGTATTTCCTAAACCTCAATTATACTCACACTCCTTAATTTTTCTTTTTTTTGTCGGTGACATATTTGAAGTCCATTTACATTATTATTTACTTTGTATTTTTCCATCAACCCTCACAAAAACTTAAATACTAATGTAGCTTCATCTTAAGCAATAGTATCTTAGTAATCATAGGTTTCATATGCTAATTAAAATACGTGACTTTTAAAACTTTTATAAAAGGTTGTTCTAAACTTGCTTTATGTGCCACCAGTGACGTACATATCACATTTTGATGAAATGATGGCCTACACCAGATTTTCTCAATGGCAGCATGGTTGACATTTTGGGCTAGACAATTTTTTGTGGTGGAAGGTTGTCCTGGGCATTGCAGAATGTTTGGCAGCACCTCTTGTTTCTACCCACTGGATGCTAGTGGCATCTCCTCTATTTGCGACAACCCAAAATATCACCAGACATGGCCAAATGTTTTCCAGGGGGCAAAATTGCCCATTTGGGAACCACAGGCCTGGAGTATCCATGATGGCTTTGCCACGTGCTGCATTCTCAGTCTTGTACCACGTGAGTCTTTTCTAAAGCAACTTTGGTGCTATCAGGAATTTGCAGGATTTGGGAATGATGAACTGTCCAGATCCAATCTCCCAAGTTCCCAACTTGCTGTGTCTCAGGCTGTCACTTTGAGGGCCGTACCAACAATGTGATGCTATTAGAGTTCCACTGAGTAAGTTATTTGCAGCCCTGCTCTTGTCCCAGAGTAGTTACCCCATTAACACAAGAGCTCCAAGCTGACTCTTGAGTGAAACGGCTTTTCTCATTATGTCGCCCAGATTAGTGATTTACAAAATGACACTCTAGTGGCCTGAAAGAGTCACCACATTTTCCACAGTACCTGTAAAACTCCCTGAGGAAAAGCTGACTCACGTAATCAGATCTATTCTAGACCATTTACGTCAAAACTCTTTGAAATTAGGCATTTAATTTACTTGGAATTCAAGTGGCTCTCCTTGCACAAGGGTTGTGTTCACTCTTTCTCTTCCTGGTGGCTGACTAGGTACCAAAATGTGAGGTAAACATAAAGTCCCCCATCCTAACCTATATGGAGCTTTCCTTAACCCTTACAGGACTATTGTACGTAACGATGATAAAAGTTAACAATTTTATTCCTTGACTCATACTGGACTACTGTATACTCGTATAATGATGATAAAAGTTAACATTTTTAAATGCTCACGCTGTGCCATGTATTGATTCATTTAGGCCTCACAACAACCCTATTAGAAGATACTACCTTGATCCCACCACTTTACAGAGGAAAACTGAGGCACATGACCAAGGTCACAGCTAGAGGGATGAAGGCATTGTTGAACAGAGGCAGTAGGGACTATAGAACCTGATCTCTCACGGATGTCACTATACCACAACTTGTGCAGAAGCAGCAGTCCTGCAATGGCTCCAGACCTTTTCTGGAACCTTCTCTTCTCCCCACCACCACTCAGCCTACTCTTTACTGCTGTCAAATAGGTCTGATCATCCAATTCTCGCTATTAAGACCATTGAAGGGTCTCACTGTAAACTGGATAAATTACATCCTCTCTGGCATGGAGTAGAGGGCACCTCACGATCTGGCCCCACAATTGCTTTCAATCTCAGTTGTTACCGTTTTTTACTGTATGTCAAGTGTTTCAGCCACAGCAGGCCACCTGCCATTTCCCAAGCACACTGTGGACTTTCCTGCCTCTTCCCTCTCCTCCTGTCATCGTTCTGCCTCAGAGCTATCCCCTCAGAGTTTGGCCTGAAGCATTCTACTCACCCTTCAGGGATAGCTCAAATGCCATTTCTTTTGAGCAGCCTTTTCTGATTTTTCCAATGGAAATGAGCCCCTTCTCTGTGCTTCCACAATCTCTGTTCTCACCTCTGTTCCAACACCTGTCACATTATGTTGTAATTATGTGTCTAAGCATTTACCCCCGACCCTGTTGTCTATAAGCTTCTCAAAGACAGAGGCTGATTATTAATTATCTTCATATCTCAGTTCTATTTTTGTGAATGGCTTTGAAAATGATGGAAACGTCAACTCAATATTTGAACTGAAGTCTCTTGGAGTCAGTATAGGTCATATTACATTTCCCATCATTTAATTCACTAAAACAATGACCCCTGACACTTGAGTCTTGCTGTTGCAGGGAATGCATCCTTGTGAAAGAGGAATTAAGGTTTTGGAAATAGTGATCTGGAGTTTTTTCCAAAGAAGATAATCCAAAGAGATAAGGCACAGAGATCTCTGCAAGGAAGGGTGCTATGGGACCTACGTGAGCTGTGTGAGCACAGAAGATATAACAGAGAGAGCGCTTGAGGTTATTATTTTCCAATTCTACACTCACAGGCTGTCAGGCCACTTCAGTTAAGACTGTCCAGAGTTAGGCTGCTTTGTAAGGTGAAGCAGAAGAGAACTATAAGATTTCTTTCTTTATGACATTCTATAATGAATTTAAATAAACATTAAAGACCTTAAATTATTCTACAGGGGGAACAATGATGAGATTCTGCTCCCTGTCTAGGTAGCTCCAAATGATGTAATTTTCCTGAGAAATTAAAGGGATGAGTGTGCAAATCCTAAGAGTATTCCATCACATTCACAAGATGTTGGACAGTTGCACCATTTTGGAAAATGTCCATTCTATTCAATATTCCAGGGGGCTCCACAGCTCAGAATGAAGGAGCAAGGCATCGTTCAAAACAACTGCAATAGCTAACACACATGGTCCTTTATGGGTCCGAAAAAAAGTGCTTTGTAAAATGTTCATTATCTCATTTAATCTCCACAAAAACAGGCAAAGTTAGGAAGAGTATTATTATTTTTATGGATGACGATATTAAGTTTCCGAGAAAATAAGTGACGTGATCCCCGCAAGGATGTGACCGTGAGTCTTCTCATTCCCGGGCCTGCGCTCTTTCCATTAACGATGCCCTTCTCCCAGAGAACCCTCATCATATCTTCTTGTATATGTACATGCTGACTATGAAATGCAATTCCCACCACAAATTGAAAAAAACATGGAATAATTATCTGTATAATGGAAAGCAAGAACAGAACCCAACTCCTCTTCTGCTATAAATGTTGCTGTGAAGAGTCTCAAGATCAGAGACTATTATGGAACACAGAGGCGGGTTTGCATTCTAGACTTGAGTAGTACAACAGTTTTAGTGTGGATAGCATGTGGCTGGGGGTGAGCAGGGGTGCAGAGAGAACAGAATACAAGGAAGAGGAGAGAATAATTACCAAGCTGGATAATCCAGCCTTGGATACTGGAGTGTTGTCAATAGAAGGAGGAATGCAGCGGGTTTATTGTGGCCACATTTGTGCTGTATTTCCTTGAGGAAAGAAAGGCATCGCCATTATCTCCTCCTAGTCCCTTGCTTTATCTTTCTTCACTACCCTGTTCCCACCTTACAATACATAACATATTCATTGGTTGATCATCTGTCACTATCACTACAAGGTAAACTCGCCAGGACGTGGATCTTTGTTTATCCTGTTTCCCTCAGAGGATGGAAAGCCCGAATATCTTCCTCATGAAAAATGAATAAATGGGGAAGAATAAACAGAAGTTTACCTAAAACAGGAGGCCTGTAACTTATGAGACACACTAAAGACGGAAGGATTCAGAAAGCTTGAGAGCGAAATGGCTGTCCTACTAACTTGGTAAAAAGCATGCGTTTCATTTCAAACTCTCTTCTTCATTATGACCCCATGACATGTCAGAGAAATAGAAAGCTTTATTCTCTCTGTCCAGTCTCCATCAAGAATAACATTTAATGAGTCTTCTGTTTGGAAAATTCAACTCTCTTCTCTGACTTTACTAACCCAAGTAGGAGACACAAAGATTGAGACTACAATGGCACCTCTTAGGTCCCCATTCTACCTCCCCCCATTTTCGACTATTTAAATGGTCACATGATTCTAAGGAATCCCTAGACTTTAGAAATTAAGAGACTGCCTTACCTTACCTTTCATGTCCATTACTGGTGAGGGAGAAGCAGCTTATAATTCATAAAGACATGACTGCTGAGACATCTACAACATTTCAGGGTCATTATAACAGTTGGTTCCTTTTTAAGGGAGCTTTATAACCATTGCTTATCTGCATCATGTGGCAATCGGCAGATGCACAGTAGACACATGACTCAAAAATGGGTGGGAATTATAGCTTATCCAACACCTTTGACACTCTTGTGGGAAATCAAGGGCGGGTTTTGAAATTAAAAATCACTGTATATTTTAAACCCTTAATGTTCATTGAAAATACTTGGGAACCATTTCACCATCATTTTCAAAGAAGAGTGTGTAATAAAGGGATGTTGCTTTCTGGTAGCTGATTTCAAACGCAACCATTGAATAGACATTAATTTCCTCAAAGGACAGAGAAAATTTATTACTTAAATTTATTATCAAATATGACACTGAAAATGAAATTAAACTTCAAGAGAATCAGCTTTTGTCACTTAGTCTGCACGAGCTATGAACAGAGTTTTCAGAGAGGAAAGTGAACAATCAGATGCTTTCTTCTTGGAGATCCAAAATGTGTGAGAAATTATGCTACAAATTGTAGTGCCAGAGGCTGAAAAATGACAGAAATAACCACGGAAACCCAAGAAAATAGTTAATCAGCTTCATTTTAGGAATGCAGGCACCCATTGTGTTTTTTATCATGGCCTAGGATTAGCCTTCTGAGATAAGACAGTGGACATTAGAGTTTTTGTTTTTTGGTTGGACATTGTCAGCAGGAAATGATGCCCTGCTATATATAGACCAGGGCCATGAGCTTCCCTAAGTAGAGAATGTGCTTTGAGCTTTTTTGTTTTTTCCCAGCAGTGGTAATGAATTTAAATTAATTCATTCACAACCCTTTCTGTCCTTGCAGGGACCAATGACCCACATTTCTGAAATACTGTCTGGGGTTGAGATGTGATGAATAAAACTGTAAAACATACAGCGTCTGACCAACAGCCTCCCCCTTCCCCCACTCCCCAGCATTCTCCATTTCCGATGGAGGAACCGAACAGTGGCGGCTTTTCCACATGACTTCACCCCAAGACATCAGCGAATGTGCTAGGTCCGCGTGGCTGGATGGTGGTGCCAGGAGGGCAGGATGTGGAATGAGGAGGCCTATGTTTGAGTCCCGACTGGGCCGTTCAGTCGTTATTCATCTTTGTCTTTGGTTCTTCATCATTTCAATGGAGAAACCTACTTGCCCACCTCACAGCCTCCTGCAGGATCAGAGGATAATGCTGGTTGTGTTGTGCTTCATAAATGTCAATGCTGGTGGTTGCTGTTTTACTTAGGGATGTACTTAAACACTGGCAATTCATCGTAAATCAGTTATTATGGATATTATTCACTAATTTATTAGAACACTTCCTTTGGGGTTTTTATACTTTGGGCCTGCAAAATCTTCCTGGACAATGGTTTCCAAGAGGATCAAAGAATTAATATTTATGCATTGGGCAAGGCAGGGTTTCTCTGATGTACCTATAGGAATTCAGGCACAGATTCTCTTTTTTGAAAACACGCTTTTTTAAAAAAAATCCTCTTAAGATGTTAATGGTTTGTATAGGTCGCACCTTAACCTTCCTCTAATGAGTTTGCTCACCACCTTGCAAAGGAGAATCTGTCTTGCTCAGTGACAATACCTTGCACTGAAATCTCATCATGCCCCTTGGAATAGCAGTGAAACTACAAAACACTATCTACAGGCAGCTACTTACAGATAGACGCTAAATACATGTTTTAAAATCAATGTGCTGACCTAAAGTAAAAGGCTGACAAAACTCTGACTTCCAAGGGTCAAGGACAAATGTCTAACCAGAATTGCATGAGATTTTAAAGAGACGGTCATCAATATAAAAAAAAGAATCTTTCCTTGGAAACTCATTTCATTTAAAAATGCATGCCATTTGTATGACAATGAACAAAATTCTGAACTTCACAGAAATGCCACTTCACATTCAAAAACACTTAGGTACTCAGAGTTTTTATTCTTGCTGGGGTACTAATGCACCTCAGCTTATCACTGGGGAACACTCTTATTTGCAGGTGGAAACATTAGTAACATAAGCCAATGCAGTAATTATGTCAGTCTGTTAAGGCTAAAAGAAACCCTGGGGATCATCTAGTGTAGGGTCAAGGATTAGTCTTGAAAATTTCCTGTGACCCTTGAGGTCACATGACGAAAATTGTCACCATGCTATGTATTCACACTGGGATAATGAATGAATTGTGCTCTTTGAAAGGCCTAAAAATAATTATGGAATAACAGAATTGTAAAGATGGAAGGGATTTGGGGGGCTACTGACGTCAATTTCTTCTGTCCAATGTTGAAATTATTATTGTTTTCAATATTCTTGAAGGTAGTAATTTAATCCTCAGCTAATAGAACTGATCAACTGAATTAAAATGGGAAAGAAAAATTAATGACTGATTCTAAGATTGACGCCAACCCAATCCCAGAGCTAACTGCAGACATTAAAAACAAAAATTGCATATTTGAAATGATATAATAAAATGTCACCTTCATAAAAGCTATGAATCATCCGTCCAGAGAAAACAAATGAAAACAATCTAGTTTGAGGAAACTAACACAAACAAACATATCTCCAACAAGATTGGATCAAATCTATTTGCAATATGCCTTTTAAGGGCACTGGAAATAAGTTTTGTGTGCCGAACAATTTTGCTTAATATTCACTGCCATTTATTGGACACTTACTATTATGCCATCCAATAAGATGACTGATTTGGATTAAGTCGTTTGTTCCTCACAAACAACTCCAACGAGGTTGGTGGTGTTAATTATCATTCCTGTTTTACAGATGAAGAATCAAAGGCAAGAAGAAGTTGTACCTCTGAGATTGAAACCCTAGCAATTAGATTCTGGAAGCCATGCACTCAGCCATGACATGGGGCCTCGAGCTTGGCCACACAC
The DNA here is from genome assembly GCF_036562045.2 of Rhinolophus sinicus. Lineage (NCBI taxonomy): Eukaryota > Metazoa > Chordata > Mammalia > Chiroptera > Rhinolophidae > Rhinolophus > Rhinolophus sinicus. The sequence continues at coordinate 65,817,963 of NC_133756.1, forward strand.
CACGCTCGCTGCCTAGGGCAGCCCTGTGACTTTTGATAATTGTGGAGCTCTTTCAGTTTGCTTCAGCTGGTCTCTAGTTCTCTCCTTCTGCACCCCTCCCACCAAATCTGGAGAGCCAATGTTGTAACTATCTAACTACACGTGATTTTTTAGTGTCATCTAGGGTAATGATTAAGAACGTCATACAAATTAGAACAGATTTAGAATAGTCTTGGGAGAACACAAACAAAATGGTAAAGGGTCTAGAAACCATCTCAGTAAATGATTACATGAATTGGGGATGAGTAGCGTAGAAGAGGGAAGCCCTTAGATAAAGTAAATGGTAGCTATGTTCAAAGATTTAAAAGCCTTTCACAGGAAGGAAGATTAGAAATAAGACTGGAGCGGTTATAATAAGTAAAACTTTTAGCTTAATACAAGAAAGAACTTTGTAATAATGAGACCTCGATAATGGGGTGGGCTACCTTAGGACCTAGGGAGGTCCCCTTTTGTGCAGAGACTAAAGGACAAGCAGATAGGAACACTGCAGCGGGCAGTAAGCTAGTTTCCTAGATGGTCCCTCTTTTTTGTAAGATTCATTTATTCCAATTTATGGTTCAAAGTCGGACATTAAAACTGTTTAATTCATTCAGGTTTTCTGTTGCCTACAATGTGTCTTCAGGATCAGACCGCAGGTCTGGGCTAATGCCCTCCAGGTGACATTCTTTGAGATCTCAGGGTCTTTGTGGGCAGAATGCCTAAGCGTTCAGCAATATTTCTTCCTTCTTGCAGGTTTTTCTTTTTTTTTTTGGGTGGCGGGGTCCGGTCACTAGAAATAGCCAGAAGAGAGAAATAATTGCTTCCCTCTGTATTAAACTTGCTCAGAACAAGAATGACATCGTGTTGACAGGCAACAGGAAGAAGGTTTTGAAAGTAAAAAGAAGGGTAACATCACTGGAGACAGCGGCAGTTCCCGCACTAAACTGCCAGGTGACCTCGGTCAGCTCCCAGATGCTTCCAGGACTCCTGGAAGACGATGTGGATGCTCAAAAGAATCTCTCAATCTTTGTTTGGGAAGAAGGCCTCCCTTTTTCTAGAGGGTGATCTGGTCCAAGTGATGTATGCATCCGTTCCCTGTGTCCTGGGTGGGCTACCAGGACAATCCAGTGCCATGACCGTGGTGAGAGGGGAGGCAGACAGAGGGGGTAACAAGAGCCTAGGGATGGCCTTGGCTCCGCTGCCAGGATCGTGCTGTCCCCCTGCCCATCCTGACTTCCCATACTATCACAACATCTTCCCTCCTGCCTCCCCCCCTTGCCATCCCACATTTGTTCTTTTTGATTCATTTTGATAAAGAATCTGACCCAGTTTAGGTCAACAGACCTATCCATTGGTCTACACTCAACTGAAATATTCTATAAATACACGGAAATTACTGCATCGAGGGACACTGTGTAACGTGTTGGTTAGTACTTTCAACTGAACTCTTTAAAATGAAACGCCTTCAGTGGAGATGTATTTAGCAACATCCTCCTAATAGACTGTGCCAAGTATCTGTTTCAATTGATTCAAGCTCCTGAGAGATATAAAAACTGGCTGGCTAGACAGTAGATGTGGGGATGGGAAATTATGTTGACTGTCAGCTGTCTTTAGGAAAGCAGCTGTACGGGAGTGGAAGGAGCTCTGGATTTGCAGCAGGAAGACCCAGGCTTGAACGGCCTTGACCTCCGACCAAGGGCAGTGTTTTCCAAAAAGTCTACGGGGAAGGACCCGTTTTGTTGGTTGGTTGGTTGATTTACACGTGTTCATTTTCAATCTATCATAAATGGATACTTTTGTGAAATATAATAAACATATAAAAATTAAACTTTTTCATACTAAGATTCAATACATAAAGGGATCCTGTCAAATTGCTATAAAAGTGTGTACAGGCTTACTCTCAATTCCTGTACCTATTTGGTTGCAGATGGGCGAGACGCAGTTTGTGGGCCACTCTTTGAGTAGCTGGCATTGGGGAACTCACGCAGCCCTCCTTGGTTTCTCCACTTACTCAGTTTCCTTAGGAAGCACGAGGATGAAGATGATACATAGGTGTGTAATTGACTAAAAAGTGCCGTCCAGATTTTAAATGATTATTGTTCTCATTAACAATAATAGATGAAAATGATGGCAAGGGGTCAAATGCTTTTTTTTTAATGTGGCACAATCAAGTACGAATTCCTAGTGACAGCAACTTCCCTTGGAGTGACCAACTTCCCAAACACAGATACCTGGTTGAGAGGAGGAAGGGAGAAAGCCACTGAGTGTCAGGAAACAAAGACGGTGTCCATCTTGCCTCTGGCTCTCTGCCTGGTGATCAGCTAGGTCCCCCAGACTGCAATTTCCTCATCCATAAGACCCAGTTACAGCGGCCACTAACCTGGGACAGGCATTCCAGGTCCCAGCTCAGACACACCCTTCACACCAGATCGTTATTTTCTTCCTGTCATGCCAGGAACTAGGTCAAGCAACATACCTTGGAATCACAGTAGGGAATCTCAGCCACCTCTTGGGCACAGGAGGCATGGTATTTGAACACACACACAAACACACACACGCACACGCACACACACATGCACACGCACAAACACACAGGAGAGGAAGGCAGAGCCAGCATGAGAGCTCTCCCTAGGTGGTGGGGAGAGACCTAAGGTCTGTCCTTAGGGTCCTCTCGGCAGACCTCCCAGCAATGCTATTGGAAGCAGATTCAGGCGAAAGAGAGGGCTGCATCAGCTGTTGCTAAATATGTGAGGTTCATACACATCTAATCAGACTCCAGTCCTCCACTTCCTCCATCGGCAAGAACGGGGTGCACCTTCCCACCTTCCCATCCGTCTGGTTTTCCACAACTGCCCTGCCCGCTCTCATCTTTTCTTATTTACATTAAATTGGCTTTTTGATTTCATAAAAGTATTACCTATAAAATAAAAAATTAAGCAGTACAGAAAGATATGAAATAGAAAAAAATTTTTCTCCCCAGCTTCCTGCCCTAGGGGTAACTACTATTAATGATTATGTGTATATGCTTTCAAAAAATAATGTTAAGCCTTATAGAAATATAATACAGAGGGTGCCAAAAAATGTATACACATTTTAAGAAAGGAAAAAACTGCATTAAAATTGTAACACAATGAATGACGCTAGCATTCATTTGATTAACGCCATCTTTTGAGCGAACGTCATACTACACATTACTACCATAATTCAATTCAACTTCAAAGAGTAATACATAGAGAACATCGCTTAAAATGTGTACATTTTTTTGGCACCCCCGGTAAGTGCTAATATATATATGTTACTTTTTCTTTTTGATAAATGTGATTGTTCTATAGTTTGGCAATTGGCAACATTTTTTTCTTCCATATTTTTCATTCAGATTTTGGTCTGATTTGACTTTCAAACTTTTTTTCCCCCCAGTGGGGATGAGCCCTTGCCCTGCATTCCTCCATCATGGTCAAATCCCCAACCCTTCCTCTACCCCCTCTCCAGCCAAACCCTGCCCTCTAGCCCTCACCGCCACCCGATTACCTTTCCAGCCTCTGCATGGTCATGGCCAGCGTTTTGTTCAGCTCGTCTATCATCCTGCAGCCCGAGGGGTGCATGGGGAGGGTCCCCGTGGTGGAGGGGAGGTGTGGGCCCAGGCTGCCATACTGCAGCTGGTGCTGGATCTGGGACGGTAGGACCGTGTGGTGGTGCTGGGCCCCGCCCTGCTGGCCACTCTTCTGGGCGGCGTAGGATGCCAGGGTCAGGTCTGGCCCCCCTACAGGCATACAGATCATGACTTTCTTTGGAGGTAGCGGAGGCGACAGTTTCACTGGCAGACAAGGCAATTTCACAGGGGCGCCAGGATCTGCGGCAGAAGGAGGGGGAGAGACAGATGTGAGTTTTGGGGCACTGGAAGCAACTCAGAGCACCGCATGTGTCCACTTTGGGACACTGGCCATTGAGGGGCCCTGAGATAAAATGCTCCCAGTGAAGACAACAGCAGGGTGAATGCTACTCGACAACCCCCACCATCTCTTGTTTCCTACCTAAAGTACGCTGGCTTCTAGAGCCTGTAGGGCGTGTGTCTGTCACACGGCTGCCAGGCGGGCGCTCACCAGCAGCAGGAAGGGGGGATGAACACAACGCACTCTTCTGCTCGTGGAAACCCATGGACCTTCAGAGACCTCTTCCAGGATATGCCATGATGCCTACAATTTGGCCATTGTAATGTGAACATATCCTTTCAGTTGGCACTTCCTACCCGGCATGAGATTAGAAGCTAGCCCTAGATCCAAGTCCACTAAAACCATATCCCCCACAAGCGACTTTAATGCTGCCAACCTCAGTCCCCCCATCTGTAACCTGGGGATGCTCAGCCCCCTGGGAGGAAGCTTTGTGAGGATTTGCTGTCACAGAGAGGGCTCAGATACCTCATGTGTGGGCGAGGTGCGAGCATAGTGGCGGCGCTGGCCTGCCCACTCATGTGGCATCCACGGTGGACTGTTCAAAACTGTAGGGAGGCTCCCATAGGCACAAGGGGGGCCTGACGAAAGGGGTACACAACCAACCCACTGATCTATGACAGTGACACTGACGCTTCTGAGATGCTCCAAATTAAGGGGAGCTTAGTGTCAGACCAGCCCTCAGAGTATCTTTGGGATGACTTTGCAGTCCTCTGCTGCACCCCACATTCCTGGAAATCATCTAGCACTGGGATGCACGCTGCCTGGGGCGACAGAGCCAGGAAAGGCAGCGATGTACTGGCATGTGTGTGAGGTGGACGAAGTGTCTCAACCTCACACCCGGTGCTCACGGGGCAGCATGCAGTGTCCGACTCTTGGCCTTTGAGGCCTTAGATTTTTCTCCATGTGTCTGCTTCAAGTGGGCCTTTGTCCAGTTTAACTGCCACAGTCCTGCCGAAATGACACTCCTAGAGCTCAAATCTGATCACGTTGCTTCTCAGTTCAAAACCTACCGATGGCCTAGGAATAAAGCCCACTTCCTGACACATCAGTCAAGGCTTCCAAGGTGCGTTGTTCAGTTTATCTCCTCCTGTCCACAATTCACTTCTGTGAAGTCTGCTCTGGTTCCTCCAATTGGAAATAACCTCTCCCATCTTACTTCTGATCAGAGTCTCTCCTGCTGCAGGTACTGCTTTTCTCCCGGGGATTCTACTTATTTGCTGACCCACAAAACCAGTCTTCACCTTCAGCTAAGTCCTAACGGGCGGCCTTTGTCCCTCACATTCTCCATCAGGGCTGCTGCCATCTTCCCTGGCTTCCCACCCTCAGGGATCACCTCTTCTATTCCACAGAGAAACCTGAGGTGAGCACACAAAGCCCCTCTTCCCTTTGGATCCAGCCTTTTTCTCATCATTTCCCACAGGCATCCAACCTCATTTCTGAACTGCTGAGTTCTCCAAACCACCCGATGTTTCCTTACCCCTAGGCTTTTGTTACTTTCCCTTAATTTAGAATATTCTGTTTTGTCTTCCTGGTCAATCCCTACTCTCCCTTCAAAATCCAGCTCAAAAGTGACCTCTCCTGAAAAACTTTCCTTGATCATTACATCACTCCTTCCACTGCACCTGTTGGACCTACTGTGGGCATGTGGTATGTCAGTGCTGACAATGTCAGCATGTCATCAGAGCTGACACTGACACCAGGCTTATTATGCGCCAGTTGTTCTAAGTGCTTTTCATGTCTAAGCAATTTAGTCTCCACAACAAGTCTGTGACGTAGACACCATTATCTCACTTTTACCGATGATGGCACTGGACTCTGAAGACACAGAGCTGCGCTTCCAGTTTACACGGTTGTCTCCTCTGGAGAACAAAGAGTGTGAATAACTTGCCATTATATCCTTAACGTCTCAAACGGTGCCCAGCTCACATAGCAAGAGGCTCAAAACACGCTGACAGGATGAGCTGAAACTATGGCGCTCTGGTGTGGGATGAATTCACACCTTCCCCAGAAAGAAAGCATCTAGGAGGTAGATATAAGCATAAAATGGATCACAGCTTTGGGATCATGCAGCTATGGGTATATGGGCAGCAAACTGCTGATCCTACAGCTGAGATACAGAAAAGCCTAATAATTCCAGGCGGCCTGATAAGATTGCTTCCCAACACCAAAATGTGAACCAGTCATAACCACAAGCCTCCCTCATGCTCTCCCCCGAAGACTTATCTGTTCGTTGCCTCGCTCTCCCCACCCCACCCATGCACAGGATACAAGGCAACCACGTTCAGGAACATAACGAGTGGTGCTAATTCCAAAGTGACTGAGACACAGGAACTCACCACCTTGTCCCGTTCCTGTTACTGAAGGGTGCACTCTCATGGCTCTTGGAAGATTTAGCACAAACCTAGCCAATGCAATGTATCTGGAAGTGTTAACGTCTTTCATTCAGGGACACTTAGCCCATGATTCCTTCATGGTTCTAGTTGTCTGTCTAAGGCAGGTCAGTGCGCATTCGCTTGGGCAGAAGAAGGTAGAGACAGGGGGGCAGCACGGAACTGTCTGCCCAAGATGGGACAGTGATTACATTGGTTCCACCCACCTTGTTAAGCTCTAATTTCCTGCACATTCCCCTCCACAGTATTACCTGTCACTACTTCCACAGAATAACTTACTTGGTTTTATCACCAGAAAAACAGCCAAGTGTATGCCAGGAATCCCATCAACACAGACAAGGAAGAAATGCCAGCGGGACCAAATGAGTGGAAATGGTTACTTTCACTGCCCCAGGAAAGACAGGCTGGGGCTATGCAGAACCCGCTCTTCCCCTGTTCTGCCTGCATCTTTCTTCTGGTTGTTTCATTACACACAGTCATAAATTAAATAGGGACAGAGAGTGAAAGTGAATCATTTAAAACAATTGTTGGCTCCGTAGATTTGCTAAAAAGAGAGAAAATTAAGAAAAGGGTAAAAATCAGGTGGACTTTGCTGGCTTTCGGGGCATTGGCCCATTTTTCTCCAGCTTCGTGGATAACCTAGGAGTGCCTAGCCAGCTCCATCTTCAGAAACTTGGCAGTGCCTATTTTTATACCTTTATGGCATCGTAATATTAAATCATTCCTTATAACTGACCAGGAGGCACGATGTGGGGCCAGCTGTACATGATCTGGCATTCAGAATTTCTGTCTATCTCTTTATCTTTCTGTCCTTGACAAGCTGTGTTTTCTGCCCTGTTGACCGTGACACCAGCCTGGGACCTCATCTCTTCCAATTGTGTGGATCACAGAGTTCCAGCTGTCTCATCCATCCCCGCCCTGTCCAGACGTCTCCCTGAAGCACAGGTCATGCTCGAGGTCCCACAATGAATGGCTCTTTACTCCAGTCAATGCTGCAAGTCCAAGTGTCACTCTCTGGGTCATCCCTGTCGTCTCTCTCAGGTGTCTACCACCCTACATCTCCCTGGCCCGCTATGGCCTCTCCAGTCAGGCCAGTTTCCACACTGGGTTTCCCAATAACCATGCTCATTCCCTCTTCAGGGCCTCCGTTGTCCTCACCCCCCCAAACGCTGTCCCTGCCTGATGATCAAAATCACATTCACCCTTCAAAGCACAAAGGAAGACAAAACTTCCCCCTTGCAGCCTTTCCTCCCCTGAGCTCTGGCGACGCTGATGGGCACCCCCACTTAATTCTGCTCAGCTTTTGGGGGCTCCTGCTAGCTCCTTGTTTTCTCTCCCAGCTCCTGGCTGGCTCCGCCCATGCTCACGTCAGCATTCCCCACAGCATGCCTCGCTTGGAGCAACAGTGAGGGCCGGGACCCCATGGCTGAGAGTTCTTGCAGCCCCGTGGTTCTCAGTCCCAGAGGTGCGTAAGGGGATGTGGACTGCCACGCCCCCTCTCAGGTACTCTGCATGGGGTGGGGGTGTCCAGCTTTGCATTTTTCAAAAGCCATGTTTGAAAACTACTCTTAGCTCTTACTCTTGTTCTTTTCTCTGAAAACAAACAAAAACGGCACTAATCCTTAGAGCAGAGTGCTTGGACCACCTGCAACCGTCCCCGAATGTTTGCTAAAGTTTCTATTCATAGGCTTCATTCTGACCTACTGAGTCAGAATCGATGGGCCAGGTGTTTGGATTTTAAATGCTTCTTGGGTGCGTGCCATACACGGGCTGTTGAGAGTCTCTGACTCAGGGTGCTAAACTGCGTGGAGTATGACGCTGCCCGAGGCTGGGATATTCCAGCACTCGCTGGCCAGGGTGCTCAGCTCCATCCAGCACCTGGCCAATGCCCCTCCTGAGAGGTCGTTGGCATGGCCTCCAGCTTCTATTTCTATGCCCCCCAACATGTAAAAAGTAAAAGACCAATGTGCAGGAAACCAATTTACTGGAAGATAATTTGCCTAAAATCTATTCACCTCACGGCTAGCTTCCCTAAATCTAAAGTTCGCCATTAAAGGATTTGCTTGTAAACCAATTTGTTTAATGACACTTCCAATTAATTTTATATTTATAAAAATCATTACATTGAAAATTTTGCGAATGATAAGATTTCCTATATCCTTGTGGGTGGATTACTGTATGTGCTTTAGAATCCTGTAAGAACATTTTAGACAAGTTTGCTTAGAGAGCCTTTCTTCCAAATCTTTTCTCGAGCAATAAATACTTAATCAAAAGTTTAGCATTTCCTACAGGTTACTTCAATGATTCAAGTTGATTTAAGATTCCTCTTGCTTCCTTCTTGCCGATTTTTGGTTTGCCCCATGTGTACTATGAGAATGTGTATTTGTTAGATGAATGAAGAAACATACCCCCAATACTCAGTTCTGTTTAGTGAGGCGCTGATATTTCTATAGTAAGGACGACAGAGTGAGATGAATGGGTTGATACTGTACTGCATCCACCCACTTTTTGCTTCCAAGATACCAAATTCTTAGGGTAGTGATTTCATTAACCTCATTAGGAGGGTTGGGGAGAGGCAAATTCCGGGCCTCCCTTTCAGAAATTCAGATTCAGTAGGTCTACAATGGGGCTCGGGCAGGGATCTGCTTTGTAAATAAGCTCCCAGATCACTCTGACCTCAGTGGAGACCACACTTTGAGAAAGTGCCATAAGTTATCACAGGACGAAGAAGCAGAAAATCATTATGAAAATGTATCTTGTTAAAACAGAAGATAAACTGTAAAAACCACACACTCATCTAGCTCTGTTAGCATCAGCAAATTGCTTAATCTCTTTGATGTTTAGTTTTCCAATCTGTGAAATGGGGATGAATTAAGGTGTCACAGGACTATTGTGAAAATTAAATAAGCTAAAGTACATAAACTGTTAGCATAGTGCCTGGCACTTGGTTAATAAATAGTAACTGATTCTTGTTGCTCTTATTATCTTTATTGAATTGCTCCCTCAGGAAGCCCGTCTGTCCTCCTCGAGGTTGGTTTAGGTGCCCACCACTGGGTTGTCACGGGCCGAGGGTTTCCCTTTGTCACAGCATTTCATACAGACTCCATTTAATCCATTTCATTTTTCTTGACTTGTTGCTGATTTTTTTTTTTTTTTGGTAGTAGATAGATGAGATGCATTAATTAAATCACACCGGGTTTGGCTGTTTCCTTACCTCTTCATTAGTAGGGGCTGGGCCTAGTGCATAGTAGGTGCTCAATAAACATTTGTTGGCTTTCCTTCTCACTATGTCTTTAGAGCAGTGGGCAAAGGTAGAACTTAGTGACCCAGTTCTCCTACACTAAGGCTCCGCTCCTCAAAGTGTGGTCCATGGACCAGCAGCAGCAGAGCCTCTTGGGACTGCGAGAGACACGCTGATTCTCAGAGCCCAGCCCAGAGAGCCCAGCTTCTGAATCAGAACTGGCATTTTGACAAGGCCCCAGGGAACTCTCCACAATCATGTCTGAGAAAGCCATCCTACGTATAAGAGCCTGGGGGTGAAGAGGCTGCTCCCTCCATCGGCAAAATGACAAGAGCCCAGGGTCTTCTGGAGGAGGGAGGTGCTTGCTGAGGGCTGGGCAGGGGCTCCAGGAAGCTGCTGCTGCAGGCGGAGGGTAGATTAATGGCCTGGTGAAATCGACACTGGATTTGAGCTCAGAAGAACTGGGGTTTCATCCCAGCTCTAAGACCAAGAAGCTTTGTTACTTTGCTGAAGACATTTAGCCTTCCTGAGCCTTTCATCTGTAGAAAGGAGGGAGTATTATCCACCGTTATGTTGGGTGTCATGCGGGGTCTCAGTTCCCGCTCCCCACATAAGAATGCAGGATATGGTGAGGCCAAAAAGGAACGCCCACAGAGCCATAGGGGAGTCATACCACTATATTCTCGCTGGCGCCGGGGTTGGAGACACAGTAAACAGGAGACACACTATCCGCAATCCTCTGTCTGCTTCTCTGCCAACCAACCCCACTTGCTAACTGTAATCCGCCTCTCCACAACCCGCAATCCATAATCTGCGCTTGCTTCCTGAGTCATGACAGTTGTATCAGTGGCTAATGGCTAACCGGTAACAGCTGATGGTCAAGTAGTCACAGCAGATGGCCATCTACTACCTGAGCCAGCACCTTTCCACGTGAGGCCGAGAGCCTGGAAACTGCTCTCCTGGCTCTGTCCCCACACCCACCTTATATGTTTGTTAGGAGAAGTAAATGGATTAACGTCTACACAACCTCCATGTAAAGTGCTAAGGAGCCGAGTAGGCTGATATCTAGCCTGATGTTTGTTCTGTCATGGGCTTGAGTCACTCCAGAGGAAAGGGCAGTTTTTTTGTAATTCATTCCTCCAAAGGGCACATGTTTACAATTTTACAAAGCCCTCATACAGATTAGCAGAGAGCCTGCATATAAAATACCCCCAGTACAGTCCTTAATATGTAATAGGAGTTCAACAGATAAGATCTTAACTGATTCTGAAAAAACGGATAACATATTCTCTGCCTCCCTCATAGGCGGACATGGTCATGTGGACATGCTCTGTAAACTGCAAAGCACCACGTATATGTGCAGTGTTACTAACAGGACTCTTGCCACACCTGGGAGAGTTCACCTTGCCTGATGCTTCGCAGTCTGGGCTGGGAAAGTGCAAGCCAAGAAAGCAACAGACAGTGTGGTGGTTCTATTGTAGGGAAGTAGGTGACAAAACCAGGTGAGAGTGAGTCAGGTAGTGGTGCAAAGAGGCTTCCAAAGGACCGCCTTTGCCACACTGCAGGAAGAGAAGCAGGCGGAGTCGTCTGGTCTCAGTGCGTTGGAATCAGTATTGAGAGCTAGTGGAAAAGAATGCAGAACTGGGAGTGAGAAAACCTGGATTCTCTCCTATTAATTACCTGGGAAGCATATCTAACCCCTTTTTGGGACTCAGGTCCTTTTAATTCTAAAAGTCTAGGGATCAAAATGCCTCTAAAACGTGACCGCCTCTCACTGAATACAATGCTTCGTGAGTGTCTCTGCTGTACGACACTGGATGGTTGGAGGCCTCACTCTACCTCTTGCCTTTATAAAGATGTTAGTGGTGGGTTCTGCTGGGGCACACACAAAGCTCTCTGCTTGTGGGTGGATTACTGTATGTGCTTTAGAATCCTGTAAGAACATTTTAGACAAGTTTGCTTAGAGAGCCTTTCTTCCAAATCTTTTCTCGAGCAATAAATACTTAATCAAAAGTTTAGCATTTCCTACAGGTTACTTCAATGATTCAAGTTGATTTAAGATTCCTCTTGCTTCCTTCTTGCCGATTTTTGGTTTGCCCCATGTGTACTATGAGAATGTGTATTTGTTAGATGAATGAAGAAACATACCCCCAATACTCAGTTCTGTTTAGTGAGGCGCTGATATTTCTATAGTAAGGACGACAGAGTGAGATGAATGGGTTGATACTGTACTGCATCCACCCACTTTTTGCTTCCAAGATACCAAATTCTTAGGGTAGTGATTTCATTAACCTCATTAGGAGGGTTGGGGAGAGGCAAATTCCGGGCCTCCCTTTCAGAAATTCAGATTCAGTAGGTCTACAATGGGGCTCGGGCAGGGATCTGCTTTGTAAATAAGCTCCCAGATCACTCTGACCTCAGTGGAGACCACACTTTGAGAAAGTGCCATAAGTTATCACAGGACGAAGAAGCAGAAAATCATTATGAAAATGTATCTTGTTAAAACAGAAGATAAACTGTAAAAACCACACACTCATCTAGCTCTGTTAGCATCAGCAAATTGCTTAATCTCTTTGATGTTTAGTTTTCCAATCTGTGAAATGGGGATGAATTAAGGTGTCACAGGACTATTGTGAAAATTAAATAAGCTAAAGTACATAAACTGTTAGCATAGTGCCTGGCACTTGGTTAATAAATAGTAACTGATTCTTGTTGCTCTTATTATCTTTATTGAATTGCTCCCTCAGGAAGCCCGTCTGTCCTCCTCGAGGTTGGTTTAGGTGCCCACCACTGGGTTGTCACGGGCCGAGGGTTTCCCTTTGTCACAGCATTTCATACAGACTCCATTTAATCCATTTCATTTTTCTTGACTTGTTGCTGATTTTTTTTTTTTTTTGGTAGTAGATAGATGAGATGCATTAATTAAATCACACCGGGTTTGGCTGTTTCCTTACCTCTTCATTAGTAGGGGCTGGGCCTAGTGCATAGTAGGTGCTCAATAAACATTTGTTGGCTTTCCTTCTCACTATGTCTTTAGAGCAGTGGGCAAAGGTAGAACTTAGTGACCCAGTTCTCCTACACTAAGGCTCCGCTCCTCAAAGTGTGGTCCATGGACCAGCAGCAGCAGAGCCTCTTGGGACTGCGAGAGACACGCTGATTCTCAGAGCCCAGCCCAGAGAGCCCAGCTTCTGAATCAGAACTGGCATTTTGACAAGGCCCCAGGGAACTCTCCACAATCATGTCTGAGAAAGCCATCCCACGATAAGAGCCTGGGGTGAAGAGGCTGCTCCCTCCATCGGCAAAATGACAAGAGCCCAGGGTCTTCTGGAGGAGGGAGGTGCTTGCTGAGGGCTGGGCAGGGGCTCCAGGAAGCTGCTGCTGCAGGCGGAGGGTAGATTAATGGCCTGGTGAAATCGACACTGGATTTGAGCTCAGAAGAACTGGGGTTTCATCCCAGCTCTAAGACCAAGAAGCTTTGTTACTTTGCTGAAGACATTTAGCCTTCCTGAGCCTTTCATCTGTAGAAAGGAGGGAGTATTATCCACCGTTATGTTGGGTGTCATGCGGGGTCTCAGTTCCCGCTCCCCACATAAGAATGCAGGATATGGTGAGGCCAAAAAGGAACGCCCACAGAGCCATAGGGGAGTCATACCACTATATTCTCGCTGGCGCCGGTGTTGGAGACACAGTAAACAGGAGACACACTATCCGCAATCCTCTGTCTGCTTCTCTGCCAACCAACCCCACTTGCTAACTGTAATCCGCCTCTCCACAACCCGCAATCCATAATCTGCGCTTGCTTCCTGAGTCATGACAGTTGTATCAGTGGCTAATGGCTAACCGGTAACAGCTGATGGTCAAGTAGTCACAGCAGATGGCCATCTACTACCTGAGCCAGCACCTTTCCACGTGAGGCCGAGAGCCTGGAAACTGCTCTCTCCTATTAATTACCTGGGAAGCATATCTAACCCCTTTTTGGGACTCAGGTCCTTTTAATTCTAAAAGTCTAGGGATCAAAATGCCTCTAAAACGTGACCGCCTCTCACTGAATACAATGCTTCGTGAGTGTCTCTGCTGTACGACACTGGATGGTTGGAGGCCTCACTCTACCTCTTGCCTTTATAAAGATGTTAGTGGTGGGTTCTGCTGGGGCACACACAAAGCTCTCTGCTTGCTGACTTAGAAATGGATGAGTCTTCTGCAGCCAGACTGATCAAGATGTAGTATATTCATAAAACTGTCTCTATTGACACAGTGGAAAAAGCAAAAATGACCAATTCCAGAGAACAAGGAAAATAAACCCACACTGTGAGTGTCAGAGTCATAAAACCCAAGAGGACTGTATTTCTAAACACGACACGGCTCTGGCTTATGATTTCAGACAAGGAAATGAAGACCTCAGATTACTTCTGTAGTCGATTCTCGTGCCATAGGACTGTAGAACGACTCTGGGCTAAATGAATACACCCCTAGCCTCTCTTCTCACTTTTATTAACACCTGCTGTAGAAGCCATTTGTACCTGCTGACGTAACAGAAGTACTTGTTAATAATAGTAGCACTTAGTGTCTTAATGAACAAAGGTGTTGTAAGAACTGTCATTTGCCACCTGGTTCTAGAGGGTTAGAATCTATGATTTCCTTTCCTAGCCACAGACATTCCACCCAAAGACATAAAAGGCCTGTAGGAAGTGAACTTAGAACTTCAATAACTGTCCAGTATCACTGAACTCCTGGATCAGACTCCCTGTGGCTGCAAGAAAGGTGCTCGGAGCAATGCCACCCGTTCCTTCAGGCCACCCTCGGGCTTCTGGGGCAGACTGGCGTTTTCTTTCCTTGGTGAACTGCCAGCAAACGCAAACTGTTGACTGACCCCTTGTGGTGAGAGGGATGGTGTGGAGGGAAACAAGAGCAACACGTTATCTGTATTAGATGCCCCCCACCTGGCTTGCTCTCCCAAGCCAGGCCAGCACCGGGAGGCCACGGCAAGCACCTGAGGACTATGTCATGAGACCTTCCGGAATCCGAAGCCTGAGGGCTCGTAGAGCATCTGCAGTACCAGCACCAGCAACTGGCTTTGGTTCAGAGCCGCTTTCCACAAGGAAACACTTTCAGTTTTAAGTTGTCCCCTCCTGAGACCATCTGGGAGGATGATGCTCGGGGGAGAGGAATGTGCCTCACTGAGAAGGAGAGGCTGGGCCGTGGCCGGGGTCACTCACCAACTGACTCACGTGGGCATGTCGCCTGGGCAGGGCAAGCCATTAAATTAGATTTTTTAAAGTAAAATTACACATTATTCATTGTCAGGAAACTGCCCTCCACGAGTCAAAGCTACAGACGTCCCTGTAATGATGGGAACAGACACCTGTTGTCAAAAAGATGAGTGTTCTGTGAAGAAATTATAAATCACCCATCTGAAAACACATTATACTGTTTATTTTTTGCAGTGACGACGTGTGCTGTTGCCTCCCAGGGAGAATGAGTGAGGAGAGTGCCATTCAGTTGATAACTGAGGTCTTGAGGCTGAGCCTTCTGCAGGGCAGGCATGAAGGAAGGTGACAAGGTCCCGAGACGGACACATGAAAGGAGCCCAGAACCGGCAGTGCCTGCTGGGGAGGGCTGCTGTCTGTGACTATCCAGGCAAAACTGAGGAGGAATCGCATGAACCCTCAGGTCATGAAGACCAGCACACACACGTTCATCCGGTCTTACAACTCTAGAACCAGTGGGATGTATCCATGCCGTTGGAAAGCAGTAAATGTAGATCATATAAAAGGAAACACTTCATAGAGCAGATGGAACTGTTACAAGGTAGAACATTCATGGTGAAGGTACAGAGAAGTTCAAGTTAGATCCATAAATATTATAAAGAAAAACTAAGGATGGCTGCAACCTTGCATTTATCTGATGTACGATAGTTATGCACTGTTTGAGACCATATGGACTCCTTGCATTTATAGTGATGGTGGTGGCTGGTCTAACCATCTGCAGTTGGTGTCTACTATACAAGGTCATCCCATGTCCTGCCTGAAATTCCCAGTGTGCTCCCTGACACCTAAAGCTGGACCACAAGTCTGACTGATGGATGGCTGTCATGTTCGAACTGCTACTCTTTTAAGGGGTTGATTTTCCATTTAGGTTATCATGTTTTCTTCAAACACAACAGAAAGCAAGAGACTCAGATTTCACCTACGGCAGGACTTCGCCAGAGAACACGTATCCTGCTAAGAACTCGTGGGCAAATGAGCATCCAGCTACTTCAATGTCTCAGCGAAGGAGGCTTCTCTGCCTCACAAGGCCTCCTGCTCTGCTGCTAACTAAGCACACAGCAGGGAACAAGGCCGGCTAAATCCCCGCCTTTAGTACACGTACTCCCGGGACATTTAAACAATGTTCAAGAGGAAGAAACAAGAGCAGCAGCTTGATGCCCTTTGCGATTTCAGATGGACGCTGGCCACCCCCAGTTCCATTTATACCTCCAGTTGTAAATCCATCCGACAGCAGTATTATCCATCTTACCCACAGAACCTCAAGGATGGAGGCTTACTTGAAATCAGGTAATCATTGCTAAAAGTCCACAAAAGATGCCCACTTCCTCCTCCATAGTTAAACCCTCATCATGGTTTTCAGAGTTCTCCATAGTTTTGCTTCAGCCCACTTCTGACCTGATCTTTCATTACTTTCCTGTAAGAACCATGTCTCTGCCACACTGGGCTACCTGCTAGTTCTATGCCGCATACTCACGTGCCTCTGTGTGCTCTGCTTCTCATTTCACAGCAACCTCCGCTCCCATCACTTCCCATCAAAACGGTACTCGTCGTTAAGGCCTGTCCCTAATACATCCCTCTTTATGATACTTTTTCTGATTCTCCCAAAACGACTTGATGATCTCTTACCATTTGAATATCTTTAGAGCCATGTTTATACATCTTCATATGAAACATTTTCTACAGTTTACAACTGCCTATAACCCTATAGCAGATGACAGAACACTTTTTGTAAATGATATCAGATCTGGCAGAATGCCTTGCACACAGTAGGTATTCAAAACATAAGTACCATTCAGCCTTACAAAGGAAGGAAATCCTGTCACGTGTTATAACATGGATGGTCCTTGAGGACATTATGCTAAGTGACATAAGCCAATTACAAAAAGACAAGCAGTGTACGATTTACTTATATGAGGTAACTAGAGTAGCCAAATTCATAGAAACAAGAATTAAAATAGTGGTTTCCAGGGACTAAAGGGAGAAGAAAGAAAAAGAGGAGTGTTTAATAGGTGTAAAGTTTCAATTTTGTAAGATGAAAAAGTTTTGGAAATCTGTTGCACACAAACGTCAATATACTTAACATTACTGAACTATACACTTAAAATGGTTAAAAGAGTGAATTATATGTTATGTTTTCACATTTAAAAAAAGTGCCGCATGAGTTAAATCTCCAACCTAACAGTGCTACAAAAAAAAAAAAAAAAAAAAAAGGATTTTGCTGCAATCATCACCCTGATCATAGAGGTCAGAGCAGAAAGCATCCTTTTAAAAATGTTTTAACCATCAGATAGTCCTTTCAAGCACTGAGAAAATAATTTCTGTATTTTGAGAAGAGAAAAATCATGGCTGGAAAAATATGGAGACATGGATATCAAAAGTAAATTCAGGTAAATTTCCCATTCCTTCAAGGTATCAGTAATCAAGAGAGCATGAACCTTAAACCTCTTCATGAGGTTTCTAGGTTACAATTCATTAACATTTAAAGGCACAGATAAGGTTCAAGCTCCCAGTGGTCGAATAATGAGTTTTCTTGCATTGTCAGAGTAGAATACTGGGAGGGAAGGCAAGGACAGAGGCAAAAGTAGATGATTTTGAAGGGTTACAGAGGAGGCTGAAAGAGAAGAACAAGGAGGGTGGGTGGGATATTGGGGAAAATGGGGACAGAATCAGAAAGCAACAAACAAAATGCAATTACATACAGAATGTCACTATAGTACAGTCCATTGTAGAAAGCGTCCGCAAAACTAGAGAGACAGCTGTAAATAGGAATATTGGTTTTTGCAGACAAGCATTGGATAGAGGGCTTCTCATTAGACACGTGCTGGAGCTGAAAAATACCACAGGGCATGGATACCATTTGCCAGTAAATTTGTAGTTGCAAATAGTTTGTAATGTTGAAACGAGCAATCAACAAAGTACCACTATTACAGTAAGTTTCCTTGTATTTCATGGGTTCTTAAGGTAGTGCAAATAAGCCCTGGGCCGGTTCATATTAGTAGGGCTTGTTTCTAAGGGTTAGCAACAATTTCCTTCTTCTTCTTCTTTTTTTTTTTTTTTTTTTGGTGAATTGTGGTCAAATGCTTCCGATACGATTTGCCCATTACTGATTCTTACAGACTGTCTCCTTCTAGCATGTTTCTTTGAAACCAAACCCAACTGCTCTCAGGTTTTCTTTATAATCAAGTGCCTTCAGAACATTACTTATTTTTGAAAGATAATTCAAAAATATATTTTTTTGTCTTAAACAGATTAAATACTCAAGGCAAAAAAGAAAACCCTAAGAAAGCTAATGATTTTGTAGTTTTGAATTTAAAAACAGGTATCTTGGTAGAGATGGAATAAACTCATGGCTGTGAGTGAGGGCTCTGAAGTCTGACGAGATGGGTCTCATCCACTTCTGCCATTTACTAGCTAGGTAACCATGACCAGGTCTTTTAACTTCTCTAAATTGCATTTTCCTCCACTAGGCAAAGGATGGAATGATAACAGTATCCACCTCACAGGACTAAATGGTATGCAGTAAAGTTCTCAAAAAATGGCAGCTGCCAGTACTAATACCCAAGCGTGAAGTCAGACTGTGAAGTCCAGCACGGGTTGTTTATCCTCCAAATGGCACTTGTGGGTACCTAATCACAGGCACCTTATGCAGAAGGCATGGATTATTCATGTATTGTTTAACATTTGACTTCAGGACCCAGGATGGCTGGAGAATTGATTGGCAAAGACTTAGAAAGGAGGGAAACAGTGTTTTCTGTTTTTTTTTTCTTGTCTCGATCACCCTTTTCTTCTAGGGTTAGCCATCATCCCAAGAAAGATGCATTTTGAGAATCACTCATCTCAGATCACATTCATTATACAATCAGCTCTGCTGGGCACTGTCCTTCCTGAATGGAAGGGAATCTGATGCTCAACAACCCTGACCCTGTATTACGTGCTATGGTGTGTGCTGATGTTGAACAAGGTAAGATGGAAGAGGATGCCAGTGGGAGAAAAACAAAAATAGTTTGGCAGAGCAGGACGGTTTCTCTTTACCTGGCTCAAGAACAGAGAAAAACTGTAAGACAAAGAGTCTCCTAGGCAATCGTGGCTTTCCTGATAATGTGGAGGCAAATGCCAGAGCAGAGATATGTCTGCATCTTTTCCCCGATCGTGTACCTGGCAGTAGCCGCAGTTCAGGCTCACGCTTCCTCCCGCATTCTTCCAGACCATTAACCATCACTCCCTATTAATCATACTTGGTGTCTTTCAAACTGCCCTGTGTTTCCTTTCAAATCACTCAACAGATATTGAGAACATACTGAAACTTTTAAGTAGGCGCAAAGTGTGCAGTTTAATTCAATTAGTGATTTTGGCCTCAGTGGCTTCTCTTCTTTCTGTTCATTCTACACAGTGACCCAGGAAAAATTTTTAAAGGCTAGTTTTCATCATATCACTCCCCTGCTCAAAGACCTCTAAAGACTTTCACTGCCACGGGAATCCAATCCAATCTGTGTGCCTCCCCGGGAACCTGTCTCATGACGTCCCAAGATGGGCCCTCCACCGTGGCTCAGCCACCTCGTCACTCACTCGAATATTGCCACCTCTGAGTCTTTGTACAGGGTCTTCTTTTCTGGAATGTTCTTCTCTCTTTCTCTACAGATGCACTTCAGGCGTTAAGGGTCAGCTCAAGCTTCAGCATCTCCAATAACCTTTTATCGGACTGCACTGAACTACAAGTGTCACTCTTGATGGTCATCTGTTTTCTACAGATACAGTTGACCCTTGAACAACACAGGTTTGCACTGT
This sequence comes from Rhinolophus sinicus, assembly GCF_036562045.2. Classification (NCBI taxonomy): domain Eukaryota; kingdom Metazoa; phylum Chordata; class Mammalia; order Chiroptera; family Rhinolophidae; genus Rhinolophus; species Rhinolophus sinicus. The sequence goes on from NC_133756.1 coordinate 65,837,614, forward strand.
GTGGGTCCACTTATACACAGATTTTTTTCAGTGGCTACCTGTACTGTTTTCGATCAGTGGTTGGGAAGCTGTTGCTGTGAAGGGCCAACTGTATGCATTATTCTACGCCATGTTACACAGGGCTTTGAGCATCCTTGGAGTTTGGTATTCTTGGGAGTCCTGGACCAAGCCCCATACATGCTTTTAGAGGGTCTTTAGGAAGTCAAAAGCAGATTTTCAATGGTGTGGGTGTGGGTCGGCATCCCTAACCCCTGTGTTGTGCAAGAGTCCACTGTATATATAAATGAGCAATTCTAATTCTGGAAACAAATTAGAGAAAACTCAGAGATGCTTATAAAAATAAAATGTATGCTGTTCAGGATGTTTGCGGTTGTTTATTTTTATTTTTTTTACAACAGAGAAGACGAAAAGCCCCTAAGAGGTCAGTCAAATAAATCCTGATCTACACCAAGCAGCTAACAAAATCATGCTCTGGAATATTCACTAACATGAGAATCAGTTCACAAGATATCACTGAGTGCACAAAGCAGGTGATAAAAGACGGTGTGTAGCAGTATTTCATTTTTATTTGCTAGGTAGATGGACAGTGGTGCCGCTCTTAGAGGGAGGCTTATGAGGGCATTTTCTCCTTTGTGGTTTTCTATGCATTTAAATTTTGGGGCACTGATCTAAAGTGTTATTAATGTGTTGGACAGTTCCTGTAGATGGAGATTTGCTCTCCTGAACCACAAATATCTGACTTGGATGGACGCACACATGGATAGAGAGGTTTGACACAACCCTATGTTTAAGTTGGACTCTAATAAAACTCAGCATCACATGAGAGACATCCTGCTGTCCTAGCACAACACACACTGAACTAGGAGTTGGGAAACACAGGGTCTAATCGTGGCTCTACTGCAGAATTCCTGCCGGCCCTGGAAAAGTCGCTTAGTTTTCTTGAACCTCAGTTTTTCTACTGTAAAATCAGTGAATATTCTTCCCAATTTCTATCCTGTTCCATCTTACAAAATATGTACAGAGATCAACAGAAACTATAAAAAGACCAAAGACATTGCAAAATGGCAGTCGCTCAGTATCAGATGGCATTACTATCAAGGTTGGAGAAATGACCCTCTGAAATCTTTCATCTCTGACACACCACAACCTCAAACCACAAAGTGGTATCTGCTGCATGTGCTAATATGCAGGGAAGTGCAATTTACTAGATGCCCAATTTAATAGCTGTGGGTATATTCGTTAAGTAACACTTTAAAAATGAAAATATAAAAATCATTTTAGGACACCATGCCTAAGCTCATTCTTCTTTTAAAACTATTTCCCACAATATTTTTCAGATTATTGTCTTTGCTTTTTATTTTTATTTTTAAGAGGACAGCACAGACATAAATTTTAATAGAAGAAATATGTTGGGCTTCAGATCAATAATTTAAAAACAAAAATTTTAAAGCTTTGACAAACTCATTATGAAGGGAATACGGCATTACTCTTTATCTTTGCAAAGATTTTGACATCAAGTCTAATTCACCTAGATGGGCAAATAATCTTGAATTAGTCACATAGATACCAATGTACATATTTACAGATACATGCGACTGAAGGCTCTTGGCACATGACTGGTAAGTGTATATCGAATGCTTCTTGACACAAACACACAAACCCAGGCCACGACTGCGTGTTCCAAGACACACATGGAAACACCCACACGTCCCACAGAACAACCAAAGAGGTATATCAGGCTTCAGGTCAAAAGAAAAAGAGAGAAGAGAATATCCCTTGAAGGGAAGGGAGGGCGGCACGCCCCCAGAGACTTCTTGACTCACCTGTTAAGTGGTTGGCAATCCTGGCAGTGGGTTTGGGAGGCAGGGCAGGGGGTTGCTTGAGAAGGGACAGCTGCTTCACTGGGGTCTCCTCATGGTCTCCAGAGAAAGCAGCAGGTTTTTTGGGGGGCAGTAGCAGGACTGGTTTGGCTGAAGGATCTTGGGACAGGAGGACTCCAGACTCACTGGCAGAAGGACTCTCTTCAGACACTGAGGGGACAACCACATGACACACAGAAGACATTACACAAATGCAGTGCAGGTGGGGTTGACAGGCGCACACAGGACAGAGACGCAGGTTAGCAACACAGCAGAGCACCAATGATTCCACGTTGTCACATATGTGTAGAGAGTTAAAGAGAGGACACCAGAAATCCAGTGAAGGGAGGGGGTAAGGGGAAGGCAGAGGCAGGAGAGGGAGAGGTGGAAGGAGCAAGAGGGAGAAAAAGGAAGAGGACGTTTTCTCAAAACTACCCAAAGCTTGACCACTTTAATCTCAGTGTTTATAACGTAAGTCCTATGGGTGCTCTAAGATGTGATCCATGGGACGACAGAAATAATCAACAGATGACAGGAGCAGTGGATCAGCGACAAGGAGCCCCGTCTGGCTGAAACCAGCACGAAACATCAGTCCCAAAGGGCCTGCCTCCCTTTTGCTGGGGAGGAAGAGAGAGCGGATTCTTATCTTAGCTTGCCGGGTGTCACATGTCCCTGCTCCCAGGGACAGCAGGTACTGAAGACAGCCTGGAAGTGACACAGGTAGGCCATGCCACTGCTGGGGCGGTTGCGCCTCAGGTTCTGGAGCCGTCCAAGTGGGCAGCAGCCTCCAGAGGGCACCCTGCAATTTGAGGGGTGCCTCCTGCCCCTGCAGCTCTTACGCACCTTGACGAGGTGACGGATGCTCCAATTCAACACCTTTTTGTCTTCCCCCTGCCTCTCTCCTCGCACTTGCCAGAGTTACGGTTTTCTTGTTTCGAGTTGCCCCATTTCTCTTTGTTCTGCATTGGGCCTAACTCTTCCTTTCATGTATGCGGGGCCACAACTGGTTCCAGTGATGAGCTGTCATGGCTGGTGGCACAGGCCTGACCATGGTGGCCGTCTGGCTCATGACAGACTGAAACTCTGTGACTTCTCTGGGACGACAGCTCTCACTATGCCAATCAAACCCATCTGATTCAATGTCACAAGGAAGGTTGGATAAAAAACACAGTTCACGGCTTTAGCTGGAAAAATCTCCCCAGCTTGGGGGCTGGGGGGATGTAACTCAGTTGCATCTCTTCCTTCCTCCCATCACTGTTATAATAAGAATGCCTAGAAACGATTCCTCCCCACCCTCTTCTTCCTCTCTAATCTGGGTGTTCCCTGCAGCATCAAAGCCCTGCAAATAATCCTCATGAGTGCTAAATTCTCCCTGTGTCGCAGGAGACTGTTCTTATCAGTGTTGGACACAGATGGAGCAATAACTCACCCAGACCCAAAGTGAAGCCTGGGAAGTGACTCTGTGAAACACCATCTTTCCCATCCCCCCATACGAACTTTGCTGATGTCGACTCCGCACCAGGTGTGGAGAAAGGATGTGGCTTTTCTACCCACTCCAGATATTCCAAGAGGTCCCTTCCCCCAGGCCTGTCTCCTGACAACAAGGACTTGTCCTTCCTGGTTGTCGGGAGGGTCCCATCTTCAGGCTAACGAGGACTATCCTGCAAATCTCCTGAAGAAGTGGGTATTGGCCACTCAGAAGGCTTTGGACCAAAGAGGGAGTGACAGTCAGATGGCATCAAAATCATCTGTTGGCAGGATACAAGTTAACCAGCAAATTGTATACAATTTGATAGCCAATGATCACATTAATTGATTAGATACAGTAAACTGATACAATTTTCTAAATTGATATAACCATTAATTGGTATACTGGGACTAGGATTAAAAGGCATGTGGGGGCCTTACGAACAGGTGATTAGACAGGTACCATAGAGAAGTGTAGGATTTGTTAGCTTCATCTTAACAGAAATGAGTGTTAGAAAACAATACAATGACAGTTTAAATCATCAATATTATAAAAACAGGGCATGTCTTCTTTTCTAATGATTATTTTTTTATTTATTACATTTATTGGGGTGAAAGTGGTAAGTAAAATTGTATAGGTTTCAAGTGTACATTTCTAAAATACATCACCTATATATATATATTGTATTGTGTGTTCACCACCCAAAGTCAAATCTCCTTCCATCACCATATATTTCAACCCCTTTTCCTTCTTCTACCACGCCCTCACCCCCCGCCACTGCCTTACCTTCATATCTTCTTTAAAGAGAGTAAGGTCATAAAAATATCTTTAAAAGCTATAGGACAAGAACTGCAAATAATCCTCCATATTTTAATACTCAGTATGTACTAGTTGGTCAGTTTTGTCCCCATTTCCAGGAGATTCTTGGGTTCAGATGGTTCACAATAGAACCCAAGGCCAGGCAGGCCAAAGCTCCCTCACACCACATGCTGCGGCCTACGCGACAACTCTGCCAGGGGCATTACCTGTCCCATCCATGATGTCAGATGGTTGGAGCACCTCATATGAGCAGGGATCCCTGGGCATTGGGACCGGCTCCATCTCGGACAGGGCAGGCAAAGACAGCTGGCTGGCACTCAGGGACTGTCCATTTTCCAGGGAGTCGTCCTCATTTGATATGGAGAGCTCCCCGTCTGTCAGAGCGAGAAGGAGAGTGCAGAGTTAGACAACGCCTGCTTCCCAGGGAAGGGTGACATCTGTAGCCTGCTAACTGAGTTAAGACGCTTTTGAACAATCTTTATCAATGTCAGTATGTAAAGTCTATACTTGTCCATTTGCTTTTAAGACATTTGTTTTATTGTTAGAGGTATAACGTCTAACCACCAGGACAACAATTTCCTATGAGCTTTAGCCAATTGCCTGTTTCTTCTCCATCTCTCTCACTGTAACCTACCAACTTTTGTCTGTTTTTCCTTTTTAATGAAAGTGAATTAAAACGAATTTTGTTTCAGAATTTTTGAAAACTTGGGAAAACTGAGCAAGCCTCAAAGATTAGAAAACCAGGATTAGGAATTCCCACGAGTAAAGAGTGCCATATCATTGAACAAGCGCCCAAAGCATGGTGGTTCAAGGCCATAGGCAAAAACTCATCCCGTCTTCTCTTTACCTCTGCCCAAATCCCAGCTGAAGGGCGGCAGGGCCCCAAGGATGTTAGGAAGTGCGTGGAAATCTCCCAGTGCCCACCAGGGGTCACTCCACCACGTGGGCCGCAGGCTCTGATCAAGTTTCAGTCTCCACAAAACAAGGGGCAGCTAGTTAACACCAGGGTGGAAGCTCAAAGGCTCCTGCTCAACGGCCATTTGTTGGATCAAAATCCCCCAGTGTGATTTCATCTTAGCCTAGGGGAGTCTGGATAACTAGACGTTAAAGTCAAATTAATTTTTAAAGAGGACTGAAAGCTGTTTCAGGAAGATGAGTAAATATCTAATGAAACACTGAGCAATGCTTAGTCAGAAACACAGAAACCAGCAAAGCAAACACCTGCCTTAAAACTGGAAGAAAGAAGATTTGCTTGTAGAAATGACTCCAAGGTTAATTTTGGATATATAATCCTTTCCTTTTGCTATGCTCCTCCCAAGGCTTTAATATTATACTTAATGATATCTGGTGGCAAAGGAGCCTCTGCCAGCCACCGTACCCCCCCCCCCCCAGTTGGAATTGGCCCGATGAAATGTATATTCAACAGAGTAACCTATAAAACAGGCTTTAGATAACATACGGTTCAAGGACATATGATATTTGACCTGAACCTTCTAGAAACATAGAAAAAAATACAATGAACACCAAAAAACCATATGAAGCAGATAATGTACATCACAGACATCTGAAGATTTTCATTCGGCCTGTTTGTATGCCCCAAATGGTAGCGGTAGTTCTTATACTTGTGATTAGCAGTATGATTACTACTCCTCACTAACAAGAGAAGAACAGACTCTAAGGCCAATGCCATGTAGTACACAGCTGAACCCAGAGTCTTCAGGATGTGAAAGGCTGCGGGTGTGTGTTACTCCATCACCACCCCATCAGGTATGGGCCGGATTCCTCTTAACGTGCTTTAATTTAGCGTGTTCAAACTGATGCTGTGGGAAGTAGCTCCGCTTCAAGTTCCCAGTTGGTGGAATAACGACACAGCTGCCATTCAGTTTAACACATCTTTAGGAAACCACTTTGATTTTGGATGTTCCAAGTGTAATAAAAGTCTTGGGCGAGAGAACCAGAGGAGGAAGCGTTTCAGCACTCTTGCTCCAGTTCTGCTTCTTTGGGGCAGACCTGCAATGGAATGACTGCTATCCATTGTAACAGCTAGAAGTACCCTAGACACAACATTGGGAATAAAGACACAACTGCAGTTGGATTACTTTAGACTCTCTCTGTGAACCTTGGGTTCACCAAGGCAGCTGGCTTAGTGCCAGAGGCTCAGCTAGTAATAGAGTAGCAACATTAATCTCTCTTCTTGGGACTGTTAACTGTCAAAAAATGTAACTCCCATGAATTAAAAGTACCTTGCTAAGTGACAAAGGCCCAAACCACTGTGGAGACAAAATAATCTTGGGAATTCCACTGTCATAATTTCTAAATTTACATTTCTACTGAAAAAATAAAAACAAGAGAAAAAAAGAAGAAATAAGAAACTGATCATATCGGCCACCCTAACAGACACAGTTTCTTTTTCTGTGCATAGTTTTCATAGTTGTGATCTTACTATGTATCAAAGTTTGTGTCTTTTCTTTTTACTATTATATAGCATTATAATTTGCAAAACTATTATCTTAACTGATTATATTAGATGAATATACTAATGTTTATTTAGCTATCTCCCTGTGGTTGGTCATAAAGGAAAGTCAAATGTTTTATGCTATTATGAAAAAAGAAAGTTCTGCTGGCCATCTTCTTGTACAAAATCTTTTCTGCAGTTAGATTTCTCCCCCTTTAGAAAAGATGCCTATGAATGAAATTTATATGTATTAATAATTTAATGTCTCCAACACATACCTGGACTTAGCGAAATTGTTTTTCTAAAGGGTTTTACTATTTATACAGCAGCAATGTACAGATCACATAAACTTCTTAGCTTTTGGTCATTTCTACAACATTAACATTGATAATCATGTTTTATCTATTTATGAGTTGTGAGCAAATATGGTGAATGTTTAAATAAAAAAATTATTACAATGAAAGACATTGCCATTAATCCCCCTCAAAATAACCCCCCCACCCCCCACTGCCACTTCAAACACACTTATCCCATCATTCTTGCCACTTTCTGAAGCAATTCTGGAAGTCCTCTTTCATGGGTATCTTTAGATGCGCGGTCATGGCTGCCTCCATGTCCTGAACCATTCTGACTTTGGGGAAGAGCCAGAAGTTGCACGTTGCCAGATCCAGTGGATGAGGACACACCGTAATGTTTTTATTTGACAGAAATTGCCATATACCAGAAGTGATGTGTGACACGGAGCGTTGTCATGATGGAGGATGATTTATGGCACACTTTAAAACACACCTTCTCTCAACCATAGTTCACACCTGACTGACTGCCCCGAACAAGGTGAAACTTGTCACACACTGTTACTAAGGTTCCACTCACTGCTTCCTGTATTGAAGAGCCCTGCCTTTCTGTTGGATGGCCCTCGGCAGCAGCATTCACCATATTTTGTGATCACAATGAAAGGCTCTGCTGTCACACATCGCTTCTGTTACAGCAATTTCTGTCAAATAAAAACATTACGGTGTGTCCTCATCCACCTTATTCACTGGATTTGGTACCATGCAACTTCTGGCTCTTCCCCCAAATCAAAACGACCATGAAAGGTAAACATTTTGAATCAATTCAGGACATCGAGGCAGCCATGACAGCACAACTAAAGACACTCATGAAAGAGGACTTCCAGAGCTGCTTCAGAAAGGGGCAAGGATGGTGGGATCAGTGTGTTTGAAGTGAGGGGGAGTATTCTGAGGGGGATTAATGGCAATGTGTCTTTTACTGTAATAACTTTTTTTTTACATTTAAACATTCACTGTATTGTTTGATCACACATCACACATACATATCTAGAAGTAATTAAAACCATTCAATAGATACAAATTCATTATCGATATTATTTATGACCAAGCTTGGTAGTGACAAAAGTGAAAACCATTTGATTTGGATTCATATAACATGGGGGTAGAATGATGCTGTCATTGTTAAGTAATTGTTATTATATTTACAATTTTTTACTATGACATTTTCAAACATACACAACAGTAGAAACATTAATGTAATGGACTCCATATACTCATCATCAAGCGAAGGAACTTGCTGGGAACTCCTAATGCTTGGTAATTCTAAGTTTGATTAACTTGAAGACGACTGAGGGTCTTCATGCCTTTTACTATTTACTATTAGATTCATAATTGTGGTTTTTGCAATTGTTTTTAACCTTTAAAACCACAATTACTTTTGCACCAACCTAGAACAGTGTATCAACACCTTTACCAGCATAATTTTAGTAGCATTAGAAAAACATATTTTTCCAGGAAGAATTTAACCTCCCTGATCAAGATAAGTCTTATGGAGTATTTGTACTTTTATCTAGATCATTGCTTTCTCTTGTTATCATGGCTGAGAAAGAGTTCCCTGACTATGGTAAATTATTTTGATGTTTTAGGTGATCTTCCAAAATGATCTGTGATAATAATAATAATGGTTTTCAAAATGGCATACAATGATGTCCAACCATAAGATGTGTCCTACTGGCATTAGTAAAGTGTGACTAGGAGGAAGGGAGAAGGCAGGAGAAGAGAACAGATGAGTTGAGGCAGTGGTTCCCAAACTTTAGTGGGCATCACAATTCCGTGAGGGGGCAGATGAAACACGGATTGCTGGGCCCCACCCTCAGCGTTTCCAATCCAGTAGGTCTGAGGTGACACCAAGAGTGCAATATCTAACAAGTGCTTGGCTGATGCTAACACTGCTTTTGCTGGTTAGGGTTCCACACTTTGAGAACCACTGAGTTGGTGAGGCAAGAGAACCTGGAATGGCAACAGTGCCTTCTCATGATGAGGTTTGGGGCAGGAAATGCTGTTTATCTGGCTACATGAAACAAAGATGGCTGGTTTAAACCTCAGAGAGGACAAGAAACCAGGAGGTTGCATTGTTTAACCATAGATCATGAAGATGAACTTGTCACAAAGGACAATGGGACTGGAGAGAGCAGCAGGGTCGAGTGGAGAAATAAAGTCTGAGTCAGATGCAGACATGTATAACAAGGTAGAATCAGATCACAGAAGTGGGAGAGAATAGAATGCAGAAGTGAATGCACATCAGTGTCATGAATATCAAATGGGGAAATGCAGACAGCAGTGGATCTAAGGTAGAGAACCAGCCACGGACATTGTGCCAGCCTTAGTCTCCTCTTCTCATGAGGCATAAGAAATGAAGACGTGGGTAGAGTCAAGTTAACACCACAACAAGGAGAATGAAGGGAAAGGTGAGACTGAATTAAATCACTCAATTCATAAACACCTGTTGAGAGCCTATAATTAATGTGTCACATACCAGAAACTGCCAACTCTCTCAAACACCTTGTGAGGAAGGCAGATGTTTTCTATTAGCTCCTAGGCTACAGGTAGCGACTACTGCCCAGTCTGCTGCCTCGTCCCTGGAGCTTCACCACACCCTGTCTGTGTCTCCTTCCGTAAGCCAAGCAGGCATCGGGCCAAATGCCAAGGAGGAAACAGATGTGTCCTGGGGAAGGCAGTGGGCTGGCAAGATGCGATGAAGAAATGCAGAAAAGCAGACGCACAGAGTAATTAGTGTGAGCTAGCTGGTTGTGAGAGTTGGGGAAAGAAGCCAGAGGAGTTAAACCCTGAGAAGTGGATGAAGAAACATAAGGGGCGAAGGAAGATAGCAGGCTTGTGCTCAGAGTAGATGGAGACCACATATTAGAGGAGGATCTTGTCTTGCACAGAATTTTTTAAATATTCTAAAAGCATGATTTACGTAAAATTTGTGATCCAGATGATTGGCCTAAAACATACATTAAAAATGTCTTTGTTTTGTTTTAGTTTGTTTAGGAATTGTGTCCACTTATAACTGGATGTCACCTTTGTGACTACATTCAAAGTGATTTTTTAAATTATTGTTTTGTTATTGTTTATTTTGCTTTAGACATACTCTAGTTTTAGGGTGACTGACATCAGTTTCTGATCAATTAAATTGTCTCAAAACTTAAGGTTAGCCTAAGATTTTTATATAGATGACGTCACCATGGAAAATGGGCCACTAGAATTCTTTCAGGTTTTCAATGGATATCTACGTAATAACAGTTTCTTTAAAAGTTGTATGAAAGACAGACATTTTGTTGTGAGTAGGCTCAGGGTTCATGATTCTTTGAAGGTTAAGATAAAAACATATTAATTCTGAAAAACAAAAAGTTCTATAATGTAAACTTAAGCTCAGCACTGAATCTTATTTTCTAGGATATGCATCATGGTTTATATAGAAACCTATGTTTAAAAGTGTATTTCTAGTCTTTCTTTAATAAATAATAGTTGAATATGAGTATAAAGAATTGCTCAAAAGAATTGTTCAATATCTACATATAGAATCATTACAGCAATAAATTTCACACAGATTAAAAAACTAAAAATAAAACTTCAACACTAGACTAAATAGTATAAACGTGTGTGTGTAGCACTCACATGTGAGCACATACATATTTATTTATTCAGGCTGTGCAAGAGGGAAGCAAGATGGATAGTTTTGACTCACTCATAAAGCTTTACTTTCATTTGCCAAATAAAATGCTATTCAACAAATATAAAAAGAATCCAGCAAAATGGGGAAATCTGAGCTAACTATAGCTAATAAAAAAATAACTATTTCAAGTATGAACAGTATTTGTACAAAGAAGTAAAAATCAAGTCCCAGGTGCCACTTGTCAAATGCACAGTCTTGCTAAGAAGGAGAGAAATGTAAATGAAGTGACCATGTGGCTGCCGCAGATACAAAAAAAATGTGTTTGAAACAATGTCAAGTACAAAAACCGGAACAGAAAACAACATGTACATGTTGATTATAAAAACATCAAAATGAAGAATGGATGCAGGTTGGCAAAGTTCTGAAGTGTATTTGGCAAGCTATAAGTAGGGTTTAATGATTAACTGTTTTTCTGTAAAAATACTTACGTTTCTAAAAAAACAAAATCTGCAGGCCACGTTGTTAAATGAAAAAATAATAGTGTTTGTTAGGGGAAAACCGTTTCCTCATCCCTCATCCCGATTTCTTGAGGCATTTTCTAAGCCCTCATTTTTGTCCATCTCCTTACCCCTCTCCACAGTTACCTCACTGCGAGGGTGCAACCACTGGTCCCTGTTTCTCCACCAGGTGGAGCGAATCTACCCAAAAGGTAAAGCATAGGGGCTGCAGTGTAAGTTCTTCCCTCTCCACCTTGCACTAGGGTTGATTCAGGACTCAGACTTTCTGTTTTGGGAGGCTGATTTTGAGATCTAGGCTTGTGGGGATGGCACAAGCAGAGAGTTAGCAGGCCCATCAATGACTTCTTTCAAACTAGCCTTTATCAGTAATAAAGGTGATACCCTGCACTTTGATCTCCCACTTGTCTTATCCCTAAAATGGTTCAGAAACTCAGGGAAGAAGAGTGCTAATATTGGGCCACTCAAATCCTTTATAGTCTGGGGACTCAAGGGAAGAGGATGCTGTTCCATCTCAGGTAAAAAGAAATTGAAGGAGCCACTGACAGGCGATAGAAAGGGATGCTGTTATGAAAGAACCCATGCTCTCCTGGGAGGCCTGCTTCTCAGTAAACAGCTGTGCTGGTGAGCACCCCGAAGTCATTCTCAGGAGAGCTGGTGGGGGAGGGGAGAGAAGCAGCAGGTACACTGGACAAGGGCAGATTCTGAACACAGGAAGAGCTATATTCTTGTTTTTGCCATCATTAGCTTGCAACAAGTCACTTAAGTTCTGGGACCTCAGTTTCTGTCCCTTGAAAACAAAAGGACTCTTACATGAGACCCAATTTCCTTCCAGATCAAAGTATTATCTGTATGACAGTTGGAAGAAATAAGAAGTCTCTGTCCTCCAAACAAAACAAAACAACAAAATAAAAAAACTTGCAAATAAGCCTGAAATAACAGATAAGCTAAAATAGCAAATCATTTCTTCATTTAGATTTTCTTTTTCTTGTATGACTTATTCTATTTGGGCATATTACATCAAGAACTAGGAAGTGCATTGATGGATTTCAGGTTTATTTTTAGCTAAATATTTTGTTTTTATTTTTAAAAAACTGGTATGTAAAGTTTTAGTATAGAGCTAGAGGTTTGTGCTCTACATAAAAAGCTTCTACATAGTAGAAAGACAAGGAAGAAGAAAGGAAAGGTGAAAGACATGGTGAAAAAAACATTTTTGGAGTGTTTTGAAGCATTTGGAGCATCTTCAGTATCAAGAAATACGCTGGACATTTTATGTGTAATAGTAATTATAACAACACCTGAAATGATATTTTAGGAGTTTATCATGTACTGTGTTTCCCCGAAAATAAGACCTAGCTGGACAATCAGCTCTAATGAGTTTTTTGGAGCAAAAATTAATATAATACCCAGTCTTATTTTACTATAATATAAGACCCGGTCTTTAATATAATATAATATAATATAATATAATATAATATAATATAACATAATGCAATATAATATAATATAATATAATATAATATAATATAATATAATATAATATAATATAATGCAATACAATATAATATAATATAATACCGGATCTTATATTAATTTTTGCTCCAAAAGATGCATTAGAGCTGATTGTCCCGCTAGGGCTTGTTTTCGGGGAAATAGTATGTGTGAGCTCATTGAAAATGACTTATTTTGAAATGTTAATTCCTTAAGGATAGCAAAAGAACAATATGGCAATCCGTTATAAACAAGACTTAATTGTCAGTTAAAAGTCAAATTCTGAGACTGTAGTACTTGTAGAGAAGCATAATAAAGGGCATTATGGCCACGTTTATGCTTCCATTGTAAAGAAAAATCACTATGTAACTCAAGTGTCATGTGACAATTTGAAGCTGAAAACATTAGGAAGTGTTAGCTATACTGCCTCTTTGTTAGTCACACGAATGTGTAGAATTTACACACGCACGCTTGTGAAAATTCAAACACATTTTAATTTCCTGATGAGCATCAATGGCTATACAGTTGACCCGTGAACAATGTGGGGGTCAGGGGCATCGACCCTCGTGCAGTTGAAGATCCACATGTAACTTTTGACTCCCTCAAAACGTTGCTACTCATAACCTACTGTTGAACAGAAGCCTTATTGAAAACATAAACACATATATTTTGTATGGTATATGTATTATAAACTGTCTTCTTACAAAAGTAAGTTAGAGCAAAGAAAATGTTAAGAAAATTATAAGGAAGAGAAAATACATTTACAGTACTTATTGGAAAATAATCCATGTACAAGTGAATCCGCACAGTTCAAACCCATGCTGTTCAAGGGTGAACTGTAATTAAAGCAAAATAGAAAAATGAAGTCACCTACGTTAAGAAAAAATAATCTACCTTCGTGAAGACATGTATGAAGAGCTCACGCGAGCGTTTGCTAATGGCTTTTTCCCTTTGAGACAAGAGTGTTCAGACTATTCCATGTTCTCATTTAGTTTCTCAGACATGCCCTTTAACCAAAAAGCACATCTTCACAAGTAACCCACAGAGCGGAGGGTGCTTCCTGAAAACGTTCACTCTGGTGGTAGTGATCCCGAATTTTTGTGAGCCATGAAACAGAGACGTCATCCAATGTTTTTCTGACATCGACCTACAAATGTGCCATTTTAGCAACAATATACTGTCATGGGCCACTTAACAATGGCAATACGTTCTGAGAAATGTGTTCTTGGGGGATTTCGTCGTTACGTGAACATCATGGAGTGCACTTACACAATCCCAGATGCTACAGCCCACTACACACCGAGGCTGTATGGCACAGCCTATCGCTCCTAGGCTGCATGTCTGTACACATGTTACCATATTGAATATTGGAGGCAATTGTAACACAATGGTAATTAATATCTGTGTATTTAAACATATCCAAATAAAAATATGGTATAAGATAAAAAATGGCAGAGATACAAAGAAAAAACTGATAGTTGCTAGATGGAAGGTGGGAATGGGGGAGAAGGTGAAGGGATTAGAAAATACAAATTAGTAGTTATAGTCATGGTCATATGAAATACAGTATAGGGAATATAGTTAATAATGTTGTAAAGATTATGTAGGGTGCCAGATGGGTACTGGACTTATCAGGGGGATAAGTACACCTGAAGCTGAAGTAGAATAATATTGAATGTCAACTATAATTAAATATATATATATATATATATATATATATATATATATATATAGTCACAGGATGTGGAGTTCAGCATGGGGAAGATAGTCAATGGTATTGTAACAGCTATGTACGCTGTCAGATGGGTAGTAGATTGGGGGGGTTATCACTTTATGAGGGGTGTAAATGTCTAACTATTACATTGCTTTGTACACCTGAAAAAAAGAACATTGATTAAAAAAAAGACAAAAAATGGTACATCTGTACCGGATTATTTACCATGAATGGAGCCTGCAGGAGTGAGTGAGTGTGAAGGCCAGGACATGACTGTACACTGCTGTAGACTTTATAAACACTACACACTTAGGCTGCACTAATTTATAAAACAACATGAGATTAAATCAAGCACAAGTGAAAATGAGGCAATCAAGGGATATAGTAAACATGAGATATATGAGGCTGCTGCTGACGTTAGCACAGCATACTGTTTTATAGAAAACAATGTTTTATAAGGAGAAAGAATACACTCTACAATGATGACAAAAAGTATAGAAAATGCATAAACCAATAACAGCTCATTTATTATCATTACCAAGTACTACGTACCGTCCATAATTGTATGTGCTATACTTTTACACAACTGGCAGCAGATTTGCTCACACCGGCATCACCACAAACAAGTGAGCTACGACGTCACTAGGCAATAGGAATTTTTCAGCTACATTACAATCTTATGAAACCACTGTTGCATGTGTGGTTCCTTGTTGACCAAAATGTCAGTTATACAACACATCCCAGTATTGAGAACAACAGACAGTGTGTTCACGGTCTCAGTAATGGAGTGCTCCGTGTCCGCTGGGCAGGCTGAGAGTGCCGCTTCCCCAACACCTTTCCCCAGGGCTCCAGAAAACC
The DNA here is from genome assembly GCF_036562045.2 of Rhinolophus sinicus. NCBI lineage: Eukaryota > Metazoa > Chordata > Mammalia > Chiroptera > Rhinolophidae > Rhinolophus > Rhinolophus sinicus. The sequence continues at coordinate 65,852,762 of NC_133756.1, forward strand.
TGCAGAGGTCACTGAACTGATTTTTCACTGCTCTGGAGAAAGTGTAAGGCGGACACAGAATATCGTGCCTGCTTTACAGCGGACAGGAAGGCAGCATGGGAGGCTGTGCCCAGAGAAAAGTGTATGTGATCCACTGCTGACCAAAATGTCGTTGTGCAGCATATGACTGTACAGAGCTTTGAAAAGCTTTTGCGAATCCCAGTAGCTCTTTAAATCATTGCAATTAAAGCCACTAGCAGTTTTCACAGTCAGTAAAATGATGTGCCAAGCAATAGTTACCTAAGAAATAATTGATCTAAGGAGTTTATTAAAGATTAAAGAGCTTTAAACCTAAGAAGTTGGAAATGACTCCCTGGAATTTGTTGACTTTCGTTGGAGATATTTTCTTCAATTTGCCTGAGTTCAGGGAGTTGATGTGATTAAACAAAATGGTGCTAGATATTATTCTGTAGAATTTTAAACATACATATAAAGCAATACGTGCCTATTAAATACTGCCTATTTACTGAGAATGTATTTGACTTTCAAGCATTTAAAAAGACTTGAATTGAAAAAGTCTTACTTATAAAACAAACAAATCCCTCACCCCCTCTAAAAAAACAAAAAAACCCTACAGTCTCTTTCTCTGACTCTTCTGGTGCATTTTTCTTTCCCAGTGAGGAAAAGTCATCGTGTGTGTGTGTGTGTGTGTGTGTGTGTGTGTATGTGTGTGGTGGGGAGTAGAAAGGGGGGGAGACAAAAAGAGAGAGAGAATGTGTGTGTGTTTAAAAGTATCTGTGCACCACCAAGATTTAAGGCAGACACTGCAGGATTCTGTAGGATCAGGGAACCTATATCTTCAGAATCCATGTCAGAGAACCTTATGGTTTATCTTTCATCTTTATTTCCAGCCAGAAGTCTTTGGATTATCCTGACCAGCTTAGATGCAGGAGCAATTTTGCAGGAGCCATGAGGTTGCTTATTGTCTGATACAGGCATCTTTGTGACTCACAGAATCCTTTTGAACCTACCTTGAAAATCTGTGTAAACTATTTAAATTTCAAAACTTAATTGATTCTGTGATACTTTGGATGATTTCATACATGCAATGGAATGGTACATGTTTTTGCGCTTTCACCTTGCTTTTTAAAATTTTATTGCTATTGTTCTGGATTTAATATCCTATTTGGATGTTAACAGTTTTTTCCCTCTGGTTTGGAGACTTTTGTCTAAACCATTAAATATGTGGATTGCAATGACTTCCTATCACAAAAGTGGCAAAAGCATTGACCTTGCATAGGTTGTTTCAGTTGTATTTCCCTGTAACAGTTTCCTGCCAGACTTGTCATCATTTGCTGCCTTTTCCTGGACCTCATGGTCAACAAACCACTGCTCATGTTAATTCTTAGTGCGTCCCCAGTTGCAAACAACTCATTGTTTCAAATTGTGGTGTTTGTTTCCTAGAGTGGTTTCTTTCCTCTGCTCTGGGTACCAAATTCATATCAACCCCATCAGTTCTTCCATCATCTATGATGTAAATTTGATGTCTCTGACCACAATTTCCAAATAATGACTCTGGCCGCAAGGTTTGCAGCTGAAAAGGGATTGACCATATTTCTATTCCTGGGCATTCAGATGTCAAAAATGCAACTGGGACAGGGAGTGAATACAAAATGAATAGAATGTCACAGTTTCTCTCCTATGCTATCATATGAGAGTGTGAATCTCACAGAATCATCCATCGTTGTGCAGGGGGCCTTCCGTAGTTAATAGGGAAGCCCAGCCAAGACGGGAATCCAAGATTTAAACAAATTCTTAATGGCTAGAGTTGGGGCAGGAAATTGTTATTTTAAAATTTAAACAGCTCTGTTTCTCTAGCTGAGCTCTCTAGGAAGGGACCCACTAGCCACATGTGGCTGTTATTTAAGTTAGCAAAATTAAATAAACTTTAAAATGCAGCTCCTCAGTAAGGCTAGCCACATTTGAAGTGCTCAACAACTGTTTGTGGCTGGTGGCTGCTGCCCGGGCCAGCACTGCTGCAAGTTCCACTGGATAGCACTGCTGAAAGTGGACTTGGAAATCACAATAATGGGACTCATGTATATTATGCAAGCGTGAATGCATTTCTGGAATTGAGTGGTTAAAATGTTGTTAAACTTGTCTACATTGTAATGAATGGTCCGTGTAGTGGATGATAATCCCTTTAGAGAAACTGCAGTGGTGGGAAGCCTGGAGCTTGGGGAGAGGTGACGTGCCCCACCCGGGAGCAGCAAGACAGAACTACGCAGGCAGACAGGGCCTTCGGAGAAGTCCCGTAGCCTCATAATTGGGTCTCAGCTCTCCTGGACCGAATCAGGGAGAGTCTAGGCTCAGGTGAAGGGGAACCAGGAAAGGAAGGCAGGCATGTAAGAAGAGCAGAAAAGCAGTACAGACCAGATGTCTGGTGGAGACCATGGCTAACATTTCACGAGCATTTATTCTGGGCAATGGCCTAAAAGCCCAAACTGGATTATGTCCTTTGATCTCTAACAACCCTATGAGAGGACAAGCAAGGGCAGAATGAAGTTGAAGGGTCTGCCATTCCAGGAGTCTTCCCATGGGTTCTAGGAGGACCACCTGGTTGGTTCTAGATGCTTTTGATCAAGCAGGGGGCTGGGAGTAGTAAGAGGATTAGAGAAAAGCACAGCCTTGCTGGCGGAAGCAGTCTAGGGTCCGGGAGTTACATTCAATATGAAAGCAGGTCCAGAGAGATGGAAAGCTGCGCTGTACCTTGTACAGACAGATAATGAGAAAGTCGGGACCAGAATCCTGGGATTGGGGCTTCTAGGAGAGTGCTTTCATCTTACAGATATTTATACGGGGGTTAAGGCCCCTCTGACTTGTCTGACTCTACACAAATCCTAGGCAAAAGTATGAAGTCAGGAAAGTTTTTCTAAGTCTGACAAGCTTTTCTTCTATTAGCTACTAGCCTGCTGAAGTTTGGCTTGTTTTCTCACCACACACGTCAGTGCGGGTCAGTGGCTGTGGAGTGATCAAGTGTCAGAAGGCTGGGGGCATGTGGGCAGGGCGGCGACATTCCCCAGGCCCAGGGTGCCCTGCCCGCTTTGATATCACAGGTGGGGTCCAGGATAGGCAGTTAGAAAGGGTGGTATTGGGGTGGGTCTTCCAAGGACACGTCGTAGTAGTCAGCAGCTCTCCAGAGTTGACTGTCTCTGCAACACTTAGTTTTATGGAAACAACTGTCAAAATAGGGCATAAAATCTCTGGTGGTTATCTCCAAAAATTCTAGTCAATGAGAAATGAGAGTAATTCTGGAGAGGCTTTCGGACAAGTGTTTTTTGCCTCTTAGAAAGTGATGCCAAGAAGTGATAGCCCTCTCTCTTTCCTCTGGATGTTGTGTCTGTATGTAATGCTGGGATTATGGCAGCCACCCTGTTCCTATGAAGGGTCGCAGACTGAGGACTGCATTTCTTACCCATGGTTGTGAGTTAACTAACCCTGGAGCTGAACTTTATTATGTGAGGTTCATTCATTCATTCACTCATGCATTCATGCAATAAATAGTAAATGAACACTGACAAATGCCAGGTATTGCTCGAAACATGTGGAATACTTTAGAGGACAAAATACACAAAGACCATTGGTCTAAATTGACTTACTGCTTCAGCCTCCTTGAATTAGGTTTTTTTTCGTTACCTGAAAGCAGAAGCATCTTAACTTACATGCTGCTGATTGCATACTGGCTTCACAGGTAACTAAAGAGGCTACAATGAAAAGGCACAAAAATAATCAAAAGAATACTTCTCAGTCCTTATCTTACTTGTCGTATCTGCATTCCCTCCCCCACCCCCCCATGAACCACAGCCTCTTCTCTTGGCATCCACAGTGCTACACATTTCCGGTTTATTTCCTATTTTTGGGGGGCTACTTTTCAGTCTTTGAGGGTTCTTTTTACTCCCACACCATTTTTTATTTTATTTTTTATTCCTAGATCATTCAGTGCTGGGGTTCCATGGGGGTTTCTATCTCGTTTTCTCATTCTACATCTCTGAGAAATGTCACTAATTCATGAGTGCATGACCATTTATCTTCTAACAATTCCAAACCTGTATCTCCCTCTTGAGCTTCCAAGCTGTACATTTAGTAGCCTGCTTAGATGTCTGGATATCTCAGATTCAATGTGGCCAAACCATTGCTATGGTTGGTGCCCTAAGCTCACTTCTCTTGGGTTCCCAGCTCAATCAGCGAATGTCCCCTGTATCTGTCTTTCCAGTCACCCAAGCCGAATCCTGAGCATCAGCCATGCCTAAACCCTTTCCTTCACTCCCCAAATAGAAGCAGTCCCAGGGCCCTCTCGATGCCATCTTCTATAATTCTCCAGTGTGTCCTCCCCAGCTCATACATCCCTTCCGCCCTCCTTCCTGCCACCTACCATCATGCCATCTGAATCCCAGCAACAGTCTGCTAACTCATCTCCCTGACTCATGTCTCGGTCTCCCTCCAAGTCCTTCTCTCCGTAGGCAGAATGATGAGGCTGCAAATCTGATCACGTAGAAAACCTTTCCAAAGCTCCTCACTGCTCTAAGGATAAAACATACACACCTGATAGCAATTTCCTGCCTGCACCATGCAGCCCGAGTCCCCTTCACCTGACATGCTGGACATTCTCACTCTCTGTCTCTTTCACTTATCCCCAGCTCAGTGCCTCCACGGTACCAGTCCCTCTACTTGTAACATTCCACCTACCCATCCTATCTCCTCGATGGAATCCTTGTCACACTTCAGTGTGATACCACCCCTTCCAGGATGCACACCTTCCCTAAGTCTCCAGGCCTGGGAGCGTGACTCTTCACCGTGCCCCTGAACACCCTGTGCCATCCCCAGCATCCTGTTGAGCACCTAAACCCATTCCAGCGCTGTAAGTTCCGTTGGCCAGGGGAGCCTGGATTGTCCTGTCTGGTATTTCTGGTGCCCAGAATGGTGCCGGCAACATTACAGGCATTCAACAAATATACCAGCGGTGAATACATTACTGGGGAGGGCTTGTGCATTGCTATAATAATTTCATTCATTTTTTTGGCTTGGGGGAGTGATTTTCTGAAAGAACGGTGTTGCTTATGAGAATTTTGATCACAATTTCTCTTTACTCTCTTTATTGTTTAAGCCACCTTCCAGCTACTGCAGTAGGGACAAGCCACTGTGTCAGCTGCTGAGGTGCTACGCAAATGATTCTATGTCACCTATGCTGAAAGTGAATACTCTTTTCATTTTCACACAGTTACTCAAAATCACAGCTTTCATAAGATGCCACTTCTAGGTGAGACATCAGAAACAGCTACAAATGTGACAAAATAACAGTGCCCGGTACAGGTTGGGAAAAGCATTTCCCATAAATTTCTAAGACTGAAAAGTCTGCACACCTGGGACACCAGATAGACAACGCGATTTCAAAAGGCTCGTGCCCACTACATTTGTCTCTTCTCATACAGAGGAAAATTTTTATTTTAATTTTTAAAAGATGATGACTTTTTAATTTAAATATCAGGCGCGTTTCTCTTGAATACCAGAGAGGGGGGAAAATGCAGCCTCTGCATAAGAGAGCTGTCCATTTCAGCAAGGTTCTGTTTGTGTTTATAATTAAAAATCACACTTTCTAAAATGTTGGTCTAACTCAATTAAGGAAGAAAAGCACCCCTCATTGCACTTTATTATTTGCTGTGAAATGGTATCTCTAATTCCCAGTACACAGTGAAAAGTGCAGTTGCTCACTGGCACACAATCAGTTCTATTCTCTGTGCCCCCCTGCAGCGGGGGTGTCTTTTCCCCCAGGTCTGGTGTAACTGGGGTGAGATGCAGTGGTCTCAGCTACATCACTGTGGCTGCAGCACATTCTGGCTTCATGCTCCCATTTAGGGTGTGGACATGTGTAATACGTAGGGGCGATGTCACATGAGTCCATGGTAGAGAGATGGTCTCCTGTCCCTCTCTTGCCTTCCTGATAAGTGATACATATATATGTATATGCTTTAAACATACCCTCACTATAATGAAGCGAATGACACTGTGATAGAATTGAGGTTGCCCAGAAAAACCCAGTGATGCAATTGCCTTCGTGATCCCTAATATTCTTTATTTTTAAAAATCTTTACTAAATGTATTGCGGTGACTTTCGTTAGTAAAATTATATAGGTTTCAAGTGTACATTTCTATAATTTTTTACATACAGCATTATGTTAATATGTAGAGATGACCTGTAATGACCACTAATAGCAGTTTATTAAGATCTTCTGACTGCCAGTAGGCCACACATTACGAAGTTTTCCTGTGTTCCTATAAATTCCGAGTGGAGGACATAGCCTGAGCAGGGTTTTTCAGAGTCCGCATTCACGGTCTACAAACCCCTTGGCAAGTCCTCACTGGGCTTCACCTGCTTCATCTCTATGTGGGTAAACGTCACAGTAGCTAGGCCGGCTGACCTCTTAAAATCCTTGCTAAATCCAAGAAATAACACCACTATTTTACTAATGGCCAAACAGTTCACTGTTTTCAGGATATCTTTTTCCATAACACTTAAAAGCCACTACTTGAAAGTAGAGTATTTAGCATACATATACATAAAATACATAATATAATATCGCCTATTTAAAGAGCTGGCAATAAAGTTTCATGGACCATAAAACTGAATAAACAAGGGGGATCAGAGTTCCTAGTGTTCTGGATTTTGCCAATAAACCAAGTCAGGCGAGCATGCAGAGACAGCCTCAGGCTTGCACTTGTTCTTTCAAAGACATTTACTGAGCATCAACTATGTCCCAGGTATTGTTGTAGGCTCTCGGATCATTCAGTGAACAAAGCAGACTAAGACCTTGCCCCACCTAGTGGAGCTTACATTTCAGTAGGGAGGGACAGAGGAGAGAAAAGATTAACATAATAAATAAGTAATTTATGGAGTGTGTTTGAAGGTGATAATAGATAGGAAACAAATGAACAACAACCAAAAAAAAAACTAAGGACTTAGGGAAGGAGGTGGCAATTAAAAATCTGGTGGTCCCAGGGTAAGTTTCACAGGAACCATGTGGATGGAGAACTGGCGGAGGGGGTCTGGGAAGAGGGAGTGGCTAATGCCAACCTCAAAGGCTCGCAAGGTGCCACAGAGACAAAGTTACCAGGAGGTACAGCCAGGGCTTTGAAGCACCTTAGGGGTTGGAGGTCAAATCACGGGAGGCTTTGTAGGTTGTAATAGGAACATGCAATTTCTCTGAGTGAAACACGGAGCCACTGCAAGCTCTGAGCAGGGGGTGATGGGCTCTGACTTACAGAGAACTAAAAGAGAGACAACTGCACTACAGCGGTTTTAATTTAAAAGGAACATACCGAGTCAATTTAAAGAACTTAAGAACTCATGAATTAGGTTACAAGTTGTTTTGAAGTAGTAGTAGGACTGATGCCCGTTTCAGCCACTGATCCCTCACTTAGGTCTCTGTGCAAGTATCACCTCCTCCAGAGGTTCTCCGGGATTGTGTTTATCTAAAATCATTGCCCTCCTGACTTTATCTCCTTCCTCTGCTTTGTTTTCCTACATAGTGCTTATCACTCCTTGACCATATGTCATATGCTTATTTGATTACTTCCTATTTCCTGTAGTAGAATGTAAACTCTGAGAAGGTGAGGATTTTAGTTATCACTGATACCTAGAAGACCACCTGCCACAGAGGGTGTGCTTGCTATCGGTTTATTAAATGAACGAATGAATGTCCCAGGAGTCTAGGAGAACCCTTGAGTTTTAGTTCACAAACAAACAGGTCACAAGATTGGAGTAATAACTGTCTACCAAAATAAAAATAGCCTGTCTATCACATTATAGATTATCTCCCACCAGTAGTTGGTTTAACATTTTTACTATTTAGAGTAATGATGGTTCATCTCAATGTTTACATTGTGTTCTTCACTAAACTGCTATATCTGTGTTGTGGAAAATTTAGAAAATGGGAGAAAAAGAATTTATAATTGTATGTCCCTACTACATCACGATTAACACAATTAAAAATTTTCTTCTTATGTAGTTTGTGTTCTTACATGGCCTCGGTATCTCCAGAGATAAAATAATTTTCTCTGATTTTTAAACTTTTATCTAGAGCTCCTTTTGGACTCTAAACTTATGTGATTTTACCTGGAAACCAATAAAAACAATACGAGCTGCTGAGTAGCTCATGCTCTTCTAACATATTCCATTAAATGAGGGATTCCTGTGCTAGTTCTTACAGACATTCGCGATAATTTTCCTTCTTCAACCCAAGCTCTCATTTTGCCTGATTTGAATTTATTGACCAGTTTGGGATTTTAACCCACTAAGAAAAATGTCAAGAGTTTTGAGGAGCTCTATCAGAATAATAAAACCTCCTTAATTCTGAGTTCACCCTGCTGCCCCAAAAGTTACAAATCTCAAATTGATACAGTTTATTTTTATACTTTCTATGAATGAATGGGGGTATTATTAAGCAAAATCGATAACATAAAGAAGTTGGAAGAGAAAAGCTTATCGACCAGAGATAAACTGTTTTCCACCACATTAGCAACATCATACCCCAAACAGTATAACTGCCATGTAAACACAGGCCGGCCCTCCCAGGCTGCACTGGGGTGGATGGGCTGACACAGTAATTACAAATCAATGTGCAGCTGTCAGGGACCACGCATCTCTGGTGGAAACGATCTCGCTGCCAAGTGACCAGAGTCATGTGTGCTAACACAGGAGGCGGTACAAAATGAGGGATTACCATCCAGCCACTATGGAATGATAGCTCCAAATCGATGCAATGTATCTTTGAAAGGAACAACTTGAAAAATGATTAAAATCTCTTTGCCACTTGCTGTTCACTCAGGTTGTGGCAATAAAATTTTATTTGTTTTACCCACCAGAATTCCAGATACAGCAAAGTGAATGATGCTGTAGAAAGAGAAGAATGAATGACAGGGAAGTGACCCATTTGGAGGCTAAGGGGAGACAGAGCAGAGATATGAGGAGGAAATTGAATCAGGCCTCAGCGGGCTGGGTTCTCCTTGGCCACTCTCATTGGTAAGACCGTTCTGAGGGGGTTATAGATCTTTGCACCTCAGATAAAAGGGGACCATGAGGTCCCTTCTTAATTCCTGGGCCTGCTGACTAGCGTAAGGCATGTAAAGGGTTTCAAAAAATATAAAGGATGAGATGATGGTGACACTACCACTGATAATGGTTATGTTAACAATTTCTTGATAATTTATGGGATGATAGCCACTATTCTAACTTTACATATTGTTATGGACTGAATTGTGTCACACCCTGACCAAATTCATATGCCGAAACCCAAATTCCCAATGTGACAATAGGTGGAGAACGGGCCCCTAAGGAGGTAATTAAGGGTAAATGAGGTCCTAAAGGTGGGACCTAATGCAGTAGGACTGGTGTCCTCATAGGAAGAGGAAGAGACACCAGGAGTGTGTGTGCACAAAGACCAGGTGAGCACACAGTGGAATGGCAGCTCTCTGCAAGCCAAGGAGAGAGGCCTCGCCAAAAACCAATCCTACTAGCAATTTGATCTTGGACTTCCGGCTTCCAGAACTGTGAGGAAATAAATTTCTGTTCTTTAAGCTACCCAGTCAGTAATATTTTCTTATGGCAGCCCTAGCAGACTAAGACACATGGGTTATCTCAGGTAATCCTCATTACAAAATATCCACACTTTCAAATAAAAAACTAGGAGCACAGAGAAGTTATGCAACTGGACTAAAGTTGCACAGCTAGTCGGTAGTGAAACTGTAATTCAATCCAAGCAATCTGATTCCAAGGCCCATGTTCCTAACTGCTCATGTAATGTAATATAAAGCAACACGATTAACATCCGCAGTGGTACAAAATGGACATTTTATCAGAAAAACCCATAGCAAATATAAATTTTTACAAGTACTATGTGCAATGAACTTCTAATTTTAGTCCCTTTCTTCTTCTCCTCTCTCCATCACCCAAACAATAAATACTTTTGTGAACCTTTTCAGCTGAAGCATTATTTGAAGCTTGGGGATCTGGCAGTACGCCCATGAGGTCCATGTTCTCCTGGACTTTACATGTTAGTAAGGGAAGGCAGCCAGCAACCAATCCAAAAGCAGACAGACATAAGTGCAAAGACAAAAATAAAACAGGAAGTTGTGGTGACAGGTGAGGCTAGACTGGTGCTTTCCTCCACAGCCACTTCTTGAGTGTGCACTATGAAACAACTGCAAACAGGCCACAGCCCTGCTGTCAGGGCACTGCTAAAGCTGCCATGGCATTGGGAGGACCCAGCCTCCAGGCCCCCCGTTTCTCTGCAAAATGAGGCTTCTGTTCTAATAGTCTATGACTTCTTTGACTAAGTTACTTAGGCAATGCTTACCTTAACCCAGGTATTAGGGTAACGGCAATAGTAAATGCTATAGTAAAATGTATTTTCTACTTTAGAATATTCCTGGTGTTTTACGGTGAGAGGTAGAAAGGTTGCAGGAAGAAAGGAGGGAGGGGACGGGATCTGAACAGACTTTAGCTGTGACAGGAAATATATCTAAACACTTATTATATAATATTATACCTGTAGTCAGACACCGCCAATCTCTGCTGGGGAGTGAATATGAAGATAGGCGCTTGGGAGGAAGCACGACGATTTAAGGTCCATATAAGGAAGGGTTGGAGGGGTCATACAGAAAGCAAGACACTGGAGAAAAGTGACAAAATTATGGATTCTTTTTCCCTGGAGAGCTTAATGAACCAGAGAAGTTGTGCTTGGTGTGGTCTTGCTCAGAAGTAGAAGGATAAGCTGGTCCCCACAGGAACTCCTTGGATCTAGGAGGCTCTGATGATTACAGAAAGCACAACTTCACACCCTACTTCTGGCATCCCTTGCCACTTAGGGCAGGGCAAGAGCAGTGCCACGTCCTCCGTGTCCCATTTCAGGGCAATTTGTGCGAAGAAAAAAAACTTGAAAAGTGCCTCCAGGAAGCCCCATAACAGGAATGGATGGGTGAAAGGTACCAGAGGAAGAAGGACCAACTCACTGAAAACAGTGGAACCAGAGGGATGCACTGCAGGTAGAAACACAACTGCCTTTTTGTGTTAGAACAAAAGCCGGGCACGCAGAAGACGTACAGAACCATGGTAAACTGACTATTGTCAGAATCACAAGATCACCCTGATTATCAGGGATCTTTAAAGAAGGATACGTGATTTAATAATCTGGCCCACCAAATGACATCAGCCCCAAACAACAAGCAGGCCTGCAACAGACAATTCCTGCTGATGACTGTAACAAGATTGGAATCAACAGCCTGTCACTTCACGTAAAGCCTTAAGTGAAGTGTGGCCCTGGGAGAGAGGAGAACAAACGCAATGCAAAAAAGGAGTGAAGAATATTTAATATACTGTGTAAACCACTGCATGCATTTGGTTTGAAGACAGTAATTCAATAAGCCAGAGACACACGATATTCATTGGCAAACACTTGTGGACACAGTCACAGAGCATTTGAATCACCGTAACTATTAGCATTTGAAATATCTTATGTGGACAGTCATATTTTATACTTTTATCTGCTTTGATTTCTTCTATTGTGGGGAGATGAACTGCCAAAAGAAATCTGTTTGGGAAATTCTAGATGCTTGTAGATTTTTAACATTTGTCTTGGGAACCCCACTGCCTGAAAGAGACTAAGCAATTAAATTCACCCCAGCTGTGTGTGTGCGAACACCAACAGGCTCACCACCGGCACCTACATCGTTCCTGGGGCCGCATCATTTTTCTAAGCATCCTGTGGTTTGATTTCAATGCTGAGAACAAGGACGCCTTTTTCCCCTCCCCTAATATAATATTGAGAGCTTTAGCGCTGTCTGCCACATTCTCTTTTCTCTCCAGAATTGTCTGCAGTTTTAAAGGTACAAATCCTGAAGAAATGATGCAGAAAACCTGTATTCAAATCTGAGGAAATATACACACAGATTCCATGCACAGCTTTCTGGCCCATGGAGAGTGGACCAGTTCCCTTACCTTTATCATAAATTTCCTTCAAGACCCCTCGTTTTATTAGCTCCTCTCTGCTTTGCCTCATTGATATTTTCCTTTCCAGGGCTATAAGCAAAACACAAACAGAGAAGCAGTTGTGAATAAGTAACAGATTTTTTTAATGAATCATATTTTAATATATTGAGATATATTGTATGGGAATCTTCTGTAAATTCCACGGTACAGGTAATGATACCAGTTAACATTTTTGATGCTATGATAAGCATTTTAATTAGATATTTCATTTAGTCCTCACAACAATATCCAAATTACTTAAGAGATAGGCATTGTTGTTTCATTGTGTTTAACCCCAATTTATGGTTGAGGAAACTGTAGCAGAGAGAAGCTCAACAACTTGTTAGAGTCACAAAGTCACTGAGGAAAGGAATCAGGATTCAAAGGCAAAAACACTATGTCCGATCTCGGTTTAACCTTGTGTCATAGTGCGTTTTCCTGAGTGCCACATTTCCTCACAGGTAGGATTTCTGTTTTAATGATCTAGTTCATGCAGATCATGTCTCACTGAGGACTTTTTTGCTCCCCAACTATTAAAAAATGGTACGAAAATATCTCCTAAAGAGCTCCCTGGATGGAGGGACAGAGGGGTGACAGGGAACCTCCAGGGGACAGCTACCACTGCTCTCCTCTCTTCACTCCAAGTTGGAGCAAGTCAAGCGAGGAATGGAAGGCTCAGTTACCAAATGCACCTCCACCCGGACCCACCACTCAGTTGAGCCAAATGCTCCGGCAGGTGGGGGCTCAGGAAGGGAAGAGGGAGCATTTCCTTCTGGATCTGTGGGCATGATGGAAGGTGATTCAAGTGGAAAAAGGGCCCAGGAATGGAGCAGTGAGGGGCAGCACAGGGCAGGCCTGTGGCTCAAGGTAGGGCGGGGAAAAGGAGCAGAATTTGTGGAAGCAAGCAAGTTATTCCAGCAGCTGACATTGCAGTTTCTGTGTAAACACTGGGTGGAGGAGGAGAGACGGTATTTTGGTTGCTTTTGTCAGTTTGAGAATCTCTACCTCCTTTCGATAGACAGTCATTCAGGGGAGTGGAAAACCAGTTATAAAATAAGGAAACTATTTTATGCAGAGAAATTCAGATATAGATTAATCACATACACATACACACACACACACACACATCCCAGCATAATTTATAGTTCAAAGAACAGTAAGAACTAGAAAGCAAGGAAACAGGGATTGTGACTCAACTCAGTTACCCACTAGCTGTGTGACCTTAGTCAAGTGACTTGCCAATCTGGGAACACACTAAAGCCCCACCTACTTTGATGTATACGTCTAGGGTGGGGACCTGGATATCTATAATGTAGTAAAAAGCTCTCTGGGTTATTCTCAGCCATATATAAGGGCTGAAAATCACTGACACTATGTTTTGGGACTTAATATTTTAAAAATGTTATGTTCTAACTCTTTTTCTTAAATTATAATGAATTAAGTGGTATAAGACAGAAAAGCAAATGTTAGGTTAGGTTGCACTTGCATATAGCTTACTGAGAACATATTAATAATAAGACAGATACATATAAATATATACCCCCAGAGGTGAGGGCAGGAGGGTTGTACGGAAAGACAAGCGTGAACGGTGGGTATAGGGACCACTGCAGCCCTGTTCGTTTTGGAGGGGTGAAGGAGTTTTATGACCTGTATCAAATGACACGACACGGTGGCAGGAGGGCAGAAAGATGTTCTCTATGCCGAGGAGGAACTATCAGAGAAGGGAAAGAGAACTGCATACTAGCTAGGTTAGGAGGTTCTGCTTGATTTAGAAAAAAGATTTGCTTAGCAGCACAGTGGGAAAAGACTGGATAGGCAATGAGAAGCAGGGGGTTTTAAGTAAGGAGTGTGTTAACAGATATTTTGGGTGACATAAAGCCACCTGAAAAGCACACATAAGGAGGTGCTTTGCCATCCTGTACTGAATCACAAACATTGAACAGATTTTGCTAAAACAAAATGAGGTGTTCCAGGGGCTTTTCAAAATCACAGACTCAAGTGGCTGGACCTGATGCACAGTGCTAGAGGAAGTACCTGCAGCAAGGTGGGCAAAACCCTGGGCTTGGAGGTCCGAGCCTGCAGGTACCAGTAGGACACGGACTCTCTCTGGCCAACCACTTAGCCATTGGACCTCAGCTGTCTCACCACATTCGTTAAACAACGAGGGACCTGCTGCCCAGGGAGAAAAGCAGTCTGCTAGGGGCTGGAGATGATGGTGTCTGAAGGGACAGTCCCTCCCCTCATAGAGTTTATAGACTACAGTGCCATTCAGACAGTCATGTAATAATGCTATTATCTAATGTGTGATTACAAATTGAGATAGTGCCTCTTACAAGAAAGGGACATGGTTCTACCAGAACATGTGATACATAACCTCCCCTATGGGGGCATTAGAAAAGGTTTTTCTGAGGAAGAGATCCCCGTCAAGTTTGAAAGATGAATATACATTATTTCAGCAAAGGGCAGTCAGGTAGGGGCTTAGGGAACTTCTCCACACATAGCAAACTGGGCAATGGTTCCTGAGGGAGAAATCATGTTATTGTGGACAAAGAGAAAGCAAGCTGGTGTGACTGCAGCCACCAGCATCGGGTGGAGAATGGTTTGAGATGTGACCAGAGGGGAGGGGGCTGGGCCATGCAGGCCTCCTGGACCATGTTATTCTAAGGGCAATGGGAATAAAGGGCCAAAGTGCAGTACAGCAGTCTAGGCAGAAGATGATGGAAGCTCAGACTAAGATGCTGGTGACCAAAAAAAAAAAAGATGCTGGTGACAGAGATGGAGACAAAGGATGCATTCAAGACATATGAAGGTGGCAACATTGCTTCGACTTAAAGTGAAGGATCAGATGTGGGATGTGAGGGAAAGAGGGGACGACTCCTCTGGTTCCTGACTTGCATAGCTGAATGGATGCTGGTATCAATTACTAAGGTAGGAGACACGTGATGAGAATCAGGCTTGGAGGGATGATGGAAAACTCAGTGTTAACCGTGCCTAAGAGGAGACATCAAGTATGTGTTAGGGAACTGTAGTCAGATGCTTCATAAAACAAGGATGGGAAGTTAGATGAGACTGTGCTGTGTGGCATGGACTATGCTAGATTCTTTCATGTGTCAGTGCTTCTCAGCTTTTCCATGGAAATACCCCCAATGGCAAAAGAGTAATGCCAGGGGCTCTGAGGGCATGACTGAAGTTGCCTGTCCCAAGCACGCCATTTCTTTAATGTACTGAGCTTTTTTCCTTAAGAACTAAAGTGGACCTCACATAATATATCTGCCCTTATTTAAACAAGAAAATATCCCCCACCCACTACTACCAATTTCCAAGTTTAACTGACATTCTTGGAAGAGACGGCTTATTTATTCTTTGGCTTTGTCCATTTCCTAGTACAAAACCCTGCGTCCACAAGGGAAACACAGATCATGTGGAGAAGGGTGGACTGTCACGTACGTTAACTTAATGCTCACCACAATCCTGTGAAGTATTATCATCCGCGTTTTACAGATGAGGTACCTGAAGCCCAGCAAAATTTACCTGCTCAGAGTCACATAGCAGTAAGTAGAAGAGCAGAAAGAGGTTTTAATGCCTATTCCCCCCGCCCCCATGATACCACTCTGTTGTGAAGATTGTTATAATGATATAAGGCTCTAAATATAATCTAATGTACAAGGCTCTAAAAACTGGAAGGCAATATCATTATTAGTTTATTTGGGGCTGGACGTCATGGTAGAATGACATAATTACACTTTATTTTTAGGAGCTTCCTTTTAAGGCACTCTTTACTTATTATTTCTTTTAACAAGGTATACACATGCCTCCCTTCTAATCTTATTTTCAGCAGCCCTTCCAAAGGTAGAGTTAAGTTTAACTGGAGCCAAAGACACGCTTATCACTGCTCTGGGAAGTGAAATACAACGGGCTGTTTGGTGCAGAAAGACAACTCAAATCATTTGACCTTGTCTACTACTGAGCCGTAAAACACAGGGGGAAGTGAATTTAATACGGGGGAAAAGAAAATGCAATGATTTCCTTTTCACTAACCAAGGCTAGGTCTAATCCTCTTTCTCTACCAATTTTGGTAGAACAAAGATGAAACAAGAAAAAAGGAGAAGACATTAAATAAAGTTAAAGAAGTCAGAAGAAGAAGAGCAATGTGTCGGGGAAGAGAGAAGGTGTAATGTGCACTGACTGCATCTGCTCAAAGGACAGAGGAATAAATCAGATAATTGAGACCCGAGCACAACGGTGAGCCAATCAACTGGGGAATGTGTGCGCTTTGGGAAGTGGGCAATAAAAGTAAACAGAACAAAACCATCCATATATTTTTTTAAAGAACATTGAGAAACTGTCTTGTTAGATGTGTGGCGAAAAGCACGCGAGTGGGTAATTTTTCATATAAAAGAAAAAGAAAGCCAATAAGGACTTATTTTAAAATAAGAAAATCTATTATAAAATATAAGGATCCCTCCCTCTAATGTTATTTAGTTACTAAAGCACAGGGCAGTGTAAAATCTGAGTGACCATACACGTGAATGTTCTGGTATAAATTTTTTGGTTATAAAACTGGATGGTAGTGATGGTTGCACAACTCTTTAAATTTACTTAAATCATTGAGTTGTATATTGACAATGAGACAATTTTATGTTATGTAAATTGTATTCAATAAAACTGTTAAGAAGTGAACATGAACAAGAAAATAGTGACCACAAGGAAAAATTCCCATCATGGTAAAAACATCAGTTAAAATTCGTAAATCTAAGCAGGCATTTAAATTAATAAACTCTAGGCCATAGTAAGCAAGAGGACAACATGAAAATAATTAGAAATATAGCATATAATGGTAAATTTCTAAAAATAGTTTTTTAAATCTCTAATACAATGGTACCAAATATAAAAAGCAGGACTCTGATCCCCCCAGCCCCGCCCCAAAATGAAAATACAGTTCAGAGAGTGGCACTACAACTCCTTGGATATTCAGAAAAGAACCAAATGTCCAGGCTGCAGTAAATGCAGAACACTGTAATAGGCTTTCGAGATGGTCCTACGACAGTTGTCCTACGACAACTGAAATATTGAAGCAAAAATGCACAGGCCAGCAAATGTGCAAAGACATTGCAGGAACATCCAGTCTAAAATTCTATGCTAATAATGAGATAGCCTGAAGAGGAAAAGGGGGAAAAATTGCTGATTTGCTTTTATAGACTGACAAAAATTAGTTGAATAGATCCAAACACATAAAGGAGCTTCACATACCCTTCTTGCCTGAAATGAGTGGGAGAGGAATTCTTAATCACTGTACCAAAAATAGCTTAAAATGGCCCCCCTAAAATAAAAAACATATTCAAAAGTTGGTACATCCAAGGAAGACTCTCTAAGTTTGCCATCAAACTCCACCTTAACATAAAAACCACACAGAAAACCTGGAAAGGCATAGTTATTTTTGCATCTTTATCACCATCTATTAATCATGCCTTTTCATTTTCTGTATTTCTGATGCGTTGGGACGTTGACATTTTGGGTCCTTGCTGATCCCAGAGAGACTGTCCCTCCCAGGGATAGCCAATTCCTACAGACAGGAAATGACTTTCCTAGGAATGCACCTTTTATATGCAAACCAGCCAATCTGAGTTCATCCTCTCAACCACCTCCCTTATCAGTTCTTACACTACACGCCACTGTCCCCTGCCCTAATCACCCCAGAGGCAGGTACCAGACCACTAGAGACTCTCCCTATGACCCAGAGGCCACTAAAATGAGTCAAACTAGCCAGGTAAGCCTGTTTACCCTGCCCTGCCCATTCCTCCCTGTGGAAACCACCATAAGGCTCCTGTTTTGTTTTCCTCCCACTCTCTCTGCCTCCTGACCAGCCCTGATGCTGCGCCATGTGGCCCTCCATGGTGTGGCATGACCCTTTCTCTCAGGATTTGATTATAACAAACTTCTTTTCAATGGCAGTTGTCTACTGATCTGTTGGCCTTACCATCCCGGAATAATGATAAGACCTACATTTTAAAAACACCTTTCCTTGCACTGGTTTGTAAACAAAGAAAAAAACTAAGGGGATTTTCCACAGCTTTATGTTCCAATCTATTGTTTTAAAGTCAATTTACATTTGAGCATGTGCTTTAGAAATGGGGAGATTGGTTTAGAACTGATCCTCAGCAGCAAATTCCACCAGAGTCCAGAGATTAACTCTAATAACGGAGCGACAGTCGTTCTAATCACTTTTAAAACTCTCCTTCGTAGACTGAGCCACTGCTGCAGTCTATGCCACATTTATTAAAAGCTAGTTCCTCATCATCTCTCCTTAGTTATTTTCCCAGTCTCCTTATCCACATGGGTTTGTGCTAAGCCAGGGAAGCCTATGCTTCTTTGTCATCGACGAATTTAAAACAGACATGTTGGGTGGGCTCATTCTCCTTAGTAAATGCCTAAATTGGATGAATTTGTTAGAAATAACTACAAGCCGTTCTCTTTTTCATTTTTGCAACCACACATATGCTTTTATTTTTTATTTATGAAAGTAATATACAAAACTATTTCCACTTTAAATAATTTTAAAAATATAGAGGAAACAATCTACTATTTCCCCTGCCTTCTTCCATTGACCCAACTCACCAAATCGCACTACTGCCCTCCTTTGATATTTTGATATTCTCTCTCTTTTCTTTCCTTCCTGTTTTTTTCCCTCTTTCCCACATACTCACACCCCTCCCCACTGCATATAAATATAGTTTTTTAAAAACAGAAGTGGAATCATTCTGCTTATATTGTTCTGTAAGTCTTTTTCCCCCTCTCATTTATCAATGTTTAAGAGATCTTCCCATCAGTACATACAGAAGCACCTCATTCTTTTTGACAGTCATATAGGAGATAAGCACCATACTTTATTTAACCATCTGCAACTGAAGGAAATTTAAGTCGTTTCAAATTTGGGACATACAAACATTGCCACTGTAAATATACCTTTTCACCCATGTGAACAGGTATAAGAATTTTTCTAGAATATAACACTACAAAATAATTTCTGGGTGGGGCAGTACCGATGGGAGAAAATAACTCATATTTTATAATTTTAAGTATTGCATCTTTATTTAAAAAAAATGAGGAAATGGGGGGGAAAAGCAATATTGATGCTAGAACAAGTCATTTGGTTCTACTCAGAGTACCAGAGCAGCGACTTCTTTAGATTTTTCTCTAGGATAATCTATCTCTATTGAATTCTCCGTTCAACTGCTTTTAAATTACATCCTGCAGGGGACAGAAGTTTGAAGGAGGTAAAACAATTGAAAAACAATGAAAGTTTTAGTAGCTCACTGCAGGGTCTTATACCTTCAGTCATTAAAATAGTCAACCTGTAAGTAAAATATGTAGCTTTTATCCCTTTAAAATTTTACAACTCTAGTTAAAGTGAATTTAGGCTACAAGTCTATAAGTGACAAATGGAATGAGCCTTGAGAACCTAGGAAATTTACCCACTGTTCACCTGACTTCGTGAATAATGAGGATTATTAATATGATGTCATAACTCTAGCCTAGAAGGACCCGGCACAAAACAACTCACATTTCCACTATCTCTGGAGAAAATGCTTTCATTTTTTAAGACGATGAGATTTTATTTCAAAATTAAATTTATACATACAATATATAAAAGAGGAGAAAAGGGAGCAAGGACTTGGAGGAGTGAGTAAACCTGAAGGTCTTCCATTTTGAAAGGTCAAGTGGCAAATTCAAGTTGATCTTTTATAATATTGCTTAAGGAAATCAATGAAAAAAGCAACATGCGTGTCAATCTAAATACTATGTTGAAAAAAGAAGGGAAAGTAAAAAAGAATGCAACTCTAAATGTCTAGTTTCAGACAGAATGGTATGATAAACATATTCAAGAAGTCATGCTAGTCTAGAACCAGTCTGTATGAGCACCAAATACGTGCCTTTTACTAACTCTGAAGATGTTTGAGTGCTATGAATAGAATAGCTAAACATTTGCTAAATGTGGACTAACTAGGCGAGAAGGTTTTCAATTACTTGATTATCCAAAGAAAACTTACTGAATTACTAACTAAAAGTGAATTTAACAAAATATTTGGCAATTAAGGCCAAATAATCTTCAAAATCAGAGAGGCTGACCAGTTTAGAACTTTCTTCCCACTAACAATCCAAGCCATGTGGAAATTCCATCTAACAGAAGCTAAGGCAGATGTGTCCTCATCACGTGATAATAAGCACAGATCCTGATACCCCCAGTTACAGTATGAACTTCAGTGAAGGTCCAAGGGGAGAGAGCACAAGAATAAAGTTCCACATCTGCAACATGGCAACCCAGCCACTGTGCTTGCGTAATGCTGCCTGCTAGTTTGGGTAAACTCTTCATGGCCCTTGAGGGAGAGATGAGATTATTTCCCGTTCTTTGTGATTACATACAAGATATCTAGATCAGCACTTTCTAAAGTCAGTAACCCCCAGAGATGCTCTGAGGAAAGGGTCCCGAGGACAATAGTTTTGGGAAATACCACACACTCCTAGAGTATCACAGTGTATACGTGAACACAAAAAGACCTAAGTGAGGAAACCAGTTTAACTCAGTTTAACCCAGTGTTTCTCCCAAATTCACTGACAATATGACCCTTCTATGGAGTATCATGGGACTTTCACTCTGCTGAAAGTCTCTGGGTGGTGGTGATCTAAATACCAGGTAGCAGGAGGCAGATGTGGTATTTTGTTGTAGAAAGGAACCAGGAGGTCAGTCCGTCTAACTCAGCAGGGACACAGAGTGGCCAAGCTCTTTTGTCAATAGCTTTCCAGTAAACGAATCAAACACAACCAAACCCCCAAAGTCCAGCAAGATGAGCGAGGAATGACTGGGAGATCCTAACGGAGCTAACTCACCAGCCATCTGTCTACCTGTCTTTCTGTGGTCCTGCTAGAAACTTCGCTTGGTGAAGATTTGCATTCCAATGAGTTCCCCGATGGGCCAGCCTCCCCCAGATAAGTACAGATTAGACTTGTTTAACCTTGAGCAGCCCAGTACCACACAGTAGCTGCCCAAAATAACACTTTTGGTTTTGACATAATTGATATAAGGTACTTCCTTCTGCCTGAAGTTCAGACAGTGTTATTCCTCTGGAGTCAGAGAGCAGACAGTAGGAGCATGTCATCAGCACAGACGAGGTGATTTGTTCTCCTCCTGCCTGTGGGGGATGTGCTTAGAGCCAGGTCCCACAGGAGCTCTCTCTATCTCCTGATGAAGTGTTTGGGAAAAAGGAAGGATCACAGACTCACTTTAAGCTGTAAGTTGTGCTGTTCAAAGTATATTCTCCAAGGATCTTGATTGGATCTTGGTTTGAACAAACCAGCTGTAAAAGCGTTTTGGGGTCAGTTGGAAAAATATGAATATGGACTGGGTATAAGATAATATTAGGGAATTACTGTTAGTTTTGCTACATATTATAATGGTCTTGTGGTTCTACAGGACATTTTCCTTATTGTTTTAGAGATGTCAGTAATTTATGTTAAAATACTTCATGGGAAAAAAAAGCAACAGACATGGCCAAATCTTAGTAACTGTTAGGTGATGGTTATAAACCTATACAATTATGCAATCTTATCGTTAGGCCATATTTAGGCCAGGAGCAGAAACATTCTTATCTTAAAAGCCATCTTGTCTTGCTTGTACCTTGTACCTGCCGGCTTGTATTTGCCTTAGGCCTAGAGAAACCGCTTGGAATGTAGAAACCATCTTATCCTAAAGTCATCTTGTCTTGCTTTGTACTTTGTACCTGCAAGCCTGTGTTTGTCTCCTAGGGGCTTATGATCTGTAGGCCTGGGTGGTCCAGAGGGCGGCCTGGGGGTCAGGATGTGGAACCAGAGGGCTCAGTCATGCCCCAAACCCTTTGTTGTGAGAGACAATGCAACGAGAACCCCCTGAAACATAGAAGGGGGAACAGCCTCGTTTACCCCCTCCTATAAAACTCCATAGCCGTTTGCTCGGGGAGGTTATGGTCTTTTCTAGCCCGACCTCCTGCAGCTCAAACATGCCAAATAAATTCTGATAGACCAGTTTTAGTCTCCCGAGACTTGAGACTCATTCCTTTGGCCGTGCCTAACACTTATCACTATACAATTCTCTCAACTTCTCTTATGCTTGCAAATTTACAAAATAAAAAGTAAACACAAAAATGAATGAATGTTACAAAGTAACGCTGAGTGAACTGAGCAAGACAAGAACACATATACTATGATTCTACTTACATAAAGTTAAAAAACTGGCAAAACTGAATACGATCACTAAACGTCAAAACTCAAAGAAAAGAAAGGATATGATGACAATAAGAATCAGGTTAGTGGCTACCTGTGGTGGGAAGAGGACCTGCAATCAGAAAGTCACCTTAGGGGCTTCCAGGTGCTGTCCATATTTTCTTTTTTGACTTCGGCAGTGGTTATGTGGTGTTCACTTCATAACCATCTGTTAAACTGTACGTCGATGCCTAATGTATTTTCTCAATGGGTCCTATTTTCCAAAATAAAAACATTAAATGGGCATTCTTATTAACTTTGCTTCTCTTTGTACAGTTGCAGTAGTCTCTGATGGGGAATAAAAACCTCAGCCACCATATAATGAAATTACGCAGTTGGCCAGCAGACGACTAACTCTTGTCAATGAAAGAAAGGGTGATTATAAGGCAATAAAAGACACAAGTCTTTTCCTGGTCATTTCTTCAAGTAGGTCAGACCCGAGTATAGAAGGGTTGCTCTTCACACTTGCAAGTCTTTAGGTAGAAAGACAGAGACCTAGCATTTCGGGGCACAAATGTTGGCAGAAAGTTTTAGAGGCGAGTGATTTTGCAGAAGCAAGGATTCTGAATTTTGAAAATAAGATGGACGATTTTTGGAGCCCGTCCTTGAAGTAATAAGTACGAAGCAACATAGGGTAAGTAGTTTTGCAAGGATCAGGCTCATCACTCGTGGGAGTACACGAGGGAAATTGATGCTACAATGTGCAGATTCCACTTTCTTTAGCTCCCACCTCAATCTGCACAGGAAACTTCAAATCAAATTCTAATAGAGTAAGTATTAGTTTTCTCTTCTGAGATCTATGAGACACAAAAGAAATAATTCCTTCTCCATTTACTGGCCCTCTCTTATGGGAGCATGGTAGAACCTGATCTAAGATCTGAAAAATAATTTACGTTAAGCCCTGTTTACAACCTTCACTTTGTCCTTTCACCTATATACCATCTATTATGACAGACTTTTTCATTAAATGTGAAACAGATGGCCCTACAGTGACAGAGAATGCAATGTGATGAAAGTGATTATGCTAGAAATAAAGGTTTAGTGCTTTGGGGCTTATTTCTATTACTTGTAGGAAAGGGTGTCATAACATCTAATTTTTTTTGTAATTGTGCACTGAGCCACACTCACATTTCTACCACGTTCTCTGCTGCCTCTAACGTTCCCCTCCTCCCCCCAGGAATAAAAAGAAAATTCATTGATTTAGAGCTAGTTAAGTGAGTTTCTCCTTCCAGATGTAGAAGCATAATGCTGTACTGTATTTCATTCCAGACACCTAATTATTATTGATCGCTTTATGATAGAAGTATAGTGCCTAAAGCACTGAAGAATGGAAATCTGAAATCCTGCCCAGAACAGCTTAATACCCCAGCTACCACCTGTTACCTAAAAGATAATAGGGCCCTTGTTCAAAATGGTTTTGTGGTGCCAAGTTCATGGAAATAAGCTTGCTGCTTCACTGCTTGTTTTTCTACTCATGGTCAGATCAACCCCGCTGCACTGAAGTCCTTAGAAGGCAGTGTGAAGATATTTACGCTTTAAAATCTTACTTCTCTGACACTGTACGAGGCAGAGAAAGACAGCAGCATTAGGCTGAGGGTTTTTATTCGTTCTTATTATCTACAGTTACGACTAAAGTCAGCTAATCATTTGGAACAAAAATTTAAAACATCGTAACTATGCGTTGTTGTGTCAGATGTCCACGCAGACAAATATGTTGCTTGATAGGGACATTTTTGGTACAGACTTGATTTCTCCCTTACTTTGCCATGGTGACACTTAAACTATGTATTAGGAGCTACTCGACGTGCTTTCCATGGAGTGCTTTATGTAAGCCTCAAAACAACTCTACAAGTTTGTTACTACCCATCTGCATGTTGCAGATAAAGAAGATGTTAACTAACTTCTCCGAGGCGCACCATTGGGCTTGAATCCAAACTGTGTAACTACAGTGTGTGGATGCTTAAACATGACATTGGACTGCCCATCTATGCCTTTAAAAGCTAGAAATAGGCCAAATATATCTGTTCGGCCTATCTATAAACAAAAAAACTGGTATAAATAGGCTGTAGTCTATATATAAAAGAACTAAAGATATCATTTTTGCTTTTTCCTGAGCAGAATGATGAGAATTTCTTAAGTCATTATATCAAGTGCAGCAGTTATGTAATGTTCCTTGAAGGAGGTTTTGCAGATGAAGATGAAACATACTGCCTTGTATGTAAAACTCAACAAACTGTGTGATTGTCATTACGACCATTGTCATTTGACCAGTCTTCACTTTAGGAAAAAGTTCAACTGGCCAGAGGAAATACAGAGTCACACACAAATTGATAAATTCACTTTCTTTTATATGTACAGGCATGCCCCGGTCTATTGCAGTTCACTTTATTGTACTTCACTGGTGTTGCATTTTTTTTTTTTTTTACAAATTGAAGGCAAGACTCTCTACCAGCAAAACTATTACGACTTGCTTTACTGCAGTACTTGCTTTATTACAGTGGCCTAGAACCGAACCCATAATATCTCTGAGGTATGCCTGCATGTGTAAGAAATGTCCATGTTTAGGAAGGTAAATATCTGCTCAGTTACTTCTCATCAGTCATCTCAAGGTGGAGAAAACTATACCGGAAAGGAATGTGCAGATTTACTATGCATTTCAATACCTATCCTTGAAACGTTGAGCTACACCAAAGGAGAATACAAATGTTCATGGAGAAGAAATGCATAATCTTTGCATGTAATTAAATAACAAAACTATCCAAATCTAAGAGTCCAAGTTATTTAGGAATGTTCCTTCCCATTCTGTACATCAAATGTATTTTTTCATTTGTGTCTCAATCTTCTCCTCTTGTGTGAGAAGAGGTTTCACCCAGAAAAGGACTGGATTTGGCTGTACTTCATGCAAGCATTCACCAACTAATGATAAAAACAGTATGGCCAAATATCCATTATCTTCAAATAGGAAAAATAAATTATTAATTTGTACTAGGAGGAAAAATAGTCAACCTTTAGTACCTGGATACTATCCTTAAAAAAAGAAAAAATCCCAGAATATTTGAATAGCAGGTTAGTACACCAAATATTTAGCCTAATAGCTAGTGGAAAAATTGAAAAACACAACCACTGTAAAGAAGAAAGAAGAACTCTCCTAACACATGCAATAAAGAAGAAAGATCTCGAAGCACAGTGCTATTCAAAGCTTTCCTTGAGGCACCGCTTGTTCTCACAGAATGCCATCAGCCCTCCCAGTTATGACAAGGCAGTGAGACGTGAAAAGCAGCGTGCTCCTCCCTCAATGAATGCTCAGCCTTCTCTGCTTCTCTGTCTTTTGTGATTGCAATTTCTGGGTTTTGTTTTTTGATGGGCGTTTCCGTACTTCTTTTGAAGTCACTGTCACAGGCAGAGTGGAAGCTGACAAGTGTACACTCCTAATCCACAAGTAAAAATAGCAGAATTCAATTGCTTTCATTTGCTTGAGACTGATTCTTTATGAAACCGTAAATGAAACTTTGTTCCACAATATTGTCCTGCAGTTTCTCAGTTCGAGGAGTTGACTCCTAGTTATGGGTTGATCTGAGTAAATATCTGGGCCAAGGCAGCAATTCAAAATTCAAATTCTGCCTCTTAGTGCCATCTTGACTTGAGGGAGTGAGGGGATGAGATATTTATTGGCCGTGGTACTGATGGGCCTCCAGCTGATCTCAATGGTGTTCAAAGGCAAATGTGAGCCATGAACCCATTTCTTTATTCCTGGCAAACACATCAAAGGGACTGTTCTGGCCTCATCATGAGGTTAATAGAGAATCTTGCCTGAGGTTGTATCTACACAATATTACAGGAACAAGCAATGAAAATAGATCAATCAACTTGATTTAATTTTCCCCCTATGAAAACATCCTGTCACCTGGCAGAGTTAACTAGATAAAGTAATCGCTGTGAAACCATGAATACAGAGCTTAAAGAGAAACTGACAGGGCTCCGTCACATGTTGCGTTGGCACTATTAAGCTCAGTGATGCCATAAGGTTAGCATTTTATTTTTATTGTGGTAAAATACATATAACATAAAATTTACTATCTTAACCACTCTAACTGTACAGTTTACTAGTGTTAAGTGTATTCACATTGTTGTACAACCTAGTTCCAGAACATTTTCCGTCTTGCAAAACTGAAACTCCATACCCATCAAACAACTCCCCATACCTCTCTCCCCCAGCCCCTGGCAACCACCATTCTGCTTCGGTTTCTATGAATGTGACTACTCTGGTATCTCATATGAGTGGAATCATACAGTATTTGTCTTTTTTGTGATTGGTTTATTTCATTTACCATAATGTCATCAAGATTCGTGTATGTTGTAGTACTGACAAGATTTCCTTCCTTTTCAAGGCTAACATCCCACTGTATGTAGATACTGCTTTGTTTATCTATTCATTCCTAGATGAACACTTGGTTGCTTCCCCCTCTTGGCTATTGTGAATAATGCTTCCATGAACGTAGGTGTGCAAATATCTCTTTGAGAGCCTTTTTCAATTCTTTTGGAATTACTGGGTCATGGGGTAATTTTATTTTTAATTTTTTGAGGAACCGCCATACTGCTTTCCACAGTGGCTGCACCATTTTCCATTTCCACCAACAGTTCACAAGAGGTCTGATGTCTTTACATCCTTGTCAACACTTGTTATTTTCTGGGTTGTTTTGTTTTTGTTGTTTTTATAACAGCTAACCTAATGTTTGTGAGGTGATGATTTTAATTTTAAGATGTCAAAACTCAAAGAAAGGGAAATTATGAGAATCTAGAATTATATCTGGCTATGAGTTTAAATGCTTTTAAAAGTTGCCATTTCTTCATCTCAGGTCACAGAAATATATCACAAACTAAAGGCCCTTTTTGGCATTTGGGATTATAAAACTTGATTTCTTTATAAAGGAAAAGTGGGAATGGATTTCATGAAAAAGATGAATAAGAGGAAAGGTTGTATTTTTCAGAGAAAGAAATAAAGGTTTTGTTATTGCAGTTATTTTTATTTTATATTCAAAATAAATACTTATCTTCATAGTTAAGGAAGGACAGTAGCTTCACTGGGAATATCTGTATTTCCCTCCATTGTGTGTGATAAAGGTTTTTAATTATCTGAGGCAAAATTTCTGGTTTATGAGGAAACCTGGCTACCTGGTAAGCACTGGGTCTCTCTCTTTGAAGCTTCACTGGGGCTTAAAACAATGCTGTCCATTCAAATTGATTTCCTCAAATGAAAATTTGGGGGGAATACAATTGAGTCCAAAACTATCAGGATGGATTCTGTAAGCCTTCTAGCTCTATGTTTCAAATAAATAGAAAATATATTTATAATGGAAAAAAAATAGTTTGTGAATTTGTAGAGTAGGTGTTAGAAACCTTTTCTGTAAAGGGCTACATAGCCACAGTCTCTGTGGAAACTACTCAACTCTGCCATAGCAGCTATAGATAGTGTGCAAATGAATGAGCACGACTGTGTTCCAATAAAACTTTATTTAGAAAAACAGGCTGGAAGATGGATTTGGCTTGTGGGTCACAGCTTGCTAACCCCTGTTGTAGAAGACACAAGGGAAAGAAATTTAAAAATTAGAGTTTTCTTATAAGTTGAAGGAGGAAGAACAAACCTTCAAGTTCTCTGGCACAAATGAAGAGAGAGAGAGAGAGAGAGAGAGAGAGAGAGAGAGAGAGAGAAATAAAAAAGACCAATGGCGAAATAAACCCTCTTGACGCGATTTCTTTCAAAACGAAGTATAACACTGTAGCTTTCATGTACACAAATATATTTCGTAGTTCCATGTCATGTCCATGCTCTGGATTCTTTATCTAAAACAGCCTACAATAAATAAAAATCAACACAACCTCGGATGTGGAACCTTGAAATCCTAACTTCCTCAAAGGCTAATGTTTGCCTTTACAAAGAAGAAATTCTCAAGTAAAATCACACCCTTCATCACAAGCTACTTCACAGATTCTTGTTGTCAGTATAAGGAGATGACATCTTCCTGATTAATCAGGCTCCCAGGTCACTGCAAGGACATGCGTCTATTCATGGGGTTGGCTGGGCCAGTGTCCCTCTACCATCCATCTCGTTTTCCCCCGGAGTTCCTCCCAGAGTACTGACAAAGACTCTCTCCTTGATCAAACTCTAGTCAGGCTCTGCGGAGTCCTCTTCTTGACCAGGCCTTAAACAACTCAGCCAACAGGAACTCAATTTTCAACACAAAAGATTTCATCTATCCCACCTCCCTGACCCTCCACCCTCACCCTACACACACTAAAAGACTTGAAGAAACACTAGCATATTTTCTAACAGCTCAAGGTTGTGCTCCTTGGATGATGACTCTACCCCCTGAAAACGCTTCCCACAGAAAGCTCAATGCTGCCAAAAGAACTTACTACTTGTTCTGGCCAGCACCTGGCATAGGCCTCTGACCTCTCCATTCTTACAGCATTTACTTTAGAAAATCTACAATAATAAATCCTTTCTCTATCTCTTTGAGATGTGTATGTATCTTCTACAACCCAGGATTGTCTTTTTCAAGGACCTGGAAGCCATTCCTTTGAAATGGAATCATTTCATGAAAGACAGAGCCTCTGTCTCCCAGTCTCTGAGGGAGGGCAGAAGCCTAACTTCAACAGAAGCCAGTTAAAAGACACAGAGGGCCTAACACATCCCTTAATGCCCTTCAGCACTTTTCCTTTAGCGCACAGCCAGTGTTTCAAAGGCCTGCCTTTTGTTCCCATGGAGTTGAACTCAGGTTACACTGGGGTGTTTCCTCTACTGCAATAATAAGGAATTACATTTGTCTTACAGCCTTTCACTAGGGTCCAGCTTTGTTTCTCTTTGACAGTGGTTAGAGCTCCAGGCTGCCTTCAGGGGACACTGCCCCATCTGTAACACTTGGGCACCAAGAGAGACAAAACTTTCTCCTGTTTTCCTTAGCTTTTCTTGAGACATGTCACCTCTTCCAATCCCAGGAAGCCCAAGCAGATTTTCTGACTGATGCTTCATGGGTCAGTCCAAGAGACATATTTTCGTTTCCTACCACCTGGAGCCTGCCCTCTTCATCTCAGACTTCTGGAGACACAGGCCTCTTTGTCTAGGTGAATGATACCAGGAACAGACTCACTCATCCCATTTCCAATCCACAAGTGCATGGGTCACCTGTGCAGTTTAACCACAGCTAAGTGGTTACCCATAATACACGGCATAAGGATTCAAACCACAGGAATTGCTGAATACAGAAACTTGAGTGCTATTTTTATTTTGGACAAGAGAGGATGGTAAAAGATACCTGGATGACTTACTCCAAATAATTTAAACAAAGTAGTGAGGCAATTTTCAAAAGTACCATTTTATGTATTAATAGAATCTCTGAATTAGGGTGGCTTGTGCTCAAACCTAGTTGACTCATTCAGTCATTCATTTATTTGGCCACTAAAACACTAAGTATCTTTAGAGTTAAGACACTGATCTGGCTTTAAGTCGCAGGCACATTCCATTAACTTGATTCCTGGGTACACCTGGAAAAATTACTTTTTATCTTCTGTATTTGCTAAATAAAAGGAAACACAGAACTGAACTAAACCAAGCCAAAATATAATGTTTCATGTTTGCACATTTGAGCACCAAAGATTGTTCAATGATTAACTCAGTAGCTTTAACTCTTAATTGTACCGGAGTGCTTCCCAAAGATAGTTACCCCCCCCCCATAAGAAATAGTTATTATGAACGTAATGTCATCGGCCACAACGTCATGAATAGACCAAGTATTTACTATGTGCAGGGTGCAGAGGATGGTGGATGGCTGTGATGTCTGCAGAATGTGCAGTTTAGGTGAGCGCAGGTCTCTAGGTCTCTGGAGAAGGTTGATTAGCTAAGGGCTAACTGATGGGGAGAGAGAAAATGGTCTGCTGGGCGTTCAGGGGAGGGAAGAGTGACCTGGCAGAAGTAGCCGGCTGGGACTTGGGCTGGGACTGGAAGGGAAGGCAGAATTGAGCTCTGACAAACTGAGCCAGGACGCTCCACCAGTTAATCAGAACTAGAACAAAGGCCTCCCCCAGTTCTCCCACCAAGTTATTGTAACCACTTCTGAGTTCTGAATTTTGAAAGGTTCTTTTGAGAGGGTTAGTACCTGAAGCTCTACGTTAGTAGAAGATATTGATGCCTGGGACGTGAATCAATCTTCAAAGGTTCATGTCTATTTCAGTCACATGGTGAGGAGCCATTTGAATTTCTGTTCCTGAAGGGGGTGGTCTAATGCACTATTTTACTTACAATGGTGCTTAGAAAGGATTTGGAAGAAAGGAGATTAGGAAACGTCATGAAGATCAAATTTTGAATGACATGAGTTCAGCTTCTTTTTCTAAACTTCTGGCTTTGGGAAAGCTCCTTTTTACATTATTAAAAGAACATGAAAGGATTTTATGTTTGTGGCTGAGGTTCAGTGAGATCACTGAAATGAATCCTTAACAATATTTAAGTGGTCCACCGAACAGGTTGAACAGGCTTAGGAAACTTTTAAAATATTTTAATTATTATTTTAAAAGCAGAATGCCCCATGTTATCAAATTAAATGAAGGTAAAATTTCTCCAAAATTTAGATAGGCTTTTGAAACAAACAGGGAAACACTAACCTGAAGAAATTTTAAAATAAACCTTGCTCTTGCTTTATTGATAATTATAAGAATGAAATGTAGCATCTACATCTCATGTCTAAAATTATTTTTAGAGAAATACCAGGGACAGATCTCTCCTGATGTGCTGTCTCAATGGAAGAGTCATCCCAACCAGAGGCTGATTCTACCTGGGCTCAGTGCCCTGAGCCGGCCAGGCAGGATTCACACTAACAGGAAGTACAGCTAGACATCAACTGTCTGTTCTACCGCAAGTCAATGAGCAAATCTTGAATATTTTATCTGTGGATTTCATTCATTCCTCTTTCAACTTTATTTTCTAATTTTTTTTTTTTTTTTTTTTTTTTAGCACATCCTATGTTCGAGGCACCCAGCTAGGCATTGGAGATACAGTGGTGAATAAGACACTTAATCTGGTATTAAAAATCGGGCTTTATCCTACTCTATAGAATCACAATATTCTGATTCTGAAAGCCCAGTTTCAGTAACTGAGTCCTTTTCTCAGTTTCATCCTTTAACCTCTATTCTTAGGGACTAGGATTCTCCTATTTCTTACAATTTTGCTAGTTTTTTTTTTCCACCTACGAATTTTTATTAGGGAATTTCTGCATTCGAATCTTCAGACCTGTGTCTGAGTTTCTGCTGTGTACCTACCTGACCCTGATTACCCATCAGACATTTCCCATTACTCATGATGTAAGCACCTAATTTCCTACAGTAATTCCCTTTCTGCACTGAACTTGAGTAATACCCCAACCACGATGGGGAGGTAGGGAAGGGGTCTACTTTGGGCCTGGGAGTGGGATAGAGTAGGTGTTATTATCTTTTGAATGAATTGGGCTATCCAAATAAAATGTATTATGGTCAACTGAAAAAAAAAAAATCATCTATATCTATATCTATATCTATATCTATATCTATATCTATATCTATATCTATATCTATATCTATATCTGGAGAACTGAGAAGAATCAGAAGCAATGAGACAACCAAACAGAGCTCAGTATAAAACCAAGGGAGGGAATGGGCTTCCTAGGGAAACGATATTAGATGGGAAACAACAAAAGGGAAATCACTGAGCCTTAGAGACAGCCACACTGAGGAGGCTGGAAGAAAAATATTCCCCAAAAGTTAGAGGAGAAAAACAAAGCTGTTGGAAAGTGAGATTTGACAAATTCTAGGCATTTTGCATACTTTATGTAAGGAGTACTACTACCCTATTTCATACAATGGTTGTATAACGATTTTTTGAACACTTTTAATGGGATTTACTATGTCATTCATATTCAAAGTATAATTTTTACGTTTTTAAATGCTCATTTTAAAGTTATTGTCATGTCCTAATTTGCATAGCTGAGGAAAGGCATTTTAAGTTTCCAAATAAGGAAATTACACATTCAAAACTTGTATGAATCCTCCATTTATGGAAACTGCTTACAATTGACTTATTCAGATATAGAGAAAATCCAGACTCATTCTCCTACGAAGACCCCAAAGATAAGATATAGATTTGTAGAGAAAAAAACAGGTGAAAGAAATCGAAATCTCAGTTTACAAATTTGTGGTGGCAATTTTACAGGAACGGCTTCATTTAAAGCATGTCAGACTTTGTTCATTAGAATACACCAAGAAGGTTATTTTAAAATGCACCTGTCTAAAACCATGGGTTGGATGAATTTGCTAATGAGGTCATTAAACTATTTTCAAGCCTCACATTGTTGGTTTATGAGAAAGTTCAGTTAAAATTTTAATTCGCCTCAATGGAATTGCAAAATTTATATTGGGATGTGGTTGCTTAGGAAACATATGCAAGAAAAAAAGTCCTTCAGAGTGTGAGCTGAAGCTAATGGAAGAAAAACTCTTCCATATTGTGTCAATTTTTTCCCCAATTCAAAGAAACCAATGGTATAGCAGGTGAACCAATTAAATAAGAGTATGGTTTTGAAACTCAGTCAATATTTTTTTCTTTGTATTAGGGTATTTAAAATTACAGGGATTTCATCTTTATTAATGATTTGAAATAGATTCAACAAATTGTCTTCCTCTATATGAATCCAGTAATTACTTTCAAATACTTTCCAGATTTTTAAGTTACCACAGCATTCATTTATCTAAATCGCAGTCAAGTTGCTAGTTAGAGAGAAGCCAAAAACGCAAAGCAGCCAGCAAAATGGATGGCACAAATCCATGCATTAAAACTCATGTAGTTAAATCATTCTGAGAGCTCCCCATGCTCCCACTCCTAGCTAGTTTACTTTAATTTTAGCTACAATTTAAATGGGCTTGGTAGTCTGGTTCCCAAGCCCATACCAGATTAGAAACATAAATTAGAAAGCAGAGGCAGGATGATGGGAGAGGTAGTCCCTTACAGAAATGGAGATAGGGAAGATTTTAAAGCAAGAAGGACTAAATCGTCCTACACCTTTTATTAGTCCCTGTGAGTATCTGTTTTCAGGGCACAGCATAGTAAGAAATGTTTTAATAAGAACCCTAAAGCATCAAGAAAATATAAAATTAGGTTTGCTTTACTCTAAGAAGAAATGGGAAAGTACATATTTTAAAGAGACTTCAATTGAAGATTGACTTAAAAAGTTCTTTAAGGCATTTAAGAGATAATCTTTTGGTAAAATTACTCATACAGAACACCTAATTTCCTAATGCTTAATGAAGCATTATATTTCCATAATGATCGAAATTGACATAAATCACTCGAAGACATAATTATCTACAGAGCTATGTAACACTGTGTAGCTGTGCCTGATTAGAAACATCAAAGAAATTAACAATTTAATAAAGGTATATTGATGTTACTATTTTCTAAGCACTTCAACAATTTTAATATATATTTTCTGAAATTCAGGATAACTTCCAAAGTGATGAAGCCAGAAAACAGTTCTAATTCCACAACATAATGACCATCAAGCCTAGTTCATTTAAATCTAGATTCTTAAAGGCCAGAGACAGTTCAAATTTCTGGTAGCCGTCACTAAAACCATCGACCCTTTGGAGAGTAAGAGGATACCTTGGGCGTCCACTGGTCTCTTACTTCTGAGTAATATGTTCTTTGGTCAAACATGAAAGAATATAAAAATCACTTCAAATGAGCCCTAAACCACTGAAGGGTTGTATAAACCATTCAACCTACAGAAGAGCAAAGTCAAACACAGAAAAAAATACCATGGCCTTCAAACATAATGAACCATCTATACACAACAGAATATTATAGATACATTTGGGTTTATATCTTCATACACATGAGTCACTTTAAATTCTTTAAGTTATAGCTCATACATGTCTTCATATTATATGAATACATAGTAAATATCAAAGAGATATGGAATCAAACATTTTACGAATGGATGAGAAGTCAAGGATTTTCTATTTAACCTTTTGAGAAACAGAGGCTGAGAGAGGTTCCTATGATATATGTGCTCAAGGTTAAAACTTAGCACCTAAGACCGAAAGCAAAATTCTAGGATTCTTTCAACTATATTAAGAATCAATGTCAGAAAGGTCAGATGCATACTAACATGTCATACACAAAACTCTCTTACTTTGCATTTTCATTTTTCAAGGCTTCTTATCCCCCTCCAAATAACCTGAAAGGCATTTCATACAGACCTTATATTGAGAAGTCAGGTGGGAGAAATCGGAAAGGAAGAAGGAACTTTCATGGTTAAGAATTAAAATTTCTTCAGGTAGTCAATATCTTCCAAAATGTAAAAAAAAACTTCTAGCCAGAGAGTTTACTTCTACAGCTGACTTCCATATGATTCTTTAGAAATAGTGTCAATTGTTTGCACTGTATAGAACATCTAAAAACGACATTGTTTTATGCCCCCCTACCACATACAGTACCTATCGCACACAGATATGGCAAATAAGTATATTCAAACATATCACTCACGAATCATATGGGGATCCAGAAAAATGGGTTGATGTCTATGGTGAAATTTTGACATCTGGTTAGGAACATAGATTTTGGAGTCCAATAGACCCGAGCTCAAATTCCATTTCCACCATTTACTAG
The DNA here is from genome assembly GCF_036562045.2 of Rhinolophus sinicus. Lineage (NCBI taxonomy): Eukaryota > Metazoa > Chordata > Mammalia > Chiroptera > Rhinolophidae > Rhinolophus > Rhinolophus sinicus. Next base: position 65,887,798 of record NC_133756.1, read on the forward strand.
CTGTGTGACCCTGGGCAAGTTACTGAGCCTCTCTGGCCTCAGCCCCTTGTTTGCATATTAGAAATAATGATTTTTGCCACAGCAGATGGCTTTGATGTTTAAGTGAGCACAGATAGACATTCAGCACGTGGTGGACATTTTGCTTGGATACTGTGGCGGGCCACACTTTTTGGTTCTAGTGCTAAGAGGTTTGTTCAAGGCCATTCCAATCTTTAGTGGGAGGGCCTCAGTCTCTTGTTTTAAACCAGTCACCTATTCTCCTAAAATAAAGTGGTCTGTCCAGCATTTAACATGTTCCCATCAGCAAGCACTATTTTATGGGCATCTGTGGTTTCTTTCTTGCATATTGGGAGAATCAAGTAGCTAAATTCCTTCTCCATTCTCTCCCTTTCCCTTTTTTCCTTCCCCCCAAAACATGTATTTGGTTCTTACTAGATTCTAGATACATCGATGCTTATTGTTACTTAAACATCAAAGCAATAATGTATCTTCATGGATTAATAGATTAAGATAATTCCTAATTCATGCACACATACACATATAACTAATTCAGTCTTATCATTTGAGCTACTTTTCTGTCTTTTGCCTTCCTGCATGGTTATTTAGTGGACTGAATCCCAAGAAGGAAATCTTATTTAAGAGAGATGTTTTTAAACATTATTAAATTCTTAATACTAAACATTAACTGGGCACAGATGCACAACCTGGATATCTTCCATGTGGAAATATCTTCATACAAAAGGCATTTATTTAACCTGGACTATGTTCAACATAATATTTTTTAAAACACGCGAACTATGCCTCTACATATTGGGATTTCTCATTTAAATCCTTCATCACAGAGTCAAACTTTTATGAAGTTTTAAAAATGATATAGTCCTTCCTCTGTTGGAGGGAGACAGAAGACAAAGTCATAGCAGGAGCAATTATAAACTGCTTTTCAGTGGGTTTCTTCCATGGAAGGTAATATTAGCAATGACTGCATGTTAACTAGAACAACCTCAAAAAGCTGTTGGCCTTGAAAACAAGATTACATCAAGTGCTTAAAAAGAATTGTCATAGAAAGACAGCCACTGGGTTTACTACACAAAGAAAAATTAGAGCAGAGCAAGTACACAAGAATTTTCAAGAAGATTCCTCCTGAAGATACCGACAACTACAACTCTAGCAGAAAGTCATTGCAGTCAAGCCTCATTATTTGTGGAAGCTATTATATGTTCTATCATGTCAGTATCAACACTGGATTAGTGACACTGAACCATTGAAATGTGGCTAGTATGACTGAGGAGCTGAATTTTCATTTTGTTTTAATTAACTTAAAATTTAAACAGCCACAGGTGGGCAGAGGCTATCGTATTGGACTGCACAGTCCGACACGAGCAACGGCTTCTCGGGGAAATACAGGGTGAGGTTCCTGTTAGCCTCTGGTCACAACATTTCCGTCAACTGATCAACATGTAATTCTGGTTTTTTCTTCAGCTTTACGGAGGTATAACTGACAAATAAAATTGTAAGAGTTAAAGTGTATCACATGATGACTTGACATACAAATGCACAGTGAAAGGATTCCCCCCAATGAGTTAACACATCCACCACCTCACATATTTATTTATGTGTTGACTCATTAACCTTGAACTCAGCCAACAGCACGGTAACTGACGCCTGAACAAAGCTCATGGAACACATGTATTTCCTCCACGAGGCACATCACAGCCTTCTCGTGCTGAGGAACATGGGATAGCATGTCAGTACTATGCTTGGGGGCCATTTTAAACAGAAAAACCTCCAACAGAAAGCGCTGAAATACAAAAATGTGGCCCTAAGTAGATGGCAAAAAAGGATACTTACTAACCATGTAAGAGCTGAAATAAAAGGCAGATTCTCGCTGTTGGACCTCAGCTGGAAAGGGGTGCATTGGGGGACTCACATTTTTCACTGCTCTGCATATGATTACAAATCATCACAAAAACACCTTGAGTACTGTTTTGGGGGTTACAAATAAATTTTAGCAAGTAGGTGAATTTGCAAATATGAAATCTGTGAGTAACGCTCAACTCTATTCTCGTTACAAGTAAAGCCACAATAGGGTGACAATCAAATTGCCCTAATACCTTTGAAATGCTACTTGATTACAGGAACATGACTGGAGAAGAATCGTGCCTTTTTGTAAGATGAGGCCTGAACCTACATCCACATAAACATTAACACATTCGATCTCCAACTCTAGGCAGGATTACTCGCTCACAAATAGATATTACGACTTGTGTAAAATGAGGGAAGTCCTGCAGTGGTGGAAGGGGTTTGAAAGGGAGAAATGAGGATGATATCAACGACTTACACAGTTAAGTGGTGTGTTCAACTGGCAGAAGGAAAATTCCTCAGGAATAAAATTGCTTCAGTAAAATTTGGGGTTAGTGCATCTAGAAAAACAAAGTCAAACTCTCAGTGGTGTAGGACTGCGCTGTCCAATATGGTAGCCTCTGCCCACCTGTGGCTATTTAAATTTAATTAAAATAAAAATCCAACTCCTAAGTCATGCTAGTCACACTTTGAGGGCTCAGTAGTCACATGGGGCTAGGGGCCCCTGTACTGAATGGCATAGAGTAAGGTGAGGGGTTTGTCAGGTGAGGGGCTTTAGACAGAGACCCCTCTGTCTTGGGGACGATCCCAGACTGTCGGTATCTGGAAGTCGTTACCTTTTCCAACCCTACCTGCACCATTGAATTGAGAGCTACTGAAGGCCTCCAGCTCCTGAACCCTTCTGGAATCATGCAGCATGGACGGTCTGGCCTAAGGCTTCCCCACTGCCAGCAGTTAGTTTTCACCTTTCTCTCGTCTGCTCAGTCCATTCATCTGCTCTCTAGCTTGGAAAGTTTGATATTCTCTGTTATGTCTCCTCTGATGCTCTCTGTGTCCTTGTAGCTTTACGCCTTTACTCCCCTTTTATAGCATTTCCTAGTGTTTCAAAAGGGTTTGATGACAAAGTCACGTACGTGTTCAGTCCACAATATTACCTTCAAGATTTAGGTTTGTTAGGAACTGAATGTTTGTGCCCCCCATCCAATTCATATGTTGAAGCCCTAACCCCCCATTTTATGGTATTTGGAGATGTGCCCTTTGGGAGGTAATTAGGTTTAGAAGTAATAGTTATGGCGTCCCCATATGGGATTAATGTCCTTACAAGAAGAGGCACCGAGAGCTTGCTATCTCCCTCTCTGCCATGTAAAGACACACGGAGAGAATGGCCATCTGCAAGTCAGGAAGGCGGCTCTCCCCAGAACCCAACCCTGCTGGCACCTTGATTGCAGACTTCCAGCCCCGAGGACTGTGGGAAATAAAGTTCTGTTGTTTATGCCACCCAGTCTGTGGTACTTTGTTATGGCAGACCAAACTAATACAAATTCCTGTGTTTAATTAAAATACCTTTAAAGGTATAAATGAAACAATATTCGACTCATAATAAAAACAATTTTGAATTGTATTAACTGGGCTACAATGAACACAAATAAGTGGGGTACTACTGTACCACAGTAAACTGACTAAGTGATGGAGTCATAACGAGCCTGCACTTTGGACTACCAGTGGTCACTGCACACACGTACTTGAACGCTCTCAAATGGTTTCATTTTATAGGGAACATACTTATGTAATTATTTAATCGATTCGTTTAAGAAAATAAATGGAAACAAAGGTTACAACTGCTTCTAATGACCTGAACCCCAGGGAACACTCCTGGACAGGGAACCCCATGGTATGCTCTGTGGTTCTTGCAAGTTGGCTGGAGAGGCAGGCCTGCCCCAGTATCAATACCCTGAGGTCCCAGTGGTATGTGGGGGAGAAGGAGAGCAGCACAGATGTTGGTGCACTGCTCATGAACCAGCTCTCTGTGGTTCAACACCCCTAGCCCCTTGCATCTTTTTAATGAGGGTCTTACTCAACGTTTTGGATACTGGGGGCATTCTGTGTCGTTGGGCCCTCTGAATACAGGAGGGGAGGGTCTGTTCCCTCCTGAGCTCCAGATGGCAAGTTTTGTTACCTCTTTGATACTTAGGCTGTTGTCACCTCTGGGCAGGGTTTGCTGCCTTCATTTGCAAACCGGCAATCTGAATCACTGCCCCTCAGGACTGTCCTCAGACCCTCCACTGTGATGGCCTGAATGCAAGTGACGTCTACTTGGCATGGGACACAGGTAGTGAAAGGGACAGGGGCCTTTCAGTGGGATGGGGCCAGCATGTGTAACAACATATACAAATGCAGTTCCTAATTGTTCTCTTGATTTCAACTTGTTATTCTTTTATGTGTTTTAGAAGAATGGTTAGAAACACTGGCACTTATCAAGATTTCAGAGATTAACAACAACAAAACACTCCACCCATCCCCAACCCCCTCTCAAATCAGCAAGAAGTGCAGATATCTGCCAGTTGGGTGGAGGATATTAATGACTTTCATTTTTCCCCATCAGAGCCGCCTGTAGGATCTAAATTTAAGTGGCCTTCCAGTTCTCATTTTAAGAAACACACACCCATTACAAGCCTTTAAATGTTTAATGCTTTGCACCTGGGTGAGAGAATGGGCCAAGCTGTAAGCTTCTGTCTCTTCTTCTTGTCCCTCATTTCTATTCCCTGACAACCCCATTCAGTGCTCACTATTCTTCCAATTGTAAGACTATGCAGATTTGGATTCCCTCAACCTTTTAAAAATGTCCCCACTACTAAATCTGATCCCTCAGGAGCTCATCTGTAATCTGGTCACTCAGAGAGGAGAAAGGCAATAAAATTCTCTTCTAAATCACTTCCATATCCAGAAGCTGAATACAGCCTGAGCTGGCTTTAGGGTAAAATTAAAAAAGAAATTTCATCTTCAGCATCTACTTATTTTTTCACTTTCTTAGGATCCCTTTCTCCTTCAAACTTCTGGAAGCCACACTCCTGGGGAGATTTACTAGGTTCCAGATCTTTATGTTACTTCAAAAATTCATCTTGCGCACCATTTCCTGAGAAGCCCAGACTTCATCTCTGGCTTCTAAGAAGCCTGCTCATTAAACAAAATGAAACAAACCATAGACACTGAATATGTGCTACCATCTAATGAATATTTGCGGGGCAGTGTGTGATTTTGTTCGTTTTTAATTTTTAAAATGACTAGAGACCATGACCTTAACTGACAGAGTTAATCTAATGGTGGACACATCAGGCCAGATGGTGTAACTGATCCTTCCAGTGGCCCCAAATTCATACCATATCTGCTCTAGGGGATGGTTCCTAAAAGTATCTTTCAATTTCCAAAAGCTGAATTCTCCTTAAAAATTAAAGAAAAAGGGGCCGGCACGGTGGCTCAGGTGGTTAGAGCTCCATGTTCCTAACTCCGAAGGCTGCTGGTTTGATTCCCACATGGGCCAGTGGGCTCTCAACCACAAGGTTGCCAGTTCAATTCCTCGAGTCCCGCAAGGGATGGTGGGCTGTGCCCGCCTGCAACTAGCAATGGCAACTGGACCTGGAGCTGAGCTGCGCCCTCCACAACTAAGATTAAAAGGACAAAAACTTGACTTGGAAAAAAAAAAAGTCCTGGAAGTACACACTGTTCCCCAATAAAGTCCTATTCCTCTTCCCCAATAAAAACGTTAAAAACAATAAAATTAAAGAAAAAAAAGAAATATTTTAAATATTTGAAAGTAGAGAGATTACTACAATGAAGCCCATCTACTCATCCCCTATTTTCAACAACTGTCACTACAATTCCTGTAAATTTGAAAAGTCCCATGTTGGGTAGAATGATATATAGATAGTATGAAATTGTCAGGATGTCTTAACCTACAAGCTCCGTGCTTTTAAAGCTTTATTTCTTCTGACAATTACAAAGCTCTTGTCAGGCCAGGTGTGGAGAAAGCTGACCATACCTTTTCTTCCTTCAGGAAAGTTAAATTTTGTTTAATTACAGACATAAGCTGAATACGTATTTGGGTATTTAATCAGTAATAGTTATTCATTCCCAATTAAAACTAATTCTTGAAAACATGGGACATCTAGATGTAAATAACAAAGTCCTTATGTACTGAAACTCTTAAAAATGACCTTGATTGTTGTTGGATTGTTTACGACTTAGACGGTGCTGGCAAGTATTCCAGCACAGAGATGAGTCCTTACTGAAGAGTGGTGGCTTAGGGCCGGATTGCTCCTGTATCACACAGAGGCAAATGCAAAATCACGTCATCAATGCATGGCATGTCACAGCGCTGCCTGTCATTTGTCGTGCATATCTCTGTGTATGTGAATACATATAGATGTATTATACGTATACATCTATTTATATATGCACATATATGCATGCAAGCACACACGTGCACACACACACACACACACACACACACACACTCTTAAAGCCCAGAGTAGTCCTGAGATTCATGTTGCACCATAAGCTTTCTGAACCCAGTAAGTCCCTCTATTCCTGCTTCCCTCATCAATTCACTGTGAAATCTTGTTCACATGATCCACCATTTCTCACATAGCCCCGCTCCAAGCAGACTGCTGCAGCCCTGGTTATGGCCCTTTTTACACCCTGTCTTGATTGAAAGAGGCATCTGATATGTCTTTCTGCCGCCAGTCTTATTCGTTTCCACCTTTCCTTCACACTGCTGCCAGAGTTATTTTGTAGAAACCATGTCAGACCAAATAAAATGTACCTCGGGCCCCTTTCCACTCTCCCCAATTGCTTACAGAATAAATTGACATTCATTAAATTAGCATATTACACTCTATGCCACTATGTTCTACAATTTGAACCTCAAATTATAATAGCTATCTATTACAATGTAATATATAGTGTTCTATATAATAATTTTTACATATCATGTGATATATAACATATAATCTTATATATATAAAATCTTACTATGTTATATGACAGTGCTTATTACACAACAACCCCATGAAGGGGGATATTATTATTTCAGTTTTACTGATGGGGAAACTGAAACATAGAGTGGTTAAGTCACTTTCCCGAGGTCACCCAGCTATTAAGTGGTAGAATTGGGAATTGCACCCAGGCAGTCTGCGTCTGGACTCTAACCATTTCTACTACACGGCCTCCCCTGCCAGACCTCCCTCTTGGCGCCTCCACCCCAAAGCCCTCCAGCACTCGTTATTCCCTCTGAGCACACTGCTGCTTTGCTGGCATTCCTTCCCTCGTGGGCAACATTCATCTTGAGCTCGTCCAAATTCCTTCTCCAGGCTGCCCAAGGCCCAAGCTAACATCACCCTCTCCCTACTCTGGGCACCCACATCTCCTCTATACTTATTTGGTTCTGCCTTGGGTTGCTGTCAGCTGCACACCTGTCTGATACCCCACAGACTGTACATTCTGTAGACGAGGGAGCATGACTTGTTCTTTATCACGTGGAGTGCTGGCATGATAGTTCTCAACTACTGGCCACTAACCGGGATTATAAAAAGCTGAAGGAATACAGTAACTCCGGATGTCACAACGCTGGGCAAAAGTTTTCTCCATGCTTTCAAATGACAGCAATAACGAGGGCTGCATGGGTCCTTACAGATTAAGCCTGTCTTTCCTCAAACCCTAATTTCCCCACAAATGATTGGTTGGTGGCAGGAAGGAGATGAAGGGTGGTGTGTCTTTTGTAGCCATCACCATCCCTGTCCTGCAAACTTAAATGAAAGAGGTGACTACAGGAGGGTGTAGAAGAAGAAACGAGGCCCCACATGCAATGGTTAGCATGAAGACAGAAAATCAGCTCTGCCTACCATCTGCCTCCTTCCAACTGCTCCCCTCCACCCACTGTTTCACCATCTCCTTCTCCCCACCCGTGAGGACAGAAGCAGCCAGCAACATGCTTCAATGGTCAGACCTTCCTGACTCTGCGTTGAACTCATTTAAGGTCATCATTTTCCTATTAACTCTCTATGCCAAGAAGTCATAGCTCAGAGTGTGGGCTTAGGAAGCCACAGTGGGGCACCTCATCATTCAGTTGTGCTGAGTATTCTGTTTTCCTCTTAATAGTTTGTTTAAATGTATTGTTTTTACTTTTAGGAAGGGAGGAAAAGAGGGAGGGAGAGGTTAGTTTAGAGCACTAGACTGCAGACCAGGAGAGAAGTTCTTTAGTATTATTTCTCCATTTACCCTTTCTATGTGGTAACAATTCATAAAAAATTTGTACACCCCTGACATACTGCTAAGGGAAAGTGCTTTCCCCATGAGGAACAGGAGAAACGCCCTTCCAGAACCAAGTCTAACTAGAAACTAAGATTAGAGATGGGTTATGCGACCAGGAGCCCCTTCTCCAAGTATTCCACCAAGCAAGTCAGAGTTATGCTATTGACCGGGGACATCTTCAGGGAGCAACTCTGTCATCAAACAGAGGGGAGGTTTGCCTTGGGTGCCACCGTGCAAGCAAAAACCTTTGGCACACTTTCTTATCACTCAGGGTTTCGCCCTGTGAGTTTAGAACTTCTCAGAGATGGCCCAGGCAAAAAGGAGTGGGGAAAAGAAAAATACAGGTAAGCTTTTCATGGGAACATGTGTTCTGCTGGAAGTGTTCCTCTGGCTGAAGTTATGCTACGTGAGATCAAAGGTGCTGATGTTTCACCACAAGCAGGGGTCTGGAACTTCTCCCTGGTGGGAACGGAGATGGGATGGCTGCAAGCTGTAGCTACAGGGGCTGGAAGCTGAGGCCTCCTGCCCAGGGCCTGGCCTAGGCCTAGAGTCCCAGTCAGGCCTCCATGGGGGTCGGGGAGCCCTCAGCATTATCTGTGCATCACACAGCATCATCTAATTTGGGGAACATTCACTTCAGCACTAAAAAGGTCAATACGTGCCAATATGACTCTATGGTGGCCTTCTGATGTTAGGAGAAAAGTGACCAATGATCGACGAAACTGGTCACATTTATCACTAAAAAATCTTCAGTCAATTCCAAAGGCAACTGGTGTTTTTCCAACAAGTGTTACAAGCTTCAAGTAATCTCACTGGGCTTTCACCAACACATTGCACGCCAGTGGAATTTCTCTGGAAGAAATGCTTTTCCTTCCACACACACACAAGGTCTCCTTTGCTATGTCTTACCATCTGAAAAATATACTTGGGGAGAAAAAGAAGTGGTATTAAAAAAATACCCCTCACCCTGTTCCTTACAAGTTAGAAAAAAACAAAGAGAAAGCCTGAAAGGGGGAAGACAGGGAGGGGAGGTTTCCTATAACTTCAACAAGGGGAGAAGAAAGATTTGTTCGGGGCCTCTTATGTGCTAGATGCATTTAACTCACCACTACCTCGCATTGTCAGTGCTCTAATTACATTTTACACATGAGGCAACTAAGGCTCAGTATTGGAGGAACAGTGCCAAAAGAATGAGTCTAGGTGCAAGCCCAGTGGCTCTAGCTCCAGTGCCTGGGTTCTTCCCACTGTACCAGACTGCCCCTCTTAGAAAGGGCCCTGGTGGGGCATGCCGTGATGACCTGGAGGGGCTGACAAATGATGCCATTTAATAAGCCACTAGGACTTGGGTAAAAAATCACAGGCGAGTGGCTTCTTGATTCCTTGCTTCCCTGTGGCTATTGCCTCAGTTCCAGCCTCTCTGGATGATATGAAAGGAGCCATAGTGCCCGAGCATAGTTGGGGGAGCACCTGTAATTCTTAATACGCATCCAGGCACTAAAAATGGACGAAGCAGAAAACCTATCAACACATTCAGTTCAGTTTTCTTTTCCAGTTTAGAAAAGTTGAAAATATTTCTCTGAAGATTTAATTTATAGGTATAAACTGACTGAATATTGATTTGTTTGATTCTATCTAGCTTCTAGGACCATCACTGAGGATCTCATACTGGTGTAAGGAAAAGAGTAATATGACATTTTACATGCAACATGAATATTTGAAGTTATCCTCCTGCTCGTAAAAATCAGGGGTTGAGTGGAGAGGCTACGGTGTGCATTAATTTATTTGAGACAGCTGTGGAGGGCTTCCCAGGTGCAAAGCTCTGCACTAGGTGCTATAAGGGTGAGTAAAAAAGTTAGAAAAGAAGGCGGCTAAAAAAGGAGATTACAATACCCAGAGGGTGACAGAAAGACATAGTGCTATAATCACTAATGAACATAATGGAGAAAGAAAGTGATGTGATGTTTGTGGGCTAAGATTACAAGGTGAATTACTGAAAATTATGTTATATGTCTATTTAAAAGCCTAGCTCAGTAGGATTTAAAATATGTGCACATTTGCATATATCCCACCTTCCTGACCAAAGACACATTTTTGTGAAACTTACAACATGTACTAACTAGTTACAAAACAGATGTCAAGTAAATGCTTGCTTGATTGAATCCAGCATGTCAGGTGGGGACTGGGATTCAAATTTCAGACCTTTAAGAGCTATGGAGGTATTTTAATTTGATATTTACTGCCCTTTATCAACAGTCCCCTGAGATTACTCATAGACATCCATTTCACAAACACATCCACATGGCATCAGTATTGATGAAGAGCCAGTATTGATGAAGAGCCCAAAAATGACAGGACCTGACATGATATGCAAAGGATATTAACTGAAACCAAACCCCAAACCTATTAAACCTGGTGAGTTTCAAGTCTGCAAAAATTAGAATAAGTAGTCTTTTGTCTCTACTGCTATGATTAACTGTTGCCTTTAAATTTAAAGGAAAATCCAACAGCCTGAGGAAAGTGGCAGGTTTCTACAGAAAAATGTCAGCTGCTCTGAAACAACATGGCGGCCGACATCGTCCCATGAATGAGGAACTTCCTCTTTTCAGGTTGGGCTGGAAGGCTCTGAGAGTCCAAGGCGCAGTCAGTGAGTGACTGAGCCAGCACAGGCTCACTCAGGTTTTGAATAAACCAAGAGGCTGCTGAGCACCTCACTTCAATGGGCCAACTCTGACACTTTAAAGCTGAAAGCATCCTGTCTAAATAACAAAACTTACCACCGACTAGCAGTGTGACCCGGGACAAGTAATTTTAACCTCTGTGTGCCTCAGTTTCATCATCTGACAATGGAATAATAACACTGTCATCTACTTCATAGGAGATTGTGAGGATGAAACAGGTGATGCAAACAGAAGGCTTAAGAACTATTCTCTCCTCAGAAGTTACAGTCTGTCTATCTAGTCTTTAAACAAATTTAATATTTAACCTTCTTTAAATTACCAAAAAAAATACGTACCAAAAAGTACAAAAGCATGATTGCATTGATTATTATAAAGAACACATGTCTGTAAACCACCACTTGGAAATAAGACACAGAACACTGCCAACTCCACAGAGACCCTGACGTGGCTCTCCCCATCCCAATTCCTTCAATTCTCCCTAAAAGTAAGCACTGTTCTGTCTTCTGAAATACTTTTGTATTATCTCAGGGTGGCCTAAAAAGACTTAATGGATGGTAAACGCTTGATACACGTTGGCTACTCTTTTTTTAAGAAAATAAGCAGTACTCTCAAGCAATTTTCCACTTCCTTTTATCACATTACTCTCATTTCATAATTGCACATGCATGTAACCCCTCTCATTCTTGGCCTGCCTCCGGGCATAACCAGCTAGCATTTGTCATTCTGAATATGGCTGTCAGACTTCACAGCATGCTGGCTTTGTCAAATTGTATTGATTTCATGCACATCTCTCCAACTTCAGTCTAGTTACCTGCTATCATTAGCTTCCTCCAGTATCAATGAGGAACTGGAACCTTCATGATTGCCTCTTGTTGACTGGATTTGTCCAGAACTTTTACAGAAAATCCAGATAGTTTCAGTAGCATTTTGAAAGAAACAAGTAGAGAGCTAATGTGCAAGAAGAAAGTCTGTCTGCAGCACACCAACCATCCCGGGTCCATCTGATCACACATCATGACAGCTCCATGTTACCCTCGCAGATCTTCTATTTATCTGAAGCAGAAGAATATTTAAAACTTGACTGAGAAATCAACGCGCATCTGCTGTTTTCTCACTGTACTTGGGTTCATATCCTTCGGGCCCTACTCTGAATTCAGCGGTTAGCTGTGGAGGCCCATTCCATGTGAGCTCAGACCCGACTTCACTGCTGTCGCCCTTTCTCAAGCATACAGCACTCAGAGACATCTTCCCACTATCTGCCCCAAGCCCTTGCACAGTCTGCCCAAGTACAAGTGCAGCACAGATTGGAAGCAATGGGGACGGGAGCTCCCAGTGCTCACATTGGCAACCTTACTAACTAACACACCTTTATGTGGCTTTTCTTCCTTCCTGACTTACTCAGCCTCATCCCTGTTCCTGAGATCACTTCCCAGATAAACTCCCTGTACCAAAACCCTTGTCTCGGGCTCTGCTTTCAGGCTAACTCAAACTGAGACATGGATGGAAAGGAGAAGAAGGTGCAGCTTAAAAAGATTCCTTGGCGGGGGTGGGGGAGTGGAGCAGAATCAAATACCATAAAAAACGATACCTGGGAGAGTGCGGGGTAAGTGTGTGTGTGTGGGGTTTTCTCAGGTCCACAGTTAACCAGTTCTATGGCCTTAGGGAGGTCACTTTATATTGAGTCAAGTAGTAAGACAAGTAAAAGATACACAGGTTTTCAACCAAACAGTTCTCTGGTAGTATAAAAATAATTAGTAAGACAAGTAAGAGATACATAGGTTTTCAACCAAACAGTTCTCTGGTAGTATAAAAATAATTCTGGCAAAACCTGTCCCACGCTATTATAGCATTTAACTATAAGACTGAAAGAGGAACAGGCCTTAAGATCCCACACAGTTCTCTCATCTATAAAATAAGGGCATTGGCTCTAACTCAGAAGGCGGTTTAGCTTAGCTGAAAGTTCTGGTCCTGGAGTCAGACAGACCAGTTTAAATTCCAGCTTTATCACTTAGTTATGAGGTAACCTCATGTAATTTTTAAAACCTCTCTAAGCCTTAGTTTTCTCATGAGTAAAACAGGTATAAGAATAGAACCTTCCTCACAAAAGTAGCTATGGAGGGTCCTTGAGAGTACGTATAAAATTTATTTAGCACTGTGTCTCGGATATACTAAATACTCAATAAATGTTCATTGTTATTACTGTGAGGATGATTTAGATTTATAATTTTTGGAGGATGAGTTGTTGGTTTATAGATTTCTTAACCTTAGCACTATTGAAATTTTGAGCCAGACCACTCTTTGTTGTGGGGGCTGTATATTGTAGGATGTTTAGCAAGGTCTTTGGCTTCTACCCACTAAAAGCCAGTAGCACCATCACCCACCACCACCATTCCCTCACATTGTGACAACCAACTGTGTCTCCAGACATTGCCAAATGTCCCTTGGGGACAAAAATGCCCCAGTTGAAAATACCTGAGCTAGAGAAATTAGGTTGTAACTCTAAAGATATTAATTACTGATTCTGAAATTTATCATTTGATAAAATGTCTTCTTGCTGTATATGTGTATATTTGTTTCTTAATACTTTTGGTATCTTGATACACTCATCCTCTGATAGCATAACATTTCCCAGGAGATTTAACTAGATGCCCCAGATCAAGTCAGAAAGGAATACCTGAACCTGGAAAGACTAAGCAATTATTCCTGTGGATGTACCAATAACAAGAGCTCTGCGGATGAACTCAGACCAGATGCTCTCCTGGCTCTAGAGACTTTGATTCTGAGCGACCTCAAGGAAACACAGAGTTTTGGGAAAGTACAGAACTGTAGTTTTTTCTGCTCTCCAGCCAACCCATGAGGGCAGCTGGAATAGCTCTTAGCAGAGGGAAGACAGAGAAAGACAGCCATTGGGGCAACCTGACTTCTGGAAGACCGAGAACTGGAGGGCACGAAAGCCAACCTGAGTGGTACCAACCTGTGCCTGGCATTCAGCTACAATCAGGACCAGGAATCTGTGCTGTACATGGCTGTTAGTGAAATGCTCTTGCAGATGTTTTTGTTTCCATTTTGGATTTTCTTAGTATTTTGTTTTTTCCAAGATTAACATCGTTGCACTGATTTTTATCCAGTTGGAATCTGGTTTTTGATACTCATAGTTCATCTTGTGCAACACTTTTATTATTTCTAATAATTAGTCTTAGGGCTTTTTGTGTGTTTTTTTTAAACCTAAACTCTCATATAATCTGCAAATAATGAGTTTGTTTCTTCCTTTCCAATCCTCAAAATAGTAATATAATTTTCTTGACTTATTACACTGGCTAGGGCCACCGGTACGTGGTGAGACAGAAGTCTGAACAGTGGGCATCCTTGTCTTGCTCCTGATTTTAAATGCTTTTTAACATTTAAGCATTAAAGATAATGCTTGCTTCTGTTTTTTCTTTTATTTAGTTTTGTTTTTGTTGTTGTCAGCATGTTTTATTAATGTAAGGAAACTCCGTTTCTATTTCTAGTGTTTCTGTTCTTATTAATTATAAGTGTTAACTTTCATAATATAATTTTTCTGTGTCTACTAAAACATCATATGTATTTTCTCTTATAGTTTTTAAAATATAAATTATGAACTGAGTCCAACAGAATAAGGTGTAGGGTGTATCCCCTCTTTTCCCTTTCTATGGAAGAGACTGGTTAAGATTGTAACGATCTGTTTCTTGAAAGTCTGGTAAAACTTGCTTTAAAACCTCTGGTTGTTTTTTTTGTTGTTGAAAGAATTTTATCTATTGATTACATTTATTCAGTGGTTACAGACATTCATATTTCCATTTCTTAGGTCAGATTTGATTAGTTATCTTTTCTAATAATTACTTTTTTTAAATTAAAAAAATTATCTACATAAAGTTGTATATTGTTTTATTAACTTTTTATGTCTTATTACCTTTTTATTGTCTTATTGCCTTTTTAAGCTTTGTCCTCTTTTTCATTTCTAATATCATTTATGTACCCTTTCACTTTTTCTCTTGATCTCTTCACCAGGTGTTTCTATTCATTGATCCTCTGTATTGTATATTTCTGTTTCATTACTCTCCTGTCTATCTTCCAAATCTTCCTTCTACTTTCTTTAGAGTTATTCTTTTGTTCTTTGCTTAGTTTGGATGCTATAATTTTTGTTTTTTTCTCTATGAACATTTAAGAATGTCCCTATATCCCACAAGTTTGATATGTAGTTTTAAAATTATTTTGGTCTAAATATTGTAAATTTCCATTGCAATTTATTATTTCCCCCAGGAGCTGTTTAGATGTATGTTTTTAAGTTCCACATAAAACAGGAATTTTTACATTTATTTTTTCGTTGCTGATTTTTGATCAGTATTTACTTTCATGGAAACCTTACTTTAGCTTTTTCTTTCTGCTAAATAGGTTCTGCTCATGGGTCAGCAGAAGGCTTTTTGTTTTTGCCTTTTTATTGAAGTGGTTGCTTTAAATTTTGAGGGGAGCTCAAAATTTGTGTCACTCCCTGAATGCTCAAAAAATGCATTATAATATGACTTATACCAAACCTAATTTTTTGTAGCAGGAGAGCCCTTCAGAGAATCAAGACCAAAAGACAGCTGGAAGTGGAAGTCTCAAGGCCTCGCTCTCAAATATAAACTCACAGCAAATGGTCACTTGGAATTTGAGGGGAAACTCCTATATGAAAGAGCGATACCATGACAAATAATACAAAACAAAAAATCGGTCTTAGGAGAAATAGATAATACAAAGAACAACAACACAAAAATGCCGACTTCACTGCTGTCGCCCTTTCTCAAGCATACAGCACTCAGAGACATCTTCCTACTATCTGTCCCAAGCCCTTGCACAGTCTGCCCAAGTACAAGTGCCATAAAAAGTCCTTTCATTACAGTTCATCTGTAATGCTATGGAAAAATAAGAGAATAAGAAAGAACTCTTGAAAATAAAAATGAGTACCGAAATAGATAAAGCTATATGTATATGAGTTAGAAAAGGAAAGTGCAAAAAAAAAATCTCAGAAATTAGAATCACAAGACAGAAAATACAGAAGAATCACTCAATGAAATCTAACATCTGACTGACAAAATTTCCAGAATGAGACAGTAGAGAAAGTCAAAAGAAGTTTCAAAAGAAATAAGAAAACTTCTCCGAGCTAAAAGACAAGGACCTTTAAATTTAAAAGGTCAACCAGATGCCAGGCACAATCAATGACAGTGGATACAATTATAAGATTCTAGAACATCAAGGATAAAGAGGATATTGCCAGATATTCCAAAATGTAAAAGGTCAGATTCAAAGGATAAGAATCATAATGCATTCGACTTCTCAAAACCACCCAGGACAACAATATGCTCAAATTTTTATGAGAATTATTTTAAACCTGAAATTCTATATTCACCAAACAAAGCATGAGATTCTTTAGAATTACTTGAGAATATGCTGCAGCAAAATCATAGAAAAACAAAGAGTAAAGATGTAGGATCTAGGGGAAAAAAAAAAGGTCTCATGCAGAGAATAGCTAAGGAAAAGTGTCCAGATAACAAAACAGGAGGTCTGGAGCGTAAACAACTCACACTTGAACAGGAAGATGAAAGTGAGCAAATCACTTTCACAAACACACAAAAAAAGAGGAGCACTCAATAAATATAAATATTCTTGAGCTCAGAAATAAATTATTTTAAAGAAGATACTGCAGGCAGAAAAGAAAAACAATTAAAAACAAACATTCTGGGAAGGACAAAAAATGCAAAACGAAAAATGAGAACTGTAATAACAGCATATACTCTGCAGAGAACATCATTATACAAACACAATGATGTAAAAACTGCTTACTGATTTAACTATATTTATATGTATGTTGAGAGGATGAAGGAAAAGGGTGGCTCATCATTGGAGAAACAATCTAATAATCTAAAAGAGTAGGAAGTGAAGAGTAAACATCTAAAATTAATAACTAAAGTAGTACCATTATAAGATCTAATTTAGAAATCTAAGAAAGTTAAACTGGTTTTCTTTGAGCAACAGGAATGGAATGATAAGTTATTGAACAAAGGATGGCTGTTTTTATTGTAAGAACATCTCCTCTGTTTAGTATTTTAAAACATGTACATATTTTAAATTGATAGCATTTAAATAAACACATGTAAATTGCCAACAGGGTTATGCAAATTCAAGCACAGTAATAATAAAATAAATAAACTTCCAGATGAATGATGTTCTAACAGTAAGATATAATTTATACTTAAATTGAAGATTTAAAAAATATATTTTTATATCCAATTCTAGCAAAGCCATGGTGATATGTGTACTCTCAGATAGTGATGCTGGGTTTAAACTCAGTCTTTCTGGATGGCAATTTGGTAATTTGTACAAAGAACCATAAAAATGGCTACATCCTTTCATTTCAGTAATTTCATTTTATCCTATGGAAATAATAAAAAAATGGACATTAATATTAATGCACTAGAACTGGGGTCTATGTTCTTATGTAAATTATTGAGGATTCTTATGTATATGTTGGTATATACATTCTAAAAACTGTTCTCCAGACATTCAAAGGAGAATTTCTGAAGTTTACTGTTTTAAGATTCTTACCTTATACATAAAGTAGCATAATATTATATAAAGGCAGACTGTGATAAAGGTGAATATAGTAAATCACAGAGAAATCAAAAAATAAAACAAAGGAATGTAGCTAATAAGCCAATAAAATATTAAAAAAAGAAAATTCAATCCAAAAGAAGTTATGAAAAGAGGGACAGAGAAAAGATGGGACAAGTGGGAAGTAGCAAGAATGGTAGATTAAATCCAATCATATTGATAATTCCATTAAAATAACATCCTAATAAAAATACAGAGACCCATATATGCTATCTACAACAAACAAAACACACTTTAAACATAAATACACAGATTGGTTGAAAGTAAAAGGATGGAAGAAAGATATACTATCCAGATACTAATAGTAGGAAGCTAGAATAGCTACATTAACATTAGACAAAATACCCTTCATGACAAGGAATAGTGCCAGGTATAAAGATGCTGTAACACTGATCTGAGCCAATTTTTTAAAGAAGACATATATAACAATCTTAACAATTTCAAAATACATTAATCAAAAACTGACATAAGGAAAACAGAAATAGACAAATTCATAAATATAATTGGAAATTTCAAAACTCTTTTTGTAGTATTTGCTAGAATAGCAGATAAAAACACAGTAAGGGTATACAAAACTTGAACAACACCATCAACCAGCTTAACTTAATTGGCATTATGGACTACTTTAGCCAAAACTGCAAAATATACATTGTTTTCAAGAGCATTTGAAACATTCACCAAGATATTCTTTATGCTGAGCTGTAAAATAAGTCTCAATAAATGTAAAACAGCTGAAATCATACAGAATATGTTCTATGATTATAGTGAAATTAAATTAGAACTCAAAAACAAAAGTATTTTTTAAGTAATTAAATATTACAAAATTAATACTAGTATACATAACTGACGGGTCCAAGAAGAAATCATAAGGGAAATTAGAAAATGTTTGAACTGAAGAATAATGAAAATATAGTCTATCAAGCTCGTGAAATGCAGCTGAAGTGCTTAAAGAGAAAAATCACTTTAAATGCTTGTTAGAGGGAAAAAACAATGATATACATTTCCAACTTGAAAGGAACTAGAGAAGCAAAATTGAATTGAGAAAGTTAGTAAAGAAAAGGAAATAATAAAACTGGAAATCAATGAGAAAAAAAATGAACAAACAATAGGCAAAAATCAATAAAACTAAAAGCAGGTTCTTTAAAAAGATCAGTAAAATTGATGACCCCCTAGCAAAGTGCCTCAGAAATAAAAGAGAATTTAAAACATCAATATCAGAAATCAAAGGAGAACTAAGGGATGTTACTATAGATACTATAGACATTAAAAAGATAGTAAGAGAATACTGTGAAAACATTAGGCCAATAAATTCAACAACTTACATGAAATGCATAGATTGCTTGATAGACAGATTAACATAAGCTGAAAAAAAAAAAAAGAGAAAATGCAAAAAGTCCTATATCTATTAAAAATAACTGAATTTGAAACTGAAACCTTTCCCAGAAAGGAAACTCCAGGTCCAAATGGCTTCACTACTGAATTTTATAAAACATTTAAAGAGGAAATAATAATAATTTTACACAAAATCATTCAGAAAACAGAGGAAAGGGAAACTTTTGTCAACTCATTTTATAATGTCAGCTTTATCCTGATAATAAAACCAAAGACACTGTAGGAAAATTACAAACCAATATCGCTCATGAATATAAACATAAAAATCCTTAACAAGTGCAGCAATATATAAAAAGTATAATACAGCATGACCAAATGATATTTATCCCAGGAAATGCAAGGCTGGTGTAACATTCAAAAGTCATTCAATTGCAATCTACCATATTAACAGAATAAAGGAGAAAAATCAAATAATCATCTCAAAAGATGAAAAAAGTATTGGACAATATGCATCATCCATTATGATTAAAAAAACAAACTAGGAATAGACGGAAACTTCCTTAACTTAAAAAAGGGCATCTATGAATAACCTCACAGCTAACAACATACTTAATGGTGAAAGACTGAACGTATCCCCTCTAAGATCAGAAACAAGATAAGAACGTACACTCTATTTCTAGTTAACGTTCTCGTATATTATAAAATGCACTTAAAAATATCCTAGGTCGTCAGCACAATGAAGCAAGACAAAAACTTAAAAGGAATACAGATTGGAAAGGAACTTTTTATATTCGCAGGCAACACGATCATATATTTGACATAAGGACAATGTCAGTGTACAGAAATTATTTGAATTTTTGTATACTAAAACTAAATAGTTGGGAAATGAAGTTTTAAAAATAACTATTTATACACATCAAAACATTAAATACTTTGGGACAAATGTAACATATTATGAAAAATTATCTATCAACTATACCCCAACATTGTTTAAAATGCAAACAAAAAATATTAAATAAAAATGTATGCCAGAATACTCGCAGTGGTATTGTCATTGTTTTTTATTTTCTTAATACTTTTTATATTTTGCAAACAGTATGCAATGTCACTTTTTTACTATCAGAAAAAAAATTTTAAGGAAAAAATAACCTCAAAGATTTTGGCCTTGGTCCTAGGAGGAAGACTGAATTCTTGTAGTTTCCTGAGTGATGGGAGTGTCTTTGTTATTCATGGTTGGCCTTGATAGTTTATGCTAATGAGGGGACTCATTATAACTCCTCTGGATAGTTTCAGAATGGTTATTCTAGAAAGACCAAGTGATTAGACCGGTTTGAGCCTTGATATCAGCCTGACCTTATGACCTCTGGGGAAGGGAGAAGGGGTTAGAGATTGAATTCTTATCAAATGGCCAATGTTCAGTCCAAATGAAACCCTAACAAAAATGTCACTCAGTGGAGCTTTCTGATTGGTGAACACATTGATGTGCTACCAGGGTGACACGCCCTAATTCCATGAGGGGAGGGCATGGGATCTCCGCATTCAGGACCCTCCCATACATTGCCCTATGCTTCTCTTCATTTGGCTGTTCCAGATCTGTATCCTTTATAATACAACTGTAGTCCTGTTACCTTAGGCAGAAAGAATAGGGTTGCAGGGAGGGAGGGGGAAGGAAAGGAGGAAGTGTGGGAAACAAAGGAAGGAGGAGATGAGATCATTCTTAAGAAAAGGTGCAGCTACCACTAATTGTAATGGATTATAATACTAAGGTATTAGCATTGCGAGCAAGGAAAAATCTCCAGCCCCTGTGTCGCCATGACAGTTTCAATAAGGGTCAAGTAAAAGCAAGGGAATTCCACCTCCTCAAAGGAAGGAGTGGTCATCCACGACCTGCCTGGGAATGCCTACAACTCCACCCCTAAAACTTGAATATTTCCCGCCCTCATTCGAATAAAATCCTAAGCTTCTTTGTTCTTCAGTACAGTTGCTCTTCTGGGCTTGCACACTCTCATGCCATCTTGAGAGTAAACTATGCTATTTCTTTCTTTTATTATTATTATTATTTAAAAATAAATCCACTGCTTGTTTGGCTTTGTTTTTGTGGCTTAATTCAGTACGTCCTTGAATTCATTCCTGTGACGATACAAGAACCCTTTTTATCAGTAATAGTCCTAAGTACTTTTCTGAGTTCGCTGGGTGGTTAATGTCAGGATTGAATTGCAATATACCAGTTGGTGTCAGAATAGTTGAAACAGAATAGAAAAAACAAAAACAAAACAAAACAACGTTTGTGAAACCGGGGCATGTGTATCTCTCCATTCAATAGTCATTCATAAGAAGAGGTAAGGCACCAAGAATTCCTGCTATTTTTACTCATTGGACTATAGTCACAATTGTCATGTATACATGTGGCTGTGGTAGGAAAACTATCAACATACTAAGAAGAATAGATTAATTTATAAATGGTTCAATGATTCTCCAAAGTCGTATTTTAGTAACAACTTCAAATTTCTCATACAATAAAAATCTATTAAATTGAATCACATTAATTTGAAATTTGTACAATATGGGCAAGATTCTGGCTGACGTTTATCTTTGCTTAGAAGTGCTTTCTTATAGTGGAAAAAAAATCCTTCCTAGGGAGAATATTTAAGAAACAAAATTATTTTTTGAAGTTGAAATAATCTATTACATGCAAATAATACGTATGCTAATTATAAAGCAGCCTTATATATTTAATAATAAGATTTCCTAGACCACAATTAGAATGAAAAATCTATATCAATTTACAGTTTTATAAAAACTAATGGAATAAAACCTAATCTATTTTTAAAAAAATACATTTTAAAATTAAAATTCAAACTTTGTGTGGCTTTTTCTATTGATCTGAATTAGTAAAGCTTATTGAGTAAGATTCAGTTGTCATATATCATTAATGTATTATTAGGTTGGTGCAAAAATAAGTGTGGTTTAACAGGTTAAAAATAATTGCAATTACTTTTGTGCCAACCTAACAGAAAAACCTCTCATATTTCTCTTCAAGTAAACAAGGAGTTCAAATGCATCCTTTTCAATTACCATACCAAATCCCCCCCAAACACGTATGATCTTACGATATATACAAGGTGTGATCAAACAATATGGTGAATGTTAAAAAAAAAAAGAAATTATTACAGTGAAAGACACATTGACATTAATCCCCCTTAAAACACTCCCCCTCACTTTGAACACACTTATCCCATCGTTCTTGCCACTTTCTGAAGCAGTTCTGGAAATCCTCTTTCCTGAGTGTCTTTAGTTGCGTTGTTTGGCTACCTCGATGTACTGAATTGATTCAAAACATTTACTTTTCATGGTCATTTTGATTTTGGGGAAGAGTCAGAAGTTGCACTGTGTGCGATCTGGTGAATAGAGTGGATGAGGACACACCGTAATGCTTTTATTTGACAGAATTGCCATACCAGGACAATGTGTGACATGGAGCATTGTCATGATGGAGGATGATTTACGGCACACTTTAAAACACACCTTCTCTCCACCGTAGCTAACACCCGACTGATTGCACCAAACAAGTTGAAACTTGTCACACACTGTTACTAAGGTTCCACGCGCTGCTTCACATATTGAAGATCCCTGCCTTTCTGTTGGATGGCACTCGGCAGCAGCATTCACCGTGTTTGCTTATCCCAACGGAAAGGCTCCATGTCACACATCCCTTCTGGTATGGTAATTTCTGTCAAATAAAAATATTACGGTGTGTCCTCATCCACCTTATTCACCAGATTTGGTACTGTGCGACGTCTGGTTCTTCCCCAAAGTCAAAATGACCATGAAAGGTAAACATTTTGAATTGACTCAGGACATTAGGGCAGCCACAACAGCGCAACTAAAGACACTCACGAAAGAGGACTTCCAGAGCTGCTTCAGAAAGTGGTAAGGACAATGGGATGAGTGTGTTTGAAGCGAGGGGAGTATTTTGAGGAGAATTAATGGCAATGTGTTTTTCACTGTAATAATTTTTTTTTATTTAAACATTCACCGTATTGTTTGATCATACCTTGTATATCTCACCAATATACAAAAATATTACTTTAAGAAACGTTTTTATTAAACAGAAAGACTAATTTTTATAGACTACAAGCGACTAAAGAGAAATAGCAACTCAATTCAACTTTAGGTCCCAGATAGGATTCAGAAAAGGAAAAAGGCATTAATGGGAAAACAGGTGAAAGCTGAATAAAGTGTGTAGTTTAGTTGATAATATAGTACCCAACGTTAATATCCTGCCCTTGATATGTACTAAGCTGTGAAAGATGTCAACATGGGGAAGCAAGGTAGGATATAAGGGGGCTCTGTGCTACTTTTGCAACTTGTCTGTCATTCTAAAATTAGTTCAGAATTTTAAGTTGAAAACAAAGAAACATTTCTACCCCATATTAACATGGTTTAAAAGTAGTTTGTTTTGAAAAAAGAAAAATTCATTTTAAGAAGCTACTACAGATACTGTGGTGTCAGTGAAATAATGGAAATTGTACCAATTGTTATTTTTACTTATAATTTTTTATTGTAAAAGTGATACAGTCACCAAACACTGTGGAAAGTATTTGCAAATTCTCACAACAATTAACAAAACACTGCTGGGGTTTTGTTAGTGTCTCTCTTGTTTTTCTTTGGACAGGAATTCAGATGCTACCTTATACTCATATGTAAAGCTGACAGCAGTAGTCATGTCTAATTTATAATATGCATCCAATTATATCTACTGCTTAATACTAATATGCTTGCCAGAAAAGCAATAAAATTAACAGTATGGAACTTTTTTCCAACAGGGCAAGGTAATTTACTGAGAATGTTTCCAAGCCATATTTGTGACAAACCTTAATAGGTGGGAAGTAAGTAGAAATTTATCTCTTTTGTTTTAATGGTATTGTAAAATGAATTCCAATTATATATGAGCCTGGGCAGGCTGAGCCTCTCCATCAAGAAAGTGAAGCAAATGAAGGCCATGAGCTCCTTTAACCAGCAACCTTCTTGGATAGAGGTCATAAAGGAGGCAGTGGGTGTCTGTCCATCTGTCACTACAGAGATTATTTTAAAAGGAATGATTTACATATGACTAATATAGATAATGCAAGATCAATTACATTTTAATGGTAGTATACCCTGCTATTATAGTAGGATGTTTTGTGAGCTTTTCAGAATAAAAATAGTTTTTGCTGCTAAATGCAGATATGCACATGGAAACATTTTTTTTCTATTTTCTCCCAGTGCAATTGCGTTTATTCTTGAGGCTGCACACAGTCTATCTGGGCACCTACAACAGATGTAGCAACAGCCTTGGTTGCTCTGCATGTTCCCAAGCCCCCCCCCCCAAAAAAAAAAAAAAAAACCTGACAAAAATGTGCACAATTCATAGTGCAATTGTTGAAAACAAATAGGCGATGCTGATAAATGCTAACATTCTCCCTGCCTTTCATTTCTAATTACAGAACCTACTGTAACTCAGTTAACTCAGTTAACTGTAGGGATCTACAATTTTCTTCATTTCGTCTTAATCTCTTGAGAGTAAGAAAATGTCCCAACTCGCCGAACCATGTTTTTTCACACTATCGATGACCCTGTCCATCAAACCAAGAAACTCCCTTACTCCAAGCCAAGAAGAGGGGTTTTAATAAATCTCTGGAACAATTTGGTCAATGTTGAGTTCGGATGATTAGTCTGAAACTTAATTGTACTTGTTTCTCCTGCAGCCCAATTGACAGCTCCTTCCATGGGGCTTGTTAGAAGCTGACTGTTAGATATTTGGCAACAGCTTCACACTCAGGGAAAACACGGAAAAGTGCTCCTCTAATTGCAGGGGTGCAACTGTGGGTCAGTGAGCAATATAAATGTTTTCCCAGTTAGCCAAGTTTTGACAAGCATCTTTTAGTTGGTGGGGAAAGCCTTTCAGAGGCTTCATGGGGCATGTAGGGTATGAATGTCCAGCAGAAACTCTTTGAAACTTGGTGGTATTAACCCGAGAGCAGCAAGAAACCCCCAGAGAATCCCAGAGTTCTAAGCATCCGACTTTAACCCAAGGAGATTACTCCAATGGATGAAGAGCTTATCTCTGATTTGGAGCGGCCATTGAGTTCGAGTGGCATTCTCACTGTAAAAATTAAGCTCCTGTTTTATCTTTTCACAGTGTCTTGTCCTTTCCTACCTATTCAGATTCTGGCAACATTCTTTTTGCATCTGGATACTCAGTGTAGTTTCCACAAGTTTCTGCCATGGTGGGCCCTTGTGCTGCTTGGATCCATGGTGGAATACTGTCCCCACTCAGTACATAGCTTTGTGTTCCACGCCTACCGTATTCTGACTGCACAGTTCTGTGAGTTCCTTAACTAGAGGTTCTCCTATATTTCTCAACTATTCTCCCCTCTCTTTTAACATGGATTTATTGCAAAAGTGGCAAAAGAGTGGGGAGAGACAATTTGTGTCAGGTGCTCCTGATGTTGGCTGAGACCTAACCAGCGCCACGTAAGGTGTGGTCAGACCACCGGCAGGGGCATCACTTGGAAGTGTGTAAAAATGACAACTCATGGGCCCTATCTAGGATCTAGTGAGTCAGAATCTCTGGAGGGGAAGGTGATGGAGCCCCTGAATATGAATTTTAACAAGATCTTCAAAAGGTTCTGAATTACACTGAAGTTTGTGAGGAACTGTATAAACAAGCTAGAATCCTTACAACTGCAGCCTGGGACATGTCTTCACGACTTCTCTCTACCCTTTTGTTTATTCCAGTGACCTGCATCTTGTTAAATTACTGGGGAGGTATGAACAGAACTCAAGCATCTATGTTTATATCTTCTGCAGAATCCTTATAATTCGTAGTTGTATGTTAAATGCTTGTGAATCGATTAGTTCAACTCCAGAGAGGATTTTCTGAAGCTGATAACCACAAAGCTTGGTGAAGGCAATTATGTTAAAATACCAACCAACCAGCCAATTCTGGACTTGGGATTTAAGAAGCTGAAAAGTAGAAATACCAAGAATACCCTTATAGGGTGGAAGAGGAACACATGAATAAATATAACATGCATATTCATGGGGCTGTGATATAGTGATAGAATTTTGGAAATAAATGGGTGGGGAGCCGAAAAAAAACTTTTTTCTTCAATCATTTACAGGATGGTGTGACTCCACAGTTTTGTGACATTATCTACTACAGTCAGACAATTTATCAAGTTTGTACTGGAGTTAAACTGTGGCCAGGTCTTTGATCGAGGCTAGTAACTCTTTTGCAAATCTTAGAAAGAATATTTTATTCCCAGAGCCTAAGGTTTCTAATGCGACTGTCCATAGGTTTGAAGACGTATCTTGGCTCAATTACCTATATTAACATGAGTCAGGTGGAAAGGAACAAAAAAGATTCAGAACAGAAACAATTTGAAATTTTCACAAGATTGCTCAGTTAACCTAGAGAAAATGAAACATTTTGCTGGTGAGTGGCCTTGGGTTTAACAGTACTATGTGGCTTAGGGTTTAATCTCTTACAATAGTACGTAGCTTCCTTTCCTTAATTATTCATTCTCTCACCACCAGGGTTTCACAGCACACTCGTTTGCTTGTTTGAATGTTGTTATTATGCAGCCGAACAGAGTAAAACTAGTCCTGGTTGTGACATTAAATCAGCCACCTACCTGATTTACCATCATCCTTGAGGCTTAGAAATAATAGAGGACTTTCATAGAAACTGGCATTTCAAAGGTGCATTTTGTTTCTTTTCCCAATTTAGAAAAAACAGCTATAAACTATCACGGCAAAGTAAAAGCTGAAAAATGTGTGTATGCATGAATAGCTCTTGCTGAAACATTCCAAGATAATGCAGTTTTATTGGGTCAATAGAACTATGTTTGGATGTTAGCAGAAAAATTAGCTTTCGTATCAATTTAGAAATTCTTAAAGATTAAACACTCATCAGAGGCAGAAGGTAAGTACATATACACAGGGTGCCAAATGTATACACATTTTAAGAAAGGAAAACTCTATTAAAATTGCAATACTCAATATATACCGATAACAAAAAATGAATACAAGTCACGTTTGACTTCTACAATGACAAGAAGTGCTCAGAGTGGTTACCATCAGCGTCCAGACACTTCTGATTATAGCAAACTACTGCTTGAGCAACGCTGACTGAAGTGTGTACTTGTATACATTTTTTTTGGCACCCCCGGTATATACAGAAATATAAAGAGTATTTCCATTAGGAGTGACTTTTGATGGAAAGTAGGAGCATTTCCTTACTACCCCAGAAACAGCTGCACAGCATGGGAATGGGGCCTGTCCCCTCATCAGCAGCACTAGAGGAGTCAGCCTGAGCCACCAGAGTTCCAGGGCAGTCCCAGGAGGACTTTCCTCTTCCTCATTCACTCACTGATTCAGTCAACAACTATCACCGCGCACCTACCATGTGCCAGGAGATGAAGGACTAAATAGACAGAGGGCTCACAGTCTACTGTGGGTGACAAAAATAATCAGAAGAGGAAACAAATGACTGTGGATTGAGAAGAGTTCTATGGAGACAAAAAGGTCTGATGAACAACTGTGACAGTGGTGACTGATTCCAATTGGAGGATGTCTGACATTTGGACAAGACCGAAGGGATCAGTAAGAGAGAAGACTGGGAGGAACGTGCCATGGCCATAGAGGGGGCACAGAGAAGACTGTACAGCTGGAGCAACCAAGCTGGGGAGGGTGGAGATGCAGAAGCCTGGCAGGCAAGGCTAGCTCGATCAGGGCCTTGCAGGGCACATCAGCACTCTGGACTTTATAAGTTTGTTGGAAGCTACTGGACTGTCTTAAAGAGGGAATATGACCACACTTTTGCTTTTAAACCATTGCTGCTGCTACAGGGCAGACGCTCAATTACAGGGAGACCAAAGAACACTCTTGCGATAGCCCAGACATGAGAAGTGAGAGGTTGGCCTAAGAAGGAGTCATAGGAACTGGAGAGAAGTGACATGTCCTACAAATAAATAGGAGCTACAATCAACAGGATTTAGGGGTGACTGAATGTGAGGTGTTTCAGAATCACCCTCCATGTCTGTCCTGTGTAAGAGAGAGGATAAAGGAAGGAACCACAGAAAGACGACCAGGTATGGGGAGGATGGATGGTGAATCTGATTTTGGCCATCCTGAATTTGCGGTCCGTGAGAGACAGAGTGGAGATACCGAGTAGGAGTCTGGAGCTTAGAAGAAAATCTGGACAGAAGTGTAAACTTGGGTTTTACCAGCATGTAGATGATACCGGAAGCCATGTGCATGGCGGGAATCCTCTGGAGATGGAGTGCAGAAGAGAAGGGGCTCAGGACGAAACGCACAGGGACTGTAAGGGTTATTGATCAGCGAGAGGCTGAGGGGTGTTCAGGGAGAGATGGAAAAGCAGTAAAGTGAAATGAAACAGAAACCAAGAGAAGAGGGTATTAAAAAGGAGAGACTGGTCAACTGGGCAAATGTCCTTGGGTTGTTAAGGAAGAGGAAAACTGGAAGCAGCAACATGGAGGGCGTGGGACTATAAAGGAGCAGTTTCAGTAAAGCAGAGAAGCTGGAGAAGTTCAGCCAGAGAGATAAAATGACTCACCTGGTAGCTCCAGTGTCAAGGGAGAGTCTTCTAAAATGGGAGGTGCTACAGCATCTTTGGGTAGTGGAAAGATCTAGTAATAAGCTAACACTAAATTCCAGGAGAGAAAGGGGATGAAGTGAGATTCTGACTAGTTGGGATCATAGGATCCAGACGGCTCTTTAAAAGGTAGAAGGAGGCTACTTCCATCACAACAGGTGGATGCAGAGAACAGGTAGAATAGATGGTGCGAAGCTGGGGGCATGCTTATCTGAGGGCTGCTGTTTTCTATGTTCGGCTCATAAGGTAAAATCATATCGTGGGGATGGAAGCAGAGGATTGGGAGCAGGAGGAGAACATGAGGGGAGCTACTGAGCTACAAGAGGCTGTGAGAGGCTGTAAGAGACGGAGGATGGTGGGAACATGAGCATACTGGAGCAGTAACTGTAGGAGGATTGCCAAAGTCAGGTTGAGGCGCCAGTGGAGGCTGCTGGGTTTACAGCAGGGCGGTCTGTCATGGGTGAAGGTGAATCTGGTCATTACCGACTCAGTACTCATTCTAGCCAGTTTGCCAGGGCAAAAGGGACATGCTTGAGCTTTAAACCAGCTTCCTTATAGAACGGTACATGGTTTGTTGGGCTCAAAAGTAAAATAACTTTCCTCTGCTCTAACAATCAAGAAAATAAAAATCTCAGAATATTACTACAAATAACTCATGGCTGAGTGCAAAAGCAACAATAAATTACCCCCGTGAGTTAGTTTGGAGTACAATCACTTCTTTATACCGTTGCTGGTGGCGATCAGGGCAGGAGGTAGATGAGGGTGGGGGGAGTAGGGGAGAAGACAGTAGGGAGGGCAAGGCATAGAATACTTTGCATCAACCGGGATATTTCCTTAGACATAAATCCATCTTTAATAGGTACAATGCTTTCCATTCTTCAGGAAAACATATAAAGAAATCTGGAGATTTAGAAACAGGATTCCTTAGCTAAAATACCAGCAGCGCTCAAGGGAGCTCACACTGACCCTATTTGCAACCTTGGGGGTTGCAAGCAGTTAACTTTGTTCTGTAAAAATAGTGTATGCCTGCCTTATCTAGATTTGCATTTATGGGAAACAAAATTTCTAACTATCTTCCCTCTACTATGTGAATGCTTATGGTAACGAAGACCCTGAGCTTTTTTCCTTTTAATATCAGATTAGTTCTTCCCTCTGCATCTAAAACTTATGCTATGCTGCCTTTCTATACCATCTTTGTTTCTTTCCTTTCGAACACAGATGCAATAAAAGATCTTTTCAATATTCCAGAGGTCATGCATGATACTGTGCTTCCTCCAAAAAAAGACCTAGCCAGACCATCAGCTCTACTGTGTCTTTTGGAGCAAAAATTAATATAAGACCCAGTCTTATGACTGGGTATAATATAATATAATACTGGGTATAATATAATATAATATAATACCAGGTCTTACATTAATTTTTGCTCCAAACAATGCATTAGAGCTGATGGTGCGACTAGGTTTTATTTTTGGAGAAACACAGTAGTGAAACTGGAGGCCAACTGAGTCTGGGGCTCGTGCTGCCTGTGCCACTCAACCAATAGACCAACAGAGGAGTTGGGCCATAGAATAAGCATTTGTTATCAGAGCACCAGTGGCCCCTGCTTTAATAGCAGGGAGACACTACATACCTCTAAACCATTCACAGACTATATCCAATCTTTGCTTCTTATTTTTCCTAGCATCTCTACATATGGAGACCTTCCCTAAAAGTAATATTAACAAAAACTATGCCTAGTAAATAAATTTGTCACAATACTGGCTAACACCCCAAATCAGAATGTTTTAGAAACAAGTGAAAAACGAAGACCATTGAAGTTTCTGCACAAACTCCCATTTCCTGGGGTCTGTCCTGTCCTCAGTCTTGGCACTTGCTTTTTCCGTGCAGTGCGTATCATTTTTTAATGTCCACAGCCTCACCAGTCTAATGATTAATATTAATCTGCACCCACAGTGTCACCAAGATTTAATTTGCTTTCCTAAGAAACTTCCCAACTATAATTTCTTCAAGTTTAAAGAGTGAAAAAGATGACACATATGTAAGCAGCCTTCCTCCTAAGACACTACGTCTCAGGCCATCCACCTATTTCTAATTAGCCTGTGCTTTGAAGGATCCGAAGCGTTAGTTTACTCTCTAATCAGAGGAGGAATTTCTCTTGTACCTTTAGAGAGTCTCATGAATGAGCCAATCACTTGTTTGCTCTTGGGATAACAGAATTAACGCCAGCAGAGTGGAAAAGATATTGTCAAAGTTAATTCCTTAACTTATCAAATTTGATTTCTATGCAGGACAGCATGTTGGTAAAGGAGAAAAAAGTATAAAAAGTGTGGGTTGGAAAGACTCTCATTTTAACCTCTGTAGGCTGCCTGAATACACTGGCTGGCTGTGGAATGTCATAAAACCTCAAAAGTTAGCATCATTTGTGGGGACGAGGTTTAAAAAAATAGGGAGCACAAAGGAACAGAATGTCATCCCTGGTTGTGATTATTTCAGACTCGAGCAATTGGAAAGCACTCAGTTAAAAGAAATGAAACATAAATCAAAAGAGACCTCTCTTCTCCCTTTTGGGTTTCAAAAGCTGCAATTGTTCCTACCCACTTGGTTTCTTGGACTTATGTGACTGGACACATAGCCATGAAAAGTGACAAGCCAATGGATCAAAACCCAGTTCTTCTTCTTGATAAGTTATCCAGTTAGTTTTATGAGTCTTTGAGCTAACAGAAAACTTTAAAATAATCCACTTCAGTTGTTAAAGTTTAGTATCAAGTACATTTCCAAATTACGTTCAAGGTCATTCCTTCCTCCACCCTTCGCTTTCACCCTCTTTGCACTGAAATCTTTGGATGACCTTTCCATTGTGGTTTATTTTTTCAGTCTCCCTATTATGGCATAGGAATGCCACAGTAAAGTTAGGATATTGTGGAGATCCTACCGCATACATTTTCTTTGTTAAATGACTGAAATCTACAAAAAAAACCCTGGAAGGCAGAGACCGTGTCTGCTTTACTTGTGTTCTGTAGATTCAGCAGAGCATCGCTAAAAGTGAGCCAGAGTGAGTGCTGAACATGTGAGGAAGACTACCCTGGATACACAATTTAAATCATTCACACTGAAAGAGAATATGCTCTGCTGTTTGCTTATTTGATTATTTTATAAATTAATAGGCCGTTAAGAGTGCCACATCTCCACTGGGCTTCCTCTCTTAGGAATGATGTTGAAAATGGGGTAGGTATTAGTTTGCTTGAGGTGCCATAAAAAAATATCACAGATTG
Organism: Rhinolophus sinicus; assembly: GCF_036562045.2. Classification (NCBI taxonomy): domain Eukaryota; kingdom Metazoa; phylum Chordata; class Mammalia; order Chiroptera; family Rhinolophidae; genus Rhinolophus; species Rhinolophus sinicus. Next base: position 65,919,576 of record NC_133756.1, read on the forward strand.
GGTGACTTAAAAACAGGAATTTATTTCTCACAGTTCCAGAGCCTGGGAAGTCCAAGCTGAGGCCTCTTCTCTTGGCTTGTAGGGGGCCGCCTTCTCATTGGGATGCTCACACGACCTCATTATGGGCAGAGAGCTCTCTGGTGTCTCTCCTTATACGGATACCAATCCTACTGGATCAGGGCCTCATTCTGATGACCTCATGTAACATTAATTTCTTCCTCAGAGGCCCCATCTCCAATTTCAGTCATATTGGGGGTTAGGACTTCAACTTACATATTTTGTGGGGATACAAACATTCAGCCCAAAACAAGGAGAAAGAAGGGGCAAACGATGAAATAAGGCTGCATTTTTCCCCTCCATAATATTGTGGTATATTAGTATAATCAGATGTACATAGTTTTATACTCCCATCTGGGTCAAAACTTTGTAGTATATTTGTGTTATCAACTATACATATCAATTTTATGCTTTTCTGTTATCTTCAGTCTCTTTCCTGGGCTCCTTATCTATATCCTGCTCCCTTCTCCAAACCATAAAGATATATTACCATTAAAAAAAAATAAAACTATGCAAAGAAGTATCATGTTGCTAATATATTTTAGTTTTAAATTGAAAAAACTTACTTAGCTAACTTTAACCTAAAATAAAAATAGCAGATCCTGTTGGAAGAATGTGTCTTCAAAATCAGATTCTGTCCAGCACCCATCTATTTATTTACGGGACAATTTTAATATCCATTTTAGTTTTTAGTCCATGTTTAGTATTTTTTGCCTTCGCCTAACAGAGGTACTATTCATAAATATAAATATTAACAAAAGAAAGAACTTACCGAAAGCCAATATAGATGATAGATACTGGTACACATTTTAGTCACAAGCTGAAATGAATTAATTTGGGGCATGGAGGCCCCTTTTATCAGTCTGTTATCTTTGTGCTTTATCTGCACTAAGATAAATCAGTGCTAAACATATAGTTACTAACTAAATTGGCCGAAAATGAGTAACATGACTGCTATTTTCCTGTCATAGTGCTTGGTGTGACAAGCTGGCTGGAATAATAACAGTGATAAGGCATATGGTCATAGCAATTGGCTGTTGATTGTTTCTAGTAATTGGAAAGATAATTTGTACTGAATTTTTGGTTTAACTCTCAATTTATGGACTTGGATATATTTAATATTCTTCTGGCTAAATATAGCTGATTGCTGACACATTTTTAAGTTGTTGCAAAAATAATACATGCAAAACTAAGTGCTGGCTCAGAAGATGCCTCTTCTTTGTGATTCAATATTATTCCACTAAAAAGCATGATTAAAAACTAGGTGCTTTTGAGTAACTTACATCTCACCCACAGTTCACAAAACCTACCATCAGTTTTAAATATCTTTTATGCCAGTTTTAAATAACTAAGTGGATATGTACTGCCCAGTATCACTAAGCATTCTGTCAACCACATAAAGGCAAACCAAGCTTGGACTGACCCTGAGGGGTTTCTCAATTCATCACTCACAGACGTAAACAAGATCATGGCTAAACCACCCTAGGCTAGTGGGTCTATTTTAAAGTCCATCAGACAAGACTATTCCATAATTTCCTCCAGATGTCAAGTTCCTTTCCTAAAAACTTTTAAAGTATGGAAATATTATTTCCCCACCTGAATTCCTCAGGCTGCAATTCACTTTGTTCTCAATGAAGATGAAAAACAAAAATCAGTCCTCATCTCATTTCTGTTTAGCATTAAAGCAGGGGTGTCCAAACTGCGGCCCACAATCCATTTTTAATTGGCCAGCAGCAAATTCCAAAAAATATATTTAGTTTTCTTAAATAAACCAGGTGAGGCAATACATACTTTACCTCGAGTGAGTGGCCGGCTGTTTGTGTATTTTACCGCATATGGCCCTTGGTGAAAAACGTTGAAAAAAGTTTGGACACTCCTGCATTAAAGCATCTAGCATCTCCACTATGGTTTGGTAACTGGTAGACTTTCTTTTCACCTTTTGCTCTATCAGGGCTTTCTTAAATTCTTGGTTTAGCTCTTTTACACATTCCCTTTCCCTCTTAAAGATCTCATATGATTCTCCCCATTAGACTGGAAGCTACTCGAGAGTAGAGACTATATCTGCCTTGTTCACCTCTATATTCCTCATACCCAGCACAGGACCTAGTATATACCAAGCATTAAATAAATATTCATTAAAAGAATAATATAAAAATGAATGAAAAGAGCGAGACCCAAGCTATTTTCCTTTCTCTTCTCACCTCACTAAAGAATAAACTAGTGAATTACAGCTATTGCATTCAAGGCTGAGTGATAGCTGATCTATGATGCCATGTTGGATCCAGCATAGTTGTGCTGCATATATTACTCTGGAAAGAACTTTGAAGGGATAAAAATGGATAACTTTGATGGAAGCCAACAATACAATGTTATTCCCTTTTGTTGCATTGCTTGGCTCCTGGCATTTCAACTTATCTGGTAGTTCACTGATGTCTACTTCTGATTATAAATGACATACCCTACTCAACGCAGGGAATTTATTATTTCCCAATTTTGAGAAACCTGTTATTTAGATAAGTCAGGGCATGTGACTACATTTTCCTCGGCCCTCCACCATGAGTGGGTTCCACTGTGCCTACAATTAGCCAATTTATTCAGTAACAACAGCGCTAGCAACATAGTTTGCCAAAGCATGTGGGGAAACGATAGACATGGAATCCATAGCTAGAAGAATGGGAATGAGAGGGATCATCTGGAGTCCGGATACCTGGTTTTCTATTACTTGTCCAGTGCTGACCGTGAGATATGACCACGGGCAAGTCAGTTCATTTCTCTGGCCTTGGTTTTCTAAGTTAATAAAAAGTTTGGACTAGATTTTGAAGGTTTCTTTAAGTTCTTACATGTTATGATTCTACCTAAAAATGATCGTATGTTGTCAGAGTTCTTTAGGAAATGTATTCCTGGTTGTACAGGAAGCAGAGAAAGCTTGCCCTGTACCTAGTACCTGAGAGGACCCCTCCCCTCTCTTCTGACCTTCCATACAGGGTAAGATGTCTGGGTCAAGGGTGTGCCCTGAAACCTGCACCTCTTTTAAAATCAAATGCTGGGTACTGGGTTCTTGAGACCACTGAATTCCTTACCCAGACGGCCAAGAGCTTCCAGAGGATGGAGCTTGAGATGGGGGGCATCCATACCCATGTCCCAAAGGCTCCTTCTGGTTGGGGGGATGGGCCTCGGGTAGGAAGAGAAGAGGCCAAGCCAAGGTGGAGGCGGGGGAACTGCATTTGCACTCTTGTCCAGTTCCGACAAATGTTAGTGGGGGACCCATTGGAGGTCACTTTATGACTGCACAGTGACAGAGAAGGTAAAGGAGATAGAGGGGATGGAACAGAAAATCTAAAATAAATTGCTCTGTTTTCTGACATTTGGGGTTTTGTGTAATCCATTTAAAACTATAATTGGCACCCTCTTTTTTGCAACTCTGTGTTAGGCTCAAAGGACACAAAGTTGAATAATAGCATGGGGTCCCTGCTCTGGAGAGCACATGAAGAAATGTTTTATTGTGCAGTGCATTGTATCCTCTGTTCTCCTGCAGACAAGAGAGTCATTTAAATGTTGAAGTTAACTTTAGAAGGCCTTTTTCAAGATTACTGTAGGGACAATTTTATGATATCCAAAGGGCTCAGAATCAAATGGGGGCAAAGTGAGAGAGAAAGGAATGTTATATATGAAACTGGTGTTTTGAGGGCTGTGGAGAGCATCTGTAGAGAGGAATTTTTCTAGATCTAAAAAAGGAGGCTTGCTAAATAGGTAATGGACAAATAAGTGCCTGAAACATAGTAGTTGCTTTGTAATGGTTTGGGAATAAAATTAAATGTATCAATATATACATTTTGAGGATAGAATCACCTCAAAACCAATATTTGTAAAGAAGACAAAAGGTATAGGAAGAATCAAATATCTCCTCTTTCAATATAAAGAGTCAGGTCCTTTAGCGGTGGAATGGAGAATCAACTATAGAAACCAGAAGCATAGCTGTGAGTGGTTTTGGGGGCTGTCAGGAATAAAATATCTTAACAAATTATCATTATGTTTTAGTTCTTATATACGACTTATGTTGATTTTTAAATATATGTTAATCTTGCGTTCAGCAATCTTGTATAAAGATTTCTCACTCTATAGATTTCTTAGGAGAAATCCTCAAATCTCATTTTTCTTGGTAGGACCTCCAGCCTATGTTAAATAGAAGTGGTGAGAGTGAACATTCTTCTCTTTTAGCTAACATCAGAAACAATGTTTCCAGTGTTTTACATTCAACATGGTATGTTTTGCAGGTACACTTTACCAGGGTAAAGATGTCTTCTTTTATTTG